>NC_091057.1:35838599-37333599 GCF_000393655.2 Nicotiana sylvestris
TCACAATAGTTCTAGCAGAGTAAGCTAGAAGATGACCAATCCCGCCCCATTGGTGTCGAGTCCGTTGTGAGAGGCGCTTAAAAGGCCGTTAAGGCATTAGACTCAGGGGTGAACCCACAGGGGAGGGGAGAGGTTGCTTCCTAAAAAGAACTGGGGTTGGCTCCTTGCCTTTGATTCCTTACCCATAGCATAAGATAAAGAAAGGGTGCGTGCTTCAACATCTAAGTTTCACACAAGGAACCTCCTGCTCTTAAGGATAAACTACGATATTTGATGGACTGGCAGGTCAGCCACGTAATTTATCCCTCAAGCTGAACGAACTTGACCTGCTCCTTTAGTTTAGGGCTATAGAGTTTACTTGCTTCTCACTAACGGCAGAATCATGAGCTTCATCACTCGACTCTAAACCAAATTAAAAACACTCGGCTATAGGATGACAATCCTTCACTCCGGAAGGGTAGGTTCCATACCGACAAGACCTCCTATCCCAGAATCCGCTCATTTCACACCAACTAAAGCGGAACTTAATCACCAAGGTAGAGTTGTATAAAGCCCTAATGTAACTGAACGAAGTGGAAAACCCGCAATACGAGAGCAAAAACCTTCTGTGTCTAAGAAGAAAAGCAACATCGAGTTAGGTAGGATGTAGATCGAGCGCAATAAGCTAGAGGAGTGATTATTTCGCTTTGGAAGGAAAAAAGCATCTCAAATAAGGTCCTCACTCAGCTCTCAGGCTGTCTGGGAATAGCTCCACCAGACATAGAAGAAAGGAGTGTAGGATTGGTAAGCTTTGCCGGAAAGAAGCTAGTCGACTAATTCAGGAGGCTACTACCGGCGAAGCCTGCTTCGGAGCGTGCTATTGCGTGAAGCGGAAAGGGACAGCGGAATCTAAGGCCACACCAGACAGGGAAAAGGAGGATTAGATATTTCGTCAACCACCACTTGAGCGCGATTCGCTTATCTGTTGAAAAGTACCATCCAGACAGTAAACCTTTAGGGCATATGACTAGTAAGGTAAATCAACCTATCGTATCGACGAGATGCAAGAAGAAGAAAATTAGCAGACTATGAAAGAAAAAGAATTTCTTCTCATCTACCTTTGTCTCAATCATGGGCGATTGAAGCGAATACAATAAAAGAATGCAAGGAAGGGTTCCCCCAGCAAAGGCATCTCGACTGCTTCCAAAATCAGGTCATCGACCAGTAATGCGACTTGTAGAAGACTCCCTACCTATACCTAGCGGAGTTGGCACTAAACTAATAAGGAGAGCAGAAAGCAGCTAGCCGCCATCAGGAGATCCACGACTTAAAGATTAAGATCCGCTTATTCTTTGAGATGACAAAGCTCCCCACTAGACGCAAATTGCCGAATCAACACCAGGCAGTATAGGAGTCCTTTCTTTGATCGGCCTTCCCCAGACCAGAACTGAAAGGACATACCAGCCCCCGAAGGATTATTGGGCATTCCTTCATGTCGGGAGGAGGTAGCGGTTGGAGGAGAAGATAAGGACAGCTTTCTTTCTTCCATTCCACTCTTGCTCCAATCCCAATAGGATAAATAGAGCTAGCACTTGCTATAAGGGCTTCTGACTCGCCTGTAACTGGCTGCAAGGAAACTAAAAAAGCTTTCTTTCTTTTAATATAAAAGAAATATGCGCTCCTCCCCTCTTCTCTGTTGAGTTCATCTCGTAGAGGGGAGCTCTAGTTCAATAGTATGGGTATTTATCCTTAGAAGAGGGAGGGCGTGCTAAAGCCATAGGGGTAAGCTCCCACAAGGATTGATAATAAGCATAAATCAGGCCTTCTGCGGAGATAAAAGGAAGATTCTTTATAGAAGATTCTCTTTATTCCCACCTCAAGCTCGGTCATTGGCTGTCCTCCTCAATCGATTAGACTATGGCGAATCACTTGTGTATTGGTCTTTGGGAAAGTGTAAGACGCTATTGCTCGCAACTGGGTCTTGAGTGTCGGTCTAACAAAAAAGTAAACTCTAGTTGCTTCTCTTGTCCGATCGGAAACTGGTCTTCTTTTTATGGTGTAAGGGTCGGCAACAGCTCCCTTTGGAAGGAATCGATCGTCAACGTCTTTGGTTCTCTCCACCCGTCGCCTTCGGTCAACTCAAACAACAGGCCAGGAAGGACATTGTTGAAGGCTCACTGAGTGCTTCTAGGTTAAAGGGAAGCACTAGACTCACTCCACAGGAACTAGCTTTTCGGTTTGCTTCAGATTTGGCATTCATTCCCCCTCCCCTTCCTGGATTTCGCGTTATTGTCTACTATGTTAGCCTATGATGAAGGCCTTTCATTTTGGCTCTGTAGGGATACCCTATGGTATGGGCTGTTATCTCAAGGGCCTGGTTAGGCTCTTCTTGTTGGAGTATCCTCGCTCAAAGTCTAAAATGAATTGAATTCTCTCTTTTCTTTTGGGAGTGCCTGAAGAGACCTGCTTACTGGAAGGTACCATTCTTTTAGAATGGTGAAAATGTTACCTACCCTATGATCCTTCTTATCTTACGGAGGTTTACTACGAGCCATACCCAACGGGATACATATTGCCCAAATGGAACCTAAAAGATGGGATGGGTGATATATAAGATCATTTGGCGAGGTTCATCCCTCAGCGTGGGATCTTTCTGGAAATAAAATCTTGTTTTGTTGAGGCAATTTCCCTCGTCTCTTACCCGCATTTCTCTTGGTATACCCACCTGTGTGCCTCTTAATTCCGTGAAGTCCTTGGAGCATGTGCAATTTACTTAGGATCCTTGTCAAGAAAGAAGTCAGTCCCTTATTCTTTATTTTATGTTAAAAGGTCTGAACTCGAAGAGGGAGTCGATTCACGTACTTCACTATTTCCTGGGTCATTATCGCCTTTCCCCGGTTCAGGGTATGGGTTCTTTCTCTATTAAGAAAGTCCCGATGTGAACTCCCCTACTGATCTGACTCCAGCAGATTCTCGAGAAGCCAATTCTCTCTCTCGGTCTAGATCTACTTTACCGACAAGTGCTCTTAATGAATGAGCAATGAGTTTGATTCTAACTATTCAAAGCATAGGAAATAGAATATTATATAGCCTATAGCTATAGGGCTGGGCTCCGCTCCTCGCTCGAGCTACCAACTTTCTTAGATTTCATTCCTGTTGACTAATCCGAGTCCTTGAGAGCTTAGACGTCAACGGGGAAGAACTCCGAAAGAATTTCATCGGCTCCTCCTCTCTTGCCCTCTTGATGGTATCTAGTTGAAATGGTTGCTGGATTGCCCCTAGTTCAATCTCTAAGTCAAGCATTCAGGCACCAAAGACCTTTGAGCGTATTTTTTATTCCATTTTGTCAGTTTAAGTACTGGAATGGGAGTTACGGATATTCATTCCTAAACTATGTGAACGATTGGTGACCTGATCCCGCTAAGCAAGAACTGCTACCGACACCGACTCTATCTTAACGACCGGTTTGCCCCTGGACATTCCGCTAAGTCTAGTTGACAAGTTTCCTTTTTTCACTTTGTAAACAAAACAAGCCCTTAGTCAAGAGGTTAGTTACCCTCTTCGGTATCGACAGAGAAAGTAGAGAAGGACAGTGACACAATAGCTCTAACATAAGCAAGCTGTCAAGAGGGAGTCAATAGCTGCCTATTCTGCGACGCTTATTCCCACAACAGACTCAATAGTTGCGGTTACGAATGTTATTGCTAAGAGGGCATTCGAGTCGAGTCAACTATACGATAGTGAAGTTCCTCGTTGGAAAGACTCTTACTATACATGGGGATGCAGATATGTCAGAAGGACCGGATTCGAATATCCCCATTCTGCAAATCGAACATGGTAAAAAAGATATGATGATTAGTGGGTTTAATTACGAGTAAGGAGTATTTTACCTTTTATTTCGATCCCTAGAGTAAGATTCGTGTCATGGAAATCATGAGAGGAATGAGTTTCCTGGCATGCGCTTAGGGCGAAGACATCAAGGTCTCTTTTAATTTCCCCATACTTTTTTCCCATGAGCATGGTTTTGGGCTAGGTTACCAACCTCAAGAGGAGGATTCCTTTTTATTTTGAGAAATGGTTTCATTCGCGCTAAAGCAGCAGCATACTTTCAAGGCTGAAGGAAGATCTTTCGACCCCAGGAAGCCATACAGACCCAATCTTCCATGGCTACTTCCTCAAATAAGGTGATGATTTAGCCTTTTCATTCAAAAATGGACTTGGTTGCGCTCTATCTGGTATATCTTTTCTTATCCGATGAGGGTTTTTAAGTGGTCTCCTTACTTTAGAGCTAACATAGAATCATCAATAGTTCCAGTCTGGATTTCTCTACAAGTTGATCGCTGAGGAAAAATATCATAGCCCCCTTGAGTCAATAAGAATAGCAGAATTCCGCTTTAAAAAACCTTACCTTAAATGTGTCGAAATTGAAGTTATCTCATTAGCGGGAATGATACTGTTAATGAAATATGCATACAATAGCGGATTTCGTTCTATTAAATTCACTATCCATTATGGTCTGATACATACAAATAACGAACGAGCCGACTTTACAGCAGGAAATGCAATTTTAGTAAAGGCCGATAACGCAGAAGTACCCCCGCTTCGTGTATATAATGAAATTTTGAAACAAGTCTGTGAAAAGGCTGAGAAATAAAATACGAAGAGGGGCAGCTAGACCGAGTAGGGGTTCGAATCTATCTCTTCGAAAGGGTTGAACACCGTGAAGTCCACCCTTTTAGCCTAGAGGAAATTTTTAAGCAACTTTGTGATGAATTAACGGATGGCGGGACAATGAGTGATGAACCTGTAGAAGTGGTAGCTATGGGTAAGAAGAGTCGTCGTCCCGATCATATACCCGCACTGAAAGCAATTAAGAAAATAAAAAGGAGCCCATTCATTGTTGCCGATATAGAGGCTGCTCTCCACGACGATGTTCATGTTCCTTGCGCAGTGGGGTTCTTAGTGGTTAAGCCGGGTGAAGATCTTGCTTCCAAGTCTGAATATTATATTGAAACATATTTCAGTGAAGATAACGATTTCTCAATATCAGATTTCAAAAAACGAAGTGAACGTATGATGCTCGACTTTATAGAGCGTTTAGCGGCTGTGGTATCAGATGAAAAAGAAATTCGAACGGTCTATTTCCATAACTTTTCACGATACGATGGCATTATAGTAACGAGAGCTTTTACTTCTCAGATCGGCAAGTACTCCTTCCAAACGGTGATGAGGAAGCATAAAATGTACGAGTTAAAAGTCTATCGTGGAAATGAAAAAAAGAAATTATTGTTCCGTATAAGGGATTCCTACCTTCTCCTTCCCGCTGCGCTAAATAACTTGGCCCAGGATTTATGCCCGAAATTAGGTTCTAAAGGCACCATTCCCTATGAGAAATTACGACTTGAGTATCTTCCGGAGATAGGTCAACAATTGTTGGCTTATCTGAAACAAGATATTCGTCTCTTAGGTGGCGTTATGCTGAAGGCACAAGAGATTTATTGGAATCTGTACAAAATAGACATCGTTGATACAATAACGTTGTCATCGCTAGCTCTATCAATCTTTCGTATGCACTATTACGACCCAAAGAGTTGGCCCATCCATATACCAACTCGAAACCAAGAACGCTTCATTTGGCGTGGTTATTATGGACATGCCGATGTCTATAAGCCCTATGGTTATAATTTATACTATTACAATGTGAACTCCTTATATCCATTTATAATGAAAACTTTTCCGATGCCAGGCGAACGAGGCTCCCAGGACGGGACGTCTGGCATAATAATTTAGAAAAGGCAGAATTGGATAACTTCTTTGGCTTTATTGAGGCTTTTGTAGTGTGTCCTCTCTACAATAGAGAAAGCCTTCTTACCCTATAAGGATAGACATAATGCTTTAGCCTTCCCAACAGGTAAATTCGTAGGCGTCTATTTTAGCGAAGAATTTTTTTATGCCCGAAACTTGGGTTATAGAATTTTCCCGCTAAGGGGCTACTTGTATGAGAAAAAGAAGAGTCCTTTCGAAGGCTTTGTATCAGACATCTTCGCTAGAAGACAAGAAGCAAAGATAAAGGATGATGCAGCTATGGTATATATCTACAAGATACTAATGAACTCTCTCTACGGTCGATTTGGTATAAACCCAGAAGTTATTAAAACCGAGATGATCTAGACATCCACTCCAGACTATTTACCTTATTTATGATCTTCTTACGGCCATCACGCTATTCTATAATTAACCATGCTATTTATGCTAAAGATAGCCCTTCATAGATCTCTACGACCTACCTCTACGAACAGCCTTAGACTGGCGTACTGATAGTAGCTGCTACCCATACCGCTGATGGTCGCTTACCCAGATCTATCTATGTGTATACGCTTAGAGCTCACCTCCTCACCCGTACGACTCTCGATAGTAGAAGAGAAAAGGAACATATCCAATGAGTCTGATTGCAATGGTATAAGATATAAGCTTAAAGGAATAGATAGGCGCAAGGTAAACGACAGAACCATGTACTAACCGGACCGAAGGAAGAGGTCTCCTGTACAATCTCTGGCCCAAGAATCTGTCTCTCCCCTACTTCATCCCAGCATAGGGGAGTCCTGCACTTGCGTCCATAGAGTGCCTCAAAAGGTGGCATGCCTATACTCGCCTGAGAACTCTTGTTATAGGCGAACGTAACCAAGGGTAGATGTCTGTCCCAACAACCTCGAAAATCAAGGGATTACCTCCGCATAGCCTCCAATGTCTGGATGGTCCTCTTAGACTGGCCATCGGTCTGAGGATGGAAGGCTGTGCTAAGACTCACTCTGCTACCCAAAGCCTTCTGTAGGCTCTGCCACAAGGCTGAAGTGAACCGTGGATCTCTGTCTGATACTATGGATGATGGTATCCCGTGTAGGCGCACTATCTCATCAATATATATCTGGGCTAGCTTGCCCGTAGAGTAAGTCATACTGATCGGCAGGAAGTGAGCTGACTTGGTCAGCCGATCAATAATCACCCAAATGGCGTCATGTTGCCTCGCAGTCTTCGGCAATCCAGAGACAAAGTCCATGGCTATCTCGTCCCACTTCCACTGTGGTATCTGAACTGGCTGTAAGGGTCCTGCTGGTCTCTGGTGCTCAGCCTTAACCAGCTGGCACACTAAGCATTTAGCCACATACTCAGCGACATCCCTCTTCATACCTTTCCACCAATAGTGTGGGCGGATCGTCCTGTACATCTTCGTGCTCCCTGGGTGCAGGAAAAAAGGTGAGCTATGCGCCTCCTCCAAGATATCATGGCACAGGTCACTGTCCTGAGGAACACATACTCGTCCCCGGAATAGAAGTGTGCCATCCTGGCGAAGGTTCAACTCCTTCTGTGTCATCAAGTACCTCAAGCTCTTATGATCCGTAAAGATCTGGCACTTCCCCCCATACAAGTAATGTCACCATATCTGAAAAGCGAAGATAATGGCTGCAAGCTCTAGGAAAGAAAGTGGCCGTGAGGTTACAAAGGTCGTGACTGAGTCTTGGTTGATTAGTTTGCCTTTTCTTGGTCTGGTGTGGCTAACAGGCGACAGAAGGATGACGGCTTTTTATTGGGAACGTAGCGTAGAAAGGGGTTCTTCCGCAGTGAAGCAAATGATCTAGCCAATCATTCTTCTACCGATTATCCAAGTTCGGTATTCTGTAAGTTCCTAGGTCATATCGAAATGACTCCATTGAGAGTAAGATCTGTTCGATATGTAAGTGGTATAGTCACTACCTGTAAGGCAAGCCCCATAGACACCTTACTACTTTCTAAGCTTTCTCTCTTGTCTCGCCAATCTAGTATTGCCATATAAGAGAACTGCCTTTATGGGTAGAATATCTTTGAAAGATATCTTTCCCTTCTTTCACTACGCCCTTTCACTCTTGAACTACTTGAACAAGGAGGGCAGGGGGTGCTATCGTATATAAGAAAAACTGCTGCATTTTGGCAGCGGTTAGCTCTCTCTCTAACTAGAAATTTGATAAGAGAAGTGCGAAAGGATTGCAGGCTAGATTCAAGGTATGCCAGTTGTCCACGGAACTTTCAAGATTGGTTGAGTCTTAAGTGTACGGGAAAAGAGTGTAAAGCAGTACTCATGTTAAATTGTGTCCCTTGTAAACGAAAGAGCTCATGCCATAAATTGCTAATGAAGACCGGGTCCCCAGTCGCTGACAATTGAGTGTGGCATTCCATGCAATGAATATATCAGTCAATGACGTTGCCAAGGTAGATGTTTTTCTTTGCCTTTCAAGATATTGCGTATAAAGAGAAAGATAGCCAGTCCTCTTGGGCGGCCGAGAGTGTTATGTAAAAAGGACCAAGGAGGATCCTATCCTAAAGGAGAAGGAGGAGGAGTAGGAGCTAGCTTTAGGGGCGGAATCGAAGCGAAGAAATTAGTTCATGCCACAACGATCTATATGGAAGGGAAGTTTTGGAAGATATGGCAATTTTACTTTAGGTCAAATGCTTTTTTGGATGAAACTTTTTTATTTACTATCCCGAGTAGTAAGATTTTTAATACATATTTTAATACGGATACTCTATCTGCTACTAATTTCTTACTTATTAAGAAAGGGTCATGGTCATATAGACATTTTGCTCTTTTTTTCGCATTTTTTTGACTCCCCTTCCTCAATTGGAGAAACGGATTCATTCGGTTCTACTACTACTATAATTATAAGATCATCCCATACAAATTCACTTCCAGTTAGGCAGGATAATCCGGCGCCCCCCCTTCTCCTTCTCTTCAATTCTCATTTTCTTTGGGGTCGTCAGTTCCCAAAGCTTGAGGATTTGGAGATAGACCTCTATGCTCGAATCTGTCTCTTAGAAGCACTACAAATCGACCAATTACCTCCTCAACTTAACGCTGGGGGATACGAAGAGTTAGTGAGAAGCTTTTTAAATGAAACCCGAACTCCGATTGAATTTCTATCAGCGGTAAATAATAAGTTGCTCGATATCAAAGTTTTAGAGTTAAAAGCGAATCTTCAGGATCAACTTTTTAATCTCTTTCTCAATGAACCGGACAACGAATTTCTTCCGATTTTACGTGAATCCCCTTTTAGGGAACAATGCTTAAGGCCAGAAATCCTAGAGTATATAATTCTGTAGTTAGACAGAGCCGGTCTAACCGATCCGCATCCCCGCGATCCTGTAATAAAGACAGTACTCGAATAATTTCTTCAGAGAATGCTACTTCAACTACAGCAGCAAGGGCGAAATAGCCCGTCTATCATGACTTTCTCTGCTATTTTTGGAATGGGGGAGACTAGGTGAGGGGTGAACCTTCTGTCTGATTCAATCCGATGCTTTCAAATCCGCCTAAAGAGTACTTTGGTGTCACTTAGTATAGGGAAGTGTCCCTTTTTGTTGTCTTCGTCCATCTTTTTTTCTCCCATGCTTTCCGTTTGTCAACAACCAACCAAAGTGCTCTATACTTCTTCACTACACGTACAGGCTTGATGGAGTTAAGCTGTATTGAGGGAATCATTTTGTCTCAATCAATCAAGAATGCCTCAACTTGATAAATTCACTTATTTCACACAATTCTTCTAGTCATGCTTTTTCCTCTTTACTTTCTATATTCCTATATGCAATGATGGAGATGGAGTACTTGGGATCAGTAGAATTCTAAAACTACGGAACCAACTGGTTTCACACCGGGATAACAAGATCCGGAGCAACGACCCCAACTGTTTGGAAGATATCTTGAGAAAAGGTTTTAGCACCGGTGTATCCTATATGTACTCAAGTTTATTCGAAGTATCCCAATGGTGTAATGCCATCGACTTCTTGGGAAAAAGGAGGAAGATGACTTTAATCTCTTGTTTCGGAGAAATAAGTGGCTCGCGAGGAATGGAAAGAAACATATTATATTTGATCTCTAAGTCCGTACATAGCAATCATGGGTGGGTCATCACTTGTAGGAATGACATAATGCTAATCCATGTTCCACACGGCCAAGGAAGCATCGGTTTTTAATCTCATTATGACTTGGTCATTCGGAAGAGCAATTAATTCTATAAGAATAGTGGAATGGAAGGCAGTAAAAGAATTAAATACACCTTTCTTTTCCAATCACCCCATGAAGACAGATGTTCAGAAAGGTTCTCGAGATTCTCAATCGCTCTTTTTAGTGGGGAGGAATAGTGCGGGAAGGGAGAGAGACCAAGCCGAGCCACTAGTAGAGTAAGCCCTTCCCACGTGTCAAGTTGAATATGAATAAATGAATGTAGCCTCAACCAGAGAGATCAACCTGCGCCTTTGGGTTGAGGCCGCTGGCGGCGCAGAACGAACTAATCCGCGACCAGCAAGTTTTCCGAAAGCGAACTGAATGGAATTGTTACTTAAAAAAAATCTTGCTTCAAATCAAAGAAAGAAGGTCTATTTTCCCACGTAGTTCGTCGGTCAAACCAACGATTCTCTTCTCAAAGTAATAGAGAGAGTCTTTTTCTAGTTAGACTTCTATCAATGGAATGAAAGAACCATCCCTTCCTATTTCTTTGTTTGTCCTGTCAGATAGAAAGAAAATTAGACCCCAAAGAGCCCTTCTTTACTTTACTACTTTAGGGGGTGGGGGTGAAGGGGGGTTTACATAGAACCGAGGCAAAGTGGTTTATGATTGAATCTCAGAGGCATTCTTATCATTTGGTAGATCCAAGTCCATGGCCTATTTCGGGTTCACTCGGAGCTTTGGCAACAACCGTAGGAGGTGTGATATACATACACTCATTTCAAGGGGGTGCAACACTTCTCAGTTTGGGCCTCATATTTATCATTAGTAAAATTAGAGACACCAAGTGGCCAAGGCCTGTACAATCAGATCCTTCGCAAAAGAACCATAACTTAGTGTGTGAATTTCATGGCACACATGGTCACAAGACCGAGGACTGCCGACAACTCCGGGAAGATGAAGCCCGACCACTCAGCAAAGGTCACCTTCGAGAATTCCTTAATGATTAGCCAAAAATCAGTTCCGGGAAAGAGAGGAAACCAAGAAGAATGAAATAGATGATCCACAACATGTCATCCACATGATCTTAAGAGGCAACGATGATCCACAAGAACCCATGGTCAGGAGAACAAAAATATCCATATCCAAAGAAAAGCGAACTCGAGGTTACATACCCAAGGACGCTCTCACCTTCAGCGACGAAGACATCAAGACCTTGTCTTATCCTCATAACGACGCATTGGTAATATCTTTTCTTGTAAATACATTTCAAATTAAACGTGTACTTATGGATCCAGGTAGCTCGGCCAATATTATTAGGTCAAGGGTGGTGAAGCAGCTCGGACTTCTTGACCAAATCGTGCCCACCTCTCGAGTCCTCAACGGGTTCAACATGGCGAACGAAACAACGAAAAGGGAAATCACCCTCCCGGTCAACGTTGCTGGCACTATCCAAAATGCCAAATTCCATGTCATCGAAGGTTACATGAGGTACAACGCATTGCTAGAAAGGCCATGGATACATTGCATGAGAGCAGTACCATCCACCCTCCATCAAATGATGAAAGTTTCGACAAAGGACAGGATAAAAATCATCTACGGGGAACAACATGCAGCAAAAGAGATGTTTGCGGTACACGATATGGCACCGACGCCAATACCTCCACCGTCGAGGGAGACAAAGGATAAGAAAATAGTAAAATAGCAATAACAAGCTATATTCTCGGCTACACCCGACCAAACAAAGCAAAGGACCGTACCGCATCCTCAGAACGAACGATTGAAACATATCGAGGCCCGAAGCGCCGTCAGCACTAAGTTATGATCATGTTTTTTTAGTAGTTATATTTTATACTAACCCGAGTGCAGGTATCCGATAGAAATGGCCAAAGCGCGTTCCAACTCGAAGGCCCTAGGTTCCAAAAGCGTACGTTGCACTCTTTTCCTTCGACCAGGTTTTTATCCAAAGAAGGGTTTTACCGGCAAGGTTTTTAACGAGGCAACATCCATATGATACCTAAGAAAGACTCAACAAGTATTCAAGGCTTCTCTTTAATCAACCTTGAATATTGGGGGGCATCCCCCCGAAGGTCACCTTCTCGGAGAAACCAAGATGTGCTAAACGGGGTCTCAATAGGAAAACGATGTACCGGGCCAAACGGTCGAACGAACCGTGTCCGTATAGAGTAATCGAGCCCTTAACAACAAAAATGTGTATACATGTACCAAGTAATCAAAGAATACTTTCGCCTCCATCAAAGCATTTCAAAGGAGTTCAGTATTTTTTACAAAAACGGCTTCAGAGCCAAAAACGTCCCGAACACTCGGGGACTGACGTCAAAAACTCGAAGTCGCATGACCTCCAGGTCGGAAGCTTCGAACTTGTAAGCCCTCAATGAGGCAACGTCAAGGTTACAAAACCGGCTCTAGAAGCCAAGAATGCCCCGAACACTCGTGGACTGGCATCAAAAAGTCAAAATCGTATGACCCCCGGGTCGGAAGCTTCAAGCTCGTAAGCCCTCAATGAGGCAACGTCAAGTCTACAAAAATGGCTCCAGGGCCAACAAAACCTTCAATATCTCGGGGACTGCCGAGGCCATAAGACCTCATATGGGCAACCTCGACCCCGTAAGACCTTTATAAGGCAACACCAAAACTGTAAGACCTCAAGCAAGGCATAAACCATAATTGTACCAAGTAACCAAAACTGTAAGACCTCAAAGCATGTAAAAATTATAAGACCTTACAGAAAAGCATTATCCCGACCTTAAAGTTAAGGCTATATATTCGAACTTGTAAGACCCCTAAAAAGGCATATCCTCGATATAGACGCTGAAACTACTTCACTCAAGGACTGAAAGGCTCCGGCCAAACACAATGACTATGGTCACACGGCTGTACCAGCCAAACTAACGCGACTCGGGGATGCCCGATCGTCGTTGTAAAATCATAGGCCTTCAATTACTTCGAAAGTACTTCAAAAAGAACTGGTTATACAGGCTACCCTCGACATATGCAGAAGAACTTCGACCATAGGCTTCGGAACACTTAGCCATCGAGCAAAACCTCCCGAGGTGCTCGTTCATCGTCGCATAATGACTCACAATCGAGGTTTTTATCAAACCGTCGAAGAGTCAGACAAACACAATTTCAAAAAGTCCTTAATAAGGGAAAAATAAAGCCTATTAGAGATCGTACTGACCCCTTGCGTAAGAGCCACTGCCGCTAGCCCATATAAAAGGTCATACCGACCTAATGCGTAAGAGCCACTGCCGCCAGCCCATATGAGAGGTCGTACCGACCTGACGCATAAGAGCCTAAGGGCCAGCTTTAAATTCAAAAACTTAAGGTTCAATGAGCTCGAGTCGAAACCCGACTCGGAGACTGAACTTGAAATAGTTAACTGAATATGCCTTAGAAAAAAAGCATAAGAGCTTAATCGCTGGCTTATACTAAAAGGTTGTACCGACCAAACGCGTAAGAGCCTACGGGCCAGCCCAACGAGCCCTAGGGTCATACTATAAACCTAAAGGTTCTTTTAACTCAGAGACCAGTTCATCTGGCTAATGACTGAAAACATCGAAGCAAAGGGAAGTGCATGAAAAATGAAACCGCAAGGTTTCCTTTTATACGTATATGTGAAAAAATACAAAGCTCCATTTACAATGCTCTTTAAAATCACTATACACGAAATCAGAAAAGAAAAACCTAATCTACGTCCCCCTCGGGGACTACGGCCCGTCAGCCTCGTTCTCGCTATCTTTGGCATCGGACAGAAGGAACTTAGCGACATATTCATCCGTATTTGCCTGCTTTATATCTTCTGAGAGATCGAAGCCCCTGGCATGGATCTCCGCGAGGGTTTCCCTCTGAGATTTACACCTAACATACTCCTTCCTCCTACTCTCCCGGTCAAGTGCCCCTCTCAGCTCAGCTCGAGCGTCGGTAGCGTCTTGCAAAAAGATTGCCACTTTCTTATCAGCCTTGGTTTGGATCTCTTCAGCTTCAACCAGACTATCTACAACCTCGGCCTTCATCTTTAGAAGTTCATACTCGAGCCTCGCAATCATGCTCGTCCGGGCCGAGCTATTTGCACGAGCATTCTAGAGCTGCACTTCGAGGGCGGAAGCCTTGGCCAAAGCAAACTCCTTGGCCACAATATGCACGTCCATCTGAGCCCTTAGCTCATCACACTCACGATTAGCTGGCCAACCTCACCCCAAAGGCGTTCAAGATCTTCTGCCTTGCTCTGCAACTGAAGTATCAAAATGTTAATCTTTGAGGAAAGAAGAAGAAGCATGCATTCCCTCGGAGCAATGGTTACCTGTTTATCAAGGTGGCTTTCATAGCTCAGCTCGAGCGTCGGCAGCGTCTTGCAAAAAGATGGCCACTTTCTTATTGGTCTTGGTTTGGATCTCTTCGGCTTCAACCAGACCATCTACAACCTCGGCCTTCATTATTATAAGTTCATACTCGAGCCGCGCAATCATGCTCGTCTGGGCCAAGCTATTTGCATGAGCATTCTAGAGCTGCACTTCGAGGGCGGAAGCCTTGGCCAAAGAATCCTCCTTGGCCGCAATATGCACGTCCATCTGAGCCCTTAGCTCATCACACTCACGTTTGGCCTGGCCAACCTTTCCCCAAAGGCATTCCAAATCTTCCGCCTTGCTCTGCAACTGAAGTATCAAAATGTTAATCTTTGAGGAAAGAAGAAGAAACATGCATTCCCTCGGAGCGATGGTTACCTGTTTATCAAGGTGGCTTTCATAGTTCAGGCTCTGATTTGCCTCATACCGAAGGTGCCTCAGTTCTTTCCCACTTTTGTCACAAAGAAGCCTGAGGGATTTCCCCCCATCCAAGGCTTTCCTCAACCGAGCTTCATAGCGAAGCAACTCGGACTTGAGCTTATCAAAGGCCTATAAAAAAGAAGCTCAATGAGAAAACGAAAATGACAAGATCAAAAGATCTACGAAGTCAACCCAAACTCACGACAAACAAAGACGCTGAGCTTCCTCAAAGGTTGAGCGAGCATCCACTGGCCTGATCTTACCGGCCTCAGTTGAACCGATCTTGATAGGGATATGGTCGCTCAAGGCCCCGCTTGATTTAGGCGGTCCCTGATCTCGATCATCCCTCGAAGTACCTTCGATGGGGGGTGAGGACGACGGCTGAGCACCTGTATCCCCCGAAGTACCTTCGGTGAGAAGTAAAGATGGCGGCAAGGGAGGAACCACCTTTCCAAAGAGAGAAGCCTCGGATGCCGCGGGCTCAACAGATACAATTTATTTATGCCTTTGAGCAAGGCCTACCTCTCTACAAGCAACCTCATTCTTCGAGGGATCCTTCCGTTTTTTATCAATCCTCGACCCCAAAGCCGACGATTCTTCCTCTTACCTGAGGGGGCACGGACTTATCTCGAAAAAATCTCCAATGCCTACGGTGATGGAGTTAGCATGCATAAAAGAAAGTACCTTTCAAAAAAAAGCAATCCACACACCACGTATCATGATGTTTCGCCTCCCATCTACCCTTGGCCAGATCTAGCCACTTACGCTCGTCGTAAGTCAAGCAAGCTGTCAGTTTCCAAAACCAATCAGCCAGGTTGGAAACCTCATGTGGCATCCACGGGATCACTACAAAAGAAAAGGAAAGCATCTTTACAAGGGTCCACCTCCAACATGGATAGAAACAATAAGAGCATACGTATACCACTTACGTGTAAGGTTCCATTTCTCGGGAAATGGAAGAAACTCTGTTGGGATAATATCGCTAGTCCGCGCTCAGACGAAACGGCTCATCTACCCTTGGTCCCCATCTTCTTCATTGCTAGCAATAAAGGGCCAGGTGGATCGATACCACAGAGTAATCAGGCCTCGGTAATGTAGGGGACGATACAACCTAATAAGATGGATAAGGGTGAACTCGAGTCCGGCCTTATCTACAAAATATCTTATCATAAGCACTATCCTCCAGAAAGATGGGTGAATCTGCGCCAAAGTAACCTGGTATCTTCTACAAAATTCAAGCAACCCTATCGAGAGGGCCCAAAGTAAAGGGATATGTATATACATTCAAAAATCCCTCGACATGCGCCATAACGCTCTCCTCCGGGGAAGGTACCTGCAGTACCACTTCTTCTCCCCATCCGCAGTCCTTCCTAACCATCTCGAGATGTTCCTCCCCTATTGAGGAGATGAACCTCGATCATGCTTCCTATGGGCTTGAACGTTGGGAGGTCTCTCCAGTGTAAAGTCTCTCCTCAAGACAAAGCACCTCGAGCTTAGCTCACCAGATGCCGGCAGTGTACCACTGATCGAGCGCGAAACGGAGGAAGAACTCTCCTCTTCTTGATGAACGGATTTTGATGCAGCAACCATGGCTACGGTAAAATAGGAAGAGGAGGATGAATACTTGGGCAAACGTTTTGAGTTGAAATGGTGAGAGAACTAGCACAAAGAATAAGAGTTCTATAATAGGGATAGTTACATAGAGTAGTGGAACCCTCAGTTAAGAAATAAGCAAATGCATATATAGGGGCAAGCATCGACTGTTCGCCTTTCCTGAAGACCAATTAATTCTAACCATGTTAGTGCCCCTTTTTGGGGAAATGTACTAGTACTACCCTGGTCGCTTCACGATCGTGTCGCATAAATGATGCTATCACACAGTGCTCGGGAGATGTTAAGACCCCAAGGATTTCTGCTATTATAAGCATCGACTCCAAAAAGCTATCGACCTAATCTCGAGATGATGCCTGATCTCGAGGGTCCCGATTGCTCCAAATATGGACTCCTAGGAGTCAACATCAAAATTCAAAGGCTAAACTCTACGTGATCGCTGAAAAATAAAGAATTCAAGACTGGAAGCAGAAAATTTTCTTACATTGCCAAAAAAATGTTTATAGGGGGCATCTTGACAATACCTTTTTCCCTGGAAAATACATACACAAAAAGAAAAAAGAGAAAGAAAGATGACGCAGGTATACTCTTCACCACCACTACTCTTTGGACCATCTCCGGGATCCTCATCCGAAGTAGTCGAGAATGCCAATTCTTCCTCCAAATCTCGGGCCTACTCGATCTCAGCTGAGAGATCGGCACCTTTAGCGCTGGCTTCCTCTAGGGCCTGCCCTCATTGCCTTTGCACGAGCGTAAGCGATGGTCCGATCCAGCTTCTGCTCGGCCTTCTCTGATATCTCCCGTGCTAGTTTATTCGCAGTAGCGGCATCTTTCAGGTATGTAGCGGCATTCTCTTCGGCCTCGAACTTGGATGCGGATAGTGCAGCAGCCTCTTCTCAAGCATTTAGGAGAAGACCCTGGGCCGATGTCAACTTCGAGGTCACGACCTCGTTTTCCCTCCTCAGCTCGAGGATCTCCATATTCATAGCAGTAACTTCTTCCCAAAGTTGCCCCGTAAGAGCATCATTCTGCCCGATCTACAAAGGAAAAGATAAGTCAGTAAGTATCGGATTATTAGGATGATGAACGAGTTTATGAATACCGAGTTACCTGCTCAGCAAGGCCAGCCCTTTCTCCGAGCACTCCCTCCAAATTCACCCGAAGCCCGCTTAACTCCTCCTCCTTTCGGGCAGAGGAGGCCTCCGACTCCTTCAGTCCCGAGGTAAGCTTCTCGAGTTCCTTTCCATGGCATGAAAGCTCATCTTGGAGCCTAGAGAAGGCATGATCATACATCTTCTTAGCCTACAACAAAATAGAAGAGTCAGAAAAATGAGGAAAAATACTTGAGACATGAAAAGTATACATAAAAAGGTGTCACTTGCTACTGGAGCTTCTCCGCCTCCTCGATAGCATTGGGATCGTCGAGATCAATGTCCTTAGAGACACCATCGAGGAAGTTTCCAAGCACATCTTCTCCCTCATGAGGGCCCCCCACATTGGTGACACTTGGGTCCTGCGCATCCTTGAATTCCCCGGGTGAAAATCGAGGACCCGAATTAAGGCCACCCAGGACATTGATATCTTTGAAGAGCAAATCTTGTCCCCAAAAAGCTCTGAGCCCAAGCCCTTCAGAGTCATCAGCAATGGGTTCCTTGACAGGGACTGTACCACATCCAGTTGGGAACTCGGGGACCATATCCGTACCCTCCTCGAGGTCCTCTATAACATGAGCTCGAGCCGAATCGACCGTTCCCGATTCAGCGGCCCTCGACCCAACCACCAGTGGGGCATCCGTGCCCGACCTCGTCCTTTGTACCAAACGGTACTCATTGTCATCGTCGTCTTCATCCCCAGTACTGGGACTTGCTCCAGAAGCTGAAGCCGAAACCTTGGCAGTAGCTCGAGGCCTGCGTGATTTGGGCTTCTTTGACACAGGAGATTCAACAGCCGCCTTTTTCTTCCTCTTCTTGCCCTTATAGGGCTTCGGGGCCTCTTTCTCTCCATCGGGAGGCGGTCTCATCAACACTGCATCGCCAAGGCCTGCGCAAGCATAATAATCAAAGTTGTCCACACGAAAGAGATAATTGAAACATGGTAGAGGCGACAACAAAAAGGCTTACTGTGATTCTTAGCCGGCCACCACGTTTTAGCCAAGTCGGGCCAAGAAAGCTCGAGATAAGGGAACGAAGTATCCAATTGCCTAATCCATCCCGACAGGTCTAGGACCGCTTCAGGATACCAAATGGTAGCTGCATAAACGAAGGGGAGATCATTTTTTGAGAAGAAGGTAAGAAGACAGTAAAGAATGTTCGAGGAAGAGGTACTTACGCTCCATATTCCACTCCTCCGGGAATGGTATCCTTTCTGCTGGGATGATGTCCAATGTCCTCACTCGGACAAACCTGCTCATCCACCCTAGATCCTTGTTCTCACCAATGCTCGAGAAAAATGCTTTATGGATCGATGGTGAAGCTTGATCAGACCTCGAAAGAGACGAAGGCTATATAGTCTAATAAAGTGGTCAAGGGTGAAAGTCATGCCCACAACCTTGTTGGATAAATATCGGAGCATATAGACTATCCTCTAGAAAGATGGATAAATTTGGCAAGGCGTCACTTTACACTTATGGCAGAAGTCGAGAATAACCAGATCCATCGCCGGAAAAGAAGTGTCTGAAGAATCGACGGGGCCCAAAGTGAATGGGTATGTATATACATGAAGAAAGTCAGCCTTGTGATCTGTTATGCTCTCATTAGAACTAGGAATCTCAACCAGCACTATCCTCTCCCATCGACAGTCATCCCTCACTTTTTGTATATTATTTACGATTCTAATATATCGGGACATATGTTCGCATCGGCCCCGCGTAGATGAGGTTCTCTTGATAGAAAAATCATTCACAGTATCGAACTCGGTAGGGGTACACTGTTCAATGGTGAGTGCCACTTTGGGTTTGCCCTTGGATGTTCGAGATAAAGAGGTAGAATCCTCTTTTCGAGGCACTGTTTTAGAAGTTCTAGCCATGGTAGTGGAAAGGCCTTTCTCAGAAAGTAAGTGAGGAACCAAGAATGGAAGAAGGAAGAATGTGAAAGGGGATGTCCTTGGCTCTGAAAGTTTGAAGATGTTGCAAAAATGTGAATCATTAAACGTTTGAGGTATTTATGGAAGCCATATAGGCAGCGGAAAGAAAGAACTAATAGCAGTTCATGGGCTTCTCGATAGTCGTGTTGACAACAACCCTTGCACGACTCTTTGAGTTATGGCATTTAATGCTCTGATAGGTTGACGTCATGATAATACTGCCTAAGGAGTAGGAGTTCAAAACTTTTTCCAATCATTTTATTCTAGGACATGCAGGGACTATTTGTATACGGTAAAAATCAGCGGTTCGATTTTACGATCATCAAGGCACCTCGTAGAGATTGCCCCCAGAAGGCTCGAAGCTCAGCTCGGGGCTCTGACTCCGAGGGTTCCTAGTGATCGACCTCGAGGGTTCTCAGTGATCAAATTCAAGGTAGCATAAACAACGATCAGCCTCGAGGCAGTGTAAATCAGCAGCTATGGTGGATCGATATGAGGTTCTCAAGGCATGTGACTAGAGATGACAAAGTCTATTAAGCTAGTCCAAACCTGTATCATGGCATTAAATGGTTGTACCAGCCTCATATCTTTGTAATAAATATATTTGTACTATGTTGGGATTCCCCCTCATATATAAAGGGGATCTTTGTCATTTTGTAAGAGGATCTAATACACGATATTAAATATAAAAAATCATTCTCTCTGCTCCCTAACTTAACATATTCTCTTGATCCCACTACTTATATTTATTGCTTATATTTATTATGTTATATGTATTGTTCCTCATTCATTGCTCATTATTGGTCATAAAGAACCGCCATCGAATTTATCATAATTGTTAATCCTCTATCAACTACCCTTAGCCGAGCACCCAACTTGACCTCGAGGCCCAGAATACGCAAGCCCGAGCCCCCGATTTCCAGCCATTCGGTTTGATTATTGCACTGTCTACGAGCTCTTATCTTATCTTCTAACCTTTCATTTAGCATCCATTTCCTAACAACTAGAATAAAAATAGATCACGTATTTTTAGAACCACAAAATCAAATCTAATTGTTATCACCATTTTCGCGGTAAACAAGGATTAACAAAAACCTTAAGAGGTATTATATTGATCAATAAAACCTAAGGTTTTATTATGTTCTGAGTTCAGGCCAATGCTCGGACTAATCATAAAGGTTATAAACATCAAATTTCTTTCAATAAAGATGAAGACAGAATTTGATACAAATCAAAAATTATATTCATAAGGGGTGTTTACAAAAGATATTTACAACGATCCCAAGGGGACCTTACACAAAAACAAAAATAAAGAAGAACCTAATCTATTTCGGGGCTACATCCTTGGAAGCAACATCCTCAGGAACTGCATCATCGGGAGCTCTATCTTCGGGAACCTCCTCCTCGGGGATTCCACCTTCACCTTCCCCGCCCTTGGAACCGCTCACAACATATTCATCATCTGAAGAAACAAGAAACCTGGCATCGGTTTCCAGCGCCTTTGCTTGGGCTATTTCTTCAGTGAGGTCAAAACCTCAGGCGTGGATTTCTTCAAGAGTCTCCCTCCGGGCTTAGCACTTGGCCAAATCATTGCTCTATTTTTCCCGGTCGGAGGCCTCCCTCAGCTCCGTTTGAATAGCCTCGACATCCATTAAGTATACGGTGATGGTCTTACCAACCGTAGCCTTCGTCTTCTCAATTTCAGCCTTGGCTTGTGCAGCTTCGGCCCCGACTTTGGCAAGCTCTGCCTCTAACTCCTCAATTTTCCTGGCCTGGGATAGACTCTTCACTTTAATGCCTCGGAGTTGAGTTTCAGCTAAGGCCAGTTGGGCTGTAATAGCTTCCTTATCAGTAGCAAGCCGATCCATGATCTCTTTCTATCAGTGGTAGTCAGCCTTAACTTGATCGACCTCGCCCCAGAGCTGCCCAATCATCTCCAACTTTTGTTGCAGCTGAGACACCAAAGTTTTAGCCTCCTAAGTAAGGCCAAGAATACCGTACTCTGTTAAAATTATAGTTACCTGCTCATCTAGCTCGGCCTTGTTTCTTTGAGCTTAGGCCAGGTCAGCCCAAAGATCCTTGAGCTCCTCCTCCTTTTGACTGCAGAGGAGCCTTAGGGCCTTCTCTTCCTTCGAAGCTTCTTGAGCTTAGCCTCACACTGACCCAGCTCAGCCTTGAACTTAACAACAGCCTACATACAAACAAAGATATGTCAGTCAGAAAAAAATGGGGGAAGAAAGAAATTAACAACAATAGAAGTTGGTGTTTACCTAAGCGAACAGACGTTGAGCCTCTTCGAAGAGGGTGGATGCATTATTAAGGTCGATGGCATCATCAACCCCGGTGAAACAATCCCAAAAGGGATATTTTTCAAGAACCCTGCTTTGGTCGGGCATTGGCAGAGGCCGAGTGTCTTTCATTGCCTCCTTAAAGTAAACCGGTAGAGGAGGTGAGTGACCCATTGTCACGGCCCTGAGTTCCTCACTCGAGGCGCTCTGGTTAGCTTCGACCCTCTCAGCGCTTGTCCCCTCCGATGTATCTATGGAAGGAAGGGGAACGATCTCAATGTCGGGGGGACTCGAGGGCTTTACCCGAGTTTTTCTCCGGAGTTCCATCACCAGGAGGCGAAGTTTCAAGTTCGGAAGGTTTGGCGAACTCGACTAGTTTCCTATTTTGGGGCACCAGTGTTGATTCTTCACCCTCGTTCTCATCATCCTCTAGGAATTGGGTGCCAGAATCCAACTCTACATGGGCAGGTTTCTTCCTTGACCTCTATGTAGGGGTTGCCTCGTCCTGGGTATCTTCGGGCTTCGAAGCCCTATTTCTTTTGTTGTCTTTCCCCGATTTCGGAATCAGGGAGTTGATCCTTTCCCTAGGTGGGGCTGGACTCATTTTGGAGACATCTCTGATGCCTGCGCAAATAAACATGAATGAGATAGCATTACTAGTGAAAGAAAGGTATTAAAGCTTGGGAAGAGAGCTTACCATGATGTTTAGCCTCCTATTTGCCCCTCGATAAATCACGCCATTTGCGCTCATCATACGAGTAGGTCACAGCTAAATTTCAAACCCAGTCCTCGAGGTTCGGGATAGCGTGAGGCATCCAAGCAACAACTGTAGAAAAGGTAGAAACATTATGGAGCATGGAAACAGAAGATGATTAGGTATTTGGAAAGGAACTTTACTTATTGTTAAAGTTCCATCTCTCCGGGAACGACATTTTGTCCCCAGGGATGACATCCGAAGTCCTTATACTAATGAACCGACTCATCCGGTCTCGATTCTTATCTTCATCGTTACTAGCGAAGAAGGCCTTCTTTGTTCGGCATTGCAGCTTGATGAGCCCTTGAAACAGCTGGGGCCGGTACAACTGAATGAGATGGTTGAGGGTAAATTCCAATCCCTCGGCCTTACTGGAAAAATAACGCAGCATGATTACGATGCACCAAAAGGAGGGAAGGATTTGGCCGAGGTTAACCTCATACCGTTTGCAAAAATTGATCACTACTGGGTCGAGGGGACCTAGTATGAAGGGGTAAGTGTAAATACTTAAAACCCCCACCACACGGGTAGTGATGCTTTCCTCGGGGCCTGAGATCTAAACCACGACCTCGTCTCCCTAGTCGCAGTCATTCTTCATGTCTTTGAGGTATTTGTTTGATATCGAACTGATGTATCGAGATACATGTTTGCAGCGGCCTAGGATATCGGGAGAATTTTTGACATTAAAATCCTTCTTTATCACACAAGGACCAGGGATGATTTCGAGAAGAGTCGACCGCACCACCGGTTTGGCCGGTCGGTAAGTAGAAGAAGATGATGTTTTTTTCTTTTTGAGGGACTGTTTTACAAGTTTTCGAAATGATTTTGGATTACAAGATGCAGAAGACGGCGGGGCTTGGCTTTTTCCGGCACTAAGAAGGCGGTAGAAGCAGATAATAAAAGGAAATAAATCAAGAGAGAGAAGTATAGAGGAGGTTCAGAGGTGGCTTAAAGATTGAAGTAAAACTTTCTCAGAGGTTAGACCTTATATTTATAGATGGGCGGCGACGGTTCAACGACACTAGTGGCCGACCAATAATGGTGTGCATTTAATATTTTGGGGAAGAGAACCGATGGGACATTTCAGTAACTTCGAGCGCTTACGTCATGGGAATGGCATCATCATCAAGGGCTCCGAAAATCAAGGTTCAAATCGTTTCTTATCATTTTATTCTAAGAAGCGTGGGGACTATCTGTATACTGTCAAAATCAAGTATGTCCGATTTCCCGGGCTTGAGGTGTCGCTTTAAGACTGAGTTAGGGTGAGGCCGAGTTTGAGCTCGAAGACAGAATACAATGCCCGAGGATCGAAATACGCGAGGAACATCGGAGCCAATTATGACCGACTTTGAGATAGAGTCATTGTGAGTTTGTTACAAAAGGATAAGATTCTCGCCACGTCCCCAAGATCATGGCGTAAATTCCAGGATAGATTTGTACGAATTAGTACAAATTGTACCAGGCAGTTATACAGCTGTCCCAATAAGATTATTTACTGTAAATGGAAATGTACCTTATTTAGGGCTCCCCTCCTATATAAAAAGGACCCCAATCATTTGTAAAGATCATCCAATGATTGATAAAAGAATATACTCTCTACTTTTTGCTCATAGTTCATTAGAATTGTCCTTTTATCTTTATTGCTCTTGCTTTACTGTTCTTGGTTCATCTCGAAGTCATTGAACTTGAGGTCACTACTGCCTACTAGCTTATCTTTTGGTTTGGTCTTGCTTATTTCCTTCATATATACTTCATATTTCTTAATTATTAATTTGTATTGAACTAAATTACGTATCTTTAAAACCACAAATCAAATTAATTGTTACTCGTATTTTCGAGGTAAACATATATGTATGCTCACCTTAGAGCCCGTTTAAATTAGTTTATTTTAAGTGTTTTTGAGTCAAAATAGCTTTTAAATTATTTTGTAGTATTTGAATAAAATAAAATAAAAAGTGCTTTTGAGCACTTACTTTTAGAGGGTATTTGGATTGGCTTATTTTAAGTGCTTATTGGCTTTTAAGCACTTTTCTAGTTGTTGTGGTATTTAGCAATGATAAAAAAAATGTTACTTACTATTAGGCATGAAAAAGTGCAAAAATAAATCAAAAGCCAAAAGTGGGGTATTACCAACTTATGGTTTTTGGCTTATAAGCTACTTTTTCAAAGCCAGTCCAAACAATCTTTTGAATTAAATGACAAAAAAAAAAGTCAAAAGTCAAAAGATAGTATTCCTAACTTATGGCTTATGCATAAAAGAATCTTAAAATAACCCTATCCAAACAGGCTCTAAGTTATTTAAGATATAGCTTGATCAAATTCACCGGATAAGTTTCATCTCAACTAATTTCATATGGTATGTACTACCTTTCACCAGTACAAGTACTAGTTGGTTTGAATTTTACCTATTTTTATTAGTGAATCTCATGAGAGCTAATCTATATTCCTATCTAACTCGGTTAAGTAAAGCCTACTCATAGACCCATAACATTTTTTACCAAAATATTCTTTATTCCTAAAGTTCGAACTCAATACCTATGATTAGGGGTGGCAAAGGGGCGGGTTGGGTCGGTTCGGATATGGACGGACCACATTATCCAATGATTAGTGATGATAAACGGGCGGGTCGGATATGGACGGGTCGAAAATGGATAATGCAAAAATGTATAAATTATCCGACTCAACCCGACCCATATTTAATACGGGTAAAAAATGGGTTAACGGGCAGATAATATGGATATCCATATTACCCATGACTTCTTGAATATGATCACTTTTGGGAGAATTTATTATCTAACAAACTTGAGGAACCCCCAATTTGAGGCGTTACAAATGTAAAGTTAAAATCATTGATTATCCATTTTCTAAGTGGATAATATGACTTTTATCCATATTTAATATATTTTTAAAAAAATTCATTACCCAAACTATTTTTTAATAAATAATATATTATTTTCTTTTAATCATTTTATCACCACTATGATTTACCAATCATGCTTATTTATGGTCATCAAATTTTACCAATGTTCTTAAATAGATGGAATACAAGTCATCAAATACTCGGTTATTTATCATTAAAAAAGGCTATGCAAGTGCAATTTTTAAGGGAAATTTTCATAAAGCACTATCGTTTAGTAGTAATTAGTCATCTATAGATACTATTTGCTATCTACGGATTATAGATACATTTTATGTGGTTATAAGATGTATTTGATGTATTTAAGCTATTGTATTCATGAATACAGTAGCAAAAATAGGCGTGAATCAGGGAAGTCCAGCTAATCAGTTGTTGTATTCGAGTGTATTCGACTGTATTCATGGAGTGAAACATGGGATTACAGCTGGACATATTATTGTATTCGACTGTATTCAACAGTATTCATGGCGTGAAATAGGGGATTACACAGTTTTTAAAAAGGAAAGTGAATCAATTAACATAATAGACTCCTAATATAACTCAACAAACTCAATTATAACACACAAATTTTATATTTTCAGTTATAAAAAAGATTCTCAACCGAAAAATACCCCAAAAATATAGCAATCTTCAGAGAAATTATATAATACATCTGAATACATAAATTATATTAATTAAAAAAACTTATGAATACATTCATGGCATATAGTGAGACAGTGAATACAATGAAATACATAGAATACAGCGGGATACATTGAAATACAATGAGAAAAAAAGACAGTGAATACAATGAAATACATGGAATACAACGAGATACATTGAAAAACAATGAAAAAAAAAGACAATGAATACAATGAAATACATGAAAATACATTGACATATATTAACAGAAAATCATCATACAACATCCATATCTTAATCTTTTCAATTGGCAGGGACGGTATTCACTATTGTTATGACTTGGAGAACATGAGATTTTTGCTTTTCCTGTTGGCTTTTTAGTTGAACGTGACTAGAGATTTGGAAAGCTTAGTTTACGCCAAAGGCAAAATTAGCAACAGACCCACATACTAATCATACATAATTTTTGGGGGCATGGAAATATGCTACCGCAAGACAACTTCTTGATCCATAGCAGTTCAAGCAGTACCACTTGCCTCGCTATGGCTGCTTCCCCTGCTGACCCAGTCAATTTCGTCCTCAACGTCATCGCGAGTGCAACTATACTCTAACAATTCTCCTACTACAATGGAGGATATCGGCGGAGGAGAAATCGCAAGCGAACTAGACAGAGAAGAGGAAGAGAATCGAAAATTTTAATGAGATGGGAGAGAGAATGAGATGTATCAAAGTAGAGAGAGAAAGAAAATATTGTAACTGATTAGTGTATTTAGTGGCTTAGGGCTAGGAGGTAACCAAAATTAAATATTTTGCTATAAACCTTAAAAGGTATTTATAGAATATAATTTTTTTAAATGATATTTATTTAAAATAAATAAGGTGTTAACTTTTGATATAGTAGGGTAAAAATTCCATTTTTAATTAGTGTGTGTATGCGGTATGCCAAACCCAAGAAGAGAAAAATCAACATAGGGAGGAGAGATAGAAGCACTAAAAGCGGTTGGCCGACGTCGTCTTCTCTTAGAAAATGAAAGTCTAGTCATGAAATGACAGCTCAATCCTATTTCCCCAAATATTCTTTTTGTTTTTTTTTTTAAATTTTCCACACCAAGATAGCCGCTCTTTAGTTTCCCACATGCTATTTTTTTTAAAATCTCACTTGACGTGTGATATTTACTTTGTTGTTCCATCAATTCAAATTCGCACCAACAAATTCTAATTTAAAGTATAGTATTTTCTACCAAAAACAATTTTATTTTTATATTTCGAATTCATATAATCACTCCATAGTAAACTTCTGGTGGTGCATATAAAATATTACTAGTTTCATTCGTTTCACAATAAGAGTTATTGTATTATCATTTCTTGTATATAACACAAAAGTTAAAGTTTATTTTGTAACAATATACTTAATAGTTTCATGAAGACTCTTTGTTGCACTGAAATGTTTCTTGCAATATTACTACTTTTAAGGAATAATTTTTTTTCCTGATTTTGAAATTTTTAATTTTTTATTCAAAACAATTAAATTTTATTTTCCTACAAGCATGCGAGTGATGTTCAAATCAAATTTTAATTATATAACTACTAATATATTCGTCATCTAGGAACGGAAAGGATACTTATCTTACATCTTTATTCTTTAATAATTACTTCAAAACTGTTAAGTTTCTTAAATATAATACTTAGTTTAGTTATGCCATGTAACCTAGGTTATACAAATAGAATAAAAGGGTTTTTCATTTTCCTTTTAATAATTACTTTAATCAAAATTTAAAGTATGATAACAACAATAACATACCCAGTATATTTCTATCACAGTGTGGGATTTGGGGAGAATAGTGTGTATGCAGACTTTACCCCTACCTTATACAGGTAGAGAGACTATTTTCGGAAATCAAAATATGAAGTACAACTTCTTCAAACTTTTCTCACAAAAATATTTTTAAAAACTGGATTGAATTAAGAATTACTTTTTAAAAATTTCACAAAGTGGACAGTAATTTTCACTAATGAAGGAAAGAAAGAAAAGTTTCTTTTGTTATCCTTTTTCCAAGTATTATATACTCATTCATTTGATTGGCCCACCAAAAATGGGGTTCTACCAATCTTTTCAAAGATCAAATAATTAGTGCCGAGACTAACACCCACAGATTATGAATCATTGATTTAGACATTAAAGTAAGTGCTTGTACGCTTAAGAAGCTATCACCTTCTACCTGAATGGTCCATTGGTCCACACCTTCTTGAGTGTGGTGGGCCCTAGCCTATATGTGGTTGCCAAAGAAATTTGGGACCCACATGAATATGCTATAATATTAGATGATGGGAGGTATTTGATTAGGTATATATTATACGGTCAGACCTCTCTATAACAATATTCCTATATAACAACATTTCACTATAAAATCAAGCTTTTTCGAAACCAAATTTCATGTTATGTTATAATATATATTCTATATAACAACACTTTGCTATAACACCAAAAAATATTCGGAACAAACGAGGTTGTTATAAAGAGGTTTGACTGTACTCCCCTCGATCCACTTTAATTAATCATTGGGTTATTTTCACACATATTAAGGAATTCAACTTTTAGCATTAATTAACAATGAAATTGACCATATCAACCTTCATTTATTCATTGGAGATATAACAAATACTCCTAGGCTCTTTACTCCAAGAGAAACTTTGAAAAAAAGAAGCTAAATCCTCATGAAAAAATCAAATATAGTGGACCATAAAAAAAGACCAAAAAATCAATTAAAGTGGACCAGAGGGAGTAGCGTTTAAAAGATAATTTTTAAATTTTATAATTTTAAATATGCCATGGTATTTCTGTAGCTTAAAAAGTTAGTACTAAAAGTAAATAATTAATAAAGAAAGAGTGTCACATAAAATAGAATAGATCAAAAAATATAAATCATTTACGCGTACAAAATTGAATTTGGAAATGCTGAAGTTTGGTGTTAGAACCAAAATAAAAAGAAAAGAGAAAAAGAAAAGTTTAGCTGTGACTAAGCTTAGAAATATGGATAAAGTGAAGTCAGTGCTAATACAATATAAAAATTCTTGATGAGCTTCATAGCTTAGTTTTGTTTTATCCTTCATATGCAGAACAATATTGAAATTTGAAATAAGTACTTATTGAAGTAGATGTAAATTTACTATGAAAGTTTTATAATCTATTAAACGGATAAAGAGCAGCTCGATGCATAAAATATATTATATTTATGTAAAGTTCGGGAAGCGGTCGCACTCCAAGGTTGTTGCCAAAGCAAATAAAAGCAGAAGATCCAAATGAAAGGGTTTTGGATCAAGAGGTTTTGTATGATTGGAAGCCACTCTACTGCCCAACCTGTTTGCAATTGGGACATGTATGTAAAGAACCTATAAAGGAGAATCCAACACCTAAGCAACCAAAAACCAAATACTAGAAGCCACTACAAGAATGCAAGAAAACAGGGCAAATGATTGGAGAGAATCTAAGCATACAGGGGCAAGCGCAAATTGTAGGAGGGGAGAAAATTCAAATAGTACAATCAAGTGCCACTACTAGAATTCCGGTGTCACGACCCGGATTTCTCATCCTCGGGAATCGTGATGGTGCCTACTAATGGGAGCTAGGCAAGCCAAATCTTAACTACTTGCTACACTTTCATGTTTTTTTCTTCGTTTAACAAACACAAGTCGATAATATGATAAAAGAGGAATTTTAGATAATTAAGCGAAAGTCGACAATTATATATCTTAAGGTTACCTCTATTACAACTTTTAAAACCTCTTATACCCAAAACCTGGTGTCACAGTATCACAGACTATCTAAGAGTTACTACATACAAGGTCTGAAGAAATACAATACACTGTTTTTGAACAAAGGAAATGAAACAGGAAATAGAGATAGAGGGAGACGCCCGGGTCTGCGGATGCATGCAAGTCTACCTTGGGTCTCCTAATGGACTAAAGGAATCCCTCCAACTACTGTCCAAAAGCTACTCCTGGATCTGCACACAGTGCAGAGTGTAGTATCAGCACAACCGACCCCATGTGCTGGTAAGTGCTTGGCCTAACTCCGGTAAGGTAGTGACGAGGCTAGGACCAGACTCCAGATAAACCTGTGCGGTTATATAATATATGGTGGAAAATAAATACGAATAAACAGTTTAAAATGGGAGGGGGGTACATGCTTCGGGGAAACATATCAAGTCCAACAGAAACTTAATAAAATATGAAAGGACATCTCAATATCTACAACAATACAATAACAATACTGTTGCGGCGTGCAACCCGATCCCTTATCACTTAACATTGTTGCGGCATGCAACCCGATCCATTATAATATCTGTTGCGGCGTGCAACCCGATCCAATATAATATCTGTTGCGGCGTGCAACCCGATCCAATATAATATCTGTTGCGGCGTGCAACCCGATCCAATCTTGCTACAACATCTAACTACCTCAGCTATAACCAAACTTGCCACAACACCTAACACTAAGAATCATCAACCCAAACATCTGCATATATCAATTAAGAACACAATGCAGGGGGAACTGCAACTCATAATAGCCCTGCAAGGGAGGCAACATAATGATCTCTTCTCTTTCTTACTTTTACTTCACAATTCACTTCACAACTCGAACCAATACCCTAGAGTTTAAATTATCACTTATACTTTCACAATTCGTTATACCACTGGAGCCAACGCTCCTCAATGTTCGCAGGTCACAATTCTTTTCCACAACTTTACACAACAAGTATAAATCTTCACCAAGGCATGGATAATACAAAGAAGTCATGAAAATCATAATATAAGACCCACGGTCATGCTTGACACCAACGTATAGATACTCGTCACCATACTTATACGTCGTACTCAACAAGAAGCAAATAGCAAATAGGACACAACTCCTAATCCCTCAAGCTAAGGTTAGACCAAACACTTACCTCGATGCCTCGAACACAACTCAATCTTCAATTATAGCTTTACCCCTTGATTCCACCACCAATTCGCTCGTATCTAGCCACAAGTTACTTAATTACATCAATAAACGCTAAATGAATCAATTTGAATGCATGAAAATGAGTTTTCCAAAGTTTTACCCAAAAGGTCAAAAATCGCCCCAGGACCCACATGGTCAAAACCCGAGGTTCGAACCAAAACCCGATTACCCATTCCCCCACGAACCCAAATATGTAATTTATTTTGAAATCGGACCTCAAATCGAGGTTCAATTCCCCAATTTTTGAAAACCCTAGGTTCTACCCAAAACACCCAATTTCCCCCATGAAAATAATTGATTTGAAGTTGAAATCATGTTAAAAGATGTTAATGATTGAAGAAAACTAGTTAAAAATGACTTACAATTGATTTGGAGAAGAAATGTTGTTTGAAAAATCGCCTCTTAGGTTTTTGGTGTTTTGAAAAATGAAAATAACTGGAAATCCCGTCTATTTATACCCCTCTCAGGCCCCCTGTGCGGACCGCACAAAATGGACTACGGCCGCACAGGCCTTCCTGAGGTACTGAGGTCCAGTGCCCTGTGCAGACCGCACGAAATGGACCGCGGCCGCACAGGCCTCCACCGCGAACCGCAAGAAATCGAGCGTAGCCGCGAAGGCTTGGTCTTGCTCACTGTGCACCGCACAAATCCCACCGTGGTCGTGGAGTCCCCACCGCGGCCGCGAAGTTTCCACCGCGGACCGCGTGACTTGGCTTCAGAGACCTGCAACTTTTTCCTAAGTTCAAAACTTCCCGAAACACATCTGAAACACATCGGAGCCCTCGGGGCTCCTAACCGAACACACGTACTAACTCAACAACATCATACGAACTCATCCGTGCGATCAAATCTCCAAAATAACCTCAATAACAATGAATCAAACCTCAAAATCAAGAACTCTTTCTCAACTTCATCAATTATCAGATTCAGCAATTTAGATCCGGATCACGTCAAATAATATCCGTTTTCAGCCAAACTTTACATAAATGACTTAATTCATATATAAGACCTATACCGGGTGCTAGAACCAAAATACGGGCCTAATACCATCATGTTTTAATCAAATTTCATTTCAAATTTCTTTAATCAATTTCAGAAAATAATTTTCTTTGAAAATTCATTTCTTGGGCTCGGGACCTCGAAATTCGATCCCGGACATACGCCAAGTCCCATATTTTCCTACGGACCCTCCGGGATCGTCAAATTATGGGTCCGGATCAGTTTACCCAAATAATCAAAACTTATCGCTTTTCACAGATTATCATATTTAAGCTTTTCGGCTACGCGCCCGGACTGCACATGCAAGTCGAGGTGACTCTAAATGAGGTTTTCAAACAACCGTTCATCCTCGAACGGACAGAAGAAGGAAGTACTTGAGTCGGGGAAAAGATGGGGATAATGGCTCCGCATATCGGACTCGGACTCCTAGGTCGATGCCTTAGGAGGCTGACCTCTCCACTCAACACGAACAGAAGGAAAATTCTTTGACCTCAACTGACGAACCTGCCGGTCTAGAATAGCTACCGGCTCCTCCTCATAAGACAAGTCCTTGTCCAACTGGACAGTGCTAAAATCTATCACGTGGGATGGATCGTCGTGATATTTCCGAAGCATAGACACATGAAATACTGGATGCACGGCTGATAAGCTTGGCGGTAATGCTAGTCTATAAGCCACCTCTCCCACTCAATCAAGAATCTCAAACGGTCCAATGAACCTAGGGCTAAGCTTGCCCTTCTTCCCAAATCTCATCACGCCCTTCATAGGTGACACTCGAAGAAATACCCGTTCACCAACCATAAAAGCCATATCTCAAACCTTGCGGTCTGCATAACTCTTTTGCCTAGACTGAGTCGTACGAAACCTATCCTGAATAATCCTGACCTTGTCCAAGGCCTCCTTAACCAGATCCGTACCCAACAACCGAGCCTCTCCCGACTCAAACCATCCAACCGGAGATCGACACCGTTTACCATATAAAGTCTCATAAGGAGCCATCTGAATACTCGACTGGTAGTTGTTGTTGTAGGCAAACTCTACTAAAGGCAAAAACTGATCCCAAGAGCCTCCAAAGTCAATGACACAAGCTCGGAGCATATCCTCCAAAATCTGAATAGTCCACTCGGACTGCCCGTCCGTCTGAGGATGACATGTTGTACTCAACTTAACCTGGGTGCACAACTCTCGCTGAACTGCTCTCCAGAAATGCGAGGTAAACAACATACCTCGGTCCAAAATGATAGATACAGGCACACCATGAAGACGAACAATCTCCCGGATATAGATCTCAGCTAACCTCTCAGATGAATAGGAGACTACCACAGGAATGAAATGCACTGACTTGGTCAGCCTGTCAACAATGACACATATTGCGTCGAACTTCCTCCGAGTCTGCGGGAGTCCAACAACAAAATCCATAGTGATCTGCTTCCACTTCCACTCGGGAAGCTCGATGCTCTGAAATAACCCACCAGGCCTCTGATGCTCGTACTTAACTTGCTGACAATTCAAACACCGAGCTACATATGCAATGATATCCTTCTTCATTCTACGCCACCAATAATGCTACCGCAAATCCTGATACATATTCGCGACACCCGGATGAATAGAGTACCGAGAACTATAGGTCTCCTCTAAGATCAACTCTCGGATTCCATCCACATTAGGCACACAAACTCGACCCTGCAATCTCAAAACTCCATCATCATCTAAGTTAACCTGCTTGGCACCTCCGCGTTGCACTGTGTCTCTAAGGACGCACAAATGGGGATCATCATACTACCGATCACGGATACGCTCCAATAAAGAAGAACGAGAGACCGTTCCAGCTAATACTCGACTAGGCTCAGAAATATCCAAACTCACGAACCGATTGGCCAAGGCCTGAACATCCAAAGCAAGCCGCCTCTCACCGACCGGAATATAAGCAAGGCTGAACATACTAGTTGACTTCCTACTCAAGGCATCGAGCACCACATTGGCCTTTCCCGGGTGATATAAGATAGTGATATCATAATCCTTCAACAACTCCAACCACCTCCTCTGCCTCAAATTCAACTCCTTTTGCTTGAACAAATACTGAAGACTCTTGTGATCCGTGAACACCTCACATGCCACGCCATACAGATAATGCCTCCAAATCTTCAATACGTGAACTATGGCTGCCAACTCTAAATCATGAACTGGATAGTTCTTCTCATGAATCTTCAACTGCCGTGAAGCATAGGCAATGACCTTGACATCCTGCATCAACACTACACCAAGCCCAATACGAGAAGCATCACAATAAACTGTATAAGTCCTTGAACCTGTGGGCAAAACCAACACCGGTGTCGTAGTTAGAGCTGTCTTGATCTTCTGAAAGATCGCCTCACACTCGTCCGACCATCTGAACTAGGCACCCTTCTGGGTCAACCTGGTCATCGGGGTTGCGACAGATGAAAACCCCTCCACGAACCGGTGATAGTAGCCTGCCAATCCCAAGAAACTTTGAATCTCTGTAGCTGATGCTGGTCTAGGCCAATTCTTGACTGCCTTAATCTTCTTTGGATCAACTTGAATACCCTCTTCTGATACAATATGACCCAGAAATGCAACTGAACTTAACCAGAACTCACACTTCGAGAACTTAGCATATAAGTGACTATCCCTCAAGGTCTGAATAATCACTCTAAGATGCTGCTCGTGCTCCTCCTGGCTGCGGGAATATATCAAAATATCATCAATGAAGACTATCACGAACGAGTCCAAATAAGGCCTGAAAACTCGATTCATCAAATCCATAAAAGCTACGGGGGCATTTGTCAACCCGAATGACATAACCAAGAACTCATAATGCCTGTACCGAGTGCGGAAAGCTGTCTTAGGGACATCGGATTCCCTAATCCTCAACTGATGGTAGCCAGATCTCAAATCAATCTTTGAAAACACCTTGGCACCCTGAAGCTGATCAAACAAATCATCGATCCTCGGCAATGGATACTTATTCTTGATTGTGACCTTGTTCAACTACCGGTAATCAATACACATTCTCATCGATCCGTCCTTTTTCTTAACAAACAACACTAGCGCACCCCAAGGCGAACACTAGGTCTAATGAAACCCTTCCCAAGCAAGTCTTGCAATTGTTCTTTCAACTCTTTCAACTCCGGCGGGGCCATACGATACGGCGGGATAGAAATGGGCTGAGTGCCCGGAGCCAAATTAATGCAAAAGTCAATATCCCTGTCGGGTGGCATACCGGTAGGTCTGAAGGGAAAACATCGGGAAACTCTCAAACCACGGGCACAGAATCAATAGAAGGGACCTCAGCACTAGAATCACGAACATATGCCAAATAGGCCAAACACCCCTTCTCGACCATATGACGAGCCTTCACATACGAGATAACATTGCTAGTAGCATGATCAGGAGTCCCTCTCCACTCTAAACGAGTCATACCCAGTAAAGCTAAGGTCACAGTCTTGGCATGATAGTCCAAGATAGCGTGGTAAGGTGATAACCAGTCCATCCCCAATATAACATCGAAATCGACTATGTCTAAACGCAACAAATCTACACGAGTCTCAAGACCCCCAATCACCACAATACAAGAATGATGGACTCGGTCAACTACAATAGAATCACCCACCGATGTAGACACATAAACGGGAACACTCAATGAATCACAAGGCATAACCAGATACGGTGCAAAATAAGATGACACATACAAGTACGTAGACCCTGGATCAAATAACACTGAAGCATCTCTATCACAAACCCGAACCGTACCTATAATAACTGCATCTGAAGCCTCAGCCTCGGGCCTAGCTGGAAGAGCATAACATCGGGGCTGGGCCCCACAACTCTAGACTACATATTTGGGATGGCCTGCAGCTGGCTAGCCTCTACCTCTAGCGGTCTGAGATCCACCTCTAAATTCTCTACCTCCACCTCTAGCACCTTTACCCCATCTCTAGCTGGCTGGGCGGTCTGTGGAACGCCTGGTGCCTGAACCATAGCGTGGGAACCCTGCTGCTGCGATTGAGTACCCACTAACCTCGGACAAGTCCTCCTGATATGACCATACTCAACACATTCAAAACATCCACCTGATTGTTGTGGCTGAGGAAACTAAGATTGACCCTGGCGACCCGAATGACCACCCCGAAAACTCTGGAGCGGTGGTGCACTGATATTAGTTGGTGGTGTACTGTAGGACTGTTGATTCAAATACTGCATATGCGGACCACGGCTGCCTAAAGCACCGTGAGAAACCTGAAGAGCTGACTGAAAGGGCCTAGGATGATGGCCTCTACCATATGAATCTCTGCCTCCAGACGAGGCACCACTGAATCTACCCGAATGGCAGGGCCTCTTATCTGACCCATGACTACCTCCTTGCGACAGAACCACCTCCACTCTCCTGGCCACATTGGCCGCCTCCTAAAAAGATATCTCACTCCCAGTCTCCCTATCCATCTGAAGACGAATCGACTGAATAAGACCATCAATAAACCTCCTCACCCTCTCTCTTTCGGTAGGAAGTATGACAAGAGCATGGCGAGCTAAGTCGATGAACCTGGTCTCATACTGGGTAACAGTCATAGAACCCTGCTGGAGGCACTCAAACTGCCTCTAATAGGCCTCTCTTTGAGTAATGGGAAGAAACTTCTCCAGAAACAACACTGTGAACTGCTCCCAAGTCAAGGCTGGCGATCCGGCTGGTCTAGCCAAGCAATAATCTCTCCACCAAGTCTTGGCGGATCCAGACAGGCGAAATGTAGCAAAATCGACCCCATTGGTCTTAACAATCCCCATGTTCCTGAGAACCTCGTGGCAGCTGTCTAGATAATCATGGGGATCCTCAGTAGATGCACCGTTGAAAGTTGAAGTAAAGAGCTTGGTGAAACTATCCAGCCTCCACAAAGCATCGGCGGACATAGCCGCTCCATCGCCGGTCTGAGCTACCACACTCGGCTAAACTGCTCCAACTGGCTGAACTGCTGGAGTCTGAATCTAGGGAGCTACCTGCTCCGGAGTGCAAGTAGCAGGAGTCTGGGCCCCTCCTCCAGCCTGAGAGATGGATGGTGCTACAGGAAGCAAGCCCGCTCGGGTGACACTCTCCATGAGGCCCACTAATCGGACAAGAGCGTCCTGAAGGACTAGGGTGGCAATAAACCCCTCTGGGACCTGAGATGGGCCAACCGAGCTGCTAGAGCCGGAACCTCGTCATCAAAGTCAACCTGAGGCTCCGCTACTGGGACTGCTGCTCGGGGCTGAGCTCTACCCCTACCTCGGCCTCTGGCACGGTCTCGGCCTTGCCCTCTGCCCCTCATAGGAGCTGCTACTGGGGGCTCGGGCTACTGAGCGGTAGATGAGGAAGTACGTATTCTCGCTATCTGCGAAAGAATAGAGCAGAAGTTTGATTAGCATTGAGGGACCAAACCACACGATAGGAAAGAATAAATGTGAAGTTTTCCTAACTCTGTAGCCTCTGGGGGATAAATACAGACGTCTCCGTACCGATCCCTTAGACTTTACTAAGCTTGTCTGTGAACTGTGAGACCCATGTAACCTAGAGCTCTGATACCAACTTGTTACAACCCGGATTTTACACCCTCGGGAGTCATGATGGCGCCTACTAATGGGAGCTAGGCAAGCCAAACCTTAACTACTTGCTACACTTTCATTTTTCTGCTTCGTTTAACAAACACAAGCCGATAATATGATAAAAGCGGAATTTTGAATAATTAAGCTATCACGACCCAATTCCCAAACTCAGTCGTGATGGCGCCTCTCGCGGAGACAAAGCCAGCCAGACCAAAACGGAACACCTCTTTTAAACAGTTAATCATCATAAACAGTAGTAACATATAGCATAATATTCATAAATTGCGGAATTTAACAATAATAACAGCAGGAACCATCCCGACACAGCCCAAACCGGGGTGTCACAAGTCATGAGTTACTACCAAATCTGCTATAGGTCTACAAAGTATGGAATCCGATACAATAGTCTGAAGAAAACATAAATGATAGAGGATAAGAGAGACAAGGGGCTGCGAACGTCAACAGCTACCTCGTAACTCCAAATCACTACCTAGCCTGGAAGGAATCAACGCTCAGGTGTGGACTCTGCTATACCTGAATCTGCACACACGGTGCAGGGAGTAATGTGAGTACTCCGACTCAGTGAGTAATAATTACAAATAATGGCTGAAAGTATGAAAACACGTAAAGGCACAAAGCAATTCCATATCAAGCAGTAAAATCACTTAAAGCGGTAAAACAGTGAAGAAATCAAATGATATTCCTTTTTAAAACAAATAAAATAGGTAATTTAACAGGTAATTAACAAGTAGAAATCCACCCCTCGGGCATAGTATCAATCGCTCAGCATAGTATCAGCCTCTCGGGCTCACTCTCAGGACAGTATCAGCCTCTCGGGCTACCTCATAATCACTCAGCATAATGGTCAGCCATTGTTACCTGACCAAATTGCATCATACAATGTCATTGTTACCACTATTTCAAATCACATGGGTACCTGCGCTCACTGTGGGTGTGCAGACTCCGGAGGGGCTCCTTATGGCCCAAGCGCTATATCAAGCCACCTCGTGGCATCATCACTCAGCATATCCTCACATCACTCAAGCCACCGCATGGCATAAATAGTATCTCAAGCCCTCGGCCTCATATCACTCAGCATATCCCCACATAGGGCCCTCGACCTCACTCAGTCCAGAAATTATCATAAGCCCTTGGGCATTAGTAAAACAGTAGTTCTCAGCACAAAGCATGATGTAGAAATATCATTTAAGTTTTAAATTTGAGTAAAAGTGGCTGAGTTTGTAAAACAGTAGATATCAACAGGACTGAGTTCAAATAATATATTTCTTCGGTGCTGACAATTGAGACACCGAGCTACAAATCCCACAATATATTTCTTCATTCTTCTCCACCAATAGTGCTGCCTCAAATCCTGATACATCTTCGCGGCACCCGGATGAATAGAATACCGCGAGCTACCTCCTCCAGAATCAACTCTCTAAGCCCATCCACATTGGGCATACAAATCCGGCCCTGCATCTTCAACACACTATCATCACCGATGGTCACATCTATGGCATCATCATGCTGGACTCTATCCCTAAGGACAAGCAAATGCGAATCATCATATTGTCACTCTCTGATGCAATCATATAAGGAAGATCGAGAAACCACACAAGCCAACACCCGACTGGGCTCCGAAATATCCAACCTCACGAACCGATTGGACAAGGCCTGAACATCAACTGCAAGAGGTCTCTCCCCAACTGGAATATATGCCAAACTCCCCATACTCACTGCCTTTCGGCTCAAAGCATCGGCCACCACATTGGCCTTTCCCGGATGGTACAATATAGTGATATCATAATCCTTAAGCAACTCCAACCATCTCCGCTGCCTCAAATTAAGATCCTTTTGCTTGAACAAATGCTGAAGACTGCGATGATCAGTGAACACCTCACAAGATACGCCATACAAGTAATGCCTCCAAATCTTCAAGGAGTGAACTATGGCAGCCAACTCCAAATCATGAACGGGGTAGTTCTTCTCATGGGGCTTTAACTGCTGAGAAGCATAAGCACTAACTCTACCCTCTTGTATCAACACACAACCAATCCCAACTCTTGAAGCATTACAATACACAATATATGAACCTGAAGCTGATGGCAAAACCAACACTGGAGTTGTGGTCAAGGCTGTCTTGAGCTTCTGAAAGCTCTCCTCACACTCGTATGACCATACGAATGGAGCACCCTTCTAGGTCAATTTGGTCAAAGGCGATGCAATGGATGAAAATCCCTGAACAAACCGGCGATAATAGCCTGCTAACCCAAGAAAGCTACGAATCTCTGTGGCTGAGGACGGTTTGGGCCACCTCTAAAATGCCTCTATCTTTTTCGAATCAACCTGTATACCCTCGCTGGACACCACGTGCCCCAAGAAAGCCACTGAACTGAGCCAAAACTCACACTTGGAAAATTTTGCATAAAGCTTCTTCCCCCTCAGTCTTTGCAACACAACTCTCAAATGCTCTGCGTGCTCCTCCTGACTACGCGAGTACACCAGAATATCATCAATGAATACAATAACGAACGAATCCAGATAAGGCCGAAATACACTATTCATCAAATGCATGAATGTTGCTGGGGAATTGGTTAGCCCGAAGGACGTAACAAGAAACTCATAATGACCATATCTGGTCCTGAAAGCAGTCTTAAGAATATCTGAATCTCTGATCTTCAACTGGTGATAACCCGAACGGAGATCAATCTTGGAGAACACCCTCGCTCCCTGAAGCTGATCAAATAAATCGTCAATGCGAGACAAAGGATACTTGTTCTTGATTGTTACTTTGTTCAATTGCCTATAATCAATGCACATTCTCATCGTGCCATCCTTCTTCTTCACAAACAAAACCAGTGCACCCCAAGGGGACACACTAGGCCGAATGAACCCCTTATCTAGGAGTTCCTGAAGTTGTTTTTCAATTCCTTCAACTCTGCTGGTGCCATACGATATGGCGGAATGGAAATGGGATGAGTGCCCGGCACCAGGTCAATACCAAAATCAATATCCCTGCCCGGTGGCATGCCCGACAGGTCTGCAGGAAAACATCGGGAAAATCCTTCACAACTGGGACAGAATCAATAGTATGAGTCTCAGCTCCAACATCCCTCACAAATGCTAGATATGAAAGGCAACCCTTCCCAACCATATGTTGGGCCTTCAAGAAAGAGATCACTCTACTAGGGATATAATCAGTCACACCACACCACTCGATCCGTGGTACACCCGGCATAGCCAAAGTGACTATCTTAGCATGACAGTCTAGAATAGCACGACACGGAGATAGCTAATCCATGCCCAAAATGACATCAAAATCCACCATGCTCAATAGCAATAGATCCACTCGGGTCTCCAGACCCCCAATAGTCACCACACATGACCGGTACATACGGTCTACAACAACAGTATCGCCCACTGGGGTAGATACATGAACAGGTAAAGCAAGAAACTCACAGGGCGTACCCAAATAACGAGCAAAGTATGATGACACATAAGAAAAGGTGGAACCGGGATCAAATAATACCGAGGCATCTCTGTGGCAGACTGGAACAATATAGCACTTAACCGTGCAATCAACTTAATTAATAACAAACTCCCCAACTTGGATCAAAGCAACAAAATGCACTCAATAAATCATAACGCACATACTCTATTGTTGCTGCAATACCATAGTGAGGTTGAACTCACTCCTTCATAAGCTTATGGAAACACAAATCATCTGGAATTTTAACTTTTCTGCAATTCTTGCATTCACTCACACAATAGTTAAGCCCACTCTCTAGGCAGCACAATTTAGATTTCAATGCATATTCTTCACTTGTAAATGAGATCTTCTAATAGACAACATAAGGATCGCACCACCTTAGAACACTCCGCAGGAGATAACCCACCTTTTTTTTCTCCAATTAACATCTTGTATACCTTCCACTGTCATACACATTACACAGTCACTTAATCTTCCTGAGTCTAAACTCATGCCGTAACATGAAATTTACTTCACTCCAAATAGGAGACATGAAAAGATTATTCACGCGCCCATAACTCGGGGCTACACATCCAATTACAATGGAAATCAAACACTTAATGGTTCATCTATCATCCAGCAGACCTTCCTCGCCACTTCCGAGTCATATAGATACATCTCGCAGTACTAACATACTCATCACGTAGCTATCCAGCCGTCATTCAAACCAATAGGGGCAATACCGAACATATAAGTTCAAAACACTTGCTCACACAATCAACACCTCGATGCTCAAGCCATAGGCAAAGATCCAACCACAAGTCCTCCAGACCGGCCCAACATCAACTCATAGAGATCACATCTCGCCCCTCAATCGGGGAATCACAAGCCGTTGATGCACATCTGATACTGAGCGCTCATACGCGCATACGAACACGTGGAAGGAATTTCAAGAGTTACTTTTCAAGCTGAATCAAGGATGCACGATAAGAATTCAAGAATGTGAAGTTCTTTCCTAAAGGTTTTGCAGCCTCTCGAGGATAAATACAGACGTCTACGTACTGATCCGTGAGACTCTACTAAAGCTGCTCATGACTCGTGAGACCTAAGTAACCTAGGCTCTGATACCAACTTGTCACAACCCAATTCCCGAACCCGGTCGTGATGGTGCCTCTCACGGAGACAAAGCCAGCCAGACCAAAACAAAACACCTCTTTTAAACAGTCAATCACCATAAACAGTAGTAACATATAGCATAATATTCATAAATTGCGGAATTTAACGATAATAAGAGCAGAAACCATCCTGACACAGCCCAAACCGGGGTGTCACAAGTCATGAGCTACTACCGAATCTACTATAGGTCTACAAAGTACGGAATCCGATACAGAAGTCTGAAGAAAACATAAATGATAGAGGGTAAGAGAGACAAGGGGCTGCGAACGTCAACACCTACCTCGTAACTCCAAATCACTACCTAGCCTGGAAGGAATCAGCGCTCAGGTGCGGACTTTGCTATACCTGAATCTGCACACACGGTGCAGAGAGTAATGTGAGTACTCCAACTCAGTGAGTAATAATTACAAATAATGGCTGAAAGTATGAAAACACGTAAAGGCACAAAGCAATTCCATATCAAGCAGTAAAATCACTTAAAGCGGTAAAACAGTGAAGAAATCAAATGATATTCCTTTTTAAAACAAGTAAAACAGGTAATTAACAAGTAGAAATCCACCCCTCGGGCATAGTATCAATCGCTCAACATAGTATCAGCCCTCGGGCTCACTCTTAGTACAGTATCAGCCTCTCGGGCTACCTCATAATCACTCAGCATAATGGTCAGCCATTGTCACCTGACCAAATTGCATCATACAATGTCATTGTTACCACTATTTCAAATCACATGGGTACCCGCGCTCACTGTGGGTGTGCAGACTCCGGAGGGGCCTCTTACGACCTAAGCGCTATATCAAGCCACCTCGTGGCATCATCACTTAGCATATCCTCACATCACTCAAGCCACCGCATGATAGAAATAGTATCTCAGGCCCTCGGCCTCATATCACTCAGCATATCCCCACATAGGGCCCTCGGCCTCACTCAGTCCAAAAATTATCATAAGCCCTTGGGCATTAGTACAACAGTAGTTCTCAGCCCAAAGCATGATGTAGAAATATCATTTAAGTTTCAAATCTAAGTAAAAGTGGCTGAGTTTGTAAAATAGTAGATATCAACAGGACTGAGTTCAAATAATAAGTCAAGCAGTAAGGAAGCAGTGATAAAAATACCCGGAGGGTTCAAATAGTTAGCACGAAGCCCAAATATGGAAATCAACCCAAATCATGATGAGAACAAATGAATTTCAGTCAAATATTCAGTAAAGTCATCAATCGGGATGGACCAAGTCACAATCCACAGTGGTGAAAGACCCCACGCTCATCATCCAGCGCGTATCTTGCCTCAATATAGCACTACGATGTGCAATCCAGGGTTTCAAACCCTCAGGACATTGTTTACAACCATTACTCACCTCGAACTAGCTAATTCTCTACCTCGCGATGCCTTTGTCCCTCGAATTGGCCTCCACGTGCGTCGAATCTATCCAAAATCAGAACGAATACGTCACAATATGCTAAGGGAACAAAGCCCAAGCGAAAACATTCGAAAATATCAAAAATATCGAAATTAGCAAAACCCGAGACCCGGGCCCACGTCTCGAAATCGGGTAAAATTTATGTTCTCAAAATCCTCATACCCTCACGAGTCTAACCATACCAAAATTATCCAATTCCGATACCATTTGGTCCTTCAAATCATCGTTTTACATTTTTGAAAGGTTTCACAATTTTCTTCCCAAATTCCATCTCAAATCACGAATTAAATGATGAATGCAGTGATAGATTCATGTATTCTAGCCAAATCTGAGTTAAAATCACTTACCCCGATGAATTTCTTGAAAAACCTTCAAAAAATCGCCAAAATCCGAGCTCTCTAGGTCAAAATATTAAATAAAACCCAAAACCTCGTATTTATAGGTACCTCTCAGGTTTCAGCTACCGCGGGCCGCACCAAAACTCATGAGGTCCGCGCAAAGGCAACATGCGGCTGCACATGCCTCCCTCTACAGTGACAGGCTTTAGTATTTTAGCCATAACTTTTTTTTACAGAGGTCCAAATGGCGGTATCTTTACCTTTCTGGAAACTATACACGAAGGGCTACAACTTTCGTTTATGAATCACCTCCAAATTCTTTGTGTATTAAAAGATATGAGCTTCCGAAGTAGGACCAGCGGATCGTTCCCCACAGCGGCCGCACACCATTTTGTGCGGTCCACATGACACCTACTGCGGCCGCGGCCGCTTTTGTGCGGTCCGCACAGCACTCAACGCGGGCGCACCTATTTTTGTGCGGACCGCATAGGTGAGTTCTGGGGCCTGCAACCCCTATAGACCTGCTATAGCTATGATTTTTGCACTAAAACATCTCGGAACCTACCCGGAACTCCCGGAACTTCAAACCAATTGTACCAACACATCTCATGACATCGTTCAAACTTGCTCAAACTTCGGAACGCTCACAACAACATCAAATCACCAATTTAACATAGGATTCAGGCCTAAGAACTCCAAGAACTCTTAAATTATGCTTTCGATCAAAAGGTCTATCAAATCTCGTCCGAATGACCTGAAATTTTGCACACACATCCCAAATGACACAATGAAGCTACTGCAACTCTCGGAATTCCATTCCGACCCCTATATCAAAATCTCGCCTATCAACCGGAATTTGCCAAAATATCAATTTCGCCAATTCAAGCCTAAATCTTCTCTACAACTCCAAAACCCATTCCGATCGCGCTCCTAAGTCACAAATCACCTCCCGAAGCTAACCGAACCATCAGAACTCACTTCCGAGCCTTCTAGCACATAAGTCAATATTCGGTTGACTTTTCCAACTTAAGCCTTCTTAAGAGAGACTAAGTGTCTCATTTCTTACCAAATCCTCTCCGAACTCGAACTAATCAACTCGATCACATAAAACACGGATAACGAAGCGTAAAGAAGCTGAAATGGGGGAAACGGAGCGGTAACTCATGAGACGGCTGGCTGGGTCGTCACATCCTCCCCAACTTAAATAAACGTTCGTCCTCAAACGAGTCAAGAAACATACCTGAAGCCTCAAACAGATGAGGATATCTGCTCTGTATCTCCCGCTCAGTCTCCCAGGTAGCCTCCTCCATGGGCTGACCTCTCCACTACACCTTCACTGAAGCTATGTCCTTTGACCTCAACTTCCGAACCTGGCGACCCAAAATAGCTACTGGCTCCACATCAAAGGTCAAATCATCATCCAACCGAACCGTGCTGTAGTCCAAAAAATGAGACGGATCCCCACTATACTTCCGGAGCATAGAAACATGAAATACCGGATGCACACTCGACAGGCTGGGTGGCAAAGCAAGCTCATAAGACACCTCCCCAATTCTCCGAAGCACCTCAAAAGGCCCAATGAACCGAGGACTCAACTTGCCTTTCTTCCCAAATCTCATAACACCCTTCATGGGTGAAACCTTCAGCAAGACCTTCTCACCGACCATGTAGGACACATCTCGAACCTTCCGGTCCGCATAACTCTTCTGACGTGATTGCGCTGTACGAAGCCTCTCCTGAATCACCTTCACCTTCTCTAAGGCATCCTGAACCAAATCTGTCCCCTATAGTCTAGCCTCACCGGGCTCGAACCAACCACCGGAGATCTACACCGCCTCCCGTACAAAGCCTCATATGGAGCTAGTAGGGTGTTTCCGGACCCAAATTAGAAAAATTGATGTTTAAAAGGAAATCTGAGAAATTTCATGGATCTTGAGGCTCAATTCAATGTTCATGATGTTATATTGGTGATGTGATCACACGAATATGTTCGTAGGGTGTTTTTGAGGTAGTGTGCTTGCTTGGTTTAGAGTTTCGAGGGCTCGGGTGAGTTTCTAGTAGGTTCCGGGATGCCTTAGGCTTTAGAAGATCAGATGTTGCAGGTTCAGGAATTTTGACAGGTCTCTGAACCCTCTTGCACGGTCCGCGAGCAATCACGTGAGGCCGCGGAGGGGCCTACGCGGCCGCGGTCGCCTTGAGCAGTCCGTGGTGGGTGTTGTGCGGTCGCGGTCGGCTTGGTGCAGTCCGCATGGGGCAATGATCCGCAGGTCTTCAGGGAGAATGCGCGGCCGCGGTCCTTCTTGTGCGGTCCGCGGTGGGAACTTCAGAGGGGTATAAATACACATGAATTTCAATTATTTTACACTTTTTAAAACCCCAAAATATAAGAGGCGATTTTCCAAACAACTTTTCTTCTCCGAAACGATTGGTAAGTGATTTCTAACTTATTTTCTTCACTTCTTAACATCTTTTAACATGATTTCAACTTCAAATCAAAGATTTTCATGGGGAAATTGGGTGATGTGGGTAGAACCTAGGTTTTTCTAAAATTAGGGATTTGGACCTCAATTTGATGTCCGATTTCAAAACAAACCATATATTTGAATTTGTGGGGGAATGAGTAATTGGGTTTTGGTCCGAACCTCGGGTTGCGACCATGTGGGCCCGGGGGGTGAATTTTGACTTTTGGGTAAAACTTTAGAAAACGCACTTTCATGCATTGGGATTGATTCATATAGTATTTATTAATGTGATAAAGTAACTTATGACTAGATTCGAGCGGATTGGTGGTGAAATCAAGAGGTAAAGCTATAATTGAGACTTGAATGGTGTTCAAGGCATCGAGGTAAGTGTTTGGTTTAACCCTAGCTTGAGGGATTAGGAGTTGAGTCATATTTGCTACTTGTTTCTTGTTGAGTACGATATATAGGCATGGTGACGAGTATCTATACGTTGGTGTCAAGCATGACCGTATGTCTTAACTTGAAAGTTGTTGTGTTTTTGAATGACACCTTGTATACTTTAATTAATGATCCTCTATGATTAAGTATTTCCATTAATTGAACTGAGTACTAGCAAAGTGAGATTGGTTATAGCTGATTATCCCTTGCCGGGATGACTATTTCGATATCCTTGTTCCCTTGCCGGGAAGTTATTATATTACTTGTGTTCCCTTGCCGGGATTTCTTGTGATTGTGTGTATTATGAAATGGGAGCGGGTGGTACGCCTACCACAAGATTGATGAAATGGGAGCGGGTGGTACGCCTATCACAAGATTTTATGAAATGAAAGCGGGTGGTACGCCTACCACAAGATATAATGAAATGGGAGCGGATGGTACGCCTACTACAAGATATTATGAAATGGGAGCGGGTGGTACGCCTACCACAAGATATTATGAAATGGGAGCGGGTGGTACGCCTACCATAAGATATAATGAAATGGGAGCGGGTGGTATGCCTACCACAAGATATAATGAAATGGGAGCGGGTGGTACACCTACCACAAGATATTATAAAATGGGAGCGGGTGGTACGCCTACAACAAGATATTATGAAATGGGAGCGGGTGGTACGCCTACCACAAGATATTATGAAATGGGAGCCGGTGGTACGCCTACCACAAGATATAATGAAATGGGAGCGGGTGGTATGCCTACCACGAGATAGAATGAAATGGGAGTGAGTGGTACGCCTACCACGAGATATGAGAAATGGGATCGGGTTGCACGCCTGCAACAAGAGGAAACTTAAAGTGAAAGTTGCCTTTATTTTCTTCATTTGTAATAGAAGTTATAGTGCTAGCTTCCTTATAATTCCCTGTTATTTCTTTTAACTACTATCCCCGAAGCATGTTCCCCTTCCCAAGCTTTAACTGCTTATTACTTGTTTACTTTTCCGCCATATATTATATAACTGTACAGGTTTATCTGGAGTCTGGTCCTAGCCTCGTCACTACCTCGCCGGGGTTATGCCAGACACTTACCAGCACATGGGGCCGGTTGTGCTGATACTACGCTCTGTGCTCTTTTGCACAGATCCAGGTTTTGGACAGCAGTAGTAGCGTGGGAGCCAGCCTTCAGTTCAGTGAGACACTGAGGTAGCCTTATAGTCGTTCGCAGGCCCGGCGTCTCCTCTATCTTTTATTTCCGTCTGTTATCTCATATATTCGAGACAAACAGTTTATATTTTCTTTCAAACCGATTGTATTTTCTTTCAAACAGTTCTTAGGTATATGTTGATTCTTGCATTATTGCTCAGTTTTCTTTAAATTTAAGTCTTCCGCATATTTATTTAATTTCGTTGCTTTCATGCTATCGCCGATAATTGTTAAAAGAAGTAATTGTTAACGATGTAAGCAGTTAAGGATTGGCTTGCCTAGCTCTCATTAGTAGGCGTCATCATGACTCCCGAGGGTGGGAAATCCGGGTCATGACACCAAAGTTGGTCGCTTTTTTATGATTAATAATTAAAAAAACATATTTTACATTTAGAGACCAACTTTGGTTGCCAAAAATATATTATTAAAATAATAAAGCGACCAAAGTTGGTCGCTATAGTCTTTACCCGGAATATTTGGTCCTTTTACCTTAGAGATCAAAGTTGGTCGCCAATTAACGACCAACTTTGGTCCCTAAAATAAAGGGACTAGCAATATTGCGACCAGGTATGTTTGGTCGCTTTTAGGTCTATAAGCGACCAACTTTGATCGCTTTTTGTGGTCACTTTTTTCTGAAACTAGTAGTATGCAATAAAGGATCAAAATAAAGAAGATGGATGGCAGACTATGAATGGAAAATCTTCGACTAAAGGTGTAAAGCAGGAATCAAATAAGGTCGTAATAACATCAAATAGATTTAGTAATCTGACTGAATATAGCTCCCATGTCATGAAAGTAGTTGAAGCTGCTGGAGAACCGAGTAGTAGGGTGGTATAGTTTGATCTTCATGGCCCATTTATTCCTATATGATTGTTGTTACATGGAATGTTAGGGACTTGAATAAAGTATATAACATAAGGAAATAGAGAAATATATTAGAGAGAATAAAGTAGCTTTAGTTGCAGTAATTGAACATAGGGTGAAAGAGCACAAAGCAACACAAGTGATACAGAACATAACTAGTAACTGGAAGTGGGTTGATAATTATGCAACAAGTAGTAGGGGTAGAATATGGGTGTTATGGGATCCAAAAGTGCTGAATTTTAACATGCTCAGCTTTTCATCACAGATTATTACAAGGAGAGTTTTGATACATAATACGAATATAGAGTTCGTGCTCTCAGCTGTATATGGCTTGCATACTGTGGAGCAGAGAAGACTCTTATAGGAGGAATTTAGGCAAGTGTGTAATGCAATTAATGGCCCTTGGATTGCTATGTGGGACTATAACACTGTTCTAAATATGGATGACAGGTATAATGGGAGCCAAATTCAGGAGATGGAAACCAAGGTCTTCTCAAATTTCATGGTGGATATGAGGCTAATTGAATTGAAAACTATTGGAAGAAAGTATATCTAGACTAATAACTATATCCATAGTAGGATTAATAAGGCTTTGGTGAACTCAAGATGGTTGGATACTATGCCATAGATGGAGGTGATACTGTAGGATTGCGTATAGGTGTTCGTAACACGCAGCGGAAGACAATAACAATCCTAGACAGATCTTTTCGTGTTTAAAAATTTATTTACATGTCAATAGATTGGATCTAAGACGTACCTGGTGAAGAAAGTCTCGTTTCAAATTCTTCGATAGTGCGAAGACTCTATGCGTATCCACACCGAGACCGATCCTTACTATCAACTCTTTGATCCATGAAATCCATGAACAAATTGAATGAAAATTACTATGCTGAAATTCTTCTCAAAGTTTCAGCCTGAAAGTAAAAGAAGAAAACTAATTTTCTTATAAAGAATAGTTCTTGACTTTTTGCAGCACACTTACATGCTTTTTTCACACCACTCATGTTTAGAACTAATAGGTATTTATTGTAGTACCAATTAATAATTCATTCCCAGAAGGTTTAGGAAAATTTGAGGCGGTGACCTACTGTAGCACAAGACCAAATTTGGACTTCTCCATAATTTTCCTTTGGAAAACAAATCTCATTCCTAATGAAAATTAACGAGGCACGCAGCAACGACAAACTTTTCGTTTTGTCTTGTTGTGCCCACATAGTATATATATATATATATATATATATATATATATATATATATATATATATATATATATATATATATATAATTTGATAATTAGTTTATCCAATGGTTAGTCAAGAAATATAATTCAATTTACTATTCCAAATAGAAAATCAATTTATTCACAATATTAATTATATCCTCTGTGCTAGAAAAGAATATAATAATATTACATTTGGACTAATAATTTAATATATTTGACTAATTAAATTCTTTAATTTAATTATCAAATAATAAAATAATTAATCCTTTAGCAAAGATCAGAACACTCGTTAGTGTGTGACCCCATAGGTTCAATACTAAGGCGGTAGTAAATTGATCACATCAATATACTAATCAAGGGTGGCGTCTAGCAACACTCTTTAACGACCGGATAGAATGAAGTATACAATTTACTCTCAAGAACCAGTAGAAGAATAATGTAGTAATTCCTTCCGTCCTTATAGCTCTGAGTCACCCTAGGATATGGTTCAACTGTCAAATCCTAATAGGCGACCAACTATGTGTTCATGTCAAATATAATCGGCCATCGAATGACCTAAGAAACTCATTTCTTCTTTCATTCAATTGCCCTGGACAAGGTCTTGATTTGGTCGTTTATAATTCATGACAACATGGAGCTTAAACTCATTACCAAGAGTTGACAGATTCCATCTTGATCATTCACTAATTCTACAAGCATTTAATCGTACCCAATATCCTTTCAACTATCGCCCTAGGGCCATAGGTGTCTGGTATCAAAGCACAATAAATAACTTGTCAATTACTATGACGATCTCATGTCAAAGGAAAATCTTACATCACATTCTTCTAGAGAATATCCTATTGACAGTTTATGGTAATTCTAACCATTAGGAATTATCCAATGAGTCGGTTCAATGTTCATATCTCTATATGCATCATCTATCTATGTAATTTAGTTAATGAGATCAACTAATCTTTATCCCATAAAGACGATCACATAAATATTGATCTAACCGGATTACTAATGTGCAAATTAATAATCCTACGATCAAGAACAAATTTAGATTAAATTAAAAGAAACTTCACTCTCATTATCATGAACTCTTTCACAATGTCAAGTCTCAAAATTTAATCAAGGACCTTATCAAATTAATCAAGCAATTTATAACAATGATAAAAGAATATCAAATGCCATACATATTTTATATCAAATAACATTCGCAAAATTATGTTCAAATCATCAAATATGATATTCGATCTAGGGCATATCTACTATATCCCTAACAATCTCCCACTTGCACTAGAGCCAATCGCTCTTGTACTTCATTCCCAATTTCCACTTGTGCTTGTCAAACTCCTTTGCGCCAAGAGCTTTAGTGAATGGGTCTGCAGCATTTTCCTTTCCATCAACCTTTTGAATCTCGACGTCTTCACGTTCAATGATCTCTCTTATCAAGTGATACCTTCGCAGAACGTGTTTGGGTTTTTGGTGTGATCTTGGTTCTTTTGCTTGAGCAATGGCTCCAGTATTGTCACACAACAGTGGAACCGCACTTTCTATTGAAAGAACCACACCAAGTTCAGTTAAGAACTTTTTCATCCATACAGCTTCCTAAGCAGCTTCACTAGCTGCTATATATTCTGCTTCAGTCACTGAATCAGCTACTGTAGCTTGTTTGGAACTTTTCCAACTCACCGCACCACCATTTAAGGTGAATACATAACCAGAAATAGATTTGCTATCATCTCTATCTGAAGAGAAACTTGCATCAGTATAACCTTCAAGTTTCAACTCAGAATCTCCATAGATGAGGAATTGGTCTTTAGTCCTTCTTAAGTACTTAAGAATGGTCTTCACCACCTTCCAGTGTTCCTCACCAGGATTTGCCTGATATCGGCTAGTTACTCCAAGTGCATAAGCCACATCAGGACGTGTACATGTCATGGTATACATGATAGCTCCCACTGCACTAGCGTATGGGATCCTACTCATGCGTTCTCTCTCTTCAGGTGTTTTAGGACAATCCTCCCTACTGAGAGTAATTCCAGTGCCTATCGGTAGATAGCCTCTTTTGGAATTATCTATGTTAAACCTCTTTAAGATGGTATCAATGTACAAAGACTGGGAAAGTCCAAGCAGCTTCCTAGATCTATCTCTATAGATCTTTATTCCTAATATATAAGCTGCTTCTCCCAAGTCTTTCATGGAGAACTGTTCAGATAGCCAAATCTTGGTACTTTGCAATGCCGGTATGTCATTCCCTATGAGCAATATATCATCAACATACAACACTAAGAATATAATTGTGCTCCCACTAACCTTTTTGTACACACAAGGTTCTTCTTCGCATCTAACAAAATTGAACTTTTCAATTGTCTTGTTAAAGCGAATATTCCAACTTCGAGAAGCTTGCTTTAGTCCATAAATGGATCTTTGTAGCTTGCAAATTTTATTATGATTAGACGAAGATGTGAAACCTTCAGGTTGTGTCATGTACACATCCTCTTCTAGCTCACCATTAAGGAAAGCTGTTTTCACATCCATTTGCCATATTTCATAATCATAGTATGCTGCTATAGCAAGCAAAATCCGAATAGATTTGAGCATTGCCACGGGAGAGAAAGTCTCGTCATAGTCAACTCCTTCTTTCTGACGATATCCCTTGGCAACAAGACGGGCTTTGTAGGTCTCCACCTTTCCGTCTGCTCCAATCTTTTTCTTAAAAACCCATTTACAACCTATAGATTTTATATCCTTTGAAGGTTCAACTAAAGTCCATACTTTATTTTCCTTCATGGATTCCATTTCGGATTCCATGGCCTTTTGCCACTTCTCATAATCGGAACTTTGTATAGCCTCTTCATAGGTCTTAGGGTCATCATCATTATGATCAACCTTATTTGATACATCATCTTGTACCAATAAATTTAATCTAGTTGGTACATGACGTTCTCGTGTAGACCTTCTAAGAGGTACTTATACAACCTCTTCACCTTGTGCTGGATTTGGTTGTTGTTCAATTTGGTTTAGAACTGGTTCATTAACCTATTCTTGAACTTCAACCGTTGAAGATGGAAACTTCCTTGGCAACTTCAAAACATCCAATAAAGGTTCTTCAACTTGGGTCTCATGATCTTTATATTGTGTTGATTCATTAGTTTCTTGAACTTCATCAAGTTCTATTTCTCCATTATAATTTCCTTCTAAAAGAAATTCCCTTTCCAAAAAGGTTGATCCTCTGGCCACAAACACTTTATGGTCAGAAGGGTGACAGAAATAATATCCCATTGTTTCCTTGGGATACCCAATGAACCTACACTTATCTGATCTTGAGTCAAGTTTATCAGACTGTAGTCTCTTAACATAAGCTGGACAACCCCAAACTTTAATATGTTTAAGGTTAGGCTTACATCCTTTCCATATCTCATATGGTGTTGTAGAGACTGACTTAGTGGGAACTTTATTAAGTAAGTATGTTGCTGCTTCCAAAGCATATCCCCATAAATTTATTGGAAGATCAGTGAACCCCATCATAGATCTCACCATATCTAATAAGGTTCGATTTCTCCTTTCAGACACACCATTGTGTTGTGGTGTTCCTGGAGGTGTCCACTGTGAGAGAATCCCATTCTCTCTGAGATATTCTGGTAAAATCTTCACTAAGATATTCTCCACCTCTATCAGACCTTAGTACTTTGATACTTTTACCAGTCTGCTTCTCAACTTCACTACGGAACCTTTTGAACATTTCAAAAGATTCAGACTTGTGTTTCATAAGATACACAAATCCATATCTTGACATATCATCAGTGAAGGTGATGAAGTAAGAATATCCACCTCTAGCTTGAATTTTCATGGGCCCACAAACATCTGTATGAATTAGTCCCAATAATTCAGAAGCTCTTTCTCCACTTCCAGTAAATGGAGATTTGGTTATTTTTCCTTTGAGACAAGATTCACAAGTTGGATATAATTCAAAATCATATTTGTCAAGGTACCCTTTCTTGTACAACTTGTTAATTCTTTTCTCTCCAATATGACCAAGCCTACAATGCCAAAGGTATGCATGATTTACTTGATCATCTCTTTTCCTCTTAAGACTTGAAACATGCATAATCAAATTAGCATTCACATTAGGTAAGACATAAACGTCATGTTGGAGATTGCCATTCACATATAAATTATCACTATAATAAATAGAGCAAATATCATTGCCTATATTAATGCAAAAACCATGTTTGTCTAACATAGAAGCTGAAATTATGTTCGAAACAAATTTAGGAACGTAATAACAATCATCCAGCATAAGTACTTTGCCCGTAGGCATTATTAAAGAAATTGATCTTACAGCTATGGCCGCAACTTTTGCACCATTTCCAACTTGTAGATTAATTTCTCCTTTCTTCAACTTTCTACTTATCTGGAACCCCTGCAACATATTGCAGATGTTATAACCACTGCCAGTATCTAATACCCACAATGAAGAATTAGTACTAGTTAAAGAAACCTTGAAAACATTTTTCATTAAAGTCTTACCTTGTTTCTTATCCTTTAAAGTTGCAAGATACTCCTGACAATTTCTCTTCCAATGTCCTATTTTCTTACAATGGAAACATACAACATCAGATTGGTCAGCTTTGCTTTCTTTGCCTTTTGGGTTTGGTCACACCACCCTTGGGCGTAGTAGGCTTTTTCTTGGGTTTACTTTTACCCTTACTCTTCTTCTTAGAAGAGTTTCCAACCAACATGACAGTTCCTTTCTTCTTCTCAGATGCAAGTTGATTCTCATAATCAATCAACATGTTAAGCATCTCATGAAGATCACAATCCATTTTATTCATATTGAAATTAATAACAAATTGTGAAAAGGATTCTGATAGTGACTGCAAGATCAAATCTTGAGAAAGCTCTTTACCCAGTTTGCACCCCAACTTCTCAAGTTCTTCAATGAGATCAATCATATGATTGACATAGGGTCCAACTTGAGAGTTTCCAGTCAAATTAGATCCAAATAAAGCCTTAGATAACTGGTATCTAGCTGTCATGCTTTGTGTACCAAACATCTTCTTAAGATGTTCAATGATTGCAGTTGGATCCATATCCTGATGTTTCCTCTGTAGTTCAGAATTCATAGAAGCAAGAATGATGCATTTGGTAGTAAGACATTCTTCCAAGTATTTCTGATAAATCTTGGTAGCATCATCATCATCCTCATCTGGGACTTCCTTGGCAGGCTTATCGATCACATTAATAAGTTTTTCATGCATAAGAACAATTCTCAAATTTCTGTACCAATCATCAAAGTTTGGTCCTACCAACTTGTTGGTCTCAAGTATTCCACGCAATGATATAGCAGACATATTGAGAAATCTAAAATATAGAAAAAAGAAAAGGCAATAATATAAGAACATATTTGCATATATCATAAAGACATGGACTTTTATCTAAATGATATTTCCACTAATTATTTTAAACTATTTACCCTCATTATAGTTTACAAAATCTTTATTTATATTAGTGGAGTAAAGGAATCCTTTAACAATATATATGAGCTCCTTGGAAGTCAAGTCGTTTCTCACATATATTTTAAAGGTAGGTACTCTTACCAATTGTATCCCCATATAATTTCCTTAAATAACTCTATGTCAAATAGCCCCCTGGTAGTCAGGTCGATCCTATTGGCATAGTTGAGTTCAACCATCATAATAACAAAGAACTTATTAAATTTTTTACTCCCCCGGGTGGTCCAGGCGTTTAGTGTAAAAATTGAATAATTCTTTCAATCCATACATCTAATGCAATAAATAATTTTAATATATTCTCGAACTATAAGTCTCCTGGTAGTCAGACCGCTCCTTATAAACAAGAAATAAGTAAAATTATTTACCTTGATGGATAGCTCTTATAATAAAATATCTTATATTTTATTATTTAAGAACTCAAATTTTAGTAAGAGGGAATTGTTACTAAAATAATTTTTAATAACATGAAGATCAAATCTTTTATAGCATGTGAATTTAGTTCAAGTTGTCTACATGCTTAGTCCTAAATTGATTTACATCACATGTAATAAATAATTCAAAATTATGTAATGAACAAGCACGTGACATAAAAATAAAATTCAACATTCTTCTAACATGTTTAATCTATATATCACATATATCACAAAAAAGTAATTCATGCCAGAATATCATTATTAATTAACATCTCATGAACTAATAACAATTAAAAATAACAATAGAATCATGTAACCGATTATAGATTCCCATCGTATCTAATACATAATTTCAAATTCAAGTTATGAACTATCTCAATAGTTATATGAATACATATTTTATCTACAATAAAATAATATCAACATTCAAACGATTTGACTATCCCACAAGACACATGTATTATGGTTTGAACTCTTCAAATATAATATTAAAATATTTCGTAAATAAATTTTAGACACAATAAACCACTGCTCTGATACCACTGTAGGATTGCGTATAGGTGTTCGTAACACGCAGCGGAAGACAATAACAATCCTAGACAGATCTTTTCGTGTTTAAAAATTTATTTACATGTCAATAGATCAGATCTAAGACGTACCTGGTGAAGAAAGTCTCGTTTCAAATTCTTCGATAGTGCGAATACTCTATGCGTATCCACACCGAGACCTGTAAGCACGTGATTTTTGCTTCACGGACAATCGCTCCAAAAGAAAATAAAAAAATAGTGACAAATGACTTCGCTGTACAATTTTTCGAGTTTTCCGTGACATGTGTTGTTAGTCATTTGTGGGTCTGTCCATTTTGCATTTAATCATTATCAAACAAAATACAAAAAATATGTATGCATTTCTAGGTTGTAATTTAACCATTTAAAAGTTTTTATATATATATGTGTGTGAATAATTGTGTTAAGTATTGATTAATGGGTATTTCAAATTCATTTTTAATTTAGTTGTATTTCAAAAATTAGAAAAAAAAAGTGCAAGAAATCGGATTGGGCCTATGATATTTCAAAATTTTGAAGGCCCAAAACCAGTCCAAGTCAGCCAACCCAAGACCCATCCGCAGGTCATCGAAACAACGTCGTCCAACACCAAGACTACGTCGTTTCAAGGACGGCTCATCTCAGCAGTTCCAACCAATCCAATCCAACGGCCCAGGCTCCCTGTCAGTATCCCGTTTCCAAACCCGACCCAAGAACCAGTCCGAACCAACCCCCAACCGAGGCCAAACGGTGTCGTTCCGTTCTAAGTAAAAGATCCTGGCCATCAATCTCGATGCATCCAACGGCCAGGATCTAATTACTCTTTACGTATATAAACTTGACCCTTCACCCCACGCCCCTATCTGAACCCCACCTTTCCTCATCTTCTTCACCAAGCCTTGACACCCCCCCCCCAAAACCCTAGCAGCCGCCCTAATTTCCCATTCACCAGAACCCGGCGGCACGAACGCCGGTGACCACCCCCTTCACACCCCTGAAACATCCAACCACCCTGAGCACGAATTCACTAACCATGTACCTCGAATCACCTCCCATCGTCTCGAATCTGGATTTGAAGATTTGAGACGAAACTCGATCTATGCCGAACCTCACCATCTTCATACCAGACACTCCCCTGACCTCCCTCGTGACCAAACCAGACCTGGTTTGGTCCGAATCTACCCACAACTCCTAAAAAACCAGATCTGAAAATCCAAAAACTAGAACACGAATAGCCTTGGAATCCGGCCGGCCTTAACAGGGGTTCGAGGTCTAATAGACCTTAATCAAGGTGTTCTCATGTGAGAACACCCTGGTTAAAGTTTGTTCGGCCTCAAATGGTCAAAGCTAAGTCGGACTTGGGTCATTTTGGTTTAAACTTTTCCAGTAAGTGTTCTCTTTTCTTTGTTTTAGTTTTGATTGAGTTGTTAGCATGATTTGTTGTGATTGTTTGTTATTATCTGTTATTTTTCCTAATTTCTTCCATCTCTGTCAAAGACCTTTTTATTTGGCCAATTGTTTTCTGTTTGTGTTCTGAATGTATCCTATGATAAACATGTCCGATTAGGATAGTCGTCGCATAAATAATCTATATAGGTTCCCAGTGATTGACCAAAGTTGTCCGAAGCCCTTCAGGTCCCTGTATGTATTTGTTTATATGAACGACTGATTGTTACCTGTTATAATTAGTATAGTCGACTTGATAAATGTCGTCGATTGACTTCCTACGACTGAATGTCCAAATATTCTAATTCGTACAAAGTGAACGAACCTGTTGATTGATAATTGGATGCTCGACATTGCCTAAGTTTAGCCTATAACTGCATTGTAAACAATGAAAAGAATCAGGCTAGGGCAGTCTTGAATTTGGACTTCCAGAAGTTCAAAAGGCCCTAATACTGCAGTGAGGCAGGACAGTAATAATCAAGGGCTAACAGGGGTAGTCTGGGGTTTGAAAAGAACAGAAAAACTTAGTTTAAATGAGCTGACAAGTAGGGTACTAATTTAGGATTAAACTAATGCCAATGGGGAACAAGACACAAGAGTATGGGGTTTAAAATGAATACTTAAATGAACCCATAACTCTTGATTAAAGAATAAGGCCAAGCGTGGGGAACAAATGGCTGGCATCAAAAAGATGCTTAGGCGTGGGATTTGATAGGTATGGGCAGTCTGCAAAGGGCAGAATCCAGGCAGCTTGACTGCACTGGTTGTTTGGCTTATAAATAGGCTATTTCAGAACTTAAAAAAGGAGAGGAAGAGAAAGGCTGGAAAATTTAGTCTTGAGAGAGGTCTTGTGAGTTGAAGAAAACTGAAAAATATAAGGAAATTTCCAGAAACACTGTAACCAAACACTGTCTGAAAACTACAGAAGAATTCATATTGGTCAAGCTGTCTTGGCCAAGTTCTGTTGTTTGCCCTGATTGAGTTGCTTGTGATTGTTGAACTGCTGGTGTTGCTGCATCGAATACTCTGTTATTTCTGTTGTTTCACTACTCTTTTCTGGGATTACTTGTTTGGTGCTCGACCATCTGTTGGTTTTCTTTGTTCTGGAAACTGTTGCTGGTTGTCTGTGGACTGTGGAAAACACTTGTGGTTGTTGGTTTGTTGCTGTGTTGTTGCTGTGTATCTGCTGTTGCTGTGTTTATTGCATACTGCCCAGCTGATCATTCCTTTCTTCTTTTGTCCTCTATACCAGGTACACAACCAATACACTGTCAAATGTAATTGGAAAATTGAGCATGAATACAAAAAGAAAAGACCTGAAGTTGACTTTCATACATAGATTGTTACATTAGATATCATGTACTGTATAATAATTTTCATTCCTGTGTTGACAATAGAAGTAGCATGTATGCCCAGTGTATATCAATATAGATTAGCTGAATGATAGTTTATATATGTATGCTGATAGGTGAAAATATTCCCAATGAAATAGGTTGTATCTTAGACTTAGTTTTACTTTGTAGTATGTCCTTTAATGTAGGCCAAGCATGAAAATCGTACTCTATTAGTTAAGTTCTTTCCTTTCTGATAAACTGCTTCGTATAACTGGTAAACCATGTTTTAAGACAAAGAACACGGAGACTGCAATCTCAACCACACGAAGGTCGAGCCCGAGTCGAAACAGACCAAGCAGGCCTGCATCGAACAAACAATGGCCCAGGTCTGGTCCATCACGCATGGGCTGGATTTGGGCCCTTAAGTTTTGCTCGGCCGACTGTGTACGTGGCCGTGCTTCTGATTTTGTGCAAGCACTCGGAATTCTGTATAGATAACTTGCAAGCATGTAATTAACTAGGGCTATCTACTGTTTTCAATTAGTAGAGACAAACGCAACAAGAAACGTAGTTGCTATAGGATATCCTTTTAAAATAAGGACGAGATGAGCCTCGACAAAAAATAAAGAAAAACGCACAAATTGCGGGGCCCTTGTTAAATATATATATGTTGAAGCATTCAGTCCCTAAGGTGGGTCGTTTAGCAAATCTCACGACCCTCCCGGAATAATAACGCGATAGCCTCTTTAAGCGCGTATTTAATAATTTTACCTTCTTAAATTCGGGTGCGCATTTATGTGACCCAAATCCAAATCTCGACGGATTCGAAATGTGTTTCTAATCACGGGTACATTGATTGTGACGTGGTTCGAGATGCATGTCCATGACGTCGCAAATTCCTTTTAAAAATAGAACGAGACGAGCCTCGACAAACAAAATGTACAAAGCTGCGGGGCCCTCTAGATGCATGTATATATTAAAGTATTTAGAATTCGGGATGTGCCGTTTAACGAATTTTTACGACTTTCCCCAAAATAACAAGACGCTAGTTGCTTTAGGCGCGCTTTTAACAATTTATTTTCCTTAATTCGGGTGCACATTCATGTGACCCAAATCCAAATCTCAACCGAGTCGAGATATATCGATAACCACGGGTACATTGATGTAACGTGGTTCGAGATATATTTTCACGACGTTGCAATTCTCGTAAAAATAATAATAATGACAAAAGCGGTTAAAAGATAAAATTTGCACATGGTTCATAATTGTATTTAAAATCAGATAAATAAGCCGAATATAACAGTTGAGCGACCGTGCTAGAACCACGGAACTCGGGAATGCCTAACACCTTCTCCCGGGTTAACAGAATTCCTTATCCGGATTTCTGGTACGCAGACTGTAATATAGAGTCATTCTTTTCCTAGATTCGGGATTAAAATTGGTGACTTGGGACACCCTAAATCTCCCAAGTGGTGACTCTGAAATAATTAAACCAATCCCGTCTCGATTGTCCTTTAATTGGAAAAACTCCCTTGCACCCTCGCGGGTGCGTAAAAAGGAGGTGTGACAGCTCTGGCGACTCTGCTGGGGACTTCTGTGATTTTACCCAGAACCACTGGTTCAGGGTTCAAGAATTCGAGCTTAAAATAACTGTTATAGTTGGCTTTATTTTTATCTGATTTTTACATGCTTAGTGTGCTAAATGATGCTTTTACCGCTTTAATATTATCTGAATTGTGTATATAAAACTGTTGCGAAACCCTTCTTCTTTCTGAGTCTTCTAAATTTATGGTGTACACGTGCGCGTGACCCACCTTTCTGTTAGAAGTCATACCAAATAAGACGAAGTTGGGACAAGTAACTAGGCCGGGTAGACTTTCGTGCTCCCGGTACGTTACCCCCACTTCGGCTTCAAACTGTCCGCTTGAGTAAGCCAGGTTTAGAACAATACGCCTCAGGTTTTTACCTAGAATAACTCAGCCATGTACCGGATCCCTAGTAGGAACGTCTATTTGCATCATGTACATCCGACCTTGGAGACTCAACACAGGGGTTGGGTCTGTCTAGGACAGGTGAACCCGAAATAAAAAGACCATCCTGATGCATCCTACTTGCTACCTGTGCATTCATTTGCCTCGAACATGCTTGTTGACCGGCTTAAATGAAATCATGGTGAGAACTGAGGAATAAAATGGGTTGTGTAAAAAATAAAAAAATAAAAAATAAAAAAAATAAAAAAATCTTGAAATAAAGGTATTTAATCTTGAAAGGTATTTAATCTTGAAAATAGTTTGAAAAATTCCCAAAATAGTTCTAAATCTTGAAAATAGTTTTAACTGAAAATGATTAGAGTATATTTTCAAAATGAGTCTTGACTTTATTAAATTAAATTTCAGATACAAAATGAGCACCACACAAAACCCCTCATCCACAAATACAGAAGAGTTTCTATTCCAGCTTCAAATGTGGTGGTGTGAATTAGGCGAAGATGGTCAAAAGTGGGTCATCAAGCATTTGGGAAATCTCCCGGATATTATGAAAGTTAAACCCCGTGATGATCTGATTGCGGCATTAGTAACTTTTTGGGACCCTGTTCACAAAGTCTTTCGTTTCTCTGACTTCGAGCTCACTCCTACATTAGAGGAGATAGCTGGATATGTTGGTTTTGACGGAAGTTTAAGGAATCAAAGCTTGATATTCACAAAGGCTCCCTCGGTACATCGATTCTTCGGTCTTCTGAACATCAGCAGTCAAATCAGGAAAAGCAATGTCATCAATGGATGTTGTTCTTTCAACTTTTTGTATTCAAGGTTCGGAAAGTCAGATGGGTTCGAAATTCATGAGAAAAGGCCTTACTAACAAGCAAGACAAAGACGCATGGCAGGTTCACCGTCGCTTCGCCTTCATGGTGGCTTTTCTAGGAATCATGGTCTTCCCAAACAAAGAGCGAACAATCGATATTCGCACCGCAAAGGTTGTGCAAATCCTCACCACCAAAGAAAACCACACCCTTGTCCCCATCATTCTCTCAGACATTTATCGGGCTTTAACTTTATGTAAAGCAGGAGCGAAAGTCTTCGAAGGATGCAAAATTTTGTTGCAAATGTGGGTGATGGAACATCTCCAACAACAGCCCAAGATCATACAGTATGGGCCAAGCAACAATAATTGCATCGAGGGTTATGAGGAAAGAGTAAAAAATTATCAGGTTCCAGAAGGGACAGAAGCATGGGTATCTCATCTAAGGACTTTAACGGCAAATCAAATTGAATGGACTTTGGGATGGCTCCCGATGAGGGAAGTGATACACATGTCAACCTCAAATAGTTATCTTCTACTATTGGGATTGAGAAGCATCCAGCCGTATGCGCCATTGAGAGTCCTAAGACAACTAGGGAGATATCAAGTAGTTCCTGATGATGAAGATTTGAGTACGCAAGAAATCGAATTGCACCCAGAAGACACTATTCCTGAGGCTCTGCTCCAGCATATGTGGAATGGATGTCGATACTTGAAAAGTGATACTCAAGTCCCAGACACATCAAAGGGTGAGATAAATCCTGGATATGCAAGGTGGTTCGAGAAACGATCTCGCGTGGATGATGTACCAGAACCTGAGCTAAGAAGGCCAACCAAAAGACCCCATATTCAAAGCTTTAATGATAAAATCCAAGAGCGGTTGATCTGGGGAGAAAAAGAAAAGGGGTACAAAGCAACTATCCATGCCCTAAAGGAAAATCTGAGGAACCTCAGTCTGGAGAAAGATTTGCAAGCACAAGAAGCTGAAGGCGAGAAGAAAAGTCTAGCCTGTGAGAATGAAAGTCTTCATGCTCGGTTTCTGAGAATGAAAAAGGCTTCTGAAATGCCAATGAGGAATTGGAAGGATCAAAAAACCATCGCCAATCTTTTTGAAAGAATGCAAGATTATGATTCCGTTCTTGCTGCAAATGAAAGGGCGTTGAGCAAAGCAAAAGAAAGGATCCAACAATTAAACGAAGAAGCCAGATCTGATAAGGAACGCCAAAATAGGCAATCCGAGAAAGACAGGGCACAATTCAAGAAGGAAAAAGACCATTGGATACGATCAGAAGACCAACTTCGTGCACAACTAGAAGAGGCAAGAAGGTACAGAGAGCATCAACAAGCAGACATTGACAAAGAAAGAGCGCAGGCGAGACTAGAGCAGGCCAGACTCCGAGCTCTACTAGAGTCAGCCCTAGATCGTGAAGACCGTATTAGAGATATAGCCACCACTCGCCAGCAGCAATTGCAGAATCAAGGCCAACATCTCCAAGATTTTAGAGCACAGATCCACGACCTGGCGGTCTACACCTCTCAAAGTTATGTAAACTGCCAAGGAATGGATTATGAAAGGTTTACAGAGCATGCACCCACTTTTGTCCGTCATCTAGCAGTGGAGTTGGAAAGGATGTATCGTACGTTGGGAGGTCATCCAGGTCAAGCCCCGCCTTGAGCAAAAGATCTAATAATTTACAACACAAGTGGAAAGTGGGGCACGTTGTGAGATGTTAAGAATTGTATCTTTTTATTTCGATTTAAATGTGTGTATTTCAAGACATTTTCTTACAAAGTTTTCAAGTGTAATGTTTGTTCATCTTTTTATAAATGAAAATGTTAGCCTCATGGCAGAACTACGCCTGGTCTGATTCGCGCGGGGACGTGATACGTAGGCAATCCCCATAAGATTCGACCGCTTTAATAAATAAAGAAAAGAAAAAACAAAAATAACAATAAAAGGACAAATGAGCAAGCCGGGATGACGCATGTTGTTCGAAGCAAAGCATGTAGAAACGGTTATGTGTTATGATCAAATCTGTTAAACTCTAACGCTAACAAAGTTTGTTGTTGTCTGATCCAGACAAGTTAGTTGTTAAAGAACTCTGGCAACACACTCCTATCAAACCAGATCCAAAGGACCGATAGCAACAAGCATGACTACTTCAGAGAATAGTAATGAGGAAGAGAGGCCGATGAGCCAGTTGTTAAAAGAAGCGATGGAAAAGATTGAAAGGATGGGACTAGAGATGAATGCAATGCAGCTAGCCATAGCCAAAACACAAAAGAGCCCTGAAACACTGGGACACATGCCAGAATACCCTCACTCCGGCCCTTCCACAAGCCGCCCAAATCCCCTTTATCATCAAGAAAGAAGCCCTCATGATTCCCAAGCTCCACCACCCCATCAACCTCTCCCAACACCCAATATTCCCATTTTTGTGGGACCAACATCAGCCCCTTTGCAAAGAACGACCAGTGAGCCATTGTTTCAGGCTCACGATACACAATACTACCCCCCCGAGCCTACGTTTCATGCCCCCGAACCACAGGCTTACAATCCACATTTGGAAGTGCCGGCAGAGATTGAGAAGCCGATCAAGGCCAGTGAACAGGATGAGGTATTGAGAAAGTTCAAAAGCCTGGAGCAGTCCTTTAGGAACCTGCACGGTTTGGGCAACCAGGTCAGCGTAGCATACAAAGATCTGTGCCCTTTCCCAGACGTCCAACTCCCGGCTGGGTTCAAGATGCCTAAGTTTGATTTATATGAAGGGCACGGTGATCCCATGGCACATTTGCGGGGATTCTGTAGCAAAATGAGAGGGGCAGGCGGCAAGGATGAGCTGCTGATAGCTTATTTCGGCCAAAGTCTGAGCGGATCTGCACTAGAATGGTATACCAGGCAGGATTCCAGCAGGTGGTACACGTGGGATGATCTGGCGCAGGCTTTTGCAGGTCATTTCCAGTACAATCTCGAGATAGTCCCTGACCGTCTCACATTATTGAGAACTGGGAAGAAACCCGGGGAAAGCTTTCGCGAGTTCGGATTCCGTTGGAGAGAACAAGCAGCTAGAGTCGATCCTCCCATGAGAGAGGGAGAGATGGTGGACTATTTCTTACAAACATTGGATCCAACCTACTTTGGCCACTTGGTGACAACAGTTGGAAAATCTTTCAACGAGGTGGTCAAGATAGGGGTCATGATAGAAGAAGGTCTGAGGTCTGACAAAATCTTGAACTATTCGGCACTCAAGGCCACAACCCAGGCTATTCAAAGCGGCACGGGAGGTGTGCTGAGAAGAAAGAAAGAAGAGGTTGCCACGATCGAGGCAGGCAGTTGGTCTAGGGCTGGCCGGCCACACTACAACCAACCCAGTCCTCACAGGTCAAACTACCCATACAGCCCACCACAAAATTTCTATCCACCTCGAAACCACATTGTTCTGTACACCAGGCCCAAGCATACACTCAGCCTCCGGTTCGCCCGCAATGGCGCACGCCGGCTCCCCAGAACATATATGCACCACTACAAAACACCTACCCTCCACCGAGGGCGTATAGAAACCCTTCAGGGGCAGGCTTTCGGGGAAATCCAGATGCTAGGAATGACAGGTTGCGGAAACAGAGAACTTTCATGGAGTTGGGAGAAACCTACACCGCTTTGTTCCACAAGCTGAGGCAATTGGGTTTGGTTAGTCCTGTCCAGACTCGAGAACCAAATCCCCCACCTCAGAATTTGGATCAATCAATAAGTTGTGAATACTGCTCAGGGATGCTCGGGCACGATACCGAGAAGTGTTGGAAATTGAGGCATGCCATACAGGATCTTATTGACACCAATAAGATCGAGGTCCAGACACCGGAGGCTCCTAACATCAACCAGAACCCACTACCAGCGCACCACGAGACTCACATGATTGAGTTGGTATATGAGGGAGGAGAGTTGAGAAAACCCTCACAAATAGTGATGATGATCCAGGCCGCCCCGAAAGAAGTCTCAACCAGTGGAGGAATGAGTGTACAGTCGCAGGGAGAAGGCGTCAAGCCGGTAGTGATATTGGGAAAGAGCCCGTCCGCCATAACAAGCAAACCCGAGCCAAACAAGCTGGTAATATCAGGGATTCCGCCCACACCTGCTGTTGTGTTAAAGGGGGCACATAGAGAACTGGTCACCATAAAGCCTTTAGTCCAGCTGCCGATGATTGATAGCAAGGTTGTACCTTGGAAATATGAAAAGGCGGTGGTGATGTACAAAGGAAAACAGGTGGAAGAAGTCAGTTGTGAAGCGCAAGGGCTGACTCGATCAGGTCGTTGTTTTGCTCCGGTGGAGCTAAGAAGAACCAACCCAGTTGCAACCAAGAAACCTGTGTCCGAAGAAGAGGCTGAGGAGTTCCTGAGGAAGATGAAAGTGCAGGACTACTCCGTGGTCGAACAGCTGAGAAAAACACCGGCCCAGATCTCACTGCTGTCATTACTGATCCATTCTGAGGAGCATCAACGGGCTTTGATGAAGATATTGAACGAAGCTCATGTACCCAACGAGATTTCTGTAAACCACCTGGAAACCATTGCCAACAAGATTTTCGAGGTGAACAGGGTTCTCAGATGATGATCTGCCGGTGGAAGGTACGGAGCATAATAAAGCTCTATACCTAGCTGTCAAATGTGAAGACTCGGTGGTAACTCGAGTATTGGTGGATAACGGCTCAAGCGCCAATATTTGTCCACTATCTACCCTGAACCAGTTAAAGATCGACCACGGAAGGATCCACAAGAACAGTATCTGTGTCCGAGGGTTCGACAGAAACGAAACAGCCACTGTGGGAGATGTTGTACTTGAACTGACTATTGGTCCAGTCCTGTTTGCCATGGAATTCCAGGTGTTAGACGCCACAGTATCTTATAACCTGCTGTTGGGACGACCATGGATTCATGCAGCCAAAGCGGTGCCCTCCACCCTACATCAGATGGTGAAGTTCGAGTGGGAAAGACAAGAAGTCGTGTTACACGGCGAGGATACAACATGCACCACGGGCGGAGCCATTGTACCTTTCATAGAGACCGCTGATGACAAAGGTCCTTGGGTCTACCAGATTTTCGATACAGGGTCGGCCGACAAAATTTCTAAAGGAGAAATCATCCCGCACCCTAGGGTAGCTGCCGCAACAATCATGATGGTCTCAGAAATGCTGGGTAATGGATTCGTGCCGGGAAAGGGCCTAGGAGTCAAGCTTCAGGGGATTTTCCAACCGGTCACCTTACCTAAAAATCTGGAAACTTTCGGATTGGGGTTCAAACCAACCGCAGCCGATAGGAAGCAAGCGCGAAAAATGAAGAAGAGGGTTTGGTTTCTGCCCAAACCAGTGCCACGTCTCTCAAGGTCTTTTGTTAAAGCAAGTGCCAAGGGGTCATCGGTCCCAAAGATTCTAGGACCATTGATCGGTATAAATGAGGACCTGAATCAGAGTTTTGAGAGGCTATTCGCTGATGTCGATGTGGTAAGAAGTTGGAGAAGGTTCCAGCAGAACAGAGATACAGTTTGTGGGGCCTGAGGCCAAAACCAACAATTGGACTGTTACTCCTCTTCCTGTCCGAGGGGAGTCTTGGTAGTAGGCTTTGATTTATGTTTTGTTTGTTTTGTTTTGTTCGGATTATTCCAGGGTGTAATCCAAATTTTACGTTTGTCTTGTAAAAGTGTGAACCCTTTTATCCCGCAAGTTTAATAAAGTTCTCTCTTTTTGTCCTATTTTAATTTTTGCTTTGTTCTTTTTCTTTCTGAACAGTTCTCTTTTTACTGGTTCTAATGACATGGCATGCACAGCGGATCTTCGACCTAGTCTAATAAATCAATCTGAATCCGACTCAATGATGCAAGAGGTCGTTTGTGACGATGAATCTGAATGTGACGAAGGTGAAGCCTTCGAAGAGATAAACCGAGAACTGTGCCAATTTGAAGAGAAACCCAAGCCTAACCTAAATGACACTGAGGCTGTGAATCTAGGAGACGCTGATAACGTCCAAGAGACCAAAATTAGCATCCACATTGAGCCGAATGTCAGGGAAGAATTGATCAAAACCCTCATGGAATTCAAAGATGTTTTTGCATGGTCATATGACGATATGCCTGGATTAAGCACCAATTTAGTGGTTCACAAATTGCCCACTGACCCGGCATACCCTCCGGTCAAGCAAAAACTAAGGAAATTTAAAACAGAAATGAGTGTAAAGATCAAAGAAGAAGTGATTAAGCAGTTGCAGGCGAAGGTCATTCGGGTCACTCGATATCCCGAGTGGTTGGCCAATGTGGTACCAGTCCCGAAGAAGTATGGGAAAATCAGGGTGTGCGTCGACTACCGCAACCTCAACAAAGCAAGTCCCAAGGACAATTTTCCGTTACCCAACATTCATATCCTGATCGATAATTGCGCGGGGCGCGAGATCGGATCCTTTGTGGATTGCTATGCGGGTTATCATCAGATCCTAATGGACGAGGAAGATGCGGAAAAGACAGCGTTTATTACGCCATGGGGAACCTACTGCTATCGGGTAATGCCGTTCGGATTGAAGAATGCCGGGGCAACATACATGCGAGCAATGACTGCTGTGTTTCATGACATGATACACAAAGAAATCGAGGTGTACGTCGATGATGTGATCATCAAATCTTGGCATCAGGAGGACCATGTAGCAGACCTAAGGAGATTTTTCCAAAGACTCCGAAGGTATGATATCAAGCTTAACCCGGCCAAATGTGCATTCGGGGTTCCATCAGGAAAGCTGTTAGGGTTCATCGTCAGTCGACGAGGGATTGAGTTAGACCCATCCAAAATTGAATCCATCCGAAATTTGCCACCGCCAAGGAACAAAACAGAGGTGATGAGTTTGCTGGGTAGACTTAATTACATCAGCAGGTTCATCGCTCAACTCACCGCAACTTGTGAGCCCATATTTCGGCTGCTGAGAAAGGATGCTGCGGTAGGTTGGACGGCAGAGTGTCAGGAGGCCTTCGACCAAATCAAAGGGTATCTGTCTAATCCACCCATATTGGTCCCGCCTAAGCCAGGGAAGCCCTTAATTCTTTATCTGACGGTCCTGGAAAATTCATTTGGTTGTGTGCTGGGGCAACATGACGACACAGGAAGGAAGGAGCAGGCCATCTACTATCTTAGCAAGAAATTCACAGTACATGAGGTCAAGTACACTCAACTCGAGAAAACATGTTGCGCCCTAACTTGGGTAGCTTAGAAGTTGAAGCACTACCTGTCTTCATATACTACTTATCTCATATCCCGTTTGGACCCATTGAAGTATATCTTCCAGAAACCTATGCCCACGGGAAGGTTAGAAAAATGGCAAATTCTGCTCACAGAGTTTGATATCGTCTATGTGACGAGGACATCCATGAAAGCCCAGGCGCTGGCCGATCATTTAGCAGAGAATCCCGTTGATGAAAAGTACGAGCCCTTAAGAACGTACTTTCCCGACGAAGAGGTAATTCATACAAATGAGATGGAATTAACTGAGGAACCGGGTTGGAAGCTTTTCTTCGATGGAGCTGCAAATGCAAAAGGGGTTGGAATAGGAGCAGTACTCATTTCTGAAACAGGACGCCATTATCCTATTACGGCTCAACTACGCTTCTATTGCACCAATAATATGGCCGAGTATGAAGCTTGCATTCTGGGTCTGCGCTTGGCTGCTGACATGGATGTCCAAGACGTCTTGGTCTTGGGAGACTCGGACCTCTTGGTACATCAAATTCAGGGCGAATGGGAAACACGAGATCTAAAGCTCATACCATACCGACAATGCTTGCATGATCTGAGCAAGCGATTTCGATCGGTGAAGTTCAAACATATCCCGAGAGTTCACAATGAGGTTGCGGATGCCTTGGCCACCTTAGCATCAATGCTGCACCACCCTGACAAAATGTATGTTGATCCTCTGCACATCCAGGTCCGTGATCAGCACGCTTACTGTAATGCCGTAGAAGAGGAGCCAGATGGCGAACTCTGGTTTCATGATATCAAGGAATACCTCGGAATGGGGACATATCCAGAACAGGCCTCTGGAGACCAAAAAAGAGCCCTTCGGCGTTTGTCGAATGGTTTCTTCCTCAGCGGAGGAGTGTTGTACAAAAGAACCCCGGATTTAGGATTGTTGAGATGTATAGATGTCGGTCAAGCCACGACGGTTATGGCAGAGGTACATGCTGGAGTTTGTGGGCCACACATGAGCGGATATGTATTGGCAAGGAAAATCCTTCGAACAGGGTGTTATTGGCTCACTATGGAACACGACTGTATCACTTTCGTGAGGAAATGCCATCAGTGCCAGATACATGGAGATCTGATTCATTCTCCACCAACAGAGTTGCATGCGATGTCAGCGCCCTGGCCGTTTGTGGCATGGGGCATGGATGTCATTGGGCCCATCGAGCCGGCAGCATCCAACGGTCATAGGTTCATTCTAGTGACCATTGATTACTTCACCAAATGGGTTGAGACTAAAACCTTCAAGTCGGTAACCAAAAAGGCAGTGGTGGACTTTGTTCACTCCCATATCATCTGCAGATTTGGAATCCCAAAAGTGATCATCACGGATAACGGTGCGAATCTTAACAGCAGCCTGATGAGAGAGGTATGCCAACAATTCAAGATTACCCACCGCAATTCCACCCCATATCGTCCCAAGGCGAATGGAGCGGTCGAAGCAGCCAATAAGAATATCAAGAAGATACTGCGAAAGATGGTGGAAGGATCCAGACAATGGCACGAGAGATTACCCTTTGCTTTGTTGGGTTACCGCACTACTGTCCGGACTTCCATAGGTACAACTCCTTATTTGTTGGTGTACGGAACTAAAGCCGTAATACCGGCGGAGGTCGAAATTCCATCCCTCCGGATTGTCGCTGAAGCCAAGATTGATGATGATGAATGGGTCAAAGCTCGGTTGGAACAGTTAAGCTTGATAGACGAGAAAAGATTGGCGGCAGTGTGTCATGGTCAGCTGTACCAGAAGAGAATGGCAAGAACATACAATAAGAAGGTGCGCCCTAGGAAGTTTGAAGTAGGGCAGCAGATATTGAAGAAGATCCTCCCGCATCAGGTCGAGGCAAAAGGCAAATTCGCCCCAAATTGGCAAGGGCCTTATATCGTGACCAGAGTATTGTCCAACGGTGCTTTGTGTTTGACAGATATCGAGGGGAGATGTGTCGACATGGCTATCAATTCTGATGCAGTCAAGAGATATTATGCGTAATTTCTTTAATTATGGCAATTATTGGTTCGTTTGTTTGTATTTGGCATTTATTGGATAATGAGATGACGGAGGCAATTCTTTCTTCTATCCAAACACTTTTAACCCTTGCTTCCCCTTTTGAGCCTTAAGTTATTCTTTCATACCCCTCTTTTGGAATCACTAATGGAAAAGACATGGAAAAAAAAGAAGAAAAAAAAGAAAAGAAAAAAAAAAGAGAAAAGAAAAGAAAAAAATCTTTAAAGGAAAATGAAAAGAAGGAGAAAGAAAGGAAAAAAAAACAACAAAGAAAATCATAAGAAATACAAAACTGTTGGGAACTACGTTTGACTTGATTCCTCAAAGAGGATACGTAGGCGCCTCACGGCTCGGTCATAGTGTGCATCACAGTGTATATAGGATGCATAATGTACATAGTGTGCATAATAGGCACAGTGTGCGTAACGCACGTAGCTCAACCTAAGTGTAAAAATAAGATTCCCCAAGCAAGAAAACTGGGGCAGAGGTTATGTTTTAAGTTCCAACAAAGGTTTGATTCCAAAAGTTGTAGCACATCACCCATCAAATTATTTTCATTTTTATAGCCTTTCTTTAACCCCACACCAAAACCAACATCAACGTCCAAAAGACCTCCCGATCAATATCCAAGAGATGCCAAGTCAGGAAAATAAGGCCGAGAATAATGCACCGATCCCCAGCAAAGAAGAGGATCGTAAGACTGGGAATGAATTGATGGTCAAAGGAATCTCCAGAAGAGAGGGTCGTATCGACAACACCCCGATTCCTCGATAAAAAATAAAATGAGAGAGTTTTATCGGTGAAAACCCTCACAGGCACCCCGATTCCTCGATAAAAAATAAAATGAGAGAGTCTTATCGGTGAAAACCCTCACAGGCACCGAAAGGCGACGTAAGATGAAGAATAAAATGAGAGAGTCTTATCGTTGAAAACCTTCACAGGCACCGAAAGGCGACGTAAGATGAGAGATATGAAATGAGAGAGTCTTATTGGTGAAAACCTTCACAGGCACCATAAGGCGCCGGGAGATGAGAGAAAAGAGAGAGTCTCATTAGTGAAAACCCCTCGAAGGGCACTATGAGGCGACAAGACAGATCAACAAAAAGCGACCACATTCGCAACGAAATGGACACTCATTTATCATCCCCAGCAAGTCAGACCATCGGGCAAATCGATTGATACGAATAGACTGGGTCGGGAATCTATGGTGCATGTCATGATCACGGGGACCAGTCATGTCCTCCAGATAAGTTCTTCTGAATTTCTTCTCCCACCAAATATTGGTTCAGAAAGATTTTCTCCTTTTTCTATCTTTTATTTCTCTTCCTAAAAATTTGTCTTGAAAAGAATTTTTTTCAAAGCTTACTACCAAAGACCGAAGGGGAATTCAGTCAATGCAGGATAACACAAACAGACTTAAAGGCCGGCCCCAGGCAATGCAATGATCGCGCCTGGCAGTTTTGGAGAAAGTAAGCTCCTAAAGGGAGTGGTTTCGGGGGTAGAAGCAGACTCCCACAGCATGTACTTAAAGAGAAAGCAGGAAGGGGGATAAATTGAAAACTAGCCCCCAGCAGGCCAGAAACCCCCAGCAAGCAAGTTTGTCCACCCAACCAATTATGGGGACATAGAGCAAGAAAAAGGGGAAGAGAGGAAAAATCATCCGCCGGAAGGACACCTCCTCCCACCACGATTGAAACTAACTAACTCCTTTTTGTTTGCTGCAGGGAAACAAAGGATTAATGTTGGCAGCAAGACGCAACGCTAGGGAAATCACCAAAAACCGGGGCAGAAAATTTTCCGCCGATTGTCAAAAAAAAATTCTCGGAAGAACGGGGAAACAATTTCAAATACATTTAAGTTCTAGGTCGCCCACCAGTATAATGCGGGAATACATTTAAGTTCTAGGTCGCCCACCAGTATAATGCGGGAATACATTTAAGTTCTAGGTCGCCCACCAGTATAATGCGGGAATACATTTAAGTTCTAGGTCGCCCACCAGTATAATGCGGGAATACATTTAAGTTCTAGGTCGCCCACCAGTATAATGCGGGAATACATTTAAGTTCTAGGTCGCCCACCAGTAAAATGCGGGAATACATTTAAGTTCTAGGTCACCCACCAGTATAATGCGGGAATACATTTAAGTTCTAGGTCGCCCACCAGTATAATGCGGGAATACATTTAAGTTCTAGGTCGCCCACCAGTATAATGCGGGAATACATTTAAGTCCTAGGTCGCCCACCAGTATAATGCGGGAATACATTTAAGTTCTAGGTCGCCCACCAGTATAATGCGGGAATACATTTAAGTTCTAGATTTTGGAATCAGTAACCCCACCTGAAGGCGGAAGGTTACAACAGAGATCCCCAAGCAGGAAACAATAAAATCCCCAGCACCAAGAAGCAGAAGGCTGCAAAGGCAAGCGCGCGATTCAAAAGGAAGAAGGAACGCGTCTCAAAAGAGGCAGTTTGGGAATGTTATAGCATGCCCAACATAACAATTTTGATGAAGAAAGCCATACCACCGAAGAAACCATTGAAAGGCTTAAAGAAGAGAGCCATGTTCCCAGCAGAGCAAGCGAAGGGATGAAAACTGGCATTCAGAAAAGGCGAAGGACCAGTATCATCCCCCAAGTTCACAAAATAAAGGCATCAGAGGAAAACGTTAGCCGACAAGAAAGCAAGGCAACAAGAACAAGTTGAAGATAGATGAGACCTCATGATCCATAGTCTAGCTTAGCTTCTTGTTTTTCCTTTCAGAACAATGTAACAGGGAGATCGGTTGAGCGGTAGCATCCTACAGCAGCATGCAATTGCGCGCAACAGCAGCGAGCACTACAATCACACGGTAGTCCCAGCTACCAAAATTTCCCGAACTACATTAACCTGATTCCTGTTCAGCCCAGGATATGTATGAAACCTTTGAAGCAAAGGTTCGGTCAAATCTTTTTCAAAAATGCTTCACACGGAGTACTCGGACGAGCAAAAATCGCCCGCTTTATCTTTGCGCGAAAACCCTTCGTGTCTTCGTGCAAAGAGCGGCAGCTGTAAGCACGTGATTTTTGCTTCACGGACAATCGCTCCAAAAGAAAATAAAAAAATAGTGACAAATGACTTTGCTGTACAATTTTTCGAGTTTTCCGTGACATGTGTTGTTAGTCATTTGTGGGTCTGTCCATTTTGCATTTAATCATTATCAAACAAAATACAAAAAATATGTATGCATTTCTAGGTTGTAATTTAACCATTTAAAAGTTTTTATATATATGTGTGTGTGAATAATTGTGTTAAGTATTGATTAATGGGTATTTCAAATTCATTTTTAATTTAGTTGTATTTCAAAAATTAGAAAAACAAAAGTGCAAGAAATCGGATTGGGCCTATGATATTTCAAAATTTTGAAGGCCCAAAACCAGTCCAAGTCAGCCAACCCAAGACCCATCCGCAGGTCATCGAAACGACGTCGTCCAATACCAAGACTACGTCGTTTCAAGGACGGCTCATCTCAGCAGTTCCAACCAATCCAATCCAACGGCCCAGGCTCCTTGTCAGTATCCCGTTTCCAAACCCGACCCAAGAACCAGTCCGAACCAACCCCCAACCGAGGCCAAACGGTGTTGTTCCGTTCTAAGTAAAAGATCATGGCCATCAATCTCGATGCATCCAACGGCCAGGATCTAATTACTCTTTACGTATATAAACTTGACCCTTCACCCCACGCCCCTATCCGAACCCCAACTTTCCTCATCTTCTTCACCAAGCCTTGACACCCCCCCCCCCCCGAAACCCTAGCAGCCGCCCTAATTTTCCATTCACCAGAAACCGGCGGCACGAACGCCGGTGACCACCCCTTTCACACCCCTGAAACATCCAACCACCCTGAGCACGAATTCACTAACCATGTACCTCGAATTACCTCCCATCGTCTCGAATCTGGATTTGAAGATTCGAGACGAAACTCGATCTATGCCGAACCTCACCATCTTCATACCAGACACTCCCCTAACCTCCCTCGTGACCAAACCAGACCTGGTTTGGTCCGAATCTACCCACAACTCCTAAAAAAACAGATCTGAAAATCCAAAACCTAGAACACGAATAGCCTTGGAATCCGGCCGGCCTTAACAGGGGTTCGAGGTCTAATAGACCTTAATCAAGGTGTTCTCATGTGAGAACACTCTGGTTAAAGTTTGTTCGGCCTCAAATGGTCAAAGCTAAGTCGGACTTGGGTCATTTTGGTTTAAACTTTTCCAGTAAGTGTTCTCTTTTCTTTGTTTTAGTTTTGATTGAGTTGTTAGCATGATTTGTTGTGATTGTTTGTTATTATCTGTTATTTTTCCTAATTTCTTCCATCTCTGTCAAAGACCTTTTTATTTGGTCAATTGTTTTCTGTTTGTGTTCTGAATGTATTCTATGATAAACATGTCCGATTAGGATAGTCGTCGCATAAATAATCTATATAGGTTCCCAGTGATTGACCAAAGTTGTCCGAAGCCCTTTAGGTCCCTGTATGTATTTGTTTATATGAACGACTGATTGTTACCTGTTATAATTAGTATAGTCGACTTGATAAATGTCGTCGATTGACTTCCTACGACTGAATGTCCAAATATTCTAATTCGTACAAAGTGAACGAACCTGTTGATTGATAATTGGATGCTCGACATTGCCTAAGTTTAGCCTATAACTGCATTGTAAACAATGAAAAGAATCAGGCTAGGGCAGTCTTGAATTTGGACTTCCAGAAGTTCAAAAGGCCCTGATACTGCAGTGAGGCAGGACAGTAATAATCAAGGGCTAACAGGGGTAGTATGGGGTTTGAAAAGAACAGAAAAACTTAGTATAAATAAGCTGACAAGTAGGGTACTAATTTAGGATTAAACTAATGCCAATGGGGAACAAGACACAAGAGTATGGGGTTTAAAATGAATACTTAAATGAACCCATAACTCTTGATTAAAGAATAAGGCCAAGCGTGGGGAACAAATGGCTGGCATCAAAAAGATGCTTAGGCGTGGGATTTGATAGGTATGGGCAGTCTGCAAAGGGCAGAATCCAGGCAGCTTGACTGCACTGGTTGTTTGGCTTATAAATAGGCTATTTCAGAACTTAAAAAAGGAGAGGGAGAGAAAGGCTGGAAAATTTAGTCTTGAGAGAGGTCTTGTGAGTTGAAGAAAACTGAAAAATATAAGGAAATTTCCAGAAACACTGTAACCAAACACTGTCTGAAAACTACAGAAGAATTCATATTGGTCAAGCTGTCTTGGCCAAGTTCTGTTGTTTGCCCTGATTGAGTTGCTTGTGATTGTTGAACTGCTGGTGTTGTTGCATCGAATACTCTGTTATTTCTGTTGTTTCACTACTCTTTTCTGGGATTACTTGTTTGGTGCTCGACCATCTGTTGGTTTTCTTTGTTCTGGAAACTGTTGCTGGTTGTCTGTGGACTGTGGAAAACACTTGTGGTTGTTGGTTTGTTGCTGTGTTGTTGCTGTGTATCTGCTGTTGCTGTGTTTATTGCATACTGCCCAGCTGATCATTCCTTTCTTCTTTTGTCCTCTATACCAGGTACACAACCAATACACTGTCAAATGTAATTGGAAAATTGAGCATGAATACAAAAAGAAAAGACCTGAAGTTGACTTTCATACATAGATTGTTACATTAGATATCATGTACTGTATAATAATTTTCATTCCTGTGTTGACAATAGAAGTAGCCTGTATGCCCAGTGTATATCAATATAGATTAGCTGAATGATAGTTTATATATGTATGCTGATAGGTGAAAATATTCCCAATGAAATAGGTTGTATCTTAGACTTAGTTTTACTTTGTAGTATGTCCTTTAATGTAGGCCAAGCATGAAAATCGTACTCTATTAGTTAAGTTCTTTCCTTTCTGATAAACTGCTTCATATAACTGGTAAACCATGTTTTAAGACAAAGAACACGGAGACTGCAATCTCAACCTCACGAAGGTCGAGCCCGGGTCGAAACAGACCAAGCAGGCCTGCATCGAACAAACAATGGCCCAGGTCTGGTCCATCACGCATGGGCTGGATTTGGGCCCTTAAGTTTTGCTCGGCCGACTGTGTACGTGGCCGTGCTTCTGATTTTGTGCAAGCACTCGGAATTCTGTATAGATAACTTGCAAGCATGTAATTAACTAGGGCTATCTACTGTTTTCAATTAGTAGAGACAAACGCAACAAGAAACGTAGTTGCTATAGGATATCCTTTTAAAATAAGGACGAGATGAGCCTCGACAAAAAATAAAGAAAAACGCACAAATTGCGGGGCCCTTGTTAAATATATATATGTTGAAGCATTCAGTCCCTAAGGTGGGTCGTTTAGCAAATCTCACGACCCTCCCGGAATAATAACGCGATAGCCTCTTTAAGCGCGTATTTAATAATTTTACCTTCTTAAATTCGGGTGTGCATTTATGTGACCCAAATCCAAATCTCGACGGATTCGAAAATGTGTTTCTAATCACGGGTACATTGATTGTGACGTGGTTCGAGATGCATGTCCATGACGTCGCAAATTCCTTTTAAAAATAGAACGAGACGAGCCTCGACAAACAAAATGTACAAAGCTGCGGGGCCCTCTAGATGCATGTATATATTAAAGTATTTAGAATTCGGGATTTGCCGTTTAACGAATTTTTACGACTTTCCCCAAAATAACAAGACGCTAGTTGCTTTAGGCGCGCTTTTAACAATTTATTTTCCTTAATTCGGGTGCACATTCATGTGACCCAAATCCAAATCTCAACCGAGTCGAGATATATCGATAACCACGGGTACATTGATGTAACGTGGTTCGAGATATGTTTTCACGACGTTGCAATTATCGTAAAAATAATAATAATGACAAAAGCGGCAAAAAGTTAAAATTGGCACATTGGTTCATAATTGTATTTAAAATCAGATAAATAAGCCAAATATAACAGTTGAGCGACCGTGCTAGAACCACGGAACTCGGGAATGCCTAACACCTTCTCCCGGGTTAACAGAATTCCTTATCCGGATTTCTGGTACGCAGACTGTAATATAGAGTCATTCTTTTCCTAGATTCGGGATTAAAATTGGTGACTTGGGACACCCTAAATCTCCCAAGTGGCGACTCTGAAATAATTAAACCAATCCCGTCTCGATTGTCCTTTAATTGAAAAAACTCCCTTGCACCCTCGCGGGTGCGTAAAAAAGAGGTGTGACAAGACCTATCCTTACTATCAACTCTTTGATCCATGAAATCCATGAACAAATTGAACGAAAATTACTATGCTGAAATTCTTCTCAAAGTTTCAGCCTGAAAGTAAAAGAAGAAAACTAATTTTCTTATAAAGAATAGTTCTTGACTTTTTGCGGCACACTTACACGCTTTTTTCACACCACTCATGTTTAGGACTAATAGGTATTTATTATAGTACCAATTAATAATTCATTCCCAGAAGGTTTAGGAAAATTTGAGGCAGTGACCTACTGTAGCACAAGACCAAATTTGGACTTCTCCATAATTTTCCTTTGGAAAACAAATCTCATTCCTAACGAGAATTAACGAGGCACGCAGCAACGACAAACTTTTCATTTTGTCTTGTTGTGCCCACATAGTATTACCAATTATATATGTATATATATATATATATATAATTTGATAATTAGTTTATCCAATGGTTAGTCAAGAAATATAATTCAATTTACTATTCCAAATAGAAAATCAATTTATTCACAATATTAATTATATTCTTTGTGCTAGCAAAGAATATAATAATATTTCATTTGGACTAATAATTTAATATATTTGACTAATTAAATTCTTTAATTTAATTATCAAATAATAAAATAATTAATCCTTTAGCAAAGATCAGAACACTCGTTAGTGTGCGACCCCATAGGTTCAATACTAAGCCGGTAGTAAATTGATCACATCAATATACTAATCAAGGGTGGCGTCTAACAACACTCCTTAACGACCGGATAGAATGGAGTATACAATTTACTCTCAAGAACCAGTAGAAGAATAATGTAGTAATTCCTTCTTCCTTATAGCTCTGAGTCACCCTAGGATATAGTTCAACTGTCAAATCCTAATAGGCGACCAACTATGTGTTCATGTCAAATATAATCGACCATCGAATGACCTAAGAAACTCATTTCTTCTTTCATTCAATTGCCCTGGCCAAGGTCTTGATTTGGTCGTTTATAATTCATGACAACATGGAGCTTAAACTCATTACCAAGAGTTGACAGATTCCATCTTGATCATTCACTAATTCTACAAGCATTTAATCGTACCCAATATCCTTTCAACTATCGCCCTAGGGCCATAGGTGTCTGGTATCAAAGCACAATAAATAACTTGTCAATTACTATGACGATCTCATGTCAAAGGAAAATCTTACATCACATTCTTCAAGAGAATATCCTATTGACAGTTTATGGTAATTCTAACCATTAGGAATTATCCAATGAGTCGGTTCAATGATCATATCTCTATATACATCATCTATCTATGTAATTTAGTTAATGAGATCAACTAATCTTTATCCCATAAAGACGATCACATAAATATTGATCTAACCGGATTACTAATGTCCAAATTAATAATCTTACGATCAAGAACAAATTTAGATTAAATTAAAAGAAACTTTACTCTCATTATCATGATCTCCATCACAATGTCAAGTCTCAAAATTTAATCAAGGACCTTATCAAATTAATCAAGCAATTAATAAGAATGATAAAAGAATATCAAATGCCATACATATTTTATATCAAATAACGTTCACAAAATTATGTTCAAATCATCAAATATGATATTAAATCTAAGACATATCTACTATATCCCTAACAGATACTGCATGATCATATGTGCTCTGATCACACTCCTATGTGCCTTTGTTTTAATCAGGAAGTACAGAACTCAGTAAGTCCTTTTAAGTTCTTTAATCAACTTGCAGAGTACATGGATTTCTTGAGTATAGTGCAGGTGGTGTGGGACAAGAACATAAATCTACCTGCTATGCAAAGAATTTGGCAAAACCTGAAATTGCTGAAAGTTGAATTGAAGAAGCTTAATCTCAAGGAATTCAAATATGTTACTGACAAGATCAGTTCAGGAGCAAATGAGGGACCCCGATCATCCAGCTGAGCTAAGCAATAGTGAAAGAGATTTGAGGAGTAATGTATAGAAGTGGTCAATGGTGGAAGAAAGTATTTACAAATAGAAATCTAGAGTTCAATGGCTTAAATTGGGAGATTCCAACATCTCTTACTTTTACGCAAGCATCAAAAGTAGATTGACTCAAAATACTATCTCTACACTGGTTACTCAGAATGGTGCACGCACCTAGTCACAAGATGAGCTGATACAGGAGATTACATGGTTTTACCAGCACTTATTAGGATCTTCAGTAGATTCATTACCAACAATTAATCCAAGTACAATAAAAAAATGGACCTATACTCAACAGAATACAACAGTTACAACTTATTGGGCCGGTGTCAAGGGAGAATATCTATAAGGCTTTGCAGGGAATTAATGACTTAAAAGCCCCAGGATGCGCTGGGTATAATGCGCTATTCTTTAAGAGAATCATGGTCAATTATTGGTGATGAAAAAGTTGAGGTTGTGCAGGATTTCTTCACATCTGCTGAATTATATAAGGCCATTAATTGTACCACCGTGACTCTCATCCCGAAGGTGCAGAATCCATCCATGATTTTCTTGTTGTACTACTATTTACAAAATTATTTCTAAAATCCTTACTAACAGGATGCAAAATGTTATGGAGTTTCTTGTGGATTGGTTGTCAATCAACTTTGTACCGGGCATAATGATATTTTACAATATAATTTGAGCCATGAGCTAGTTAAGAGATACAATAGAAAGAATGTTTCACCTAGGTGCATGTCAAAAATAGTTATGAGAAAGGTTTATGACTTGAATGGAGTTTCTTGGAGCAGGTGCTTATTCACATGAACTTTCCTGATGGCTTTATACTGTGGATTATGAAGTATGTTAAAACTGTATCTTATTCCATTCTTATCAATGGCCAGCCAACATGTCCTTTCCCAGCAAAGAAGGGACTTAGACAGGGTGATTCCCTATCCCCCTTCTTGTTTGTATTAGCTATGGAATTCGTTACTAGATTGTTGAAGGGGCTGAAGGAGATCAATGAGTTCCAATATCATCCAAGATGTGCAAAGTTGAATATTATACAATTGGGGGTTGCTGACGATTTGCTGTTATTTAGTAGGGGTGATGTGGAATCAATGAAAAAACTATTAGATTGTTTCCAGGAGTTCTCAAATACATCTGGCTTAGTGACAAATATTGAAAAAAGCTCTGTATATTTTGGTGGAGTCAATCCAACAGTGCAGCACCTTATACTGGATCATTTGGGGTTTGCTAAAGGCGAGCTACCTATAAGATATCTAGGAGTGCCACTTAGTACAAAGAGACTACCAATTATACAATGCAAGCATTTGTTGGAAAAAATGATTGGGAGAATAATCTGTTGGACTGTAAGATTTCTATCATATACCGAAAGGACTCAACTGATAAAAAAATGTACTCTTTTCTATACATACATTTTGGTCTCAGAAAAAGATTACTCAGCTGATTGAAAGTGCTTGTCAAAGGTTCCTATAGACTGGTAGGGTATAGGTTTCCAAAAGATCCTTGATTGCTTAGGATAGATTGTGCCTACCAAAGTCTGCTGGTGACTTAAATATTTTAGATATCCAAGCTTCGAACAACGCTGCAATCTGTAAACTACTGCGGAATATTTGTCAGAAAAAAGAAAGTTAAACTACGGGTAAAATGGATATATCGCTATTATAGGAGAAATAGAAACTATGGTTGAGCTAGCCAACACAAACATCATGGTTGGTACAAAGAATTTTGAAAGCAGCAAAGTATATGGAATCAGTGGGGTTACCAGAATCAGATTTTACTCTAATGCATGGTTTTTCTATTCAGCAGATGTACTTGAAGCTTAGAGGTGATTTTACCAAGTGTCCCTGGAGGAGATTGTCTTGTAACAACTATGGTGCTCCTAGATAGGTCTTTATTTTATACCTTCCTTTAAATGGAAGACTTCAGACAAGAGACAGAATAGGTAAATGGAGTGTAGTCGATGACTTAACCTGTCCTTTGTGTACAAAGGTTCCAGAAACACTAGATCATCTGTTGTTTAAATGTTCAATATCGTCTATGATATGGAAGAAGATTCTACAATGGCAAGGAGTGGATAGAGGACCATATAAATGGAAAGATGAAGTTGTTTGGGCAATAGACCATGTAAAAGGCAATTCTACTAAAGCATATATCTACAGGATGAGTTCGGCTGCATGTGTGTATTTCATTTGGATAGAGAGAAATTTGAGATTGTTTCGGCAAAAAGTAAGATCAATCGAGAGTATAGTTAAAATGATTGCTCAAAAAGTGTATTGCAGAGGTCATATAAAGAAGATACTAGCAGGGAGTATGAAGCATTTGGAAACCTATCCTAGTAGCTGATGTTTTAATATTAGTTCTGTTTGTTTTTGCATAAGGAACTGTTTTCTGGTAATGAGCAGTTGAGAAGTGCACAAGAGTGTTGGGACAGATTGTCCAAACTCTTGATGATTTGTGTTGTACTTATTTCTTACTCGTTGGTGAATAAAATTATCTGTTTACCAAAAAAAGGGATCGCACTCCAAGGGGTATAGTGTGGATAGCCTACCCTAATGCAAGGATTAGTACTGCTTCTAAGGCTCGAAACTATGGGTCACACAGAGACAATTTTACCGTTACTCCAAGACTCTCCTTCATTAAATGAGTAATTAATTTAATTAAACTGAGATCTATAATCTAAATGAATTAAGCTCCCGTTTGGCCATATATTTTGGCTTTATTTTTTTTTAAAAATATTGTTTGTTTATGAAATATGATTATGTTTTGGGGAAAAAAAAATTCAAGTTCTCAACAACTGGTTTAGGGCAGTTTTTTTTTTTGGTGAAATTTTTTCTTCCACTCACAAATCTTCAATTTTTCTTCAAATAAAATGCATGTCCAAACGTAACTTCAACTTTTAAAAATTATTTTTCAAAACAATTCCAAAAACTCTTTTTTTAATTTTCAACCAAATCTATGTTCAAACGCTAGGTAAATATATAATTAACAAGAAGACTGACTTGGATACTCCAAAGGAAAGTATTTTTTAGCATGAATTTCTCAATTCCCAAGAGTTACATTCGAAATCTCTGATTAAGCTCTTACCACCACATTTCGTGGCGATGATTAGATAATTAGTTGATTAAGAAAAGAACTGTCAAGCTTTGCCAAAAACAAATAAGAGAGAGGAACCAAAATACAACTACTATTAGAAAAATCAAAGTTATGTAGATATATCCAAAAGAAAGGAGCCAATAGAAGGATACGATACACTAGCATAGTACATCCAAAACAAAGGGATAAAAATCGGTGTACAAAGAAAATCCAAAATAAGAACAGAAAATGATACCATTGCAAACATCATTTAAACTAGAAAAATCTGACTTCATTTTCTCTAGTGTTACAATTTTCAGTGCCTAGTCTCCCAACCCAAAAACCCAAAAAATACTAAAAAAAAGAATAAACCCTCAAAAAACCTGTCCCAATCCAAGAATTCCACAATAAATAAATTAATTGCATCTTTTCTCTGTTACGCCTAAAAAAGTTCACAGTTATAAAAACTTTTTCAAGCACTCAAAAAGAGGCTAACTTTTAGATAGAGAAGAGAAGCCAAAAGTGATTAGGACTTTTTGAGATAGAGTTAAAAAAGAATCAAGATTATAGTGAGAGAAAATATAACCAACTATATTAGTGTTGAACAAAACTTCTAACTCTTCATCATCATATATATAACCAAAAAATGAAGAAGAAAGCATGCTTTGTCTGCCATTAAAGCTTCAATGAAGAACTCATATTTGTCCCTTCAATTCACCTAAAGATCCCTTTCACTATCATTGCCATTTGGAAAAGAAATTGGCTTTGTGTTATTTTTCTTGAATACTACTACTACTACTACTGCTTTCCTATTAATAATTAATAAAATAAAATAAAAGGGGTTTCTTGATTCAGTGCATTTGAATTTTTCCAGTTCATTTTTTTCTTGGCTTGTCCTTAAATAAAGGTTGAATCTTTTTCAAACCCCTTTTCAATATCTTGTATGTCTATAGGAAGATACCCACCATTCTTGGAAAAAGGTTGGAGATTCTTGGTTTTAGATATAGTATAAATCATTGATGAATTTCTTGGTATTTGCTCTCTCATCTTCTAAAGGAATCACTTGAGAGTTCTTTACTTTTTTGGGGTGTTTGGTGGATTTCAGCTATTTTTGACAAGGTGATGGATTCAATAGCCTAAAGGTATGCTAAAGCTTAGATCTTTATTGGCTTTCTCATTTATTCCTGAATTCATTATTTGCTTGTGTTTCTGGGCATTTCTTGAATTGTCTAAAGCTATGTTGCGGGGACTCTTGAAAATACTGCCGCACCCATGTCGAATTCTCCAAAAATAAACTGCTTTTGGAGAATCCGGCACACATCAGGTGGCATTTTTGAAGAGTTCGAGCAACATAGGTCTAAAGTATTAGCTGAGTAATTGTTATGAATATGTATTTGCAAGGATTCTGTCCATTCATTTGTTTATCTATTTGTTATTTGACAGTTCTTGATGATTGAATTTGAACCTGAGTATTCTTTGTTAAATTCCTAGCTTTTCTTTTAATCTGAGTATTGACATATAGGTGGATTGTTATTAACAGGTCAAGCTGAGACTTTTGACTTATTGAAAGTAGTTATGATGTCTGGAGTTTTTGAATCAAGAAGTGGTTTGGTTCTAATTTGGTTAAGTGCTTTGGTACTGCTGATTTCTTCAGCAGAAGGATTGAATGAGGAAGGAATGTATCTGTTAGATTTGAAGAAGAATATATGGGATCAGTTTAATCATCTTTGGAATTGGAATCCTAATGATGGAACTCCATGTGGTTGGGTAGGTGTGAATTGCACTTCTGATTATAATCCAGTTGTGCAATCTCTTTATCTTAGCTCTATGAATCTTTCAGGCACTTTGAGTTCTAGCATTGGTGGTCTTGGATCTTTAACTTATCTTGACCTGTCTTTTAATGGATTCACTGGGAATATTCCCAAAGAAATTGGTAATTGCTCAAACTTGCAATCCCTTCAGCTCCATGATAATTCCTTTTACGGGCCGATTCCTGCTCAATTGTATAACCTGTCTAAGCTAGAATATTTGAATTTGTCCACCAACATGATCTCTGGTTCTATCGGTGAGGAGTTTGGGAAACTCTCGTCTCTAATTTCTTTCGTTGCATTCACCAATAATCTTACTGGTCCAGTGCCTCGATCTATTGGAAGTTTGAAAAGTTTGACAACGTTTCGAGTGGGGCAGAATTCACTTTCTGGAAGTTTACCGACAGAGATAGGTGATTGTGAGAGCCTGGAATCTCTTGGTCTAACACAGAATAGTTTGAGCGGGAACTTACCTAAAGAGCTCGGCAAGCTCAGTTGGTTGAAAGAACTTGTACTTTGGGGCAATCAATTCTCTGGATATATTCCAAAGGAAGTTGGAAATTGTACACGACTTCAATTGCTTGCGTTATATCAGAATAACCTGATTGGAGATATTCCTCCTGAAATAGGTAAACTCAAAGTTTTGACAAGGTTATACCTATACCGGAATGGTTTAAATGGTACCATTCCAAGGGAGATTGGGAATCTTTCTATGGCAGAAGAAATTGATTTCTCAGAAAACTTTCTAATAGGAGAAATTCCAGTTGAGTTTGGCCAAATAAAGAGGCTGAGATTGTTGTATCTTTTCCAGAACCAGCTCAAAGGCGTTATACCAGATGAACTTACTAGTTTAAAGAACTTGACTAGTCTTGATCTGTCAATTAATGACCTAACAGGTCCTATTCCATTTGGATTTCAGTACCAAACTAAATTGGTTCAGTTACAGCTTTTTGAGAATTCTTTAACTGGTACTATTCCTCAAGGTCTTGGCATTTATAGTCAACTTTGGGTGCTTGATTTAAATAACAACCACCTCACAGGAAGAATTCCTCCATTCGTTTGTCGGAATTCCAATCTTTTTTTGCTGAATCTTGGGTCAAATAAATTGCATGGAGGCGTTCCATCTGGTGTTCTTAATTGTGTTTCATTGGTTCAACTGCGTCTTAATGGTAACAGGTTAGGGGGGTCATTTCCTTCTGAGTTGTGCAAATTGGAAAACCTGTCTGCTGTTGAACTCGGGCAGAACAAGTTCACTGGTCCAATACCTCCTGATATTGGATATTGCCAGAAGTTGCAGAGGCTTGATCTCTCAGGCAATAGTTTCAGCGAGCTGCCAAGGGAGATAGGAAATCTTACCAAGCTTGTGACTTTCAATGTCTCGGCTAATTTGCTCACTGGACCGATACCTCCAGACATTCTGAACTGCAAGGGACTACAACGGCTTGATCTCAGCAAGAACAGCTTTACGGATGTTATACCTGATGACATCGGTAGCTTGTCGCAGCTAGAACGCCTTTTGCTTTCAGAGAATAAGCTTTCTGGAAAGATACCAGCAGCATTGGGGAGCCTCTCTCATTTGACGGAGCTGCAGATGGGCGGGAATTTATTGTCAGGTGAAATACCATCAGAGTTGGGTAATCTTAGTGGCTTACAGATTGCAATGGATCTTAGCAACAACAATCTCTCTGGTAGTATACCACCTAACCTTGGTAATCTTATCCTATTAGAGTACCTCTATCTCAACAACAATCATCTGAGTGGTGAAATACCGAGCACATTTGGGAACTTGACAAGTCTGTTGGGCTGTGATTTCTCATACAATAACCTCACTGGACCATTGCCTGATATACCGCTCTTTCAGAACATGGAAGTGAGCAGCTTCACTGGAAACAAAGGTCTTTGTGGTGGGCCCCTAGGCGGATGTAATGCACCTCCAGCGTACGACGCCAATCCTCCTCGAGTCAAAAGTGCAGATTCTCCTCGAGGAAAGATTGTTACTGTTGTTGCCGGTATAGTTGGTGGAGTTTCTCTTGTCTTGATTGTGCTAATATTATACTATATGAAGAGGCATCCAGTTGAGATGGTTGCCACCCAAGATAAAGACGTATCGTCTCCAGATTCAGACATTTATTTCCCTCCAAAGGAGGGATTTACTTTCCAAGACTTGGTTGAGGCTACAAGCAATTTTCATGATTGTTATGTTATTGGAAGAGGAGCTGTTGGAACAGTTTACAAGGCTGTCATGCAGTCAGGACAAATAATTGCAGTGAAGAAGCTTGCTTCTAACAGAGAGGGTAATAACATTGACAATAGCTACCGTGCTGAGATCTTAACACTAGGAAAGATTAGGCATCGTAACATCGTAAAGCTATATGGCTTTTGCAATCATCAGGGTTCTAATCTACTTCTCTATGAGTATATGGCCAGAGGTAGCCTCGGCGAATTGCTTCACAGTGCATCGTGTAGCTTGGACTGGCCGACTCGCTTTTTGGTGGCTGTTGGTGCTGCTCAAGGACTTGCTTACTTACATCATGATTGCAAGCCACGGATCATCCACCGTGATATAAAGTCCAATAATATTCTGCTTGATGACAAGTTTGAAGCTCACGTTGGTGATTTTGGTTTGGCGAAAGTTGTGGATATGCCTCAATCTAAGTCTATGTCTGCAGTTGCTGGTTCATATGGCTACATAGCCCCCGGTATGTATCTCTATTTCTCGTATCGGTAGATCCTTATAATCTCCATATATTTTCTGTTTGCAGCAGTTTAAATGTTCATTCAAATTCTAATGCGCTTATAAGTAGTATTACATGAAAATTTTCTTCCACAAGCTACTATGGGACTAGTTGATACATATTCTCAGAGGGATTAAACTAGTAATTGGTCAGTTGTGTTATTCCTTGGCGGTATTGTCTTTTTCTTATTCTATTTTTTATTCTAGGCAAAACTCTGATATGAGTTGGATGTTCTTGTTGAACAAAGATAGTTAGACAAGTATACTATATCTCTTTCTTTGATTGTGTGAAGACAATAAGGAAATGCTTTCAACTTTTATCTGTGTACTCATTTTATTTATGGTTCTATGCCAAGAGATTCCATAAAATAGCTGACTACAGCTCTATATTTAAGACGAGTTTTGGAATCTTACTGCTACATGTTGCTCATTCTTGTTCCGACATTTTGATGTGCAGTTTAGATATTCAACAGTATCTTCGCTTTGAAAGTGTATTGCTTCTTTTTGTTGATATGAATAGCTATGTTGCTCGGACTCTTCGGATACTCCAAAAGTAGTGTATTTTTGGAGAATTCGACATAGGAAGCGGCAGCATTTTGGAGAATCTGTGCAATATAGATGAATAGGATATCTTGTTGAAGTTTGACCGTTAAAATTGTATACAAACAAGTCAATTTCTCATACAAGCAAAAATGCTTCTAACTTTTCTCTATGTATGTAGCTTTTCATGTTCTTCTCCTATTTTTCATCCTTCTGTTGTAAAACCATTCCTTCCTTTTCAATTGATGGTTTTGCCTTTTCCGTTGCAGAATATGCTTACACCATGAAAGTTACAGAAAAGTGTGATATCTATAGTTACGGGGTAGTCCTTTTGGAGTTGCTAACCGGAAGAGCACCAGTACAGCCCCTAGAACAAGGTGGTGATCTCGTGACATGGTCGAGGCATTATATTAGGGACCATTCGTTGACGTCAGGGATACTTGATAGCCGATTGGATTTAGGAGATGAAACTACTGTTAGTCATATGCTCACAGTACTAAAAGTTGCTTTAATGTGTACTAGTATGTCGCCATTTGACCGTCCTTCAATGCGCGAGGTTGTTCTGATGTTGATTGAGTCTGATGAGCAAGAAGGGAACTTCCTCTCATCTCCAGTTTATGATCTCCCTCTCAAAGATAATTCCTTTTAGATGCATGTAAGAAGCATATCTCAATTTACTTTGATAAAAATTTTAGAGCTAATTCTTCTTGTATTTTTTCTTATGGTTAAATTATAGATATTCCAATGTATATTTCTTATTATAGTGAAAATTTCATCACTCACTTTGTAGAACTAGTTTGGAGGTGATTGATGCTATCTCAACCCTTCTCCATCTTAAGGTTATGGAAAATAATTACTAATTAGAATGTCTTATGCTGTTCTCTTAACCCCCCCCCCCCCTCTCCTTTTTCTTTTGTTGTTGATAAGTACTGAACATATATTCACTTATTGTTATGGCCCCTATGCTTTTTGAGTTTGTGACTCCATTTTTTCCTCTCTTTTTTTCAATTTTTTTTTTCCAGTGTTTTACTGTACTTAATATATATCTTTTGTCTCTATTTTTGAACTTTTTTAGTTTAACCGTCTGGTATCCGAAACCCGGTGCCCTAACTAATCAAGATTCGTGTCGTGTAGGCCCGCTTAGGGGTAAAATGTTTCCTACAAAAATTTCTCCATTCCTTCACTTTTATTTTCAACTTTGCCCTCTTTGATTTGCTTTGCTCTTATTTGTCTACTCAGATTTTCCCTTTCATGCTATTTCAGCATTCAAATCTTCAGCGAACCTCCTAGGCTATTACGAGGTTTTGATTTCGAGCCCTAAAAATGGAGAAGTTCTTGGTAGGGAGCACTTTACTATTAAAATAAGCGTATTCGGCGCGAACTCGAATTAGTATATGTCCTTTACATACACTCTTATCACTTTATGATAGTTAATTATATATATCCTCATATCGATGCATCATTTTACAACGTAAGTTAATGAAGATTAATATAAACACCTGAATATTTTCTCCGTTTCATAGCCTTAGGGCTGCTAGCCTTTTGTCGAGTATGTTGTAAAAGGGTGTAAACATTGTCATTTCTTTGATGGAAAAATGACACTGTATATCCGCTATAAAAATAATAGCCGAAAAAATATATAAAATTTGTATATTTTCTGTATATATATTCATTGTTATATACAAAAATATATAAATTTTATATACTTTTTCGGCTACCAGATATAAATAGTTATGGCGCGGGCTAAGTGATAATACCCCTTCTTTGATCCTACACTTCCAACAGAGTCCACAGAGGAAATAAAATTATAATCTTTATAAAATTAGAATGTGTAATTAAGTGCAAAATGGTCAAATTTGTAATAAGATCTAAAGTTCAGTTGTAAGGGAGACTAATGTGACAAATAAATTTACATATCAACCTCTGTCTAAACGTCAAACTAACTCTCCATGCTTTTGAAAAACTGAAAAAGAGAGGAGAGTTCACACAATTTGGTGATAAAGGCGGATTGAATTTTAAATCCGTGCGTGCAGATTGCAGAATATCACTGTATTTGCTGGGTCCACTAAATTAGGACCAATCTGTCTAAATTTGGTTGTAAGTCCACTAGAAGGAATTTGAACTCACCAGTTTGGCTGATTCGGTCCACCAAATTTGGGCCAATATTTGTCTAAGTTTGGGTAGATTTAGTCCACTAGAAGAAATATGGGTTCATGAGTTCCAACTGGATGACCCAAACAGCTTTAGGCGACCTGGTCTCACATTCTTTTCTTTTTTGAGAGAAATTCATTTATAGCCTATCGGCAGTTTTGTGTCAATGGAAAAAAACATGGGCTATCAAAATTTTGAGGGGCTATAGAGAATATTTTTCTCTTCTCTTTTTTTTCCCCGAAAATGATGGGCGATTTTTTTACACAAATAGTCGGCGGATTCACTCTTTACTTTTTTGGTATAAATAGATCATACTAATTATACATAGTTATATATATATGTGCTAGTTATTTTTAATTTAAACAATTAAGTAGATGACTATCTAATTCACATAATGGCTATTATATCTATAGAATTTTGTGTAACGGTGATAAAGAATCAATAACTCATGAACTCTAATTCAATAATCTTTGAGAGTCTTACTATTCAAGTGCACATTTCTTATTTCGGATATCATACAAGGCAATCTAGTCTACAAAAAACAATATAAATGCCAAAATAAATAGACAATAGGATTAACAGGATTTCAGAAACTAATCTGTTATCTGACTAGGAAATCATTATTATTCCAGTGTAGAATAATTATTTTTTCCCAACTAATTAGTACACAAGCTTCTTTGTTTTTGTTTTTTTGGTGTGTACCCGCACGTGCGTGTGTGTGGCTATTAGGGACAAAGGACATAAAATTTATTCAAGGAAAAATGAAAAAAAAAAAAAAAAAGAAGCTACAGATAATGAAGAAAACGCTTGATAGCTAAAAGTGGAGTTGAAATAAAACTGAGATCCATTTTGCTATTTGAAAGACTGTTGCATGCAATATTGCAGATGCAAATGGAACAACTTTATTACTAGTATAATTTAAGCACCTCTTTGTAGCATTGCTTGATACCTTTTGAAAGATTCAAGCTTTTGCAACCTCATCTTTTTATGAAATTTCCTGATAAACAAATCAGCCACATTATCGATCTCGTCTTCTAGTACGAAATTCTGTCCTTCTTCCTCTTTGAAACTCCTCACCATGTCTATAGCTGATGCATTTGGATCACCTAAGTATTCGTCCTCTTCATCGAACAACGAATGTGTCAAATCCGGATACTTATCATCATAATCCTCATAGTTTTCACCGTTGCTCAATAGTAGTATCTCCTGATTATTCTGATCGTTATATTGACAGTGTAAAAAATCTTTACTCGCTTCAGGGGCATTGTTGTAAAGTACAATGGCCTTGTTGTTTTCATTTTCATGATCTTGGGATTCTTGATCTTCTTCTTTATGGCCTAATAGTGAATGGATTTTGTGAGAAATGGCCTTAGTTCCTAGGCCTGAAAAAGAGAGTTTCTTGGATTTCAACAATGATAGGACTTCTAGCCTAGTTTTTAGAGCTTCAGTTTTGGTTTTGATGGCTGTTGATTTTGATTTGGCCATCGTGGTTAGTACTGAAATGACATGCTTTAGGTACTTAATTGCTGCATTGTTCTTCATTTTGTCTTTCTATTTGGAATCAAACCCCAGTAGTGACCTGAAAAATTATCAATATGAGATAGGTTTAGTCAATATATATATATATATATATATATATATATATATAAAGAAGTGTATGAAAATTTAGGTACTCAAATTGACATAATAATTAACTCTGTCTTGTGGAGTAAGAGGATCTTATGACATATTACACTTTAATTCAACAACAACAATAATAAACCGAAATGTAATCCCTATAAGTGGGATGAGGGGAGGATAATGTGTACGCATGGAGACCTTATTCCTATCTTGTGAAGATAGAGAGGTTGTTTCCGATACACCTCGGCTCAAGAAACAACAAAAATGAAGCAACAAACAATAGCAACAACAAGGTGGTAGGACAACGGAAGCGAACGGCCCGTGTAATAATAAAGATATATGAATAAGAAAATACAGGTAAAACTAGGAGAAATATATCTCTGTATATGAATGAGCATTAGTCTATCAAATGTGTGATGATGAACTAGACAACACAAGATTTTACAACTATGAAATTGATAAGTATAAATGTGCAAAGCATACAAAAAACACGGAAGAAGAGTTTTTCACAAATCTTACCTTAGAAATTGCTAAGCAACAAGCCAAGAGCAAACCTATTTTCCTATCTCAATTTGTACTTGCCAAATTTGCTTTGAGGTGACCTCACCTAGATTTGTGTAAACAGCCAAATCTTCTTGCTTTTAAAAATTTGCCTCACAATATCTCCTTAGTTAGCCACTTTTCCTTTCTTCTTATGTCACATCCAAAAGTATTTCTAGGACATTGTATGATCTCTTCAACTTCAATATATAACTTGCTACTTTGATATTTCTAGGAAAGTACGTAACCTTCAACTTTCTCACCACCTTACACTTTTTAGAGTGTTAAAACTACTCTTTACAACTCTTTTCTCAAAATCCTTCCTAGCTTTTTTTTGTGTGCGGATAACATTACTTTTTGAGTTAGCTCGCGCTCACTTCAATTATTCCATCAACTACCTATCACCTTTCACTAACATATGTATTGAACGTATAAGATTAAGGCACATCAAAAAAATTCCCTTTACGTTTTTTGTTTTCATTGAAATTTGGACTTTATATCTCTAGTAATTTTCACTCACTTTATTAATGGTTGGGGTCTGGTTTTATGTTATGTTAATACTATTTTTTGTTTTGCATAGTATTGTATTATTGCCCTTCCACTTATTTGCTGTCTCTTACGATGCTGATATTATTTCTCTGATTTCTTTTGTTGTTACGGATCTATTCCTTTGTTCTTTTCTGATATTATTGCCTCTTCTGTTAAGCCGAGGATCTCCCGGAAACAGCCTTTCTACCCTTCCGGGGTAGGGGTTAGATCTGCATACACTCTATCCTCTCGAGACTTCACTAATGAAATTTTACTGGATTATATTGTTGTTTATTAATCGTTGGGTCATAAGCTTTGCACTTCCTAGCTTCTTCTCTTCTCATGCCCTCTTTTAACTTTTCATTTTTCTCACCACATGCTATGCACTTCAACCACAAAGCAACTTTACCATTATTTGTCTATTTGCTTAAACAAAAGCAGTGTCTTTTCTCCTTTCACTACCATCTTCTACTAAATAAAAAGCAAATATTAGCCTAGTTACATCGATAACTTTTCCATGAAGTAACTCAAATCTCCTAAGTTTTAATTTCTTATTGGTTGACACATGCCCATACCTAAGAAAAGTAGCACCGACTCTCACTGCCAAAAGAAGAGAAGAGAAAAAGAGAGAAGGAGCTATTTAATAGGGTAGGGAAAAAGAAGATTCTTGCTTTATCTAAAAGGGGAAAAAGTGTAAATTAACAGCTTAATTTGAAAGGCCACTTGGTATTAGCACATAATTAGAAGATAAACAACACGAATTATATGGCAATAATTAGTATAATAAAAAGGAAATATTATAGAAAATTTCTACTTTCGTACACATGCTAAAAAGATACTCCTATAAATCTCAATTGTGGAGTCCCCTATATATGCGTTTCTTTTTTATATTCTTTTTTCTTGTTTCTTTGCTTACTGATGAGTCACCTGTATCAGAATTGAACGTTCAGCTATATTTTGTACCAATACTGGTCAATTTGAGTTCTTTAATTTTCTTCAAAACATTAGGGTAATTATATTCATTGACTTTAAAGGACAGCTCGGTGCACAAAGTATTCCGTATTTCTGTATGTTTCGGAATGTAGATAGTCTATTCTAATGCAAACATTAATGACTACTTCCACGGCTAGAAATCATGACCGGCGATAAGTTTATCGTTGCTCCACGGCTTCCATCAGATATATTCATTGGTTTATTGGATTTGAATGTTGTTCAAGGTTTACACCTTGGTTCAACATATTCAGCACTTCCTTTTCCAGCGTTCTTTTAAGCATTTGTATGTCGGTGTCCGATATTCATATTGTAACCCCGACTAATTTGAATTCGCACCACGTAAGACTCAAGAGGAAAGTGTTTTCTATTAGGATTTTTTATTTATTTATTTGTAGGGCTCAAACCAAAGACCTCTGGTTAAGGGTGGAAAGATCTTATCTATCCGCAACACTACAACTATACTTTGCAAATCACATGAAGTAGAATATAGAATGTTCCGTCCCTTTTTGTTTTTTTTGTTTTTTTTTTGGGGGGGGGGGGGGTGGGTGTGGATAATAAGAAATTAAAGGCTAGACTGTCGTAAGTGCAAATTTAAATTTTAAACTAAAAGTTAAGAAAGTTCTTTGAGATCGTCTCTCTAACAATTTTCAGATTTGTGATAACGTACAATAGATGAGTTGTACAAAAGAGAAGTTGCGTTAGCTTAAACGCTTATTTGTCACCTTTTAAACCAAGATTATTATTTCTTTTTAACCCAAAAGATATGATTCTATCAACTTCTTAAAATAGATATTGCTTCGAAATTGGGTGTTCACGTGTGTAGCCATGCATAGTTCTTGTCTATTCTTGTTGAAGTTTCCCTAGTTGTAAGCCTGTTTTTCTTTTTACTTTTCTTTTGTGATTTCTTAATCAAATTATGACTATGAAGGATATTTTAATTTGCATTAGAATTCGATTAAAGTTTTTCCTGCATATGTAAAAGAATTTGAGCATTCAATTCAAATTTTAAAACAATGAGTGAAGTGGTCCAAAACATTATAAACTCGTCAAACAACCGATGAGGAACCATTGTATTTCTCAAAGTATATAGCACGATAAGCAAAAAGGAAATATCTAAAATTTGGGTAGAATAGTGATAAACACAATCACAAGGAAAACACACATTAAAGAAGAACGTTAGCGTAAAATTACTACTGATCCCAATTAAGTACTAGTTTGAGTTTGATCCCAATTAAGTAGACTTGAGTTTTCAAGTCTTAGATATGAGTTCATTTGAATCCATAACGTTTAGCATAGACCTGGATTTATTTATGTAAGACAATTAATGAAAACATTGAATTATATATGAACTCATACCTCAAACAACGTGATGGGTTCAGTGGTTGCAATCCAATTTTTAAACCCATAAAGTTAAAATCATGAATCTGTCTCTGGCGTTAGCATTAGTATAATGGAAAGAGAAAAAGTTTATCTCATTCAAAGATGTAAAAACAGAAGAAAATGAAGTTAACGTCTACCATAAAAAGATCGTAATGAAAACATAGTTCATGCATCTTCGTGCAGTACTAGTTGTTTACCCTCAAAATTGGATTACAATTAAATTTGTAAGTGGTTTTAAGGATATGCAGATTAACTTGACACAAAGCGATAAATTAAGTTACTATTGAAATATAATGATAGAGTAAATTTAAACCACACTAATTGAACAATTATAGTCTTGGGAGATTAGCTACCCTTGAATTAGATGCACTTCGATAGGTATCGGAACACAATTGAATAAAAGCTTAAAGAAAAAAAAATATATTGCTTTGAAATGCGTGTTACAATGGTAAATACTTACTCACACCGGGTGTTTGCACCAAACTATATTAACTCACTATGGTTAATTAATTTAATTAGATGAGAATGCATATAATTTATCATGGTTAAATGCTTGAAGTCCATATGCAAGACACATATGATATATCTATTAATCCCCTTTATCAGACCCCCTTTTATATAGTAGGGGAGTCCAATATAAGGTACAACTCTATAAAAGGTAAAAATTCCCTAATTAACTTATTGCTGATCTCACATCGATATATGCCGAGATCTCCGCCGTGATATCCGGTCGATCACGGATATCATGGTCTTCTGTTGGCCGAGCTTGACTACCTGACAATGTTCTTCGAAGATGATCATGGCCAGGATCGATGCCGAATCACAACTCTGATATCCTCGAAGGCGGACGTTATAGTCTGGACTCAGAATTAATGAGATCTTAACCTCGGTCTAGGCCCCCTGTTACTATATCTCGAGCTTGGCCTATCATATCGGAGACCGGAATGTACTACGAGACCGATTTTACCCGTATACACTAGTTACCCGTTACATTGAGAAAAACTAAAATTCCATTTAAGAACTGGCGAAAATGCTATAAACTGTCAATTGTAATCATCATATATTAGTCTTGAGCACACTTCAAATTTCTTTCCTTAGTGATGGAGCAAGATTAAAAATGGCTAGACAAATTTTAAAGAACTAACAAAAAGCTTACCTTATGTTATAAGAAGAAGTTTGAGAAATGGACACTCCTACTATAACCATAACCCTAAATTAACGTGCATGTTTTACCACTCTGACTGATGATGATACCTATATATATTGTTCCTCTTGTGATTTCAATTAATCCAATCCAACCTTATCCCCATCATATCTTCTTTTTCTCTCATTATTATTATAACTTGCCTGATTATTTCCAGCATTGTCATCAGTTGCTATCCCTAAAAAATCAACTGTTGGTTTTGAGAAGAATGAAAAATCCCATTTTGACGTGTTACATTATTATTAGGGTCTTCTCTACTCATTCCCATGATTTTCTCGATTGAAGGGTAGTTCAAAATTCCCAACATATAAACCACGGCCAATAGTTCTTGGAATATTATATTACTTCGTCCACCATCTTCTTCAACAGAATTTGAAGAATTATTAATAATATTCATGCTATTTGGAATCAACAATATAATTGGTGGATTATAAGGTGTGAATCCTTTCATGAGAAGTATAGGAGCAATGGTGTTATCCCTGATTTTTGCTCCCATTTCTGATGCTTTTTGTAACAATGCGGTTGCTGAGGTGAAAGCTGATCCAGTAGCTAGTGAAGAGATATTGTTATAATTTGATGTATTTCTTGGATTAAAATTATCTGATGAATCCATATTGTAATTCATTTTCATGACAAATGTTGGAGAAAAATTAGTATGTTGCAGCTTGGTTTTGTAGGATTATTCCTCCTGTGGCATTGGCAGATAAATTGTGGTTCCTTTTTTTTTTTTTCTCTCTCTCTTCAGTTGGTGCATCACAAAAGGCTCGGTGTGTTACGTACAAAGCTGTCCTTCCTACAAATGCAATATATTGAAATCAAAGGTGGGGCCAGGATTTCAAGTTTATGAGTTCAGGATTCTGATCATTTTAAGTTCCTGAGTTCTAAATTAATAATTTATGAGTACTGTAGACACCTGATTTTTGACCCTCCCCGAGAATTTTCACATTTTTAGCGTGAATATGTGAAATTGGGGCTAATATAGCCGTTTTAACTATTTTTACTTTATTTCGTCGCAAAAGAAAAAATTACAAATATATATATATATATATATATATATATATATATATATATATATATATATAAATTTTTAGTTTATGTATTTCTCATAAACTTGAAAAAATACAAAAAATCGTACTTTATTTTTGTACTTTGTATAATTTCGAAAATTACCAAAAAATATAGTTCTATTAATGTTTTATAGTCATTTTAATTTTGAAAAAATACAAAAAAATATTACTTTATATTTTATCTTTATATCAAAAAACGAAAATTACAAAAAATAGTTTTATTATTGTAGCTATTTTAATCTCAGAAAAATATTAACAAATAATAATATAGTTTTGTTTTAAATAATTAGTCTTATTTTAGTAGCTTTTTGCTTACATAATCAGTTGAGCAACGTCGTGTTCCTATTTCTCGGGTCCGGGCAAAAGAATAATATTCGGGTTCAAACTACTCGGTTTTAGGCCTAATTTTCGGACCTAGCCCATAATAATCCGAGTCCACCACACATGAGGGGATACGCGTGGGGAACACGGACGGAATCCCATACACGGGGAACCCCACCACGCGTGGGGAACACGGACGGAATCCCATACACGGGGAACCCCACCACGCGTGGGGGACACAAGTCTCGAACCCCACCACGCGTGGGGCTCATTTTTTGGCATTGGGTATCAAATACACGGGCAAAACACATTTGGGGAGACAGATTTTAAAATTTTGGAGGAGGAGCACTGTTCATCTTCCTCCTCCTTTGGAAAACCTAAAAAAAACAAAGCAAAACCAGTCCAAAAACCCTCACCGAAACCAGTCCGGCGGCAGCATCGTCAACCCGTCAGCAGCCCTCCCCCCGTCGTAACTAAAACCAGTCGCGACAATCCCTCACGTCGGAACGACCATCGCCTTCCTCCTCCTTGAATCTGCCATTGTTGCCGTTACCAGCTCAGTCCTCGACCACTGCCCCGACGACACTGTTGTTCGTCGTCACCCCCACCAAACCAACGTCTCCATTTCGACAAACCAAACAAAACGAAAACCCAACCACCTGAAGAGAAAGATACCATCGTCTTCTTCTTCAACTCACCAAACGACCCTTACAGCAAGCCCCACCACGCACCAGTCCCGTCGTCGCCGCCCTTCGACTGCTGCTGCCCGGAAAAACCAGTAGCGTCGTCCTCTCCTTTTGAGCAACAGTTGTGGCTGCGTTGCTGCGTCGCATCGCCAATGACCACCTAAACCAACCTCTCTTCTTCCCCAGACCTCCATAAACGACCACCAGTGCAGCTATGAAACCACTCTTGAGGTTGTCATTCGTGTTATGAGTTCCGTCGAAGTTGTTGCTGTCCAGTTTCCGGCGAGTTCGAGATATTGAGGCTCGACGCTGCTATTAAACGTGAGTATTCATGTTACTGTTGTTGGCTCGGCGTGTTCTTTGCTTTCACATTTTGTCTAGTTAAATTTGAGTAGTAGTAATATTTTTGTCGTATCTTAAAATTTATATTGTCATGTTTAGTTTACCACTGATTGTTAATGTTATGTTTTGTTGTTGATTTTTATATTTCTGTTTAGCATTGATTGTCAGTTGCCTTGCCATTTATTGTTAGGTTATGAGATTATTAGCTTATACTTCATTAAACTAGATTAAGAAGAGAAGAGTGATAGTTTATAAATAGCATCAAATTAGTGATTTGTGGTAATATTGTCGTTTGTATGTAATTAGATTAAAGGAACCGGGGGTGCATCTCATGCGACCCGGCTCCGATTTGGAATAAGGTTAAATAGAACTTGTCGTGACTCACGGGTGCATTTCATGTAGCGTGGTTTACAATATGTTTTAATAACCTTGAATTAACTCTTTAAATAAATAAAGTAAAGCGTAGTTACTTTAAGCTTACCCTTTCAAAATAAAAATGAGACGAGCCTCGCCGAATAAAAATGCAAATTGCGGGGCCCTCAGTAAATACTTGTTTTAAAATTAATTAGAATTCGAGGAGGAGTCGTTTAGCAAATTTCACGGCCCTACCCCAAAGTAATAAATCGCTAATTGCTTTAGGCGCGATATAATAATAATACATTCTTAAACACGGGTATGCATTTATGCGACCCAAATCCAAATCCCAAAACATTGAATAAAAATACGTTCCGGATCGTGGATGCATTTTATGTGACCCAATCCAAAGACATGTTTTTAAACGATGTTCACATTCTTTAAAAAATATAATAATGAAAGCGGTAAAAAGATAAAACTTGCACATGAGTCCATATTTGTATAAAATCAGATAATCAAGCCAAATATAACAGTTGAGCGACCGTGCTAGAACCACGGAACTCGGGAATGCCTAACACCTTCTCCCGGGTTAACAGAATTCCTTATCCGGATTTCTGGTGCGCAGACTGTAATATGGAGTCATTCTTTTCCTCGATTCGGGATTAAAATTGGTGACTTGGGACACCCTAAATCTCCCAAGTGGCGACTCTGAAATAAATAAACAAATCCCGTTTCGATTGTCCTTTAATTGGAAAAAACTCCCTTGTACCCTCGCGAGTGCGGAAAAAGGAGGTGTGACAGCTTTGGCGACTCTGCTGGGGAACAAACCCAGAACCACTGGTTCAGGGTTAGAAATTCGAGCTTAGATAAATTGTTATATTTGGTTTTATCTGATTTTTACATGTTTGAGCCTAATGTGTTAAATGCTGCTTTTACCGCTTTGATATTACGTGAACTGTATATAAACTGTGCCGAAACCCCTATCCTTTCTGAGTCTTCTAAATCAAGAAGAAGGGCGTACTTCATACGACTTCTTTTCTGTATAGTGTCAAATCTCAATTTAGAACGAGGTTCGGATATCCACTGATCGCGCAAAGAATTTTTACAATATTAGTATAGTTTAACTGTTTATAGCAGATTCTCACTAGATTTTCCTAATTATCATATCAAGCTTGATAAGAAGAGTTGCTTATTGTTGTAGGGTCAATTTTTACCTTACGTTCTAAACAAACTACATAGTATTAGTGCATAACACTTGATTAAGCTTAGGGGTGTCTGCACTTTATTGCGTTCGGCGTCGAAATTTACAAAAGATGACACCGCTTATTATATAGTGTTCATTAGTCCACTTTTTCAAATTGTAACACCACTTATAAAATATTCAACGTATTAAGCTCAAGTCAGAAATCATATTTATTAGCAGATTCCGATGATAATCGTGGAAAAAACATAGGTAACAAATGGGAGAAGATCAGACTAATTTTTCAACTTGGTGGGGAGGGGGGGGGGGTCAAATGGGGTATTTAGTAAATAATTTAAGTTTAAAGGGGGAGGGGGGGGGGGAATAGGATAAAGAATTGAAACAAAGGGTCGAGCCCATTACAACATATACGGCAAAAAGTTAAAGGGTTAGGGGAAGGGGATCGAAGCAGAAAGCTCCAGGAAATGGAAAAATACAAACCAACAGGGAAAGAGAGAAAGAAAAGAGAAAAGAGAAAAGGAGGAAGAAGTTGGCGCTGTGTGTTAGAACCATAGCTATAACTATTGAGTAATCTTAAGCACTGATTGAGTCTTACGGGTAATACTTGAGCTTCTTCTTCTGATAGATTTTAATTTCGTTTTCAATGATCGAAAATTTTTACAGAGTAATAGAAATTACACTAGTTCATTCACGTAATTGAGAATTTTCTTCCTGAAGAATCCACAGAACTTGAAATTAGCTTAATAAATTATATGAATAGGTTGGAGTTGATAGATTAGTAATTACTCACCCCGTAGGTAAATATAATTCGACAAATTAAGAGTCAAATATGGAACCTCGAGGGCTGGGTATTCTAAATTAGCTATGAATTAACCTAAACATAGAAATTAACATGAGATCGATATTATGTAATTATAGATTGATTGGAAGAAGTTGTATGAATTGCTCGAGGTGAAGCATTTGGTATTTCGGCACGAGTACTGTGAGTAGTAATCTTACCGCAATTTGTGTTTTCATAACTTACATGATTTATACATTATTTTTAATATGAATATGTTATCGATTATTTTGAGTTGCATTTGGGATAAGTCTTTTACTCGATATGATACCGAAATAGTTATTTGAGATGATTATCGTTGTTTTAATATTCTTGTTGTCACTAGATATGTTTTACCGTTACTTGAATTTACTGTTATCGAAATGAAATTACATAATTTGATAAGAACCGAAATGCCCTATATCGTTTTAAAATATTTTCTTATGAGTATATACAGATTACAGAGACAAGTATAAATGGGAGTAGACTTTGAAGGATCTCGTAGCTAACTGCAGGTTCATTAGACCTGGTGCACCTTGTAATTACTGATTACTGTTACAGCCCTTGCTAGTGGGAAGGTAGAACTAGCATACCGTTACTGATTTCCCTCGAATAGAGACTATTGCTATATTTGACTTCTTGCGAAGAAGTCCACAGTTATACCGATTACATTATCCATTCATTGAACCTCCCAAATGTGAATATTGATATTATACAATGGTTACCAAGCTTATTACTGAATTGTTAATTGTATTATACTACAAGAAAAACATGATGAGACTGAAAATTATTTATTGTTTCTGAAAGGGCATTTTTATGATATTTTCTATTTAATGTACCAGCATATTTTCTGACTTGTCCCCAATAAAAACGGTTGTAGTTAAGTACTATTACTCACAGAACTAGTGATTGATTCCCCGCTAATTTTTTTACAGAGACAACAGTTGACGCGGGCGAGGATATTGTTAATTAGAGCGCACATGTTGATAGTTATTGGTGAGCCTCGCACTTGTTCGCATGGGCGGATATTTTATTTATTGTTATGGTCTTTTCTTTGAACTGTTAGAGTCGCTCCATAGTCATTCTTTTCATGTCTTGAGTATTCTTTTGTTATTATAGAATTATGTTGAGTATCACTCATTCCTATCAAAGTTGGAGATAAATTAGTAGTTCTAGTTGTTAGTGGGTGGAATATTAATGGTAGATATTTATTTTGGTTAATTGATAAAGTCATTATCGTTTGAATTGATATTATGATGTTTGGTTGTTGATCTGAGACGGGAAATTTTTTGGGATAATCAAAAAACAGGGGAAACTCGGTCCGATTTTTTATAAAATACCGATGAGGCTTACTTGGAGGCACTTGCTCCTAAGGTCATGATCCTAAATTAGATCGGGACAGGGAGATAGGATACATATACCCCAATACATTTATTTTCATTGTAATTGCCAACAATTATATATATTGGATATATATACTTCGGATTAAAAACTAAAAGTAAGTAATTGGCTTGTGGTTTGACTAACATGCACGGTTGAAAAGTACTGTAGATATGGGCAGGGGCGGATCCACCCTTATGGGTGGGGATGGTATGGCATCCGTTCGGTTGGTAAAATTATCATATATTTATGTATAAAAAAAATTAAACTAGGTTAAATATATGATCCTGCCACCCCATCCTCAAACTTGACAAAGGTGCCATGATTGGTAGACCTTTTTGAAAGCTTTTCTCGTGTGTAACATTCACGTTGGAATTTATCTTGAACCTTGTCTAACTTTCCCTTTTCATTGTGCTTTTTTTTTTCTCCCACTCATTTTCCTTTTTGGCTACCTTCCAATTTCTTATTTGTCGTTTATTATTTTTATTTTTTTCCTTTACTCTATTACTTTATCTATGATATTTAGCAAGAACACTCAAATAAGAGCCTCCAAAATTTAAAAATTTCATAAGCATTTCTCTTAATCTCAAATCTTTTAGTTTCTTCTTTCGATATAAAAAAAACTAGGGTCTTGATTTAGATTGAGATCAAAATTAATTTATAATTTTTTTTATTATAACATAAAAATTTGTGTTATTCTATGATTGATCAATACAATTTAAATCTCTTTAGTAATGAATATTTCGCAAGCATTAGATTTATGATTTTAAGTTTTTAGATCTCGTAGTTTATCTAATTCCGCATTTATTTATGGGGTATAATTTATCTATTGAATATGTTTTTTTTCTTATTCTGATCGATGGAGTTCCCTTATTAAAGATTTTAGTTTACTTGTGCAAATTTATTTTTAGCATACAAAAAAATGTTGTTCCCTAGTGAAAAATATTGATTTTACTTGTATTATTAATGATAAAAGTGTGATTCCTTCTTTAAAATGTTAATTATATTTGCTTCTTAATGTTTGAGATGTAATTTTCATACGACAATAATAACATATATACCCGACGAAATCTCATAAGTAGGGTCTGGAAAATTGATGTAATTTTTATATTTGCAAATAAGGTGCTTATTAAATTGCCCAAATAAACTAAAAGATCAACCGGACAATCGTTCCGAACAACTATATATTAGTAGTTATTATAAGGTGTACATTAAAGAAAATTTTGGCACCCGCCACCTTTAAATTCTAGATCCGCTTCTGGATATGGGCCAACTACTTAAGAAATTTCCTATAAAATTTATCAATGCATCACAAATAGACATATTTGTTATGCACATAACAAAAGTTACTACTCCTTTGAACATATAACCAGCTATAGCAAAACATATACCATTATATTTTGTAGATTATATTATAAGCTTGCCTGGGTTTTCGGGAAGATTTCGTTTCTTCTTCGATACTAATGAAGCTATAGCAGTAGCAGAAACTGTTTTTCTATCTATTCGAGTTCCCCCACCATTAATGTTTTCATTAGGAGATCATAAGCAGCCAAAGCCACAGAGCTTTGGAACTTGTCATCATCTCCATTGAATTCTTGAATAATGTTTCTTGACATCTTAATTTGACAGTTATTATAAAACTCGACATGGCAAAAGCTTATGATAGGATTTCCTGGACTTTTCTGATGGCAGTTATGAGAAAATTTGGCTTCTCTGAAAATTGGATTGACATTATCTAGGGCCTTCTACAAAATATATGATACTCTATCATCATCAGTGGGGCTAGAACTATTTTTTTCACATCTACTAAAGCCTCAAACAAGGAGATCCTTTATCCCCTTCATTATTTATTATCGGATCTGAGGTTCTCTCTAGATCTGTCAATGAGCTGAATGACTTTATTAGCTTCACTCCTTTTATCATGGATCAAAGAGGTCCAATGATCAACCATTTAGCTTAAGCCGATGATATTGTTATAGTCCGTGGAGGTACAAGCGGACCTAGGAATTTAATGTGACAGGGGCACATTATTCTGTTCAATCAGTGCCCCTAAAGGCTTTTAGAGTTAAGGGTGTCAAGTAATTTAAATTAACCATTTTTAAGGTATGCACATATACATATACAAGATTTCTGCCGAAGTTTACGGGATCTGTTGACCCCTCAACCTAAGCCATAGGTCCGCCTCTACGTGGAGGAAACAACATGACTATCAAGCTTATCAAAAAGGTTATTGACAGGTATGAAAAGGCTTCTGGGCAGAAAGTTAACAATGATAAGAGTTTCTTTATTATAGCCCCTCACATCTGTGCCGCAAGAATCAATAGAATTAGAAATGTTACTAGTTATATGGATAAGTCATTCACTTTCTCTTATCTAGGTGCCCTATATAATATGGGAGGAAGACTAGCAATCTCTTTGATGGTATACTCTCCAAAATTATCAAAAAACTCAATGGATGGCAAGCCAATATGATGTCTTCTGGGGGAGAATAACTTTGATCAATCATATCCTGCAATCCCTTCCTACATACATTCTATCTGCTATGAATCCTCCTAAAGGAATTACCAAGCTCATGGAGAAACACTTTGCAAACTTCTTCTGAGGCACCAATGGAGGTATGAATAAATAGCATTGGTCTTCATGGAACAATCTTTGTCTCCCTAAAGATGAGGGAGGAGTTGGTATCAGAAAATTAGAGGATATCATTGATACACTTAGCATTAAAAGGTGGTGGAGATTCAGAACTCAACATTCCCTCTGGGCCAACTTTTTCAAGAGTAAATATTGCAAAAGAGCTCATCCGGTGAACAAAAGGCTAAATCCAACTGACTCTCATATTTGGAAAAACATGCTCAAAATTAGGAACAAAGCGGAGTATACCATTAGATGGAAAGTTTAGAAAGGTAATTGTAGATTTTGGTGGGACAACTGGACAGACAAAGATGCTTTAGCAAATCTTTTACAAGGAGGTGGGAGATCTACTAAAGCATAGGTGAAACACTTCATGAATAATGGAGAATGAAATATTGGAAAACTCAATGAATTTCTCCCTGCTCATATTACTAATAATATTGCTCACTAGAAAATTAGGGATCCAAATAAAGACGACTTCCCCATTTGGATTATTTCTAATGATGAGAACTTTTCTTCTAACTCAGCATGGCACTCTATTAGATTCAAAAAGTAAAAAGAATGAGTTTATAAACAAAATTTGGCATAATTCTATCCCCTTCAAATTGTCTTTTATAACTTGGAGAATTCTCAAAAATAGGTTGCCATTTGATGATGTTATTTGCAGATTTGGTACTAACATCATTTTCAGATGTTCTTGTTATTCTTCTGCGCAGGTAGAAACAGTGCAACATGTCTTCAACAGTAGTGAAGCTGCCAACTTCATATGGAATACCATTGGGAATGCACTTGGAATCAAACACCAACAGGAACCTGTTATTGCTACCTTCAAGAGATGGTGGGAGACAAGCGCCAACAATAAAGTGCACAATCAAATTCTTCAGATAGCTCCCACGATCATATGTTGAGAACTCTGGAAATAAAGGAATGCATGCAGGTATAGAAAACAGAAGAAGTTTCAGCTAAACACTATGAGACATCAAGTCATTTGGACTTTAAAAGCAACTATCTCCAACACTGTTCCTGGTGACTACACTCAGATGGAATGGCCCTTATTATGTGATAAAATTGAGAGACTCAGACCATCCCAAAAAATTGATACAAGTTACATGGGAACTTTCTCTACCCGGCACTGTCAAAGTTAATACTGATAATAGTTTCTACAAGGAAAGTGGAAAAGCAAGCATTGGTGGGGTGGTCAGGGATAGTCAAGGGGATCTTATTAGGGCATTTTCTGTTCCTATCAATTGTGATAGTAATACCATGGCAGAGGCTAAAGTAGCAAAGTTTGCAGGGAAATGGTGTAGCCAAAATGGATACACTAAGTTTTCTCTGAAACTGGATTCAATGGTCGTAGTAGATATGCTCGCAGAAGGAGACACAAACAATGTGAAGATAAATAGGGTGATTGACAGAGCTTCCTACATAGTTAAACAACTAGAGCTACTGTCAAACATTGCTTCAGAAAAGGTACTCAAGTAGCGGATTGTCTTGCTAAATTAGCTACCACCACAAATCAGAGAAGGTTGTTTCATTCATTCCAACATTTGCCCAACAGTGCAAAAGGACATTTTCTCCTAGATAAATGGCAATTTCCTAGTATAAGGACAAAGTATGAAAAATCTAATTTCTTTGTTAGCTAATTTTGTTCATAGGTATCAGGAAGGAGGGTGTATATATAGGAACCTCCTTTTCCTTTTTTTGGGGTGATGGTATCACCATTGTTGTATTTTCTGAGGTAAGGTCTAGTCCCCCTCTTGGCTTTTTTGAATATAACACAACCTAGACGGCTGCCTGGGCAACTTTATTTAAAAAAAAATTGGCTAATTAGCTTATAGTATATAAGTTGTAATTTTTTTTTTTGGTAAGATATATTTTGTTCACTATGTCTCTACTTAATATATGTGTGCAAGTTTTTAAACAAGACAAAGTGAAGAAGTTTTCTACATGCATTATTAACCTTACTGAAGGGCCAAAAAAATTAAGTATACAAACAAAAACACCGTTCAATCCATGGTTTGTATTTTATTCCAGAATTTTATCATACTTATACTACAAAATTCTTTGGTTGATAATGAGTAGAATAGAAATTAAGTAAATATAGATGCATGGTTTGCATGGTAAATCAGATACGTAAACGAATTACCAACTCTTGAAGTGATTCATAGAGGAAAAATTAAAGTAGTACTAATTAATTGGCGAAATTGAACAAGATATGGTAATTATATTACTACTTTTACTTGGTACTGAAACACTATATTTTTTAAGAAAAGTGTATCATTTTCTAACAATAACAATATTTGATAACTTTTTTTTTTTGGTAATTAGTTAACTTTATTACCAATTGAAACATACATAATATGGGATAACTTGTTTAATTCAAAGTTAAATGCTTTTAGTTTATGTACTTATTCACATCGAAATAACTATCATTATTATTGCCTCTCTATCATCTTCTTCTTTTTTTCATTTTTTTTTGGAAAATAAAAAATTTAGAAGAATCGAGTTGCATTATGGAGCTAAATCAACATGGCTAGGCTAGTAGCTTGAAGTAAAGATGTAAAAGAAAAAAAAGTTTGAGAATATAGTGTTTAATCTTAAAATTGGATAACAATTAAACTTATAAGTGGTTTTAAGGATATTCGATTTCACTTGGCACAAACTGAGAAATATAAGAATTAATGTTAAAAGTTAACTGTAAAATAAAGCAAATCAATGTAACGAGCGGTTATGACCCTCGAGCTAGACTGCTCTCGAGCCAACTGTGTATGCTAATGAAAAGTGTGAACCAATCAATAGAGCTTAAGAGAGAAAATGTAATATATTGCTTTGTAATGCGTAAATGTCTACTGTTATTCGACTTAGCAGGCTCCCTTCGATATCCCTCGTTCTCTATCCTGCTTCGATCTCGATCATGGCCGGTCTCAATCTTGATCGGTCATTGATTCATGAGCTTAGCAATCCATCCTCGTGTCATGACTCGATACAATGCGAGGTCGAGCCTTGATCTTCCACCCCAATTTTGATCAGCCATACAAAATTAGGCAAGCCTAAATTTGACCGTATACAAATAGTCCCCTCGTTTTTAAAGTATAACGACAAGAAACAAATTGACTCTTCGAACATCCCCTTGGTTTATCATGACATAAGCGACAGAGGTGACTGAAACGTCCCGTCGGTACAGTTTTCTAGGAATTTAATGCGCGTCAATCGATGGTGGGCCACTATCTATTCTGAACCGTCGTCTTCAACCTATAAATGTATCTTTCTTTATTCGTCAAACTTTACTTACAAATCTTCTTTCACTCTAATCTTCAAAATCTTTTGCCTTCCTCAAAGCTTTGTATTTTTAGATCTCTAAATTTCTTCACTTGTTTCATCGCAAAATACCAAGCGTTCTTCCTCCGTTTTATTCTTCTCCACTTATAAAAATAGCAAAGACTTCAAAAACTGTTCCGCACAAGGAAACCGATTCTTCATCAAGGCCCGCCAGCGATGGAGCATCCCCTAGAGGACTTCGTTCTGACAAAGTGCCCCACTGCTGCAGATTTCAAGGTAGAGAATACTCCTCGACACCGTGTCGATGCAAACCGATGTCAAGATACATATGTGCGATCACCGAAGACATCCTCCAGAAGGTGAAAGAGGAGTACAACTGGGTAGGCAAAAATGTAGTAGTTCCTACCCCCGAGGAATCTATCACCACTCATATGGAGGGGTATCTAAATGTCTATACTTACCCCTTCGCGATAGGTTCCTTGGACCCCGTCATCGTCTCTTTTTGTAAGAGGTACGATGTTACTCTTGGCCAAATATATCCATCACATGGAAGATCGTTATCCTCCTTCGATTTTTTGTAAGCAAAATCGAGGGTCATCCTTTTACCCTTGATCACCTTATTCTCTATAGTCCCAGGCTTTATCGAGGAGGACTGATCAAGCTTTACCTCCGAGCCACCAAACCCTCATTCTCGAGCATAGATGAGACCCGAGACTGAGGTTGGATGGACCGATTTATCCGAATAAAGACTTCATACCTAATCCCTGTCGAAGATATGTCGTTTCCTGAAAAATGGAACATAAAGCGTAAGTGTTGCTTTGCCTTGAATACCTAACTTTGAAGTTGTAATTCTCATCTTTTTTCCTCTTGTGTGTTGCAGCTCTGGCCCACATGCCAGAAGTAATCCCCGATCTCAAGCAATGGGTCAAGGCCTTAGTGTTGCAAAAATCTTACTCCGAGCGTGCCTGGATGGAGTTATCAAAGGGTGATGGGAGGCCCGTAACCATGATAATCCTTTTTTCCTTAGTATGGTTTCCATTCGGACTTTGCATTTGAGCTTACTCATTTTTTTTCTTTTGTAGGCTTCAGGAAGGATGTAGCAATGAGACCCCCATATGTTGAAGAAGATGCAGTCCTCTCATCATCTGCCCTGAAGTAGGACAAAGAGAAGAAAAGAAAAGAGGCTCTGAGTTCTCCGGGCCCAGTAAAGAAAAAACCGGCTAGGAGACCCCGTAAGCCTTGGGGGAAGGTCATCCCTCTAACTTTGGAGTCAGTTCTTCGGTTGAGGGATGAGCCTGAAGAAGAGGAAGAAGAAAACTCCAGGCTAGTGGCCATTGTGCGAACCGGCGCTGATACTCAAAAAATATCTGAATCGGTGGGAGATGAAGTTGTTCTGCCCTGGCCTGACGAACCTGAGGGGAAAATCTCAACTGAAGTCCCCGATCCAGAAAGGGCTGAAGTTGTTTCCCCTCGAGGTGAGAGGGCTACCGAAGAGATAATAAATGCTGGTGTAGAAACCATATCTGAGGCCCCCAATATGGAGGTGATGCCTCAAAAGACCCCCTCGAAGTAATAGAGATCGGGGATTCATCCCCGTTTCCTTCATTTTTCGAGTCGACGAATGCGACGCTCAGGCCGTGCAGACTTGTCACGGGGAGGGAGCCTACGAAAAGGAAGATCCTTCCGTGACTATTTTGTTAGGATAGAAGATGTTACCGGTCTGAGTGACTTGGATGTCCCGACGAAGCGCTCGGGCGAGGCTACCTCCAGTTTTAAACTAACCAATCAGTTTTCGGCCCCTAGTGCCGATCCCAAGCGCAAGCGATCGATCATAATCTCGGTCCCGGAGGATGCCTGGGTTCTTGCTGACCCCGTAAGGGTGACCAGCTACCTCTGATGCTTGGTTACGAAATAAGACCGAGCGTATATAGACGAGGTGGGAGCGCCTTGTCTTTTTAATGAAGCCCAACAGGCTCTAAACCAGGTAATACCTGATTTTCCTGTCAATTTTCAAGCTTAGATTTTTCTTCCTTTATATAACGTTCCTTTCTATATTTGTAGGCTTTGGTGCTTCATCACAAGGCCTTCCTCCAATTTCGAGGGGTGCTGAGCCGGTATAAGGATGAGGTCTGAGGGAGTACTGAAGAAAAGGATGCCTTCAGGCTTCTCAGCAAACAAAGGGAAGGGGGAGCTAAAGGCCTCCGTGTTGAGATGGAATCGGCTCAGAAAGACCACGCCGAATTGGTCGAGCATGTAAGAAGAATATTTGAAGTTAGTGAAGGCGATTTGGGTGTGGTATCTAATGGTTTGAACCCGCAGGTCCAACAAAAGCACGACCTAATCAGGCAACTCCATGAAGAGGCTGATGTACCAAAAATCGAGGCCGAAGGCTAGAGGGAAAAAGTGGACTGCCTGGCCTCAGAGAAGGAGACTGCTCGGGCCCAGGCCCAACTGGCCTCAACCGAAAACCAACTCCGGGGTGTGAAAGAGGAAATCTTAGTGCAAGCCAAGAAAGTTGAGGATCTCCGGTCCCAATTGAGTTCTGCAGTTTCTGCTAGGGAGAACCTGGTCATGGAGCTCAAAGTGGCCAAATCTGAGGTGGTAGTGGCTAATTCCAAGGCCCAAGCATATGCGACCCAATAAAAGGTTGACGTCGAGGCTAACCTGGCATAGGCTAGGAGCATGGTGGATCAGGCTAAGTGGCAAGTTCGAAAGGAAGCCCTCAAGGAAGTTTAGGCTCAAGATTTCAATATTGGGGTCTAGCTCGAGACTGCTAGAGCAGAGGAGGACAGAGCCCAGACACTAGCCTTTCCCGAGGAGGACTCCAAGAGCCAAGACGAATCTGAATATGGGGATGATCCTAAAAATGGTGATGCTACCTCTGACGAAGACCAAGCTACTTAGGATTTTTAGTAGTTGTTTTTTGTATTTCTGTTGAGCCCGTTTCTGCCTTTGTAAAGAACTTTTCATCGGGCCGTGTTGCCCTTGTAAAATCTTTTTGATGAATATAATGAACTTTTTTCCTTTCTGCCTTATAAAATTATGGAATCGTATTCTAAGGTTCGAGGCTTAGACAATCTATTCGAAACCGAACTAGTACAACCTTTGTGATCGAGTGAGTGTTTGATCGAACTCGAAGTGAGTAAAACCTTAGGTTTTTATTTGAGCGAGGATGGTCGAACTCAAAGAAAAAATAGCCCTTAGGCTCTTGTATTAGGCCGATATGGCCTCTGTAAAAAGGTTGTTTATGGCTTTCTTCCCCTTTTCGGCTTGAAAAGTTTTTGTATCATTTGTATTTGCAAACTTGTAATGCCTTAGCATGAAATAAGGAACTGTTTGAGAGTTCGAACAATTTTGTACTCATTAGAGTTTTCGAGGCTTGATATTATCAAAGCCTTTTATGATTTTTCCAGGGGTATCCCTTTTAACTGGTTTATGAAGGAATTTGAAGGCCTGCTTTGTTATGGAATTCAAACGTCTTCGAACCGTGTTAATTTGGTTGTAGCCTCTTTAGTTCAGAATTTCCCCCTTGGGCTTATTTTCCCATTTTACTTTGAGCTTGCCCGAAGTGTCAGTCCCCAAGTGGGGTGGTCATGGCCTATAAAAATTGTAGGTTGCCTTAAAAAGGTCTTATGATCTCGAAGTTTTAATAATTCGATCTCATTTATTTTGGATGGTAGTCCCCGAGAGAGGGGTAATTATCCGAACTCTGGTTATGATCGGTCCTTAAGCATGTTCACATAATAGGTTGAGAGTATGAAATTGTAAAGTAGAAAAGTTTTTCTAAGGCATGAGATATCGGCAAGGAAAATACTTCTCATTATAATTGATTATACATGCGTACATGTTATGTGTCAGGGATCAAGCAAACTATGCAGACACGATTCATTTGACCGTTTGGCCTTTACAAATTTTACCTATCGAGACTATGATGCCATGAAGTAATTTCCTCGCAAGAAAGTTGACATTCGAGGGTAATTCCCCCCAGTATTCGAGGTTGATTGTAAAGAAGCCATGGATATTGTTAAACTATTCTAAGTTAGCACGATCAATGGTTGGCTCATTTAAAACCTCACGGGAAAACTCATTTGGGACAAAACCAGTCTAAGGGAAAAAGAGTGCAACACGTGCTTTCATATTGAAAAACTTTGTGTCGAGGAGTCCATCGATGTTTTTGATAAAATATCTGCAAGAGTTAGTTTAAAATATAAATGAAAATGGAAAGGGTCGTACCTTAGCAGTAGTATCGTTTTAGTACGATATGTTCTAATTGCTTGGTAGTTGTTCGTCGTTCATTGTGCCGAGCTTATAGGATCCCTTTCTGATGATCTCGAGAACTTGGTATGGTCCTTCCCCGTTAGGACCCAGTTTCCCTTGGATTTTGGGTGTTGAGGGTGACTTTTCTTAGCACTAAGTCCCCGATGTTAAAATGTCAAAGATTGGCTCTTCAATTGTAATAACTTTCGATCCACTATTTTTGAGCAGCAATCGGACGAGGGTGGCTTCGCGTCTTTTGTCCAACAATTCTAGACTTGTATTCATGGCCTCATTATTCGACTTCTCTGTTGCATATCAAAATCTGATGCTAGGTTCTCCGACTTTGACTGGGATTAGAACTTAGGCACCATAAATTAATGAGAATGGTGTTACTCCAATACTGGATTTGGATGTTGTGCTGTTACTGCGGTATGCCCACAGAACCTCCGGTAGTATCTCTCTCCACTTCCCTTTGGCGTTGGTCAATCTCTTCTTGAGGTTCTGAATGATGGTTTTGTTGGTTGATTCGGCTTGTCCATTTTCACTGGGATGATAAGGCGTCGATAGGATTCTTTTGATCTTGTGATCCTCGAGAAATTTAGTAACTTTGCTACCAATGAATTGCTTTTCGTTATCATATACGATATCGGTGGGCATCCCGAATCGACATATGATGTGGTCCCAAATGAAGTCTATAACTTATTTTTCAATCGACCAAGTCCGTTCCCAAGCTTTTAGCTAGTTCGAGACCTGCAATCATGGCCTTATACTTGGCCTCATTGTTATTCAATTGTGTAGTTCTGATAGATTGTCTAACTACATTACTCGTGGGTGATTTTAGCACGATGCCTAATCCGGACCCCTTCGCATTCGAAGCACCGTCCGTAAATAGGGTCCAGCCCTCCAAAGATGTACCCGATTTTATCAGCAGTTCTTTTTCAACCTCGGGTATGAGGGCCGGCGCAAAGTCTGCCACGAAGTCTGCCAAAATTTGAGACTTGATGGCAGTTCGAGGTCGATACTCAATAACGTACCCACTGATTTCCACGACCCATTTGGCCAATCGACCCAAAAGGTCGGGTTTGTGCAAAATGTTTCGAAGAGGATAAGTTGTCACAACACATATTGGATGACATTGAAAATATGGTTTTTAGTTTCCTAGAGGCGCTTATTAAAGCAATCGCTAATTTTTCTAAGTGTGGATATCTAGTTCCGACCTCACCTAAGGTCCGGCTAACATAATAGACAGGGAATTGCGTACCTTGTTCTTCTCGGACCAGGACTCCGCTTACCGCTATCTTCGAGACTGCTAGGTACGAGTAAAGTTGTTCGTCCACTTTCAGGCTATGAGGTAGCGGGGGCTCAATAAGTACCGCTTTAGTTCCTCTAGGGCCTGCTGGCATTCCAGAGTCCATGCAAAACCGCTCTTCTTCTTAAGTAGTGAAAAGAATCGGTGACTCCTATCTGATGATCTCAAAATGAATCACCCTAGGGAGGCTAAGCACCCCGTTAGCCTCTGCACAACCTTCACATTATCTACGATCGTGATATCCTCGATAACTTTGATTTTGTCGGGGTTGATCTTGATTCCCCGATTGGACACCATGAAGCCAAGAAACTGCCCGAGCCAACCCCGAACGTGCACTTTTCTGGGTTGAGCTTCATACTGTATTTCCTCAGTGTATCGAAATTCTCCTGCAAATGCTTTAAATGGTCTCTGCTCGTAGGGACTTAACTATCATGTCATCAATATAAACTTCCATAGATTTTCCTATTTGTTGTTCGAAACATTCGATTTACTAGGGGTTGATAGGTTGCACCAGTATTTTTTAGTCCGAATGGCATTACATTATAACAGTAGCTGTCATACTTAGTGATAAACGTAGTCTTTTTCTAGTCCTCCGGGTTCATCTGTATTTGGTTGTACCCGGAATAGGCATCAAGAAAACTGAGAGTCTCGTGGCCAGCTGTGGCATCGATCATACGATCGATATTGGACAAAGGAAAAGAATCCTTGGGGCATGTTTTATCCAGGTCTTTATAATCTACACACATTCTAAGTTTATTTTCCTTCTTAGGGACTACTACTACGTTTGCTAACCATTCAGGATATTTTACTTCCCAAATGGATCCTATTTTTTGAAGTTTGGTTGTCTCGTCCTTGATGAAGGCATGTTTAACCTTGGTCTAGGGCCTTCTTTTTTGCTTTATCGGGCGAAATTTAGGGTCCAAGCTCAGTTTGTGAGTGGTAATTTCCGGTGGGATCCCTGTTATATCGAGATGGGACCAGGCAAAACAATCTATATTAGCTATAAGAAATTGAATAAGTTTTTTTCTGAGATCTGGAGTTAACCCCATGCCCATGTATACCTTTCGATCGTGCAGATGCTCGATCAGTATGATTTTTTCAAGCTCCTGGACCATTGATTTTGTAATGTTAGAATCATCGGGAGTTATGAAGGATCAAGGGATCCAATAGTCATCGTCATCGTCATCGTCGATCCCCTGCTTTTCTGATTGGGTCGAGGTTGGCATTTGTGGTTGCTATTTGGCCTCTTGTTTTCCCTTCAAATTCGATCCTTTTGCTGATGAAGGTGCTGATACCAGTATCACTTCATCGATTGCAAATATCTCCTTGGCGGCGGGTTGATCCCCATACACTATTTTTACTCCCTCCGATGTCGAGAACTTCAGAACTTGATGAAGGGTCGAGGGTATTGCCCTTATGTTATGGATCCAAGGCCTTCCGAGCAGGGTGTTGTACCTCATGTCACCTTCGATCACATGGAACTTTGTTTCTTGGATGGTCCCGGCCATATTCGCTGGCAAAATAATTTCACCTTTGGTGGTTTCGCTTGCCATCTTGAAGCCGTTAACTACTCGGGCTGCGGGCACAATTCGATCTTGTAGGCTGAGTTGTTCTATGACCCTTGATCGAATAATGTTGGCCGAGCTACCTGGATCAATCAAAACACGTTTAACTTGAATTTTATTCATAAGGACAGATATTAACAGTGCGTCGTTATGGGGTTGTTCGATCCCTTATGTATCCTCATCATTGAAGGACAAGGTCCCTTCAGGTAAGTAGTCCCGAGTTCACTTCTCCCCTCTGATTGCTGCCTTGGTGCGTTCAAATACTGGTCCTTGAGGAATATTGACCCCTCCAACGGTCATGTGAATCACGTGTTGTGGCTCTTCTTGCTCGTTCTGTTTGTTTGAATCTCTATTTTTGAAGTGATTCTTTGCCCGGTCACTTAAGAACTCCCGAATGTGTCCCTCATAGAACAATCGGGCTACTTCCTCTCTTAGTTGTCTACAATCTTCTATTTTATGGTCATAGGTACCATGATACTTGCATATTTGGTTTGGATTTCTCTGGGCCTGATCGGTCTACAGAGGTCGAGGCCATCTGGTATCCTTGATACGTCCGATAGCCGATGCGATGGCGGATTGATCTACATTGAAGTTATATTCTGACAGTCGAGATGCTTCTTTTGGTCCGGCATCCCTGTCGAAACCACTCTTGCTCATGCGTCCTCGGGAGCTTTGCCCTCGATCATTCCTTCTATCATTTCAAACGGGGTTGCGTCTAGGTCCGTCATTTCTCCGATCTCCATTGTATAGATGATACTAATCTCTATTCGATCGCTTTTCCCGGTCAATGTCCATTTTAACTCTGTGGACTGGCCTATTTGGATAAACGGACCCGGAAGAAGCCCCCAACTGGTCGTCCTCGACCCTAATCTTTGACTGATATCGATTATGTACCTCGGCCAAGTGATAGTTGGATATTCGATCAAATTCTGCTTCAATTGTTGCGAAGCTATGGAACTACGATCGTTGAGACCTTGAGTGAAAGCTTGGACATTCCAATCATCGGAGACTGGTGGCAAATCCATTCGTTCCATTTGGAATCGAGACATGAATTCCCTGAGCATTTCATTGTCTTTCTGTCTTACCTTAAAAAGGTCCGACTTTCTTGTAGCGACCTTAATAGCTCCAGAGTGTGCCTTTGCAAAATAATCTGCAAGCATAGCAAACGAGTCAATAGAGTTATGTGGTAAGTTATGATACTGTCACGCCCCAACCTTAGGAGGCGTGGCTGGCACCCGGTGCCGTACTGGCCCGAGCGAACCACTCTATAACTCATTCATTTCTTTTGTAACTATCAGGGGCCAATATGGTCATAACTCGTAATGTACAATTGTAAGTGGGCAATACTGTATCACTGAACCATTTTATTTAAAATATGAAAACATATGGGCCGCAAAGGCCTCTAACATACTGTACAAAATAAACCACTATCTACAAAGCCTCTAAGATTATTTGACATCAAATGGGACAGGGTACCGGCCTACCCATAAGTCTGTAGCAAAACTTTGACACGATGACTCATAGACTCGGCTGCACTCCAAATGAGGTGGAGTCTTACCAATCCTTCGCTGAATGCCAATCTCGTCTACTATGAGGGCTCGTCAAACTGATTATCTATACCTCCAGGCATGAATGCAGCGTCCTCAACAAAAGGACGTTAGTACGAATAATGTACTGAGTATGTAAGGTAGAACTGAAACATAACCATAGTTCAACATTGATTAAGGACATATAAGAATCAAACTAAATCTCTGAAGTGCCACCGTATATGCATACTTATTATACTTACATATATATATATATATATATATATATATATATATATATAATGCTTCTCTTTGAAACTATTATCCATATCATATGATGCATGACTGCCCAACTGATCAGCGGTAACTGCCCGATTGGCCGTCACACGGTGGTAAATGCATAACTTCCCAACTAGTGGTAACTGCCCAACCGGTCATAGCTCAGTGGTAAATGTAAAATTGTCCAACCGGCCGTATCTCGGTGGTAAATGCATGATACAGATATACCATTATGAACACTAACATTTTTATCAAATACCTCAATATGGAACTAGATACATACTTAGACATGCTTGAATATCATTTTACAGGAATGAATAATGTATATTCTTAATTTCTAAGAGTAGAACCACTTATGGAATAGCATTACATTTATGTATCATTACTTGGGTCATGCCAAAAAAATAAGGAAGGATTAGCCTTAACCTACCTAAGTCGATTCTCTTGACACTCCTCTAACATACGTTAATTGTGACAAAATACGAAACAAGTTGTATGAAAAGTTCATTGCTTATGCAAAGACTATCTTGGCCGAAACTTCTCCTTTAAGTATCCAATAACTCCAGGATGAACTTCAGTAGTAGGAGGAATAGTAACTACCTAAGCTATGGTACTTCATAACCTTAAATAGTATCAATACTAGCAGCACCTCGTATTGTTGTTAATTTTAAGCAAGACGGTGAGATGGACCCTCACTCCCACATCTCAGGGGTGTCCCCGTTTTTATTTCCTTCAATCTTGTTAAACCTGTGGAATTTGTGTGAAGCAGGAAGGAACTAATTTGTTAAATTAAGGGTTGATTTGGTAAGCTAAAAGAATCTCTTTTTAGACGTTTTTTGAAGACATGGAAAAATTGCTAAGAAAATTCAACGCATTTTCTCATATTGTTATCTCTATATTTGTTGGTTGCTTTGAGGGCCTTAAATGACTATTCAAGGCAGATTACCCAAAAGCTCTAATAGAAGCACATGGGCAAGTGTTTGTTAAAAGTCTTGTATTCAAGATATCAAAAAATGAAGTGTTATGTAATTACTTAGGTTATAAGACGTCCTAGTCTTGCCACCTAGACTAATAACTTAAGAGTCATTCATAGGATTAGAGGGGTGCTGCCACGTTGAGGTGGGGAGAAATTTTAATATTATCCAACTTATTAGTTAATTAGGTAATGTTTCATTACCCGATAATTAACCAATTACCGGCATAATTAAGAATTATCTCAACTTACTTAAAATACTACTCATTTTTAATACACTTTATATATCATACTATTGTCATGATTCAAAACCGGACCCGGTCGTGATGGTGCCTCTCATGAAACAAGGCCAGCCGACACAAACCCTCAAACCATTTAAGACAGTTATAATAATTGATTTTAAATCATAAATAAACTATAAATCCCAAAATAAAGAGTGAAATAGAACAATTGCGAAAACAACACAGCCTGACACCGGAGTGTCACCAGTCATGAGCATCTAAACATCCGTTTAAGGGTATGAAAAGACTACACAGTCTAGTACAAATCTAGTACAAGGAAAGTAAAGATAGGAAAGAGAAGCACTGGGCTACGAACGCCGAGCAGCTACCTAGTCAACTCTGAATAAGCCTGCAATAGAAGCAAACCAGCCCTTGCTAGCGTGGCCCGAGACTCTTGAATCTGCACACAGGGTGCAGGGAGTAATGTAAGTATGCCAACTCAGTAAGTAATAAAAGTAAAGGCAGTTGAGCGATAAAAAAACACGTAAAACATAACAAAATGCTATAACGAGACAGTATAAAACCAGAAAATGACATAAACCAGTAAAAAGCATGTAGAAACACCTTAGTTTACTAAAAACCTCTTTAAAACATCTTTTAGCAGTTTAAACGAGTAAATGAAAATAGGGAGAAAAGATAGATACATAAATCAGTCCCTCGGGCAAAATACCAACAGAATCAGCCCCTCGGGCTATCTCACAATCACTCGTATCAGCCCCTCGGGCAATAACATGGAACAACATTAGCCCCTCGGGCAATAGCATATCTCACACTGGGTACCCGCGCTCACTGGGGGTGTACAGACCCCGGGAGGGGCCCCTTACGGCACAAGTGCAATAACAAGCCATCTCGTGGCATAATCAAATAGGCCCTCGACCTCACTCAGTCAGAAATCTCTCAAAGCCACTCGGGCACAGTAAAGTATGATGCTCAGCCCAAAATATCTTTTAAGATGTCAAAACAGAGTAAATATGGTTGAGTCATGAAAATAGTAGAATACAGCATGACTGAGTACAAATATAAATTCAAAATAGTGACGAATAGTAGTAAAATCCCCTAAGGGTCCAAACAGTTGGCACGAGGCCCAATGGCATTAAGCTTAAAACATGATGATAGCAAACAATTTTCAGTCAAATACACAGTTTAATAGTCATACGGGACGGACTAAGTCACAATCCCCAATGGAGCACAGCCCCACTCTCGTCATCTAGCGTGTGCGTCAACAAAGTAGCACAACGATGTGAAATCTGGGGTTTCATACCCTCAGGATAGCATTTATAATCATTACTTACCTCTATCCGGTCCAAATTCTAGCCCGCGATGCCTTTGCTTTCGAATCGGCCTCCGGATGCTCCAAATCTATCCAAAAATAGATTTATACCATCAAAATATACTAAGGGAATAAAGCCCACTAAAAAATAACCAATTTACATCAAAAATCTCAAAGTTGGCCAAACCCGACCCCCGGGCCCGCGTCTCGGATTCCAATAAAATCACAACACTAGAATTCTTACACTCTCACAAGTTCATACATATCAAATACATCAAAATCCGACCACAAATGACCCCTCAAATCCCTAGATTTAGGTCTCCAATTTCCAAGCCCTAACTTCCAATTTTAGGCTTTAGATTCCACAAATTCCATGTTTAATTAGGTAAAAAACACATTAGGATCGAGTTTTAGGTTCAAAAATCTTACCTCAATGAAGTTCCCTCTGATTCCCTCTTCAAAATCCCCCCAAAAGCTCCAAAATCGATTTAAAATGGTGAAGAAAGTCTGAAAATCGTGAAGGAGGATTTATATACTTTCTGGCCCAGGAATACCGCACTTGTGCTACCGCATATCGGCCAAAGCACCGCATTTGCGGTTTTCACTTAAAATCCCAATTCCGCTCCTGCGATCAAAAACCCGCACCTGCGATATCGCAGGTGCGCTCAAACAGCCGCTTTTGCGGTTCCAGCTCCCCATGTCCATTTCCGCATCTGCGACCCACTGGGCGCTTCTGCAAGCCTGCACCTGCGGTCCCCAAGCCGCAGGTACGGTTATGACAGACTTCAACAGCTTCAGCTGCAACTCTCCAACTCCAACTTTCTGTCAACCATCCGAAATCACCCCGAGGCCCTTTGGACCTCAACCAAAAGCACAAACAAGTCACATACCACTATCCAAACTTATACTAATCTTCAAAATACCTCAAACAACATCGAATCAACGAAATAACATTCAATTCAAGCCTAAGATTCCAAAATCTTCTAAATTCCGCTTTTGATCAAAAAGTCTACCAAACCTCGTCCGAATGACCTGAAATTTTGCACACATATCACATTTGACACAACGAACCTATGGCAACTTCCGAAATTTCATTCCGACCCCTATATCAAAATCTCACCTATGAACCGGAAAATGCCAAAATTTCAATTTCGCCAATTCAAGCCTAACTCTACTCCGGACCTCCAAAACACATTCTGATCATGCTCCTAAGTCCCAAATCACCTCCCGAAGCTATCCTAACCATCAAAATTCACATCCGAGCCCTTTTTCACATAAGATAACATCCGGTTGACTTTTCCAACTTAAGCTTACTCAAAAGAGACTAAGTGTCTCAAACCTTACCAAAACCTCTCTGAACCTGAGCCAACTAACCCGATAACACATAATACAGCTGAACAAGATAATAAGAAGCAAAAACAGAAAAAATAGAGCGGTAACTCATGAAACGACCGGCCAGGTCATTACAACTATAATATACTTTATTATTATGGTCATATGGTACCATACAAAATAAATACATACACTTATTATTTTATTAAAATATCCATGTAAAAATGCACATATTTTCTGGAACTTCTAATTTTCCTAATCTCATATAAAGATTACAAGTTTTCATATGCTTAATTCTTAAAATGGTAAAAAAAAGATAACCTTCTTTTCTTGTGAAAAAAAAATGATTCATATATTTACGATAAAGAAAATCTCATAAACTTTTCTCATATTATGTGAACAATTTAAAGCATATTCGAAAGTAGTAATATTAATAACTATATAAATCATATTTTTCAAACCATTTTTTTTCTTTACAAAAATGCTCCACTCAAAATACCATGTCAAATATATATGTAACGGTATCAAGGTTGTTAAATTTATGGGGTGTAACATCCTCCCATCCCTTAGAACATTCGTCCTCGAATGTTAACTCTTAGAGATTTACAAAATTTTCACTAGGGTCTCCTTTGTAAATTAAACTAAAACCCAAACTATTTCTAAAGACTCGACTATTCACAACTTTTTGTACTTGAGTTTCTCGTATCTTCTTCACCTTTAACTTACTTACCTTTCAATCTCGCATCGTATCTTCCGCTTCTTTTATAACCTCCCTTCCACATTACGCCTTAAAGCTCTATTGTGATAACTGCACCTCTGATGCATACAAAATCTGGCGAAAGCTTTATACTGACTTCTTACAACTCAGCTCTATGGCACGTTTTGGAAACAAAAAAAGGGTAACATTTACTAAATTCCCTATAGCCTCTGAATTATAAATGTGGCGCGTAACACACCCATAAGTGAGACTCTACTAGGCACGGCTTTGTAGACTCCCTAGGACACGAATCGCTCTAATACCACTTTGTCACACCCCAACCTTGGGAAGCGTGGCTGGTACCCGGTGCCACACTGGCCCAAGTAAACCACTCTATAACTCATTCATTTCTTTTGTAACTATCAGGGGCCAACATGGCCACAACTCGTAATGTACAATTGTAAGTGGGCAATAATGTATCACTGAACCATTCTATTTAAAACATGAATACATATGGGCCGTCAAGGCCTCTAACATACTGTACAAAATAAACCAATATCTATAAAGCCTCTAAGATTATTTGACATCAAATGGGATAGGATACAGGCTTACCCATAAGTTTGTAGCAAAACTTTGGCACGATGACTCATAGACTCGGCTGCACTCCGAATGAGGTAGAGTCTTACTGGTTCATCGCTGAATGCCAATCTCGTCTACTATGAGGTATCGTCAAACTGATTATCTATACCTGCAGGCATGAATGCAACGTTCCCAACAAAAGGACGTCAGTACGAATAATGTATTGAGTATGTAAGGCAGAACTGAAACATAACCATAGTTCAACATTGATTAAGGACATATAAGAATCAACCTGAATCTCTGAAATGTCATCGTATATGCATACTTATTATAATTACATATATATATATATATATATATATATATATATATGCATACTTATTATACTTATATATATATATAATGCTTCTCTTTGAGACTATTATCCATATCGTATGATGCATGACTGCCCAACTGATCAGTGGTAACTGCCCGATCTGCTGTTGCACGGTGGTAAATGCATAACTACCCAACTAGTGGTAAATAATAATACATAACTGCCCAAGTGGTGGTAACTGCCCGACCGGCCGTAGCTCAATGGTAAATGTATAATTGTCCAACTGGCTGTAGCTCGGTGGTAAATGCATGATACATATAATACCATTCTGAACACTAACATTTTTTATTAAATACCTCAATATGGAGCTAGATACATACTTAGACATGCTTGAATGTCATTTTACAAGAATGAATAATGTAGATATCCTCAACTTCTAATTGTAGAACCACTTATGGAATAGCATTACATTTACGTATCGTTACTTGGGTCATTCCAAAAAAGAAGGAAGGATTAGCCTTAACATACCTGAGTCGATTCTCTTGACACTCCTCTAACATACGTTAATTGCGACAAAACATGGAACAAGTTGTATGAAAATCTTGTTGCTTATGCAAAGACTATCTTGGCGGAAACCTCTCCTTAAGTAACAGATAGCTCCGGGATGAACTTTAGTAGTAGGAGGAATAGTGAGTACCTAAGCTATGGTAATTCATAACCTTAAATAGTATCAATACTAACAGCACCTCGTATTGTTGTTAATTTTAAGCAAGACGGTGAGATGGTTCCTCACTCCCACATCTCAGGGGTGTCCCTGTTTTTATTACCTTGAATCTTGTTAAACCTGTGGAATTTTTGTGAAGCAAGAAGGAACTAATTGGTTAAATTAAGGGTTGATTTGGTAAGCTAAAAGAATCTCTTTTTAGACTTTTTTGAAGACATGGAAAAATTGCTAAGAAAATTCAACGGATCTTCTCATATTGTTATCTCCATATTTGGTGATTGCTTTGAGGGCCTCAAACGATTATCCAAGGCATGTCACACCTCCTTTTTATTACCCCGGAAGGATACAAGGAAGTTTTTTTTTTAATTTAACTGACAATCGAAACAGAATTATTTATTCAAATTCAGAGTCGCCACTTGGGATAATTTATGGTGTCCCAAGTCACTAGTTTATAATCCCGAATCGAGGCACATAAATCCGGGTAAGGAATTATGTTAACTCGGGAAAAGGTGTTAGGCATTTCCGGGTTCCGTGTTTCTAGCATGGCCGCTCAACTATTATTATTGACCTATTTATTTGATTTTAAAATACTTTTAAACCTATGTGCATTTTAAAATCACTTTTATTTATTTAAGGAATTATTTCAAAGCTATTTAAAACATGTCGCAAGCCACGCTACATGAAATGCGCCCGTGACTCATGACACGTTCTATTTAACTTTGTTGGAAATTAGAACCGGGTCACATGAAATATACACCCGGATTTTAATAATAGACATGATAATTATATAATCAACGCCTAAAGCAAACTACGAAATTCATTTTCAATATCTAAATTAAGCCGTTTGTGAGGGTCATAGATGATTTAATTTGCTTATGGCACGCCTCAAATCTATTTCCTCAAGTGATTTCTAATCTTACGAGGGTCATAGGTGACATAGTTGAATGGCACACCTCATCCTAATTACAAGAATTACTTAATTAAAGGGTTAGAGGCGATTTGAATTTTATCCAAATTAAGTTTTGTATACATTGCTATGAGCAGCCTACGCAAACACTATATTGGCCTACATTTGGGAAGGAGACGAATTCCAGACATAAATAACAATAGACAACAATTAAAGGGGAATTGGGCTCAAGGTGAGGCTCAAGACTGGACGGGATCAGCAAAGGGATTTTGGACGTAACTGGGTCAACTACAAGGCCCAGTGGTGAGACCTGTTGCAGGAGCTCGAAACAAATGTCCACATGAACATCTAGGGCTCAGGTAACACATTAAACAAAATTGCACAGGGAAAACAAAACAACCACACCCAAAGCTGAACGGCCCAGCTTGAGACTGGGCTGTTCGATTTGGGCCTATGTTGAGTCTCATTCGAAACCCAACAACAGTGTTACTTCATGGCAGCCCAAGTCACTTTGCATAATTAATCGGATTAAAAACATAGCCTAGGATTACAGACATTTAAAATGCAACATTTAAAGCTTTCCTTAGTCAAAATCTCAACAGCCTACACTACAGCACATTCAAGGCCTCTAAATGTCCAAATACATAGACCTCCAATTCAATCAAAAAACATCATAACAAACTAAAGCTTAAACCATACTTTGAAGATGCAGTACCAGAATATCAACATAACTAAAGGGAACATACATGAAAGAGCTGAAACTAATACATAGACATGGAAAAATTCTAAAGAACGTAGATTAGTGTTCAACAAAATTGAAATTCATTCTCAAACCTCCAATTTGGTTACATATTGCAAGTTGGCACTTCATAGATCACATAAAAGCCAAAAAGCCAAGAAATACCTGGAAATCAAAGTAAACAATAGAAGGTAAGTATTTCAGCTATAGTAGTAAATCAACTCATTAACCCAGCAAATTCAACTTCTTTCAAACCATTTTAAAACCCCCAGACAAAATAGAGATTCTTTGAAGTTTTAAACTCTTCCAACAATGAAATCAAAGAGCAATTTCCAGCGATTTTCAAACCAAAAGAATGCAGAAAACTTGAGTGTTCTTTTTTTAAAGTATATCTCAGCCATTTCCAGCTCTAGGTGTTCTAATCTCTACCAATTTTTATTGAAGGCAAGCCTTATATAGAGAACCTTAGGGCAGCAGAAATGATTTCACCATTTATCAATTGCCCCTTCCCCAATTCTTGTTTTTTTCCTTTAGACCTGTATTTTGAATCTGCTTGTTAAAACCAACCCATTCCTCACTTTCCTAGCAGCTTCCTAGGCAGTTATAAAAGATTTCATTTATCCATTTCCCTAAACTGGCCCTCAAATGCTTAATAATTAATTCAACAACCAGACCTTGAACCAAATTGCCCAAATGTCTTTGGGCTACTGCATTAGCAGACTCTAACAGCCTTTGGGCTTCTAAACTAGCAAGCCCACCTTCCAACAACTCATAAAGAGTTCCAGACCTTTTCTCTATTTTTTTTAAAAGAAAAATCAAGAGAAAAGGAACAAGGCAAAGAGACGAATGAAATTAAGTACTGCTAACTAAACATTACTAAATTAACCAATTATAAACTAATATGGCCTTTCATGCAAGCAGACATGGATTTGAACAAGAAAGAAAGAAAAAAGGAGGAAAACCAGGAGAGGACGATGACAGAAGCAAGCAAATAAAAACAAAAGAAAAATGTGAATGACTAACCAAAGAAAATGGCGAATAGAGATGAGCGACTGGCCACTTGAAATACTTCATCAAAACCTGAAACTCAATCTAACGAATGCCCTTAATCGAGAATGTTCTATCAAGGCAAGCTTCAGGCCCTGGTGAGCATAAAACCTCAGCAAAACTTCCAAACTCAAATTTCAAGATTCCAAGTTCAAAGAATTCTAGAGTTCTGTTGGGAAAATCATTAAGGGCTTTGGGTTTGGGAAAGCCTGGGGACTGTAGGATGTTAATTGGGTTTGGGTGAGTTAGGGTTTTGGGGATCCGATTTTGGATTTGAAATTAGAGGAGATTGGTGATGGTTTGGGAGAAACGGGTTGGGGATTTGGGATGAGGGGATATAGGGGATTCCGGGGTGTTAAATTGGTGGAGATTGGAGGTCAACCGCCGCTGCTGGCGATTTCCGGTGGGTGGCGGATTGTGGTGAGATATGAAGGTAAAAGAGAAGTTGTAACAGGGTCCTAGGTTATCTGAAGCGTTTGGACAATTTTAATTAAAATGGGGACAATTTTAGGGCCGTTGGATGAACTAAGATGAAGGGCCAGGATCTTTTAAGGCCCTTGAACTCAAAACGACGTAGTTTTGACTCCATACTATGTTATTTGAGTTGTTTTGATGCCTGACTGGTTTGGACCAGGTATGGATCGAGTTTGGCCCTGAACTGGGGAATATTTTGGGTGGGTTCTCGATTAAAATGGCCCAATTTCAAGGGTTTAAAATCAAATTCTCAATTTCCTTTCTTTTTTGTTTTCCTTTTATAATTATTTTCTTTTCCTTTTCAACTAATTAAAACCTAAATTAAACTCTTAAACTAAATTAACATACACAATTAAGCTAATAACCCACCATAATAATTATAAAAATTAATTACTCCTTAAAAAAGAAATTACTAATTTAAAATTAAAAGACTAAATCTGCAAAAGTAGACCCTTTTGGTGATTTTTATTTTTTAAACAAAACAAATAATTTACTAATTAACCTAAAAATGTAAAAATAAACCCCAAATACAATGTAGGGTATTTTTATATTTTTTATGATTTAAATAAAACAAACATGCATAGAAAAAATGCAAACAATTAACAAAAATCCTATAAAAAATCTATAAAGATTGCAAATAATGGGAAAAATATTATTTTCTTAGAGTTTATGGGAGTAATTCCTATAGGGCAAAAATCACGTGCTCACAACTGCCCCTCTTTGCTCGGAAACACGAAGAGTTTTCGTGAAAAGATAAAGTGAGGGGATACGAGCGATTTTTGCCCGTTTGAATACTCCGTGGGAAGCCTTTTTAAAAGATTTGACAACACCATGCTTCCGAGGTTGCCTACATATCCTTGGCTATAAAGGAATCAGGTCAGTGTAGTTCGGGAAGTTTCGATAGCTTGAACTACCAGGAAGCTGTGATTTCACTATCGCTGCTGCTGTTACTGCTTGCTGAATTCCTTATTACACCAAAACAAAATAAAAGAAGCTAGACTAAACTATGATCTATGAATTACAAGAATCCTATCTATATCTTCAAACTTGATCTTGCAGTTTCTGCTGCTCTGTTGACTTGTACTCTCTAGGTGAAATTCCTTTGTTGCTGACTTGAATTGTATTCTGAGGTGCTTTTCCTTTGTTCTCCAGGTGGGCGCCTGATTACCAACATTTGAATTATCTTCCTTTCCTCCGAAACTTAAATTGTTTTCCCTTTGTTTTCCAGGTGGGCGCCTGATTGCTGAACTTGAACCGTCTTCCTTTGAACATTATTGCTTTTCCTTTGTTCTCCAGGTGGGCGCCTAATTACCAACATTTGAATTGTCTTCCTTTCCTCTGAAACTTGAATCGTTTTCTCTTTGTTTTCCAAATGGGCGCCTAATTACCGAACTTGCACCGTCTTGCTTTGAACATTTCTGCTTTCCCTTTGTTCTCCAGGTAGGCTCCTGATTACCACCAATTACACGGTTTTTCCTCAAAACTTTAACTGCTACCCTTTGTTCTCCAGGTGGGCTCATGATTACCAACACTCCAATTGCTTTCCCTTTGTTCTCCAGGTGGGCTCCTGATTAACAACACTTGAATTGCTTTTCCCTTTGTTCTCCAGGTGGGCTCCTGATTACCGTCACTTGCATTGTTTTTCCTTGAGACTTGAATTGTTTCCCTTTGTTCTCCAGGTGGGCTCCTAATTGCTGTCTTCTTTTGAACATTGCTGCTTTCCTTTTGTTTTCCAGGTGGGCACCTGATTACCAACATTTGAACTATCTTCCCTTTGTTCTCCGGGTGGGTGCCTGATTTCCAACTCGAACTGACTCCTCTAAAACTGTTGCTTTCCCTTTGTTCTCCGGGTGGGTGCTTGATTGCTGAAACTTGCATTGTCCTTTTCTTGAAATTACTTTTCCTTTGAACTGTCCTCCCTTATTTCTCCAGGTGGGTGCCTGATTGCTTGACCCCGAACTGCTTTCTATTCTTGAAACTCGTGTTGTTCTCCCTTGCTCTCCAGGTGGGCACCTAATTTCAACAAAACAGACAAAACAAACAAAATTTACTGCCCTAGTTTGGTAGTTGGGCACATCGGTGAGTGTTAATTAAACCATGTTACCAAATATCCCTAAGAATTTGAAAGATAGATCCCATTATCTAGGAGGGTCCTGAAAACTCCTAGTAAAATGACAGTTTTAAAGCTAAATTTTATTTTCTAAAGGTATGACTTCTGCTAAATCTTGTTATCTATGAAGGTCTTAAAACTAAATTCCATTATCCAAGAGGGTCCTGAAAATTTCCAATTGAGTTTCTTCTTAAGAATGAAATCTTCAAAAACAACTTATATTTTCTCAAAGTAGAGCTTATGCTAGATCTTGTTACTCATGAATATTTGAATTTTAACTAATTCCCATTATCCAGGAGGGTCCTGAGAATTTACGGTCGAACCTGTTCGGTACTTGCTTTCCTTACGGAGGGTTTCTCCAAAACGAATGAAATTTTCTGCCCCTGTTTCAGATCAAAGAAAAGTCTTATCAGTTTAAAATGTGGTGGTTAGTTTGTGGCATTCTTGCGGAAGGTGGCCCTTCTTCTGCCGTGCTTTGCTTTGACTGGCTGCCTTGAACTGGCCAAGAACTGTTTGACTTTCTAATTGACTCCCAACCGTGGGACCTTGGATAACCCGAGTGCTCTTCACCCAAACCGTTGTTTTACATTTCTGACCCTTCTACCTGAACCTCTGTATCTCCCACAAGATTACTAAACTATTCGACCAATGGAACTTTCACTGATTCCTTATTTCCCACTTTACATCATGCTATCTCTGGTATGCTTTGGCCGCACTTTGCTTTGTGCAATTTGGAAGTTGGTAGTAAGCTTTGAAATCTTTTCTTACTTGTTTAAACAAGGCTGACATTGGAAAAACCTTAGAGAAATAAACCCAAAAGAAATAAAATGCAATGACTTCGAGGGTAAAGAAATAAAGAATAGAAACTGAAACAGGATGACTATTTGAGGGAGAAAAATGAAAAGGAACTTATCTGAGTGAGACAGCTGGCACCAATGATCATGACATGCATTTTGGATTAATTAACTCGGCCCGTTCAACCAATCACCTTTCAGTTGTCATACTTTGTGCCCCCAGGATCTCCATAACCCAATTTCTTTGCCCAATCACTGACCTTGTTCGGCCTGCTGTGCCTGAAGGTTTTTCACCAACAAACCTCTCTCATTTGTTCATCTCTCAACTCACTGTCTCCTTATGGTTCCTGCGAAGGTTTTCACCAATAAGACTCCCTTATTTTTAATTTTTCTCAGCTTTCTGTCGCCTTATGGAGATCGTGAGGATTTTCACCAATAAGACTCTCATTTTTCATTTTTCCTGCTTATACTGGAGTGTTTCCCCTGATATGAATCACACTCGTACTTGCTCGACTTGGCATCTCTCGAAGACTGATCGGAAGGTCTTTCTTTAGACCGTAATGTGGGCTTTGGATAGGGTTAGAAAGAAAGGATATCACAAAGGCTCAAAACAGCTTGAATGGGTTCAAAATTACAACTTTTGGAATCAGATCTCTTACAACAACCACAACTTTCTGCCCCAGTTTCTTTGCTTGGGACCTTTTGAATTTTTATTTTGATGGGACCGAACCGTGAGGCTGCCTGCGTATCCTTATAAGGAATCAGGTCGAACGTAGTTCATGACATAGGAATGGCTTTATTATTGTGATTTTTCTCTTTTCTTTTCCTTTATATCTTTTTCCTTTTCTTTTCTTTTCTTCTTCTTCTTTTTTATTTTATTTTATTTACTTTTCCTTTTCTCTTTTTTCACTCTTTTCCATTCTTTTCTTTCTCTTTTCTCTTTTTTTTTCCTTTTCTTCTTTACTCACATTTTGCTCTCGTGTTTTTGAACTTTGCTACTGATTCCAAAAGAGAGGTATGAAAGGAAATAAATAAGGCTCAAAGGGGTAACAAAGGATAAAGTATTTAGATAGCAGAACAAAATGTCTTTCTCATTCCAATCTTCAAAACATGCTAAGTACAAACAAACACAATTTAAACCAAAGAAATCACATATAATATCTTTTGACTGCATCAGAATTGATAGCCATATCTACATATTTGCCTTCTATATCTGTTAAATACAAAGCACCGTTGGACAACACTCTCGTTACGATGAAAGACCCCTCCAATTTGGGGCGAACTTGCCTTTTGCCTCAGCCTGGTGTGGAAGGATGCGTTTCAATACTTGCTAACCCACTCCAAATTTTTGTGGACGCACCTTCTTGTTATATGCTCTTGCCATTCTCTTTTGGTACAATTGGCCATGATATACTGCCGCTAATCTTTTTTCATCAATCAAACTCAATTGCTCCAAATGGGTTTTGACCCACTCATCGTCATCAATTTTGGCTTCAGCAAAGATCCGAAGCGATGGGATTTCAACTTCCGCGGGTATCACTGCTTCTGTGCCATACACCAACAAATAAGGAGTTGCACCTACTGAAGTGCAGTAGTGCGATAACCCAACAATGCAAAGGGCAGCTTTTCATGCCATTGCCTGGAACCTTGCACCATTTTCTGAAGTATCTTCTTTATGTTTTTGTTAGCTGCCTCGACTTCTCCATTCGCCTTAGGGCAGTATGGGGGTGGAATTACGATGCGTAATCTTAAAATGTTGACATACCTCTTTCATCAGATGACTGTTAATATTAGCACCATTATCTGTGATGATCACCTTTGGAATCCGGAACCGACAAATGATATTTGAATGAACAAAATCGACCACTGCCTTCTTGGTCATAAACTTGAAAGTTTTAGCTTCAACCCACTTAGTAAAATAGTCAATGGCCACCAGAATGAACCTGTGTCCATTGGATGCTGCTGGCTCAATTGGTCCGATGAAATCCATACCCCAAGTAACCAAGGGCATGGTGCAGACATTGTGTGCAATTCAGATGGCGGAGAATGAATCAAATCTCCATGTACTTGACATTGATGGCACTTGCGCACAAAACTAATACAATCTCTCTCCATGGTGAGCCAATAATAACCTGCTCGGAGAATTTTTTTTGCTAGAACATACTCACTCATACGCAGTCCGCAAACTCGGGAATGCACTTCGGTCATGATAGTCGCGGCTTGTCTAGCATCTATACATCTTAACAATCCGAGATATGGAGTTCTTTTGTACAAACCCCGCGACCCCCACTGAAGAAAAATCCACTCGCTAAACATCGAATTGTTCTCTTTTGATCCCCTGTGACTTGTACCGGATACACCCCATCCTGATATACTCCCTGATGTAGTGAAACCACGGTTCACCATCAAGTTCTTCTTCGACCACATTACAGTAGGCATGATCACGAACTTGAATATGTAGAAGGTCAACATAAGCTTTGTCCAGATGGTGCCACATCGACGCTAAGGTGGCCAAAGCGTCGGTAACCTCATTATGGATCCTTGGAATGTGCCTGAATTCTATTGATCGAAACCGTTGACAAATATCATGCAGACATTGTCGATATGGTATAAGCTTTAAGTCCTGTATCTCCCATTCTCCTTAAATCTGGTGCACCAGAAGCTCCGAGTCCCCCAAGACCAAGACTTCCTGGATTCCCATGTCTACAGCTAGCCTTAAACCCAAATTGCATGCCTCGTATTCAGCCATGTTGTTGGTACAATAGAAACAAAGCTGAGTCGTAATAGGGTAGTGATGCCCTATTTCAGAAATGAGTACAGCTCTTAGCCCAACACCTTTCATGTTAGCAACCCCATCAAAGAAGAGTTTCCAATCGGGCTTTTCATCCTTCTCGGCCTCGTTAATATGCATTACATCTTCATCGGGGAAGTAAGTCCTCAAAGGTTCATATTCTTCATCCATCGGGTTCTTGGCCAAGTGATCAGCCAAAGCTTGGGCTTTCATCGCCGTCCGAGTCACATATATAATGTCAAACTCTGTGAGTAAGATCTGCAACTTTGCAAGCCTTCCTGTGGGCATGGGCTTCTGAAAAATATACTTTAGAGGATCCAGGCGAGATATGAGGTAAGTAGTGTAGGATGACAAGTAATGCTTCAACTTCTGTGCTACCCAAGTCAGGGCACAACACGTCCTCTCAAGGGGAGTATACTTGACCTCATAAGATGTGAATTTCTTGCTGAGATAGTAGATGGCTTGCTCTTTCCTGCCGGTGATGTCATGCTGACCCAATACACATCCAAATGATATATCCAGGACTGTCAAGTAAAGAATCAAAGGTCTCCCTGGTTTCGGTGGGACAAGCACAGGTGGGTTTGACAAGTACCCCTTTATCTTATCAAATGCTTCCTGACACTCATCAGTCCACTTGACCGCAACATCCTTCTTCAGCAACTTAAAGATAGGCTCACAAGTTGTTGTGAGTTGAGCAATAAACCTGATGATGTAGTTCAATCTCCCTAGCAGACTCATCACCTCGGTCTTTTTCTTTGTCATTGCAGTTCCGGAATAGCTTTAATCTTTGGCGAATCCAATTCAATGCCCTGCCGACTGACTATGAATCCTAATAATTTCCCCGATGGAACACCAAATGCACACTTTTTAGGGTTGAGCTTAAGATTGTACCTGCGGAGCCTTTGGAAAAACTTTCTCAAATCTTTGACGTGGTCAGATTGCTTCCTGGACTTTATGATCACATCATCCACATAAACATCAATCTCCTTGTGTATCATGTCATGGAATATGGTCATCATTGCCCTCATGTAAGTTGCCCAGCATTTTTCAAACCAAAAGGCATGACCCTGTAGCAATATGTTCCCCATGGCGTGATGAATGACATCTTTTCCGCATCTTCCTCATCTATTAAAATATGATGATAGCCCGCATAGCAATCCACAAAAGATCCAATCTCATGCTTGGCACAATTATCAATCAAAATGTGGATATTTGGAAATGGGAAGTTGTCCTTCGGACTTTCCTTGTTGAGATCACGGTAATCAATACACACTTTGGTCTTACCATCTTTCTTTGGCACAGGCACAACGTTGGCTAACCACGTGGGATACCGCGTGACCCGAATGACCTTTGCATCAAGCTGCTTTGTGACCTCTTCTTTAATCTTCACACTCATGTCAGTTTTGAATTTTCTCAACTTCTGTTAAACAGGAGGGAATGCTAGATTAATTAGCAATTTATGGACCACCAAATCGGTACTTAAGCCTGGCATGTCATCATACGACCATGCAAAAATATCCTTATACTCAAACAATGCTTTAATTATTTCTTCCCTGATTTGTGGTTTAAGATGGACACTTATCTTAGTTTCTCTAACATTATCTGGGTCCTCTATATTGATTGCTTCCTTATGATTCAGATTAGGCTTGGGTTTTTCTTCAAAATGACTTAGTTCCTTACTAATCTCTTCAAAGGCCTCATCCTCATCATATTCTGATTCGTCATCACACTCTATTTCTTGGATTACTATTTTCGAATTAGATTGACTTTTAAGACTAGACCAAATATTCCTCATGCATATCATGTCATTGAAACTAGCATAAAAAGAACTGTACAGAGAAGAAAAGAAAAAGAAAAAGAAAACTATTAGGAATGATGAAAAAGGGAAATTGCATTTCATTGAAAATAAAGGATAACAGGGTTTGTACATCAACAAATGGAAAATAAAAGTCTGGGTCACAACCCTGGAATGACCCAGATAAAAAGGAAAACAAAACAAACTACCAAGACTCCTTCCGAGTAGGTAGAGGAGTAGCCTTCCAATTGTTAAGCTTTACATTCGGCCCGACGAACTGCACGTCCGCTTTGTTAGAACCTTCTCCACCTTCTACCATGTTCATATCATCAAACAACCTCTGGAACCTTTCAATTAACTCCTCATCAATGTCAACCACAAAACTTGGGTCTATCGTCACTGGGCGTTTTCTAGCACCCGACTTGACAAAAGACTTGGAGAGACGCAGAACGGGCTTTGAAAGTGCCCACGCCTTCTGTTTCAACCTTTTAGCCCTTTTCACATCTGCCGCTATAGGTTTGAATCTAAGACCGAAAGTACCCAAATTTTCAGGGAGGGACACTGGCTGTATGATACCCTGCAGAGATGCATCCAGACCTTTATCGGGCACAAAGCTATTTTTCAGCATTTCAAAAGCTACCATGACTGATGTGGAGGCTATCTTTGGAGTTGGAACACATTTCCCTTCTGGAACCTTCTCGACCGGCATTGTTTCAAAAACTTGATATACCCAAGGCCCTTTGTCATCTTCAGCCTCAATGAACGGGACAGAGGCATCACTATGAGCACACAAATTATCCTCGTTATGCACGACGATCTCCTGTCTATCCCATTCGAACTTGACCATCTGATGTAGAGTGGATGGGACTGCTTTGGCGGCATGAATCTAGGGTCGACCTAACAGCAAATTGTAGGAGACGGCCACGTCCAATACCTGGAACTCCATGGTGAATTCCACCGGTCCTATTGTCAACTCAAGCATTATATCACCAACTGAATCTTTCCCTCCACCATCATAACCTCGAACACAGATGTTGTTCTTGTGAATCCTCTCATCACCAACTTTTAACTTGTTCAGAGTAGAGAGAGGACAAATGTTTGCATTGGAACCATTGTCAGCTAACACCTTAGTGACAACAGAATCTTCACATTTTACCGTAAGGTAGAGAGCTTTGTTGTGTTCTGTACCTTCCACGGGTAACTCATCATCAGAGAAGGTGACCCTGTTTACCTCAAATATTTTGTTGGCGATCTTTTCCATATGGTTCATTGAAATTTTGTCGGGGACATGAGCCTTGTTCAGAATTTTCATCAGGGCTCGACGATGCTCATCTGAGTGGATCAACAATGACAGCAAGGAAATTTGAGCAGGCGTCTTTCACAACTGCTCCATGTGGAATAATCTAGTACCTTCATTTTTCTCAAGAACTCCTCTCCTCCGCCTCTTCTTCAGTGATTGCTTTCTTTACTAGAACTGGATTCTCTCTGGTTGTTTTAGCTTTCCTTAACTCTTCCAGGGCAAAGCATCTCCCCGAACGAGCTAATCCCTGGGCCTCATTGACTTCTTCTTTCACTTCCTTTCCCTTTTAGGTCACTATCACTCTTTCATAGTTCTAGGAGATAACCTTGCTGTTGATTACCGACAACTGGGTCACAGGCTTGATGATGACAGGATCCGTACGGGCACACTCAACAATTATGATAGGCTTATTTGCCAACCCTGGCACGACCACTTTTGACTTTTATTTCTTTGCTATAACATCACTTGGGGATCTTTACTCAGCTACCACAGATGGCTTGCCGTTTGTCATGCTCAACTTGTTCACTAATCCTTCAACCGTTGGTTTTTTGACTGGCTTGACCTCGTTGGACCGAATCATCATAACAGATTGTGAAAGCTTCTTGGGTCCCCCCCCCCTTTGTGTACTATCTCGATCATGTTTGTTTCCTGATGGGTTGGCAATGGGTTCTGGTTGATGTTGGGTGCCTCTGGAGTTTGGACTTCAATCTGGTTTATGTCAATAAGCTCTTGGATGGCATTTTTCAAGTGCCATCACTTCTCCGTATCGTGCCCCGGAGTACTAGAACAATATTCACAGCTCACGGAGTAATCAAGATTCTTTGGAGGAGGGTTTGGCAATTTTGACTCAATTGGCCTCAGCATATCCAACTGCCTCAATCTATGAAATAAACTGGTATAAGACTCCCCCAATGGGTGAAGGTTTTCTTCTACTGCAACCTCGCATTTTTTAATGCTGGATTGGGCCAGAAACCTGGCCGGCAGGGTTTCGTATGCTCGTGGGGGTGGGTAAGCATTTTATGGAGCTGGGTAGGTGTTCTATGGGGCTAGGGCACGCCATTGTGCGTAGGTAGGAGGTTGAGAATATGTCTGGGCGTGGTGGACAGAAATATGAGGGTCTGGTGATGGGAAGTAGTGTTGGGGTAGATTATATGGGAGTTGGGTGTAGGTTCGGTTATGGGGTCGAGGCTGGGTATATTGGTGTGACGGGCCCCTGGGTCCAAACCATGATCCTGAATCAATTATTGCCACATCTTCCTTCTTCTTCTTTCCAATCACTCCCCCAGTACCGTTCTAGATGGCTTGGGTAGTTGCCTTGATAGCCGAGTAACTCATGATTTTGCTTGATTTAAGCCCTTCTTCCACCATGCCACCCATCTTCACTACCTTGTTGAAAGATTTGCCTATGGCCGATATTAGATAGCCAAAATAGGTAGGCTCTAGAGCCTACAGAAAGTACTCCACCATTTCACCCTCCTCCATCGGGGGGTTACCTATTACCGCCTATTCTCTCCAGCGAAAACCGTTTTCTCTGAAACTTTCACTAGGCTTCTTCTCAATTTTAGTCAAAGACAAACGGTCGAGGACAATCTCGATGTTGTACTGGAAATTACGAGCGAATGCTTGGTCCAAATTATCCCAAGTATACCATCTGCTATGATCCTGACGAGTGTACCACTCCAATGCCGAGCCACTCAGAGTCTGGCTAAAGTATGTCATTAGTAGCTCATCTTTCCCACCGGCCCCTCTCATTTTACTGCAGAATCCCCTCAAGTGGGCCACTGGGTCTCCGTGCCCGTCATACAAATCAAACTTCGGCATTTTAAATCCCGTAGGAAATTGAACATCGGGAAATAGACACAAATCTTTGTAGGCTATGCTCACCTGGCCTCCCAATCCCTGCATGTTTCTGAATGACTGTTCCATACTTCTAACCTTCCTGAACATCTCCTCATGCTCTGGGTTTTTACACGGTTTCTTAGTCTCAACAGGGAGGTCGAAACGAGGAGTATGGGAGTACTGTTTCGGGGCCTTAAAAGTGGGCTCAAGGGATAGTATTGGTTATCTTGGGTCTGGAATAAGGGCTCACTAGAGGATCGATGGAGGGTAGTGGGTGGGGGTGCCACGAAAATAGGGGTGGCTGGTGGAGGAGGGTATGGGACTGGTTTAGGTGGTAGTGCTTATGGTGTTTGGGAAGTGGTGCCCTGGTAATGGTGGTGAATGGGAAAGCCTAGAGATGAATCAACAGTGGGAGGTTCTTGGGATTGAGCCAGCGGCGGGACAAAAGCAAGGTTGGCGGGGTAGGATGGTGGTGGATGCCCTTTTACCCATGCCTGGTACATCTCTGCCATCTGGTGTTTCAGTTTATACAACTCCTCTTTCAGATTAACATCAGACTCTTCCCCCTCTCTTGACTGATCAATAACACTTGCATCCAGTTCTTGGTTGGCCATGATCAACTTGTCTTTAGACCTGGTGTTGTACGGGTGAGTTGTCAGAATGCCAAACAAACTAACCATCTGCCTGGACTTGATGACAACTACAAACTTGTTAGCGATTAGAGCTTAACAGATAGGCAACCGCACGTTGGGGATGCAATGCACCTAAGCAGTTAACCATTTCTACTATGTATTTTGAACGGCTGCTTGCATCATCCCGGCTTTCACTAACTTTCATTTTTCAAATTCTCTGTTTTTTTTTCTATTTTCATTCCTGCTTTTCTTTGCTTAGTTCACTCATTTTCACTCTCTCGTTTTTCAATTATTTTCTTCCCCACAATTTTCTTGTTTTCTCTCTTCTTTTTTCTTCTTTTTCTTTTTTTTCTTTTCCCTTCTTTTTTTCTCTTTCTTTTTTTTCACGGTTATGATCGAATCCTATAGGGATTGCCTACATATCATGACGCCGCATGAATCAGACCAAACATAGTTTTGGGAATAATTGTAAGATAAAAATAAATAAAATGAACATTTTTTGGTATTTTCAAATTTTTATAAGATAAAAAAACAAAACATCTCGATTACAACGACTTCTTCTATAAATTTAAACATAAATACTAACAGAATCGAAAATGGGAGCTAACAGACTCCAACAGAAAAATGGAAATACAGACTCGAAAAGGACTACCAGACTCTAGAAGAAAGGTGAAAATACAAACTCGAATGAAAATCATGAATACATAAGTGCCTCAATTGCTCCAGGGGCCTGCGGGACATCAGTCGGTCTCGCCACGGGCCTATGAGCAAGATCCCCTTGGAGACGCTCCGGGTCACTCATTATTTGGCGCACAAAGGTCATTACTACGGCAAAGAAGGTGGTTCTAGTCATGTCTTCACATTCATGGCACTCCATGACGATGTAGTCAGTAATTGCTCTAACCCTCTCCCTGATGATACCTTTTTCTTGGGGCAAACACCCTATTTGCTGAGACCTAGCTTCTAGCACCTGGGCATCATGATACTTTTGACCCTACAATTGTTGCATATCTTCCTCTAAATGGGATATTAATGCATAGCAATGTTCCCTTTCTCCTTTAAAGTTCTTACCTTGCTTGGCCATCTAATTTCGAGGGTAGTTAGCCTTTTCCTCAAATTGGTGACTGCTCTCTTATATTTCCTTTTCAACTGACGCATAAACTCTGCTCGTCCCTCTACGTTCTTCGCTAACTGTGTCTGGGCCCTTGCCAGATTACCCTCGGATTTTTCCAGATCATCCTCACACTCAGCTATTTTCCTCTTAAGACCACTGATGAGTCTTTCATCCTTTCAGCTCCTTTCCTGATTCTCAGCAGCTATTTTTATTTTTTGGATCTATGCTCGAAGGGCCTTATTTTCTTGAGCCAATTTCTTCTTCTCCCCTTCATCGGTAGCAGCCTGTACACTTTTGTCAAATTTAAGATCCCGGATCTGTCCCTCCAATTTGCTTATGGTGGCTTTGTAACTTGCCTCTTTCGCTAACCAATCCCATTGCTCCTGCGCTCCATTAGTAAATTATTGGACATGGGGCCTTTTTGCGGGTCGTTGGGGCTCTAGATGGACTTGGGACCTTTTACCGTACCAAGCTGTGTAACTAGGCTCCAACTCGCCTCTGGACAAATCTCGTACCTGAGTCTTTGGCTCTAAGAACCTACATTGATACCAAATCTAACGCACCCTTTCTTCCAGGAAAGCAACTTTTGGTTCCAGCTCGATGACCTGCCAACTCAAATCCTCATCATAGGGTATAGTTTGGTACCTGCCTAACTGACGTAGGACTCTGTGCGGGGCATAAGGCTGAATGCTCCGGAGACCCATCAATAGAAGAAAACACACCTCGACCGACATATAAATGACTTCACTGATCGAGAGCCAACCGAATGTCCATTCAATCTTGTTTGCAGTTAGGGAGCTCAAGTGTGCAAACCATGCTTCCGTACCATCCTGAAACTCATAGCCCTCCACTCGTTGTTCATGTTTTTCAATGCATTTAAGACCGGTTATGCCATGGTTCATGTACCCCGGACGGTGGCAAAGATGTTCCTCAATCCAGAGTTGTATAAGCATATTGCATCCTTCAAAAAACTTCCCTCCTTCTTGGCAAACAGTTAGAGCTCGGTAAATCTCTGCCAAGATAATCGGTACATTGGTGCCATTTGCCTTTTTAGTCATGAAGTCGGCTATTCCCACAAGCCCCAATTCTATGTTTCCATCTTTTCTTGGACAAATCAAAACACCCAGGAATATCACTATAAAAGCTAGTCCCCGCTGAGCTTCCCACCTGTCTTTGTTTCCTGAAGGAGTAAGATCGGTATCTAGCATCTCAAAGCCGTAGAGATTCCCGTAACGTCGGTACAAGAAATAAAATGTTCAGAATCCCTTAGCCAAGTTTCCGTCTTGAACTTCCCGACTAATGCTTAGCAGATCTAGAAACTTATGAGGAGTCACTGTTCTAGGTGCCACCGGATATTGATTTCTGAGATTCCCACTGAAACCAGCGTAGCCCGCTATTTCCTCAAGCGTAGGAGTTAGCTCAAAATCAGCAAAATGGAACACATTATGTGCTGAGTCCCAGAAGGGTATCAACACCTCAATTATATCCTTCATCAGCTTAATCTTCATAAGCCCAACAAGACCACCCAAAGCTTTTATCACAGTATATCGGCTAACTTCCCCCAAATCATGCCACCACATATGTAGCTTTAACGGGATTTCCTCGCGGACTGTGAAAGATTCATTTTCAATTATGCTCATACTGCACATTTATTTAAGGTGATTGATTAAAAGACTGTGATTTACTTTAACTCAAGAGAAAAACACCAATTTTCACAAAAAAATTAAAACAAAACACTTTTACGAATACAGCCCTTCAGCACCTCAAGAAAGAAATTTTTAGGGTTGTGTTTGTTAATCAACCAAGATTTGAAAAAGGACCCTAGGTGGATATTCCTACAAAAACAGCCTTCCGGCGCCTTTTGGCTATTTTGGACAAAAACGGCGTCACCTAATTTATTTATGACAAAATGGCGACACTTCATATTTATTGGGTTATTTTTGCAAAAAAAGAGTTGGACCCGATGAGGGTTGCCTACGATCCCACATCCGGTGAGAATCAAACTTGCGTAATTCGGTCGACGCAACAGAAAACACAAACTTTTGAAAAACCTTTTTTTTTCTGAAAATTTCAACAGAGTTTCAGGGTATTTGGACACCAGATTTTTCACAGGCGGGTAATTTCCTCTCACTCACCTCAATTTGGTTTTTCTCAATTTTTCCTTATTCTAAAAGCCGATCAACATGCAATTCGAGTCAAATAAATGCTCAAGTAGCAGGTAGAATGCATCAGGATGGTTTTTTGATTTTGGGTGCACCTGTCCTAGACGGACCCAACCCTTGTGTTGAGTCCCCAAAGTCAGAATGCACGTGATGCAAACGAGCATTCCTACTAGGGATCCGGCATGAGGCTATGTTATACTAGGTTTGAAAAACCTGATTTTATTTGTTCTAGACCTGGCTTACCCGAGCGGACAGCTCAAGCCAGGGGGGGAGCAGCGTACCGGGAATACAGAAGCTTTACCGGCTTTGCAACTTGTTCGAACCTCATTTTAAAATTGGGATATGACTATAACAGAAAAGAAGTCACACGAAGTGCACACTTCCCAGATGATTTAGAAGACTTAGAGAGAGGAGGGTTTCGTAACAATTTATATATAGTCTAAACAATATCAAAGCGATAAAAAGCGGCAATTAGCACATTAGGCTCAAACATATACAACAACAACAACAACAACAACAACAACAACAACAACAACAAAAACAACAACAACAACAACAACAACAACAACAACAACCCAGTGTAGCCCCACAGGCTCAAACATATAAGAATCAGATAATAAATAAAGCCAATTATAACAGATATCTAAGCTTGAATTCTGAACCCTAAATCAGAGATTCTGGGTTCGGTCCCCAGCAGAGTCGCCAGAGCTGTCACACCTCCTTTTTACTACCCCGGAAGGGTATAAGGGAGTTTTTTCCAATTTAATTGACAATTGAAATGGGATTATTTATTCAAATTTAGAGTCGCCACTTGGGAATTTATGGTGTCCCAAGTCACCGGTTTAGAATCCCGAATCGAGGAAAGTTTGACTTTGTTTTATAGTTCGCGAACACAGAAATCCGGGTAAGGAATTTTGCTAACCCGGGAGAAGGTGTTAGACATTCTCGGGTTCCGTGGTTCTAGCACGGTCGCTCAACTATTATTATTGGCCTATTTATTTGATTTTAAAACACTTTTAAACCTATGTGCATTTTAAAACCGCTTTTATTTATATAAGGAATTATTTCAAAGCTATTTAAAACATGTCGCAAGCCCCGCTACATGAAATGCGCCCGTGACTCACGACACATTTTATTTAACCTTGTTGGAAAACAGAACCGGGTCACATGAAATGTACACCCGGATTTTAATAACAGCCATGATAATTATATAATCAACGCGCCTAAAGCAAACTACGAAATTCATTTTTAATATCTAAATTAAGCCGTTTGTGAGGGCCATAGATGATTTAATTTGCTTATGGCACGCCTCAAATCTATTTCCTCAAGTGATTTTGTGATGACCCAAAATGTCACCTTTAAACTAAATAACTATCTCGGTATTTTAAGACCTTGAAAAGCAGTATCAATAATTCCTCGGCAGTCCATATAATTTTCCGGAAGGTTTTTATGTGAAAAAATGGAGTAAATTGTGAATTAGAGCTTTAAAACTCAACTGAGTTGACTTTGGTCAATATTTTGAGTAAACGAACCTAGATCCAAGTTCTGACCATTCCGGTCGTTCCGTATCATGATTTGGGACTTGGTCATATGCCCGAAATCAAATTCGGAGGTCCCTAGCTCAAATTAACGCCATTTAACGGAATCTAGAAATCTAAGGCTAAAGATTTCTTAAGTTTGACTGGAGATTTGACTTTTGAGCAAATGACCCCGGAATGGAATTTTGATGATTCCAATAAATTCGTATGGTGTTTTGGGCTTAGGAGCATGTTCGTATTTGGATTTAGAAGTCCGTAGAACAATTTGACGCATTTTGGCGAAAGTTAGAAATTTGAAGGTTTTTTAGAAGTTTGACCGAGAGTTGACTTTTTGATATCGGGGTCGGATTCCAATTCCGGAAGTTGGAGTAGGTACGTAATATCGAATGTGACTTGTGCAAAATTTGAAGTCATTCCGAAATGATTTTGGCAAGGTTTGAGATACTTAGTCTCTTTTAAGGAAGCTTAAGTTGGAAAAGTCAACCGGATGTTGACTTATGTGTTAGAGGGCTCGGATGTGAGTTCCGATTGTTCGGTTAGCTTCGGGAGGTGATTTATGACTTAGAAGCATGATCGGAAGGAGTTTTAGAGGTTCGTAGTAGATTTAGGCTTGAATTGACAAAGTTGATATTTTGGCGTTTTCTGGTTGATATGTGAGATTTTGATATAGGGGTCGAAATGGAATTCCGAGAGTTGCAGTAGTTCCGTTGTGTCATTTGGGATGTGTTGCAAAATTTCATGTCATTCGGACGTGGTTTGGTTGGGTTTTTGATCAAAAGAGTAATTTAGAAGATTTTGAAAATCTTAGGCTTGAATCCGATGCGAATTTGGTGTTGTGATGTTGTTTTGAGCGTTTTAAAGGTTGGAACAAGTTTAAATGATGTTATGGAACATGTTGGAATGTTTGGTTGAGGTCCTAGTGGTCTCGGGTAAGTTTCGGGTGGTTAAACGGACTATTTCATATTTGGAAAAGTTGCAGATTTTTTAAACTTCAGCTGTGCACCAGAAAATTTCTAGTGCAAGGAGTCCAGTTTGGAAGGTTATATCTTGAAATATATAAGGAATTCGAAAAAGTACAAAACATAAAAGTTGTAGCCCTTACATTCTAGTTTCCATAAAGTTAAACCATTTATAATTTGGATATTCTATCAGAAAGTTATGATGAATCGAATATGGCTGGTGGATCAGTTTTGAGAGAATTTTCTGATGCATTTTAGAAGCTCATATCTCGGAATATATAAAGAGTTATATGGTGTACAACCTATCAAATGAAAGATCTTCGAGTCTAGTTTTTAAATATTCAAACTGTTTGTCATTTGAATATTTTCACAAGTAGTTATAGGCGTTTTAACAGAAGGTGTACAGCAGGGAAAATGGTAAGAGGGTGTACAGCTTGCACAGCGCAAGGTACACCTCGATGAAGCCTGGATAGAATGTTTTTAAGTCCTCTTGTCCGCGATTTGGGTCCATTTTTCAGCCATAGTTGACCATTTTGAGAGCTTTTGAAGGAGATTGAAGAGGGATTCAAGGAGAAACGTTTGGATGTAAGAATTTCGGACCTAAAACTCATTTATATTGTGAAATCCACCTAGAAAATCATTGAATTCTTGCAAAAAATGGAAGAAATAGGGCTTGGGATTTTGAAATTTTGATTGGGGATTTGGAGGACCATTTGGGGTCGGATTTGAGAACTTTTAGTATGTATGAACTCGTGGGGAGATAAGGAACCCGTTGATGTAAAAATTTCTGAATTTCGAGAAGTGGGCCCGGGGCTCGGGTTTTGCCAATTTTGAGAATTTTGATATTTTTTGATTGTTTTCGATTGGGTATTGTTTCTTTAGCATAATGTGACATGTTCGTTGTGATTTTGATCAGATTCGACGCGCGAGGAGGCCAATTTGAGAGGCAAGGGCATAGCGAGCTAGAGCTTTGGCCAGTTTGAGGTGAGTAATGATTTTAAATGATGTCCTGAGGGTTTGAAACTCCGGATTTTGCACAACATAGTGCTATACTGAGATGAGACACACGCTGCGTGATGAACGTGGGGTTCATTGCTACTGGGGATTGTGACTTGGTCCATCCCAATTGATATTTCCACTACATTTTGACTGAGACTTATGCATTGTCATCCTGACTTGGGCCAGTTGTCATGTTTGGGGCCTTGTGCCAACATGTAGAACCCTTATGGGATTTTTGACTGGTTTTCCTCACTTATTTGCTAAAATCATATCCTCAGTCATGTTTCTAATTGTTTAAAAATTATATGAACCGGGTTATGAAATGTTAACCATAAATGAGAGAAATATGTGGGCTGAGATCCCTACCTTATATTATTGTGCCCGGGAGGTTGTGATTATAATGACTGAGAGGGGTTGAGGACCCAATAGTGAGGATATTATATATGATATTGGATCGGGTTGCACGCCGCAGCAAATACATATATTGGATCGGGCTGCGTGCCGCAGCAAATACTTATATGGACCGGGCTGCGTGCCGCAGCAAATACTTATATGGACCGGGCTGCGCGCCGCAACAAATATACAAATACATATATTGGATCGGGCTGCACGCCGCAACAAATACTTATATGGACCGGGCTACGTGCCGCGGCAAATATGTATATATATATATATATATATATATATATATATATATATATATATATGGATCGGGCTGCATGCCGCAGCAATATAGCGATTGGGCTGTAGGAGCCCCTCCGGAGTCTGCACATCCCAGTGAGCGTAGTTGACTATTATTATTATGGATTGGGCTGTGCGCCACAACGATATACGGATCGGGCTGTACGCCGCAGCGGTATATATATATATATATTTCGATTTCGGTTATTATGAGAAGTATATGAATTGAGTATTGAGGGTAAGAAATAAGTAAATGAACAGAAATGCTCGAGGAGCGAATTTATACTGGATTAATGCTTGTCAAATTACTTGTTTTCACCTGGTTCAAAGAGTTTTATTCAATTTTCTTTACTACTTGCTCTTTAAATGGTTTTACTACTTTGATATAGAACTGCTTAGTGCCTTTACGTGATTTCATACCGTCAGCCATTATTTATTGTTATTACTCACTGGGTTGGAGTACTCACATTACTCCCTGCACCGTGTGTGCAGGTACAGGTGTCCTTGAGGTATAGAGCGAGCTTTCCTGCCGTTCAGTTTTTCATCAGAGTTATCGAGGTAGCTGCATGGCGTCCGCAGACCCGATTTCTCCCTCTATCTTTCTTTACTATTCCGCATTTTAGACATATTTCTGCATTAGGCTGTTGAAACCTTGTATTAGAGGCTCAGACTTGTGCCACCAGATCATTGGGCATTTGTAGAGATTTCATTATGGCTTTCCGCATATTTCAATCTTTTATTTCAGACTTCTACTTATATTAAATTGGTATCTATTTCTGAAAATTGGTAATGAATTCTAATTAGAAGGGATTGTGAGTGGTAATTGGTCGGGCTTGCCTAGCATCGTGTTAGGCGCCATCACGACCGGGATTGGGGTCGTGACAAGTTGGTATCAGAGCCTATGTTACATAGGTCTCACGAGTCATGAGCCGGTTTAGTAGAGTCTCGCGGATCGGTACGGAGATGTCTGTATTTATTCTCGAGAGACTGCAGAACCTTTAGGAAAATTTCACATTCTTGAATTCTTATCGTGCATCCTTGATTCAGCTTGAGATCTAACTCTTTGAATTCCTTCCACGCATTCGTGTGCGCACATGAGCGCTCAATATCTACTGTGCATCGACAGCTTGTGATTCCCTGGATGAGGTGCAAGATGTGATTTATGTGTGTGATGTTGGGCCAGTCTGGAGGACTTGAGGCAGGGTTTTGCCTTTGTCTTGAGTACTGAGATTTCAATTGTGTGAGCACGTACATTTGGGACTTATATGCCCGTATGTGTCCTTATTGGTTGGATTTGTGACTGGATAACTATGGGGCGAGTATGATATGATTGTGAGATGTACTCAGATTGTTCGAATGTGATAAGAAGAGTTTGCTGGAGATGTAGTAAGGACTATTAGGTGTTTGACTTCCGTCTTGAGTTGACATATGACCTCGAGCTATAGGTGTGTTGAAGGACTTCTCGTGTAGTTTAGTTGTGGAGTGGAGTAGGTCTTCATGTTGTGTTATGAGTTAGATTGACTGTTACGAGGGTGAATGCGAGATTTGCAAATAGTTTGGGGAATTAGATGGGTTGTGTTGCATGAGCTTATGAAGGATTTAGCTTAATCTCATCCAGTTGGGGCAGTCAACCAGTTATCGCGGCACAAGCCGATGGCATGACGCCTTGTCTTTTGAGGCTTTGCTGAGATTGGATAAGTTTACCTAGCTATTTAAAGTCCATTTCAGTGGTACACCTTCTGAGGACCCACATGATTTTCTGAACGGTTGCCATGAAGTATTGCAGAATATGGGAATAGTTGAAAGAAATAGAGGTTGATTTTACTGTGTTTCCGATGATGGGTTCCGCCAAGAGGTGGTATAAAGATTAGGTATTTACTAGACCCATTATAGTTCCGTCTGAAGATGCGGACATATTGAGAAGATCACCCAGTGAATCATGCAGGGGTGCAACGAACCTTGACGTCTGATTGATTTATATGAGTTAAAAGGTTAACATTGTGGATTATCGGACGTTGTGACCCATGACTTCGCGCAAAATGGGGATGTCCACTATCAATGAATAGATCGAATGGTCATGTGTTATATCAATTTTGACCTGAAATGTATATATATATGGTACTGAAAGGCTCCCCAATAATTTACGCATAATTAAGGCCTAAGACATGCAGGGGATAAGGTTGGGACTTGCGGTATGTCTGCCTCTTTAATTATCCAATACTTCAGTATCAAAGGAGTTAGAAAAAAAACTATAAATTTATAGAAGGTCTGCTTAGTGTGGAAGTCAAGGTTGCAGATTTTGGGTGCTTCAAAGGAAGTACAGTGGTTGACGATCTTCTAGACTATGTAGTTCGTGCCAAGATTTATCTTGATGGAGCTATACTTTTGTGATCGTTGTATATAATTGGGGGAAAGAGTTACCCCAAATAAGAATCGAAGAGTATACGAATAAATATGATAGCTCAGCAGTGTTGAGTCAACATAGCAAAAGAAGAAATTAGTCGCCGGTGTTTGTGGCAAGCCTATGAAGAGGGCAGACTAGCCAATGCAACACCACCTACTCAGCTCAGTTCTCATAAATGTTTTTGAAGGAGTTTGTCTCCCAGATTCCTGTAATATGTGGTCTGGACGGTTGTAACAGGTCACCATGACAGTGTCAGAATATGTCATCAGGTTCAATAAGTTAGCCGTCATACTCCTACTTTGGTTCCTAATCCAGAGAGCGAGTCCACAAACTCATTAGAGGACTCAATTATGATCTTGAAATTTAGTAAAACCCGGGAAGCTACAGGTTAATGCTTCATTTCGGCTAGTGGTAGAAATTGCCAAAATGTTAGAATGTGTTCTGGATAAAAACAAAAAAAAGCTAAGAAGACCAAGAGGTCTCGAGGTTTTAAAGGACTCAGCAGATTTTACTGTAAAACTACAAATCATTATGATATGGACTTGGGCAACCGGTCAGCCCAGTCAATATATCTAATTACTCGGGGTGCTCTGGTAAGTTCTTTTAATGCACTACCGACACGAGGTTCATATAATGGTTATTTTAGTTATCTAGCATAGACTCAGTATGAGCAGCTGAACCCTCAAAGGGATTGTTATGAATGTGGTGGTACTAGGCACATCATGAGAAAATTGTCCTAGACTTGGGAGAAACATATTTTGTAAAAGCACTGAGGCTACCTGCCCCATTACAGTTACTATTCCACTTATATGACCAACCAGAGGTAGGGGTCAGGATGTTAGAGGTGGAGGTGAGACACCTAGATGTGGAGACCGAGCCGTTGATATATTTTCTATGGTATGGCTGAGATCGCAACACCAGATGGTGTCGTTACAAGTACGTTCTCGAGTTATTATAAAGTAACAATTTTGTTAACTTGATTCGGTTCTGAGTATCGGGCAAGTCCTCCTATTGTGCTCCACTTATGAGTGAGCTTCGTAATTCTGAAATCTGCTTATGTAAATATTCCTATTGGGAGATTCGATGGAGATAACTATGTCTATCATTATGTGTTGTGATTTTTTTAAACGGAAAATTATTCAAAAGAAGAAAATGGAATGTTCCAATTTGGCACGATGTGCATATTACTTGTGGTACAGAGTTGAGGACAAGATCCTCGTGTTTTATATAATGTAAAATATTTAAACCGGGCTACAAGCTACGGTAGATGTTATATAAGGACGAGGTCCTTGTGGTGAAAAAAAATATATTGTATGAATATAATTGTGATAATGTCGTGCTTGTAATGCGGAGATTAGTGTTATTAATATATACTCTGTGGTGCTTTGCTGGGTTGTGGACATGTTGTTAGGAGTTGTTTTGGTGTTACTCCGACAGGTGGATATGCCCAATTACAGGGGAGACTCTGTAGAAATTTCTGGAAAAAAATTGGAGTTAGAAAAATTTAGGATATTGAAATGTGTAAAGAAAGAGATAAGTTACATTATGTGTTTGAGGACGGACTCTACTTCTCATTTGAGGACGAATGACCCTAAGTAAGGGAGAATGTAATACCCCATATTTGATGGGTGCATAGGCATGAGTATCTATAGCCAGTCGAGACTAATATCATGTGTTGACGTGAAAATCGGACCTTTCTGGAAATGATTGGAGTGTAAGAAATTTGGTCTTCAAGTTTACAAATATGGATAAAGGAAATAATCTCAATTGAAATGGTATTATCAGACTTATGTTGAATGTGGTAATGTGGGATCAACCGCGAATATTTGTGTAAAAGTAAAATCGTCAATTTGGCAACCTGAGAATAATTCTTAGTACGTTCGACGACGAACGTTTGTTTTAGAGGTGGAGAATGTGATGACCCAAATGTCACCTTTAAACTAAATCACTATCTCGGTATTTTAAGACCTTGAAAAGCAGTATCAATAATTCCTCGAGTTGCGTGCGTAGTCCATATAATTTTTCGGAAGTTTTTTATGTGAAAAAATGGATTAAATTGTGAATTAGAGCTTTAAAACTCAACTGAGTTGACTTTGGTCAATATTTTGAGCAAACGAACCCAGATCCAAGTTCTGACCATTCCGGTAGTTCCGTATCGTGATTTGGGACTTGGTCATATGCCCGAAATCGAATTTGAAGGTCCCTAGCTCAAATTATCGTCATTTAACGGAATCTAGAAATTTAAGGCTAAAGATTTCTTAAGTTTGACTGGAGATTTCACTTTTGAACAAACGACCCCGAAATAGAATTTTGATGATTCCTATAGTTTCGTATGGTGTTTTGGGCCTAGGAGCATGTTCGGATTTGGATTTGGAAGTCTGTAGGACAATTTGACGCATTTTGGCAAAAGTTAGAAATCTGAAGGTTTTTGAGAAGTTTGACCGAGTGTTGACTTTTTGATATCGGGGTCGGATTCCGATTCCGAAAGTTGGAGTAGGTCCGTAATATCGAATGTCACTTGATTTCAAAATTTGAGGTCATTCCGAAATAATTTTGGTAAGGTTTGAGATACTTAGTCTCTTTTAAGGAAGCTTAAGTTGGAAAAGTCAATCGGATATTGACTTATGTGTTAGAGAGCTCGGATGTGAGTTTTGATGGTTCTGTTAGCTTTGGGAGGTGATTTATGACTTAGGAGCGTGATCGGAAGGAGTTTTGGAGGTTCGTAGTAGATTTAGGCTTGAATTGGTGAAATTGATATTTTGGCGTTTTCCGCTTGATATGTGAGATTTTGATATAGGGGTCGGAATGGAATTCCGAGAGTTGCAGTAGTTCCGTTGTGTCATTTAGGATGTGTGTGCAAAATTGCATGTCATTCGAACGTGGTTTGGTTGGGTTTTGATCAAAAGAGTAATTTAGAAGATTTTGAAAATCTTAGGCTTGAATCTGATGTGAATTTGGTGTTGTGATATTGTTTTGAGCGTTCCGAAGGTTGGAACAAGTTTGAATGATGTTATGGGACATGTTGGCATATTTGGTTGAGGTCCCAGTGGTCTCGAGTGAGTTTCGGGTGGTTAAACGGACTATTTCATCTTTGGAAACGTTGCAGATTTTTTAAGCTTCAGCTGTGCACCAGAAAATTTCTGGTGCGAGGAGTCCAGAGTCTAGTTTGAAAGCTCATATCTTGAAATATATAAGGAATCAGAAAAAGTGCAAAACATCAAAGGTGTAGCCCTTGCATTCTAGTTTCCATAAAGTTAAACCATTCATGATTTGGATATTCTATCAGAAAGTTATGATGAATCGAATATGGCAGGTGGATCAGTTTTGACAGAATTTTCTGATGCACTTTAGAAGCTCATATCTCGGAATATATAAAGGGTTATATGGTGTACAACCTATCAAATAAAAGATCTTCGAGTCTAGTTTTTAAATATTTAAATCGTTTGTCATTTGGATATTTCCACAAGTAGTTATAGGCGTTTTAACAGAAGGTGTACAATAGGGAAAATGGTAAGAGGGTGTACAACCTGCACAGCGCAAGGTACACCTCGATGAAGCCTGGACAGAATGTTTTTAAGTCCTCTTGTCCGCGATTTGGGTCCATTTTTCAGCCATAGTTGATCATTTTGAGAGCTTTTGAAGGAGATTGAAGAGGGATTCAAGGAGAAACGTTTGGAGGTAAGAATTTCGGACCTAAAACTCATTTATATTTTGAAATCCACCTAGAAAATCATTGAATTCTTGCAAAAAATGGAAGAAATAGGGGTTGGGATTTTGAGATTTTGATTGGGGATTTGGAGGACCATTTGGGGTCGGATTTGAGAACTTTTGGTATGTATGAACTCGTGGGGAGATAAGGAACCTGTTGATGTAAAAATTTCTGAATTTCGAGAAGTGGGCCCGGGGCTCGGGTTTTGCCAATTTCGAGAATTTTGATATTTTTTGATTGTTTTCGATTGGGTATTGTTTCTTTAGCATAATGTGACATGTTCGTTGTGATTTTGGTCAGATTCAACGCGCGAGGAGGCCAATTTGAGAGGCAAGGGCATAGCGAGCTAGAGCTTTGACCAGTTTGAGGTGAGTAATGATTTTAAATGATGTCCGGAGGGTTTGAAACCCTGGATTTTGCACAATGTAGTGCTATACTGAGATGAGACACACGCTGCGTGATGAGCGTGGGGTTCATTTCTACTGGGGATTGTGACTTGGTCCATCCCAATTGATATTTCCACTACATTTTGATTGAGACTTATGCATTGTCATCCTGACTTGGGCAAGTTGCCATGTTTGGGGCCTTGTGACGACCTGTAGAATCCTTATAGGATTTTTGACTGGTTTTCCTCACTTATTTGCTAAAAATCATATCCTCAGTCATGTTTCTAATTGTTTAAAAATAATATGAACCGGGTTATGAAATGTTAACCATAAATGAAAGAAATATGTGGGCTGAGATCCCTACCTTATATTATTTTGCCCGAGAGGCTGTGATTATAATGACTGAGAGGGGTTAAGGACCCAATAGTGAGGATATTATATATGATATTGGATCGGGCTGCACGCCACAACAAATATATATATTGGATCGGACTGCACGCCACAGCAAATACTTATATGGACGGGCTGCGCGCCGCAACAAATACTTATATGGACCGGGCTGCGCGCCACGACAAATATGTATATATATATATATATGTGTGTGTGTGTGTGTGTGTGTGTGTGGATCGGGCTACACGCCACAGCAATATAGCGCTTGGGCTGTAGGAGCCCCTCCGGAGTCTGCACACCCCCAGTGAGCACAGTTGACTATTATTATTATGGATCGGGCTGTGCGCCACAACGATATACGGATCGGGTTGTACGCTGCAGCGGTATATATATATATGTTTCGATTTCGGTTATTATGAAAGTATATGAATTGAGTATTGAGGGTAAGAAATAAGTAAATGAACAGAAATGCTCGAGGAGCGAATTTATACTAGATTAATACCTGTCAAATTACCTGTTTTCACCTGGTTCAAAGAGTTTCATTCAATTTTCTTTACTACTTGCTCTTTAAATGGTTTTACTACTTTGATATAGAACTGCTTAGTGCCTTTACATGATTTCATACCGTCAGCCATTATTTATTGTTATTACTCACTGGGTCGTAGTACTCACATTACTCCCTACACCGTGTGTGCAGGTACAGGTGTCCCTGAGGTATAGAGCGAGCTTTCTTGCTGTTCAGTTTTTCATCGGAGTTGTCGAGGTAGCTGCATGGCATCCGCAGACCCGATTTCTCCCTCTATCTTTCTTTACTATTCCGCATTTTAGACATATTTCTACATTAGGCTGTTGAAACCTTGTATTAGAGGCTCAGACTTGCGACACCAGATCATTGGGCATTTGTAGAGATTTCATTATGGCTTTCCGCATATTTCAATCTTTTATTTCAGACTTCTACTTATATTAAATTGGTATCTATTTCTGAAAATTGGTAATGAATTCTAATTAGAAGGGATTGTGAGTGATAATCGGTCGGGCTTGCCTAGCATCGTGTTGGGCGCCATCACGACCGGGATTGGGGTCGTGACAGATTTCTAATCTTACGGGGGCCATATATGACATAGTTAAATGGCACACCTCATCCTAATTACAAGAATTACTTAATTAAAAGGGTTAGAGGCGATTTGAATTTTATCCAAATTAAGTTCTGTATACATTGCTATAAGCAGCCTATGCAAACACTATATTGGCCTACATTTGGGAAGGAGACGAATTCCATACTTAAATAACAATAGACAATAATTAAAGGGAATTGGGCTCAAGGTGAGGCCAAAGACTGGACGGGATTTTTGACGTAACTGGGCCAACTACAAGGCCCAACGGTGAGACCTGCTGCAGGAGCTCGAAACAAATGTCCACATGAACATCTAGGGCTCAGGTAACACATTAAACAAAATTGCATAGGGGAAACAAAACAACCACACCCAAAACCGAAGGGCCCAGCTTGAGACTAGGCTGTTCGATTTGGGCCTATGTTGAGTCTTATTCGAAACCCAACAGCAGTGTTACTTCATGGCAGCCCAAGTCACTTTGCATAATTAATCGGATTAAAAGCATAGCCTAGGAATACAGACATTTAAAATACAACATTTAAAGCTTTTCTTAGTCAAAATCCCAACAACCTGCACTACAACACATTCAAGACCTCTAAATGTCCAAATACATAGACCTCCAATTCAATAAAAAAACATCATAACAAACTAAAGCTTAAACCATACTTTGAAGATGCAGTACCAGAATATCAACATAACTAAAGGGAACAGACATAAAAGAGTTGAAACTAACACATAGATATGGAAAAATTCTAAAGAACGTAGATTAGTGTTCAACAAAATTGAAATTCATTCTCAAACCTCCAATTTGGTTACACATTGCAAGTTGGCACTTCATAGATCACATAAAAGCCAAAAAGCCAATGAATACCTGGAAATCAAAGTAAATAATATAAGGTAAGTATTTCAGCTATAGTAGTAAATCAGTTCATTAACCCAGCAAATTCAGCTTCTTTCAAACCATTTTAAAACCTCCAGACAAAATAGAGACTCTTTGAAGTTTTAAACTCTTCCAACAATGAAATCAAAGAGCAATTTCCAGCGATTTTCAAACCAAAAGAATGCAAAAAACTTGAGTGTTCTTTTTTTAAAGTATATCTCAGCCATTTCCAGCTCTAAGTGTTCTAATCTCTGCCAATTTTTATTGAAGGTAAGCCTTATATAGAGAACCTTAGGGCAGCAGAAATGATTTCACCATTTATCAATTACCCCTTCCCCAATTCTTGTTTTTTCCCTTTAGACCCTGTATTTTGAATCTGCTTGTTAAAACCAACCCATTCCCCACTTTCCTAGCAGCTTCCTAGGTAGTTATAAAAGATTTCCTTTATCCATTTCCCTAAACTGACCCTTAAATGCTTAATAATTAATTCAACAACCAGACCTTGAACCAAATTGCCCAAATGTCTTTGGGTTACTGCATTAGCAGACTCTAACAGCCTTCGGCCTTCTGAACTAGCAAGCCCACCTTCCAACAACTCACAAAGAATTCTGAACCCTTTCTCTCTTTTTTTAAAAGAAAAATCAAGAGAAAAGGAACAAGTCAAAGAGACAAATAAAATTAAGTACTGCTAACCAAACATTACTAAATTAACCAATTATAAAATAATATGGCCTTTCATGCAGGTAGACATGGATTTGAACAAGAAAGAAAGAAAGAAAGAGGAAAACCAGGAGAGAACGAAGACAGAAACAAGCAAATAAAAACAAAAGAAAAGAAAGAAATATGTGAATGACTAACCAAAGAAAATGGCTAATAGAGATGAGCGACTGGCCACTTGAAATGCTTCATCAAAACCTAAAACTCAACCTAACGAACGCCCTTAATCGAGAATGTTCTATCAGGGCAAGCTTCAGGCCCTGGTGAGCAGAAAACCTCAACAAAACTTCCAAACTCAAACTTCTAGATTCCAAGTTCAAAGAATTCTAGAGTTCGCTTGGGAAAATCATCAAGGGCTTTGGGTTTGGGAAAGCCTGAGGACTGTAGGATGTTAATTTGGGTGGGTTTGGGTGAGTTAGGGTTTTGGGGATCCGATTTTGAATCTGAAATTCGAGGAGATTGGTGATGGTTTGAGAGAAATGAGTTAGAGATTTGGGATGAGGGGATAGAAGGGATTTTGGGATGTTAAATTGGTAGAGATTGGAGGTCAACCGCCGGCGCTGGCGATTTCCAATGGGCGGCGGATTGTGGTGAGATATGAAGGTAAAAGAGAAGTTGTAACAAGGTCCTAGGTTATCTGAAGCGTTTGGACAATTTTAATTAAAATGGGGACAGTTTTAGGGTCGTTGGATGAACTAAGATGAAGGGCCAGAATCTTTTAAGGCCCTTGAACTCAAAACGATGTAGTTTTGACTCCATACTACGTCGTTTGAGTTGTTTTGATGCCTGACTAGTTTGGACTGGGTATGGATCGAGTTTGGGCCTGTACTGGGGAATATTTTGGGCGGGTTCTCGATTAAACTGGCCCAATTTCAAGGGTTTAAAATCAAATTCTCAATTTCCTTTCTTTTTTGTTTTCCTTTATAATTGTTTTCTTTTCCTTTTCAACTAATTAAAACCTAAATTAAACTCTTAAACTAAATAACTTACACAATTAAGGTAATAACCGACCATAATAATTATAAAAATTAATTACACCTAAAAAAGAAATTACTAATTTAAAATTAAAAGGCTAAAACTGCAAAAGTAGACCCTTTTGGTGATTTTCATTTTTTAAATAAAACAAATAATTTACTAATTAACCTAAAAAATGTAAAAATAAATCCCAAATTCAATGAAGGTTATTTTTGTATTTTTTATGATTTAAATAAAACAAACATGCATAGAAAAAATGCAAACAATTAACAAAAATCCTATTAAAAATCTACAAAGATTGCAAATAATGGGAAACCATTATTTTCTTAGAGTTTATGGAGTAATTCCTATAGGGAAAAAATTACGTGCTCACAAGTCAGATTACCCAAAAGCTCTAATAAAAGCACATGGGCAAGTGTTTGTTAAAAGTCTTCTATTCAAGATATCAAAAAATGAAGTGTTATGTAATTACTTAGGTTATAAGACTTGTCCTAGCCTTGCCATCTAGACTAATGACTTAAGAGTCACTCATAGGATTAGAGGGGTGCCGCCGTGTGGGGGTGGGGAGAAATTTTAATCTTATCCAGCTTATTAGTTAATTAGGTAATGTTTTGTTACCCGATAATTAACTAATTACCCGCATAATTAAGAATTATCTCAACTTACCTAAAATACTACTCACTTTTAAAATACTTTATATATCATACTATAATATACTTTATTATCATGGTCATGTGGTACCATACAAAATAAATACATACACTTATTATTTCATTAAAACATCCATGTAAAAAAATGCACATATTTTCTCAACTTCTAATTTTCCTAATCTCATATAAAGAGTACAAATTTTCATATGCTTAATTCTTAAAATGGTAAAAAATAAGAAGAAGAAAAGATAACCTTCTTTTCTTGTGAAAAAAATAATAATTCATGTCTTTACAATAAAGAAAATCTCATAAACTTTTCTCATATTTTGTGTACAATTTAAACCATATTCGAAAGTAGTAATATTAAAAACTATATAAAACTATATTTTTCAAAACATTTTTCTTCTTTACAAAAATGCTCCACTCAAAATACCACATCAAATATATATGTAACGGTATCAAGGTTGTTAAACTTACGAGATGTAACAAATATCATATCATAACACCCTTCGATAGAGTCTCCCCGAATTTCTTCAACAATACGGACTCAACCTTGTCATCTTCCAAGTCATTTCCCTTGATGGCACACGTGTATGAGGTGACGTGCTCGTTTGGGTCTGTCGTCCCATTGTACTTTGGAATTTCGAGCATATAGAACTTCTTAGGGATTGGCTTCGGAGCCGCACTTGGGGGAAAAGGTTTCTGTACAAACTTTTTAGAATCTAGTCCTTTCAGTATCAGCGGTTGCCCCCAGATTTGGTCGACCCTGGAGTTATAAGTTTTGACATTCTTATCGTTTTCTTCGATTTTCTTTTCCCCCGTCTCGATTCGCTTTGTTAATTTTTTGAACATCCTCATGATAGTAGGATTGGTCTCCGACTCTTTCTCATTCGGTTTCCTCGAGGCTGATTCAACCCTGTGTATGACTTCCTGGGACGGTTCGAGCTCGACCCTGTTCGGGGCGTGGTTCTGGTTTTGAAGCTGGGCTATTGCTTCCTGTTGAGCCTATAACATTTCGAAGATTACCCGTAGGCTGATACCGTCATCTTCACCCCCATGTGCATTTTGAGTTGCTGATCGGGTACCCCACGAACACTGGTTTCGGGGTCTACGACCACATTTCCATTGATGGCCACATGTGAACTGACGTCGATTGGGTCTACAGTCGGGACTCCATCGAGGCCGGCAGGCGGCACAATGTTTTCTGTCAAATATACTTCAAAGAACAAGCGTAAAATAGTGTGTATTACGAAAATAGTACGAGACAATCACTATTATTCTTAGCCCCACGGTGGGCGCTAAACTGTTTACCCTTAAAATGGGATAACAATTAAATTTATAAGTGGTTTTAAGGATATGTGATTGGCACAAACTGAGAAATATGAGAATTAATGTTAAAAGTAACTGTAATATAAAGCAAACCAATGTAATAAACGGTTATGACCCTCGAGCTAGACCACCCTCGGGCCAACTATGTATGCTAATGAAAAGTGTAAACCAATCAACATAGCTTAAGAGAGAAAATGCAATATATTGCTTTGTAATGCATAAATGTCATGGTTACAAAATGATTAGAACCCCCTTATATAGTAGAGGAATTCTACTTATGGTACCATTCTAAATATAGAAGGAAATCCCATGATTGGCTAATATTCGGTCTTGACTTGATACGTGCCGAGATTTCCACCATGATCCTTGCCCGATCACGGATATCTCGGCTTCCTGTTATTCGACCTAGCAGGCTCTCTTCGATCTCGCTCGTTCTCTATCCTGCTTCGATCTTGATCATGACCGGTCTCGATCTTGATCGGTCATTGATTCATGAGCTTAGCAATCCATCCCCATGTCATGATCGGTCATGAACTGACCGGTCTCGATCTTGATCGGTCATTGATTCAGGCGCAATTGTCTGAAGTTTGCACTACCGGGGAGAGAACTTTAGAAGTGAACATTACTCGAAATTTGTAACTTCACGTCTGAAATTTGCACAATCACGAGGAGAACTTTAGACGCAAAAATTACTCGATTTCTTACTTCACACACGAATTTTTGGAACATGAGACATGACATCTAAAGTGTGTTTTAAGTGGGTAAAACTATAATTTTTTGTGCAATGCGAGTATAAGGACATTGGTGACCCAAAAAATGGGATATATCTACACTTCCCTAGACTATCAGAAAGCATGCCTTTTGATCAAACACTACTAGAATTCAGCAAAAACCAACCATGGTCGACCTATTAATTTTGGACGGTAAAATAATCGGCCAAAAAGCCGACCAATAACTTTTGTCGGTTTTCTTTGGCATACAAATGCGGGAAACTATTTTTGAGTCCCACGAAATTTATTTTTCAAGAAACCGACCAACTTGGTCAGTTTTTCATTTAAAATAAATTAAAATTAATATTAAAAAACCAACTGAAAATGGTTTGTTAATTCGGCCGATCATTTTAAAAACGGACCGAATTTGGTCGGTAATTTTATTTTTTAATAAAACCGACCAATTTTGGTCAGTTATTTTCATGCGAAAATACAATTAAAAAGTATAAATAAAATAAAAGACAAGTCTTAAAACAAAATGCACCAATGGTCTATTGGTAGAATAGTATCATGCCATAGTACATACCCGGTTCGATTCCCAGATGGTGCATTTTTTAATTACATAATTAAAATACCGACCAACTTTGGTCGAAAAAATCGACCAACGGCAATTTTTTTGAATTTAATTGACCGATTAAAGTTGGTCGGTAATTTCCGGCGAACTTTGGTCGGTATGCCCTTTCGACTTGCAAAATACCGACCATATATTAATGGATGCATTTTGGACGGTTATTGGTCATTACCGATCAACTTTGATCGATATTTTTGGACAGTTTTTCTCGAATATCTAGTAGTAAAAGGCTAACATTTTTCGACCCAAGGCACCACGCTTCAGGAGGTGGCCTAAACAAGCCTAATCATTTCTTTAGTAATGCTTTTCATGAGACAAAGTATACGATTTACGCAATTCTTTTTACTTGGTTATGTGAAGAAATTGCCTGCCTATAGTGAATGTATTGTCGCTTAAAATTATATTATTCACGATACAACGTCCTATATATATATCGTTCACTCAACAAGTCCCATATATATATCGTTCACTCAACAAGTCCCCAACTCTGTTAGCTTTTCTCTTTTTGTTTTTTCGACAGAAAATTAAATGTATTGTTTCCATTTATTATAGCCTAATAGCACTTACAATAAATGAAAAATACATATATTTTCAATATAATCTGATTATATTATGCAAGGTTTATGTTTGTGCATCTTTTGAAATGGAGATCACTAAATATTTTTGTAGCAAGAATGAATCTTCTACCTATTTGAAGTGACATAAGAGTGAACAATGTTCATTTAAAAAGGTTTTTCGTAAGTGGAGCGAAGAAAGATTTATTAGAAAAATAAACATAAAATTTGCAAACCTATTTGAAGATGTTATCAGAGAAGAAATTACTGAAAAGAAGAAATTGATGTTGGTATATATATTGCCTCAATTGGGTTTATAAAGGGATAATTGAGTGGGCTAGCCACTTTTCAATCTTGTAATTGAAAAATATATTGTCATGAAGTTTCAAGTTTCACGAGTGAAGCTCACGATAATATTCTGAAGTTTATAGGGGTTGAAAAGTAGCTCTTTGTGAATTTATTCTCGTTTAAATATGGGACAGACCGTGCTAATTTTAAGGCTTTACTTTATGTCTAAATTGACATTTACTTCGCATTATTTTCCATTTAAAACTTTTTTTGCGAAACGATACTAGGCGACACACTATGCTAAAAGTGTCCATCGCTGTGGCCCAATCCGAACACTACCTTGGTTTTTTTTTTTTTTAGTACTAATAGGATTTTTATATTACTTACTAAAAAGAGTTTGACATATTACAATCCACAGTGGAGAAATTCAAAAATAGCCAGATTTACAAGTGGTCATTCAAAAATAGCTACAGTTTCAAAAATAATCGAGAAGCAGTGATAATATAGGACTTTTTTCATTTTTAGCCTGTGCCAGAAATTATTTACATTAGGTAGTCGAAAAAATATATAAAATTTATATAATTTTTGTATATAACATATAGAATATGTATATATACAAGAAATATACAAAGAATATATATTTTTTATATATTTCTTGAAAGTGGCTGTACAATATCATTTCTCCATAAATAATAATATAGTCTCCCATGGGTCTCTTAGAGGTCATTTTCTTCCTCAACAAAAAGAGAGAAAGCAAAGTGCTATAATTGCAAATAGGCGCCCGTTTGTGGGCCTTTGTGAATTGGGCCAAATGTCCAGATCATTTATGGGCCTAGATTTGTCCAAATCAGTCCTAGGCCTTATAGAATAATATAAACACTACTCTCCCCGTTTCAATTTATATGTCATTTTTTAATTGACAATAGAATTTAAGAAAAATAAGACTTCTAAATATTTAAATGACATATAAAAAATTATGGTTAAAACATAACTTGTTTCTCTTGAAATCTGAATACCATCACATTAATTGTGACAGGAATATGAAAATTATGAAAAATTCTCATAAGAAAACACATGTACCAAGCTCCTTATTAGTTTTACAAAAGAAGCAACAAAACACATTTGGACATTGTAATTTATTAGCTGAATCTTTTCACAGAAAAGTAAACAAATCATATCATTTTTTTTTTTTTTTTGAAATAAAAACACCAAAGCTATAGGAAAGCCGTTTCGGATAAATACAATAAATCGTAACGGGCAAATCCGTGTAATGTAGTATTTCAACAAACGGTATATTTTCGCGGGAGTCCACGGAAATGGCGGTAAAAAACCTAACAGATAAAGACGTGTCACTTTCTGATTCGTTGCTTTCCTCACCTAGTCGGCTATGTATGGACATTAACATTTAACATCACCTATTTACGTTTTCCCGCGCTAAAGTTAGGGTTTATAGCTGCAGAACAGAACAAATAAAAAAAAGCAAAAAAACCAAAGAAAGCTTTAGAGATAGAAAGAGAAAGTGAAAATAAGAACAAGGAGAAAATTAGGGTTCTTTTTGGCTTGTGTGAATTTCACTAATTCAGATCTAATTCTTCAGATCTGATACATTATTGTTGCCTTTAGTGCAAAATTTTCAGATTTTGGGGTTGTTTTTGCAATTATTGATAAAGATGGTGGAGCTGAATAATTGTTCTAATTCTGAAGAGAATGGTGGTGTTGATTCTCTTGAAGTTCGATTCACAGATTTCTGCAAGGTTTGTTTGTTTGTGTTTCCTTTTCTTTGTTTATTTTGTTTGTTTTAATTCCAATTTCATTGATTTTGATTTTGACATTAGTTCCCGAGTGCTTCAGTTAAAAATTGATTCTTTTGTTTACTTTCAAATTTTATTCTTGCTTCAGTTAAAAGAACAAAATTTGTTCTATTTTTCTTTGGTTGATTTGTTGTTACAAGATTGTTCATTTATTTAGTTTTGTAATTCTTATACAGTTTAAGTGAAACCCCATACACCTAATTACTTTCCACTTTTTGTTTTACAATTGTATTCCTTTATCCATATTTTTTATTTGAAAAAGGGACCTTTTTTTGTTATTTATTCTTGCAATTTGTTCTTTTCTTGTATTCCGTAATCATGAAAAAAAAACTTTTTGTGATATGGTGTGTTCAAATTAATTCTTTAAGCGGGGTTTCTATTTAATATTTTTGTTTATTTTTAACATTTGTTGTTTGATTTTACAGAATGGTTTGTCCATGGGTGAAAGCTTTGTAACTGAAGCAACAAAGCTGTTTAATGACAGTAAACATCTTTTACTGTCAAATAACTCTGCTATTGGAGTTATAACGGTAATTCCCGTGATATGCTCTCTTTGTTTTGCATATCGTAAATTTGTTTGATTACCCAAATTTTATATGAAAATGCATACTATGAATTGATTCTGAGTTCTTGATCAGCAGGAGGGAGTTGAACGGTATTGGTTTGTGTTTGTTCTGTACTCGGTAAAGAGATTAAGTGAGAAGGAAGCGGGAAATTCGAGTAATGGAAATGAAGGAAATGCATTTTCTTTGTGCCAGATTTTACGGGGGGCGAAACTCAAGTGGGTATTCTTTTTCTAATTTTCAGTATCCTATTTGTTTTTGTGTAGAAGTCTTGATTTATCGAGGTTCTTATTAATTATGTTTCGTTTGTTGTAGTGTTGTAGACTTCTTCAAAGAACTTCCGCAATTTATTCTAAAAGTTGGTCCAACATTAAGCAATCTGTACGGTTCAGATTGGGAGAAGAGACTTGAGGTAATGATGTTGTGGAGGATTAGTCGTGTGTTCTGAAGCTATTTACGTTTCTGTTGGCTCAGTTGAAATCTATCTGTAGTTAGTAATATGTTATGTTTTTGTTTGTTGTTTTAAGCATCTATTGATGACTTTTTATTTGTTTAAATTGTTGTACTAGGCAAAGGAATTGCAGACCAACTTCGTGCATTTGAGCCTTTTAAGCAAGTGGGTACTCTTTCACGCACTAGTTTCCTCTACTTATGAAGCTTTGTGGTATTTTACAGTATCTTAAATGTTGGTAGATTAAGCATTTCTGCTGCACAACTTCATAATCTTAATCTAGTTTGATATAAGAAATCTTTTGAACGTCATATTTGATGCAGTAGGCCAAGTATCCTGTCTGGTTTCTCCTGGTGCTTAGCTTGTATATCTTGAGGGGCATGATAGTATTTTCCTATCTTAGGGTCTTCTCTTTAATACAGAACGTGCCCAGATGACTAAGATAAGAGTATGAATGAGCCAGCTATCTGAACCCAACGTGACCTCCCATTTCCTTATGTTTTTAGGTACTACAAGCGAGCGTACCAAGAACTGTTTCTGGCTAGTGGTAACAACGAAGATAAGCCCTCTGCTACTTCTAATTCTGCTATCCACTTGCCGCAATATTATCGTTTTGGCTGGTTGCTATTTCTTTCACTTCGCATCCATGTATTCAGCCGCTTCAAGGACCTTGTGACATGCACAAATGGTTTAGTTTCAGTGCTGGTAAGTTTCTCAACAATTTAGTTGAATGTTTGGATTGTCTGATTTCTTTTGTTTATATGTTCATGTTGTACTGGTCATGCGTTATAGACAGTATAACTTGTGTGCAATGTTGCTAAAGGTGTGTTGAAGCCCTTAAAATAGGTCCATGTTAGGTTAGGTGCTTCGCATTACTTAGGTGTTGTTTAATACAGACGTCAACGTGCTAAGGTGGACCTCAATGGAGACAACATTTTTTCTTTGGAAATTGATAAATTATATGAGGCCAATAGGTTGCTTTAGCTACAACTTTGCATTTAAACCAGCTGGACCTTGGCACATTTCTACTCTTTTTGTCTTTGACATCAGTGGCATAACAGTTAATCATTCTCCATTTTATGGATTGGATAGTACCATGTTGCTCTTATGAGATATTTGATGTGTCTGACTACTGGCTTCATAAAACCTTGTGCAGGCAATCTTAATAATACATGTACCTGTCCGCTTCAGAAATTTCAACATCAATGACTCCTCGCGGTTTGGTAATTATCTATGTATATTAAGCATTAAAAGAGTAGGGTTTTGGTCCAATACCTCTTCAACTTCTGTTCCGTGATCCTGTTGTGACCTTGTGCTAATGCTGATTTTGTTACAGTTAAGAAAGGAGACAAAGTGGACTTGCTTGCATCATTAAGCAAAATTTATCAGACCTCAATAGATGATTTAAGGGAGACCATGGACAAAGTTAACAATCTAATAACAGAAAAGTTGAAGAAGAAACCTTGTTTGGCTTCAGAATTTAGGACGGAGAACCTGGACAACCTTGACACAGGTTTGTCTCAAAATCACTGATGTCTCGCCTTTTCTCCGAGTCGGTGCTTTTACTGAAAGTTAGAATTTTTATTGCAGATGGTTTAACCTATTTTGAAGATTTAATGGAAGAATCATGTTTATCTTCCAGTGTAAGTATATTGGAGAAGGATTACAGTGATGCAATACAGAACAAGGGTGAATTGGATGAGAGGATTTTTGTCAATGAGGAGGATAGCTTGCTAGGGTCAGGAAGCTTGTCTGGAGGTGCAGTCAACATGAATGGAATCAAGGTTTGTTGGATATCTTCCTGATTTATTGAGGCCATAATGCCGTAAGCACTCTTTGAAACCATTTTTGTTTGTCTTCTGTTTGTGTAGAGAAAATTTGATGCAATGGCTTCCCCAGCAAAAACGGTTACAAGTACACTCTCTCCTTACCGTTCTCCAAATTGTGCTAACTCAAAGATGACAGCAGCTACACCTGTAAGCACAGCGATGACAACTGCCAGGTGGTTGCGTACTGTCATAGCTCCGCTACAACCAAAACCTTCAGCAGAGCTGGAGAGATTCTTGTCCTCCTGTGACAGAGATGTAACAGCTGACGTGATCCGGAGAGCTCAGATTATTCTCGAGGCTATATTTCCAAGTAGTGGTCCTGCGGAACATTGTGCAGCTGGTGGGAGCCTGCAAAGTACGAGCTTAATGGACAACATATGGGCAGAGCAACGTAGATCCGAGGCTTTGAAGCTGTATTATAGGGTTCTGCAGACTATGTGCACTGCAGAATCCCAGATTTTAAATGGGAGCAATTTAACTTCGTTGCTAACGAATGAGAGGTTTCATAGATGTATGCTCGCCTGTTCAGCTGAACTGGTTCTTGCCACTCACAAAACAGTTACTATGCTGTTTCCTGCTGTCTTAGAGAGAACAGGAATCACAGCTTTCGATCTCAGTAAGGTGATAGAGAGCTTCATCAGGCATGAAGAAAGTCTTCCTCGAGAACTGAGACGACATTTGAATTCACTTGAAGAACGACTCTTGGAGAGCATGGTTTGGGAAAAGGGATCTTCAATGTACAACTCTTTGGCTGTCGCAAAACCATCACTTGCCGCAGAAATCAATCGCATGGGCTTGTTGGCTGAACCAATGCCATCCTTGGATGCAATTGCAATGCACATAAACCTTTCTTCAGGAAGCTTACCGCCACTGCCTTCTCTACACAAGAACAACTTGGCCCCTAACGGTATCATATTTGCCCCTAATCTCGAAGCTTCATTGAATGAAATGACTTATTAATTCTGAATTATGCCTTTTTAGGCTCTTTGGATGAAAAGTAACCTAACTTTCTCTCAAATTAATCTTATTAGGTCAAATCGGTGATATCCGGTCGCCAAAGAAAGTGTGTTCCGAATATCGCAGTGTTTTGGTTGAGCGAAATTCCTTCACATCACCTGTGAAGGATCGTTTTCTGGCTCTCAACAATATAAAATCAAAGTTTCCCCCTCCAGCTTTGCAGTCTGCATTCGCAAGGTAATTTTGATTTATAGTTGGATTCTTTAGTTTTATTTACTCTTCAATTCAGGGATTTGTATTCGCTTTAAAGGGTTGATCTTTTGAACTTTTACAGCCCAACTAGACCAAACCCTGGTGGTGGAGGGGAAACGTGTGCTGAGACAGCAATAAATGTGTTCTTTGGCAAGGTAGACATTCTTTTTATATGCTATATGCTTTTTTTCTCGATTAGGAGATTTGATTTCCTTTTATTTAGGGTGCTTACTTAACCTAATTTTTTTTTACGTCATGTTCCACCTAGATTGTAAAGTTGGCTGCTGTCAGAATCAATGGCATGATTGAACGGCTACAACTTTCTCAACAAATAAGGGAGACTGTATATTGCCTTTTTCAGAAGATTCTCAGTCAGAGGACAAGTCTTTTCTTCAACCGACATATTGATCAGATCATCCTTTGCTCTTTCTACGGAGTTGCCAAGGTAGTTTTTCAGAAAAGAGGGGGATATTGGAGCTGTTAGTCTGTTATTCTCTATTTTCATATCTTGTTTCTTGACTACATGCAGATTTCACAACTTAACTTGACCTTCAAAGAAATTATATGCAACTACCGAAAGCAACCTCAGTGCAAACCACAAGTCTTTCGAAGTGTTTTTGTTGACTGGACATTAGCACGCCACAATGTGGTATGTGATCAGTCTTTAGATTGTTGACATTAGTCTCTTATTGATTGTGGAATCACTGATCAAATTAATTGGTTTTAAAACAGAGAACAGGTGCAGATCATGTCGATATCATCACATTCTACAATGAAATGTTTATTCCTTCTGTGAAGCCATTACTTGTTGAGCTTGCACCTGCTGGAAATGCAGAAAAGAACAACCACAATGATGGCAAGTTCTCTTCATTATGCCTTTGTTAAGTGATACTTTTTCTCTTGGTTTGGTTGCTATGTCTGATTCCTCGCTCATGTACCAATGTTAAACCTGTGGCTCTTTTTTGTTTCTTCGTTTCCATTCAGGTCAAGGTCCGGCATCCCCCAAACCATCTCCATTTCCGAAGCTCCCCGACATGTCTCCGAAGAAAGTTTCTGCAGTACATAATGTTTACGTCTCTCCGCTTCGAGCATCTAAGGTAGTGTTAATTCTCAATGATTTTTCCAATGCTTTAAATTCGACATACCTGAAGTGTTTTGGAGTTGAGAAATAGATGAAATATACCTATATGGTTGAAGAGGATGAACTTATATACTAAAATTTAGGTTCTGAATTATGCCTAACTACTATTGCTGGCATGTTCTTAATTAGGAACGACGGTCAAGTATTATATTAGGTAATACAGAAAGGACTCCTGCTTCAGTACGAATCTTGAACTTGAAATTATAAAAAAATTGTTTAAAGGAAGATGCTTATTCGGGATGGAGAGGATAGCTTTGTGCCAAGTCGATGAAATTTTCTGTTGGTCTGCTAACTTCTCTAGTTATCAAGTATTATATTAGGTAATACAGAAAGGACTCCTGCTTCAGTACGAATCTTGAACTTGAAATTATAAAAAATTGTTTAAAGGAAGATGCTTATTCGAGACGGAGAGGATAGCTTTGTGCCAAGTCGATGAAATTTTCTGTTGGCCTGCTAACTTCTCTAGTTATCAAGTATTATATTAGGTAATACAGAAAGGACTCCTGCTTCAGTACGAATCTTGAACTTGAAATTATAAAAAATTGTTTAAAGGAAGATGCTTATTCGGGACGGAGAGGATAGCTTTGTGCCAAGTCGATGAAATTTTCTGTTGGCCTGCTAACTTCTCTAGTTATTGCTTGTCCCTGTGATGGTAGAAAGCTACTTGTCTATTGCTAGTTTTAGTGTTCACTAACCCAGCGGAGCAACAGTTGGGATTTTAGAATTTCCCTTTAAAATCTGAGCTTTTTTGATTTTATAATATAGTGGTAGGAGCTTGAATAAATACCACTTCTTCTTCTTTTCTTCCAAGTTTTCATGAGCCCTTATTTCTCACATTTATCTCTTGTTTCTGCTTTCAGATGGATGCCTTAATTTCCCATAGCTCTAAAAGTTATTATGCTTGTGTGGGAGAAAGCACTCATGCTTATCAGAGCCCTTCGAAAGATCTGGATGTAATCAATAACCGTTTGAATGGGTATGTGGTTTTTACCTATCTGCAAATTCCATCATCTAAATCTTTCATGTCAATCTCCATTTCAAAAAAAATCTTTCATGTCAATTACAAATTTAACTCAAACCTGAAAAACCTTCATTAATCTACAGCAATCGGAAGCTTAGAGGCGCTCTCAATTTTGATGTTGATGCGGGCTTGGTTAGTGACTCTATTGTTGCCAACAGCCTTTACCTTCAAAATGGAAACTGCAGATCACCGGTTGCACATGTGAAAACTGAGCAGCCTGAGTCCTAATGCTAAAGAACTTGCATGTAAATAACACTTTTGGTTTATGACATTTCTTTTTTAGTATTAAGCTACGCTAAGGTAGAGCGGTAAGTTATTGTAAAATCGCCGCCACCAACCTGGTAGTTCTTTATCTGTTGATTTCTGATTCTGGGAATATATATAGATGGCTATTTCCCCTAATAAGAGTATTAGTTTTACTTCAACTCACTGGTGTTTTTCTCCAGTCTAATTGACAATGCTTGTTCTCAGTGGCGGATCTAGAGGCTAAGATGGGGGTTCCGAGGAATCCAGTAGCTTTTGCCCTGATTCTTGTACATGTATTAAAAAATTCATGAACGATCTATAAATATTTGACTGTGAATCTAGTTATTAACTTGAGATCGTTGGAGGAACCCATAAGCTTTAAATTTTGGATAAGCCTTTGCTTGTTATATTCCATTTCTTTTTATAACTGCTGGAAGGAAAAGGCTGAAAGCCAAGATCTTGGTAAAGTGATTGTTGGTGAATCTGCAGTTGATCTTGTTGAAGCAATTAGCCTTGCACTAGAAATGACTTGTTCATGATCAAAGCGTTATTTGTTCGACTTGCATTTTACTGTGTGTTTTATGATTATTCCTTGATTACGTAAAAAAACGAAATTGTTTTGGCGTTATGAATGAGTTGTAAAGGAGCACGTGTGTGTTCACCTATTCTCTTTATGCTAGAAAAAGTAAATAGTGAATTAGGCCAGCTATTTGTGTAATAATCCGGGTGTTTAATCAGATGTCCTTAATGCCAGTATTATTATACAAGGAATATAATGTCAGGATAACTTTATTCGTGAACTAAATGACTCCTTAACAATTGAAATCAACAATCCACATGTCAAGTAACGTAGTGTCCTCACCATTTATAATGGTGAAAATAATATGGGCTAGCCAGTTTTCGGACTGATAATTGAAAAATAACCAGCATTTGCAAAGTCATTAAAAATTGTCACTATTATGCTGAACACGAAAAGTTCCAGCATAATATACTGCATTATGGAGCTTATGTATAAATTTCTAGAATATTATATTGAAACTCCACACATGGAAAGTTCCAGCATGATATGCTGGATTATGGAGCTCCTGCGTATAAATTTCCAGCATATTATGTTGGAACTCCAGCACATTATAAAATTACAACATATTATGCTGGAGTTTTTCCGAATTTTTGAGGGTGTTTTTGTGCAGATTTTATCTTACATAAAAAAATGGCTAAATTTCGATCAATTTTAAAACTATGACTATTTTTCAATTACAAATTATAAATCTGGCTATTTCTGATTTTTTTACCTACATCACGACATTAAAGAGTCGTGGGCCTCCCAGTTATCCAGGATATTAAGTAAAAATAGCATGGGCTAGCCAGTTTTTGGACTGGTCATTGAAAAATAGCCAGCATTTGCAAAGTCATTGAAAAGTATCCATTATTTGCTGCAACACGAAAAGTTCCAGCATAATATACTGGAGATTAGTGCACATGTATATGAACTTCTAGCATATTATACTTGAACTCCAACACGCGAATACTAGAGTATTTTTCCGGATTTTGAACAGTGTTTTCGTTCAGATTTATCTTTACATGAAAAGTGGCTAAATTTCGATTACTTTTGAAACTGTGGCTATTTTTGAATGACCACTTGTAAATATGACTATTTTTGAATTTCTCCTGGATATTAAAGAATCATGGGCCTGCTTATCCATAGCATTTTTTTTGGAAAACAATATTGTATAGCCACTTCAAAAATAATACCCGAATATATATATATCAACCGGACCGGTCATTTTGAGCTCTAGCGCGTCACTCAGCAGTAGGAGGCCTTGAGTAGCTTCACTTTATGTTTTATAACTTGTACATGTGGTCAGAATTGAATTTCGGGAAGTTTGAAATTGATTCGGAAGGAAAATTCTCAATTTGGAAACTTTAAGTTGGAAGAGTTGACCAAGGTTTAACTTTTGAGTAAACGGTTTCGGAATCAGGAATTGAAGGTTCCAATAGGTTCGTATGATGCTTTCGGACTTGGGCGTACGTTCGGGTTGAGTATCGGGTGGCCCGAGAGCATTTTGGAGCTTATTGTGAAAAGTTGGCATTTTGAAGGTTTTAAAAATTTCCTAAGTTTGACTTGAAGTGGATTTTGATGTGATTGATGTCCGTTTGGAATTTCAAGCCTTGGACTAGGTTCGTATCATGATTTATGACTTGTACGTAAGTTTGGCGTCATTCCAGAATGTTTTGATATGATTCAGATACGTTCGTCGAAGTTTGAATGTTTGAAAGTTGAAAGAAGGATTCTGATCGTCGATCCGTGATTTTGATATTTTTCGTGGCGTTTCAAGCCTTTGGATAAATTTGGATAAGGTATTGGGACTTGTTGGTGTGATTGTATGAGGTTCCAAGGGCCTCGGGTGTGTTTCGGGATGGTTTCAGATCATTTCTCTAAATGTTGCAACTGCTGGTTTCTGGTATGTTGGGTATGCATCGTGACCCCACGAGTTCATTTAGGTGATTAGTTTCAAAATAAGAGTCCAAATCGACTCTCAAAATTCAATTTCTTATTTTTCAAAAATTTGACAAAGTTTCACAAATTTTCACTTTGATTCACATGATTTTGATGTTAAAATCTAAGATATATTGATGGAATATGATTAAAAATAGATTAGAATCACTTACCCAAAGTTTTTAGGTGAAAACCCCCTCTTCAAATCGCCTCCTACCGAGTCTATTTTCAAACATGAGAGAATGTTTTCAAAAATCCCGCCTCCCAGCCTTTGTACCAGCTGCAGATGTCGCGACACAGATTCTCATTTGCAAACCGTGACAACCTCATGCATCCTCGCAATTGCGAGAAAAAACTTCATAATTGCGAACTGGCCATCATCACAAAAGCGGACATTTGTTTGCAAATGCGAACCAAGCTAAAATCATGCTGACTTCGCAAATGCGAAGGGGAAGTCACAATTGCGACATCTATCCCCCACTTACTCCTTTACAATTGCAAGGTTGTGCTCGCAATTGCGATAACTGAGCACCAGCAACACATTTTCAGTTCAAAACCATTCCGATACATGTCTGGAACTCATCCGAGCCCTCGGGGCTCCAAACCAAATATCTACACAAGTCTAAAAATATCATACAAACTCGCTTGCGCAATCAAAACACAAAAATAACATTTAAAACTATGAATTGAACTCTAAAACGCATGAATTTCTAAGTAAAGTTCAAGAACCTCTACAATTACAACTAAACGTCAGAATCCCATCAAATCAACTTCAAATGGTATCAAATTTTGCAAACAATTTCTAAATAGTATAGCGGACCTATTTCAAGTCTCAAACCGAGCTCGATATCTAAAAGTCAACCTACGGTTAAACTTTTTCAACTTCAAATTGCCAAATTTTGAAAAATCAACACAATTCAAACTAAGGACTTTCAAAATCAATTCCAGGCATACGCCCAAGTCCCAAGTGACAATATAAAGTTATTGGAGCCATCAAAATACAATTCCGAGGTCGTTTTCACAAAAATCAAAGTTTGGTAAATATTTCTAATTTAAGCTTTTAAATCAAGAATCAAAGGGTCCAAATCAACCCGAAAGCTTCCCGGAACGAAACTAACCAACCCCGAAAATCATAAAACTATAAATATACATGTGTGGAGTATAAAAAGGGATAACGGGGTGCAATTATACAAAATGACCGATCGAGTCATTACACTTTTGTTCTACGTGATCACAGAAATGGTCTCGCGATCGCGAAGATAGACCAAGAGGTTCTTCGTGTTCGCGTGGGAGAAGTCGCAAACGAGTAGGGTTGTTCGGGATGGTCTGTTATGGGTGAGTTGTTCTGCGCAATCGCGGGAGGTGTGTCACGATCATGTATGAGGAAGTGCCGAGGCTGGGAGATTATACCTTCGCGTTCGCGAAGGCTGGAACGCGATCGCGAAGGTTTGGATAACTGTGAAGCGCGATCATGTTGTAGAGCTCGCGTTCGCGTAGAAGGATTTTTGGGGCAAGTTGGTTTGGTCTTTGATCGAGGCCAACCCTGTACTACTACTAAGTAGCAAGAGTGGTCGAAACAACTTTTACCCGAGAAAGTCAGGATCGATTTCCATAGGGAGCTAAAGATTGGAGTTGAGTTTCTATCTAAATTGGAGTTGCGTAATTGTTCCTAATTGCACTTCTATTCATAATTGGTTTTGATATTACTTCTAATTTTATACTACTAAGATGCTAAATTAGGCTAAGTGAAGCTAAGCGTAAACTAATGAAGGTTGTCTAAATAGGTAAAAGGCACTAGGGAAATGACTTTCTCCTAGGTAGGTAATTGACGGATTCTCGAGTCTAAGGCTAGATTGTCATATTTGGGACGATTCTACGCACTCTATACCTCTCGATAGTTCGAGTGATTTTGCCCTAATTGACTTTCTCAAGACCAATTGGGTATGATAATTTGTGTAAGCAATAGAGGTTCACGTCGGGTATTACTATCTCTAAGTTTAACCCTTTAATTGGGGCTATCAATCTCTTGAATAGGCCCCAATTTCATGGACTTAGGCTCTTTTTCTCAAGAAGAGCCAAAATCAACTAGGCATAGACTAGTGTTTGCAACCACTAATTCAACATTTAAACCATAAATTAGTCCAAATATCAAACACTCATAGACATTCAAGCCTTAAAACACAAGACCCATCAATCACCCACACTAGGGTTGAGCCACAACCCTAGCTAATGGGTCTATCTACTCATGATTATAGAAGAAAACAAAGAAATAGATGAAGAAAAACCCATAATATTTAATTACTAGATAAAATTTGAAGATTCAATGATGAAACTAAGCTAAAATTACTCAAAATAGAAAAGGAGTACTGTTCACGACGCAGATGATCGTTAAAATACCACTTATGACCTAAAAATAGGAAAAGAAACTATTTATACTAGGTTGAAAATTTTGGACAAAAATACCCCTGCGGGGCTAGTGCGGACCACACAAAATCGAGTGCGGCCGCACTAAGGCACTTGGCTGAAACAATCTGCTCTCTGAAGTTGGCCACCGTGGGCCGCACAAAATGCACCGCGGTCATGGAGGCTTCTATTGCGGTCCACACAAAATGGACCGCAGACCGCATTGGCAATGTTCCTCCAACTTGGCACATCTCTGAACTTGAGCTTTGCGGACAACACAAAATCAAGTGCGGCCGCAATGAAGTCAATGAGGTCCGCATGAAATGTTTTGCGGCCGCATTGCTTGGCTGCCTGAAATGCACACTCTCTGAACCTCCTCTTTGCGGACCACATAGAATGGTGTGCGGCCGCACTAGTCCTGTTATACTGAACTTGGCCTTGTTCTTGGTACTTGTGCATGTTTCACTCCTTTTTGAGCTGGTTTCGATAAATTGTCACCTTGTTGACCAAACCCTGCAATCAAGTACAACATGTGAGCCTTTGGGACTATTTTGTACACATTTCTAATCAAAACTTAAGCAAGAAGGAGTGTAAAATGTATCATAATCCCTAGTTATCAACTTCCCCAAACTTAAGCTTTTGCTTGTCCTTAAGCAAATAAAATAAGACCCATCCCTTAAGAGTAAATCCAAAAAAATTCAGCCTACCTAAATTGACCTCATCTAGCATCAATTGGGACTAACAATTGCCCTAAATTCAAATGAATCATTAACAACATTCACTATTTTAAATATCATGAATTTAGTGCGACACAAGAGCCTCAAGAGTTGACTCAACACATCAAAGAAACTCTTTCTAGTACTTTGGTCATTGTGGAACCCAAACTCACACATCCTCGACTCTCCCTAAGCAAACCTCACCTTTGGAATAGTAGCACTCAGAACGAGGTTAATGAAAATACAGTCATCTCTCTCAAGGAAAGTCACAAGTCCGGCTCTAAGTACCATATGCTTGCTGATAACTGTGATTTCTACATGTTTTATACCCATTCTTACCTAAGCTTTGTGCATTAACTGCCAGAAACTAGTCCCAAAATGCTTACAAGTTGCGCTTGATTGCAGGTTTGAGCGACAAGATGACAAATACTAAAGATCGGCTCAAAAAGGAGTGAAATCTGCCAAGTGTCAAAAGACAACTGAAAGGGAGGATCAAAAGGACCTGCGCGGTCCGCACTGTTTTGTCACGTGACCGCGCAGGAGAGTTCAGAAGCTGGACATCTTCAAGTTCAACCTGCGCGGTCCACACTGTTCTTCCATGCGGCCGCGCAGGAAAGTTCAGAGGCCATGATATCTTCAAGTCAAGCTACGCGGTCCGCGCCCCTTTTCACGCGGTCCGCGCCTAAGAGTATCAGAGACTAAATCGTTCAAGGCAAAAGCCCATGCGGCCGTGCACCTAATCAGTGCGGTCCGCGTGGATGAAGTTCACGCGACCGCACGTCATTTGTGCGCGGTCCGCGCCAGACACTCAGGGGTATTTTTGTCCAGTTTTTCCTGTGTAGTATAAATAGAACATTTTACTTTTTAGCAGCAGTTTTTTTAGATCTGTTTTGAGGGCATAGAGCAGCTGAACTTGGGATTTCATGATTTTAGCCTATTTTGGGCAATCTCTTCTAGTATTAACGTGGATTTGAGTAGATTAACATTGTAGTTAATTGTTATGTCAATTTCATCTATTATTTCTTCAATTTCTGTTCCTATTATGGCTAGCTGAACCCATTAGCTAGGGTTGTGGCTCAACCCTAGTGTGGGTAATTAATGGGTGTGATTGTTTAGTGCATGAATGATGTTGGGTATTTGTTATTTGAATTAATCTTATGTTTTCATTAAGATTTGGTGGTTGCAAACACTAAGTCTAGCTTAGTGAGTCTTGACTCTTCTTGAGAAAGAGAGTCTATGACCCCAAGATTAATTCTAACAAGGAATTGGGATGGACCCATGAGAATGGTAGTCCCAATTAACGGGTTAAACCTCGAGAGAGTAATTACCCAACTTGAACCATAAGTTGCTTGGGCAAATTGGCCTACCCAATTGGTCTCGAGAGAGTCAATTGGGCAAAATCACTCTCTCTACCGAGAGGTGTGAGAGTGAGTGCAAAAGTGCAATGGTTATAGCATAAGTCCCATAGTCATCATTCTTGCATTAGGAATCTCTACCTGTTAGTTGACCACCTAGGTACATGCCACGGCCCTAGTGCCTTTCTCTATATTGCATACAACTTAGAATCATAATTTTAGCATAACTTAGCTTTACAATTGTAGTTGATAAATTGTAGCTATTAATCAAAAGAAAACCAAAAATGTTAGAAGATCAATTAGGAGCTAAAACATAGTCCTAGACTATACAAACACGCAGCTCCAAATTGAAGTTCCTTGTGGAAAATTGACCCCGATACTGCTATTGGGTAAAAGTATTAGCGCCCACTCTTCCTCAGGTCGAGTCCGCTGCGATCACTTTTTGGCACCGTTGCCGGGGAGCTTTACGGTGTTGACTATTTGTGCAGCTAGTATTGTGTTTTGCTTCTCTTTCCTTCTTATTTACTAACTTGGTGTGTGCCGATCAATCAGGTACAATGGCTCTTAATGCAAATGACCCTCTCGGCAATGTGATAGCGGGGGAGGAGGTAGAAGATCTAGAACAAGATGAGGTCTTACCTCAACTTCCACGGAGAGGCCGACATGTCAATATAAATGCAAATGAGAACATCAACATTCCAGACCCTCCTCCGCAACCGCCGAGAGTGGCTCCCAGAGTTCTACCAAATCAAGGATACGCCAGTGCTATTGTTCCTCCCCGAATCCGGGCGGGGAACTTTCAAATCACAAATGTTATGCTGACCTTGCTCGAGCAAAGAGGTTATTTCACGGGTGCCTCCGATCAAAATGCCTACAAGCACTCGAAGGGGTTCATGGATACATGTTGGGGTAGCAAGCAAACAAATGTGTCCGAGGATGCGTTGAGATTGAGGTTTTTCCCGTTTTCTCTTCGGGGTAAAGCATTGGATTGGTTAGAAAGGCTCTCCAATCATTCTATTACAACATGGGATGAATTGGCGGACAAATTTATTGCCAAGTTCTTCTCTCCAAGTCATATGGCAGCTCTTCGGGATGAAATTCTAGCTTTCAAGCAAGAGTCAACGGAACCTTTGCATGAGATATGGGAAAGATATAGAACAATGGTGAAAGAGTGCCCTAATAACGACATGATCGAGGCTATGATGCAACAAACCTTTTATCGGGGCATCAATACCACAAATCAATGCATTGTGAACCAATTGGCCGGAGGGAATTTTATGAAATTTTCTTACCAAGAGGCATGTGATGTACTGGATGAAATGGCCGACACCTCTTCGGCATGGCAAAGCTGAGCAAACGTGCCCCAAGGTGACCCCACAGTCATCCATTTGCACAAGGAATTGCACGATCATGGTCAAGCTATAGCTGAGCTTACAACAACTATGAATCAATTGGCAAAGACGCAATTGCAACAAGTCCAAAACCCGTGCCAAGTTAACGCAATGGAAGGGGTTGCTATGTTGAAAATGAGGCAAAGAGGACAACAACCTCAAAGTAATTGTGAACAATATGACAACAACAATGATGGTGGTGGATATTCGAACGAAGGTTTTGATGACCAAAGTGAGGAAGTCCAATATGTCAACAACTACCAAGGGAATAGAGGTAATCAAGGGAATCAACAATGGAGAGCCCAAGGAAATTGGGGCAATCAACAAGGTGGCAATTGGAATTACAACAACCATCAAGGAGGCAATTAGGGGAACAATAATTTGGGGAATCAAGGTAATTGGAACGGGAACAACAATTGGAACAACAATAATGGACAAGGTAATAGGGGGCAAGGCTTTCAAAGGCCCCCAATGTATCAACAACCCAATAACCCGCCTCCGTTTCAATCTCAAGGGTCGAGTTCGTCGGGCAATGACATGGGTCGAATAGAGAGCATGTTCGAGCAAATGATGAAAAAGAGTCAAGATTCCGAGGCCCAATTAGCTTCGCATAACACATCTATCCGGAACTTGGAAGTGCAATTAGGCCAAATCTCTCAATCTTTAAATACTCGCCCAAAGGGTGCTCTACCAAGTGATACGGTAGTAAACCCCAAGGGTGGGCACAATAATCATGTGATGGCAGTGACAATGCGAAGTGGAAGAGGCGGTGATGTGCATGCCTCAAGAGGAAACCAAGTTACGGTGGATGAAGATGAGTTGCAAAATGATGAGATCCCGTTGGTAGTTGAGGATGTTGTTGAACCAAGTGCAAATGATGATGTGAGAATTGAAATTGATGAAGGTGAGGAGGAGACTCAAGAGGCTGTGAACCCGTCTAAGGAACACGTCATTGATATAACCAAAGCCAAGGCACCCTTACCTAGACCTCCTCCGCCTATCCTCAACGGTTGGCCAAGCAAAAGGTGACAACCAATTTAAGAAATTCATTGAAATGATGAAGAGTTTGACTATCAACGTTCCTTTGGTGGAGGCACTCGAGCAAATGCCGGGATACGCAAAGTTCATGAAAGATTTGGTTACAAAAAAGAGATCAATGAAGTGTGAGACAATCAAGATGACCCATCAACTGAGTGCAATTGTGCATTCTATGGCTCCAAAACTTGAGGATCCCGGCGCATTCACTATCCCATGTACCATTGGAAGTGCCGACTTTGCAAAAGCCCTCTGTGACTTGGGGGCAAGTATTAATTTAATTCCATATTCGGTCTTCAAGACCTTGGGAATTGGACAACCTCGTCCAACTTCTATGAGGCTTTAAATGGCGGACCGGACAATGAAGCGGCCTATGGGAATTATTGATGATGTCCTTGTTCGTGTTGATAAGTTCATATTGCCGGCTGATTTTGTAATTTTGGATTGCGAAGTGGATTTCGAGGTGCCTATTATTCTTGGGAGGCCCTTCCTAGCTAAGGGGAAGGCCTTGGTTGATGTGGAAGCAGGAGAATTGACCTTCCGTGTTGGTGATGAAAAGGTGGTGTTCCACGTATGCAAATCAATGAGGCAACCAAATAGCACCGAGGTGTGCTCGTTTGTGGACATTGTCACGACAGTGAGAGTGGATGACACAAGCGCAATGGTAAATGTTGAGGACCCACTTGAGGCCGTGCTATTGAACATTGATGTTGATGATAATGCTAGAAGGGTGGAGTGTGTAAACGTTACATGGCATGGGCTCGTATTCTTATGAACCGAGGAAGTTATCTCTTGATCTTGAAAATCGCAAAACTCCTCCCACCAAGCCATCTATTGAGGAGCCACCGGTGTTGGAGTTGAAACCACTTCCTCCTCACCTCAGGTATGAATTTCTTGGTCCTAATTTCACTTTGCCGGTTATTCTTTCTTCTTGCTTGACTAACGTGCAGGTTGATGCCACTTTGGCGGTTCTTCAAAAGCGCAAGCGGGCGATTGGATGGACCTTGGCGGATATTCGGGGTATTAGCCCCGCATTTTGCATGCACAAGATAATATTGGAGGAGGATGCTCGGCAGTCTCTTGAACATCAAAGGAGACTCAATGAGGCCATGCAAGAGGTTGTTAAAAAGGAAGTCATCAAGTGGCTTGATGCTGGTGTGGTGTATCCAATTTCTGACAGTTCGTGGACTTCTCCGGTACAATGTGTGCAAAGGGAGGAATGACGGTGGTGACCAATGACAACAATGAACTTATTCCGACTCGTACGGTGACGGGTTGGAGGGTATGCATGGACTACTGGAAGTTGAACAAGGTGACTAGAAAGGATCATTTCCCATTGCCGTTCTTGGACCAAATGCTTGATCATCTTGCGGGCCGGGCTTTCTATTGTTTTCTGGATGGGTATTCAGGCTATAACCAAAGTCTCATTGCCCCAGAAAGCCAAGAAAAGACAACCTTCACATGTCCTTATGGCACATTCGCCTTCTCTCGAATGCCATTTGGATTATGCAATGCACCGGCGACCTTCCAACGATGTATGATGGCAATCTTCACCGACATGGTGGAGGACATTTTGTAGGTCTTCATGGATGATTTTAGTGTGGTTGGGGACTCATTTGGTGATTGCTTGCAAAACTTGGATTGTGTGTTGGCCCTATGCGAAGACACAAACTTGGTTCTCAATTGGGAGAAATGCCATTTTATGGTAGAAGAAGGAATTGTGTTGAGTCACAAAATTTCAAAAAGAGGGATTGAGGTTGATAAGGCGAAAATTGAGGCTATCTCAAGGCTCCCTCCCCCTACTTCTGTCAAAGGGGTGAGGAGCTTTCTTGGTCACGCGGGTTTCTACCGAAGATTCATCAAAGACTTATCTAAGGTAGTTAACCCGTTGTATAAATTGCTAGAGAAAGATGCCAAATTTGTGTTCGATGAGAAATGTATGGAGGCTTTCGAGCTTCTAAAGCAAAAGTTTATGACTACCCCGATCATTACTGCACCAAATTGGAGCTTGCCCTTTGAGCTCATGTGCGACACTAGTGATGTTGCGGTGGGGGCGGTCTTGGGCCAAAGAATCAACAAAATGTTCCATCCGGTGTACTACGCAAGTAAGATAATGAATGAAGCTCAAAGGAACTACACGGTCACCGAGAAGGAATTGCTTGCCATGGAAAAGTTTCGCCCATACCTTATGGGGGCCAAAGTGATTATTCATACAAATCACACCGCCCTTAGGTATTTGATGACGAAGAAAGATTCTAAAGCAAGGTTAATGAGATGGGTGCTTCTTCTTCAAGAATTTGATTTGGAGATTGTTGATAGAAAGGGTAGTGAAAATCAAGTGGCGGACCACTTGTCTCGATTGGAGGAAGAAGGGAGGCCTTTGGACGGCCTTGAGATAAATGATGCTTTTCCGGATGAACAACTCCTCTCGGTTTCAATGCTAGACATGCCATGGTTTGCCGACATTGCCAATTATCTTGTTACCGGTGTGGTTCTGTATGAGCTCTCTTCTAACCAAAGGAAGAAGCTCAAGCGGGATTGCTTGGACTACTATTGGGATGAGTCATATCTTTTCAAAATTTGCACCGATGGTGTAATTCACCGGTGTGTTTCCGAAGAAGAGCAATTGAGTATTGTGGAAGCTTGTCACTCTTTGCCATATGGTGGCCATCATGGCGGGGCGAGGACGGCATCTAAAGTGTTGAGCTGTGGTTTCTATTGGCCTTCGTTGTTCAAGGATGCCGGTGACTTTGTGAAAAGATGTGATGAATGCCAACGTGCCGGAGGGATTTCGAAGAGAGATAAGATGCCCCTTAACACGATTCTAGAGGTTGACATTTTTGATATTTGGGGGATAGACTTTATGGGACCATTCGTAAGTTCTTGTGGCAACACTTACATCTTGGTAGCGGTTGATTATGTGTCGAAATGGGTTGAGGCCATAGCTTTGCCAAATAATGAAGCTCGAAGTGTGGTGGCATTCTTGAAAAAGAGTATCTTCACGAGGTTTGACACTCCACGTGCTATCATCAGTGACGGGGGTTCTCATTTTTGCAACCGGACTTTTGCTCTCTGCTAGCCAAGTATGGGGTAAATCACAAGGTGACCACTCCTTATCATCCTCAAGCTAGTGGCCAAGTCGAAGTGTCCAACCGTGAGATCAAGAGTATTTTGTCCAAGACTGTCAATGCAAATAGGACCGACTGGTCGAAGAAATTGGATGATGCTCTTTGGGCTTATCGTACAGCTTTCAAAACTCTGATTGGTATGTCGCCGTATCGTTTGGTGTTTGGGAAGGCTTGTCATCTTCCGGTAGAATTGGAACATAAGGCTATGTGGGCTCTCAAAAAGTTGAACTTAGAATGGGATGTAGCTGCAAATCTCTGGGTTGAGCAATTGAATGAACTTGATGAGTTTAGGTTTCATGCTTACTCTAGCTCGTCCTTGTATAAGGACAAAATGAAGTACCTTCATGACAAGTATGCCCGAGGGAAGGAATTCAAAGTTGGTGACTTGGTTCTTCTTTTCAATTCCCGGTTGAGGTTATTTCCGGGCAAGCTGAAGTCTAAGTGGAACGGCCCTTTTGAAGTGGTTGGTGTAACTCCCTTTGGTGCCATTGATCTCAAAAATAAAAATGGTGAAGTTTTCTGAGTCAATGGGCATCGTGTCAAGCACTATTTGGGAAAGATTGATGACAGCCACATGGTGGCACGCATTCATTTGAAATGACTGTGATGGTCACATGCGTCATGCCGCGACGTTAAATCATGCGCTTCTTGGGAGGCAACCCATGTCTTTTCCTTTTCTTTGTTTTTCTGTTGTAGAATAAGATTTTTAAGCTGATAATTTGTGAAGTGTTGCAGGGAATAATGTTGCACCAGTGCAGGGCAAAAGTGCAAAAAATGGTCAGTCCCTGAAAATGGCCTACGCGGCCGCGCACCAAAGCAGTGCGGTCCGCATGGGCTTGAGCAGCTAAAAGTTCATTCTCAGAAGATTCAACGCGATCCGCATCCCTTGCTGTGCGGTCCGTGTGTGGAAACTTAAAATGGCATGCTCTCTGATAAAATTCATACGCGACCGCGGTCCAAAGCAGTGCGGTCCGCGTGGGTAAAGCTGAAATCTCCAAGTCTCTGATAACTTCCACGCGGCCGCACACCAAAACAGTGCGGTCTGCATGGGCTAAGCAGTCAAATGTGAAGGAATGAAAACCAGCGCGGACTGCGGCCATTTTCGCGCGGCCGCGCTGGTAGGTAAGTTGTGAGTTCCCAGGGTTTTTCTATAAATAGAAGCCTTGGGCCTCATTTGAACCTTTTCGCAAATTTTCATCTGGAGCTTTAATTTTCACTGTACATCCGCATCTCCTGCTCAGTTAGTTGATTTCTCATTACTCCCTGGTAACAACTCTTGTTTATTTCATTCATAGCCTAATTTTTGTTTCTTTTAATCACTCCCTACTAGTATAACTTCTTATTTTCATCCTTTTTCTTCTTAGTTAACCGTTAGTTTAGATTTTTATTGTTTTGGTTGAATCATGGGGCATAAATGCATGTTAATTAATTGAGTAGGGACACTTAGGACTCAAATTAAGAACAAAAATGGGACTTAATGGAAGAATATCCCGGCTCAGTTATATTTGCCCTACGCAGCCGCGCAGCATTCTTGCGCGGTCCGCGTGGCCCCTTATGTGCAAGGACGAACCTTCTAAGCGCGATCCGCGCTAAAACCACGTGGCCGCGGTCCAACATAGTGCGGACCGCGTCGGCTTATTCAAAGAAACATGTGTGGGTATCAGTATACTGCACGGACCGCATGCCTTTTGTTGCGGTCCGCGCCCTTCTGTCTGTGTAACTGTGTCTGCAACTGTGCATTCAACTGAAATGCTTATTTCATATTATGTGCTTCTACTAACAATGTTAGACACGTATTCCTTGCAGACAATGGTTCAAAAGCAAGTGGCTAAAAAACGAGCGGGCAAACAAATACCACCAGGGAGAGGTGGTTCCTCCCGTGGGGTAAAAGGAAAAAGAATTGTAAAGTTAATCCTCAAACCCGGGAAGCTGATAGAGCTGCAGCTCACTCCACGGGGAGTGAGTATGCACCTTCGAGGAGTGTCACTTTAGAGTCTGCCCCCACATACATGTCCACATCTTTTCAGCTATAGGATTCCCTATCTCCTGGTCGTGCTGATGTAGCCACTTCCAAAAGGCCGGTAAATGTCATCTCAGACTCGTCTGATGAGTCCGGAGCAGAAAAAGAAAATGAGAACACCTACTCCACCTCTCCTACAGCTTCACTATCAGGGGAAAGTGGAGGATATGCCGAAGGAGGTGCACCACAGGTTGGAGGCATAGAGAGGACCAGGCGACCGGGGGCATGGGAAGATAGGTTTGTCAGTGAGGTCGCTTTCCACAAATTCAGGGAATGGTGGCCCAAGAGAAAGTTGATTCCGAAAAGGCGGTTCATAGATGCCGATCTTGTCCCACTCAACCCTCATGTGCAAGCACAATTCCGCACTAGAGAGGGGTGGGGATTCTTCAAAGAGCGAGTTGAAATTGCAAACGAGCACATGGTGAAGGATTTTTATTGCAATGTCCACCACACAGTTCGGGACTCCAAAACAACAAAAGTGAGGGACAAGATCGTGATATTTGATGGGAAGTCGCTGAATGACTTCTTGGGGTTTGAAGAAGAGGATGAGTCTCAGTATCTTGAGAAGCTGGCAATGAAAGAGGAGGTTCGTCCGTGGTTGGCCGAGCATTTAGCAGCTCCAGGTACAGTCCCTGTGTGGTTGAAGGCACAGGAAAAGATTTTCCGGAACACCCTCAACTTTGAAGCAAAAGGGTGGTTGACCTTCGTGTGTAGTCGACTTGACCCATCTACACACGATCACTCCATTCCCCTTCCTCGGGCTGTCTTGGTAGCATCTATCATGGCGGGTTTCCCTCTGAATGTAATGTCGAGAGTGATTTCTACTGTCGGTAATGAGACAAAAACAAACTACCCTTTTCCGAACACACTCTCCCTTTACTTCAGAGAGTTGAAAGTGAAGAAGAAAAGATATGATGTTACGGTACCTCCAGTGGCCCCCTACTCGTGGTATGATCAGTTGGGTCCGGAAAACCCAACGAGAGGCAAAAAGACTCAAGCTTCCACCCCCTCCGCACCTGGCCAGTCTGAAGAGCCAGTTGCTACTGAGCAGCCCCCTGAACCCACTACTGATGAGGCACTGCCCCCAGGCCCTTCCTCCACAGCTGATCCATCTAGCGCAGCTGATCCGGTGATTCCTTCATCAAAGACTCACCGGTTCACTGCCAACCAGCTCACTCACTCCCTTGCCAGTTTGAACAACTGGATGTCAGTTGCGACATCCAAGTTGTCTACTTTGACCACTGTTGTGTAGGCACAGGGAGCACCAGCTACTGTTGATATTCCCTCCTCCATTGAGGATGCATTGAAGAAGATCCTGGCCAACCAGGAAAAGATGATGGCGATGCAGGATGCCTTGACTAAGGCGGTTGGGGCACATGGAAAGGCGTTGGAAAAGTTGGCTCGGGAGTACAAGAAGCTAAGGAAGAAGAAAGCTTCCAAGGAGTCAGTTGCACAGTTGAGAGTGGATGTGGACAAGCTGCTAGCGGATCAGATGCCACTCGACTTACTATTTGGAGATCCAACTGGAGAGCCAGCAGCAATGCAGCCACAAACAGAGGAGGATAGGCCAAGGAAGAAGAGAAAGCTCCCTAGCACAGAGGGAATAATGATTGAGGTGGCTCCAACTCAGGTGGGCCTGTCTAGTAATGCAGATGTTGAGCCCTCTTCAGTTCCACTAGTTGATGAGCCGGATCAGGAGCAGACACCTATCCCAGCAGCACAGCAGCAGCAGGCTGGGGACCAGTTTGATGAGGCTTGAGGGGCCTCTCTATATCCTTTGCTGATTTTTGTTGTTTTATCTGGTAGTTAGCATTGGGGACAATGCTAACTTTTATTCGTGGGGGTGTGGCCCTACTATTTTGATTAAATGCTGGATTATTGTACATATTATCTTTACATTTAGCTTGTTGACATTAGTAATTGGTAGATGGTTTGTATATAACTGTTCATTCCAGATGCTCTTTAGACTCGATATATATATTCATTCCCCCCTGGTTGTATATTCTACTCCCCTTTTGTACATATTCATTCGATTTTCATTTTGTTTTTCTATTTCTCGTTAAAATTCTTCGTCTTAGTTGCAAAGTTAGGCTCGGAGCCTTTTTGTCTTGTTTTGGCGTTTGCAATAAGCCCTTGGTTTTCTTAATGCCACGGTTCTTTTCAAGGGTAGAGGTTGTGCGAACCGGGTGGCTCTTCCCAATGATAGATGGCGTGACAACCTTCTTAAGGGTTTGAGTCCGTTTTTGATTTTTCTTTTTGATTTTCAAGTTTTTGTAGTTAAGGGTACCTCAGGCAAAGCTTCACTTGGGCCTAGCACATTTGCCTTTGATCCTATGGTCAAAGACATTATGTTGTGTGTAGGATGGTGAAAGTTGTGGCCTTGAGACTCTTGTGTTGACCAAACAATCATCATGTGGTCATTTTGGGCCATTGTGCGCTTGAATCATATCTAAGGTCGTTGTGGGCCCTCGACTCCGTCTTAGGCAATCCTTGAGTGTGTGTAGTGAGTGTAAGCACGTGATTTTTGCCTAATATGAGAATTACTCCCAAAAAAATCCAAAAATAAAATGATTTTTCTTTTGTGTGCAATTTTGTGATATTTTGAATAATTATTTGTATTTGTCTGTGCATGTTTATTTGTTAAATTAATAAAAATACAAAAATATGTCGCATTTTGCATGTAGGATTTAATTCTACAATTTTTAGTAATTAAATTTGTTTTACAAAAAAATAAAAATTACAAAAATAGGCATCATTTGCATTTTTAGCATTTAATGTCCAAATATACAATTTTATGCTTAATTATTACTTAATTGTGCGTTAATTGTTATTGGGAGTTAATTTGCGCTTTTATAACTTAATTTAATTCTTAATAATAGTTTAAGTATTTTTTATAATTTAGTTTTAGAAAAAATAAAAGAAGAAAAGAAAACAAAAATACAAAAAATCGGAATTGGGCCTTCTCTTCAAATTCAAGCTACAAGCCCAAAAATATCCAATCTTCCCAAACGACCCAGTCCGTTTCGAACTGGGTCGACCCAGTCCATAACCCAACACCCCTATCTTGTAAAACAAAACAAAAGAAAAAAAAAACAAACCCTAAAAAACCTAAACCATCCGCCACCCACCTCCATATCTTCTTCTTCTTCCTCAAGTTCCAAGTTGCCCTCCCATGTCCGCCCGTCGACCACCCTTCGTCCAACAGTTGACGCAGCAACGAAGCTGCTCTCCAACCACCCATGGCTACATCGTCTTCATCTCCTTCTTCTTCGTCCGAATTTCCTAGCCCTATCCGCCATTGATGAAGCTCGTCGAGCTCAAGCTTGAGCTCGACATCCATGGTCGCCGTTGCTACTGCTTCAACTTTCTTCTTCACTGTTGCTGCTGTAGCTGCTACTGTTTCGTCAAGGTCGAACATGAGCTAACATGGCGGCGCCAAGCAGTGTCGTTGCTTCAAGATTCCAGCATTCATCGACGCGCCGCTGCTGCATCCTCCAGTTCCTCCATTGATGCTGTGTCGACAAGCTTCACCCTGCTGCCGCGATGCTGCTTCTTTTCCTCCTTCTGGTCACGTCGAGTTGCTGCTGTTTCGAGTTGTCACTGCTGCTCACGTTTCCGCCATGGCCACGCTGTTGTGGCTGCTTTCGTCTTCTTCGTATGAACGAACCAAATGCACCCCAGCTGCTTCTGTTTCATCGCGTCTGTCACGTTGAACTGCTGCTACTTCGTTTGCTTCAGTTGCTTTTTAGGTTCGTGTTCGTCGTCATTTGTTCAAGCTTTGGTCGAGGTCATCAAAACAGTCCATACATATTTCGTTTCAATCCGGTTAGTAGATTTTGAGTTTTATTTGGTCCGTATTTCGTTTTGATATTTCTCGGTAGATATTTGATTTTTTTTGTTTTGTTCATGTTCATATGATTTGTTTTAATTTTCAGATTTCAAATGGAAAGTTAATTAGTGGTTTTTCATGTTTATTTCATGTTTGTTTTATTGTTTAAGTAAGAATTTGTTAGTTTGATATTTGTTAGATTCAAATTGAAATTTAATTGATTATTTCTTCAATTTGTTTCATGTTGTTATATATTTTCCAGAAATTATTAATGTTGTTTGAGTCATTTAAATCCGTCATGTTTGTTGTTTTAAAAAATAGATTCATTCATGTTCATACTTTGTTTGTTTGTTCTTGAATCCGAAATTTGTATAGTTTGATTTTTTGTTTATCATTTATGATTATTTCTTGAATTTGTCTCATAATCTTGTTTATAGGAATTGTTTGTTGTAATGTTGTTAGAGTAGTTGATTTTAAGTTCAATATTATTGAATTTAGAAATCTAAATATACTTGTTTGTTGTTGTTGTTGAATCCGAAAATAGGATTGTTTGTTGCTAAAATATTGTTCAATCAAATTTTAGTTGTTCTTTGTTGTTCAATTTGTGTTCATGTGATTTGTTGTTGAAATGTTGTTGAAATCATGTTCATGTGATTTGTTGTTGAAATGTTGAAGAAATCATGTTCATGAAATTTGTTGTTTGAACATTGTTAGAAATTAATCATATTGTCTATATTTTGGTTAAGTTTGATTAATTGATGTGTTATAGCTGATGGGTAGTTTGGTAATTTATAGTACTTTCGGGGGTAAAATAGTAATTTGCAATAGGGTCGGAGGGGTAGTTTAGGAATTGTACATTTTGTAATTGTTTATATGAAGCATGGGGGACAAAATGAAATGGGGTGGGTTGTGATATAGTTGTTTAATATAAAGGGGGGACAAGATAAAATTTAGTGGGGGGAATCTTGTATTTATTTATGTTAGGCATGGGGGACAAAATATAATGGGGTGGTGTGATATGTTTATTTAATGTAATGGGGATGAGTGGGAAGATAATGGATTTGGTAGAGAAAAAGTATTGATTTTAATTGATTGAAAGATTTATGGGATGGGTTATATATAGGAAGTCTTGAAATCAGATAAGAGGGAGACAGAGAGAGAGAAAACACAGACAGAGAATAAGAACGAGAGAGAAACGAATCTGAAAATAAGAGAGAAAAAAGGGCTGAACAATTAAGAGAAAGAAAAATTCCGAAAAATATTTAAGCTTTCAAAATAAAAATAAAAACTAAAAAAAAATCTTCTGCTTTCTTTCTTTGTTTGAAATTAGTATTAATGGTTGTTGTTTCATTCAAAGCTTGAAGCTTTTTGTTTTTGGGATTACTGTTCTACTGGTTTGCAAACTCTGTTCCTGGGTTGTTACTGCTGCTGGACTGTTGTTGCTGTATTGTTATTACTGTCGCTGATTCTCATCATCATTTTCTTTTGCTTCCAATATCAGGTACATATCTATAAATTCATGTCATGAAAAGCTTCGACATGGCAAGTAAATGAAGTTTGGAATTATAAGGATGTCTTCTACTCATTTAAATTTTATTAGTTTAAGTTTCAATTTTGTTTTAGTTGGTTAATATAGTATTATACTTGACATGATAAACTGTTAACTAATTAACCTTCTGGAGTAGTAAATTCCACGATAATCTTATATGTTTTGAGGATTAGTGATGACATTTACTTTTTGAATTGTTGAGATAGGGAACATGGCAGAAAGTTGGCCATTAATTACATTTGTGATACTGTTGGTTAAGCGTAGGATAGTATGGAAATACCAAGAAACTATATTACTAGCATATCTCGTCCAATATTTGATTTTGTTCAAAGCTAGATGATTGTTAGTTGTATTTTGATCATATATGGCGCAATAATGGTTATGTGTATAATCAATAGTTGAAAGGTGAATTGATATAATCCGTTACGATTACAATGTTGGAATATTGCAAACAGTTCATGATGTATGTTTGCGTTATATGTGATGTCGTCTTATTAAATCAATTGGTAGATTCGTTCTCTTTCTTAATAACAAATGGCCATAGTTATTTTGAGAGTGCGATCAATTCAATTCTAAAAAAAAACAAAGTATAAAAAAATAATGTCAATAATTTATACAAAAATATAGAGCTAGTGTTTGCAAATATTCGCATAGGCCAAGAATAAGAATTGGTTTGATTATATTTATCCTAAATTCAATCATCGTGAGCAAGTTAACCAAACAATTATAACTTTGAACTAAAAATAAGTATATGAGAAGGATATGGGATTTACAAGCACGAATTGCAACATTTTATGTCAAGGATATGTAGAAATAGAATTCGCATTAAATATAACAATAAAAATTCTTCAGAAACTATTAATTTGTTTATCAAATTAATTCTTTTTCCAGTTTTATATGCGATTCGATTTTTGGATATGTTAATGTTGTATCCACGATAAAAATGGTAGTATTTTTAGTTACATGTTGTTTGTTTCTTTTTCATATCATTAATTCTTTAAAATTTGAATAGTTTTGAGGTATATAATTCATACGCGTAAAATAAGACTTGTAGCAACGCCTAATAAATTTTGAATTCTTTGTCAAGAAATTTGGTGGCATCCCAATCGGTGATTCTCCATGACTCTTACATTTAAAAATAGATGGATGCAATAAACATTTGTAGAGAATTTATATTACTGTCAAGAATATTTGCATAATTAAGGATGCGTTCGCGTGACTTGATTATACTTCTAAAGGTAATTCGGATTATGCGTTCGCGCAACTTCGAGCAAATTTTTAATAAAAAGAGATTCGTCGGAGGATCTTAAATTAATTTCATAAAACCCGAGATGTGCGGTTCACTACTTAATCATACAAAAAGTGCGAATGTTCTTGATTTTATTTAAAGCACAATTTCAAAAAATAATTATTTTATAATAAATATATTATCAATATCATTGTGTACACGTATGCGTGACACGATTTTTCACGTTAAAAAATATAATATATAAAACGAATACACGTATGCGTGATTCGATTCGAAGAAGGGTCTTTAATTATAAACAATCTAAACAGAAGCGGTAACAAAATCATGCAATAAAAATGTAAAATCGAGATAATTAAGCCAAGAATAAAAACAGTTAAGCGACCGTGCTAGAACCACGGAATTCGGAAATGCCTAACACCTTCTTCCGGATTAACAGAATTCCTTACTCAGGATTTCTGGTTCGCAGAATAATAAACAGAGTCATATTCTCCTCGATTCAGGGATTAAAACCGGTGACTTGGGACGCCTTAAAATTCCCAGGTGGCGACTCTGAAATAATTAAATAAATCAGCTCTGGCGACTCTGCTGGGGACTATATAACCCAGAACCACTGGTTCAAGGTTAGAAATTAGAGCTTAAAATAATTGTTATAGTTGGCTTTATTTATTATCTGATTTTTACATGATATATGCCTAATGTGCTAAATGATGCTTTTACCGCTTTAATATTATCTGAATTGTGTATATACAACTGCTACGAAACCCTTCTTCTTTCTGAGTCTTCTGAACTTATGGTGTACACGTGCGCGTGGCCCACCTTTCTGTTAGAAGTCATACCAAATAAGACGAAGTTGGGACAAGTAACTAGGCCGGGCAGACTTTCGTGCTCCCGGTACGTTGCCCCCACTTCGGCTCAAGCTGTCCACTTGGGTGAGCCAGGGCTAGAACAATATGCCTCAGGTTTTTTCACTTAGAATAACTCAGCTTCATGCCGGATCCCTAGTAGGAGCGATTGTTTGCATCACGTGCATTTGACTTTGGAGGCTCAACACAGGGGTTGGGTCTGTCTAGGACAGGTGTACCAAAAAAAAAATGAAAAAAAAAATGAAAATGACCATCCTGATGCATCTTACTTGCTGCTACTTGCGCATTTATTTGATCCGGATTTGTGTGTTGACTGACTTTTGAATATCAGGAATAATATTTTGAAATTGAAAAAAAAAAAAGGAAATAGTGGTTAGGGAATTGATTGTTTATTTTTATAAAAAACCAATGCCCAAATACTGTCAAAACTCTACCGAAATTTTGAAAAAAAATGTGTCTTATTAGTTTGTTTTATTAAAAGCAAAGAAAAATAGAAAGAAAAAAAAAGTCGTTGTTCTGTCTTATTTTTCAAAAAATAAAATAAAAAAGGAAAATAGTTTGTCTTCCCCTGAAAAATGACAATGACAAAAAATCTTATTTTTTAAAATAGTTTTATTTTATTTTATTTGTTTCTGAAAATGGCAAAATGAAAATGAAAAGAGTCGTGCTTTGAAAGTGTTTTTGTTATTTGCTGCTGAAAAAGAAAAAAAATCCTGTTTTAACATAGTTCGGTTAATTGGCCCGAACTACGCGGGTTTGATTCTCATCGGATGTGAGATACGTAGGCAACCCTCATCGGGTCCAACCCCTCCTTTTTGCTAAAATAGCCAAAAACAAACAAATAAATAAATAAAAAAAACATGTCAAAATTTTAATTTTTTGTCATAAATAAGTCAGGCGATGTCCAACCTCCCCTTTTGCTAAAAAAATTGCAAAAAAAAAAAAATATGTCAAATTTTAATTTTGTCATAAAGAAGTCGGGTGACGCTGTTTTATCAAGACATAGCCGAATGTTCCCGAAAGGGACGCTGGAAGGCTGACTTTGCATAAACAGCCACCTTGGGGTCATTTTTTAAAATTTGGTCCGGTTGACCCACCCAGCCTTAAAAATCTTCGTCCCCGAGGCGTTGAAAGGCCGTGTTTGCAATATTGAGTTTTCTAATTTGAAAAATGATAAAAAGAGTCATAAAGAAGTCGGGTGACGCTGCTTTATCAAGACATAGCCGAATGTTCCCGAAAGGGACGCCGGAAGGCTGACTTTGCATAAACAGCCACCTTTTGGGTCATATTTAGGATTTTTGGTCTAGTTGACCCACACAGCCTTAAAAATCTTCGTCCCCGATGCGCTGAAGGGCCGTGTTTGCAACACCAGGTTTTATTGTAATTTGAAAAAAAAAACAAAAAACAAAGAGTCAACGGTCAGGTGAATACCGTTTGGATTTTTGGTCAAAATAAGCCAAGCCATCTTCGGCCGCGTCTTAAACCGTTCTTGCCGAAATAGCCTCAGAGTATCTTTCAGTTGTCAAAGGGCTATTTTCGTAAAAGAATGGACAAGTTTGTAAAGTGTCAAAATAATCCCCCCCGGCCTCAAAATTCACGTGAGATTTGGAAGGAGCCACATTTGCAAAAATAGCCGTTTGGTTGCATTTGTCAAACGGGGAAAGGAAGCTGGCCTTTTTGTTTTAAGGTTATAAATCTTTAATTAGAATATGTGGGTTGTTTGATTTTTTAGTTTGTTTTAATATTTAAATAAAAAAATGATTAGTATTGTTTATCTTTTATTGGTCCGAACTACGCAAGGTCTGATTCATGCGGGGTCATGATACGTAGGCAATCTCCATAAGATTCGACCACCACTGAAAAAGAAAAAAAAAGGAAGAAAGAAAAATAAAGGAAAGCGCAAGTGCATCGCATCTCTGATAGAACGGTTTAACTGCTTAGGTGCATTGCATCTCTAATATATGATTATCTGTCAAATGCCCTGACACTAACGTGATGGCTTCCCTTTGCTGTGTTCATATATAGAAAAGTGGTTGGTTGTGGTAACTCCTCCCTGCAAAGCAAATGACACAGAACCTCAGAACAGGGTGGGTCGGTACTGATGACCGACAACAATTGGTCGAACAGAACAACGGGTTGGTAGAAGAAGTGAAAATGCTGAGACAACATGTGGCAGACATGTATCAGGCATGGATAACTGGGAAAGCACCACCCCCACCACCGCCAAGCTTTTCAAACTCTGGCATTACCCATCCCCCATACTCTCCATCCCAACCCACTTATGACAGCTTTCCTAGCTACCCGAGTAGCTCCATCACTCGTCCACGCTACTCCCCTCCCCAATGCTACTTCTCTCCACGAGATTCCCAAAGACGGGCTTCACTTTCCAAATACCCAGCTCCACAGAAGGCCTATCCACCCTCACAAGCCTACCGGAAGCCCCCTGGATCAGGTTTCCGGCCCAATCAAGCATTTAGGAACGAAAGGTTGCTGAAACGAGGAAAGGCTCTCACCCCTATCGGAGTATCTTATGCAAGTCTGTTTGAAAGGCTAAAGCATGCTGGCTTGATTGAGCCGCTCCCCGCATATACTCCAGATCCACATGCAAGAAACTTTGATTCGGCAGCGCGATGCGCGTACCACTCCAATGTCATAGGGCACAACATTGAGAGTTGTCGTAATTTGAAAAAGGAAGTAGAGAAAATGATCCAAGAAGGGCGGATTGTGATCGATAACAGTGACATGGAGCACTCGAACCCTATCAAGAACTTGTTGACGGAGGTTGATGATATGGAAGCTGATAATGGTCTTGGCAATACTAATGCAAAGCTTAGTGGCTAAGATGCCAATAAAATGGGAGGACGCTCCGTTCCTTGGTTAGCAAGAGAGAAGCTGTTGGTGGTTTATTTTGTTGTCATTTCTGTTGTCCGGATTATTCTTAGGGTTGTAATCCGAATATTGTCTTGTGTAAAACCTTCTTATCTTTCCAGCTTGTCATATCAGTTTGTTTAAGTTTTGTCAAGGCTGTGTTAGGATTTTATTCTGGTTGTTTTGTTTGTTTTGTTATTCAAACCATTTCGCCGGTGGTCTAATACAAAAGCCGGTCTTTTATTATTTCCCATCATCTTTTGTTGGGTCTTTTTATCATTTTTTTTCAGCGCCAATTCTAGTAACATGACATGCGCACACAGTTTGGGCCTAGTATTTAAAGTTAATCATAAAACCCCAGAAAGGCGATCAGAACATTTAAAAGAAATAAGGACGGTTTGAGATTATTCGGAGCTCGAGTCATATGGAACTGGGGCAAGTAAAACATAAAGAAAACCGTTAAATGCAAGATTCGCCAAATTGGCATGAGGGTCATTCATGAGAGTGAGAGTGTCGCCCAACGGTGCTTTAGAAAATGACAAATGAAAAAGCAAGTGTTTAACATAATTGTCAAATCCAGCACCATCGGAAGGGACTTAAATCTATGTTCAATTGTGTTGTTTGCACTTGGCATGTTTTAAAGACTGGAATGACGAAGGCATTTTGTTCTGCTACCTAAACACTTTATCCTTCGTTACCCCTTTTTGAGCCTTATTTATTTTCTTTCATACCCCTCGTTCGGAATCAATAGCAACGATTAGGAAATACGAGCCTGGAAGGTAAAGAAAAAATCAAGAAAAAAAAACGAAAAAAGGGAAAAGAAGAGAAAGAAAAATGAGAAAAATGATAAAAGAAAGTCAGAAGAAAACAGAGGAATTGGGAACTACGTTTGACCTGATTCCTCAAAGAGGATACGTAGGCGCTTCACGGCTCAGTCATAGGGTGCATAATGGCCACAATGGTCACACTGTACATGGTGTAATAAAAATAAAAAAAATAATTTTTTTTTAAAAAATAATAATAATAATAAAATAATAATCAATAATCCCCAAGCAAGAAACTGGGGCAAGGGTTACGCTTGTTGTAAACAAATATGATTTCGAAGGTTGTAATTTTAAACCCCAAATTTATTTTGTTTTTGAGCCTTTAATACCCTTTCTTTCTAGCCTGTCCAAAAATCCACATTACGGTCCAAAGAAAGACCTTCTGACCAGTCTGCAAAAGATGCCAAGGCGGACAAATGAGAGTCTTACCGGCGAACATAACATTCTGTTCCTCAGCAGAAAGGACTCTAATCTCCAGCAGAGAGAGTCATACCGGCAACACTCCAAATCCCCGGCTAGAAAGTGATACAAATGAGAGAGTCTTATCGGTGAAAATCTTCACGGACACCATAAGGCGATGAAAGCTGAGAGAAAAACCAAAATGAGAGAGGCTTGATAGTGAAAACCCTTCGAGCACTACAAGCTGAATAAGATTGGCAATCAGATGGGGAATCGTCAAGGGAAGATCTTGAAAGACGATTGACGGCAGAGGATAGGCCATATATGCATGTCATGACCATTAGAGTCGGTGTCTGCGTTTGATAGGTTTTTATTTATAGTTTCTTTTTTTAAAGAGTCATCTTTTTCCTTTGTCTTTTATTCTGTTCCCTTTTATCTTTTCTTTTCATAGAAAAATTCCCCAGTAGAGTCTGTTTGGTCAAAACCAGTAGAAAATGACTTCAAAATAGGCCATAAACTCTCCAATCATGCAAGAGGAGATCTAGCTAGTACATCTAAATGGTATAGTCAGAAAGGAACAAGCGCGAGGCCAGTGTCAAAAAAAGATATCACCAACAAAAGGATTGACGAGTGTCAAGAGGGATATCCTTGCCAAAATCAAAGGTTATTAAACCTCAAGACCAGAGCCCGTGGACAAAACAAGAAGAGCAATGAGCATGATTTGGGAAATTCATGCAAGACTAAAGGGTCGGGAAAATGCAAGTTTCCGAGCCATGCCACGAAAGAAGAGGGATATCCCCAGCAGAAAAGGATTATCCCCAGCAAATAATATCACCCCCAACAAGTTTTGGAACGCAGAGCAGGGAAGGAGAAAGGGAAAAGCCATCCCAGTAGGCGTATCACAACCAACCACCGCATTTCAAACTAACAAATTTTGTTTTGAAACAGGTAAGAGAAATGGCATTTATAACGGAAATGCATGCCACAAGAAAGATTGTCAAACTGGGGCAGCAAATTTTCTTTTCAGTTAGAAAATTTTCTGGAAGACAGGTACCCATTCGAGGAAGAATAAAAATAACACCAGTCTCAAGGGAAGTGGTCTTTGAACCAGTGTTGCCCCAGTATAATAAGTTTCAATGGAGGAAGTTGTTCCCCAACAGACATTAACAAAGGGATGACACTTGTGCTCAAAAAAACAAAAGCCATTATCATCCCCAGCAGCTTCCAGAAGAATGAAGCATCGATTTGAAGGGATAAAATTCCCCAGCAGCATTATCCTCAACAACGTTATCCCAAGAAGATAACACTTTTATCCCCAGCAGTGTTGAGAGAAAATAAATTCTGAAAAAAAATTGAATTTGAAGGAGGGGAAGAAAGGAGACTCCCACAGTGGTATTATCCCCAGCAAGCAAGAACAAAGCAGCGCAAAGGAAAAAGAAAAGAAAAGAAGAAATTACGAAGGTAAGTTTCTCAAATCATTGATCTTTACATTTTCCTCCTAGGATAAAAGTCCTAATTTGATGAATTTTCTTCCCGATACAATCTTGGTCCGATGAAATTTTTCTCCCAAGATAATATATCAAATCTTAGTCCGATGAAATTTTCTCCTAAGATACCAAATCTTAGTCCGATGAATCTTTCTCCTAAGATCACAACAAAATGGACCTAGTTTGACGATTTATCTCCTAGAGTCACAATCTTGGTCCGATGAAATTTTTCTCCCAAGATAATATTTCAAATCTTAGTCCGATGAAATTTTCTCCTAAGATACCAAATCTTAGTCCGATGAATCTTTCTCCTAAGATAGAAATCTTAGTCCGATAAAATTTTCTCCTAAGATTTCAAATCTTAGTCCGATGAATCTTTCTCCTAAGATCACAACAAAATGGACCTAGTCTGACGATTTATCTCCTAGAGTCAAAATCTTGGTCTGATGAAATTTTTCTCCCAAGTTAATATAATAAAATCTTAGTCGGATGAATCTTCTCCTAGGATCAAAATCTAGTCTGATGAATTTTCCCCTAGGATAATTTAAAAAAAAAAGAAGAAGAAGTTTGAATTTGAAAAAAAAAGAGGTTGTTGAAATCAGGAGCCCCCCTGAAGAATAAAATGGCGATTTATTGATGGAAGTCAGGAGCCCCCCTGAAGAATAGAATGACGATTTATTGATGGAAGTAAGGAGCCCTCCTAAAGAGAGGAAAGACGTTTTTAAAAGTTTGTTGAAATCTCGCCAACCTAAAGAAAGGAATGGCGATGTATTGGTTGAAGTCAGGAGCCCCCCTGAAGAACAGAATTGCGATGTATTGGTTGAAGTCAGGAGCCCTCCTGAAGAATAGAATGTCGATTTATTGGTTGAAGTTAGGAGCCCGCCTGAAGAGAGGAATGGCGATTATTTTCAAAGTTGTTGTTGAAGTCAGGAGCCCGCCTGAAGAGAGGAAAGGCGTTTTTAAAAGTTGTTGAAATCTTGCCAACCTAAAGAAAGGAATGGCGATGTATTGGTTGAAGTCAGGAGCCCGCCTGAAGAGAGGAATGGCGATTATTTTCAAAGTTGTTGTTGAAGTCAGGAGCCCGCCTGAAGAGAGGAATGGCGATTTATTTTCAAAGTTGTGGTTGAAGTCAGGAGCCCGACTGAAGAGAGGAAAGGCGTTTTTAAAAGTTGTTGAAATCTCGCCAACCTAAAGAAAGGAATGGCGATGTATTGGTTGAAGTCAGGAGCCCACCTGAAGAGAGGAATGACGATTATTTTCAAAGTTGTTGTTGAAGTCAGGAGCCCGCCTGAAGAGAGGAAAGACGTTTTTAAAAGTTGTTGAAATCTCGCCAACCTAAAGAAAGGAATGGCGATGTATTGGTTGAAGTCAGGAGCCCGCCTGAAGAGAGGAATGGCGATTATTTTCAAAGTTGTTGTTGAAGTCAGGAGCCCGCCTGAAGAGAGGAATGGCGATTATTTTCAAAGTTGTTGTTGAAGTCAGGAGCCCTCCTGAAGAGACAAAAGGCGTTTTTAAAAGTTGTTGAAATCTCACCAACCTAAAGAAAGGAATGGCGATGTATTGGTTGAAGTCAGGAGCCCGCCTGAAGAGAGGAATGTCGATTATTTTCAAAGTTGTTGTTGAAGTCAGGAGCCCGCCTGAAGAGAGGAATGACGATTATTTTCAAAGTTGTTGTTGAAGTCAGCAGCCCGCCTGAAGAGAGGAAAGGAGTTTTTAAAAGTTGTTGAAATCTCGCCAACCTAAAGAAAGGAATGGCGATATATTGGTTGAAGTCAGGAGCCCGCATGAAGAGAGGAATGGCGATTATTTTCAAAGTTGTTGTTGAAGTCAGGAGCCCGCCTGAAAAGAGGAATGGCGATTATTTTCAAAGTTGTTGTTGAAGTCAGGAGCCCGCCTGAAGAGAGGAATGATGTTTAATTTTAAAGTTGTGTATTTGAAGTCAGGAGCCCGCCTGAAGAGAGGAATGACAGTTTATTTTCAAAGTTGTTGTTGAAGTCAGGAGCCCGCCTGAAGAGAGGAATGACATTTATTTTTAAAAGTTGTTGTTGAAGTTGGGAGCCCGCCCATAGAACAGAGGCATACATTCAGTCTTTACATTTCAAACATTGAAGTTGGGAGCCCGCCCAGATAACAGAGGCATACATTTCAGTATTTATATTTCAAACGTCGAAGTTGGGAGCCCACCCAGATAAGAGAGGCATACATTTCAGTCTTTACATTTCAAGCATTGATGTTGGGAGCCCGCCCAGATAACAGAGGCATACATTTCAGTCTTTACATTTCAAGCATTGAAGTTGGGAGCCCGCCCAGATAAGAGAGGCATACATTTCAGTCTTTAATTTTCAAGTATTGAAGTTGGGAGCCCGCCCATACAACAGAGGCATACATTTTAAGATCAAGTCAGAGGACAATAAAACAGAGGGTTACAATAGGAATTCCCAGCAGGAAACAATAAAAATCCCCAGCACCGGGAAGCAAAAGGTTGCAACAAGAGGTCACAACACAAACTCAAGTGCATGTGTCAAAAAGAAGAAAAGCACCGGAAAAAATGCAAGCAGACAAGAAAGCAAGGCAACAAGAAAAATTGCAGTATAGCTTAGCTTCTTGTTTTCTTTTAAGCACGGTGTAACAAGGAGATCGGTAAGCAGTAGTAATAGCATGCAACAACAGTAACATTGCAGTCCAACGGTAGTCCCAGCTACCAAAATTTCCCGAACTACATTGACCTGATTCCTGTTTAGCCCAGGATATGTAGGAAACCTTTGAAGCAAAGGTTCGGTCAAATCTTTTTCAAAAAAAATGCTTCAACGGAGTACTCGGATGGGCAAAAATCGCTCGCTTTATCTTTGCACGAAAACCCTTCGTGTCTTCGGGCAAAGAGGGGCAGCTGTAAGCACGTGATTTTTGCCCAATATGAGAATTACTCCCAAAAAATCCAAAAATAAAATGATTTTTCTTTGGTGTGCAATTTTGTGATATTTTGAATAATTATTTGTATTTGTCTGTGCGTGTTTATTTGATAAATTAATAAAAATACAAAAATATGTCGCATTTGCATGTAGGATTTAATTCTATAATTGTTACTAATTAAATTTGTTTACAAAAAATTAAAAATTACAAAAATAGGCATCGTTTGCATTTTTAGCATTTAATGTCCAAATATACAATTTTATGCTTAATTATTACTTAATTGTGCGTTAATTGTTATTGGGAGTTAATTTGCGCTTTTATAACTTAATTTAATTCTTAATAATAGTTTAAGTATTTTTATAATTTAGTTTTAGAAAAAATAAAAGAAGAAAAGAGAAACAAAAATACAAAAAATCGGAATTGGACCTTCTCTTCAAATTCAAGCTACAAGCCCAAAAATACCCAATCTTCCCAAACGACCCAGTCCATTTCGAACTGGGTCGACCCAGTCCATAACCCAATACCCCCTATCCTGTAAAACAAAACAAAAGAAAAAAAACAAACCCTAAAAAACCTAAACCATCTGCCACCCCCTCCCTATCTTCTTCTTCTTCCTCAAGTTCCAAGTTGCCCTCCCATGTCCGCCCGTCGACCACCCTTCGTCCAACAGTTGACGCAGCAACGAAGCTGCTCTCCGACCACCCATGACTACATCGTCTTCATCTCCTTCTTCTTCGTCCGAATTTCCTAGCCCTATCCGCCATTGATGAAGCTCGTCGAGCTCAAGCTTGAGCTCGACGTCCATGGTCGCCGCTGCTACTGCTTCAACTTTCTTCTTCACTGTTGCTACCATAGCTGCTACTGTTTCGTCAAGGTCGAACATGAGCTAACATGGAGGCGCCAAGCAGTGTCGTTGCTTCAAGATTCCAGCATTCATCGACGCGCCGCTGCTGCATCCTCCAGTTCCTCCATTGATGCTGTGTCGACAAGCTTCACCCTGCTGCCGCGATGCTGCTTCTTTTCCTCCTTCCGGTCACGTCGAGCTGCTGCTGTTTTGAGTCATCACTGCTGCTCACGTTTCCGCCATGGCCACGCTGTTGTGGCTGCTTTCGTCTTCTTCGTATGAACGAACCAAATGCACCCCAGCTGCTTCTGTTTCATCGCGTCTGTCACGTTGAACTGCTGCTACTTCGTTTGCTTCAGTTGCTTTTTAGGTTCGTGTTCGTCGTCATTTGTTCAAGCTTTGGTCGAGGTCATCAAAACAGTCCATACATATTTCGTTTCAATCCGGTTAGTAGATTTTGAGTTTTATTTGGTCCGTATTTCGTTTTGATATTTCTCGGTAGATATTTGATTTTTTTTGTTTTGTTCATGTTCATATGATTTGTTTTAATTTTCAGATTTCAAATGGAAAGTTAATTAGTGGTTTTTCATGTTTATTTCATGTTTGTTTTATTGTTTAAGTAAGAATTTGTTAGTTTGATATTTGTTAGATTCAAATTGAAATTTAATTGATTATTTCTTCAATTTGTTTCATGTTGTTATATATTTTCCAGAAATTATTAATGTTGTTTGAGTCATTTAAATCCGTCATGTTTGTTATTTTAAAAAATAGATTCATTCATGTTCATACTTTGTTTGTTTGTTCTTGAATCCGAAATTTGTATAGTTTGATTTTTTGTTTATCATTTATGATTATTTCTTGAATTTGTCTCATAATCTTGTTTATAGGAATTGTTTGTTGTAATGTTGTTAGAGTAGTTGATTTTAAGTTCAATATTATTGAATTTAGAAATCTAAATATACTTGTTTGTTGTTGTTGTTGAATCCGAAAATAGGATTGTTTGTTGCTAAAATATTGTTCAATCAAATTTTAGTTGTTCTTTGTTGTTCAATTTGTGTTCATGTGATTTGTTGTTGAAATGTTGTTGAAATCATGTTCATGTGATTTGTTGTTGAAATGTTGAAGAAATCATGTTCATGAAATTTGTTGTTTGAACATTGTTAGAAATTAATCATATTGTCTATATTTTGGTTAAGTTTGATTAATTGATGTGTTATAGCTGATGGGTAGTTTGGTAATTTATAGTACTTTCGGGGGTAAAATAGTAATTTACAATAGGGTCGGAGGGGTAGTTTAGGAATTGTACATTTTGTAATTGTTTATATGAAGCATGGGGGACAAAATGAAATGGGGTGGGTTGTGATATAGTTGTTTAATATAAAGGGGGGACAAGACAAAATTTAGTGGGGGGAATCTTGTATTTATTTATGTTAGGCATGGGGGACAAAATATAATGGGGTAGTGTGATATGTTTATTTAATGTAATGGGGATGAGTGGGAAGATAATGGGTTTGGTAGAGAAAAAGTATTGATTTTAATTGATTGAAAGATTTATGGGATGAGTTATATATAGGAAGTCTTGAAATCAGATAAGAGGGAGACAGAGAGAGAGAAAACACAGACAGAGAATAAGAACGAGAAAAAAAACGGACAGAGAATAGAAGAGAGAAAAAAGGGCTGAACATTTAAGAGAAAGAAAAATTCCGAAAAATATTTAAGCTTTCAAAATAAAAATAAAAACTAAAAAATCTTCTGCTTTCTTTCTTTGTTTGAAATTAGTATTAATGGTTGTTGTTTCATTCAAAGCTTGAAGCTTTTGTTTTTGGGATTACTGTTCTACTGGTTTGCAAACTCTGTTCCTGGGTTGTTACTGCTGCTGGACTGTTGTTGCTGTATTGTTATTACTGTCGCTGATTCTCATCATCATTTTCTTTTGCTTCCAATATCAGGTACATATCTATAAATTCATGTCATGAAAAGCTTCGACATGGCAAGTAAATGAAGTTTGGAATTATAAGGATGTCTTCTACTCATTTAAATTTTATTAGTTTAAGTTTCAATTTTGTTTTAGTTGGTTAATATAGTATTATACTTGACATGATAAACTGTTAACTAATTAACCTTCTGGAGTAGTAAATTCCACGATAATCTTATATGTTTTGAGGATTAGTGATGACATTTACTTTTTGAATTGTTGAGATAGGGAACATGGCAGAAAGTTGGCCATTAATTACATTTGTGATACTGTTGGTTAAGCGTAGGATAGTATGGAAATACCAAGAAACTATATTACTAGCATATCTCGTCCAATATTTGATTTTGTTCAAAGCTAGAAGATTGTTAGTTGTATTTTGATCATATACGGCGCAATAATGGTTATGTGTATAATCAATAGTTGAAAGGTGAATTGATATAATCCGTTATGATTACAATGTTGGAATATTGCAAACAGTTCATGATGTATGTTTGCGTTATATGTGATGTCGTCTTATTAAATCAATTGGTAGATTCGTTCTCTTTCTTAATAACAAATGGCCATAGTTATTTTGAGAGTGCGATCAATTCAATTCTAAAAAAAAAACAAAGTATAAAAAAATAATGTCAATGATTTTTTTTACAAAATATAGAGTTAAGTGTTTGCAAATAGTCGCATAGGCAGAGAATAAGAATTGGTTTATTTATCTCAAACTCAATCTTTGTAAACAAATTAACCAAACAATTATAACTTTGGACTAAAAACAAGTATATGAGAAGGATATGGGATTTACAAGCACGAATTGCAACATTTTATGTCAAGGATATGTAGAAATAGAATTCGCATTAAATGTAACAATAAAAATTCTTCAGAAACTATTAATTTGTTTATCAAATTAATTCTTTTTCCAGTTTTATATGCGATTCAATTTTTGGATATGTTAATGTTGTATCCACGATAAAAATGGTAGTATTTTTAGTTACATGTTGTTTGTTTCTTTTTCATATCATTAATTCTTTAAAATTTGAATAGTTTTGAGGTATATAATTCATACGCGTAAAATAAGACTTGTAGCAACGCCTAATAAATTTTGAATTCTTTGTCAAGAAATTTGGTGGCATCCCAATCGGTGATTCTCCATGACTCTTACATTTAAAAATAGATGGATGCAATAAACATTTGTAGAGAATTTATATTACTGTCAAGAATATTTGCATAATTAGGGATGCGTTCGCGTGACTTGATTATACTTCTAAAGGCAATTCGGATTATGCGTTCGCGCAACTTCGAGCAAATTTTTAATAAAAAGAGATTCGTCGGAGGATCTTAAATTAATTTCATAAAACCCGAGATGTGCGGTTCACTACTTAATCATACAAAAAGTGCGAATGTTCTTGATTTTATTTAAAGCACAATTTCGAAAAATAATTATTTTATAATAAATATATTATCAATATCATTGTGTACACGTACGCGTGACACGATTTTTCACGTTAAAAAATATAATATATAAAACGAATACACGTATGCATGATTCGATTCGAAGAAGGGTCTTTAATTATAAACAATCTAAACAGAAGCGGTAACAAAATCATGCAATAAAAATGTAAAATCGAGATAATTAAGCCAAGAATAAAAACAGTTAAGCGACCGTGCTAGAACCACGGAATTCGGAAATGCCTAACACCTTCTTCCGGATTAACAGAATTCCTTACTCAGGATTTCTGGTTCGCAGAATAATAAACAGAGTCATATTCTCCTCGATTCAGGGATTAAAATTGGTGACTTGGGACGCCTTAAAATTCCCAGGTGGCGACTCTGAAACAAATAAACAAATCCCGTTTCGACTGTCCTTTAATTGGAGAAAACTCCCTACGCCCCTCGCGGGGGCGGAAGAAGGAGGTGCGACAGTGAGAATTCGAATTGTGAGCCCAAGTACCGAGCCGATGGTCTAGAACTTGCCCTGAATGTTTGTTGAGGCGAAATCATAGGTGGAACTTGCCTTGAGACGTGATTATAGGCTCTCCTTGATCTAAAATGCAAAATTTGAACAATTTCCATGACCTACCAATGAAATAATCCCTAGTTCAACCCTTTTGAGCCTTAAACCTTTTTCGTTCATGAACCAAGCTACAAGCCTATACCCGTTCTTAATGAAACCCTCTCTTGGCACCCAAATTTTCCCTTGAGTAAATGGCAAATGTCTAAGTTTGGGGGGGGGAGACAAAGAAGGCATCAATGTGGTAAAAAGGCGCAAAAACAAAAGAAAAGGAAGGCAATGAAGAAGAGAAAAAGACAAAAATGAATAAGAACAAAAAAAAGAAGGAAATCCATAAAAAAAAGGGAGAAAGGATTTGAACTGCAAAAGAAAGAGTGACAATGCGTCTCTCCAACCCCTTGAGAGAAGTGAATTACTCAATTGAGTCAAGAAAGTGTGCCAAAATAAATCAAAAGAAGTGCTTGAGGGAAGATTTGAACAAAAACACGTCCTACCTTTACCCAAAGCCTTCACAACGACTCCTCAAAAGCCCTATATGATCTTGAGTTGAGGGAAACCTACATTAGTGGATACTTACATAAGGGGAAAGCATATGGTACTTAGAGCCGGACTTAGGGCCTTTTCTTTGTGAGAGATGAGAGAGAAGTCCATTCACCTCGGTTTGTGTGCAAATACTCTAAAAGGTGAGGTTCACTCAGGGAAAGTCGAGGATGTGTGAGTTTGGGTTCCACAATGACCAAAGAAATTGAGAAAGGTTCCTTGATGAAATGTGTCAACTCTTGATGCTCTTGCGTCGCACTTGATCCACAAGTTTGCAAAGTTTAAATGTGTTAATGATGCATTCGCATTGAGCGCAATTGTTAGTCCCAATTAAGGCTTGTTGAAGTTATTTTAGGATAAAAAGGAATTTCTCGAGTGTTGTCCATTGAGGGGTAGGTCTCATTTTATTTTCTTGAGGACAAGCAAAGGTTTAAGTTTGGGGGAGTTGATAACTGTGATTTCTACATGTTTTATACCCATTCTTACCTAAGCTTTGTGCATTAACTGCCAGAAATTAGTCCCAAAATGCTTACAAGTTGCGCTTGATTGCAGGTTTGAGCGACAAGATGACAAATACTAAAGATCGGCTCAAAAAGGAGTGAAATCTGCCAAGTGTCAAAAGACAACTGAAAGGGGGGATCAAAAGGACCTGCGCGGTCCGCACTGTTTTGTCACGCGACCGCGCAGGAGAGTTCAGAAGCTGGACATCTTCAAGTTCAACCTGCGCGGTCCGCACTGTTCTGCCACGTGGCCGCGCAGGAAAGTTCAGAGGCCATGATATCTTCAAGTCAAGCTACGCGGTCCGTGCCCCTTTTCATGCGATCCGTGCCTAAGAGTATCAGAGACTAAATTGTTCAAGGCAAAAGCCCACGCGACCGCGCATCATTTGTGCGCGGTCTGCGTCAGACCCTCAGGGGTATTTTTGTCCGATTTTTCCTGTGTAGTATAAATAGAACATTTTACTTTTTAGCAGCAGTTTTTTTTTAGATCTGTTTTGAGAGCATAGAGCAGCTGAACTTGGGATTTCATGATTTTAGCCTATTTTGGGCAATCTCTTCTAGTATTAACGTGGATTTGAGTAGATTAACATTGTAGTTAATTGTTATGTCAATTTCATCTATTATTTCTTCAATTTCTGTTCCTATTATGGCTAGCTGAACCCATTAGCTAGGGTTGTGGCTCAACCCTAGTGTGGGTAATTAATGGGTGTGATTGTTTAGTGCATGAATGATGTTGGGTATTTGTTATTTGAATTAATCTTATGTTTTCATTAAGATTTGGTGGTTGCAAACACTAAGTCTAGCTTAGTGAGTCTTGACTCTTCTTGAGAAAGAGAGTCTATGACCCCAAGATTAATTCTAACAAGGAATTGGGATGGACCCATGAGAATGGTAGTCCCAATTAACGGGTTAAACCTCGAGAGAGTAATTACCCAACTTGAACCATAAGTTGCTTGGGCAAATTGGCCTACCCAATTGGTCTCGAGAGAGTCAATTGGGCAAAATCACTCTCTCTACCGAGAGGTGTGAGAGTGAGTGCAAAAGTGCAATGGTTATAGCATAAGTCCCATAGTCATCATTCTTGCATTAGGAATCTCTACCCGTTAGTTGACCACCTAGGTACATGCCACGACCCTAGTGCCTTTCTCTATATTGCATACAACTTAGAATCATAATTTTAGCATAACTTAGCTTTACAATTGTAGTTGATAAATTGTAGCTATTAATCAAAAGAAAACCAAAAATGTTAGAAGATCAATTAGGAGCTAAAACATAGTCCTAGACTATACAAACACGCAACTCCAAATTGAAGTTCCCTGTGGAAAATTGACCCCGATACCGCTATTGGGTAAAAGTATTAGCGCCCACTCTTCCTCAGGTCGAGTCCGCTGCGATCACTTGCCCCTTATGTGAGTCCCCACTAATGTAAGCTTCATTCAACTCACGATCATATAAGGCTTTTGTGGAGACATAATGAAGGCTCTTGGTTCAAGGTAGGAAATGTTTGGTCTAAGTAGGTTCCATCTTCCCTTTAGCACTTCTTTTGCTTCATTTTGGCACGTACTCACTTGACCTTTTAAATTATTTCACTTCTTTCTAAGGGGTTAGAGAGACACACTGTCACTCTTTCTTGTTCATTTCAACTCTTTTCTCCTTTCTCAACTTTCCACACCTTTCATTCTTTGTTTTTATTGAATCCCTTCATTCTTTTCTACATTGAACATTTTTTTGTCTTTTTGCTTTTCTTTCTTTTTCATTGCCTTTCCTTTTCTTCATTTTGTACCTTTTTACCACTTTGTTGCAATCCTCGTCTCTCCTCCCAAACTTATACTTTTGCCATATGCCAAGGAAAGATTGGGTGCCAAGAGAGGGTATCTTTAGAACGGGTAAAAGCTTGTATCGTGGTTCTTGAAGGAAAAAAGTCTAAGGCTCAAAATGATTGACCAGGATTTTATCATTGGTAGGCTATGGAAGTGTTCAAGATATCATTTGGATCAAGGAGAGCCTACAATCATGTCTCAAGTCAAATTACACTTAGGATTTCGCCTAGACAAACATTCAGGGCAAGTTCTAGACCAATGGCTCGGGACTTGGACTTGCAATTCAAATTCTCACCATGTAAGCTATGGGATTGCTAAAGATACAGAGTCGAGGGCCCACAACAACCTTAGATAAGATTTGAGCACACAATAGTCCCAAAAAACCACTTGATGATTATCGGCCAATACAAGAGTCTCAAGGTCACAACTTTCACCATCCTATACACAACAATTTGTTTTTGACCATAGGATCAAAGGCAAATGTGTTAGGCCCAAGTGAAGCTTTGCTTGAGGCACCCTTACCAACTAACTACTAAAAAGCAAAAAGGAAAACAGACTCAAACCCTTAAGAAGGTTGTCGTGCCATCTATCATCAGGAAGAACCACCCGGTTCACACAAATTCCACCTTTGGAAAGAACCGTGGCATTAAGAAAACTAAAGGCTTATTGCAAAAAACTCAAAATAAGAAGCTACGAACATAAAATAAGAAGCTAAAAAAGGAAAAATGCGGAAAGTAAAATGAATATGTACAAAAGGGGATTTAATCGGATATACAATAGGGGGAATGAATATATACATAAGAACATAACTTTTATATACAGACCCAAAGTAAAAAGTACGAAAAGTGCAATGAAATGCTAAAATTATATACATACCAAATATAAAAAGGAAAGAAAGCGTAAAATATTGTCATGTGTACAGTCATCCAACTATCCAAATAAGGCTACCCCCTCAAATGAAAGCTGGCATTGTCCTCAATGCAAACTAACCAATATAAGCACAAAAATAGAGGAGAGGAAAAAGAAACTCCCTATGGGCCCTCCGTCTGCATGGGATCCTGAGTCTGGATCCCTAGGTCCTCTGTCTTCTCGGGAACCTGTGACTAGCTCCCTATGATCTGTGGCTCTGCTGGGACCTAGACTGAGTCCAGGGGCTGGCTGGAGGAACCTCCTTGCGGGTCCTCCAACTGAATAACTGCATCGTCAGACCGGGGGATCACCCTCTTCCTCTTAGGAGGCCTCTCGGACTCCTGCTATGGCTAGGGATGGGCTGCTGGTGCTGGGTCATGTAATAGAAAATCTAAAGGCAGGTGATACGCCTTCAATCTCTCAAACTCGACCCGTAACTCCTTCACCGGCTCTTTTGAATCCCGAGTCTTCCTCATTTTTTTTGCCTCCCTAGCAAGTTCCTTAAGTGCCTTTCCATGTGAATCAACAGCGTCCGTAAGCAATTTTTGGTTCCCTAGGATCTTCTTCTGGTTGTCCAGAAGATCCTTGAGAGTGTCCTCAATGGACTGTGGGACCTGTGGAGGAGGAGGTGCTGACTGAGTTGTCACCATGGTAGATAGTACAGACAGCTTAGAAGTAACTGTCTGCATCCAATTGTTTATGCTGGTGAGGGCCTGGCTCAGGTGGTGGGCAGTCAATGGTATACAGCGGTGGAGGGTATCTGGGGAGCTATAGAAGTGGATGGACCTGGGGCCATGTCTGCTGAGGTGGAAGGAGGCTGAGTAGGAGCCACTACCACTACTGGCTCTTCAGACTGGCCAATCGAAGTAGTGGCTTTGCCATTGAAGTGCTTGCCCTTAGGGTTGTCATCACCCTGTAGGTTATACCATGAGAAATGTGCCTTCACCTTCACTTTCATATCAAACTTCAGCTTTTCCACATCTTGGTCCTCCAGGTACATGGTCAGGAAGTTGGGGAAGGGATAAGATCTGTCACCTTCGTTTACTACCCGTGTAATAACCCGGGACATCACATTCCCGACGTTAATCAGGTACCCCACCATGATAGATGCTACCAAAATCGCCCGGTGAATAGGGAGTGAGTTGTCATGGGTGGTGGGGTCTAGCCTGGTGCACACAAATGTCTCCCACCCCTTAGCCTCAAAGTTCAAAGTTCTCCTTAAGATCTTCACTCCCGCAGTCAACCAATCTGGGGTGGTACCTGGGATTGCCAAGTACTCCGCCAACCAAGGACAAGCTTCCTCACCCAATGCCATCTTCTCCAAGTAAAAGGACTCATCCTCCTCCAAGAAGCCCAGGTAATCATTTATGGTCTTGACATCGAATTTCACCATCAAGTTCTGCACTTTGGTGACTGTGGTGCCCTTTTTTATGTGGGACACATTTGTGTAGAACTCCTCACTAAATGCTCATTGGCATCCTTCACATGTCTACGAAATAGTCCTATCTAGCTCTCTCTCTGAATTGCCTCAACACATTGGGGTTGTGAGACAAAAGGTCCCGGGTGGTAAATTTACACTCAGGTATCAATTTCCTCTCGGGCCACCACTCTCGGAACTTATGGTAGGCAACCTCACTTACAAACCGGTCCTGCCATGCCTCCGGATTTCTAGTCCTCTCTACCTCACCTACTTGGGGCTCACCCCCTTCTACTTCTTCCCCATCTTCTGCTACTGGACCCTCTCCGGATAGTGAAGCTGTAGGAGAGGTGGAGTATTCATTTCCACTGCCGGCAGCTGAGCCCTTAGACGACTCAGAAGATATACGTACTGATGCTTGGGCAGTGGGAGAGCCTGAAGGTGTATCCCTCAACCTGTTCCTCTCTGGCCAGTCAGGAACATACTCTTTCACGGAGCCTGAAGATGCCTCCCGGGAAGGCTCATACTCACTCCCCGACTGGTCAATGGCTCTGTCAGCAGCTCTTATGATCCTCCTTGTGTTCTTTATGTTTTGTCGGACTTGTGGGGTCAATCTTAGCATTCCTTGTCCCCTACCCCGGGAGGACTCTCTCTTCCTGATTGTTTACTACCTTTTCCTCGAGATTTCACAATTTTCTGCAAACAACATTCAGTTATGCTTTGTTAGTATCAGTAGAAACAATGCAATGCAAAGTTGCAGAAAAATTTGTTGCAGACAATTTAAATGTTGCAGAATGCGCACCGCACAAAATGAGGTGCGGCCGTAAAGAGGCTACCACGGACTGCACAAAATCCATTACGGTCCGCACAGAGGTAGGGTCCATACTACCCACTCTCTGAATCTATGCACCGCGGACTGCACAAAAAGGCATTGAGATTCGCATTGAGATTCGCATTGAGGCACCGCGGACCTCACAAAATCCATTGCAGCCGCGGTCCTCAAATGTCAGTATTCAGTACTTGGTCCATTGCAGTCCGCATAAAATAGCATTGCGGACCGCACAGAGGCACCGCGAACCGTACAAAATCCACCGCGGTCCACACGAGTGCCCAGTAACAATACCAACCTAGGGTTCATGTTTTGTTCATTTTAAGTCCAATTATTCACCTGTTAATGATTCTCTAAGTGTTGCCTCAGTGTTTTAACTACCTAGTCCTAATTAAAACAGTATTTAACTAACCTATGCTACAAGATTGAAAGAAAAACGGGAAGGGAAGGAAAAAGGAACTAAGAAAAATAAAAATTCAAAGAAAATAACAAAATTAAACAAATGAGAAGGAATTAAAGTTACCAAAAATGAGATGCAGTGATGATTAATGAGCCTTAGCAGTTAATTTCGTGCAATGAGAGTGATGAACAGTGATTTTTATGCTTCTGAGAATAAAAAGATCGAAAAGTTCAAAAGGAGGGCCTCAGGTCCTACTTATAGAAAAAGGTCCTAGGCCCCAGCTCACCTACCCACCACGGACCGCACAAATCATGAGGCACTGGCAAATTGACCACTGCAAACCTCAAGAAATCCAGTGCGGCCACAGTGGACCACCGTGGACCGCACAAAATGCAAAACAACCGCGGTGGAAAACTTCAGAGACTTCCTACTTTTGTCAAATCACTTATGCGGTCCGCATTGATTTCTTTCCCCCGCACAAAGGCCTTTGTAGCCACACAAAATGGGTGCGGTCCGCATTGCCTACTTCAGAGAGTGTTGATTTTTCATCTTGTTCCTGCACTACATCAACATAATCCTACAACATATCACAACCAATTAGTCCAAAAATAACTCCTACACAACAATGAAAATCAAAGAAAAACAAGAAGAAAGACACATGGGTTGCCTCCTAAGAAGTGCTTGATTTAACGTCGCGGCACGACACAGGTTACAATCAAATCACTTGAGATGAAGGAGTGCCACAACGTGGCTATCATCAATCTTGCCCAGGTAGTGCTTGACCCTGTGCCCATTCACTCTGAAAACTTCCTCATTTTTGTTCTTCAAGTCAAGTTCACCAAACGGAGTCACAAACACCACTTCAAAAGGTCCACTCCATTTTGACTTAAGCTTTCCCGAAAACAGACATAATCGAGAGTTGAACAAGAGAACCAAATCACCTACTTTGAACTCCTTGCCACGAGCATGTTTATCATGAAGGTAACTTCATCTTGTCCTTGTACAAGGACAAACTAGAGTAGGCATGGAATCAGAATTCATCAAGTTCATTAAGCTGCTCCACACGAAGATTTGCTGCCACATCCCATTCAAGATTCAACTTCCTCAAAGCCCACATGGTATTGTTCTCTAACTCAACCGGTAGATGGCAAGCTTTCCCAAACACCAACCCATACGGAGACATACCAATCGAAGTCTTGTAAGCAGTCCTATAACCCTATAGAGCATCACCCAACTTCTTTGACCAATCGGTCCTATTTGCATTGACCGTCTTTGACAATATACTCTTGATTTCCCTGTTTGAGACTTCAACTTGGCCACTCGCTTGGGGATGATAAGGAGTATAAACTTTGTGGTTGACACTATACTTTGCAAGCAAAGTGTCAAAAGCTCTATTACAAAAATGAGACCCCCCATCACTTATGATTGCACGAGGAGTACCAAACCTTGTAAAAATGCTCTTCTTAAGAAACGCAATAACACTTCGGGTCTTATTGTTGGGTAAAGCCATGGCTTTAACCCATTTTGATATATAGTCAACCGCCACAAGAATGTATGTGATCCCGCATGAGCTAACAAACGGGCCCATAAAATCAATGCCCCATACATAAAAAATATCAACTTCAAGGATGGTATTGAGAGGCATCTCATTTTTCTTTGAAATTCCACCCACTCTTTGACATTCGTCACACCTCTTCACAAGTTCACTTGCATCTTTGTACAAAGTTGGCCAATAGAACCCACAACTAAGAACTTTGGAAGCCGTCCTCTCCCCGCCATGATGGCCACCATAGGGAGAGGAATGACAAGCCTCCAGGATACTCAATTGCTCTTCCTCCGGGACAGACCTTCGGATCACACCATCCGTGCAAATCTTGAACAAGTATGACTCATCCCAATAGAAATCCAAACTATCCTGTTTGAGCTTCTTTCTTTGGTTAGAAGGGAGCTCACACGGGATTATACCATTCAATTGGAAATTAGCAACATCCACAAACCGTGGCATATCATTCATTGACACCAAAAGGAGTTGTTCGTCGGGAAATGAATCATTAATCTCTAGTCCATCACGAGGCCTCCCCTCCTCCTCCAAGCGGGGCAAGTGGTCCGCCACTTGGTTTTCACTACCCTTCTGGTCCACAATCTCCAAATCAAACTCTTGAAGTAACAAGACCCATCGCATCAGTCTAGCTTTGGAATCCTTCTTCATCATCAAGTATCGGAGTGCGACATGATCATTATGGACTATGACCTTGGCACCCATAAGATACGACCAAAATTTCTCCATGGCAAACATAATAGCCAAAATTTCTTTCTCGGTCACCATGTAGTTCATTTGAGAATCATTCATTGTCTTGCTCGCATAGTACACTGGATGAAATATTTTATTCACTCTTTGACCCAAAACCGCCCCAACCACAACATCGCTAGCATCACACATGATCTCAAAGGGTAAGCTCCAATTAGGTGCGGTAATGATAGGAGTGGTGGTCAACTTGTGCTTGAGAAGTTCAAAAGCTTGCATACATCTCTCATCGAACACAAACTTGGCATCTTTTTCCAATAACTTGCATAAGGGGTTCACTACCTTGGAAAAGTCTTTGATAAATCTCCAGTAGAACACCGCATGCCCAAGAAAACTTTTAACTCCCTTGACAGAGGTAGGGGGAGGGAGCCTTGAAATCATATCAATTTTTGCTTTGTCCACCTCGATACCATGCTTTGAAATTTTATGCCCAAGAACTATGCCCTATTCCACCATGAAGTGGCATTTCTCCCAATTAAGAACAAGATTGGTTTCTTCACAACGGGCCAACACTCTATTAAGATTTTTCAAACACTCTTCAAATGAATCACCCACAACACTATAGTCATCCATAAGCATCCCCAAAATATATTCCACCATATCGGTGAAAATGGCCATCATACATCGCTGAAATGTAACCGGTGCATTACACAACCCAAAAGGCATCCTAGAAAAGGCAAAGGTTCCATATGGACAAGTGAATGTGGTCTTCTCTTGATCTTCCAGAGTAATCAAGATTTGGTTGTATCCATAATGCCCATCCAAGAAATAGTAGAAGGCACGCCCAACAAGTCGGTCTAATATCTGATCAAGAAAAGGCAATGGAAAGTGATCCTTGCGGGTCACTTTATTCAACTTGCGGTAGTCCATGCATACCCTCCAACCAGTCACGGTCCTGGTAGGAATCAACTCATTTTGCAAATTTGCAACCACGGTCATGCCACCCTTCTTCGGTACACATTGCACCGGCGAAGTCCAAGAGCTATCAGAGATCGGGTACACAACCCCGACATCCAACCACTTGATCACCTCTTTTTTCACAACTTCTTGCATTACCTCGTTCAACCTCCTTTGATGTTCCAAGGAGGGCTTTGCATCATCTTCCAGAATAATCTTGTGCATACAGAATGCGGGGCTTATCCCCTGAATATCAGCTAAAGTCCATCCAATTTCCTTCTTCTGCTTTTGGAACATCGCCAATGTGGTATCAACCTGCATGTTAGTAAGACAAGAGGAAAGAATAACTGGCAAAGTAGAACTAGGGCCTTAAAACTCACACCTGAGGTGTGGAGACAACGACTTCAACTCCAACATCGGAGGTTCCTCAATTGAAGGTTTTGTTGGTGGAGTCTTTCTATTCGCAAGGTCCAAAGATAGTTTCCTAGGCTCATAAGAGTAAGAGCCCATCCCATGTAAAGTATTCACACACTCCACTCGGCCTTCATTATCATTGACATCAAGATTCAACAACACGGCCTCTAGAGGGTCTTCCACATTGATCATTGAACTTGTATCATCAACTATCACTATCGTGACAAGGTCCACAAAAGAGCACACCTCAGAACTGTTGGGATACTTCATTGACTTGCACACATGAAAGACCACTTTTTCATCACCCACCCGGAAGGTGAGTTCCCCTGCTTCCACATCAACTAAGGCCTTCCTAGTAGCAAGTAAAGGTCTCCCTAATATGATTGGAACTTCATAATCCACCTCACAATCCAAGGTCAAAAAATCAACTGGCAAGATAAATTTGTCCACCCGGACAAGCACATTATCAATAATACCCATTGGTCTCTTCATCATTCTATCTGCCATTTACAATCTCATGGAAGTCGGCCTTGATTGCCTAATACCCAAAATTTTGAAAACTGAGTAGGGCATCAAGTTGATACTTGCCCCCAAATCACATAGAGCCTTATCAAAGTCCGCATTCCTAATGGTGCAAGGAATGGTGAAAGCACCGGGATCTTCAAGCTTCGGGGCCATTGAATGCACTATTGCACTAACTTGGTGGGTCATCTTTATAGTTTCACAATCCATGGATCATTTCTTTGTCACCAAGTCCTTCATAAATTTATCATAGCCCGACATTTGTTCAAGAGCCTCCACCAAAGACACATTAATGGATAAGCTCTTCATCATGTCAATGAACTTTCTAAATTGATTCTCATTTTTCTGCTTCGCGAGCCTTTGAGGATAAAATGGAGGTGGCCTTGGCAAAGGAGCCTTGACTTTAGGCACAACCGGCTCCGGCATGTCTATTACGTATTCCCTAGACGGGTTCACGTCGTTTTGAGTTTCTACCTCAACATCTTGAATATCAATCCTCGGCATCAGAGTCCGCATTCATTTTCATCATCTGTTCAAACATCATTTCAATTCTCCCCATATCATTGTTGGAAGAACTAGGACCTTGGGATGGAAATAGGGGTGGATTGTTCGGTTGTTGGTATATTGGGGTAGGGCTGTTCATTCGGATCGGATATCCGAAATCCGAACCGATCCATTCAATTTCGGATTTCAGATTTCAGATTGGATCGGATTTCGGATTGTGTTTATTAAAATTTCAGATTTCGGATCGGATTCGAACTGTTATATTTTAATCTAATCCGATCCATAATTCGAAATTATTAGGTAATGTATAAATACTACACTTTTATTTCGGATAGACAGACTTCCTTTGCATCTTCCTCCAAGTTATTACCTTTATAATTGCTAGATTTAGTTATATTGGCATCATAGTACTCTCATAATTGCATAAACATGAATTTTTCTTAATGTATTGCCTCTTTTACAAAGAAAATATACATATTAGTTTGCAACTTTGAGGCATAATACGATCCGAAATCCGATCCGATCCAAACTTTAAAATCCGATCCAATCCGATATAATTCGGATTGGATTTGGATTGCATTTTCTAGAATCCGAAATCCGAAATTCGAATTCGAAATGTGCTAAATCCGATCCAATCCGATCCGTGCACAGCCCTACATTGGGGGCCTTTGGAAGCCTTCCCCCGATTTTCTTGGTTGCCATTGTTCTAACCTCCCTGATTATTGTTACCACCCCAGTTGTTGTTGCCATTCCAATTACCCTGATTGTCCTGATTATTGTTTTGATTGCCCCAATTGGAATTTTGGTTGTTGTTCCCCCAATTACCATTGCCTTGTTGTTGTTGATTGCCCTAATTGCGTTGGGGTCTCCATTGTTGTTGGTTGGAAGAATTGCCCCTTTGGCCTTGATAGTTGTTCACGTATGACACCTATTCATTCTGCCCATCATAACCATCATCTTGGAATCCACCATAATCATTGTCAAATTGCTCCGAATTCCCTTGGTTTTGTTAACCTCTTTGTCTTCTTTTGTTCACTAGCATGTTGACACCCTCCATGGCATTCACTTGGTGAGGAGTATGGACTTGTTGCAAATGTGCCTTTGCTAGTTGGTTCATTATAGTTGTAAGCTCAGCTATAGCCTGTCTATGGTCATGTAGCTCTTTGTGCAAATGAGTGACTGTGGGGTCACCCTGGGGCACATTGGCTCTACTTTGCCAAGTGGAGGAAGTGTCAGCCATCTCATCAAGAATGTCACAAGCCTCATCATAAGTCAGCTTCATGAAGTTGCCCCCAATAGGTTGGTTCATTATGCACTGGTTTATTATGTTAATGCCCCGGTAGAAAGTCTGTTGGATCATCGCCTCAGTCATATCATTGTTGGGGCATTCCTTTACCATTGTTCTATAGTGCTCCCAAATCTCATGTAATGGTTCGGTGGGCTCCTGCTTGAAAGACAAGATCTCATCTCTCAATGCTGCCATATGCTCCGGTGAGAAAAACTTTGCAATGAACTTGTTCGCCAACTCATCCCAAGTAGTGATGGAATGGTTGGGAAGTTGCTCAAGCCAATCCAATGCCTTCCCTCTAAGTGAAAATAGGAAGAGTCTCAACCGAATTGCATCTTCGGGCACATTAGTTTGCTTGCACCCCTAACAGGTATCCATGAAACCCTTGAGATGTTTGTAAGCATTTTGATTGGCAACGCCCGTGAAATACCCACGTTGCTCCAGCAATGTCAGCATCACATTGGTAATTTGAAAATTGCTCGCCCAGATCCGGGGTGGTACAATTGCACTTGCATAGCCTTGGTTTGGAAGCACTCGAGGAGCCACTCTTGGAGGTGGCGGAGGAGGGTCTGGAATAATGTCATTGGCATTGCCCTGGCGGCCTCTACATTGTTCTTGAGGTACAAGAGGCACATCATCATCTCCGACATCATCTACCTCCTCCCCCGCAATCACATTTCCAAGAAGGTCATTGTTGTTTGCTGCCATTTTGTACCTGAAGTTGTAACGCACACAAATTAGTAACACAGAAGGAAAGAAGAACAATACACAAAACTATTTAGATAGATAGCCAAAACCGTTAGCTCCCCGGAAACGACACTAAAAAGTGATCGAGGCCAACCCTGTACTACTACCAAGTAGCAAGAGTGGTCAAAGCATCTTTTACCCGAGAAGGTCGGGATCGATTTCCACAGGGAGCTAGAGATTGGAGTTGAGTTTCTATCTAAATTGGAGTTGCGTAATTGTTCCTAATTGCACTTCTATTCATAATTGGTTTTGATATTACTTCTAATTTTATACTACTAAGATGATAAATTAGGCTAAGTGAAGCTAAGAGTAAAGTAATGAAGGTTGTCTAAATAGGTAAAAGGCACTAGGGAAGTGACTTTCTCCTAGGTGGGTAATTGACGGATTCTCGAGTCTAAGGCTAGATTATCATATTTGGGGATTATGATATAACTATTGCACGATTCTACTCACTCTATACCTCTCGATAGTTCGAGTGATTTTGCCTTAATTGACTTTCTCAAGACCAATTGGGTATGATAATTTGTGCAAGCAATAGAGGTTCACGATATTACTATCTCTAGGTTTAACCCTTTAATTGGGGCCATCAATCTCTTGAATACGCCCTAATTCCTTGTTGAACCAATTTCATGGGCTTAGGCTCTCTTTCTCAAGAAGAGCCAAAATCAACTAGGCATAAACTAATGTTTGCAATCACTAATTCAACATTTAAACCATAAATTAGTCCAAATATCAAACCCCCATAGACATTCAAGCCTTAAAACACAAGACCCATCAATTACCCACACTAGGGTTGAGCCACAACCCTAGCTAATGGGTCTAGCTACTCATGATTATAGAAGAAAACAAAGAAATAGATGAAGAAAAACCCATAATATTTAATTACTAGATAAAGCTTGAAGATTCAATGATGAAACTAAGCTAACATTACTCAAAATAGAAAGGGATTACTATTCACGAGCGCAACTGATCGTTAAAATATGACTTATAACCTGAAAATGGGAAAATAAACTATTTATACTAGGCTGAAAATTTTGGACAAAAATACCCCTGCGGGGCTAGTGCGGACCGCACAAAATCGAGTGCGGCCGCACTAAGGCTCTTGGCTGAAACAATCTGCTCTCTGAAGTTGGCCACCGCGGTCCATACAAAATGCACCGCGGTGGCTTCTATTGTAGTCCACACAAAATGGACCGCGGACCGCATTGGCAATGTTCCTCCAACTTGGCACCTCTCTGAACTTGAGCTTTGTGGATCGCTCAAAATCAAGTGCGACCGCAATAAAGTCAATGCGGTCCGCATGAAATGTTTTGCGGCCGCATTGCTTGGCTGTTTGAAATGCACACTCTTTGAACCTCCTCTTTGTGGACCACACAAAATGGTGTGCTGCCGCACTAGTCCTTTTATACTGAGCTTTGCCTTGTTCTTGGTACTTGTACATGTTTCACTCCTTTTTGAGCTGATTTTGACAAATTGTCACCTTGTTGACCAAACACTACAATCAAGTACAACATGTGAGCCTTTGGGACTATTTTGTACACATTTCTAATCAAAACTTAAGCAAGAAGGAGTGTAAAATACATCATAATCCCTAGTTATCAGTCTTCGCAATCGCGAAGTCATTCCCGTAATTGCGAAGAGGAAGGACCTGGGCAGACTTCAATTTATTTCAGGTTTTGGCTCATTTCTTCCATTTCTTACATGGTTTGAGCGATTTTTTGAGCTCTTCAAGGGGAGATTTTTATCATCTATTACAAGGTAAGTAATTTCCACACATTGTAAACTAATTACTTGGATTCTATAAGGATTTAACATAGAATTTTTGGAAATTGTGGGACTTCTGAAGAAAGCCCTAGAAATCATATTTTTGGACTTTGACCATGAAATTGGATATGAAATTATGAATAAATCATATATTTGAGTTTGTGGCATTATGAGTAAAGTTTATCTTCGAATATTTTCGAAATCCGGATACATGGGACCGGTGGTTGACTTCATTGACTTTCTAGCAGAGTTGGGAATTGTTATAAATTGATTAATTAAGAGTATTATAGTATATTTTGATTGGTTTGCATGTTGTTTGACCAGTTTCGGATCGATGGGCATCAATTGAGGTGTTAGAGAGGCGTTGGAGTAAGTTATGGAACTTTGGAGCGAGATAAGTCTCCAGTCTAACCTTATAAAGGAAAAACTACCCCGTAGGTATTATAATTATTATTCTGCTAGTTGTGGGTGTTACGTACGTACGAGGTGACGGGAGTCTGTACATAGCTAAGATTATGCTTATGTCCGGGTAGACTTAGGACTTTACCAAGCAATAATTGTGTAATGACCCGATTGGTCATTTTGAGAAATTGCGTTCGGTTTGGCAGTTTGAGATCACGAGCAACTTTATATTATATTTATCGACTTGCGTGCATGAGTGAATTTAGTTTCCGGATGATTCAGAGTTGGATTCAAGAAGGAATTTGACCGGAATTTGATTCTTGAGTAAACAAGCTCCGGAATGAGGTTTGGATGATGTCAGCAGCTTCCTATGGTAATTTTGGACTTAGGTGTGCATTCAGATTCAGATTTAAAGGCTCGTAGGGTAATTTGAGGCATTCCGGCGAAAGTTAGAAAAATGGAGAAGTTTGACCCATAGTTTACTTTTGTGATATCGGGGTCGGAATGCGGTTCCGAGAGTTGGAACAGCTCCGTTATGTTATTTGGGACTTGTATGCAAAATTTGATGTCATTCCGGGTTGGTTTGATAGGTTTCGGCTCGAGTTTTAGAAGTTGGAAGATTGGAAAGTTCATAAGTTCAATTCATGGTGTGATTCATCATTTCAGCATTGTTTGATGTGATTTGAGACCCTCGCGTCCTTCTGGTGTCCTTCTTCGCGATCGCGAAGTGTCCCTCGCGTTCGCAAAATAATTCTTCTGACCACCTAGAAATCCTTCTCCGCGTTCGCGTTTAACATATCGCATTTTGGGAAGGTCTGTCTTTTTGCTCATCGCGTTCGCGTTCCTCCCACGCGTTCACATAGTTATGCCATTCCACTCTCCGCGTTCGCGTACTACTTCACGCGTTCGTGAAGAGCAGTTGTTGGGCCATTAGACTTTTCTTCTTCGCGTTCGTGAACATGTTGTCACATTCGTGAAGTACATCTAGGCAACCCTCATCTTTCCTTCTTCGCGAACGCGAGTATTCTTCCGCGTTCGCGATGCTTTAGCATCCGGGCAAAATAAATAGTACTCTATTCTGAGGGTTTGTCATTTTCACCATTTTTGGAGTTCTAGAGCTCGGTTTTGGGAGCTTCTTTGCGGGGTTTTCAAGCAAAACGATTGGGTAAGTGTTCTTCACCTAGAATTTATTATGTTCCATGATTTTGTCTTTATTTTTATCATTTAATTAGTGTTTTAGGTTAAAAAAAATGGGGATATTTAAGAAAACTTTCAAAATGAAAAATCATGATTTGAGGGACCAAATGGTATCATAACTTGATAAATGTTGTATGGTTGAACTCTATCGGAATGGGTATTCGGTTTTTGTAAAATTTATCGGGTTCCGAGGTGCGGGCCCGGGGGTCGACTTTTGGACCAATTTTTAGAATTTGATAAAGATTGAGACTTTATGATCCGAAATAGTTTCTTATGAGTTTTGTTTGTGCTTTGAAGTTATTTTGGTTAGATTCGAGCCGTCTTGAGGGATTTTCACCCGAGAAGTTCATTTTATAGTACTGGTTTGTCTTCTTTGAGGTAAGTATCTTGCCTAACCTTGTGTGTGGGATTTTCCCTTAGGATTTGAGTCTTTTATGCTATTTGTAGTCCGTGTACGTGAGGTGACGAGTGCATGCTCGGACTTAATTATGGAAAATTTGCCTTTTAAGGTTCTTAGGTCCTTAAATGCACTAAGTAGGAAGTTGTTCTGATACGGTTGAGTTTTCTATTTGCTAGTTTCACCTCTACATGCTCTATACGATGTTGTTAGCACTTCTTTCCCTTTTACTTATTATTTGGCCCTTATTTGCCTTAATTGAAGTGATTGTCTCCCTTATTGTTTTTGTTACTTCTTGATTGTGAGATCCTCTATGACTTTGTGCATTTATGATACATGTCCAAATTATTGTAGTTGCCTATGTAGTTATCACGTGCCTTATATGTCATGTTATTTTTGTAAAGGTTGTTGTATTCCTTTGATTTTTACGTGATTTTCTTGTTGCTGTGTACTTATACTCTTGGTGGTAGAAATTCTTGTAATTGAGTTGTTGAATTAAATTATGTACGGTGGGATCGGGTTGCACGCCGCAACATGAGGAATAAGGGTGATATATTGAGGAGGAATAAGGGTGAACTTATATTATATGGTGGGATCGGTTTGCGCGCTGCAACATATTATGTTTATTGTTATGATATTGATATTGTACGGTGGGATCGGGTTGCACGCTGCAACAGGAGGAATAAGGGTGATATATTGAGGAGGAATAAGGGTGATTTGATATTGTACGGTGGGATCAGGTCGCACGCCGCAACAGGAGGAATAATGGTGATATATTGAGAAGGAATAAGGGTGATTTGATGTTATATGGTGGGATCGGGTTGCGCGCCGCAACATATTTTGTATTTTGGTATCCCTTGTTTTACTGTATTGACTTTAGTTTCTTCGTGCAAGACTTTGATAATTTGTATTTCTGGTTTTCACTGAGTTTTGAAGATCGAGTTATTGTCATTGACTTATTGACTTGTCATCATATCCTCCCGCCCTGCTGAGTCGTTCGTAATATCGTGATTTAAAATGAAGGAATTAATAACTTGCTTCCTTGTGTGCCTTTAAGTTAGAACTCGCTGCTTATTTTAGTATCTACTATTTCTAATAATTGTTACATTTTATTCAACTGGTTTCTCAACTAAATCTCTTTAACCTGTCTGAGGTTATATTTTTCTTAAAAAGAAATTTCTGTTAATTCAATTTAATGAATCCTATATTAAAGGCGATAGCTTATCTGATGTTATATTTTTATTTGGAAAATATTATTTTCTTCACTCAAATGATTTCTAAAAAGAACTTCATCTTTTCTCGCTAGTTTTCCTATTTGGTCTAGAAATTGTAAATTTACCTTATGATATATAAATGGAACTTCTTGAACATTTTAATTAGCATTTGTCACGGATATTATGTATTGAGTGGCATGTGGATCTTTGACGTGCAAAGTGAAAGGAAAATATATGGGAACAATATGACATGTGTGTTAAAGGTTTGGAAGTTGTGATTATGATATGAGACTTCGAGGATTGGGATGGTCGGAAATTGTGTATTAGGAATGACGCGATTGGTTGAGTTAATATCGCTTTCCCTTATTTGATCACTTTTTACTTGTCTGTATCCCAACTGTGTTGGTGTGTAATTACCTGGTTATTTTTGTTACTATCCATGGTTTCCCCTTATCGTCTCTATTGTTGTAATTTGATTTCTCCCTGCTATTGGCATTACTTTGTTATCTTTATCCTGTTAGTTTATTATTATATCCTGTTCAATTTATTAGACCAGTAGGTATCTTGACTATTCCTCGTCACTACTCCATCGAGGTTAGTCTTGATACTTACTGGGCACCGTTGTGGTGTGCTCATACTACACTTCTGTATATTTTTGTACAGATCCATGTATTTGATAGTTAGTGGCTGTGCAGATTGTTGCCGTGGAGACTCAAGGTAGACATGCTGCTGCGTTCGCAGGCCTCGGAGTCACCTTCTGTTGTACTTATTTCCATTATTTCCTTTCGTCCTGGAACAATGATGTATTCATTTTGTATAACTACTCCTAGAAAGGCTTATGACTTGTACTACCGGTTTTGGGAATTATAAATTTTTCAGAGATATCTAATTCGAAGTTAGTAAATATTGTCGTTATTTCTGTTAATGTTAGGCCTATATCTTAGAGACTAGGTGCCATTACGACTCCTTTGGAGGGATTTTGGGTCGTAACAAACTGTATTATTTGAACTCAACTTGTTAGTTTGATTACCCAGAACTTGAAGTGGAAATTGATTAGTTGACTGTTGGAAACAATCATGCTTACTTTACGTTCATGTCCTATATTGCAAATACGTGGTCCGTAATTTGATAAGTTTCTTCTCTTATTGGGGATCGTGCCAAACACCTCGACAGTGCTGTGAAATAGCAATATGAAATACATCTATAGATCGGGTCGTACGACCTCGGCAGTGTATATACACGACTTTATGGATCGGATTGTACGACCTCGGCATAACTCGTGCGTAATATCACTAGACGTCTGAATACTAATGAGATTTTCCCTTAAGTTGAGACTTGGTATTTATACGATATTACTTATTTGTTTGAGATAGTACCTGATATTCGAGGAATTCATTCTGTCATTATATTAGAAGATTATGATAGTTATAATTTCTTACCCCATTACTGCTGTTGTGTTTCATATATGTTTATCATTTATTATATTATTTTATTGAACCACTAGTAAGTATCGATGTCGATCCTTCGTCACTATTTCTCTGGGATTAGGCTAGATACTTACTGGGTACGCGTTGATTTATGTACTCATGCTACACTTCTGCACTAAATATGCAGGATCTGTCAGGTTCATTTGGTGGTCATCTTAGCGCGTAGGCACAGCTGCTGAGGGGACTTTTATGGTAAGCTGAATTCCATGCTACGTATCACAACCCATAGAGTATTCATCATATCTATTTACTTTGTCCTGTCTTATTTATATTCCAGACAGATATTGTATTATTCTTGTACTCCTTAGTAAATGCCCATGTATTTGTGACTAGGAGTGGGCGTCGGTCGATTCGGTTCGATTGTTAATATTATCGGTTTATAAATATGTTAAATCGATAACCGAACCGATAAGATATCGGTTATCGGTTAATCGGTTATTGACCATTATCGGTTCGGTTATCGGTTTACCCGATAAGATAACTCAATCTAGAGTTAAGCAAAAAAAAAAAAAGACAATTTACTAGAGTTAAGCAAAAAAGAGAAGAATTCACATATAGCATACTACCCATTTCTGCGTTATGGCCACAATTAATATTTGAAGCATGCTTCATTTTGACAAATTCAAGACCTGTGCAATCTCAAATATTGATACTACAACTCCACAAGCATTCCATCTCCAATTCGTTGGAAATAGTAGTTAACAGGAACATAAGTAACAATTTTTTGGTTTCCTGCCAAACCATAATCAAGAGATCAATTTCTTTTTTTAGAGTCTAATTGTAGCAAGAGCAACAAGAGTACTAGTAATTCAATAGTTGTCCAAACACAACTGAAGTAGTACTAATTCTTATTGGGTTATCGGTTAACCCGTTAAGAAATTGGGCAAATCGAGGGTCAAACCGATAACCCAATAGTGAAAATTTTTTAAACCGTTATCGAAACGTTAATCCAATAGCCCGATATCGATACCCCAATAAGCTTTTTTCGGTTCGGGCTATCGGTTATACCCGATATATGCCCAGCCCTATTTGTGACACCGAATTTTGAGATACAATAGTGGTTGTTTATGGTTCAGCCTGATATTGTCATCTTTTATTTTTATATCTTACTAATATTGTATGTATTCATGATTTTTAAATGCATTAAATTCTTTATTTAATAAAACTTCTGATTTCAAAGTAATTAAATGAATAATTATTTAGACGATTCTCCGTTGGCTTGCCTAACAGTGATGTTGGGCGCCATCACGACCTATAGCGGAAATTGGGTCGTGACATATGGCTAGCGAATTTAATATATATATATATATATATTTTTGCCAATTGTCCAAATGTGTAAGTTGTCCCTTTTTTTTCTAGTAGTGTATGGTCGTGTCGTGTAATATACTAGTATTGAAGTTCCTCCACCTGGCTTTTGATATTATTATCTGATTTAGTTTCCTTTGTTAGTGCTTATATTATAGGAATATATTGCCTTTCAATCACTAAATGATTTTATATCCATCTTTTCCTTGATCTTATTGATTCATTTTTTCCCTGTATAAATTCCTATTGTAGTCAACAGCAGAATCATTCCCTACTAACTGCTTTACAAGGTTTAATTATCTTACCACAAGTCGAATAATATAAAGAGAAAGTGATTCAATGCATAAATTTATTCTTATTTAGAGAGGCATATATATAAGATAACATGCAACAAGTCTTGCAATATTTTGACCAAATTTGGAGTATATTCAAAGTTTAATTATCTTCCCTTAAGTATAGGGATATGTGGAGAATCAATAATACATACTCCTAATAAGCAACTTCCTTAACTTATCATGATGTTTTAGTTACACAGTTAAATTTTACGGGTTTAAAATCTCGTTATCCATAAGAAACCTTGATTTGAAAATTGGAACATATTACTATTAAAGAAACCCCAACATTGGAGTAGTGAGACGACTTCCAGTAAAGCAAATAAATAAATAAATAATAAAAAGAGAACTTCAACCGCAAAGTTTAAATATGTAGTGCAAACTTTGGGACAAGATAATGAGAGTAATTATTTATTATCTTAAATGCAGAAAGAAAAAATCAAGTGCTTATAATAGTAATCTAATAATTCCAGAAAAGTACAAATTGTTGCAATCCTAATCTCAAAAAAAAAATTCCCCGTATAAAACTCCACAACCCCCCTTTCATTTTCAATACTTATCTTCTCAGAATGACTCTTTCCTTGATCAATATCTTCTTGTTATTACTGATTATGCCTCTTGACCTTTCAATAGCAAAAAAATGTTTCTTTTCTACAAAGTATGAGGTACATGTTATAAACAAACTTCCTTCTGATTCTCCACAATTGCAAATTCATTGTGCCTCAAAGGATGATGACCTTGGATACAATAATGTTGCCATAGATGAAGACTTTAATTGGTCATTTTGCGAGACATGGTTTGATAGAACTTTATTCTTTTGTCACTTCTGGTGGGGTTCACAAAATAAGGCTTTTAATGTGTTTGACAACGCATATTATTGTGTCAAGTACCATGGAGCAAATATGAATGTCCTAAATTACTGTAAATGGGAGGTAAGGTCGGATGGTTTTTATTTGGAGCAGTTTAATGCCACTCACCCATCATATTATATGGATCGCTATACTGGCTGGTCTTAAGGAATAGGATGTTTGTCTTCTTGTTTAAGTAAAGTGATAAAGAAGGAAATAGACTGCGCTTTATAATTTATAATGGATTTCTTTCTTTTTTGTTATCCTGATCTTGTTATTCTTAACTTCATTTCCCCCCGATAGGATATGAAGTTATTCATTTCTCGTTGTATAACTCCGTTTGGTATTTATCTCGATACGTACGTTGAAATTTCAATTGAGTACAAGTATCATAAATCTAGCGCCTCGATTAATACACGGAGCGAGAAAACTTATATACTCTCCTCGGTCTAATATAAGTGTCCTTTTAGCCAAATCAATTTAGTCCAAAATAAGTATTCTTTTAGAAAACCAAGATTTTTTTTTCCAAAACTTGCTCAGATAATTTATCCAAAAAGTATAACAAGAAATAAAAGATGAACACAAAGGCTATTAACGACATCTACTTTTAATGATGCATATTAGCTATATAAATATTTCTCTTTTTAATCAAAGAAAAAATCTTCACATAACTACATTAATAATATAAAGAGAAGAAAAAGATTAGGGTCATTTAATAACGTTTTAATGGTTTTAGAAAGGTACAAATTGTTATAATCCAATTGAAGATGTTAGAGTTGACTAAACTCAATTTTTCTATATATTTTATAAAATTCCACAACCCAAATTCACCTTGAAAAAATCCTTATTTTTTTTCAAAATAACTTTCTCCTTGATTAACATCTTCTTCTTGTTATTGTTGATAACTCCAACTGAGCTTTCAACAGCAAAATCGGTTTTACGTACATGTTATCGACAAACTTCCTTCTAGTTAAGTTCATTGTGCTTCTGGTGATGTTAACAATGCTTGTTCTCGGTAGCGGATTTAGAGGCTAAGATGAGGTTTCTCGGGAATGAAGTAGCTTTTGTTCAGATCTTGTATATGTATTAAAAACTTTATTAAGAATTTATAAATATTTGGTTATTAACCTAGTTATTAGATTGAGATTGTTTTTAGGAATCATAAAATTAAAATTCTGGATTCGCCTTTGCTTGTTTTGCTCTATTTATTTTCCTAACTGCCTAGAAGGAAAACCTGAAAGCCAAGAGCTTGGTAAAGTGATGTTGGTGAATCTGCAGTTGATCTTATTGAAGCAATTAGCCTTGCACTAGAAATGACTTGTTCATGATCAAAGCGTTATTTGTTCGACTTGCATTTTAGCGTGTGTTTTATGATTATCCCTTGATTACGTAAAAACGAAATTGATTGACGTCATGAATGAGATGTAAAGGAGCACGTGCGTGTTCACCTATTTTGTTTATAATAGAAAAAGTAAATTCGGGGAGCGCGACCAGCACTCAACCGAGTCAACCCGGTCGAGCAAGCCTGTTAGAAACTTTTTACCCAAACTCATTCATGACAAAGAGAAGACATATTCGCATTAATTAGACAATAGGGAGATCGTGTATATAATACCAAATCGTTTCCATTAGTTACTTCATTTTTAATGTCTCAAAATACACACATTTTCTTAGGCTATAGAGGAATAAATGGTTCAAACACAACATAACTCGTATGACTTTCCCAGCACCCATATACAACACACACTATGTCCACGGAGCCTCTAATAATTATAAGGAATATAATAGTGGTGTCGTCACAAGGCTCCTGCTATACCTCAAAACGTGATAAGATAATGAACAAAAGATATATAACCCTGGAATGAAGTGGGGCTCAGCAAATCTACTGGGAGGAGGGTGTATTACTATCACTGCTCAATACTGCTTGCTGTAGAACCACCTACATCCATTAAAGATGCAGCGCCCCCGGCAAAAGGGACGTTAGTATTATCAAATAGTACTAGTATGTATAACTAAACACCATCTCAATAGAATGATAATAATATAAGGAGGAACAATCATAAACTCAATAGGGACCTCAAACAATACTAAAACATCAAGTTATGAACTACATAAGTTTTCAAATAAATTTTCATGTTTTTATGTTGGGAGATCTTTAGTACCCATATATTGTCGTTCATAATACCACCATACTTTTATACGGAGTCCGATCACAGCCCGATCGGCTAGGCTGCCTCATTTGAGACATCAACCACAATCACAATTTCAATTACAATTTCCAGCACAATCACCACTATGTATGCGGCATGGAGTCCGATCACGGCCTCATCGACCTGGCCGTCTCGCCCGAGACATTACCATTTTCTATCAGTCATCTCACTTCATACTTTTTTCACATCTTTTCAATTCATTGATACTAGTGGCCACAATTATAATATTATTTTTGGTACTTGGTTGTATTCCATATTACATATTTCCCTTTTTACTTTTACACATCATCATCACTATCAACAACAAGACTTTTCAATTCAAGACTTTAGGTACATATGTGAGCAATTAAGAATCTTAGACATATAGAGATTTTTCATATAAGTTGGCATGACAACCTTCATTCAAACATGACTTGAAGTCGTAACATTTATAACACACAGCCCATACTTTGAATACAACCTCAAATGATAACATGGCATGATAAAAGCATTTGGAACACACATTGAACATCTATCTTTCAACACAAGTTTATTCGGAATAGCCAATTTTATAATGATCAACTCAAGTCTTACATAACTTACATGAACATCATGGAACTACATTCTAAGAAAAGGGGTTTAGCCAACATACCTTATTTGAGCTTCTTTAAACTCTAAAATATTCCAGCATTCTTAGAAACTTCAATCTATTTTAGAAATATAACAAGTTGAACTACAATTAGGAAGATGATCGTGATTCTAGCTCATTTGAACGTTTTATCAAATACTAGGTGTGCATTAAGGTTTTAAGGTCCTCTTATGAAAGATTCCATCATTCCACAACCCACTCTTTACCATTTTGAGCTCACAATCTTCCTACACCCTTTGATAATACATGCATATAAGATAAACAACTCCCATACCCAAGAATTATCTTGCAAATTACTCATTTTTAGTTAAATTTCAAAATTAAGAGTTAGGATCTAGAACCTTACCTCTAGAATGAAGACCTAGTGAGTTTTTCCTTGTTAATCTTCAAGGATTTGTGCAAGAATTAAAGGATAAATGGGTTGAAGATAACTCTCTCATTCTCAAAATATCAGATTTTAAGTCAAAAATTATCTATTGCATCTATTTTAACGAAGTAGGTCGGGTTATAAAACCCAAAAATGAAGCTCCAGAACTAGATCTACGGTCGCATATGCGACCACATAATGCTTCTACGATCTGCAAAATGTGCCGCATAATGGCCTTCCGGAACTGGCATTTTCTGCTTCACTCTGCAACCAGTCTGAGACTCGCAGACCTATTCTGCCGCTGCATGATGCGCCACAAAACCTCCTTCTGAAAAATTTCCAAGATGAATCTGCGATCAGTGTGTGGCAGGAGAAATCGTTGTGCAGCCGCATAATGGACCGTGAATTTGTCCACAATTTTTGCTCAAGTTTCTGCTTCATTCTGCGGCCCACAGAGTGATTCTGCGGCCGTATAGTGGGCTGCAAAAATGCCTTTTTCTGCTTACAATTTCTTTTAACTCCTCAGTGCACTGTTTAACCCAAAAAGTTCGTACCGCGCCGAGCTTGCTCACCGCGAATAATCTCTACAATCTTTAATACATAAGTCTATCTCGGCACCATAAAATTTCGTATTTTTAGGTAAGATTTTATGGGGCCTTATATCCTCCCCCACTTAAGATCATTTGTCCTCGACGTGGGTCAAAGTTCACTATTAGCATCCAATGTAATTCAACTGCCATACTTCATGCCAACAGTCCCAAATTTTTAACTAACTCCTAAAATTTTCGAAAATTTCGCCAGAGTTTCCTTTGTTACTAGGCCTATCCACCTGCCAGAGAACCTCAAAAACTCATTGTAACAACATATACATAATCCCATGACGTAACATAACAAAAAATAACACCAACTGTGGCTTCATAAGCAATATATAACAAAAAAGGTACACCTTTACATTAACTGAACAAGTGATACAAAATTCGTAGGCGACAATTTCATAAAACGATTACATGGCTATTCAAACAAGGGTACTTCTTCTTCATCTCTTCCTCGGCCTCCCAAGTAGCCTCTTCAACCTACTGGTTTCGCCATAGCACTTTCAGGGAGGCAATTTCTTTATTCCTCAACTTTCGGACTTGCCTATCAAGAATGGCAACTGGAATTTCTTCATATGACAGTTCTTCATTAACCTTAATAGTCTCAACTGGCACAATAGCTGACGGATCTCCAATTACCTTCTTCAACATAGACACATGGAATACCGGGTGTACTAATGACATCTCAGGTGGTAGCTCAAGCTTGTACACCACCCGACCAATCCTCTAAATGATTCTGTATGGCCTGACATACCTCGGACTCAATTTCCCTATCTTTCCAAACCGCATTATACCCTTCATGGGGGAAACCTTCAAGAATACCCAATTATCTTCTTTGAACTCCAAATCCCTACGATGAACATCCGAATAGGACTTCGAACGACTCTAAGCAGTTTTTAATCGTTCTTTAATGATCTTGATCTTCTCCATAGCCTGATGCACAAGGTCTGGTCCTATTAACCCAGCTTCCCTCGATCTCGAACAACCCAATGGGAGATCTACATCTCCTACCATATAATACCTCAAACGGTGCCATCTGAATACTAGCATAGTAGTTGTTGTTGTAAGCAAATTCTATGAGTGAAAAATGATCATCCCAGCTACCATTGAAGTCAAGAACATGAGCACACAACATATCCTCAAGCATTTGGATAGTCCGCTCAGCCTGCCCGTCAGTCTGTGGATGAAAGGATGTGCTAAGATTCACCTGAGTACCCAAACCTTGCTGAAATTTCTTCCAAATATTAGCTGTGAACTGTGCCCCTCGATCCAAATTGATAGAAACTGGAGTGCCATGTAACCTGACTATTTCCTTGATATACAACTGAGCATATTGTTCCGCTGTGTCGGTAGATTTAACTGGCAAGAAGTGTGTTGATTTTATGAGTCAATCCACAATCACCCAAATTGAGTCAAACTTGTACGGAGTGCACGGTCCACGAAGTCCATGTTAATCATTTCCCACTTCCACATTGGAATTTCTATATTCTGTGCCAACCCACTAGGCCGTTAATGTTCAGCTTTACTTGCTGACAATTCAGATACATTGCCACAAAGTCCCCTTTTTATGTCATTCAACCAATAGACTTCCTTGAGATCATGATATATCTTTGTATAGCCCGGGTGTACAGAATACCTGGAAGTGTGAGCCTCGGTCATGATTTTTTTTTTCGGAGACCATCTACATTTGGAACATATAGCCGCCCTTAGTACCTTAGGGTACCATCATCCATGCCAAGAGAAAAAGCCATAGTTTTATGTTTATGAATCCCCTCTTTCAATTGTACCAACAATGGATCATTGTATTGCTTCACTTTGACCTCCATGACAAGCAATGATTCAGGCCAATTTTGCACAGTCACCTGCCTTCATTAGAGCCCGCAAGACGAACTCCCCAACTAGCTATCCGGTGGACTTCTTGGCCAACATCCTCTGATGTGCCTCCAAGTGAGCCAAACTACCCATTGATTTCTGGCTAAGAGCATCCGCCACAACATTGGCTTTTCCCGGGTGATATAGAATATCGACGTCATAATCTTTGAGTAACTTCAGCCATTTTCTCTACCTCAAATTCAATTCCTTCTATTTGAAAAGGTATTGAAGGCTCATATGGTTTATGCATATATCCACATGGACCTTATACAAATAATGACGTCAAATCTTCAATGCAAAAACCACCGACGCAAGTTCTAAGTCATGTGTTGGATAGTTCTTTTCATGATTCTTGAGTTGCCTAGAAGCATAAGCTATGACCTTTCCATGTTGCATTAATACACACCCAAGCCCGATCCTTGAAGCATCGTAATATACCACAAACCCATCATGCCCTCTGGCAGGGTCAACACCGTCATGGTAGTCAATTTTGATTTCAACTCCTGGAAGTTTCACAAGCATCGGACCATTGGAACTTAACCGCTTTATATGTTAATTTAGTTAACGGAGAGGCAAGAGTAGAGAACCCCTCCACAAACTTCCTGTAATATCCTACTAAGCCCAAGAAACTGCGAATCTCTGTTGGAGTTGTAGGTCTAGGCCAATTCTTCACCGCTGCAATCTTTTGAGGATCAACCTTAATTCCTTCTCTAGAGACAACATGACCCAAGAATGTGGCAGATTCAAGCCAAAATTCACATTTCGAAAACTTCGCATACAATTGGTGCTGATGAAGAGTCTGCAGAACTGCCCTGAGATGATCGACATGGTCCTCTCGATGATCGGCATAGAAGGATATCATCAATAAACACTATTATAAAGGAGTCGAGAAAAGTCTTAAAGAGTCAATTCATAAGATCCATGAAAGCTACCGACGCATTTGTTAGCCCAAAAGACATTACTAGAAATTCAAAGTGCCCATACCCTGTCCTGAAAGCTGTTTTCAAAATATCGTGCTCACTGATCTTTAATTGGTGATACACTGAGCGTAAACCAATTTTGGAGAAGTACCTAGCACCCTTTAATTGATCAAACAAATTGTCTATCCTTGGTAGTGGGCACTTATTTTTGATTGTGACTTTGTTGAGCTGTCGTAGTCAATACACATCTGTAGCGATCCATCTTTCTTTCTTATATAGAGAACCGGTGCGCCCCAAGGTGACATACTCGGTCGGATGAAGCCTTTCTTTAGTAAATCCTTCAATTGTTCCTTTAGCTCCTTCAATTCCGCCAGTGCCATTCTGTAAGGTGGAATAAATAAATATAGGTTGCGTGTCTGGCATCATATCAATCCCAAAACAAATCTCCCTGTCTGGTGGGATCCCAAGGAGCTCATCAGGAAAGACATCCAGAAATTCATTCACAACTGCACAGACTCAAGTGTAGGTGCCTCAGCATCGATGTACGTGACCCCGACCAAATGATAGATACACCCCTTGTTAATTATCTTCACGGCCTTAAGGTAAGAAATAAACTTACCTTTTGGCACCATATTATCCCCCTTCCATTTAACGACTGGCTAATTTTGAAATGCAAACCTCATAGTTCTAGTTCGATAATCAAGCTTGGCAAAACACGAATAAAGCCAATCTATTCCCATTATTACATCAAAATAAACCATCCCCAATTCAATGTGATCGACTATGGTGTCCTAACCACGCACCGTGACAACACAATTTCTATAAACCCGCACAGCCAAAATATACTCACCAACTAGAGTAGACACAGAGAACGGCTCATGGAGTTGTTCCAGTTATATCCCAAATTCCATAGCAACATAAGGAGTGACATAGGAAAAAGTGGAACCGAGATCAATAAGAGCTTACACATCATGAGATTGGATAGTCAATATACCTGTGACAATATCTGGAGAAGGCTCTACACTCTGGCAACCACTCATAGAATAGAAACGGATAGGTCCTTCTGAACTCTGTGCACTACCCCTAGATGTACCACGCCTTGCGATTGCGGCAGTGTCGCGAGCTGGAGGGGGTGCTGAAGATGTAGCAGCTGCAGAATTGGATGGTTGTGTTGTGCCCCTACCTATACCCTGGAGGGATGAACGACACTCTCTCTGAATATGACCCCTCAATCCGCACTTGTCACATACAGGTAGGTCCATGTAGCAGATCCCCAAGTGCATATTCCCATACCTAGGGCATGAGGGCTTCTGCTGCTAGAATCTCCCTCCTGAACGGCCTTGCTTGTGAGGTCCCCTATTGCCCTGACTGGGCCTGAAATGACTCCACTACTACTAACTGGGCCCTGACGGTGGTGCACTGGCTGAAGACTGAACAAAAGACTGGGATGGCCCTAATGACTCTCCCTTGAATGTTGACCTACCATCACCAAATGAATCTCCAAGGTTGCCCCTGGACTGGGCCTTACTTCTTCCCTCTCTCTCCATTTTGTTCTTCAAATTATGGTTCTCTGTAGCCTGAGCAAATGACACCATCTTCTCATAGTTCATGTTAGAATTCAAGGCAGTTGTAGCGACCTCATTAATAACCAAGGGGCTAAGTCCCTACACGAACCGGTGCACTCTAGCCTCCGTAGTGGGCAACATGGGAATAACATACTTGGATAGGCGCACGAACTCCATGTGGCACTCCCACACACTCTTACTACCTTGCTTTAGGTTCTCAAACTTAGCAGCACAGGCTGCCTTTGTCTCAGCAGGTAAGAAATGATCCATGAAGGCATCAACAAACTCGTTCCACCTTACTAAAGGGTTCCCTCCTCACGGGAGTCCTCCCATAACTCAAACCAAGAATAGGCCACTCCTTTCAGGTGGTAGGCGGCCAACTCCACTCCTTCTATCTCAGTAGCACGTATAACTCGGAGAGTCTTGTGTATCTCATCAATAAAATCCTAGGGGTCCTCCTCAGGGTTATCAACTGTGAACATTGAAGGATCTAACTGAAGGAACCTATTTACTCTGAAACTAGCAGAATCCCCTTGCTGGCTAGAAGAAGTAGGTGCAACATTTGATCTCTAGGCTTAGGAAGCCACTATCTGAGCCAACATCTATATGGCTCCCCTAAGGTTCTCATCATAAAAAGATCGGGACCAGAAGCTGGGGCAAGAGGTGGAACCGGAATATCACCAAGAGGGATCGTTGCACCCTCAGTAGATGTAGAAGCTGGTATATCCTGGGCAGGTGTAGCGGAATCATGAAATGTAGTAGTCGGGGAAATATTCTCGCCTCTCAGGTACTCATCGGCACCATCAAATAAAGAATCAACTGCCACTCCTGGGGCTACATTAGCTCCTTGGCCAGTTCTTGCTTCCTTCTTCGGTGCCATGTACTGAAAGTTAGAGCAAAGCACGAGTTAGAGAAGGAATAGTTTCACAATAAATTTTATCGCACGATCTAGAATATCAAAGAAGGGTATTATTCCTAAATGTCCAAGTAGCCTCCAACTTATAGATGTGATCGACAACACACCAATAAGATGGACTCTACTAGATACGGCTCCGAGACATTTATGAAACTTTAAAACCTTAGGCTCTGATACCAAGTTTGTCACACCCTAAACTCAGGGAGCGCGATTGGTGCTCAACTGAGTGAACCTGGTCGAGCAAGCCTGTTAGAAACTTTCTATGCGAACTCATTCATGACAAAAAAAAAGACACATTCACATTAATTTGTCAATAGGGAGATCGTGTATACAATATCAAATCGTTTCCATTAGTTACTTCATTTTTAATGTCTCAACATACGGATATTTTCATAGGCTATAGTGGAATAAATGGTTCAAACACAACATAACTCATTTGACTTTACCTGCACCCATATACAACCCACACTATGTCTGCGGAGCCTTTAATAATTGCAAGGAGTATAATAGTAGTGCCAATAATAAGGCTCCGGCTATACCTCAAAACGTGATAAGATAATGAAAAAAAGATATATATAACCCCAGAATGAAGTGGCGCTCACCAAGTCTATTGGGAGGAGGGTGTACTGCTATCACTTCTCATTACTGCCTGCTGTGGAACCACCTACATCTATTAAAGATGCAGCGCCCCTAGCAAAAGGGACGTTAGTACTGTCAAATAGTACTAGTATGTATAACTAAACACCATCTTAATAGAATAAATAAAAATATAAGGAGGAATAATAGTGAAATCAATAGAGACCTTAAACAATACCAAAACATCAAGTTATGAACCACATTAGTTTTAGTAAACTTTCATGTGTTTATATTGAGAGATCTTTAATACACATATACCAGCGTTCACAATACCCCCGTATTTATACACGGAGTCCAAGCACGGCCCGATCGGCTAAGCCCCCTCATTTGAGACATCAACCACAATCAAATTTTCAATTATAATTTTCAGCACAATCACCACCATGTGTGCGGCATAGCGTCCGATCACGGCCCAATCGGCTAGGACGTCTCGCCCGAGATATTAACCTTTTCTATCAATCATCTCACTTCATACTTCTTTCATATCTTTTCAATTCATTGGAACTAGTGGCCACAATTATAATATTGTTCTTGACACTTGGCCGTATTAAATATTTCATGTTCCCTCTTTTACTCTCACACATCATTATCATTATTAACAATAAGACTTTTCAATTCAGGACTTTAGATACACATGTGAGAAATTAAGAGTCGTAGACATATAGGGATTTTTCCCATAATTTGGCATTATAACCTTCATTCAAACTTGACTTGAAGTTGTAATATTTATAACACACATCCCATACTTTGAATACATCCTCAAATGATAACATAGCATGATAAAAGCATTTGGAACACATATTGAATATATATCTTTTATCACAATCTTATTCGGAATAGCCAATTTCATAATGGTCAACTTAGTTCTTATATAACTTACATGAACATCGTGGAATTCTATTCTAAGAAAAAGAGTTTAGCCAACATATCTCACTTGAGCTTCTTTAAACTCTAAAATATTCCGGAATTCTTAACAACTTCAGTCTGTTTTAAAAATAAAACAAGTTGAACTAAAATTAGGAAGATGATCATGATTCTAGCTCATTTGAGCGTTTTATTAAACACTAGGTGTGCATTAAGGTTTTAAAGTCCTCTTATGAAAGATTCCATCAACCCACAACCCATTATTTACCATTTTTAGCTCACAATCTTCCTACATCCTTTTATAACCATGCATGCAAGATAAACAACTTCCACATCAATGAATTATCCTACTAATTACTTATTTCCAGTTAAATTCGAAATTAAGAGTTAGGGTGTAGGATCTTACCTCTAGGATGAAGACCTAATGAGTTTTCCCTTGTTACTCTTTAAGGATTTGAGCAAGAATTGACTGATAAATAGGTGGAAGATCACTCTCCCACTCTAAGATACTCTCTGACTCTCAAAATATCAGATTTTAGCTCAAAAATGGTCTATTGCATCTATTTTAACGAAGTAGGGTCGGGTTATAAAAACTAAAAAATAAAGCTCCGGAATAGGATCTGCGGTCGCATATAATGCTTCTGCGGTCCGCAAAATGGGCCGCATAATGGCCCTCCGGGACTGGCATTTTCTGCTTCACTCTGCGGTCCGCAGACCTGTTCTGTGGTCGCATAATGCGCCGCAGAACCTCCATCCTAAAAATTTCCAAGCTGAATCTATGATCCGTGTGCGGCTGACGAAATCGTTGTGCGGGATCACGAGTTGGTCCACAATTTTTGCTAAAGTTTCTACTTCACTCTGTGGCCATTTTGCGGCCCGCAGGGTGATTCTGCGGCCGTATAGTGGGCAGCAGAAATGCCTTTTTCTGCAAGTAATTTCTTTAACTCCTCAGCGCACTGTTCAACCCAAAAAGTCCGTATCGCGGGAAGCTTGTCTTTAACACATAAGTCTAGCTCGGCACATGAAATTTCGGATTTTTATGTAAGATTTTACGGGGCCTTACACTTACAGATGCTATTTAGGAATTAGCTAGTGCGTCTTGAATTTCAGTTTTGAGTCTAATTTTTCCGGACAAAAATATTCTGAATTATCCCCAAAGTTAAAATTTCAATACAAAATAAATATTGGCTAATCTCTAAAAAAACATCTCTGAGAATAGCTATTTGTGCACTTGCCCCATTTTTTATTTTTTGGAAAATAACATCGTATATCCGCTCAAAAAAAATAATAGCTGAAAAAATATATAGATTTTTTATATTGATATTAATATATAATATACATTTTTACATATGATTAGTATTTTTTTTGTATATTTGGCTAGCGAATATAATTTTTCTTTGATCGATCACGAAATGTGTAACTTGCCCCTTTTTTTCGTGTAGTAGCGTATGGTCGTAGTATACTAGTATTGAAGTTCCTCTGCTTTTGATATTATATGATTTAGTTTCCTTTGTCAGTGCTGCTATTATAGGAATATATTGCCTTCCTATCACTAATTGAATTTATATCCATCTTTTCCTTGAACTTATTGATTCACTTTTTCCTGCATAAGTTCCTGTCCTAATCAACAACAGAATCATTCCCTACTAACCGCTTTACAAGGTTTAATTATCTTACGACAAGTAGTAGAATAATATAAAAAGAAAGTGATTCAATGCATAAATTCTTGGAATCCAAATTATATAAATTTTAGTAAGAAACGACTAAACTCAAAAATTTTCTTTTTTCTTGTATAAATTTCAAGAACCCTCTTCACCTTATAATTAGTTTTTTATTTTTATTTTCTCAGTATGAGTATTAATTCTTTGATCATCATCTTCTTGTTATTATTGATATATTCACTAGAGCTTTCAACAGCAAGAAAATGTTTCTTTACCCCTAAGTATGAGGTACACATTATCAACAATCTTCCTTCTAATACCCCACCATTAAAAATTCATTGTGCTTCTGGAGATGACGATTTCGGAGATTATTTTCCTTCAATAAATGAAGACTACAATTGGTCTTTTTGTGGGAATCTTTTTGGTAGAAGTTTGTATTTCTGTCACTTTTGGTGGGAAAAAGATAAAGTTTTTGATGTTTTTAACAACACAAATACTTGTGTCTCAGGTGGACAAATTCCATATTTTTCAAGGCAATGTGTATGGGTGGTTAAGTCAGATGGTTTTTATTTGGGACATTATGAAGATGATGGACATATTGATATGTATCTTTATACTGGTTGGTCTTAGGGAGTTGGATGTATGTTTTTGCTTGTAAAAGTAAGGAAAAGAAATATTGTGATTGCAATACAGAGTGGCTATTCTTGCACAAGTGAAAAGAAAACAATAAAAAAGTGGCTATCTTGCTTAATTATCCTCTTCTTGGCTATTCTAAACTTGATGTCCATATTTGCACACTTGAAAGCTTATATGATTGACCTTTACTTTTACTTTGCCTTAGATTTAATTACTTGATATTAGTCGGTCTTATTAGTTCAAGAGTGGTCAATTAAATCCCTTTTTGTAGAACATTAAGTTATTTGTAAGTAAAATATTCTCTTTTATGTATGTATATTAATTGTTGAATTTATCACCACAAGGCACAAGGTAAGCTTCTAGCATAGTGACAAAGGGAGTTCAAAAAAAATATTTTAGGTCAGAGATTCGTCTCTCATGACATATTTTAGTATGTTTTGAATTCACTCGTCTCTAATTCTATCTTCGGCCTTCCTTGGTATGCTATGTCATTTTGACATATGATATGAGTTTGAATCTAAAGATGAAATAATATTTAAAAGTAGCTGGTGGATAAGTAAAGTTGGCTCATTTTGTGAGACTGTCACGACTCAAAAATCACTGGTCCTAACTTGACTCGTTAGATAAGCCAATTAATAAAGAAACAACCCAAATAACTTATAGAAAATGAAATTAGGATTTACCTGAACTTTTACAAATTTACCCAAGAACTGGTAGTACAAGTCATGGGCATCTAGAATTTAAAATTTACAAAGCTAATACAAATTATCACACGATCTGTTTGAAAACTACATAAACATATTAAAAATGTCTACATCTACCAAGGACAAGTGACAGCTATATCCAATCGCACGAACATCTTTCGAATCAACATCCGACGTCACCAGCAGCTCTGCTCCAAATCTGCATGGGACGTGCAGAAGTGCAGTATCAGAAAACCTGACCCCATGTACTGGTAAGTATTTTGTCTAACCTCGTCGAAGTAGTGACGAGGTTTTGAGTTAAAAGATGCTTATTATTATAACATGTACTTTAGTTTAACAGCAAAAGCAGTTCAACGCATAACAGATAAGAATATCACATACAACTCGGTGAAACAATCCACAATTACAAAAAGGAACCGTAATAGAAGATTTACGATCTTTCCTGGTATGAGAAGTATATCCAAAATATCAAGTCACGTGGCACGGTAACACCCTTCGTGCTACTATCTCATCCTCACCATGTATAAATACGTTTTATGTAACAATTCAACTAGCACGGCAACACCCTTCATGCGTTCAACTCGTCCTTCAAAATAAACGTGTAACGGAACCCACCATATGACAGAAAAACAATGATAGGAATTTCAGAGTAGGGAATACGCAAGCAACAACAATGGACAAGGATATACATGTGAGCAACAATAAAGAACTAAACAGAAAGCACATGAGTAATAACAACAACTGAAAAGCAATGAATATCAACTTCAATTAACTAGCATAATGGAGGCCTAAGTACAACTATAACAATTAAGACGGAAGCACATGATCTTCCCAAGTTAACAAGTAAGGGCATGAATGACTAGCATGGTGAAAGATTTAAACTAAAGCGCAACAGAATAAATACAACATGAGTATAATTATAAAAGCAGAAAGTAGACATGGTATTCGCAAGTTAAGTAAGTAAAAGACGTGGACAATTCAACAACAATTGAAATAAAGGTCAAGTACAGGACAATAACAACAAGTTACACAAAACACGTAAATACAACAATAACAACTCAAGGTAATGGCACAAACGTATATACGGAAAATAGATATCATATCATAATGCATGTCCCTCGTCCTCACTTGCACGGAAACACCCTTCGTGCCATGACCTCACCATAACATACAAGCATAACAATATAAATGAAATGGCACGACATCACCCTTCGTGCTTTTACTCTCAAATGATATGGCACGACACCATCCTTCGTGCTTTTACTCTCAATAATATGGCACGACATTACCCTTAATGTTTTTACGCTCAATAATGTGGCACGACATCTCCCTTCGTGTTTTTATTCTCAATAATATGGCATGACATCACCCTTCGTGCTTTATACTCTCCCTCATATGATAGCGTATAAACAATAGCACGACATCACCCTTCGTACTTTACACTCTTCCTTACCAAGCATATATAAAACAAAGACAAGCAAGGCAGGGAGCATAAATGACATCAATGAGAGTGTTTTAACGGATATTCTAAACAATTTCCAATCACAACTTTCCAAGTCCACAATGGTTCAACAATTCTCAAGAACCGTATTATTCCAATACTTCCACAAATCTCATAAATGATACACAACACAAGTATAAAGTCTAGCATCTCAAAAATATTGTTAATAGTAATGTAGTAATGGTTTCGCATAGAGATGACCGAATTAGACACATTAATATATTCTTACAATTCCCATCAAGTTTGATCAAGTTATAACAAACTAAGTCTTGATATATACCACTTAATATTACGTCCTTAATATCTAAGAGTCAAGTAAGGCATTTAATAGATTGTCACAAATTTCTACAAGCACAAATATAACATAATCCACCCCCCGAGCATGATTAACCCTGGCACATACATATACGCTCGTCACCTCATATATGTATCACCCTCGCATGTAGCAAACAATGACAAATATGAGGAAAAATTCCCTCAACAAAGCTAGGCAAAACTCTTACCTCAATTCGGCTATTCCAACACTTAATTTAGCCTTTTCCTCTATAAATTCCCGCTCGACTCAATCTAGCCTATAACGACTTGAATACACCATACAATGCAAGAGAAAATAATTCCAATTAATAAAACTATGATTTTCATTCAATTTCTAAAAAGTCAACAAAAGTCAAACCCCGGGCTTGCCCGGTCAAAACCTGGGTCCAAGGGTAGGTCTTGACTACCCATAGCCCCACGAGTGCAAATATGTGTTTTGTTTTCAAATCCGAGTCTTATTTGACTCTTAAGTCTCGAATTTTTGTTTTTCAAAACATTGACAAAATCCCCAAATTTTTCCATAGATTTCCCATGAATTTGATGTTAAATCTTGTATAAAATCATGAAATATAGTTGGAAATTGGTTTAAGATACTTACCCAATGATTTGGTAAGAAAATCTCTTCTCAAAATCGTCTCACCTCGAAGGTAGGGTTCAAAAATGTGAAGAATGAAGCAAAAGCCTGAAATTCTCAGCACTTAACAAGCTGCAGATATCGCATTTGCGATAGGGGATTCGCAAATGCGGGAACACTATCGCAACTGCGAACATGACAGATTCCTGCTGAGGTCGCATTTGCGAAAAAATTCTTCGCAAATGCGATGGAAGGACGTTCGCAAATGCGGCAGAGTCTCTCGCAAATGCGAACTCTGCCCAGCAGCTCCGACCTCGCAAATGCGATGGCTACTTCATAGTTACGGTTGTCGCATTTGCGACCAATACATCGCAAATGCGATGATACCAGTACCAACTATGAAAAATCATTCCGAAACTAATCTGAAACTCACCTGAGCTCCTCGGGGCTCCAAACCAAATACACACACAAGTCTAAAAACACAACACGAACTCGCTCGCGTACTCAAATCATCAAAATAACTTCTAAAACCATGAATCGTATGCCAAAATGCATGAAAATCAAACTTAAACTTCAAGAACTTCTAGAATTATAACCGAGCATCCAAACCCTATCAAATAAACTCTGAATGGCGCCAAACTTTGTAGACAAGTTCCATATGATAAGACGAACCTATTCGATGCTTCAAATCACATATGGAAACCTCGAAAAGATGAATCACACCTCAAGCCGAAATCAATGAACTTTGAAACTTCAACTTCCACAACCGATTCCAAAACCTATCAAATCACCTCCGAATGACCTTAAAAATTCGCACACAATTCACATTTGGCATTACAGACCTATTCCAACTTTCGGAATCGAAATCCCACCCCGATATCAAAAAGTCCACTCCCGGCCAAACTTCCATAAAATCCAACTTTCACCATTTCGAGCCAAATTCAATTACGGACCTTCAAATCACAATATGAACGCGCTCCTAAGTCCAAAATCACCCAACGAAGCTAACGGATCTGATGAAACTCCATTTCTAGGTCAAATGCTAAAAAGTCAAACTTGGCCAACTCTTCTAACTTAGAACTTAAATCTTGAAGTTCATTCTTCCAAACTGCTCCCGGATAACTTGACAACTAATACCGACGATTTATGCAAGTCATAATACATCATGCGCAGATACTCGAGCCCTTTTAACTACCAAGCGAAGCACAGATTCCCAAAATGACCAGTCGAGTCATTACATCCTCCACCACTTAAACTCACGTTTGTCCCCGAACGTGCTAGGAGTCATTGCAAAGAAATCCAATCACGGTGTAACCTTATTAAGCTTAAACCCAGGGGCGATCCCACGTTACCCTGCGCCACATAATTCCGCCAACACAATACCATTAGAGATCCTTGTTTTCAACCTTGGTCCTTAACCTTAGAACCCAATCTCTACCATCTAGAATTCATTACAAGACCTGAATCCCACAGCCTCACACTGTATAAATCTCAACAAGCTGTATCAAGTCATAATTATAACATAAGATGCAATCACATGATATACCCCATCATTTAGACACTCACCGCAGGAACTGATGATCACCAATACTGCCCAAACATGAGTTCGGTGCCAGTAGCAAACCTCATACTGATTAGAACCTCGTTCAAAACCTTTATACCCTATCACTGACGAAAGAAACACGCATAACTGCTTAACCACTCATCTGATTAATAAGCCAAGAAACTCGCTTGCCCGACCCGGGCCATTGTCCAAATCCTCAACAAATCATAGCATTATTCTTCCAAACCTCCCTCATCCCAATACATCAGCGCAAATTTTAGGTCTAGAAACCTCATTTAAGCCAACACAAGCAGCCACACTGATAAGTATCAATAATAAACATATGGAGCCACACACAACCCGGTTACGAACACTAACAAGTGATAATTCAGACAAAACAGATAACAGTAAGAAAAATAAATAGAAAAACTACTAAGCAGGTTAAACAGGCAAGGGAAAATCTTAGCATATTACTATGAACTATCCTCAACAGGGTGAAAGCAAAATACACAAAATAGAAATAAGGAATAACTTTTCATCACTGTATCGTTGCGGTGTGCAACCCGATCCTATCATATCAATCCACATAGGTTACCCTTCGAGCCATAATACTCGGGCTCACTGATCACATGTGCATCAACATCAAGCACAACAGAGTGCACAAAATATAACTACGGGGAGAATCATTAGGGAAAAACAATACTGAGAAGACAAGCACAACTATGGTGCAATAAGCAAATCAACATCACAAGGGCTATCTTGCCCATAATGCCATGAGGCCTAAACTGAATCACAATATGCGTACGAAGAATCATGTAAACCTCAAAACACATCATAGAATGAGAGAGAGACACACGACATAAACCAAGGCGCGGATATCATCCACTCCGCTCGACGATATACATAGGGCACCATCTGTGCAAGAGCAAGCAAATTCAACCTAATACAGAATACACACCCTTACTGGGCTCAAAATAATCCCCAAACCAAATTCCGATCATCCTCAAACATGTAATAAGCCTTCCAATCTATAGCGACCTTTCCATAAAACCTACTATAAATCATCCAATCTTCTACGTTCCTTCACAACTCGCAATCAAGGAATAGTCTGCCAACAAGAACATTCAATCTATGAGCCTCATAAATACCCGAATTTCATACCTAGTATCAACACCGCTACTTAAATAGCTGACACAAAATTCATACTCCATCATCTCACGGAGAGACACCCATAAGTCAAAACACAATGTACCTGCCAACAGGCGAACTCTACTTTGATGGGAACTTATAGTGCCAACAAGACCTCAATAACTCGAAATTGCTCGAGACATCAAGAACTCGTATCCTTCCCTCCAAAACTATACCACAACCTTGCACATGCAACTTCTCATCCCCACATGGCGTATTACCTTTAATATGCTAACTCGCAAAACTGCAAAAATCTCATAGAACTCTAAACCATAAGCAAATTGAATACCTCATCAACCGAGAATCTTTCATTTAACCTAATCTAGGAAAACATCACCACATGCAATATAGCCTTTATACCTTTAAAAAATATCAACTTCGACCATGGTCATAAATATGATAAATTCTTCGGAACTCATTATCACATAATCGAGGAATAAGGACCAATCGCCTCTAACTCAACTGAGTTACACAGACTGCTAACCCGAAAGTAACTCAATCTAATACGCCCGCCCTGAGGGAGCCTCTTGGGAAGTCGAAGCCATTTCTTGCATAACCTCAATATTGACTTGTAGACCTTTCTTGACAAGAAAATACTGCAAATCCAATTACCATTCACTGCTCCAGAGACAAATTCAAAAGTCCTGAAATCCACTCATCTTATTCTAATTTTCAATACGCAGCTAATATGCGTTGAGCAACCTGTGCTTCACCAGTATGTGCCCATTCAAAGAAATAAGCATTTAAACTCTCGATCCGAAAATTGATACGGCCCATGATCCTATAATCCCATCGTTATTAGCAGCCTCCACCACTTAGCTCGAAGCCATAGGATACCTCAGTATTAGCCCAAAGTACCATATTTTCACAGCATGCCTCGATACTACATGACTATTTAGTTGAATACTTCAAAAACTCACGCAATGCTGATCATAGAACACCCCAAAGACTCTGACAAGTGCTTACCCGTCATTACAATTTTCAAGAAACATTCCCCGAATGCTCCGCATGATGACATATGCACCTCACCGAATGGAAACCTCATACAAGACACACGGTCCAAACTCATCATGCAGAAGATAACCCACCTGTTATAGTCAAATCGAAGCCTTGCCATGAACTTACCCTAATCCCAATAGCCTAGCCACCAACCAATCTACCCAAATATGTGCTCACCAACCAGACATATGAACCTGCCTCCTACCACAAACGAACAACTAAAAAATTTAACATTGCATCTGCTTCTGAGGTTGGACAACACATTACAATGATAATAAAGCATACATAGCCCATCGTAATCCTTCTACAACATCACCGATCGTCGGCACATAGCGAATACTAAGCACACGACATCACATATGAGCAATCAGGAAGAGTCCAAGTCGTAGATTTCAAGCTGAAGAAAAGTCGCACGATAAGAAAAGAAGAACATGTAGCCTCCCGATGATAGGTATGGACACCATCATACTAATTTGCAGGACTCTACTAGACACCTGCTCATGACTCGTAGAACCTACAAACCTAGTGCTCTGATACCACCTTGTCACGACCCAAAAACCACTGGTCCCAACTTAACTCGCTAGCTAAGCCAATTAATAAAGAAACTAACTTATAGAAAATGAAATTAGGATTTATCTGAACTTTTACAAATTTACCCAAGAACTGGTAGTACAAATCATGAGCATCTAGAATTTAGAACTTACAAAGCTAATACAAATTATCACTCGATCTGTTGAAAACTACATAAACAGATTAAAAATGTCTACAGCTACCAAGGACAAGTAGAAGCTATATCCAATCGCACGAACCTCTTCCGAATCAGCATCAGATGTCACTAGAAGCTCTGCTCTAAATCTGCACGAGACGTGCAGAAGTGCAGTATCAGTACAACCGACCCCATGTACTAGTAAGTATTTTATCTAACCTCGTCGAAGTAGTAACAAGGTTTTGAGTTAAAATATGCTTATTATTATAACTTGTACATTAGTTTAACAGTAAAAGCAGTTCAAAGTATAATACATAAGAATATCACATACAACTCGGTGAAACAGTCCACAATTACAAAAAGGAAGCATAGTAAAAGATTTACGATCTTTCCTGGTATGAGAAGTATATCCAAAATATCAAGTCACGTGGCACGGTAACACCCTTCACGCTACTGTCCCATCCTCACCATGTATAAATAAGTTTTATCTAACAATTCAACTAGCACGGCAACACCCTTTGTGCGTTCAACTCGTCCTTCCAAATAAACGTGTAATAGAACCTACCATATGACAGAAACAAAATGATAGGAATTTCAAAGTAGGGAATACACAAACAACAACAATGGATAAGGATATACTTGTGACCAACAATAAATAACTAAACGGAAAGTACATGAGTAATAACAACTGGAAAGCAAGGAATATCAACTTCAATTAACTAGCATATTGGAGGCCTAAGTCCAATTATAACAATTAAAACGGAAACACATGATCTTCGCAAGTTAACAAGTAAGGGCATAAATGGCTAGCATGGTGAAAGATTTAAACTAAAGCGCAACATAATAGATACAACATGAGTATAATTATAAAAGCAGGAAGTAGACACGGTATTCGCAAGTTAAGCAAGTAAAAGACGTGGACAGTGTAACAACAATTGAGATAAATATCAAGTACATGACAATAACAACAAGTTACACAAAGCACGTAAATACAACAATAACAACTCAAGGTAAGGGCACAAAAGAATACATAGAAAACAGATACCACATCATAATGCATGTCTCTCGTCCTCACTTGCACGGAAACACCCTTCGTGCCATGACCTCACCATAACATACAAGCATAACAATATAAATGAAATGGCAAGGCATCAACTTTCAGGCTTTAAATATCAAATGATATGGCACGGCATAACCCTTCGTGCTTTTACTCTCAATAATATGGTACAATATCACCCTTCGTGGTTTACTCTTAATAATGTGGTACGGCATCACCCTTCGTGCTTTTACTCTCAATAATATGGCACGACATCACCCTTCGTGCTTTACACTCTCCCTCACATGATAATGTATAAACAATGGAACGACATCACCCTTCGTGCTTTACACTCTCCCTCACATGATAACATATAAACAATGGCACGACATTACCCTTGGTGCTTTACACTCTTCCTTACCAAGCATATATAAAATAAAGACAAGCAAGGCGGGAAGCATAAATGACATCAAGGAGAGTGTTTTAATGGATATTCCAAATAATTCCCAATCACAACTTTCCAAGTCCACAATGGTTCAACAATTCTCAAGAACCGTATTATTCCAACACTTCCACAAATCTCATAAATGATACACAACACAAGTAACGAGTCTAGCATCTCAAGAATATCGTTTATAGTATATAGTAATGATTTGGCATAGAGATAACCGAATTAGACACATTAATGTATTCTTACAATTCCCATCAAGTTTGATCAAGTTATAACAAACTAAGTCTTGATATCTACCACTTAATAATATGTCCTTAATATCTAAGAGTCAAATAAGGCATTTAAAATATTGTCACAAAATTCTACAAGCACAAATAGAACATAATTCATCCCCCGAGCATGATTAACCCTAGCACATACATATACGCTCGTCACCTCATATATGTATCACCCCCGAATTTTGCAAACAATGACAAATAGGAGGAAATATTTCCTCAACAAAGCTAGGCAAAACACTTACCTCAATTCGGCTATTCCTTAACAAATTCGCCTCCGCTCGACTCAATCTAGCCAATAACGACTTGAATACACCACACAATGCAAGATAATACAATTCTAATTAATAAAACTATGATTTTCATTCAATTTCTAAAAAGTCAACAAAAGTCAAACCCCGGGCCCGCCCGGTCAAAACCCAAGTCCAAGGGTAGGTCTTGATTACCCATAGCCTCACGAGTCCAAATATGTGTTTTATTTTCAAATCCGAGTCTTACTCGACTCTTAAATCTCAAATTTTTGTTTTTCAAAACTTTGACAAAATTCCCAAATTTTTCCATAGATTTCCCTTGAATTTAATGTTGAATCTTGTATAAAATCATGAGATATAGTTGTAAATTGGTTAAAGATACTTACCCAATGATTTGGTATGAAAATCCCCTCTCAAAATCGTCTCGCCTCGAAGCTAGGGTTCAAAAATGTGAAGAATGAAGAAAAAACCGAAATTCTCAGCACTTAACAGGCTGCAGATGTCGCATTTGCGATAGGGATTCACAAATGTGACCCTTGCAAACGCGGGAAAACTATCGCAATTGCGAACATGACAGAATTTTGCTGAGGTTATTCGCAAATGCGATGGAAGGACGTTCACAAATGCGGCAGAGTCTCTCGTAAATGCAAACTCTGCCCAACAGCTTCGACCTTGCAAATGCGATAGCTGCTTCGCAATTGCGACTGTCGCATTTGCGACCAATATATCGCAAATGCGATGATACCAGTACCAACTATAAAAAAATATGAAAGTTCATTTTTAAACTAATCCGAAACTCACCCGAGCCCCTCAGGGCACCAAACTAAATGCACACAAGTCTAAAAATACAACTTGAACTCGGTCGTGTACTCAAATCATCAAAATAACTTCTAAAACCACGAATCGGACTCCAAAACGCATGAAAATCAAACTTAAACTTCAAGAACTTCTAGAATCACCATCGAGCATCTGAACCCTATCAAATCAATTCCGAATGGTGCCAAACTTTGCAGACAAGTTCCATATGACAAGATGAACCTACTTGAAGCTTCGAATCACACATGGCAACCTCGAAACAATCAATCACACCTCAAGCCGAAATCAACGAACTTTGAAACTTCAACTTCCACAACCGATGCTGAAACCTATCAAATCATATTCAAATAACCTTAAAAATTCACACACAAGTCACGTTTGACATTATAGACCTATTCCAACTTTCAGAATCTGAATCCGACCCCGATATCCAAAAGTCAACTCCCGATCAAACTTCCCAAAAATCCAACTTTCGCCATTTCGAGCCAAGTTCAACTACGGACCTTCAAATCATAATCCGGACGTGCTCCTAAATACAAAATTACCCAACTAAGCTAACGGAATTGACGAAACTCCATTCCGAGGTCAAATGCTAAAAATTCAAACTTAGTCAACTCTTCCAACTTAGAACTTAAATCTCGAAGTTCATTCTTCCAAATTGCTCCCGGGTAACTTGAAAACCAATACCGATGCTTTATGCAAGTCATAATACATCTTGAGGAGAGACTCAAGCCCTTTTAAATATCAAGCAAAGTGCATATTCCCAAAACGACTAGTCGGGTCGTTATAGAGACTCAACTAGATTGTTTGACACATTCGAAGATGAGCCAAATTAATTCCATGAATTTGGATTTAAATAAATTAATATTAATTTATACCAGCATATTGTGTATCCTCTCTTAAGTATAGGGATATCTAAAGAATGAATAATACATAGAGTCAGACCTCTCTATAATAATAGTAACGACCAAGCCGGTCGTTTTGAGAGTTGTAGCTCTGTTCCCCTATTTACTGCTTATTTTGTACTGTGCATCTATTATGTGACTTGCCAGGGTAGTCAGTTTGGGTCCGGAGGGATTTCGGAATGAATTGAGATACTTAGTCTCATAATGGAAAGCTTAAGTTGAAAAGGTTGACTGGATGTTGACTTATCTATAAACATCTCCAGAATAGAGTTTTGATGGTTTCGTTAGCTCCGTGGGGCAAATTTGGACATAGGAGCATGTCCGAATTGTGATTTGGAGGTCCGTAGTCGAAATAGGCTTGAAGTGGCAAAAATTGGATTTTTGGAAAGTTTAATCGGGAGTTAACTTTTTGATATCGGGTTCGGATTGGATTTCTGGAAGTTGGAATAGGTCCGCGGTGTCATTTGTGACTTGTGTGCAAAATTTGAGGTCAATCAGACGTGATATGATAGGTTTTAGCGTCGTTTGTAGAATTTGGAATTTCAAAGTTCATTAGGCTTGAATTGGGGTGCGATTCATGTTTTTGATGTTGTTTGAGGTAATTTTAAGGCTAGACTAAGTTTGTATCATGTTTTAGAACTTGTTGGTATGTTTGATTAAGGTCCTGGGGGCCTCGAATTGATTTCGAATGGTTTTCGGACCAAGGTTTGAAGTTTAAGACTGCTGAAGTTTGAGTGTTGTTGGTGTAATTGCAATTGCGGAGTGGGAACCACAGATGTGAGTGTGTAGTTACGGGTTAAGGAAAGGGTAGTGGAGCAGGGCTCCACAAGAGAGGAAGGCAGGGTCGTAGGTGCGGAGGAAACCACATAAGCGTGCATTTTATCACTCCTGCGATGCCGCAGAAGCGGCTGAGTGAGCCGCAAAAGCGAGGTTGTCGGGCAGAACATATATAAACGAGGGTTCCAAGATTATCACCATTTCTAATATTTTGAGCTCGGATTTTGGCAATTCTTGAGAGGATTTTTAGGGGATTCTTGAGGCAAGCTTCTTGTACTCATTTTTGATTTAATCTTGTTTTCCCATTGATTTTCCCACCTAGATTGTGTGGTTTTGAGGTGAAATTTAGGGGTTTGAGGCTAGAAATTTGGAGAGTGGATTTGGGAGTTTTGGGTGATGATTTGGTGTCAAATTTTTATAAAAATTGTATGGTTGAACTCGTGGTTGACTGGGCTTTCGGGATTTGTGACTTTTTTCGAATTTCGAGATGTAGGCCTGGGAGCCGGCTTTGAGACAATTTCAGATTTTGATTAATAACTTCGTGTTTTTCTTGTGAAATTGGTTCGTTTAGCCCGTATTGATCTTATCGTACTATTTTATGGCTAGATTCGGGACATTTTGAGACCGATTTGCAAGGCAAAGGTGTGTTGGAGTAGAGTTGTGCTTGGATTGAGGTAAGTAACACTTCTAAACTTGGCCCTGGGGCTCGAAACCCTAAATTATACATTATATGATTGGTGTTGAGGTGACGCACATGCCAAGCGACGGGCGTGCACCATAAAAATTGTGACCTGGTCGATTCCATGGTAGTGCATACTGGATTTATCTTGTTGATATCTGTGTATTCATCATGTGATAAAGTAATTAAGTTGTTAATCATACTAGAGATCATGTTTAGGATATATGCCGATACTGTTGGGACCCATAGTGGTCGTTTCTTGTTGTTGACTTATTGTTTTCATTGAAATTTCGTACTCAGTCATATTAATTCATTACATATCGTATCTCAGTCTTTATCGCTATTTATTATTACATCATATCATTGTTTTTAGGCTAGTTTCATGGCATTATGAGCCCGTGAGAGAGAGACTACAGAAATTGATGACTGAGTGAGGCGGAGGGCCTGATTATGAGTGACTTTTAGATGATCGGGCTACACGCCGCAGCGGGTTTTACTGATTTATGATAGCGTTTGGGCTGAAGGAGCCCCTTCGAAGTCTGCACACACCCCCAGTGAGCGCGGTTGACTATATTGAGGGGTGGATCTTCCCTGGATATGGATCTTGTCCGAAGCATTTATACCCGGGGATGGAACTTTCCCATGGGCTGGATTGGCCCTACTCAGTACTGAGTGACTGATGGTAAGTTGATGTATTTATTCTGGGATGGATCTTCCCTGTGCCAAATAGGCCATATAATACTGAGTGATTGAGCATTTCGAGAGTGGAGCACATGAGGCTGTCAACATGGTGCATCACATACAGCATGTGCATTGGCATGCAGAAGTAGAGAAGATATATTCTTCATATCATTCAGATTTGATCTATCTTACTGTATTTAGTCTAACTGTTGAATTTGAAAGTATGTCTACGTTTCTACATTGTTATTTCTATATTGGAATGTGTCGGTTGAGATCGTCACTACTTTCAGTCCAAAGTTTGGATTTGTTACTTATTGAGTTGGTTGTACTCATGCTATACCCTGCACCTCGTGTGCAAATCCAGGTGCTTCCTGTCATGGTGACTGCTGAGTGTGGAGTCAAGATCTTTGGAGACTATCGAGGTAGTTGCATGGCGTTCGCAGACCTTGAATCTCCTTTTTCTTTACTTATATTTCAGTTCTTATTCCTTAGACGTTATAGTAGACTATATCCCTGTGTAGATGCTCTTGTACTCGGTGACACCCGGATTTTGGGAGAGATTGTGTATTGAGTAACAAATGTTATTCTACTTTTAAAAGGTTTTCCTTAAATATTAATTGCTTCTGTATTTTTTTAAAGTTTTGGTGTGATGAAATGGTTGAGTAGTTGGCCTGACTAGTTCCATGATAGGCACCATCATGACGGGTTGATTTTTGGTCGTGACAAGTTCGTATCAGAGCCTAGGTTACATAGGTCTCACGAGTCATGAGCAGGTTTAGTAGAGTCTTGCGGATCGATACGAAGGTGTCTGTACTTATCTTCGAGAGGTTTCTGAACCCTTAGGAAACTTCGCATTCTAGAATTCTTGTTGTGCGAATCTGTTGATTCCAGTAACTAAACTTTTGATTCTATTCTCTCACAGATAGTGAGGACACGTACTATCGGATAGGATGGAAAGCCACCAGTATCACCAGTTAGGGCCGTAAGAGGCCGAGGTTGCGGTAGGGGCTACAGTAGGGGCAGAGGTGCAACTCGTACAGTAGCTAGGGCAGCACCTACAGACCCACCAATCGCTCCAGCTCAGGAGCAGGCACCAGATACGGTTGAGTCAGTAGGGCCAGCTCAGGCACCAACTGTGCCATTATGATTCCTTGCCTTTATGAGGCATTGGCTCAGGTTCTCTATGTGTGCGCCAATCTTGCTCAGGAGGTCTCTGTTTCGACCGCAGCAGCCACTTCTCAGGCGGGGGGAGGCGCTCAGACTCCCGCCACCCATACCTCAGAGCAGGTGATGCAAGGACTCCAGACACCGGGGGCTTTACCAACCCAGCCGGTTGCCGCTGCTCAGGCCCATGTGGTTCCTTCTATGACTGATGATGAGCAGAAGAGACTAGAAAGGGTTGGGAGGCTCTAGCCTCAAACTTTAGTGGTGCAAAGTCGGAGGATGCCCAAGGTCTCTTGGACAAGTGTCAGCGGATTATTTGTACGACTGGTATTCTGGAGACTAGTGGGGTCTCGTTCACTACTTTTTAGTTTTTTGGGGTTGGCTTCAGTTGGTGGAAGGCTTATGAGAGGTGTAGGACGACCGGTGTAGCACCACTTACATGGCAGGAGTTATCTGTTCTTTTCTTGGAGAAGTTCGTGCCGTAGTCTCGCAGGGAGGAGCTGCATAGGCAGTTTGAGCAGCATCGTCAGGATGGCATGTCTGTGATGCAGTACGAGATGAGCTTTTCTGAGTTCGCTCATCACGTAGTTTGGTTGATTCCCACTAATAGGGAGAGTATTAAGAGGTTTATTGATGGCCTCACATATCAGCTACGGTTGCTCATGACTAGGGAGAGGGTATCTTGTGCTACTTTTGATAAGGTAGTCGACATTGCTTGTTAGATAGCGATGGTACGTAGTCAGGAACGTGGTGAGGAAGGCCAAGAGGCCTCGTGGATTGGGTGGTTTCAGCGGTGTTCCTTCCGGGGGTCAGTTCTACCACAACAGGGGGTGTCCTTATAGGCATGCCCAGATGGCTCGTCCAGTTCACTGTAGTGCATCATCTGGACATGGTTCATATAGTGCACATCAGGATCACTCTTTTCTTAATGCCCTTCCAGCTTAGAGTTCGTCTCGTGCAGCATCAGCTCAGGGTTCATTTGTACTGGGTCCTTCTGATAGTCATTCTGGTTCTCGGGGCCCGTCTCAGTACCCACCACCATTCACTAGGAAAGAGTGTTTTGAGTATGGAGATTTGGGTCATATCAAGATGCATTGTCCCTACCTTTTGGGAGGTCTAATTCAGCAAAGGAGTCAGCCTACAACTTCAGCACCGGTTACTTCACCACCCGCTTAGCCAGCTTGGGGTGGAGCTCAAGTAGCTAGGGGTCTCCCCAGAGAGGGAGGCCGATCAGGTGGCGGACAGGCCCGATTCTATGCCCTTCCTGCCATACCAGATGCCATGGTTTCAGACACAATGATCACATATATTGTCTCAATATGCCACAGGGATGCCTTATTACTATTTGACCCTGGTTCGAGTTATTCATATGTATCATCTTATTTTGGTCATTATCTGGATATACCCATTTAGTTCTTAGTTTCATCTATTTATGTCTCCATGCCCGTGGGCGATACTATTATTGTGGACTGTGTATATCGGTCGTGTATAGTGATTATTGGGGGATTGGAGACTAGAGTTGATCCATTGCTGCTTAATATGGCTGACTTTGAAGTGATCTTGGGTATGGATTGGTTGTCTACATGTCATGCTATTTTGGATTGTCATGCTAAGACCGTGACATTGGCAATGCCGAGGTTGCCAAAGGTTGAGTGGCGGGGTTCTCTAGACTATGTTCCCAGCAGATGATTGGGAAAGGTTATTTATCTTATTTGGCCTTTGTGAGGGTTGTTGGTGCTGATACCCCTACTATTGATTCTGTTTTGGTGGTGCGAGATTTTTCGAATATGTTTCCTACAGACCTGTCGGGCATGCTGCTGGATAGTGATATTGACTTTGGTATTGAGTTAGTGTCGGGCACTCAGCCCATTTCTATTCCTCCATATCGCATGGCACCGGTGGAGTTGAAAGAATTGAAAGTGCAGCTTCAAGAACTTCTTGGTAAGGGGTTTATTAGGCCTAGTGTGTCGCCTTGGGGTGCACCAGTTCTAATTGTGAATAAGAAGAATGGTACCATGAGGATGTGCATTGATTATAGGCAGTTGAACAAAGTTACAATTAATAACAAGTATCCTTGGCCGCATATTGATGATTTGTTTGACTAGCTTCAGGGAGAGAGGGTATTCTCCAAGATTGATTTGAGGTCTGGGTATCACCAGTTGAAGATTCGGGACTCGGATATTCTAATGACGATATTCAAGACCCGTTATGGTCATTATGAGTTCTTTGCGCTTTTGGGATGACCAACACCCTAGCAGCGTTCATGCATCTGATGAACAATGTGTTTTAGCCTTATCTCGACTCGTTTATCATTGTGTTAATTGATGATATCTCGGTGTACTCTCATAGCCAGGAGGAGCATGCCCAACATTTGAGGATTGTGTTGCAGCGATTCGGGAAGGAGAAGCTTTATGCCACATTCTCAAAGTATGAGTTCTGGCTTAGTTCAGTGGCATTCTAGGGGCACGTAGTATCTAGTGAGGGGATTTAGGTGGCCTCGAAAAAGATAGAGGCAGTTCAGAGTTGGCCCAGACCGTCCTTAGATATGGAGATTCGGAGCTTTCTTGGCTTGGTCGGTTATTATCGTCACTTTGTGGAGAGTTTTTCATTGCCCTTGACCAAATCGACCCAAAAGGGTGCCCCTTTCAGGTGGTTGAATGAGTGTGAGGAGAGCTTTTAGAAGCTTAAGATTGCCTTGACCATAGCTCCAGTTCTAGTTTTGTCTTTAGCTTCAGGTCCTTATACAGTATATTGTGATGCTTCTGGATCGGTATTGGGTGTGTCTTGATGCAGGAGGGTTGAGTTACTGCTTATGCTTCGTGCCAGTTGAAGCTCCATGAGAATAACTACCCTGAACAGAATTTGGAGTTGGTTGTCATCGTTCATGCATTAAAGATTTGGAGGCATTATCTCTACGGTATGTCTTGTGAGGTGTTTACAGGTCATCGGTGCTTCCAGCACTTGTTCAGACAGAAGATTCTAAATTTGAGGTAGCGGAGATGGTTGGAGCTACTAAAGGACGATGATATCACCATTTTGTATCATTCGAGGATGGCCAATATGGTGACCGATGCCTTGAGTAGGAAGGCAACGAGTATCAGTAGCCTTGTATTCATTCCTATGGGAGAGAGACTATTTGTAGTTGATGTTTAGGCCTTAGCCAACCAGTTCGTGAGATTAGATATTTCGGAGCCCAGTCGGGTTTTGGCTTGTGTGGTTCTCGACCTTCCTTATTTGATCGCATCAGAGAGCGCCAGTATAATGATCCTCATTTGCTTATCCTCAAGGAACACGGTGATGCCAGAGATGTTACTATTGGGGATGACAGAGTGTTGAAGATGCAAGGACATGTATGTGTTCCCAATGTAGATGGGTTACGAGAGTTGATTCTTGAAGATGCCCATTCCATTCATCCGGGTGTCGTGAAGATGTACCAGGACTTGAGGCAGAACTATTGGTGGAGAAGAATGAAGAAGAATATAGCGAGGTTTGTAGCTTAGTGTCTTAACTATCAGCAGGTAAAGTATGAGCATTAGAGATTGGGTGGATTGCTTCTGAGGATAGAGATTCCAAAGTGGAAGTGGGAGCGGATCACCATGGATTTAGAAGTTAGGCTCCCACGGACTTCGAGGAAATTTGATTCTATTTGGGTGATTGTGGATCGACTGACCAAGTCCACGCACTTTATTCCAGTTGGGACTAATAATTCTTCGGAGTGGTTGGCTGAGATTTACATCCGAGAGATTGTTCGCCTTCACGGAGTGCTAGTGTCCATTATTTCAGATTGGGGCACACAATTTACATTGTAGTTTTGGAGAGCCGTGCAGAGAGAGTTGGGCACTCAGGTAGAGTTGAGCACACCATTTCACCCTCAGACGGACGGGCAGTCTGAGCGCACTATTTAGATATTGTAGGACATGCTACGCGCATGTGTCATTGATTTCGGGGGTTCATGGGATCAGTTTCTGCCACTCGCGGAGTTTGCCTACAAAAACAGCTACCAGTCGAGCATTCAAATGGCTTCATATGAGGCTTTGTATGGGAGACAGTGTAGATCTCTGGTGGGTTGGTTTGAATCGGGTGAGGCTAGGCTATTGGGTACAGACTTGGTTCAGGATGCTTTGGACAAGGTTAAATTGATTCAGGAGAGGCTTCACATGGTGCAGTCTAGATAGAAGGGTTATGCCGACATGAAGGTCCATGATGTTGCTTAGATGGTTGGGGAGTATGTTCTGCTCAAGGTTTCACCCATGAAGGAGTGTTATGAGGTTCGTAAAGAAGGGCAAGTTGAGCCCTCGGTATATTGATCCGTTTGAGGTGCTTTAGAGGATTGGAGAGGTGGCTTACGAGCTTGCCTTGCCATCTAGTTTGTTGAGTGTACATCCAATATTTCATGTTTCTATGCTCCGGAACTATGTTGGCGATCCGTCTCATGTTTTGGATTTCAGCACGGTTCAGTTGGATGGTGATTTGACTTATGATGTGGAGCCGGTAGCCATTTTGAATCGGCAGGTTCGAAAGTTGTGGTTAAAGAACATAACTTCAGTGAAGGTGCAGTGGAAAGGTCAGCTAGTTGAGAAGGCCACTTAGGAGACCGAGCGAGAGATGCGTAGCAGATATCCACATTTATTTGAGACTCTAGGTATGTTTCTAGACCCGTTCGAGGATGAACAATTATTCTAGAGGGGGAGGATGTAATGACCCGGTCGGTTGTTTTGAGGACTGTAGCCATGTTCCCCCATTCACTGCTTATTTTGTACTGTGCATGTGCTATGTGACTTGTCGGGGTAGTCGATTGGGGTCAGGAGGGATTTCGAAGTGAATTGAGACACTTAGTCTCATAATAGAAAGCTTAAGTTGAAAAGGTTGACTGGATGTTGACTTATGTGTAAACAACTTCGGGATAGAGATTTGATGGTTCTGTTAGCTCCGCGAGGGTATTTTTTGACTTAGAAGCGTGTTCGGATTGTGATTTGGAGGTCCGTAGTCAAAATAGCCTTGAAATGGCAAAAGTTGGATTTTTGGAAAGTTTAACCGGGAGTGGAATTTTTATATCGGGGTCGGATTGGATTTCCAAAAGTTGGAGTAGGTCTGTGGTGTCATTTTTGACTTGTGTGCAAAATTTGAGGTCAATCGGACGTGATTTGATAGGTTTCGGTGTAGTTTGTAGAATTTGGAATTTCAAAGTTCATTAGGCTTGAATTGGGGTGCGATTCAAGTTTTTGATGTCGTTTGAGGTAATTTGAAGCTTGACTAAGTTCGTATCGTGTATTAGGACTTGTTGGTATGTTTGGTTAAGGTCCCAAGGGCCTCGGGTTGATTTCGGATGGTTTTCGGACCAAGGTTTGAAGTTTAATACTGTTTAAGTTTGAGTGATGCTGGTGTAATCGCACCTGCGAAGTGGGAACCGCAGATGTGAACTCGCAAGTGCGGGTTAAGGTCGCAGATTCGGAGTTTGAATAAAGGTGAGCATATGATCGCAGTTGCGAAGGTTTTCCCGTACCTGCGTGGCCGCAGATGCGGTAGGAGGACCACAAAAGCGGAAAAAGGGCAGTAGAGCTAGGCTCTGCATGAGCGGAAGGCATGGTCACAAGTGCAGAGGAAACCCTAGAAGCGTGCATTTTGTCGCTCCTACGAGGTCCGCAGAAGCGGCTCAGTGAGCCACAGTAGCGAGATTGTTGGCCAGAACATATATAAACAAGGGTTCCAGATTTTCACCCTTTCTAACATTTTAAGCTCGGGTTCTAGCGATTCTTGAGAGGCATTTCGAGGGGATTCTTGAGGTAAGCTTCTTGTACTCATTTTTGATCAATAATCTTATTTCCCCATTGATTTTCCCACCTAGATTGTGTGGTTTTGAGGTGAAATTTGGGGGTTTGAAGCTAGGGATTTGGAAAGTGGATTTCGGGGTTTTGGGTGACAATTTGGTGTCGGATTTTGATAAAAATTGTACGGTTGGACTCGTGTGAGTTTTGCATTTTGTTAGTTCTTTCGACTTTTGAGATGTGGGCCCGGGGGCCGGCATCGAGCCGATTTTGGATTTTCATTAATAACTTCATGTTTTTCTTGTGGAATCAATTTTTTTGCCCGTATTGATTGTATCGTACTGTTTGTGGCTCGATCCCATGACATTCTATAGTGGATTTATCTTGTTGATATCCGTGTGTTCATCATGTGATAAAGTAATTAAGCTGTTAATCATGCTAGAGATAATGTTTAAGATATATGCCGATACTGTTGTGACCCATAGTGGTCTTTTCTTTCTATTGACTTATTGTTTTCATTGAAATTACGTACTCAGTCATATTCATTCATTACGTATCATATCTCAGTCTTTGTTGTTGTTTATTGATACATCATATCATTGTTTTCGGGCTAGTTTCATGGCATTGTGAGCCCGTGAGAGAGAGACTGGAGAGATTGATGACTGAGTGAGGACGGGGGCCTGATTATGAGGGACATTTATGGGATCGAGCTGCACGCCGCAGCGGGTTTTACTGATTTATGATAGCGCTTTGGCTGAAGGAGCCCCTCTAAAGTCTGCGCAAACCCCCCGTAAGCGCGATTGATTATATTGAGGGATGGATCTTCCCTGGACATGGATCTTGTCCGAAGCATTTATACCTGGGGATGGATCTTCCCCACGGGCTAGATTGTCCCTACCCAATACTGAGTGCCTGCTGGTCAGATGATGTATATATTCCGGGATGGATCTTCCCTAGGCCGAATTGGCCATATATAATACTGAGTGATTGAGCATTTCAAGAGTGTGAGCATATGAGGCTGTCAACATGCTGCATTACATACAACATGTGCATTGACATATAGAAGTAGAGGAGTTATATTCTTCATATCATTCAGATTTGATCTATCTTACTGTATTGAGTCTAACTGTTGAACTTGAAAGCATGTCTACGTTTCTGCGTTGTTATTTCTATATTGGATAGTGTCAATTGAGATCGTCACTACTTTCACTCTAAAGTTTGGATTTGTTACTTATTGAGTTGGTTGTACTCACGCTATACCCTGCACCTCGTGTGCAGATCCAGGTGCTTCCGGTCACGGTGGCTACTGAGTCTGGAGTTAGGATCTTTGGAGACTATCGATGTAGCTGCATGGCATTCGCAGACCTTGACTGTCCTTCTCTATCTTTACTTATATTTCAATTCTTATACCTTAGACGTTGTAGTAGACTATGCTCATGTACTCGGTGACACCCCAGTTTTGGGAGAGATTATGTATTGAGTTACGAATGTTATTCTGCTTTAAAAAGGTTTTCCTTAAATATTAATTGTTTTTGTATTTTTTTAAAGTTTTGTTGTGATGAAATGGTTGAGTAGTTGGCCTGCCTAGTTCCACGATAGGCGCCATCACGACAGGTTGGTTTTGGGTCGTGACCACAACATCCTTATATAACAGCTATTCACTATGAAAACAATTTTTTCAGAACCAATTTTTTAAGTTATATTTTACCTCTCTATAATGACTTTTTACCTATAACAACAACAAGAACCATATTTATAGCAAAACACACTTTGTAAAATTACTCTTCTATAATAATGATAAAGAATATTTAAGATTACTAATAATAACTCTAAAAGTATACACACAACCTTTTCCATTAAACAAAATTTCTATCTTGCATAAGATTTGAAGATTTGCATATGATATCTTTTCCATTGGACAAATACCAAAAAATATTTAGATAGAAAATTTAACTGTTAAGCTCTTAGATTGTCTTCAAGGGAAAACTATTGGATACCTTTTTGCTGAAAATTTGCACATGAATCTGAGCTAATTCAAGCGTTATATTGCTAGTAAGAGAATTAAATCTACGAAACAAGTTACAATTACAAAGTTCTTCCATCAATCTTGAAAATATTTATTTTTTAGGCAGCTTTAAAATGTCCGCCTTAGAGTTCAAATCTTTATACTTTTAGTTATGAATTTATTAATATTATATTTACTTTCTTCAATATTTAGCTAGTGAAATATGCCTATCTTTTGAGATTTTGAATTTGAATAATTTTCTTATTTTTTATATGTAACATTAAAAAGAAAAAATAATTAATTTTTGGATAATTTTTATTTATAACAACAAAAACTATTTAAATATCAAATATTGTTATAGGTGTATAACAGTTATTCATTATAAAAGCAAAAAAAACATCGGAACAAATGCGACTGTTATAAAAAGGGTTGACTGTAATCATAACAAGCGACTTCTCAACTTATCATGAAGTTTTAGCTACGTGCTTAAGCTTTGAGGGAGGAATACTAGTAAAGCTAAAAAAAACATAAAAATAAAAAGCTTCACCCGTAAATTTTAAATATGTAGTTTAAACTTTGGGACAAGATAGTGAGAGTAATTATTTATTATCCTTAATATAAAAAGAAAAATCAAGTACTTATAATTGTGATTTAGTAATTTCAAAAAAGTACAAATTGTTGGAATCCACATCAGGATTTTATGGACCTGACTAATCTCAATAACTATACATATATTTTTTTTGTATAAAAGTCCACAATCCCCCTTTCATTTTCGATACTTATCTCTCAGTATGGCTCTCTCCTTGATCAACATCTTCTTGTTGTTCCTGATCATACCTCTTAACCTTTCAATAGCCAAAAAATGTTTCTTTTCCAAAAAGTTTGAGGTACATGTTATTAACAAACTTCCTTCTGATTCTCCACAATTGCAAAGTCATTGCGCCTCAAAGAATGACGACCTTGGATACAATAATGTTGCCATCGACGAAGACTTTAATTGGTCATTTTGCGAGTCATTTCTCGATAGAACTTTGCTCTTTTGTCACTTTTGGTGGGGTTCACAAAACAAGGTTTTTTATGTGTTTGACGATCCATATTATTGTGTCAAACATGGAGCAAATATCAATGTTCTAAATTACTGTAAATGGGAGGTGAGGCCAGATGGTTTTTATTTGGAACAGTATAATGCTACTAACCCATCATATTATACGGATCGCTATACTGGCTGGTCTTAAGGAAAACATGATGTTTGTCTTCCTGTTTAAGTAAAATGAAAAAGAATGAAATAGACCGAGTTTTATAATTTATATTGGCTTTCTTTCTTTTTTATTATCCTGATCTTGTTTTTCTTAACTTCATTTTTTTAAGATCGGTATGATGTTATTCATTTCTTGTTGTAGAAATTTTACTGACTTATATCTTATATTGATTTTTGGCATCTACCTCAATAGGTACTTAATACTTTGAAACTTTAATTGAGTACAAGTATTATAAAACTAGCGTCTCGATTAATACACAGAGTGAGTAAATTTATATACTCTCCCCTGTTCAAAATAAGTGTCTTTTTAACCAAATCAATTTTGTCTAAAATAAGTTCCCTTTAAGAAACTAAAAATTAATTTTTCCAAATATACTCTTGCTCAAATAATTGATCCAAGAAGTATGAAAGAAATAAAAGATGAACAAAAGGGCTAGCATCTACTTTTGTAATGATGCATATTAGCTATATATAATATTTCTCTTTTCCACAAAAGAAAAAATCTTCACCTTAACTACAGTAATATAAAGAGAAGAAAGAGACTAGGACATTTAATAGTGATTTAATGTTTTAGAAAGGTACAAATTCTTGTAATCCAAATCAAGATTTTGTTTGCTAATATTCTTGAAACTCAGTTTGAGCGAAAAAATATAAAATTCTTGCAGAAACTGCAATTTTAACAATCACCCAAAAAGAGAATTAATATTTTTCTTCAAAAATCTAAAACCATTCCAAAAACTCAAATTCAACCAAGAGATTAAATAAGCAAGAAAGACACTATAGATTCATATTTACATTATTTTCCTTATCGGCGATGCATTTTACTTTTACAAGAACACAAATCTCCAACTTCCTAATTATTCCAATCCGAATATTTGTACTTAAAAAGGGTTAATTTGTTCTGATAGTATCCCAAATAAAAACCATCTGGTCTACCACCCATACACATTCATTGTATAATCTGGCACTTCTCCATTACGGACACAATTCTCTTAAACACTTCATATTTACTCTCTTTTGAGCCCCACCAAAAATGACAAAAATATGAAGTACAATCTAAAATGTTTTCGCAAAATGACCAACTAATGTCTTGTGTATTGGCTAGAAAATGATCTCCAAGATCATCATCAGAAGAAGTACACTGGATTTGCTGTTGAGGGGAATTAGAAGGAAGATCGTCGATTATTTGTACATGAGACTTCGTGCTTATAAAACAAGTTTTTATAAGGTGAAGGGGAAAAAGAAAGGAATTTTTACCTCCTATAGTAAATGTTGATACCTTATTTATTTTAAATAAATAACCTTTTAAAAAATTATATTTCATAGCTACCTTTTGATTTTTATAGTCAAATATCTATTTATGGTCACCTCCTACCTTTAAGCCATAAAATACGCTTTCTATTATTTTTCTCTCTCATTCTGTCAGATTTTTCTCCACCCTCTCTTTCTCTCAATGTCAGTCTTTCTCCATGAATACAACCATGATTATCCACTGATTCATCTCCATTGTCGAACAAAATTTTCATTATCAGTGGCCTGGGGCTCTGAATCAATGTCGAAATCAAGTCCTAGAGAGAAAGATGAAGGTTCGAAATCTGCTATTGAAAGGTAAATTGGGGCTGACAATGAAATTTTTTATAGCTCTGTTTAGTGGGTGAAGAGTCTGTTTAGAAATCAATGTCTTATGTTTCATATCAATGTCGAAATCTGACTAGAAGTGTGTATTTGTTCCAAATGTCACTTCCATACATTTTTGGGAGATTATAAACTACTATTACCAAGCTATTTACTAGATTATGCTACGAGATAATTGTTAAGTTGTATCTAATGGGAAGAAGGGTACTAGGGTCGTGACAATACCTAGGTGGCTAATTGACTGGTAGAAGTTATTAAAGTTCGATTGACATAATTGGGGCTTATGCTATAACCGTTGCACAATTTTACCCACTCTCACACCTCTCGGTAGAGAGAGTGATTTTGCCCAATTGACTCTCTCGAGACCAAATGGGTAGGCAAATTAGATCAAGCAACTAGGGTTCAAGTAGGGTGATTACTCTCTCGAGGTTTAACCCTTTAATTGGGACTATCAATTCTCTTGAGTCCATCCCAATTCCTTGTTGGGTCAATTTTGGAGACTTAGGCTCTCTTTCTCAAGAAGAGCCAAGTCAACTTAGCACAAACCAGTGTTTGCAACCACCAATTCATAGATTAAACCATAAAATTGACCCAAATAACAAACACCCATAGTCAATCTAACAATAGATGGCAACACCCATCAATTACCCACACTAAGGTTGAGCCACAACCCTAGCTAATGGGTTTAGCTACTTATGCTTGAAGAAGAAAATAAAGAAAAAGATGAAGAACAAGGCATATTAATTAAATGCTAATGTAAATACAGAAAATCTATCGTTAATTTGAAGCTAAGATGCCAAAAATGGCTACAAATGAAGTTCCCACGAGCGCAGCTCAGCTCTGATATATCTGATAACTTAAAAAAATGGTAAAATGTTCTATTTATACTAGGCTAGAAAAACTGGACAAAAATATCCCTGCGGGGTAAGTGCGGGCCGCATAAAATGGACCGCGACCGCACTAGGCTCTTGGACTTCAGTTCTGGGCTCTCTGAACTTGGGCTCCGCGGACCGCGTAGAATGGACCGCAGCCGCGGAGGCAGCTGTCGCGGTCCGCACAACCATGACCATGGACCGCATTGGCATTTTCCATCTCTCTGAACATCTCTTCCGCGGACCGCACAAAAAGATAGTGCGGCCGCGGAAGCTTCACCGCAGACCGCGGAATGTGTACCGCGGCCGCGTTACCTGAAGCCCATTTTTGCCAACTCTCTGAATCTCCCTTCCGCGGACCGCACAAAAAGGTAGCGTGGTCGTGGAGCCTTCACCGCGGACCGCGAAATGTGTACCGCGGCCGCGTTGCCTGAGGCCTGGTTTTGCCTTCTCTCTGAATCACCTAGTGCGACCGCATTCCATTTTGTGTGGTCCGCACTAGGCTTGTTTTCCCTCAGTTTACTTTGTCTTTGATACTTGAGTAGGTTTCATTCCGTTTGAACCGATCTTTGACATTTCGTCACTTTGTTGATCAAGCCTGCAATCAAGCACAACTTATGAGCCTTTTGGGACTATTTGGTAACGATTTATAATCAAAGCATAAGCAAGAAGGAGCATAAAACTCGTTAAAATCTCTACTTATCAGGAACCAACCAGACCGCATGACGAGCCAACTCGGAGAACCGTATCTCATACTGTGTAACAAACCTATCACCCTGACAAAGCTACTCAAACTACATGTGCAACTCCTCTCGGCGAGACTCAGGTACAAACTTCTCCAGAAAGAGAACGGAGAACTGCTGCCAAGAAAAGGGCGATGCGCCAACCGGCCTACGCCTCTCGTAAGCCTCCCACCAACTAAGTGCAGCCCCCGAGAATTGGAAAATAGTGAATAAGACCCCACTGATCACCAGAATACCTGCGGTCCGAAGAATCCTCTAACACTTATCCAAGAAACCTTGTGCATCCTCACCCTCAGCGCCATTAAATGACGGAGGTTGTAGTCTCCCAAACCTCTCCAATCTATGTTGCTCGTCCTCTGGCATAATGGGAGTTACATAGTCCTGAGCAGCTACAACTGGCTGGGCTGGAGCTGCCCCCAGTGTCTGGAGTCCCTGTATAACCTGCTCAGGTGTGCGAGCGGCGGGAGTCTGTGTGCCTCTCCCGGCCTGTGAAGTAGTTGCGGCTGTAGTAACTGAGACTGCCTGAGCCAAGCTAGTACGCAATGATAGAATATAGGCTAGGGCCTCTTGTAGGCCTGGGATAACAATAGGCACAGCCGGTGCCTGAGTTGGTCCGACTGGAGCATCCGCAACTGGGACTTTATCATGAACTGGGGCAGCTGGTAGATCTGCAGGTGCTGCCCTAGTTGTTGTGCGGGCTACACCCCTACCCTTACCACGACCTCGACCGCGACCTCGGCCTCTAGTGGCCCTAATTGGTGGTATTGGTGGTCATCTGACCTGACCGGTAGCACGTGTCCTCACCATCTGTGGGAGAATAGAATAACAAAAGTTCAGTTACCAGAATCAACAGATTCGCATAACAGGAATTCAAGAAAGTGAAATTATTCCTAAAGGTTCTGCATCCTCTCAAAGATAAGTACAGATGTCTCCATATCGATCTGCAAGACTCTACTAAACACACTCATGACTCGTGAGACCTATGTAACCTAGGCTCTAATACCAACTTGTCACGATCCCAAAACCGACCCGGTCATGATGGCGCCTATCATGGAACTAGGCCAGCCGACACAATCCCAAATAAAGCCAATATTTCATAAAAAGAACGGTTTAAGCTATTAATCAAATAAAATCCCATAACATTAGTCTAAATAGCTAGTGCGGAAAGAAAACATAAGCCCGACATCGGGGTGTCACAAGTCACGAGCATCTACTAAGGTCTTAATACAACAAAGACTATCACAGTCTGGAAAATACTAAAATAGTCTAAGGAAGATAAGAGGGAGAAGAGCAAGGCTGCGAACGCCATGCAACTACCTTGCCGACTCTAAATGACCCACTGGATAAGAGATCAGTGATCGCTATCACTACCCGCAACTCCTGGATCTGCACACAAAGTACATGGAGTAATGTGAGTACGCCAACTTAGTAAGTAATAAAAGTAAATTAAGACTGAGCTATAAGAAAACACATAATCCACGTCATAACACCACAATAAGTACAATATGTTTCCAAAACAGTATATAATTCAAATCATCTCGTAAAAATCAAATTTCAGTAAAAATCCTTTAAAAATGTCTTTCTAACAGTTTCAACAGAGATTTAATGAAGTTTAGAGTAAAATGATGCAAATCATAAATACCCCCTCGGTCAAGACATGTGTCATAAACTTCCCCTCGGGCATAATATCAATCAGAACTAGATCCTCGGGCAACCTCACAATCACTCGTAATCAGCCTCTCGGGCACACCATAAATCAAGATCAGCCCCTCGGGCAACATCATATCACTCACTCTGGGTACCCGCACTCACCGGGGGTGTTCAGACTCTAGAGGGGCTCCTACAGCCCAAGCGCTATAACAAGTCATCTCATGGCATAATAAATGAGGCCCTCGGCCTCTCATATATCACAAATTAGTACAATATGCTGCGGCGCGCAGCCCGATCCCAGATATCCTCACAACACAGGCCTTCGGCCTCACTCAGTCAGAAACCTCTCAAGCCACTTGGGCTATCAATCAAAACAGGGCGCTCAACCCAAAATATCATTTTATGCACCAGAACGAAGTAAATAAGACTGAGTTATGAAATTGGTAAAAATGTAGCATGACTAAGTACAGATATTAAACCAAAACAGTGAGGAAATAGTAGTAAAAATCCCCAAAGTGTCCAAATAGCTTAGCATGAGGCCCAAATATGGCATTCAGCCCAAAACATAGTAATACTTTCCAAAGCACAATAGTATCAAATAGTTTTTAGTCAAATATGCGACTTAATAGTCGAACGGGACGGACCAAGTCACAATCCCCAACGGTTCACACCCCCACGCTCACTATCTAGTGCGTGCATCACCTCAAGGTAGTGAATCGATGTGAAATCCGGGGTTTCATACCCTCAGGACTAGATTTACAATCATTACTTACCTCAAACTGATCAAAACTCTAATCCGCAATGCCCTTGCCTCTCGACTCGGCCTCCAAATGCTCCGAATCTAATCAAAATCAGTATATGATCATCAATATATACTAAAGGAATGAATTCCATATGAAAATTATCAAATTAGACCAAAAATCCCGAATTTGGCTCAAACCTGGACCCCGGGTCGATGTCTCCAAATCCGATAAAAATTACAAAACTAGAAAGCCCATTCACTCACGAGTCTACCCATATCAAATTCACCAAAATCCGACATCAAATGGCCATCCAAACCCCCAAAATCAACTCTCTAATTTTTCTTCCATTTTCCCAATTTTCACCCCAAATTCCCAAATTAAATGATAAAAATCAAAGCACAATTATGGAATTTAACCAAATTTGAGTGAAGAACACTTACCTCAATCACCCCTCTGAAAATCCCCTCCAAAATCGCCTTCTCCTGAGCTCTCTATTAAATTTTGGAATTATGAACTCAAGCCCTCATTTTTGAACTTAAACATTCGCCCAGACATTTCCTTCATCGCGATCGCGGAAATTGCCTCGCGATCGCGAAGCAAAAAATGGACTGCCCCTCATATTAACCTTATGCGATCGCATAAACCTCCATGCGTTCGCGAACCTCATCCACCCAGACCTACGCGATCGTGACCTGCTTCACGCGGTCGCATAGAGTAACCACCTCTATTATCACCAGCTCACTTTCTTCTATGTGAATGCGACCCTGGCCACGCGTTCGCAAAGCACAACATCTCACACATATGCGACTGCGATCTCATCTCTGTGATCGCATAGAACAACTCCACCTCTGCCCAAATTAAGCCTTCGTGATCGCGAAGAGCAAATCTTCTACATCAGAAAACCACCAAAATCTGCTAACTCTTCGAGTCTAAAATGTCCCGCTGGGAATCCGAAACATACCCGAGGCCCTCGGAACCTCAACCAAACATGCCAACACATCCCATAACATCATTCAAACTTAGTTGAACCTTCTAATCATTCAAAACAACACCAAATTAACCTCGGATTCAAGCCTAAGAACTTATAAACTTTCAAATTTCACAAACGACGCCGAAACCTATCAAAACACCTCCTAACGACCTGAAAGTTTGCACACGCGTCACAAATGACACTACGGACCTAATCCAATTTCCGGAATTCCATTTTGACCCCGATATCAAGATTTCCATTGCCGACCGGAAAACGTCAAATTTCCAATTTTTTCAATTCAAGCCTAAATCTACCACGGACCTCCAAATTACATTTCGAACACGCTCCTAAGTCCAAAATCACCTAACAAAGCTATCCGAACAATCGAAATTCACATTCGAGATCTTCTACATATAAGTCAACATCTGGTTGACTTTTCCAACTTAATCTTCCAAATAAGAGACTAAGTGTCTCATTCCACTCTAAGGCCACTCCGAACACAATACAACCAACACGATATGATGAAATACAACTGAACAATGCACAAGGAAGTAGAAATAGGGTTGTCGGGATTGTAACTCATGAAACGACCGGTCGGGTCGTTAGACAAGCCAACAATGAACTATCCATTTAATTTTTCATTTTATTATTTTTAAAATCATGAATTTTATTTAATAAAGAAATCAAGAATCAATAGCTGTCATGACCCAATTTCCCCTCCATTGGGTTTTGTGATGGCACCTAGTCTTAAAGACTAGGTAGGTTTAACATTTACTGAATATCAACCATAATAAAGAAAGTCTAACAGCTTCAACATAGAAATCTTTATGAAATATATATCTTCCCAAAACCGGCGATACAAGTCATAAGCTCTACAAAGTTTCTCTACAACTTCTAAACACAACTGTATGGAAATAAGTACAATAGTGTGAATACGAATAGGAAGGTGACTCTGAAGCCTGCGAACGCAATAACAGGTTTACCTTGAGTCTCCTTGGCAAGAATCCGCTCAGTTACTAACGATAAATACCTGGATCTGCACAAAAATATGCAAAAGTGTAGTATGAGCGCACCATAGCGGTACCCAGTAAGTATCAAAACTAACCTCGATGGAGTAGTGACGAGGAACAGTCAAGACACCCACTGGTCTAATAAGTAGAACAAGTATAAATATAGAAACAACCGAACATGATATCTATATAAAGACTAAGTGATATTGCTAACAATACAGTAACTACAATAAGGAAAGAAAACAACAAGTAACAGCGGAACACCATAATAAAGCACATAAAAGTGAATGGAAATATAACCCAAATTTGAAATCACAAATACAGTAAGGAGAAATCATAAATCAGCAACTACGACAGTTTTCACATTAGGTCATAGCCAACAAACTTCAATCAATTAGTCGAATCCTTCAGTTGATAAAAATATTTCTAAATATACTTCTTTCAAGTAAATATTTTTCCAAAATAGTTCTCTAAAAATGAATACCTTTCGAATATAACCCTTTTCAAATAAATATCATTCGAATATAAATCACCATGTGACACCTCATTTCATAATCCTACAATACGGGTCTCAATACCTGAACCTTAACACTTGGCATCTTGTGCCCTCATTATACCTTATAATCATACAGACAACTCACGTGCCCAAAAGAGTCATTCTCACATGGAAGGCAAATAAATAAGGGTGTGCGTATATACTCAACAATATCAAGGAGCCTTCTATCTGATAAGGGTGATTAGCCACGTGTATGCTTCTGCAAGTGTCCTAACATAGTTCATACAAGCTAGTAAGAATAAGGACAAGAACGGACAGCACATATAATGTTTACACAGGGATAGGATCAATGAAAACAACAACTCAAAATATAGTGATAATGACAGGGGATCTACCAGGAGACCGTCCCATAGTCCCATACATAAATGTGCAGGGGGATCTCCCGGAATACCGTTCCATAGTCCTAAAGTAAATATGCAGAACAGGGGGATCTCCCAGGATACTGCTCCGTAGTCCCAAAGTAAATATGCAGAACATGGGGATCTACCAGGATACCGTCTCGTAGTCCCAAACGTAAATGTGCAGGGGGATCTCCCGGAATACCGTTCCGTAGTCCCAAAGTAAATATGCAGAACAGGGGATCTCCCGAGATATCGTCTCGTAGTACCAAACGTAAATGTGCAGGGGGATCTCCCAGAATACTGTTTCGTAGTCCAAAGCAAATATGCGAAACATGGGGATCTCCGAGGATACCGTTCCGTAGTCCCAAAATAAATATGCAGCTCAACCAAAGAGATAACAATTACAACATGGCAAAAAACTCATACATCACCAAAACACGTACAACCGCAACAATGACAATAATACAAGGTACGACAAGTAAATCAACTCAAGAACTGTAAATCACAAAGAAACGGTAGAACCAACTCATAAGGAATAACCACAGAAAAGAATGTTGGCATAAAGGGAACAGTTCAACAAAGAAAAAACTAACATGTAGCAACGATCCCACAATATACAAGTCAATAACAAGGAAAATCAACACGAGTCAAGTACTCCCAAATAAAGGCAAGCCAACAAAGATATTGGTTATCTAACTCCTTTTAAGGTTGGACAATTACGAGGATATTTGATAATTTAATTAAGGAAAGATGATCTTAGCTTCACTTAAGACTAAATAATTTCAAGAGGGGTAATGATGCATTCTCAATAAGACAAGCAACCATGAAAGGATAGCATGATAATAGGAGAGGCAAAATTCTTCAATTAAATCAAATAGGAGTCAATTAGGTAATAAGAATGAATCATGAAGCAATTAATTCCAATTAAGCATGTAGAGGTGAAACTAGTAAATAGGAAACTCAGCCATATCGAGAATAACTTCATACATAGTGAATATAAGAACCCTAAAGGCCAATTTCCCACAAATAAGTTTGAGAATGCACTCGTCATCTCGCGTACACGAACTACAAACATAGAAGATTCAAATCCTAAGGAAAAGTCCCCCACACAAGGTTAGGCAAGATACTTACCTCAAAGATGACAAACCGATACCCTATAATGCACTTCTCGGGTGAAAAGACCTCCGGACGGCTCAAATCTAACAAAATTAACTTCAAAAGACAAATAAAACACATAAGAAACTATTCTAGATCATAGAGTCTTAGTCTTTAACAAAATCTAAAAATCGGTTCAAAAGTCGACCTAGGGACCACACCTCGAAACCCGAATTTTTTTACAAAATCTGAATACCCATTCCCATATGAGTTCAATCATACAAAAATTATCAAATTCCGATACTATTTCGTCCCTCAAATCATGAATTTTCATTTTGAAACTTTTCTTCAAAAACCAACATTTTTCTCAACTCAGAACACAAATTAAATGATGAAAATGAAGATAAAATTATGGAATATATTAGATTCTAGGTGAAGAACACTTACCCAATCGATTTTCTTAAAAAACCCCAAAAGAAACTACCAAATCCGAAGTTTAAAACTCAAAATATGAAGAAATGGCCAAACCCTGGACTTATATGATTCTGCCAGGACTTCCGCATCTGCGGTCAAGAAACCGCATCTGCGGGACCGCATTTGCGAGAGAGAGTCCGCATTTGCGAACTCAGCTGACCAGGCGAGGGACCACATTTGCGGATATACAGCCGCATCAACGACATCGCAGAAGCGAAGGGGAAATCGTAAGAGCGAGATTTCACCGCAGGTGCGATAGCTGGACCGCAGAAGTGGTCTTCGCACGTGCGTGCCAGCCTCCGCAGAAGTGAGCAAGCTCCCAAGCCTTCATGACCACAGAAGTGGCCAGGCTCATGTAGAAGCGGAGCTGCACCTGCGCTCCAAGGGCGCAGGTGCGAAAACACCAGAAATCATACATGCTCAAAACCATGCAAAACATCTGAAACTCGTCCGAATCACACCCGAGGCCCCCGTGACTCCGTCTAAGCACACAAACAAGTTCAATAACCTAACACGGACTCGCTCGAATTCTCAAATCACATCAAACAATGCCGGAAACGCAAATCGGCCATGAATCGAACTATGAACTTCCAAATCTTCCAACTTCGAAAACTCGTACCGAAACCAGTGAAACCAACCCGTAATGACGCTACATGTCCAAAATGAAATAATGGAGCTGCTCCAATTCTCGAAATCACATTCGGACCCCGGTATCACAAAAGTCAATTATGGGTCAAACTTCTCCATTTTCCAAACTTCAACTTTTCCAACTTTTGCCAAAATACCTCAAATTACTCTACGGACCTCCAAATCCGAATCTGAAAGTGCGTCTAAGTTCAAAATTACCATACGAAGTTGTTAAGATCCTCCAAAACCCATTTCGGGGCTGTTTACACAAAAGTCAAATTCTGGTCAACTCTCGCCGCTTAAGCTTCCAAAACTAGGTTCCTTCTCCCAATTCGACTCTGAATCATCCGGTAATTGAATTCAACCATGCACGCAAGTCGATACACATAATATAAAGTTGTTCAAGACCTTACGCTGCTTACGGAGCTTAAATTCTCAAAATGACCGACCGGGTCGTTACAAAACCTTAAGAGTGAAATAGTGATATTAATAGACAAAAACCATAAGTATCTACTAGAAATTTTCAAAACTCGGTATCATAAGTTCAGGAACAATCTAGTAGAATATACGAACCACTACAATTATTGTCCGAAATAAAATAGACATAAATATAAAATAGAGTGCAACATGAAAGAGACTTTGGGTCCTGCGAATCGGAGCATGCAGAAGTAGGTAACTACTAAGACTCCGAGTAGTGCAGATGCATGCCTGATCAAACACCACATGTATATGTACAATTTGTGCAGAAGCGTAGCATGAGTATATAAAAAACATGTACCCATTAAGTATCTAGTTTAACCTCGGAAAAATAGTGACAAGGGGTCGACATTGACACTTAGTAGAGGTCAATAAATAAAGAGCAGGAATTATAAATAGGCATGAAATATAATAGTAACAATGAAATAAGAAAATAATAAATAATGATCCCTTAACACAATGTCAATTTAAAATCTCTAATTATCACATGCCAATTTTAACAAATAAGAGCCATCAAATAATTATCAAATCTCAGGTCACGAAGGAAATACCAAGTGCAATCGGACTCCTAGCAATATCACGCACGAATTATGCCAAGGTCGTACAGATTGATGCAGAATAATCATGTATACTATCGAGGGCGACCGACGCGAAACATAGATGCATCTAAATTTTATGCCTAGGCGTTCGGCACGATCCACAAGAATAGAGAAGCTCTGCAAACTACAGTCAATGACTATAACACAGGAATGGTACACAAAAAATGCATAATTTCCATCAACAATCAAGTATTTCGCCAAAACTCAAGATAATGAAGCTCGGTCATAAAATCGCATATCCAATTTTAATTTTAAATTCAAGTAATTAAACTAACAATTTGGGTTCAAGTAATACAAGTATTGTATGATAAAGTCGTACGTCTATAGGACATAAGCATGATTTTAGCTATGTATGGACTCTCGTCACTTCGTGCGTGCGTAACATCCACAATTATTAGAAATAACAATTTAAAATACCTAGAGGGATATTTCCCTCATACAAGGTTAGACAAGAGACTTACCTCTTTTTCAAATCCTCTTTGCGCTCCACAAATCACACTAATAGCCTCAAAACGGTGCCGAGCAATCCAAAACTAGCCGAAGATCGTAGAAACTAATCAATATATGCTAAAAAGTTCACAATTTGACAATTACAATAATTACCCAACCTAATTTAGAAAATTCCTAAAAGTCTACCTGGGCAGGTGATTCCAGAAATTTTCGTAAATAAATGTTACACATGACTTTACGAACTCAAGTATGTAATTTCTACTCAATTCCATAATTATTTTTGTGGTCTAATCCCATATTTGCCAAACCCTGGGTTTTTCAACACATCCTATAATTTTCACAACTTACATGTTAAAATCAACCCATAATCTATGTATTAAACTCACATTATATAGAAATTACTTACCTCAAGATGCTAGGTAAAAAGCCCTCTCCAAGGAGCTCTAAAATCGGCAAAGAGTTGAGAGAAATGAAGAAAATGAGCATAAGTTCCATTTTTAACCTAAATCACCGCCCAACGATCCTTTTTCGGCCCCTGAAAAGCCTCTTCGCGATCGCGAGAAGCTCCATTCAAACACGAAGACCAACCCCCTCCGATCATCGCGAACGCGACCCATCCTTCGCGTTTGCGAAGGGCATCCACTTGCTGAGCCCCCAGACCCAGCCCCTTCTATGAGAACGCAACTCAGTGATCAAGAATGCGGAGGCTAGCGGCTTCGTGATCGCGACCATATTTTTGCGAACTCGTATAACAAAAACCCCAAGCCCCAATTCCTTCATCACGAACGCGAGGCCTTCTCCACGTTAGCAAAGAAGGAAACCGGAACAACAAATTTTAGAATTTTTGAACTTAGCTTAGGGTGGTCCAAACTTCACCCGTGCCACCCGGGACCCCGTCCAACTATATCAACAAGTTCATAAATATTATATGGACCTGCTCGAAGTCTTGGAACACATAAAACAACATTGGAACTAAGAATTGCACCCTAAAACCAATTTAATCAACATATGAACTTCAAACTTCTTCAACTAACTCCGAACGCGAAAGATCATAATTAGACAACTCGGAATGATGCCTAATTTTACGTACAAGTCATAATTCACCATACAAACCTATTCCTCTGCCCAAAATCCCAAATGGACATCGATAACATCAAAGTATACTTCAAACCAAATTTAAGAAACTTTAAAAACTTCAAAGTGCCAACTTCCAACATTAAGCGCCGAAATGCTCCCAGATATCCTCGATCCTCCGAGCTATCCCTATCTCAAACTCTCGGGCCATATTAACCTAGATGCCATAATACAAGCCCACGATAAACCTCCGCATTCTCTCTGCATAAGTGGGGAGTATCATAAGTGCGTGGAGAGACAACTCAGAGAACCTCGCCTCATAATCGGACGCCAACATCTAACCCTGCTGGAGCCGCTCGAACTGACCCTGCAACTCTTCCCTCTGAGAGGGTGGAATATATCTCTCCTAAAAGAGACGTGTGAACTGCTCCCAAGTAAAAGAAGGTAAACCTGCTGGCCTGCTATAGAGATAAGATTGCCACCATCTACGAGCCTTGCCCTCCAACTGAAATATGGTGAAGTCCACCCTGTTGGACTCTAATACTCCCATGTTGTGCAGCCCGTCCCTACAACGATCAATGAAGTCCTGTTGGTTTTCATGTTGCTTACTGCCAAGACAGGAGGATGTAACCTGGTCCACATGTCCAACTGTTTCTACTGCTCGACGGTCGTGGCTGGTCTGGGCTCTAGTATAGCCACTACAACTAGCTGAGCCTCGTCCGCAGGTCGTCCACCTAGGGTCTGATATACGGTAGCAACGTGCCCTAGAGCATGAGCGGTAGGGGTCTATGCTCCCCCTCCCGGCTGAGAGGTGGCTATGTCCGCACGTTTTCAACCGTTGATTTAGACCTCGCTGATAGGGCTTCTTTTTCCTTTTTTAGTATTTGTTTTTGTTAGGATTATCTAATAGTGTGACGTTCGTCCTAGTTGGTAGAGGTGTCAATGGTGCGAGAGAAGTAAAACGGAGTAAGGCATGAGTAAGATTGGATAACTATCGATATCTATTAGTAGTAGTAATCTGTTGGTCTTAGCAGGTGGAATAAGAAAACACTTAAATGAAGTGGACATGGACCGAGACAGAGGCAAAATGGGGTGAGGTATGAGTAAGATTGGACAACAAGTGATTTAAATAAAAGGAATTTGGGAGATTTTGGATTACTTAACAGATCAAGGGGTACTTTTAAAAGTTTGCTGATTGTAGGTTAAATTTGGCCCGATAGTATAACGAGGTTAAATATAGAAAATATATGAAATAGAGGGGTATATTTGGCCATTTTCCATTTTCTTTATGCTTTGTGGCCTAGCTACTAGGACTACAATTTCAGCCGTGCATACAAGTTGTATAAGTAGGCCTAGCATTGGATAAGTGATAAACTTATATCACGATTCTTTCATATTCTTTATTATTAATAATAATTAATAATTAATTGTATTTGTAATTTTTTGTATTCGGACTGAAGTAATCGATATTGATTTGTGCCAACATTTTTTGGAATTAGGACTTAAACCCAACTTAATTTTGTATGACTTTGTACCATAAAATTTATATATCTGTATAGGTACTTATATAATGAATCATCTAAAGTTTTAATTAATTAGATATAGTGGATATTTAATCATGTCTCAACATTATAATATAAAATAAAATCTGAGTCTATCTTTGACTAGAAACCATTGTATAAATCTCACAACAATTAATCAAGTGTAGAATATATCCCAGGTTTAATCATCTAGCCATAAATTTAATGAAATAAAGAGGAAAGAAAAGAGGAAGAGACGTTATTAGTGATTAGTGATTAAATGATTTCGGTAAATAGACAAATTGTTGGAACCCAAATCAAGATTTTGTGGGCCTGACTAAAATCGAATATTGGACTGTTTTACCTTTAGCCCGTGCCAAAAATTATTTATATTTGGTAACAAAAAAAGTATATAAAATTTGTATAATTTATATATATATATATACAATTTTTCAGCTATTATTTTGAGAGCGACTATACAATGTCATTTTCCCTTGAATTTTCTGTATAAAACACCAGCACCTCCTTTACTTTTGCGATACTAATTATTTTCTCATTATGGCTCTCTCCTTCGTCAATATCTTCTTTTTGTTATTGATCACTCCCCTTGACCTTTCAATAGCATTATATGTTGTATTATCTAAAAACTTAATCAGTTAGATAATAAATATTTATTTATTTAATCACATCTCAATTAATTATCTTTCAATAAATTCAATAACATAAAGAGTGTAAAAAAGCATTAAGTGATTTCAGGAAGGCACAAATTGCTGGAATCCAAATCAAGATTTTTTTTGTATAAAACTCTAGAACCCCTTTACTTTTGCCATACTTATTATTTTTTCAGTATGGCTCTCTCGTTGATCAACGTCTTCTTGCTGTTATTGATCACGCCCCTTGACCTTTCAATAGCCAAAAAATGCATCTTTACTGAGAAGATGCAGGTACATGTTATGAATAAACTTCCTTCTGATTCTCCACAACTGACAATTCATTGTGCGTCGAAGAATGATGACCTTGGATACCATAGTCTTGCCGTAGATGAAGACTTTAATTGGTCATTTTGCGAGGCATTTGCCGACAATACTTTATTTTTTTGTCACTTTTGGTGGGTTCAAAAGATAAAAGATTTGAGGTGTTTAACGACCCACGTAGTTGTGTCTTTGATCAGATAAAAGTTTATAATTTTCTATTCTACTGTAAATGGGAGGTGAGGCCAGATGGTTTTTATTTGGAACAGTATAATATAACTAATTAGATCAGAGAGGTTGCTCTGATAGTAAGCACTCTCTACTTCCAATCAAGAGGTTGTGAGTTCGAGTCTCCCCAAGAGCAAGGTGAGAAGTTCTTCGAGGGAAGAATGCCGGGGGTCTATTTAGAAACAGCTTCTTTACCCCAGAATAGGGATAAGGTCTGCATACACACTACCCTCCTTTATGTTCTTGTTTAAGTTAAGTGAGAAGGAAAAAAGTGATTGGAGTATAATACAACATTGGAGTATCATTTTTCTTTCTTATTTATCCTGATCTTGTCTTTCCGTCTTATGAGTTCAATCAATTTTACGATTTGAATCTTATACTAGTAATATGTATTTTTGTCACTTAACTCAGTCTTGTTCCATTTTGGTTCTCCGACCTCATTTCTTTTGTTCCACTTTGACACGAATATTTTTCTCCCAAGTAAAAATGCAGCGCGTGCAAACTTTCGACTCATATATATTTTCAGTAATAACTGCGGGTTCAACTGAACTCATAACTTTCGACGTGGAGTAAAAATTTGTATGTAAAAATTCATTAAAATTGTAAAAAAAATAGATATAAACACATAACATTTTAAAATGTAATAGGTTTTTTTGTTTCACTTTGACACAAAAACTTTTATCCTAGGTAAAAATGCAGCGCAAACAAATACACAGCTGCTACCCCCACCTCACCCCATTTCCCCCCCCCCCCATATTTCTTTTTTGTAATTTCAAATTATTATTATTTTCGTTTTTTCTGCCCCCCTCCCGTGGAAAAAATATTTTTTTATATATATTTTCAGTAATAACTACGGGTTCAACTGAACCCATTACTTTCGACTTGGAGTAAAAATTTGTATGTAAAAATTTATTAAAATTATAAAACAAAATTGATATAAACCCATAACTTTAAAAATATAATGGGTCCAATGTTAAAAACATTAAAATTAAATCCATAGGATTTAAATTCTTGATCTGCCTCTACGTTGGGAGTATGAAATTTGGTTTAAAAAATGGCTCTAACGCGCCTACAAGGGTGAGGCAAATGACACATGGAATCTAGTCAACTTTTGTTTCAAAGTGGAACAAAAGAAATGGGGTTGGAGGGCCAAAATGGAACAAGGCTGAATTAAAGTACCAAAATAAAAAATTGGGCCAAGTTTAATGGGCTATCTATGTATTTGGCCTAAAATTAATATACTCCCCTTGGTCAATTTTAAGTGTCTTTTTAGTCTTTTAAATTTGGTCCCATACAACAGGTGTCACTTTAAGAAATCAAGATAATATTAATCATTTTTTTAATCCTTACTCTAATAAATGATCTTTAAAACTTTTTAAATAAAAGTTACACGCTTGAGGAGAGATAAATGATAACTTAGTCAAATAATCTCTTATTGTTAATGCTACTAATAATTTTCATAATGAGTGTGTTAAAACCTTAGAAGACACTTAAAAATGATCGAAGAGAATACTATCTTAAAGGTAACGTCTCGATACACGAAGGGATACGTTTAAAGGAGTGAGCAAAACTTATTACAGTTTTCTTAAAATGAACTTAAGTTTGGCCAAGAGTACAAAATAAGCAAGAAAACATATTAAATTCATATTAATTTCTTCTTGATTTACTTTTACAAGAACACGATCGTTAAACTTCCTACTCGCTGTTGGAAAAAAGTTGGATGATTATGGAGAATAAAAGATTTAGCTTGAGGCGTGTTAAAGATACGTCCTTAAGGATATTTCGTCCACACCGAGATGAATAATATTAGGCGTATCCCCCAGGATTCAACAAACTCTTCTAGTATAACTAGGAGCAGAAACAACAAAAATTTATGAACAGAAAACGCAACACAAAAGAAAAGGGAAGAAAAATTTTAACTTTTTTCACACTACTCCATGAACATAAACAAATAGCTTTATATATAGTCCAAGAAAATGCACATCTGAAAATGAAAAACCGGTAAATCCATTAAGAATTTAATGTCAAGAATTCACTGCCAAAACAAATCATTAAGAATGCAATACCAAGAATGCCAAAACGAATCATTAAGAATTCAATACCAAGAATGCCAAAACGTAAAATCATTGAAAGCCATCAATTGCCAAACCGTTAAAATCAAATTGTTAATTGAAAATATTTTATCAGTTACAATTCTATCAAGACCAATTAATATTATATTAAAATAATAAACCTAGACATAATTGAAAATATTCTTTTTGAGATATTAAAATATTTTTGTCTCAACAATCCCTCACATAGCTCAAAAAAAATATTATAATAAAATAAGATAAAACTAAATTTGCTGGGTTTTCACAAATGAGCATAACGCGTCGCATATGGTGTCTCTTGGACTATGAACCAGACCTAGATAAAATAAGATTAAACTCACAGAATAATTGGTGAAGTTTAGAACTTCTATGAACCAAGAATTCTTTTGTAAATTTAGTGTCTTATCTATCACATTATACTCGCACACACTTTGTTGTTTATCGCGGTTTTGCGCTAATAAGCCATGCGCGCGCCTGGCTTTCATGAGTGCTCTAGAAATTTCGCCACAAATTTCATAGGAGCGGCCCCACTCCACACTCATATAGGTCTATCCATCAAGCGTATTCTGTAGCACAATACACCACCTATAAAAGCTATGGATTATTAGATTAAGAGTTTAATAACTCAGCCTCTCATTCCTTGCAGTCTTGCACTATATACGCACACACACCATAGGAAGGGATATAATTTAATAGTGCACATTTGATCAACTAATGACTTGTTATTACCCATATGAACCTACTTCATGGAATCTCCAATCACATAGGTTGGGTTACCATCATAGTTGATATAACTCAAATTGGCAAAAGTCTCATTCCCCTCGATGTTTCGGATATTAATTTTATTCCCAAAGGTTTAGTCAGAGAATCGGCCAAATTCACTTCTAACTTCACATAATCTATGGAAATAATTCTATCGTTCAGCAGCTGTTTTATCACATTATGTCTCAATCGGATATGTCTACTCTTCCCATTAAAGGATTCATTTTTGGCAATGGCTATTGCAGTTTGGCAATCACAATGCATCGACACAGAAGATGTCGGTTTAATTCCTAGTGGAATACCCGCCAAAAGGTACTTTAACCACTCTGCCTCATTGCCAGCTAATTCCAATGCCACAAACTCAGATTCCATGGTAGATATAGCTATTATAGTTTGTTTAGCCGATTTCCATGCCACGACACCCCCACCGAGGGTGAACACATAACCACTAGTGGATTTTGTCTCATCTGAATCAGAGATCTAGTTAGCATCACTGTATCCTTCTAGTACAATGGGAAATCCGCTATATTTAATACTATAGTTCATGGTACCTCTCAAATATTTCATTACTCTTACTAATGCAATCCAATGATCATGAATCGGATTTTGAGTATATCTACTCAATCTACACACAACATATGCAATATCAGGTCTAGTGAAATTCATCAAATGCATTAGGCTACCAATAATTTGAGCATATTTATTTTGATCAATAGGATCTCCCTTATTTTTTTTACTGACTACTAGCATCATAAGGAGTGCTTGCAGGTACCACATCAAAATTATCAAACTTTTTAAGAATTCTTTCAACATAATGTTCTTGAGTCAACATCAAACTACTACCCTCTCTTATAATTTTCATGCCTAAAATAACATTAGCTTCTCCCATGTCTTTCATCTTAAAATTAGAAGACAAAAAAAAATTTGATTTTATGTACCAAATCAAGGCTAGAACTAAAAATAAGCATGTCATCCACATAAAGACAAATAATAACACATGTACCATCTATACATTTTGTATAAACACGTTTATCTACCTCGATTGATGAAAAACCATCATTAATCAATACTTGATCACATTTTTCATGCCATTGGTTAGGCGCTTGTTTTAGACCATATAAAGATTTTAGCAATTTACATACTTTATTTTCTTGGCCAGACAATATACGACCCTCAGGTTGCTCCATGTAAATTTCCTCTTCCAAATCACCATTTAAAAAATGCAGTTTTAACATCCATTTGGTGAATAAAAAGTTTATAAATAGAAGCCAAGGCAAGTAAAATACGAATCGAAGAAATTCTAGTTACATGAGAATAAGTGTCAAAATAATCAATATTTTGCTTTTGGGTGAAATCTTTTGCAACAAGTCTAGCTTTGTATTTATCAATGGAACCATCCGGATTGAGTTTCTTCTTAAAAATCCATTTACAATCAATAGGTTTAGCTCCCGGAGGTAAATCAACTAAAATCCAAGTTTTATTTTGTAAAATTGAATTTAATTCTACATCAATAGCTTCTTTCCAAAATGAGGCATCAGATGAAGAAATAACTTCAGAATATGTTAAAGAATAATTATCCACAAGATAAGTATAAAAATCATTACCAATTTTTTTTTTCTCTCCTTGGTCTTTTGCTTCTTCTTAAATCCTCACTTTCAAGATCATTTTGAACAATTGGAACATGTGAAATATTATCACTTGGAATAATAGGAGTATCAGAAATTTTCTCAAATTTTAAAGGAAAAATACTTTCAAAAAAATTCAGCATTTTTTGTTTCAACAATAGTATTGTTTTCAAGTACATCACTTTTGACTACTAAAAATCTGTATGCTGCACTGTTTTCAGCATACCCAATAAACATACAATCAGATGTTTTAGATCCTATTTTTTTTTTCTTAGGATCAGACAACATAACTTTAGCAAGGCACCCCCACACTTTCAAATATTTTAAATTAGGTGGATACCCTTTCCATAGTTCATAAGGAGTTTTACCCGTTTTCTTATAAGGAATTCTATTTTGTAAATGACAAGCAGATAAAATGGCTTCACCCCAAAGATTATCCGGATCACCAGAACTAACAATCATATTATTCATCATTTCTTTTAAGGTCATATTTTTTTCCGCTACACCATTTGACTGTGGAGAATATGGCGGAGTTATCTTGTGAATTATGCCTTCTTTCTCACAATAATCATTCAACAAAATAAATTCACCACCTCTATCGGATCTAACTCTTTTGATTTTCTTATCTAATTGATTTTTTACTTCAGATTTATAAATTAAAAACTTATCAAAAGCTTCATCTTTATTTCTCAACAAATAAACTTTTGTATATCTAGAAAAATCATCTATAAAAGTCAAATAATATTTTTTCCCTCCTCTAGTCATAGTTTGTTTCAAGTTTCCTAAATCAGTATGAATTAAACTTAATAATTCAGATTCTCTAAATACTGAAGCACATGATTTCTTAGTTTGTTTAGCTTCTGCACAAACTTCACACTTATCAATATTCGAAAAATTAATATTTGAAATAAGACCTTCAGAATGCATTTTCTTAATATAAGATAAACTAACATGTCTTAATCTAGCATGCCATAAATTAAAAGAATCAATCAAGAGGTACTAGCATTTTCATTGATAACATTGAGTACAAACAAGCCATGGTTATAATATTCCTTGCCAACAAAATTATTATTCTTGGTCAACACGACCTTATCAGATTTAAAAGAAACCTTCACCCCAACTTTTTCTAATAATCCCACAGAGACCAAATTGACTCGGATACTAGGAACATGCAACATGTCATTCAATGCCAAAGTTTTGTCAAATGTGAGTTTGAGAAGAACTTTGCCTTTTCCAAGAACTTGAGTAGTTCTTGAGTCACCAAGATAGATAATTTCTTCTCCTTCCTCAACTTGAGTGTAAGACACAAAGTTTTTTTCGTTAGCACATATGTGCCTAGTGGCACCAGAATCTAACACCCAATCTTTCACATTAGCCACAAGGTTCACTTGGGAAACAACCGCAACAATTATATCATCCACTTTGGCTTCAGTCAAATTTACTTTAGTCTCAGTGGGATTGTCATTCCCAACCTTTTTTCGACATTGAGCAACATAGTGGCCAGATTTGCCACATACAAAGCAATTGTTTTTTTCCTTGAAGGTTTGATTGTTGGTTTTGGGCTTATAACCATTTCTTTCGTCATACATGTTACTTGATTTTCTCTGACGATTGTTGTCCTCCACAGGGCTGCTTCTAGTTGCAATTTCTTTTCCTTTGTCAACAACAACGTGCTTGCGGTTAAAATTATATCCACCAAAAACCGTAACTTTCAAAACATCGGAAAAAGATTTGGCACATGTAATTAGCGATGGAACAACAATAGAAACAGTAGGCGCAACGGGTGTAGTAGAAACAACAACAACAACATTAGCAGCGTTATTCTCCATAATAGCAGCGTGTAAATATCCTTAAGATTGTTGGAAAAAAATTGGATGATTATGAAGAATAAAAGGTTTAGCTTGAGGCGTGTCAAAGACACTGTCCTTAAGGATACTTCGCCCACACCGAGATGCATAATATTAGGCGTATCCCCCAGGATTCAACAAGCTCTTCTAGTATAACTAGGAGCGAAAACAACAAAGATTTATGAGAAGAAAATCTAACACAAAAGAAAAGGGAAGAAAGGTTTTAACTTTTTTCACACTACTCCATGAACACAAATAAATAGCTTTATATATAGTCCAAGAAAATGGACATCTGAAAATGAAAAACCGGTAAAATACATTAAGGATTTAATGTCAAGAATTCACTGCCAAAACAAATCATTAAGAATGCAATACCAAGAATGCCAAAACGGATCATTAAGAATTCAATACCAAGAATGCCAAAACATAAAATCATTGAAAGCCATCAATTGCCAAACTGTTACAATCAAATTGTTAATTGAAAATATTCTATCAGTTACAATTCTATCAAGAACAATTAATATTATATTAAAATAATGAACCTAGACATAATTGTAAATATTCTTTTTGAGATATTAAAATATTTTTGTCTCAACACTCCCAATCAGAATATTTATACTTAAAAATAGATCCATCGAGTTCTGATAATATCCCAAATAAAAACCTTCTTGCCTCACCACCCATACACAGTTCTTTGTACACAATTATTTGCATCGTTAAACACATCAAATGCTATGTCTTTTGAAAACTACCAAAAATGACAAAAATATAAAGTTCGATCCCAAGGTTGCATGCAAAAATGCCAAGTGAAGTCTTCTTTTGGAGCTAGAAAATGGTATTCAAGGTCAGAGGTGTATCCAAGTTGAGAGATATGAGTTTACGTGAATCGGTACTGTTATGATTCTAAATACCAGTCGTGATGGAACCTATCACACAACTAGGCAAGTCAACCCAACTATTTAAGCACAACCCATTTTCTCTTAATAAGCCATTTTCTAACACGGATTTAAATACCAAATTTTCATAATAAGCATTTAAAAACAATAAAATATATGCGGAAGTCAAATAAACATAAAACTACACAGCCCTACATATCTGGTGTCACGAGTCTAGAGCCTCTAAATACATAACCGACTGTTTAATAGATCATAAGTCTAAAAATGCGGAAAAGAACAAGATAAGAAGGAGAATAGCAGGGCTGCTGACGCCATGCAGCTACCTTGCAATCTCCGACGACCTCTGAAAAATGCTGAGGACTCTCACTCTGCCGCTCGGGCACTTGGATATGCACACAAGGTGCAGGGAGTAATGTGAGTACGCCAACTCAGTAAGTAACTAAAGTAAATAAGGTCTGAAAGCGGTGACGAGCAGTTAAAAATCATATAAATGAAAAGACAACAGGATAACAGATCAAATCCCACAATTTAAAACCAGTTTCGTCGAAAATCATCAATTTCAGTTTAAATACTTGGAATCATATACTTAGCAATTTCTTACAACAGAGGCTTATTTTAAAAGAAGAGTGAAATCAGTGAAAATATCATAACTGGGCCCCTCGGGCAAGGTATCACTCAGAATATGGCCTCTCGGGCAGCCTCTCAGTCACTCGTGATTCAACTCTCGTCACTCAGTACTCACTCTCAGCACTCAGGATCATTAATATCTCATAATAATAGAAATCATAGTAACTGCTGCGGTGTGCAACCCGATCCATAATTTATAGTCGACTATGCTCACTGGGGGTGTACAGACTCCGGAGGGACTCATACAGCCCAAGTGTCATATCACTGCGGCATGCAACCCGATCCAATATATATATATATATATATATATATATATATATATATCGCTGCGGTATGCAGCCCGATCCATATAAGTATCGCTGCGACATGCAGCCCAATCCATAACTCACACATATATAAATATCCTCACCATTAGGTTCTCAACCTCTCTCAGTCATTAACCTCACAGCCTCTCGGACACAACAGTAAAAATTAGGGAACTCGGTCCAAACAGTCCTCACATTTAGAAGTGGAGTGATAAAACCAGTTTTAAACATTTAAACAGGTAAAACATGAGTGAGGATATGCTTTCAATAGGTAAAGTGAGAAAAATAGTAAAAATGCCCCTAAGGGTCTCAACAGGTCGGCACAAGGCCCCAAACATTGCATACATCCCATAAGACAGTATAAATGACTAAAGTACGGAATAATATAAGATTCCAAATCAAATACGCGGCTTAATAGACGCTACGGGACGGACCGAGTCACAATCCCTATCGGTGCATGCCCACACGCTCGTCACCTAGTATGTGCGACACTGCATTTATCAAAATAAGTCAAATACCGGGGTTTGGGTATCCTCAGTTCCAGATTTACAATGGTTACTTACCTCAAACCGGTGAAAATACTACACCGCGACGCCTTTGCCCCTCGAATCGGTCTCCACTCGCGTCGAATCTATCCAAAATCAGAATCACGTCGTCAAAATATGCTAAGGGAACGAAGACCAAGCGAAAATAATCAATATACGACATAAATCCTGAAATTACCAAAACCCGACCCCCGGGCCCACGTCTCGAAATTCGATAAGTTTTATACCAATAGATCCTCATCTCCCCACGAGTTCATACATATCAAAAGTTCTGAAATCCGACTTCAAATGGTCCTTCAAATCCTCAAGCAAATGTCTAAGTTTCCAAGCCCTAGTTTCCCCAATTTTAGCCCTTAAATTCCATTAATTATAGCTCTAATCCGTGAAATAATGGCATAGGGACGAGTTTTAGGTTCAAATTCCTTACCTCAATGAAGTTCCCTTGAAATCCCTCTTCAAAATCGTCCAAAAAGCTACCAAGCCGAATTAGAAATGGTGAAAATAGCTCAAAAGCGCGAAGGACACAATTTATACATTCTGTCTATGCATTTCCGCATCTGCGACCACATATCCGCTTCTGCGGTACCGCATTTGCGGCCAAATAATCGCTTCTGCGGTTTTTCATTATCTCAGCCCCGATCCACATCTGTGATGCATCAGCCGCACCTGCGCCATAGCAGGTGCGGTCCATTAACCGCTTCTGCGGTTTCCTGCCTCCCTAGCTTAATTCCGCTTCTGCGGCTCCCTTCCCTGCATCTGCGAGATTGCTCCTGCGGTCCCCAATCCGCAGGTGTGGAAATAGCAGAAGCAGAAAAATCTGCAGCTTCTCAAATTTCCCAAACTCTCCGACAACCATCTGAAATCACCCTGAGGCCCCCGGGACCTCAACCAAAAACACCAACATATCTCAAAACCTTATTCAAACTTGTACCAATCATCAAAACACCTCAAACAACATCGAATCAACCAAAACACATCTGATTCAAGCCTAATTTTTCAAAATCTTCTAAATTACGCTTTTGATAAAAAAACCAACCAAACCACGTACGAATGACCTAGAATTTTACACATTCATCCCAAATGACACAACAGAACTACTAGTTCTGAAACTCTCAGAATTCCATTCCGACCCCTATATCAAAATCTCACCTACCAATCAAAAATCGCAAAAAATCCAATTTCGCCAATTCAAGCCTAAATCTACTCTGGACCTCCAAAACTCATTCCGATCACACTCCTAAGTCTCAAATTACCTCCCGAAGCTAACCAAACCATCAGAACTCACATTCGAGCCCTCTAACACATAAGTCAATATCCGGTTGACTTTTCCAACTTAAGCTTCCTCAAAAGAGACTAAGTGTCTCAAACCTTACCAAATCCTTTCCGAACTCGAACCAATCAACCCGATCACATATAGAACAATTAGACAAAGCAATAAGAAGCATAAATTGGGGAAATAGAGCGGTAACTCATGAGACGACTGGCCGGGTCGTCACATCCTCCCCAACTTAAACAAACGTTCGTCCTCGAACGAGTCAAGAAACATACCTGAAGCCTCAAACAGGTGAGGATATCCGCTCCGCATCTCCCACTCAGTCTCCCAGGTAGTCTCCTCCACGGGCCGACCTCTCCACTGCATTTTCACTGAAGTTATATCCTTTGACCTCAACTTCTGAATTTGACGACCCAAAATAGCTACTGGCTCCACATCATAAGTCAAATCATCATCCAACTGAACCGTGCTGAAATCCAAAACACGAGACGGATCCCCAATATACTTCCATATCATAGAAACATGAAATACCGGATGCACACTCGACAAGCTAGGTGGCAAAACAAGCTCATAAGCCACCTCCCCTATCCTCCGAAGCACCTCAAAAGGCTCAATGAACTGAGGACTCAATTTCCCTTTATTCCAAAATCTCATAACACCCTTCATGGGTGAAACCTTCAACAGAACCTTCTCACCAACCATGTAGGACACATCCCGAACCTTCCTGTCAGCATAACTCTTTTGTCTCGACTGCGCTATACGAAGTCTCTCCTGAATTACCTTCATTTTTTCTAAGGCATCCTGCACCAAGACTATCCCCAATAGCCTAGCCTCACTCGGCTTAAACCAACCGACTGGAGATCTACACTGCCTCCCATACAAAGGCTCATACGGAGCCATCTGAATACTCGACTGGTAGCTGTTGTTATAAGCAAACTCTGCGAGCGGTAGAAACTGATCCCATGATCCTCCGAAATCAATGACACAAGCACGCAACATGTCCTCCAATATCTGAATGGTACGCTCGGACTGCCCGTCCGTCTGAGGGCGAAAAGTTGTGCTCAACTCAACCTGAGTACCCAACTCTCGCTGCACAGACCTCCAAAATTGCGAAGTAAACTGAGTGCCCCTATCTGAAATGATGGAAACTGGGACACAATGCAAGCGAACAATCTTCCGGATATAGATCTCTGCCAACTACTCTGAAGAATAAGTAGTACACACATGAATGAAGTGCGCGGACTTGGTCAGCCGATCCACAATCACCCAAATAGCATCGAACTTTCTCAAAGTCCGTGGAAGTCCAACAACAAAGTCCATAGTGATCCTCTCCCACTTCCACTCAGGAATATCCATCTGCTGAAGCAAACCACCCGGTCTCTAATGCTCATATTTCACCTGCTGACAATTGAGACACCGAGCTACAAATCCCACAATGTCTTTCTTCATTGTTCTCCACCTAGAATTCTTCCTCAAATCGTGATACATCTTTGTGGCATCCGGATGAATGGAATACCGCGAGCTATGGGCCTCCTCCAGAATCAACTCTCAAAGCCCATTTACATTAGGCACACAAATCCGGCCCCGCATCCTCAACTCCCCATCATCACTAATAGTCACATATCTGGCATCATCATGCTGAACTCTGTCCTTAAGGACAAGTAAGTGCAGATCATCATATTGGTGCTCTCTGATGCAATCATATAAGAAAACCGAGAAACCACGCAAGCCAATACCCGACTGGGCTCCGAAATATCTAACCTCACAAGCCGATTGGCCAAGGCCTGAACATCAACTGTAAGAGGTCTCTCCCCAACTGGAATATATGCCAAACTCCCCACATTTACCGCCTTTCAGCTCAAAGCATCGGCCACCACATTGGCCTTCCCCGGATGGTACAATATAGTGATATCATAATCCTTAAGAAACTCCAACCACCTCCGTTGCTTCAAATTGAGATCCTTCTGTTTGAATAAGTGCTGGAGGCTACGATGTTCAATAAACACCTCACAAGACACACCATACAAGTAATGCCTCCAAATCTTCAGCGCGTGAACTATGGCAGCCAACTCCAAATCATGAATGGGGTAGTTCTTCTCATGGGGCTTCAACTGACGAGAAGCATAAGCAATAACTCTACCCTCCTGCATCAAAACACAACCAATACCCACTCTTGAAGCATCACAATACACGGTATATGAACCCGAAGCTAATGGCAAAACTAACACTAGAGTTGTGGTCAAAGCTGTCTTGAGCTTCTGAAAGCTCTCCTCACACTCGTCCGACCATACAAATGAAGCACCCTTCTGAGTTAACTTGGTCAAGGGCGATGTGATAGAGGAGAATCCCAGAACAAACCGGCGATAATAGCTTGCCAAACCAAGAAAGCTGCGAATCTCTATGACTGAGGACGGTCTGGGTCAACCCTAAATCACCTCTATCTTCTTCGGATCAACCTGAATACCCTCGCTGGACACCACGTGCCCCAAGAAAGCCACTGAACTGATCCAAAACTCACACTTGGAGAATTTTGCATAAATCTTCTCCTCCCTCAATCTCTGCAACACAACTCTCAAATGCTCCGCTGCTTCTCCTGGCTACGCGAATACACCAGAATATCATCAATGAAGACTATGAAAAACGAATCGAGATAAGGCCGGAACACGCTGTTTATTAAATGCATGAACGCTACTGGGGCATTGTTCAGCCTAGAAGATATCATCAAGAACTCATAATGACCATATCAGGTCTTGACAACTGTCTTATGAATATTCGAGTCCCTAATCTTCAACTGGTGATAACCCGAATGGAGATCAATTTTGGAGAACACTCTCGCTCCCTAAAGTTGGTCAAACAAATCATCAATGCGAGGTAAAGGATACTTGTTCTTAATTGTTACCTTGTTTAATTGCCTATAATCTATGCACATCCTCATAGTGCCATCGTTCTTCTTCACAAATAGAACCGGCACACCCCAAGGTGACACACTAGGCCGAATGAACCCCTTGTCAAGGAGTTCCTGAAGCTTCTCCTTTAACTCTTTCAACTCCGCTGGTGCCATACGATACGACAAAATAGAAATGGGCTGAGTGCCCGGCACTAGGTCAATACCAAAATCAATGTCCCTATCCGATGGCATGCTCGACAGGTCTGCAGGAAACACATTGGGAAAATCCCTTACAACTGGAACAGAATCAATACTAGGAGTCTCAACTCCGACATCCCTCACAAAGGCTAGATACGAAAGACATCCCTTCCCAACCATACGCTGGGCCTTCAAGAATGAGATCACTCTACTAGGGACATAATTAGTCAAACCTCACCACTCAATCCGTGGAACACCCGGTATAGCCAATATGACTATCTTGGCATGACAGTCCAGAATAGCACGACACGGATATAGCCAATCCATGCCCAAAATGATATCGAAATCCACCATACACAATAATAAAAGATTCACTCAGGTCTCCAAACCCCCAATAGTCACCACACACGACCGGTACACATGGTCTACAATAATAGTGTCGCCCATTGGAGTAGATACATGAACTGGTAAAACAAGAGACTCATGGGGCGTATCCAAATAATGGGCAAAGTATAATGACACATAAGAAAAGGTGGAACCGGGATCAAATAATATAGAGGCATTTCTGTGGTAGAATGAAACAATACCTGAAATCACGGCATCTGAAGCAGCAGCATTTGGTCTACCTAGGAGGGCATAGAAATGAGCCTGACCACCACCTGATCGACCTCCCCCTCTAGGGCAACCCCTATCTGACTGACCTCCACCGCTAGCTAGCTGGGCAGGTGATGAAGTAACTAGAATAGAAGTCGAGAGCTAACCCCTCTGTTGAGACTGACCATCATGAAGACAAGGACACTGCCTCCTAATATGCCCAAACTCTCTGCACTCATAACAACTCCCCGGTGCTGGATATGGGAAATGAAGGGAACCCCTGGCAACGGAATGACTAGTAGAAGGACCTGGCATGGAAGAACCCTGCACTGATAGAGCACAAGACAAACTCTGGGCTGGAAGGGCACTGAGTGATGAATGGCCCTGATGAGGACTGTGAGAACCATGACCCGATGATTCCCCACGATAACCTGGGCAAGCTAACTGAGCCTGCCTGAATGGACGGTGTAACACCCCGTAATTTGAATCGGTTGTGGATGCATTAAACGAGTATTAGCGTGATGGTAATTGAGTGGTTATGATAATAAGTGTACGAGGCATATTATAGGTGATTTGGGGTCTAAGGAGAGGCTTAAGTCCAAGCCAAGTTGAAAATTTTCATTATAGCTGAAAATTTGCAAATGAGTATGCACAAGACCTCACTTTGGGCGAGCATATATACCTGGATACAATGAGTTGTGTGATGAACAACCTATAAAATGAAAGCCCTTTGAGTCTAGTTTCTAACTCAACAAACCGTTTGTCATTTGGATGTGTATACAGAAAGTTATGACCATATTACTGGGCAGGTGTCACTAGCGCGAACAAGAGCGCGAAGTCGCGCGCGAAGTTGCGCGTTTTTGCTGAGTATTCTGCCTCCAGCGCATGAACAAGCGCGCGAGCTCGCGCGTCTAGAAGGTTTTAAATATCTTAAAGACCGTAAATAAGAGAATTTGAGTCATTTCTCAAGCTTAGGGCTTCCTCTACACCCCCAACTCGACCAAGGCATCCAATTGCACACCTAAGGTGAGTTTTTAAGTGTGTTTTCATGGTGATTTCACTTCTCAATCACTAGTTACAACATGATTTTGATTGGGTTTCATAGGATTTCTTCAAAATCTCAAGAACACCCCAAAAGTTGTCTTTCAAGATTTGGTCTACAAGAGGTAATCCTACACCCTTAGACTTACATATATGGTGTTATTATGGAATTATGAGTATGAATCAAGTATTACAACTTATGGTATGGTGATTGGAAGTCATAAATTCCCAATTTAAATGCATGACCATGGTAGGGATTTAAAGGTGATTATTTGATAGGATTTGTTGGTTGGGTGTGAATGGATGGTCATACATATGTTGTTGGAAGTTATAAATTTGTTAGGAATGATGGTAGAATGAATTGTTGGTTAATGGTGATAGTTGGATGAACCAACACTATAGTTATGAGGTGTAAATATCTATGCCTACAAGGTGTTTGATAATATGCCTAAATGGCATAAATTATGGAATTTATTACTAATATTGGGTTCCATTGGATGTTGTTGTTGTAGATTGAAGGTTCTTAGTAGTGTGGATCATTGTAGTATCACTAAGGGGCAAATTGAGGTATGTGAGGCTAACTCTCTATGTTTGGGAATGTTAATGATTCTCCCTACATTTCATTTCTTTTATGACGTATCAATTGCCTCAGAAATATAGTTAAGCCTAGTTCCTTGAATCGTTGTAGAACTTCTATTCTTTAGCTTCATAACTCGTTCATGACTTTCATTCTGAACGTTGTGAGCTCAGTGCGTATTCAATATAGACTTGGGTTTGATGCCCCCAAGTCTTAGTATAGATTACTCAGTATGCCATAAACCGTTGAAGTTTCAGTGTTCACAATCAGTTCAAGAATACATGTCTCAGTCTAGTCCTATTCAGTATTCCAGTATTATGTAACTCAGTGTGATGCAGTATTCCAGTATCATGTAACTGAATGTGATTTAGTATTTCACTATCATATATTGCAGTATGATTCTCAGTTCTTGATTTTAAATCCCTGAATGTTGAACACTTGTATTTGGGCCTGAGGCCGCAGTTTATGCTTTATGCATCTTTGGGCCTGAGGCCGCAGTTTATGCTTTATGCATTTTGGACCTGAGGTCGTAGTTATGTATACGTATACTTGGGCTCGAGGCCACAGTTGTGCACACACACACACATATATATATATATATATATATATATATATATATATATATATATATATATATGTATATATGGCCTGAGGCCACAGTTCAATGTTCAGATAAACAGGTTGTTCATCATTCAGAAGAGGGAGTATTCACATCCTTACTTCCTTGTTCAGTTATCAGTTTATCAGCTAGCAGTTCAGTTTCAATTTCAGTGTTGACAGTTCTTTTGTTCAGTTATTTTACAACCAGTACAATTCAAATGTACTGACGTCCCTTTTGCCCGGGGCCTGCATCTCGCGATGCATGTAATGATTTACATGTTGATGATTCAGAGCGCTAGGATTCTCGTACTAGCTATTTCGTGATCCCCAGTTCTTTCTGGGCATTATCATTGCTACAGTCTTCAGTATTCACATACAGTCAGTGTTTTCAGTACTCAAATAGAGGCTTCATAGACTAGAGTAACAGTTAGACAGAGTCACAAGCTTTCATATTAAGCTATGTTGGTTACAAATATGTTTCAGAATTGTATTAGTATTTCCGCACTTTGATTTATATCATCCAGACTTTCGGTATATCAACATGTGTTAGTTTATCTTCCAAATTCAGTATGTTATGATACCACATGTTGATTCAGCTAGCCAGTTGGTTCGCTCGGTCACATGTAGTTAGGCACCGAGTGTCGTGTTACGTCCAGGCCCAGGTTCGGGGCGTGACAAACGGCCTCTGCCCTGCTGGAACTGACCCCTCGAAGGAGCACTACTAAAGCTACCAGATCCCCGAGGCCTCTTGGCCTCCCTCTCCTCTCGCTCCTAGCGGCGAACCGACTCAATCTCATAGGCGATGTCAACAACCTCCTCGAAAGTAGCACCTTTCATCCACTCCCTAGTCATGAGAATCCAAAGTTAATATGTGAGACCATCAACAAACCTCCTAATACTCTCTCGATCTGTGCGAACCAACCAAACCGCATGACGGGCTAACTCGGAGAACCGCATCTCATACTGCATCACAATCAACTCTCCCTGACGCAACTGCTCAAACTGCATGTGCAGCTCCTCTCAGCGAGACTGTGGCACATACTTCTCCAAAAAGAGAACAGAGAATTGTTGCCAGGTAAGGGGCGCTGCACCAACAGGCCTACGCCTCTCATACGCCTCCCACCAAGTGAAGGCAGCCCCAAAAAATTGAAAGGTAGTGAATTCTACACCACTGGTCTCTAGAATCCTCTATGTACGAAGCATCCTCTGGCACTTATCCAAGAAACCCTAGGCATCCTCGCCCTCTGCACCGCTGAAGGTCAGAGGTTGTAGTCTACCAAACATCTCTAGTCGACGCTACTCGTCGTCCAGCATAACTAGTACCACAAACTCCTGAGCTGGTGCAACTGGCTGGGCTAGAGGTGCCCTTAGTGTCTGGAGTCCCTACACAACCTGCTTAGGTGTGCGAGCAATGGGAGTCTGGGTGCCTCCCCCAGTCTGAGAAGTAGCTGCGGCTGTAGTAACTGAGACAGCCTGAGCCAAACCGGTACACACTGATAAGATCTAAGCTAAAGCCTCCTGAAGGCCTAGAATCACAATAGGCACAGTCGGTGCCTGAGCTGGTGCTGCTGTAGCGTCCACAACTAGGACCTTATCCTGAACTGGGGCAGCTGGTGGATCTGCAGGTGATGCCCTAGTTGCATTGCCCCTATCATGGCCTCGACCGCATCCTCGGCCTCTAGTGGCCCCAGCTGGTGGTACTGGTGGTCGTCCATCCTGCCCGGTAGCATGTGTCCTCACCATTTGTGAGAGAATGGAATAACAGAAGTTTAGTACTCGGATCAAAAGATTCACACGAAAAGAATTTCCAGAATATGAAATTTTTCCTAAATGTTCTGCAGCCTCCCGAGGATAAGTACAGAAGTCTTTATACCGATCTGTGAGACTCTACTAAACCGGCTCATGACTCGCGAGATCTATGTAACCTAGGCTCTGATACCAACTTGTCACGACCCCAAATACCAATCGTGACGGCGCCTATCACACTACTAGGTAAGCCAACCCGACCATTTAAGCACAACCCATTTTCTCTTAATAAGCCATTTTCTAACACGGGTTTAAACACCAAATTTTCATAGTAAGCATTTAAAAACAACAGAATATATGCGAAAATCAAATAAACATGAAAAAACATAGCCCCACATATCTGGTATCACGAGTCTAGAGCCTCTAAATACATAACTGACTGTTTAATAGAGCATAAATCTAAAAATGAGGAAAAGAACAAGATAAGAAGGAGAATAGCAGGGCTGCTGACGCCATGCAGCGACCTTGCAATCTCCGACGACCTCTGAAAATGTTGAGGACTCTCACTCCACCGCTTGGGCACCTGGATCTACATACAAGGTGCAGGGAGTAACGAGAGTACGCCAACTCAGTAAGTAACTAAAGTAAATAAGGTTTGAAAAACGAGCAGTTAAAAATAATATAAATGAAAAGACAACAAGATAACAGATCAAATCCCACAGTTTAAAACCAGTTTCGTCGAAAAATCATCAATTTCAATTTAAATACTTGAAATCATATACTTGGCAATTTCTTACAACAGAGGCTTATTTTAAAAGAAGAGTGAAATCAGTGAAAATATTATAACTGGGCCCCTCGGGCTAGGTATCACTCAGAATATGGCCTCTCGGGCAGCCTCTCAGTCACTCGTGATTCAACTCTCGTCACTCAGTACTCACTCTCAGCACTCAGGATCATTAATATCTCATAATAATAGAAATCATAGTAACCGCTGCGGCGTGCAGCCCGATCCATAATTTATAGTCGACTATGCTCACTCGGGGTGTACAGACTTCGGAGGGGCTCCTACAGCCCAAGCGTCATATCGCTGCGGCGCACAGGCCGATCCTATATATATATATATATATATATATATATATATATCGTTGCAGTGTGCAACCCGATCCATATAAGTATCGCTGCAGCGTGCAACCGATCCATAACTCACACATATATAAATATCCTCATCATTAGGTTCTCAACCTCTCTCAGTCATTAACCTCACAGCCTCTCGGGCACAACAGTAGAAATTAGGGAACTCAGTCCAAACAGTTCTCACATTTAGAAGTGGAGTGATAAAACCAGTTTTAAACATTTAAACAGGTAAAACATGACTGAGGATATGCTTTCAACAAGTAAAGTGAGGAAAAACAATAAAAATGCCCCTAAGGGTCTCAACAGGTCAGCACAAGGCCCCAAACATAGCATACAACCCATTATACAGTATAAATGACTAAAGTACGGAATAATATAAGATTCCAAATCAAATACGCGGCTTAATAGTTGCTACGGGACGGACCAAGTCACAATCCCTACTGGTGCACGCCCACACGCTCGCCAACTAGCATGTGCGTCACCGCATTTATCAAAACAAGTCAAATACCGGGGTTTTGGTACCCTTAGTTCCAGATTTACAATGGTTACTTACCTCAAACTGGTGAAAATACTACTCCGCGATGCCTTTGCCCCTCGAATCAGCCTCTACTCGCGTCGAATCTATCCAAAATCAGAATCACGGCATAAAAATATGCCATGGGAACGAAGCCCAAGCGAAAATAATCAATATATGACACAAATCCCGAAATCACCAAAACCCGACCCCCGGGCCCACGTCTCAGAGTTCGATAATTTTTACACCAATAAATTCCTCATCTCCCATGAGTACATACATATAAAAAGTTCTGAAATCTGACCTCAAATGGTCCTTCAAATTCTCAAGCAAAGGTCTAAGTTTCCAAGCCCTAGTTTCCCCAATTTTAGCCCTTAAATTCCATTAATTATAGCTCTAATTCGTGAAATAATAGCATAGGAACGAGTTTTAGGTCCAAATTCCTTATCTCAATGAAGTTCCCTTGAAATCCCTCTTCAAAATCGTCCAAAAAGCACCCAAGCCGAACTAGAAATGGTGAAAATAGCTCAAAATCACGAGGACACAATTTATACCTTCTGCCCAGGCATTTTCGCATCGGTGGCCATATACCCGATTCTACGGTACCGCATTTGCGGCCAAATAATCGCTTCTGCGGCTTTTCATTAACTCAGCCCCGATCCGCATCTGCGCCATCGCAGGTGCGGTCCATTAACCGCTTCTGCGATTTCCTACCTCCCTAGCTTAATTCTACTTCTGCGGATCCCTTCCCTGCATATGCGAGATCGCACTTGCGGTCCCCAATCTGCAGGTGCGGAAATACCAGAAGCAGAAAAATCTGCAGCTTCTCAAATTTCCCAAACTCTCCGACAACCATCCGAAATCACCTCGAGGCCCCCGGGACCTCAACCAAAAACACCAACATATCTCAAAACTTTATTCAAACTTGTACCAATCTTCAAAACACCTCAAACAACATCGAATCAACCAAAACACATCGGATTTAAGCCTAATTTTCCAAAATCTTCTAAATTACGCTTTTGATCAAAAACCCAACCAAACCACGTATGAATGACCTGAAATTTTACACACACATCCCAAATGACACAATGGAACTACTGGAACTCTCGGAATACCATTCCAACCCTTATATCAAAATCTCACCTACCAACCGGAAGTCGCCAAAAATCCAATTTCGCCAATTCAAGCCTAAATCTACTTCGGACCTCTAAAACTTATTTCGATCACACTCCTAAGTCTCAAATCACCTCCTGAAGCTAACCGAACCATCGAAACTCACATCCGAGCCCTCTAACACATAAGTCAACATCCGGTTGACTTTTCCAACTTAATCTTTCTTATAAGAGACTAAGTGTCTCAAACCTTACCAAATCATTTCCGAACTCGAATTAATCAACCTAATCACATATAGAACCATTAGACAAAGAAATAAGAAGCAGAAATAGGGGAAACAGAGCGGTAACTCATGAGACGACTGGTGGGGTCGTCACAGGTACTCCTTTTCCTAAACCATGTATAATAATGTTATATATTTCTTGAAAATTAATTAAATATATGTGCGTGAATTCATATTCAAAGACTTATGGTGCCATTATTATTGGTTGCACCTTTACAAGTGAATTGTTAGTTCAAATCCCACTTGAACGGTCTTGTTTTCGGCACGGGGTATAGATATATATGTGAAAATACAAAAATTCAAAAACAATATAATTTTGAACCTGTAATTTTAAAAGTATTGTGGGTCATGGCAAGAAACTAAAGTTAAACCAATCAAATATAAATTCTAGTTTCACCTCTTCACAATAATACACCCATCCTCTTGAAACCGTAGATCTGCCTGTCCAAGGTCACTATCTGTAGAAGCACAATGAATTTCAGTTAAAGGGAATCAGAAGGAAGATTGTCGATAATTGTACGTAGGGGTGGCAAATGTGCGGGTCAGGTCGAATATGGATGGGTTGAAAACAGGTAATGCAAAAATAATGAATAAAATATTCGACCCAAACCATATTTAATACGGATAAAAAATGGGTTAACTAGCGGATTATATAGGTATTCATATTATTCATGACTTCTTGAATATGATAACTTTTGGGAAGATTTATAGTCTCCTAAATTTGAGAAACCTCCAATTTGAGTCTTCACAACTGTATAATTTAAACCCATTGGTTATTTATTTGGGAATCTTATAGAAATATCCCAAATAAATCGAGACTTACCAACCTCTAATCATTAATTATAGACTTACCAAAACTAGCCAAGAACATATAAAAATTAAAAACCCGAATGAATAAGGTTCTTTCACTCCAAGAATCACTCTACCATATTTTTAAGCGTGATCAGCAACATTAAATGCAAGACAAAAAGGAAATTCCATGGATTAGGTAGCAAACAAGGTGATGAAATACAAAAAAATAAATATAGAATATTCCAAAAATCTTAAGTAAAAAGGATATTTTTTCATGGATATTGTTGAAATTCATTGAAAACATATTGATGAGTCAATATACAAAATTTGAGGAAGATTGGAGGTGATGTGGACAGATTTTGTATCAAAATTTGAAGTTAAAATCGAGTTCAAAAAATTCTTCTGTGACACTATGATGACCTGATAGGTCATTTTGATTATTAGCCCTTAATTCCTGTAACGACCCGACCGGTTGTTTTGAGAGTTGTAGGCCAATTTTACTATTTACTGCTCATTCTGTACTTTATAGTTGCTATGTGACTTCCCAAAGTAGTCAGTTCGGATCCGGAGGGATTTTGGAATGAATTGAGGTACTTAGACTCAAAGTTGGGAGCTTAAGTTGAAAATGTTGACCAGATATTGACTTCTATGTAAACAACTCCGGAATGGAGTTTTGATAGTTCAGTTAGCGCCATTGGGTGATTCTGGACATAGGAGCGTATCTGGATCGTGATTTAGAGGTCTATAGTTGAATTAGGCTTGAAATGATGAAAGTTTGACTGAGAGTGGACTTTGTGGATACCAGACTCGGATTAAAGTTCCTGGAATTAGAGTAGGTCTGTGGTGTCACTTGTGATTTGTGTGCAAAATTTGGTATCAATTATACGTGATTTGATAGGTTTCGACATTGTTTGTAGAAATTGAATTTCCTTAGATTCATTAAGCTTGAATTGGAGTGTGATTCGTATTTTGATATTGTTTGATGTGATTTGAAGGCTCGACTAAGTTCATATCGTATTTTAAGACTTATTGGTATAATTAGTTGAGGTCCTGGGGGCCTCGAGTGGAGTTCGGATGGTTAATGGATCGTGTTTAGTTTGAAGATTGCTATAGCTGAAGTTTTCTTGTGCAATCGCACCTGCGGAACATTGGTCGCAGGTATGACCTCGCAGGTATAGGCTGGCTAGTGCAGGTGCGACCTAGAAGGGATTGGGCAGTGGTCGCAGGAGTGGAAATGTTTCCGCAGATGCGAAGACACATCTGCGTAAGGTCTTTCGCAAAAGATGAAAGGGGCAGGCTGAGTTGGGGTCGCAGAAGCGGGCAAGGGCTCGCAGGAGCGCACTTGCAGATGCCGAAGCTTGGTTGCAGGTGCATGAGGTCGAAAGTGGAGTGTTTTCCGAAAAAGTGGATGAGTGACCGCAAAAGCGGTGTCGCAGAAGCGTCTAAATGAGCCACAAAAGCGAGAATGCCTGGGCAGATTATTTAAAACGAGGGTTCCTAGATTTTCACCATTTTTGACATTTCAAGCTCGGTCTAAGGCAAATTTTGAGAGGATTTTCGAGGGGTTTCTTGAGGTAAGTCACTTGTACTCCTTTTTATTCAATAATCTTGTTTCCCCATTGATTTTTCCACCTAGATTGTGTGGTTTTGAGGTGTATTTGGGGGTTTGAGGCTAGGGATTTGGTGAGTTTGATGTGGGAATTTGAGTGACGCTTTGGTTCCGGATTTTGAGAAATTTGGTATGGTTGGACTTATGGTTGAATGGGCTTTCGATCTTTGTGACTTTTATCGAATTTCGAGATGTGGGCCTGAGGTCCGACCTTTGAGTCGACTTTTGACTTTTGGTTTTTAACTTAGTATTTTCTTATTGGATTGATTCCTTTAGCTCGTGTTGATTGTATCGAACTGTTTGCGGCAAGATTCAAGGCATCCGGAGGCCGATTCTTGAGGCAAGGGTGTGTTGGAGTAGAGATTTGCGCAGTTTGAGGTAAGTAACAGTTCTATTTTTTATTCTGAGGGTACGAAACCCTGTATTATATGCCATGTGTTTGGTTTTGAGGTGACGCACATGCTAGGTGATGGGCATGTGGGCTTGCACCATAGAAACTATGACTTGGTTAATTCTATGGAACCATATAGTTGAATAATTTGTTGTTATCATTATATTCTGCATATGTTATAGAAATTGAACTGCAAATCGTTTTAAAAACCATGTTTATGCTATGTGTTGGTACTTTAGGGACCCACAAAGGTCGTATTACATGTTGAATTACCTGCTAATTGCTACTTGTACTCAGTCAAAGTTTTACTTGCATATTTTATCTCAGTCTCTAATATGCTTTGTTGACGCATTATATCATTGCTATTTGGGCTGAGTTTAATGACTATTGAGAGCCCGAGAGACTGGAGAGGTTGATGACTGAGTGAGGCTGAGGACCTGATTGTGAGAATATTTATGGGATCGGGTTGAATGGCGCAATATGTTTTTATTGATTTATGTCATGATGGGATGAAGGAGCCCCTCCGGAGTCTGTACACACCCCCACTGAGTGCATGTACTTAATGAGTGCGAGTGCCGAGTGCCGAATGCTGAGTGCGAGTGCTGAGCGACTGAGAGGAATGAGTGACTGTGAGGGATGAGTAACTGTGAGGTTGGAGTGTATAGGAGGACTGAGTGACTGTTGCTCTGAGTTAATGCATTTGATTCTATTAATGTTGTACTTCAACTGGCATACATCACTGGCATGAAATTTCTGAAAGATATTATATCCTATTTTAAATGAACTTGACATGAATTAATTGTTTTGGCCTTATTTGTCGATCTTGAAAGCATGCCTACATTCCCATCTTGTAAATTATATAATTGAACAATATCCGTGAAAATCGTCACCACTTTCAGCCTATTATTTAGTCTAGTCACTTACTAAGTTGGTTGTACTCACGCTATACCCTACACTTCATATGCAGATCCAAGTGTTTCTGAACACGGTGGGTGTTGATTCTCTACGCAGTTGATCGTTTGGAGATTTCAAGGTAGTTGCCCGGTGTTCGCAGACGTTGTTTTTCCTTCCCTATCTTTCCGCTTTATGTATTTAGTTTCAAACTATTGTAGATAGTATTTCTAGACTTGTGTTGTATAGAAGCTCATGTACTCAGTAACACCCCGATGTTAGGGATTTTCGCATTTTGTTTTGACCTTATATGTTGTTGTTGAGATTTGATGAATTTAAAACATGTGTTGTTTTACTTTTTATTTAAAAGTGTTGGGATTATTTTGAAATGTCGGCTTGCCTAGTACCATGTGAGGCGACATCACGAGAGGTTAGGTTTTGGTTTGTGACAAGTTGGTATCAGAGCCTAGGTTACATAGGTTTCACGAGTCATAAGCAGGTTTAGTAGAGTCTTGCGGATCAGTTCGGAGACGTCTTTACTTATCTTCGAGAGACTTTCGAACCCTTAGGAAACTTCACATTTCTATATTCCTATCGTGCGGATTTGTTGATTCCGGTAACTAAACTTCTGATATTCTATTTTGTCATAGATGGTGAGGATATGTGCTACCAGACAGGACGGACATCCACCTGTACCACTAGCTAAGGCCATGAGAGGCTGAAGTTGCGGTAGGGACAGATGTGCAACTTGTACAACAGCTAGAGCAGCTAACACCGGAGCAGGTACCAGATACGGTTGATCCAGTGGGGCCAATGCTACATCTCACATTTTCGTATGTTAAAGTTTCGTTATAAGTTAATCGACATAAGTTTGGGAATGAGATTATTTTGAAATTATAAACATCATGCTATTTCAAACAAGTAATGAGTAAATTCGTGAAGGTGAGAGGGGAAGCAAGTCAAAGAAAATAAATTTTCGTCCAAGTTTGGCATAGTGGGGTAAAATGCGGGCCGAGTGATAATATATGATATTTATGGACTAGTACCGTACAAGGTACCATATGACCATGGTAGTAGAATGTATAAAGTATAATTAAAATGAGTATAATTTTAAGTAATTCGAGACAGCAGTGATGAAGCTAAGACTCGGGTTAGGACAGCAGAAGGCGATTCAGATTATTCTCCGGTTATTACAGGATTGCATCAAGGGACTGCGTTCAGCCCTTTCCTATTTGCCCTGGTGATGGATGCTATAACGCATCATATTCAGGGGGAGGTGCCATGGTGCATGCTATTTGCTGATGACATAGTCCTAATCGACGAGACACAACGCGGCGTCAGCGAGAGGTTAGAGGTTTGGAGACACACCCTTGAGTCCAAAGGTTTCAGGTTGAGCAGGACGAAGACGGAATACCTTGAGTGCAAATTTGGGGCAGAGCCGATGGAAGCGGGAGTGGAAGTGAGGCTTGATTCTCAAGTCATCCCTAAGAGGGGTAGTTTCAAGTACCTGGGGTCGTTTATTCAGGGGTCCGGGGAGATCGACGAGGATGTCACACACCGTATAGGGGTGGGGTGGATGAAATGGAGGTTAGCGACGGGAGTCCTGTGTGACAAGAAAGTGCCACTGTTACTGAAAGGTAAATTTTATAGGGCAGTGGTTAGGCCTGCTATGTTGTATGGGACCGAGTGTTGGCCGGTGAAGATCTCACACATCCAGAGGATGAAAGTTGCAGAGATGAGGATGTTGAGGTGGATGTGCGGGCATACAAGGAAGGATAAGATTAGAAATGAAGATATTCGAGAGAAGGTGGGTGTGGCCCCCATGGAGGACAAGATGCGGGAAGCAAGACTCAGATGGTTCGGGCACATTCAGAGGAGGAACACTGATGCACCGGTGAGAAGGTGTGAACGACTGGCGGTGGTGGGTACGAGGAGAGGTAGAGGGAGACCTAAGAAGTATTGGGGAGAGGTGATCAGGCAGGATATGGCGCGACTTAGGGTTACTGAGGACATGGCCCTAAACAGGGAATTGTGGAGATCGAGCATTAAGGTGGTAGGTTAGGGAAATTGTGATGTCTTTGTTACAGCGCACTAGAGTGAGACTAGCCAGTTAGGAAGTAGTCTTAGGATGCTATTGATCAACTACTGATGATGGGCTTTATCTCCTGTGTATTAATACCTTACATCTTTCTCGTATTTCCTATATCTCTTATATTGCTGTTACTTTGTTTTTTATGGTATTTATGTTATGTTATGGATTTTATGGTACTTTATGTTGTTTTATTATGAGTCTATTGATAGTACTAATATAGTGTCTCTTGTTGCCTCTTTGAGCCGAGGGTCTCCTGGAAACAGCCTCTCTGCCTCTCGGGGTAGAGGTAAGGTCTGCGTACATATTACCCTCCCCAGACCCCACTTGTGGGATTACACTGGGTTGTTGTTGTTGTTGTTGTCGAGATAATTTTTAATCATGCGGGTAATTGGTTAATTACTGGGTAGCGAAATATTACCTAATTAGTTAATTAATTAATTGGATAAGATTAGAAATCCCCACCCTCATCTCCACATGGCAGTAATCCAAACCTTAAAGAAATGACTAAGAGCCATTCCTTATTAGGTGGTATATAGTTACACACTCATGGATATATGGAGGGAGGCAGCTGAAAAACCAAATCTAAAATCCAATTATCAAGCTTCACGAAAGAAATAGAAAAGTGAGATATTACTGGGAGGCTTCTTACGTATTCAAACTTTAGTGATAAGCTGAAATTTCCTTGGAACATTTGGGGTTGAGACAATACAAAGGAGACAATTGAAACCAAGTTCATTTTCAGATCGTTGTAAGGTTTCAAATCACTATTTCATTTGTTTTCTTTCAAAAATTGAATTTGCTTTCCAAATCGTTGATGTTCCTGGAATATTTTATGAGCTTCATCCTCACTGCTTTCTAGCCCTCATTTGGTGATTCGATTATTTCCTCCGCCTAGAAGTAACTTATCCAAAATTCTGTCAACGTGAATTTGCTACAAAAGATCATATGATACTACGTGATTTTATAGCAACTGGGTTTTGCGATTCGAAGGGAGTACGATGCAATATTTCTCAAAAAACATCATACGGATTCTTCCCTACATTGATATGTCATTAAGCATTGTCGCAATCAACGATGTTAAAGGGATTGTCAAGAGAATCGGTTCAGGTATGTTAAGGCTATTCCTTCTTCCTTTTTGGCATGATCCATACGGTACAAATGAAGCGAGAAAATGTACAACTTCCATAAATGACTCTATTCCTAGAGATGATAGGGATGCCTATGTTCTTGATTTCCATATGTCTTATTATTATATCTTCTGTTCATGGGTCTCAGGAAAATACGTATTTGATAAAGTTTATCTGAAAGGCATATTGATTTTTATGGCATTCCGAGAAAATCTTATTGACGTATTTCTTATGCATTTCATGCATTTATACATGCACATTGACCATGACCAGATGACGTTATATACGTATATATATATATATATATATATATATATATATATATATATATATATATATATATATATATGTATGTATGTATTTGGGATACGTGAAAGTTTATGGCGTTATATATGCACCAACATCTGATCAGTTGGTATACGTTGATGATTTGCCCACAGTGGCCGAGATGATATGATGGGATGCCCTTAGAGGCTTGATGATATTATGTACTTATAGACCTATGCATTATATGACATTTATACGCATATGCATGACATTATAAGTGTTTCAGGATTTATAAAGTTATTCAGATTACATATGGATTTCTTTATTCCATGTTTCATCTATGTCTCTATGTATAGAATATCATGCCTTACATACTCAGTACTTTTTTCGTACTGACGTCCCTTTTTCCTGAGGACACTATGTTTCATGCCCGCAGGTCCTGATAGACAGGTCAAGAGCCCTCCAAGTAGGCAATCAGCTCAGCGGAGGATGGTTGTGCGCTCCATTTGCTTCGAAGTTGCTTGTTTGGTTAGTATAATTTAGATGTGTATTGTTTGGTATGGAGGGACTCTGTCCCAACCTTTGTGAAAATTATGTATTCTTAGAGGTTTGTAAATAGATGTCATGTATGTAAAAGATTGTATGACCTTGTTGGCCTATATTCAGTATACGAGCGGTTATTTTTGCCTTATAGGCCTGTACGACATATGTATAAGTTTGGACTATATGTTGGATCGTCTAATGTCGAGTATTTCTCCATGTTTTATTGTACTTATCTCAAGACAGCCTCTCTGGCTCAGTTACCTATGATAGTTTGATACGAAAGACACGTTACATAGGTACTCGGTTGAGTAAGGTACCGGGTGCCCATTGCGGCCCATCGGTTTGGGTCGTGACAAAAGTGGTATCAGAGCAGTTCTGTCATAGGGAGTCTACAAGCCGTGTCTAGTACAGTCTTGTTTATGGGTGTGTCGTGCACCACACTTATAAGCAGGAGGCTACTAGGAATTTAGGACTGTCACTCTTTTTTCTTATTCTAGATCGTGTGGTAGAGCTTAGTAGTAAGAACTCAATTTCCTAAACTTTATCTTATGACGATACCTACATCCAGAAATACGGTTGGTAGGAGAACAATTGTGGAAGAGTTGAGTCAGAGAAACTCGATTTTGCATGATTCTTATGATGAGTAAATGTAAGGTCTCTAGCAGATCATGTGTGTACTAAGACGTATGAGCTTCGGGAAAAGGATTCCTAAGGCATGAATATCTATTCACCCATATGGTGAAAAGCAATAAGAGATTTAGAAGATAGATACAAGTTTCAACAAGTAAAAGAAGCAAGGTGAAGAATGGAACGAGGTACCCAGTTAGTGAAGATGATATCTACAATTCAGGAAAAGAGATAATAAGTATTGTGAGTTACCGTCAACAGTATCAGAAGTATGTATAATTGGCCATACCCATCACATTTATGCCCTACGGAAGCTAACATGTATAGTTAAGAGAAGGACGGGATAACAAGATCCGGCTGGGGTTAGGGTAACCCAAATTGTTGAATGGATTACTTGTATCAGTTGACATTTCAGAAGAATATTGCAAAATGTACTAATAGGTTTCCTTGTGAGGCACCCAGATGGTGCACTCTAAAATAGTACAACTATATATGAGTACTATAAGGATAGGCACTAAAAGCCTGTAAGGAAAAAATATTACCTTAGTATGACTCTCGTCCCCAGTAGAGCGAGGACGTTGAGCAACCCCAAGAACTGATGAATGAAGCAAAGAGAGCTAAAAGCGAAAGAATGTCGTGTTGAAGTTTTCAAAAGAAAGGAATAGGCAGAAATATTAGCAGAGTAATGAGAAAAGAGATAAGAAATAATTATGAGTGAGATGTGATATATGGCTGACAATGGTAAATAAAAAAGATGACAATATTACCGGGTCTATAGTCAGGTGAAGGAAGGGACAAGAGGTGGTAGGCCTTAAGACAATGAAAGAGTATATGCCATAAAGTCATATCCTCATTTCGAGAAATAAGTTCATGACTCTAACGTGATTACCAAAAGGAAAAGTCAGACCCCAAAGTAATAGAACCAGTATGGGTTGGTGAACAAGATAAACTAAACATGAAATAGGGACTGAGTGATTCGATAATAGTTGGTATCGTGAGAATTTCATATTGCGTTCCAACGATAATAGAAGGGACAACAGAAGAAGATTTATGAGAAATTCAGAAAATGGTCATTCAGGAAGACGCTTCCCTAAAGCAAGCAATGAGCGGAGTTAAGCTTAAAGGACTGTACGTGCCAGTTTTAGTAATTGTCACCCTCGCGAGTAAGGAATTTTGTTATCCTTGGTACAAAAGGATTACTGCAAGGCGAGTAAGGGTCTTCGACAATGTGAAAGGACGCCAGAGATGAAAAGGTAAGACTTCTATACGTAGATCATCATAGCACTAAATCTTAGTACTCCCCTAAAGGGGGGAATATGAAGTGATATGGCAGTAAGACAGAATTTGGTTGTTCTAGTAACTATGGAATGATAAAGGAAGAGTGCGATAAAAATGAGAATGGAATGAGATTGCACTTATCCAAATCCTACGTATATGCTATGATTCTAGAACGTTATGTAAGCACGACATCAGAAAAAGGAAGTACGGGTTCCTACCCGGAATGTTATTGATAAATAAGGAGCCAGTACGTGAGGTAAGTTAAGACAAAGGAAATAACCCAAGAAAGGTTACACAAAATATTTATATGAGAATGGGCTGATGAGTAATTAGCAGTTGATTCTGGAACAGCCTAGTCTTGACTAGACAAGAAGTTACAGATAAATCAGTAGATCATGCAAGATAAATATAGTAAACCTCAACATGGAAAATTCAGCCGCGCAGTAATATCATTATAATACTTGAGATATATTCAAATAGGACTCGGGGTAGTTAAAGGTGCTGTGTGGGTGTTACGGGGATAAAAGAAAGTGCCAATGGGAAGACAGTCAAAATGTCAGTTCAGAAGCAACCCTACAAGCACAAGGGCACGGAGGTAAGCAACTACAGATAATTATAGGCAAGGAAGGACATCAAAAGGTCCGTGATAAGCTCACAGCTTTACGAGGGTCAAAGGTTCTCCCTAAAGTACTACAACGAAAGACTAGCTGAGAAAATAAGGAAAAAGGCTTCAACTTAAGCACAACAACCTAAAGAGGAAATGGTCGTGTAACAACAGTCTCACAACAACATTGTAAGCACTCCAAAGGAAAGTGGCACCTACCGTGGTTAATGAACGGGAAGTAAAATAAGAAGTAATATTCAAGACCATATGAGTTGCACAAAAACTATGGCATGTTTGGGCACTAAGATGAGCTAAGTATGGATGCAACATGGGGGCAGAAGGACCAGGAAAAGTAATAGCTTACGTTGAAAGAAAGCTAAAATGGAATGAAAGAAATTATTCGATCAATGATCCAGAGTTTCTTACGTTATGAACGCACATAAGGAATCAGAGTTTTATACATGCAGCATATACAGCCGTAGAAGATTCTGGTATACGTTAAAAGAAAGAATTGAGCCAGGTCATAAGCAAAAGATTAAATTATTAAAGGATTATATCATGCATATCCTCAGCACCCATGAAAGGCTAAACAGAATAAATAATACCAGGAACAACAGATCGGAAGATAGCTTAAGCCGACGTAAAGGCCGATCAGAAGAAGGAGGAAACTAAAGAGTTACACAACCTAAGTAAATCAGGAGTTTGATTATTGGACCCAGAAAAATAGAAACATCGTGATTGAGAACATTGCAGGATCTCCCTTAAAATCAGAGGTACGAGAGAGATGGTACAACAACCATAGTCTATAACGGCTCTATGATAAAGCCAGTTAAAAAAAAGTAACAGCCTCATATGAAGTCAGTATGAAGCTCCCGCCGGATTATAGTATTATAATAGAGCTTCAAGTGGTGGTGTGAATCATATCTATGTGGAAGGGAGGTTATGAAAGAGATAGAAGATATGATGTGAGATTTTAAGTAAGTAAGGTAAAGGTGAACAACGTACGAGATACTCAAATACAGAAAGTTATGAATAGTCCATACTTCAGATAGAAGGCTAGAAGCGTGGGGATCCAATAACCGGGAATGATAGCGGCATCGTCAGCGGCATGTCTTCCAGGCTATGGTTTCTAAGTACTGCGAAATCTAGTTAAGAGAGTAGAGAAGGGTTAGAGACAATGTGATATCTCGCTTGACATTCCAGAATAACATATGGAAATCTATGGTACAAGTAAGTTGAAGGAAAATTGTGAGTAGTATAAACGGATATGTATAGGTCGCAAGCTAAAATATGGTGGAGCGACAAAGTTTTAAGAACACATGAGTAAGGATAAGGAAAAACGAGTGAAAAGGTGACGAGAATGGATAAGTCCTCAGGATTAAGACCATAAAAACAAGAGAGATAATGGTTTCTCTAAGTTATTGAAAGTTCAGTATAGCCTAAATGAACTCAAGGGAGTCTAAGATTAATAGCATTTAGAAAAAATGAAATGCTGACCTGGTAATAAAATGAGGGCGTAATTGTGACAGATAAAGGATGACATTTGGGCCTTCATTTGAATAATGATTTGAAAAAAAAGAATGAATAAGAGAAGGAGAAAAGATTTCACTGACGGCACGAGATTAGGATACCCCCATAAGGTGAATCACATTGAGACACTATGAAATACGATTATGGAAATCACTTCAAATATTCCTCAATGCAACGTAAGCCCTGGCAACAATGTATTACGTAAGAAGTTTCAAGTCTTCAAGTGACGGATTGTAGATCAACATTGAGGTGAATCAACAATGGACAGATACAAGTTACAAAGTATGACATGAGATTACGCCATCCTTCTTAAGATGAACGGTAATGAAGGAGCATTAAAGGACTGAGATTTATGCCTAAAGGATAAAAACAAAAGTAACCTGGAATTTGTTAGTAGACCTCAGTAATGAGAAAGCAAGGTAAGAGTTATGGTATAGTATGACCTACTTAGATGCAGTAAAATCATACGGATGGATAACTGGGTCTATGAAACAAGATGTAGCAATAATCGTAATTTCAACAAAATACCGAGCAAAGAACTTTAGTATACCTACAAATGCCCAGAGGGACAGTTCATCAAGCTCTGTATATGTTTGCGAAGTGAGACCTAGAGATTTGCTAGAAGCTAGAGGAAAAAGGGAAGAAGAGTCGCATAGGCGTACTTACAAGGTCAAATTTGTACAAGCTGCATGATAGAAAGTAGAAACAGTTACGAGATTGGAAAGATCCGACCACAAGTTGTGGTATGGGGAAGAGTACTAAAGGGAGGAATGCCCTAGCCTTTGGACTTATTCACAGAATAGTTGCCTAAATGGCAAGAGGAGCACTAAAGTATTCGTAAGATCTATGGCTTATGAGAATGATAAGTCCATCAGTCAACATTTGAGGATGAATGTTCTGAATAGGGGAATGATGTTACATCTCGCATTTTCGTATGTTAAAGTTTCGTCGTAAGTTAATCGACGTAAGTTTGAGAATGGGATTATTTTGAAATTATAAATATCATGCTATTTCAAACAAGTGATGAGTAAATTCGTGAAGGTGAGAGGGGAAGCAAGTCAAAAAAATGATTTTTCATCCAAGTTTGGCATATTGAGGTAAAATACGGGCCGAGCAATAATACCTGATATTTATGGACTAGTACCGTACAAGGTACCATATGACCATGGTAGTAGAATGTATAAAGTATATTAAAAATGAGTATAATTTTAAGTAATTCAAGGCAATTTTTAATCATGCGGGTAATTGGTTAATTACCGGGTAATGGTATATTACCTAATTAGTTAATTAATTAATTGGATAAGATTATAAATCCCCACCCCCATCCCCACGTGGCAGTAAGCCAAACCTTAAAGAAATGACTAAGTGTCATTCCATATTAGGTGGCATATAGTTACACACTCATGGATATACGGAGGGAGGCAGCTGAAAAACCAAATCTAAAATCCAATTATCAAGCTTCACGAAAGAAATAGAAAAGTGAGAGATTACTTGGAGGCTTCTTACGTATTCAAACTTTAGTGATAAGCTGAAATTTCCTTGGAGCATTTGGGGTTGATACAATACAAAGGAACCAATTGAAACCAAGTTCATTTTTAGATCGTTATGAGGTTTCAAATCACTATTTAATTTGTTTTCTTTCAAAAACTGAATTTGCTTTCCAAATTGTTGATGTTCGCTGGAATTTTTTATGAGCTTCATCCTCACTGCTTTCTAGCCCTCATTTGGTGATTTGGTTATTTCCTCCGCCTATTAGTAACTTATCCAAAATTTGGTCAATGTGACTTTGTTACAAAAGATCATACGAGACTACGTGATGTTATAGCAATGGGGTTTTGCGATTCGAAGGGAGTACGGTGCAATATTTCTCAAAGAATATCATACGGATTCTTCCCTACATCGATACGACGTTACGCATTGTCGCAATCAAAGATGTTGAAGGGGTTGTCAAGAGAATCGGTTCAGGTATGTTAAGGCTATTTCTTCTTCCTTTTTGGCATGATCCATACGGTACAAACGAAACGAGAAAGTGTACAAATTCCATAAATGACTCTATTTGTAGAGATGCTAGGGATGCCTATGTTCTTGATTTCCATATGTCTTATTATTACATCTTCTATTCATGGGTCTCAGGAAAATACGTATTTGATAAAGTTTATCCGAAAGGCATATTGATTTTATGGCATTTTGAGAAAATCTTATTGACGTATTTCTTATGCATTTCATGCATTTATACAAGCACATTGACCCATGACCAGATGGCATTATATACGCATATATATATATATATATTGATACGAGAAAGGTTATGGCATTATATACGCACCAACATCTGATCAGTTGGTATACGTTGATGATTTGCCACAGTGGCCGAGATGATGTAATGGGATGCCCTCAGAGGCTTGATGATGTTATGTACCTATAGACCTATGCATTACATGACATTTATATGCATATGCATGACATTATAAGTGTTTCAGGATTTATAAAGTTATTCAGATTACAGATGGATTTCTTTATTTCATGTTTCATCTATGTCTCTACCTATAGAATTTCATGCCTTACATACTGAGTACATTTATTGTACTGACATTATTTTTGCCTGGGGACACTGCGTTTCATGCCCGCAGATCTCGATAGACAGGTCGAGAGCCATCCAAGTAGGTAATCAGCTCAGGGAAGATGGTTGTGCACTCTATTTGCTTCGGAGTTGCTTGTTTGGTTAGTATGATTTAGACGTGTATTGGTTGGTATGGCAGGACTCTATCCCAACCTTTGTGAAAATTATGTATTCGTAGAGGCTTGTAGACAGATTTCATGTACGTAAAAGATTGTATGGTCTTATCGGCCTATGTTCAGTATACGAGCGGTTATTTTTGCCTTATATGCCCGTACGTCATATGTATAAGTTTGGACTACATGTTGGATTGTCCAATATCGAGTATTTCTCCATGTTTTATTGTACTTATCTCACGACAGCCTCTCTAGCTCATTTACCTATGATAGTTTGATACGAAAGACACATTACGTAGGTACTCAGTTGAGTAAGGTACTGGCTGCCTGTCATTTCCCATCGGTTTGGGTCATGACAGCCAACTCAGGCACCAGCTGTGCCCATTGTGATTCCAGGCCTTTAGAAGGATTTGGCTAAGATTCTGACTATGTGCACCAGCCTTGCTCAGGTTGTCTCTATTCCGGCCGCAATATCCACTTCTCAGGGGGGAGGAGGTACTCAAACCCCGCTGCCCGTACTCTAAAGTAGGTGATGCAGGGACTTCAAATACTGGGGTACTACTAGCCCAGCCGGTTGTAGCGGCTCAGGACCATATGGGTCCCGTTATGACTGATGATGGGCAAAGAAGGCTAGATAGATTTTGGAGGCTTCAGCTCTATTATTTAGCGGGGCTAGGTGAGAGGATGCTTAGGGCTTCTTGGATAAGTGCCATCAGATTCTTCGCAAGGTGGGTATTCTGGAGACCAGTGGGGTCTCATTCACTACTTTTTAGTTTACTGGGGCTGCCTTCAGATGGTGGGAGGCTTATGAGAGGCGCATGTCGGTCGGTGCAGCACCATTTATATAGTAGGAGTTCCCCGTTCTCTTCTTGGAGAAGTTTGTACCACAGTCTCACAGGGAGGATCTGCACAGACAGTTTGAACAACTACGTTAGGGGGGCATGTCTGTGACCCAGTATGAGATGAGGTTTTCAAAGTTGGCTCGTCATGTAATTTGTTTGGTTCCTACTGATAGGGAGAGGATTAAGAGGTTCATTGATGGCCTTACATATCAGCTGCAGTTGCTTATAACTCGGGAGAGGGTATCTGTCACTACTTTCGATGAGGTTGTTGATATTGCTCGGCAGATAGAGATAGTCTGTAGCTAGGAGCATAGGGAGAGGGAGGCCAAGAGGCCTCACGGATCGGGTTGTTTCAGCAGTGTTCCTTTTGGGGGTTAGTTCTACCACAATAGGGGTCATCCTTATAGGCATGCCCAGATGGCTCGTTCAGTTCACCGTGGTGCATCATCCAGCCATGGTACATACAATGCTCATCAGAGTCAGTCATCTCTCAATTCCCTTCCAGCTTAGAGTTCGTCCTGTGCTCTATCGGTCCAAGATTCAACTATACTGGTCCTTCTAGTAGTTATCCCGGTACTTGGGGCCCTTTACAGTCCCAACAACCAGCACCGGGGAGTTTCTTTAATTGCAAGGAGTTTGGGAATATGTGGAGGCAGTGTCCTTGTCGCCTAGGGGTCCAGTGCAATAGAGGAGTCAGGCTGCGACTTCTACACTAGTTGTTGCACCGCCTGCCCAACTAGCTGGGGTGGGGACGAGGCAGCTATAGGTTGCCCTAAAGGGGGAGACCGATCAGGTGGCGGTCAGGCCCCATTCTATGTTATTCCTGCCAGGCCAGACGATGTTGCTTCAGATGCAATGATCACAAGTATTGTCTCAGTATTTTACAAGGATGTATCTGTATTATTTGACCCTAGTTCGACTTATTCGTATGTATCATCGTATTTTGGTCATTATTTGGAAAATGCCCCGTGAGTCCTTAGTGTCATCTGTTCATGTATCTATGCTAGTAGGTGATTGTTGTGGACCGTGTATATTGGTCATGTGTTGTGACTATTGGGAAATTTGAGACTAGAGTTGATCTCTTATTGCTTAGTATGGTTGACTTCGACGTGATCTTGGGTATGGATTGGTTGTCTCCATGTCATGCTATTCTGGATTGTCACGCTAAGACTGTGATATTAGCGATGCCGAGCTTGCCAAAGATTGAGTGAAGAGGTTCTCTAGATTATGCTCCCAATAGAGTGATTTCATATTTGAAGGCCCAACGGATGATTGGGAATGGTTGTTTATCTTATTTGGCCTTTGTGAGGGATGTTGGTGTTGATATTTCTGCTATTGATTATGTTCTGGTGGTGCGAGATTTTCTGGATGTGTTTCCTGCAGACCTGTCGAGCATGCCGCCTGATAGGGATTGACTTTGGTATTGACTTGGTGCCGGGCACTCATCCCATTTCTATTCCTCTGTACCGTATGGCACAGACTGAGTTGAGGGAGTTGAAGGAGCAGCTTCAAGAACTCCTTGATAAGGGGTTTATTAGGCCTAGTGTGTCACCTTGGGGTGCACTAGTTTTGTTTGTGAAGAAGAAGAATGGAACTATGAGAATGTGCATTGATTACAGGCAATTGAACAAAGTCACAATCAAGAACAAATATCCTTTGCGGCGTATTGATGATATTTGACCAGCTTCAGGGAGCGAGGGTGTTCTCTAAGATTGATCTGAGGTCTGGGTATCACCAGTTGAAGATTCGGGACTCGACTATTTTGAAAACACCATTTAGGATTCGTTATGGTCATTATGAGTCCCTTGTGATGTCTTTTGGGCTGACCAACGCCCCAACAATGTTCATGCATTAAGGAACTCATTAGGTATTGGAACTCTGAGAAACTCTATGTATGTGACTTTTTACTTATTCTTCTTTTAGCCTTATCTCGATTCATTTTTCATAGTATTCATTGATAATATCCTGGTGTACTCTCGTAGCTAGGGGGAGCATGTCCAACATTTGAGGATTGTGTTGTAGCAGTTGAGGGAGGAGAATCTTTATGCCAAGTTCTCCAAGTGCGAGTTATGGCTTAGTCAGTGGCATTCTTGGGGCATGTTGTATCCAGTGAGGGGATTCAGGTGGATCCAAAGAAAATAGAGGCGGTTAAGAGTTGGCCCAGACCGTCCTCAACTACGGAGATTCGGAGCTTTCTCAATTTAGCCGGTTATTATCGTCGCTTCATGGAGGGTTTCTCATCTATTGCATCACCCTTGACCAAATTGACTCAAAAGGGTGCTACTTTCAGGTGGTCGGATGAGTGTGAAAAGAGCTTTCAGAAGCTCAAGACTACCTTGACCACAACTCCAGTTCTAGTTTTGCCTTCGCTTCAGGCTCTTATACAGTGTATTGTGATGCTTCTTGGGTTGGTATTGTGTATGTCATGATGTATGAGGGTAGAGTGACTTCTTATGCTTCGCGCCAATTAAAGCCTCATGAGAAGAACTACCTTGGTCATGATTTGGAGTTGGCTGCCTTCGTTTATGCATTAAAGATTTGGAGACATTATCTCTACAATGTGTCTTGTGAGGTATTTATAGATCATCAAAGTCTCCAACACTTGTTTAAATAAAAGGATCTAAATTTGAGGCATTGTAGATAGTTGGATCTAAATTTGAGGATCTAAATTCTGTATAATCCTAGGAAGGCCAATGAGTGGCCGATTCCTTGAGTAGAAAGGTCGTAAGTATGGGTAGCCTTGTATTCATTCCTGTTAGTAAGAGACCTTTTGCAGTTGATGTTCAGGCCTTGGCCAACCAGTTCGTGAGATTAGATGTTTCGGAGCCCAGCCGGGTTTTAGCTTGTGTGATTTCTCGGTGTTCCTTATATGATTGCATCAGAGAGCGCCAGTATGATGATCCTCATTTGCTTGTCCTTAAGGATACAGTTCAGCGCAGTAATACCATATATGTTATTATTGGGGATGATGGGGTGTTGAGGATACATGGTCGGATTTGTGTGCCTAATGTAGATGGGCTGCGTGAATTGATTCTTGAGGAAGTCCACGGTTAGAGGTATTCCATTCATCCAGGTTTCGCGAAGATGTGCCAGGACTTGAGATAGCACTATTGGTGGAGAAGAATGAAGAAGGATATAGTGGGGTTTGTAGCTCGGTACCTTAACTGTCAGCAGGTGACATATGAGCATCAGAAACCGAGTGGATTGCTTCAGAGGCTAGAGATTTCAGAGTGGAAATAGGAGCGGATCACCATGGATTTTGTATTGGGCTCCTACGGACTTCGAGGAAGTTTGATGCTATTTGGGTGATTGCGGATTGGTTGACCAAGTCTGTGCACTTCATTCTAGTTGGGACTACTTATTCTTCGGAGCAGTTGGCTGAGATTTACATCCACGAGATTGCTCGCCTTCACAATGTGCTAGTCTCCATCATTTCAGATCGGGGCACGCACTTTACATCACAGTTTTGGAGAGCCGTGCAGTGGGATTTGGGAACCTAAGTTGAGTTGAGCATTGAATTTAACTTTCAGACGGACGGACAGTCTGAGTGCACTACTCAGATATTGGAGGACATGCTACGTATGTATTTGATTTTGGGGGTTCATGGAAACAGTTTCTGGAACTCGCGGAGTTTGCCTACAACAACAGCTACCAGTTGAGTATTCACATGGATCCGTATAAGGCTTTGTATGAGAGACGGTGTCGATCTCCGGTGGGTTGGTTTGAGCCGGATGAGGCTAGGCTATTGGGTACTGACTTGGTTCAGGATGTTTTGGACAAGGTTAAATTGATTTACGATCGGCTTCGCGCGACATAGTCTAAAAAGAAAAGTTACGTTAATAGGAAGTTTTGTGATGTTGCTTTCATGGTTTGGGAGAAGGTACCACTCAAGGTTTCACCCATGAAGGGTGTTATGAGATTCGGGAAGAAGGGCAAGTTGAGCCCTTGGTATATTGGGCCATTTGTGGTACTTCATAGGATTGGAGAGGTGGCATACAAGCTTGCCTTGCCACCTAGTTTGTCGGGTATGCATCTAGTGTTTCATGTTTCTATGCTCCAGAAGTATGTCGGCGATCTGTCTTATGCTTCAGATTTTAGCACGGTTTAGTTGGAAGGTGATTTGACTTATGATGTGGAGCCGATGGCCATTTTGGATTGGTAGGTTCGAAAGTTGAGGTAAAAGGATATAGCTTCAGTGAAGGTGCAGTGGAGAGGTCATCTAGCTGCAGAGTTTACTTGGGAGACCGAGGGGGAGATGCAGAGCGGATATCCATGCCTATTTGAGACTCCAAGTACGTTTCTAGACCCGTTCGAGGACGAACGATTGTTTAACGAGGGAGGATGTAATGACCCGGCTAGTCATTTTGAGAGTTGTACCCTCGTTCCCCCATTTATTGCTCATTTTGCTCTTTATAGCTGCTATGTGACTTTTCGGGGTAGTCGATTCAGGTCCGGAGGGATTCCGAAATGAGTTGAGGCACTTAGTCTCAATGTTGGGAGTTTAAGTTGAAAAGGTTGACTATGTAAACGACTCCGGAATGGAGCTTTGATGGTTCCTATAGCTCTGTTGGGTGATTTTGGACTTAGGAGTGTATCCGGATTATGATTTAGAGGTCTATAGTTGAATTAGGCTTGAAATGGCGAAAGTTGAAAATTTGAAAGTTTGACCGAGAGTGGACTTTGTGGATACCGGGCTCAGATTGGAGTTCTGGGAGTTGGAATAGGTCTATGGTGTCATTTGTGATTTGTGTGAAAATTTTGGGAACAATCAGACGTGATATGATATGTTTCGGCATCATTTGTGGAAATTCGATTTGCTTAGCTTCATTAGGCTTGAATTGGGGTGCGATTCATTTTTTTGATGTTGTTTGATATGATTTAATGGCTCGACTAAGTTCGTATCGTATTTTAGGACTTGTTGGTATAATCGGTTGAGGTCCCGGGGGCCTCGAGTAGGGTTCGAATGGTTAACGGATCGAAATTGAGTTTATAAGATTGTTGTAGCTGAAGTTTTCTGATGCAATCGCACCTGCGGAACATTGGTCGCAGGTGCGAGCTCGCAGGTGTGGGTTAGCTAGCATATGTGCGACCTGGAAGGGATTGGGCAGTGGTCGCAGAAGCGAAAATGTTTCCGCAGATTCGAAGGCACATCTGCGTAGGGTCTTCCATAGAAGCGGAAAGGGGCAGGTTGAGTTGGGGTCACAGAAGCGGGCGAGGGCTCGCGGGAGCGCACTTGAAGATGCGAAGGCTTGGCCGCTGGTGTGTGAGGTCGGGAGTGGAGTGTTTTCTGCAGAAGCAGATGATTGACCGCAAAAGCGGTGCTGCAGAAGTAGTTAAATGAGTCGTAGAAGCAAGAATGCCTGGGCAGATTATTTAAAACGAGGGTTTTGAGATGTTCACCATTTTTAACATTTCAAGCTCGGTCTAAGGCAATTTTCGAGAGGATTTTTGAGGGGTTTCTTGAGGTATGTCCCTTGTACTCCTTTTTATTCAATAATCTTGTTTCCCCATTGATTTTTCCACCTCAATTATGTGTTTTTGAGGTGTAATTTGGGGGTTTGAGGCTAAGGATTTGGGTGACGATTTGGTGTCAGATTTTGGTAAACTGGTTATGGTTGGATTCATGGTTGAATGGGCTTTTGGGTTTTGTTAATTTTATCAAATTTCGAATCGTGGGCCCGGGGGCTGGCTTTTGAGTCGACTTTTGACTTTTGGTTTTTAACTTAGTATTTTCTTATGGGATTGATTCCTTTAGCCCGTGTTGATTGTATCGAACTTTTTGTGTCTAGATTCGAGGAATCCTGAGGCATATTCGCGAGGCAAGGTTGTGTTGTAGTAGAGATTTTCGCGGTTTGAGGTAAGAACAATTTTAAATTTCGTTTTGAGGGTATGAAACCCCGTATTATGTGCCATGTGGTTGGTTTTGAGGTGACGCACATGCTAGGTGATGGGTGTGCACCGTAGGAATTGTGACTTGGTCAATTCCATAGAACTGTATAGTTGAATAATCTGTTGCTATCCATATATTATCCAAATGTTATGGAAATTGAACTACAAATCATGTTAGAAATTATGTTTAGGCTATGTGTTGGTGTTGTAGGGACCCGCAGAGGCCGTATTACATGTTGAATTACCTGCTAATTACTACTTGTACTCAGTCATAGTTTTACTTGCATATTTTATCTTAGTATCTATTGTGCTTTGTTGACACATTATATCATTGTCGTTTGGGCTGAGTTTCATGATTATTGAGAGCCCGAGAGACTGGAGAAGTTGATGATTGAGTGAGGCCGAGGGCATGATTGTGAGGATATTTATGGGATGGGGTTGCACGCCGCAACATATTTTTATTGATTTATGCCATGATTGGCTTATTATAGCTCTTGGGATGAAGGAGCCCCTCCGGAGTCTGTACACACCCCTAGTGAGTGCAGGTACCTACTGAGTGCTAGTGACGAGTACTGAATGCCAAATGCTGAGTGCGAGTGCCGAGCAAATGAGAGGAATGAGTGACTATAAGGGATGAGTAACTGTGAGGTTGGAGTGTATGGGAGGACTGAGAGACTGTTGCTCTGAGTTTATGCATTTGACTCCATTACTATTGTACTTCATCTGGCATACATCACTGTCATGAAATTTCTAAAAGTTATTATATCCTGTTTCAAATGAACTTGACATGAAATTAATTGTTTGGGCCTTAATTGTTGATCTTGAAAGCATGCCTATCTTCCCATGTTGTAAATTCTATAATTTGACTATATCCATGAAGCTCGTCACCACTTTCAGCCTATTATTTAATCTTGTTACTTACTGAGTTGGTTGTACTCACGCTACACCTTGCACTTCGTGTGGAGATCCAGGTTTTTCCAAACACGGTGGGTGTTGATTCTTTGCGCAATTGATCATTTGGAGATTTCTAGGTAGCTGCCTGGCGTTCGCAAACCTTGTTTCTCCTTCCCTATCATTCCTCTTTATGTATTTAGTTTCAGATAATTATAGACAGTATTTCCAAACTTGTGTTGTATAGACGCTCATGTACTCAGGGACACCCCGATGTTGGGAATTTCTGCATTTTGTTTTGACCTTATATCCAATTAGTGAGAGTTTGATGAATTTAAAAGTGTTGGGATTATTTTGAAATGTCGACCTGCTTTGTACCACGTTAGGCGCCATCACGACAGGTTAGGTCTTGAGTCAAGACAATTCCGTATTCCGAGACCTCGATTAGCTTCGTTTAGTGTTTTTTGATTTCCGTCCGATGTCTGTGTCCTTTTTCGGAATGTTTTTATGTGAAAAATTGAAGAAAATATGCATTTTAGCTTTAAATATAACTTGAGTTGATAACGGTTAATATTTTACGAAAATGACCTCGGATCGGTGTTTTGACGATTTCGGTAGGTCTGTATCATAATTTTAGACTTGGGTGTATGCCCGGAATTTAAATTGGAGGTTCCTAAATTGATTTGACTCATTTTGTCGAAAACTAGTATTTTGAAAGTTTGAAAATTTACTAAGTTTGATTGTAAGTTGACTTCATAGCTAAAAGGTTCGGATTTTGATGTTAAAATTTGGAATAGGTCTGCATCGCTATTAGAAACTTGTCTGTAAAAAAAGGTGCAATTCAAACTTGATTTGACATGATTCGGACGTTTAGATGTGATTCTAGTTGTTCTTGAGTTTAGTTTTCAAATTTCATTCGCTTTGAGGGTTGATTCGTGGATTTAGATGCCCTTTTGGTGATTTGATTCCGCGACCAAGTTTGTATGATGTTATTACACTCGTCTGCATGTTGTTTTTGGAGCCTGAGGGGCTCAGATGAGTTTTAGACGTGTTTTAGATAAGGTTGGTTGAAGTTTGAATAGTTGGTGCACTTCTGTTGTTGGTGTAGCCTGCAGATCTCGCATTTTGCGAGGTCTGGCTTGCAATTGCGAGCTTCGCTTTTACGAAGAAATCATCCAATTTGCGAGCATGGGCTGCGCTGTGTGAATCTTTCATTTTCGAGGAATATGTTCGCATTTACGATCTACCAGGGGTCGCATTTGCAATCTTAGAGTCGCATTTGCGGCTCAGTGTGCCTTGAGTGATCTTCGCACTTGCGACCTCTGTGGCTCTGAGGCAGGGTTCGCATTTACGATCCTCGTCTCACATTTGCGATGTTTGCAATTGCGAACATTACTTCATAATTGCGACTTTAGTAGCTGGGTAAAAGAGGGGAAGATTGGGACTTAGCTCATTTTACACCATTTCTCAACCCTAAACATTCCAGAGGCGATTTTCCAAGAGACTTGTCTTCCCAAATTCATCAGTAAGTGACTTTAATCCATTTATTTTTAATTACCCATTACTTTTCATGAGATTTCAACATCAATTTTAGAATTTCAATGGTAGAAATTAGGGATTTGGGGAGAATTGGGGAGTTTTATAAAATTGAGATTTAGACCTCAAATTGAGGTCGAATTCCGTATCAAATCACATAACCGGGCTTAGGGGTGAATGGGTAATCGAGTTTTGGTCCGAACTTCAGGTTTTGACCTAGCGGCCCCAGTGTTGACTTTTGTTGACTTTTTAAAAAATAATTAAAATTGAACCTCTTTCATTAATGGGTAGTTTCTAAAGCTTATTTGAATCGTTTGATTGATAATTTGCTAGATTTGGTTAGTTTTGAGGCTTGTTCAAAAGGCAAGGTCGTGGTTGATTAATTGCTTGAGTTGGAAGTGAGGTAAGTATTTTGTTTAACCTTGATTTGAGAGAATTAAGGAACCTTGAACTACGTATTATGTGAATTATGTGGGAAACAACGTATATACGAGGTGACGAGTGTATATACGTCGCCATGATACTTTCTTCCATGTTTTCGTTATTCCATGATAAAACTCGTTTCATGCCTTAATTGCTACATGCATTATTGTCTTCTATGCCATAATTTTTACTTGTAATTTAGTTATTATGTATTAAATTGCCCATCCCTTCCATGACTCCATGCTTATTTGCTTCTTGTCCCTACTTGCTTTACTTGCATATCTAAATCATCATATGTCTTGCTTGCCTTATAGTTTTTTGAAATATTTGTTGCCTTTTATAATGTGGTTTCACTTGTATGGCGTTGTTTAATTGATCAATATTGATGAGTTGGTAAAGTTGAGACTTAGAGTTGTTAGAGATTCTTTGATTATTATGTGATTCTTTGTCGTCTCGTACATTTACTCTCTTGATGTGGAAATTCTTGTAAATTTTGGTTGTTGATATTGATTGAAATTATTTGGGGAGCGGGTTGCACGCCGCAACGGAAATTGAAAGGTAATGAATTAAAATGGAGGAGTAAGGACAGATTATGATATTGACAGATGATGATATTGTAGAATTGGGTTGCGCACCCCAACTGATCGTATATGTGGTATTTGTTTGTGATTGTTGGATTTGCCTCGGTATTTTGAGATAAGTCTATGAGACTTGTTATTCTTGGATCTCTGGTAATTGGATTATTACTTGTTTTCTTGTTATTATTATTACTGCCTACAGGTTATTGTATATTACCCGCCTTAGCCTTGTCACTACTTTGTCGAAGTTAGGCTCGGCATGTACAAAGTATATAGGGTCGGTTGTGCTCATAAGCACTTCTTCTGTAGATACCGTAGTGGGTCCTAGCAGCGCTGAGAGAGATTTTCCCAGATCCAGCTATCAGTCAAGACTTGAGATATAGCTGCACGACATCCGCAGCCCTGAAGTCCCCTTATATGTCATCTTAGCTATTTATTTTAATTTAGACATTCATGCTTTATTAAGACTATTATCTATAGTAGTCTAGACGGTCATTCGTGACACCTGTTTCTAGGATTGTATTTAGATTACATTGTCTATTAGTTTATCGGTTTATTTCAGACTATTCAGTATCGTTGTTATAATTTGGTTTGAATTGGGAAAAATGATTAATAACTATAGCTAACGTTGGTCTGTCGAGTGAATGAAATGTTAGGTGCCATCACGGTCCCGGAGGGGATTCCGGGTCGTGACAAGTTGGTATCAGAGTACTAGGTTGTCTTGGTCTCACGCGTCATGAGCAGGCTTGGTAGAGTCTGGAGAAGCGGTATGGAGACGTCTGTACTTATCTTTCATAGGATATAAGGCTTTAGGAAAATTTCACTTCTTTCTTTCTCTATCGTGCGGTTTATTTCCATTATCGACATTTCAACCATTCTACTATTGTTCTCACAGATGGTGAGAACTCGTACAATATCTACAGCCAGACATGAACTGGAGCTCCCTGTTGCAGCCACTACCAGGGGTAGGGACCGGGGCCGAGGCAGAGGTAGAGCTTAGCCTAGAGCACGAGTAGTAGCAGTACCCATGGTGGAGTCTTATGTTGAACATGAGGAGGAGGTCCCAGTTCAGACCGCACTAGTTGGACCCGCTCAGATCCCAAAGGGATTCATTGCCACTCTCGTACTTCAGGACACTCTAGTCCACTTAGTTGGACTTATGGAGAGTATGGATCAGATCGGAGTATTTCCTATGGCACTAGTCGCCTCTCAGGCTGGGAGAGGAGCACATGCTCTCGCCACTCACACTTCGGAGGAGACAGATCCCCTATACCAAACTCCGACAGCTTTAGTAGTTGGGGTAGTTCAGCTCGTAGTTGCTAGATAGCCCTAGGAGAGGCCCGCGATGTCTTCTGAGTGATTGATGAGATTAGACAAGTACACAAAGCTCTTCCCTATTCACTTTAGCGGTGCATCTTCTGAGGACCTACATGATTACTTGGATCGTTGCCACGAGGTCTTGCACAACATAGGTATTCTTGAGACTAATGGGGTTGACTTTGCAATGTTCCAGATGACCAGTTTTGCCAAGATATGGTGGAGGGATTATGTGCTGACTAGACCAGCTGGTTCACATCCACTTACCTGGGATCAATTTTCATAGCTATTTCTGGAGAAGTTTATTCCTTTCACTATGATAGAGGAGTACCGTAGCCAGTTTGAGCGCCTTTAGCATGATAGCATGACAGTTTCCCAGTATGAGACTCGATTTGTGGACCTAACTCACCATACAATCATCTTACTCCCTACTGAGAGGGAGAAAGTAAGGAGATTCATTGAGGGACTCACTTTCAGTATTAGGCTGTAGATTGCCACTGAGATGGGAGATGATATTTCCTTCTAGAGGGTCGTATAGATTATAAGACAGATCGAGATGGTTCCTGGTCAGGATAGAAGGTCGACATCTGAGAAGAGGCCCCGTCATTTCGATGGCTTTAGTGGTGCCTTATCTAGAGGCAGATGTTCTTTTGGTAGAGGCCATCCTCCTAGGTCATTTTAGTCAACGGTTCAGGCATCCCACGAGGCTTCGGGCGGTCATGGTTCTCACGGGTCTTGTCCTGAGCAGCCAACATTCAGTGCACCTCCAGCTCCTATTAGTGCACCATCGCTTCAGAGTTACTACAGTGGATATTCTTGTTGTCAAGGTCAGTTTCAACTTGAGTAGCCTTAGTAGTCGAGGGAGTGCTTTGAGTGTGGGGGCTTAAGTCACATTAGGAGGTATTTCCCTAGATTGACGAGCAACAGACCTCAGTAGGGTTCTCATGTTATTATACTGGCACTGGTTGCTTCACTGTCCGCACAACAAGCTAGAGGCGGGAGTCAGGTTGCTAGAGGTGGAGGTCAGGACATTAGAGGTAGAGGCCAGCCAGCTAAGGGTCACCGAGGGGTGAAGGTCAGAGTGGTAGGAACCAGTCCCGTTTTTATGCATTTCTAGCTAGACTTGAGGACGAGTCATCTCACGCCGTCATCATAGGTATTGTTTCAGTTTTCCATAGAGATGCTTCAGTACTATTTGATCTGGGCTCTATATATTCCAGTGCTCCTGAATATGTATCCACACCTTTGGAAGATTTTATTATTGTAGATAGTGTTTATTGCTCGTGTATGGTTTCGATTGGGAGCCTTGAAACTAGTGTAGATCTCCTACTTCTTGATATGGTGGACTCTGATATCATTTTGGGCATGGATTGGCTGTCACCTTATCACGATATATTGGACTGTCATGCCAGGACCGTGACCTTAGCCATGCCGGGGTTGACCCGATTAGAGTGGAATGGGACCCCTGTCCATTCTACTAGCAAGATTATTTCTTATGTGAAGGCTTGGCATATGGTCGAGAAGCGGTGTCTAGCATATTTGGCCTATGTTCATGATTCTAGAGCAGAGGTTCCTTCCATGGATTCAGTACCTGTTGTACGTGAGTTTCCAGAGGTGTTTCCTGCACATTTGTCGATGGTGCCACCTGTCACACCTCCTGTTTCCGGCACCGCGAGGTGCGTAGGGAGTTTTTTCCAATTAAAGGACAGTCGAAACGGGATTGGTTTAATTATTTCAGAGTCGCCACTTGGGAGATTTAGGGTGTCCCAAGTCACCAATTTTAATCCCGAATCGAGGAAAAGAATGACTCTATATTACAGTCTGCGTACCAGAAATCTGGATAAGGAATTCTGTTAACCCGGGAGAAGGTGTTAGGCATTCCCGAGTTCCGTGGTTCTAGCACGGTCGCTCAACTGTTATATTCGGCTTATTTATCTGATTTTTAATACAATTATGAACCATGTGCAAATTTTATCTTTTACCGCTTTATTATTATAATTATTATTTTTTAGGAATGTGAACATCGCTTAAAACATATCTTTGGATTGTGTCACATGAAATGCACCCACAATACGGAACATATTTTATTTGATGTTTTAGGATTTAGATTTGGGTCGCATGAAATGCGCATCCGAGTTTAAGAAGGTAAAATTAATTAAATCGCGCCTAAAGAGTCTAACGCGTCATTATCTTTGGGGAAGGAAGTGAAATTCACTAAACAATCCATCCCAAATTCTAAGTAATTTTTTTTAATAATTAAATAAATAAATGAGATTGGAGAATCCTATACATTCGTATTATTTACATCTATTTATTTTTAGCGAAATCCTTTAATAATATCCTTTAATGACTACCTTTTTATTATTACTAAGTTTTTTATAAATATAAAATCAATATCTACATTCTTGAAAATGACATATTAAATAGAAGAGAAAAACAAATATTAGCAGAAAGTAATAAAATTATAATCATAGATACAACATGGAATTATCGAAAAGTAAAAAATAAAAATAAAAAAAAACTAATTATCCCATAGTTGGATTAAAATTCAAATTATTAGTAAGACTTAAGCTTATTGAAACTAATTATTTACAAATACTGAAAATTGAAAGAAATAAAAACAAAAACTTGAGTACTAAATCATATTTCTAAAAATTTAAACAATTTAACATTAACTAACTTTGTTTTAATTCATCATGTCCTAATACTTGTTTGCAAATTAATTCATGTTATAACTGAAATTGACTACATGATTCGGATTAACTTATCGTTGACGAAAAACCTTCTGAATAAGGAACTTAGTTAATTTTTGCCAAACTGATTCAATAACGCCATTTTTACGTTATTTCTTCTATTTTTTTTATTAAACAGTTTTAATTAATAATCAGGCTTAAATATATTTCCTAATAATCTGGTAAAGGCGTTATTTAATATGTCGCTATAATATGCCTAGTTATGCTGATGACAGTGATTTACAGAATAATAATACATGAATAACCTAAATACAATACAAAAATTAAATTAAACTAAATTAAAAATTTAACACTCCATTCTTCATTTCAGCTTACAAAATGCCAAAATTACAGTTGTGTACCTGATATTGTCAATATAAGAAGAAGAGAGTCAGCAACGTAATACGTAACACAGCAACAGCAACAATAACCAGCAATAACCAGTCAACGAAAATCCCAGTGACAGCTTTGAAAAATTCAAAATAAAATCCAGGAATGCCGAAAATAATGGACAGAAACCAAAGGAAATTTTCAGATTTTTGAAAGGCTAGTTAATCTTCAACCCTTAATTTCTACACCTGTATACCAGAATATTTCTCAGGTGTGTACTACTTTCTCTTCTAATTTTCAAATTTTTTTTCTTTGTATGTTTTTTTCTTTTCTTGAGAGTTTCAATGTTTTTTTTTTCGGAATAAATGTTCAGCTTTTTTTTCAATCTCTTTTTTCTGTCTGTATTTCTTCTCCTCTTTGTGTTCAAGACTTCACATATATATATCCCATCCCATAAATCAATTAAAATCAATCCCTTTCTCTACCAAACCCATTATCTTCCCACTCATCCTCATTATCTTCCCACTCATCCCCATTACATTAAATAAATATATCACACCACCCCATTATATTTTGTCCCCCATGCTTTATTTAAAATAATGCAAGATTCCCCTTTAATTTAAATCTTGTCCCCCCTTTATATTAAATAATCATATCACAACCCACCCCATTTCATTTTGTCCCCCATGCTTCAAATAAACAATTACAAAATGTACAATTCCTAAACTACCCCTTCCGACCTTACTGAAATTACCAAACTACCCCTGAACGTATTACAAATTTACCAAACTACCCATCAGCTATAACACATCAATTAATCAAACTTAACCAAAATATAGACAATATGATCAATTTCTAACAATGTTCAAACAACAATATGAACACGGATGAACATCATAACAACAATATCATATGAACATGATTTTAACAACATTTCAACAACAAATCACATGAACACAAATTGAACAACCAAGAACAACTAAAATTTGATTGAACAATATTTTAGCAACAAACAATCCTATTTTCGGATTCAAACCAACAACAAACAAAGTATGAAGATTTCTAAATTCAATCATATTGAACTTAAAATCAACTCTAACAACATTATAACAAACAATTCTTATATTAAACTTTAAACAAGATTATGAGACTAATTCAAGAAATAATCACAAATGGTAAACAAGAAATCAAACTATACACATTTCGGATTCAAAATCAAACAAACATAATATGAACATGAATTAAATCTAAAAATAAAAACGACGGATTCAAATGACTAAAACCAACATACTTCCCTTATTGCAACTAAATTCTTTTAGGCAAATGACAAAACAAAACTAAGAAGAAACAATTATGAATTTAAACTTGAACTTTAACAATACTAACAATTTCCGGAAAATACATCAAATACATGAAACAAATTGAAGAAACAATTAATTAAATTTCAATTTGAATCTAACAAACATTAAACTAACAAATTCTTACTTAAACAATACAACAAACATGAAATAAACATGAAAACAACTAATTAAACTTCCATTTTAAAATCTGAAAATTGATTTAACAAATAACACATGAACATGAACTAAAAATTAATTCAAACGATAAACAAAACAAACATTTGTTGATTTTAGATTCGAAAATATCAAAACAAAATATGGACAAAATAAAACTCAAAAACTACTAACCGGATCGAAAGACGAACAACGACCAAACAAACAACGAACTTGACGATGAACTTACGACGTATAGTATCTTCACTTGACGAAAAACCCTCGACCTTTGCCGGACTTTAACCGGACTGTCTTGTGTCGTCAACAACAGTACGAAGCGGCGAGCAGCAACACGACGTCAAGACAGGGGTTACGGCGACAGGCAGTAGCAGTCCGGCGGCGACAGGCAGCAGCACATCGCGGACAGCCATGGACGACGACATGGTCGACGTCGAAGCTCGTCCATGGCTGTGTTCGTTTGGTTGTTTGATTGAGACAGAAGCAGCAACAGCTGGTCGATCTTGGCAGCAGCAGTCCATCGAGGAGGATGACGGGAAGACAACGGGGAGCTGCCATGGCGGACAGCAGTAACTCGGAAATGACGCAGAAAACTGTACGTGCGTGTGGACTGCCGGACTAGTTTGGGTGGTGTCGAAACAGCGGCAGCTACCATGTGAGAACATCGAAGCTCAGCCATGGTTGGGCATGGCGAAAGCTCGAACGGGGACGATGAAGCTTGGTGAGGGAGGATGTGCTCGTGTGAAGGTGTTGACGCAGCTGTGTGTGTGTCGATGAAGAGCTTGGAGGTGGAGGATGATGAAGCTTGGTGAGGGAAGAAGCCATGGACGTTGGGTTTTTTTTTTTTGAGAGTGTTGGGGAAGATGAAGATGGAGGGGGCGGGTAGGCTAGTTTAGGTTTTTAGGGTTTTCTTACTATTTTTTTTTCTTTGTTTTATTTTTTGAAATGCAAGATAATAGGGTGTTGGGTTATGGACCGGGTTGACCCAGTTCGAAATGGACTGGGTCGTAGGGAAGATTGGGCCATTTTTTGGGCCAATAGCTTGAAATTGAAGAAGAGGCCCAATTCCGACTTTCTTTATATTTTCGCTCTCTTTTCTTCTTTTATTTTTTCTAAAACTAAATTATAAAAATACTTAAACTATTATTAAGAACTAAATTAAGTTATAAAAGCGCAAATTAACTCCCAATAACAATTAACGCACAATTAAGTATTAATTAAGCATAAAATTGTATATTTGGACATTAAATGCTAAAAATGCAAACGATGCCTATTTTTGTAATTTTTAATTTTTGTAAAACAATTTTAATTACTAACAATTGTAGAATTAAATCCTATATGCAAAATGCGACATATTTTTGTATTTTTTATTAATTTAGCAAATAAACATGCACAAACAAAAATACAAATAATTATTCAAAATGTCACAAAATATCACAAAAATGGCACACCAAAAAAAATTATTTTATTTTTGAATTTTTGGGAGTAATTCTCATATAGGGAAAAAATCACGTGCTTACAGCTGCCCCTCTTTGCCCGAAGACACGAAGGGTTTTCGTGCAAAGATAAAGTGAGCGATTTTTGCCCATCCGAGTACTCCGTTGAAGCATTTTTTGAAAAAGATTTGACCGAACCTTTGCTTCAAAGGTTTCCTACATATCCTGGGCTAAACAGGAATCAGGTCAATGTAGTTCGAGAAATTTTGGTAGCTGGGACTACCGTTGGACTGCAATGTTACTGTTGTTGCATGCTATTACTACTGCTTACCGATCTCCTTGTTACACCGTGCTTAAAAAAAACAAGAAGCTAGACTAGAGTACAATTTGTTTTTGTTGCCTTGCTTCCTTATCTGCTTGCATTTCTTCCGGTACTTTTCTTCTTTTGACATATGCACTTGAATTTGCGCTGGGACTTCTTGTTGCCACCTTCTGCCTTCCGGTGTTGGGATTTTTATTGTTTCCTGCTGGGGATTCTTGTTGTAACCTTCTGCCTTCCGGTGGGGTTACTGACTTCAAAATCTGCAGTATAAGACTGAAAAGTATTCCTCTCGTTATACAGGTGGGTGCCTGGAAATGGAAAAATGAAATGTATGCCCGCATTATACTAGTGGGCGACCTAGAACTTAAAAGTATTCCCGCATTATACTGGTGGGCGACCTAGAACTTAAATATATTCCCGCATTTTACTGGTGGGCGACTTAGAACTTAAAAGTATTCCCGCATTATACTGGTGGGCGACCTAGAACTTAAAAGTATTCCCGCATTATACTGGTGGGCGACCTAGAACTTAAATATATTCCCGCATTTTACTGGTGGGCGACCTAGAACTTAAATATATTCCCGCATTTTACTGGTGGGCGACCTAGAACTTAAAAGTATTCCCGCATTATACTGGTGGGCGACCTAGAACTTAAAAGTATTCCCGCATTATACTGGTGGGCGACCTAGAACTTAAATATATTCCCGCATTATACTGGTGGGCGACCTAGAACTTAAATATATTCCCGCATTTTACTGGTGGGCGACCTAGAACTTAAATATATTCCCGCATTTTACTGGTGGGCGACCTAGAACTTAAAAGTATTCCCGCATTATACTGGTGGGCGACCTAGAACTTAAATATATTCCCGCATTTTACTGGTGGGCGACCTAGAACTTAAAAGTATTCCCGCATTATACTGGTGGGCGACCTAGAACTTAAAAGTATTCCCGCATTATACTGGCGGGCGACCTAGAACTTAAATATATTCCCGCATTATACTGGTGGGCGACCTAGAACTTAAATATATTCCCGCATTTTACTGGTGGGCGACCTAGAACTTAAAAGTATTCCCGCATTATACTGGTGGGCGACCTAGAACTTAAAATGAAAAGATAAATGCATACCCGCATTATACTGGTGGGCGACCTAGAACATGAAATGAAAACATAAATGTATACCCGCATTATACTGGTGGGTGACCTAGAACATGTAATGAAAAGACAGAAATGTATTCCCGCATTATACTGGTGGGCGCCTAATTGGTAAAGAATAATTTGAATTTGTTTCCTCGATTCTCCGAGAAAATTTCCACTTGTGGCAGAAAATTTTCTGCCCCAATACTGGCGATCTTTCTTATGGCGTATCTTTAGGCCATCATCAACACTTTATTTTCCTGTTCAAATCAAAGAAAATTTAGTTAGTTTTTTTTTTTTTTTTTTTTTTTGAAATATGGCGAGTGGTCATGTCACTCCTGATGGGGATGATTGTTCTCTTTCCCTTATTCCTGTTCGGTGTTCTCAAAACTTGTTGGGGATGATGTTATTTGCTGGAGATAACATTCTGCTGGGGATGGTTTTTCCATTTATCCCTTCACCATTTTGTATCTCAAAAATTTCTGGAGGTTATTTTGCCGAAGATGAATTTTCCTTTCTTCCCTTCCCCTTCTGTGTTGTCCGACCACCTCGTAGCTTGGTCGATATTCGGTCGAAGTACTCTGGGGATCGTCTTGGAACTTGGCTTACAATTTCCTCAACATGTTTTTTTTTTTTTTTTTTTTCGGCTCTTCCCCGTACTTTCCTTGCCATTTTAGGACAGTATTATTCGGCCTAGCAACCGACGTCTTTTGCCTTATTGCCTTGTCTCTTGCCTGCCCTTTTCGCTTTTTATGTTGTACCATTTTGGCAACTGGTAGTAAGCTCTGAAAGTCCTTTCTTAAAACATAAATTTCTAGAAAAATTCTTTTAAACAAAGAAATGAAAAGATAGAAAAATGAGAAAATCTTTCTGAAAAACAAAAAAAAAATGAACTTATCTGGGTGATACAACCGATTCCAATGATCATGTTGTGCATTCCGGATTAATCAACCCAGTCTATTTGTGTCGATCAAACTTTCTGATGTCTTCACTTGCTGGGGATAAATAGGTGCCCAATTCTTTGCAAAATACGGATCTTTTCCGTCAATCTATCTTGTCGCCTTATAGTGCCCTTCGCGGGGTTTTCACCTAACAAGGCTCTCTCATTTCTCACAACTCCCGTCGCCTTATGGTGCCTGTGAAGGTTTTCACCGATAAGACTCTCTCATTTTGTATTTCTCAGCTTACGTCGCCTTATGGCGCCTGTGAAGGTTTTCGCCGATAAGACTCTCTCATCTTATTTTCTCAGCTTGGGATTGGAGTGTTGCCGATAAGATTTATCTCTGCCGGGAATTCTTTTGGCTATAAATTCTTTCAATTCATGATCCTCATTCAGTCAGGGACCGATGTTTTATTCTTGGTTTTCATTTGCCTATCTTAACACCTCTCGGATACTGATCGGGAGGTCTTTTTTGGATATCAATATAGGTTTTAGAAGAAAAGGATATAAAATTCAAAATAACTTTGATGGGTAAAGTATTACAACTCTTGGAATCAAATTCCTTTTTTTTTCTTTTTTTTCAAAATTTAGAAACATAATTTCTGCCCCAGTTTTCTTACTTGGGGATTTTTCTTTTGATTTTTTTTTCTTTTTTTTTTTATTTATTTTATTACCTTATGACCGAGCCGTGAGGCGCCTACGTATCCTCTTTGAGGAATCAGGTCGAACGTAGTTCACTGACTCCTTTGTTTTCTTGCGACCTTCAAAAAGTTTTTTTTTCATACATTTTTTCATTAATGATTCCAAGAGAGGGGTATAAAAAGATAAGTATGGCTCAAAGGGGTAAAGCAAAGGTTAAAAGTGTTTGGATAGAAGAAAGAATTGCCTCCGTCATTTCATTATCCGATAAGCACTAAGTATAAACAAACAAATAAACAACAAAAGAAATTACACATAATATCTTTTGACTGCATCAGAATTGATAGCCATGTCGACGCATCTTCCTTCAACATCCGTCAGACGTAAAGCGCCATTGGATAATACTCTGGTCACAATATACGGCCCTTGCCAATTCGGGGCGAACTTGCCTTTTGCCTCAATCTGATGTGGGAGGATCCGTTTCAATACTTGTTGCCCTACTTCAAATTTTCTGGGGCGCACCTTCTTATTGTATGCTCTTGCCATTCTCTTTTGATACAACTGGCCATGACATACTGCTGCCAATCTTTTTTCATCCATTAAACTCAGCTGCTCTAGTCGGGTTTTGACCCATTCATCATCGTCAATCCCGGCCTCAGCGATAATTCGAAGGGAAGGAATTTCAACTTCTGCTGGTATTACTGCTTCGGTTCCGTATACCAACAAATAAGGAGTCGCACCTATTGAAGTACGAACAGTAGTGCGGTATCCTAACAACGCAAATGGTAGCTTTTCATGCCATTGTCTGGATCCTTCAATCATTTTCCTCAATATCTTCTTTATATTTTTGTTGGCTGCCTCAACTGCTCCATTCGCCTTGGGCCGATACGGAGTGGAATTACGGTGTGTAATCTTAAACTGTTCACATACTTCTCTCATCAAGTTGCTGTTAAGATTAGCACCATTGTCCGTGATTATTATATTTGGGATCCCAAATCTACAAATGATATGGGAATGGACGAAATCCACCACTGCCTTCTTGGTTACAGACTTAAAAGTTTTGGCTTCAACCCACTTAGTGAAATAATCGATGGCTACCAGAATGAACCTGTGACCGTTCGAAGCTGCCGGCTCGATAGGCCCAATGACATCCATGCCCCATGCTACAAATGGCCATGGTGCGGACATTGTGTGCAATTCCATTGGTGGAGAATGAATCAGATCTCCGTGTATCTGACACTGATGGCATTTTCGTACGAAACTGATACAATCATGCTCCATAGTGAGCCAATAATATCCCGCTCGCAGAATCTTCTTTGCCAACACATATCCGCTCATATGGGGCCCACAGACTCCAGCATGTACCTCTGTCATCACTATCGTGGCTTGACCTGCATCAATACATCTCAGCAATCCCAGATCTGGGGTTCTTTTGTACAACATTCCTCCACTGAGGAAAAATCCATTTGCCAGTCGTCGAATGGCTCTCTTTTGATCTCCGGTTGCCTGCTCCGGGTATATCCCCATCCTGAGGTATTCCTTGATATCATAAAACCATGGCTCGCCATCCATTTCTTCTTCTATTATGTTGCAGTAGGCATGCTGATCACGAACCTGAATATACAATGGGTCAACATGGATTTTGTCTGGATGGTGCAACATCGATGCTAAAGTGGCCAAAGCATCGGCAACCTCATTGTGAACTCTCGGGATGTGTCTGAACTCCACTGATCGAAATCGCTTGCTCAAATCGTGCAAACATTGTCGGTATGGTATAAGCTTCAAATCCCGTGTTTCCCATTCACCCTGGATCTGATGTACTAGGAGGTCCGAGTCTCCCAAGACCAAGACGTCCTGAACATCCATGTCTGCAGCCAATCGTAGGCCCAAAATACATGCCTCATATTCAGCCATGTTGTTGGTACAATAGAAACGTAGCTGAGCTGTAACAGGATAGTGATGTCCTGTTTCTGAAATAAGTACTGCTCCTACTCCAACTCCTTTTGCATTAGCAGCCCCGTCAAAGAAAAGCTTCCACCCTGGTTTCTCATTCAGTTCTAACTCCTCTATATGTATCACTTCTTCATCTGGAAAATACGTCCTCAAAGGCTCGTATTCTTCATCAATAGGATTCTCAGCCAAGTGATCGGCCAATGCTTGAGCTTTCATGGCCGTCCTCGTCACATAGACAATGTCGAACTCTGTGAGTAATATCTGCCATTTTGCCAATCTTCCTGTGGGCATAGGCTTCTGGAAAATATACTTTAATGGATCCAGACGTGAAATAAGGTAAGTAGTATGTGACGACAGATAATGCTTAAACTTCTGTGCTACCCAAGTTAGAGCACAACATGTTTTCTCAAGTTGAGTGTACTTATTCTCATAGACTGTAAACTTCTTGCTGAGATAATAGATGGCTTGCTCTTTTCTTCCTGTGATGTCGTGTTGACCCAACACGCAACCAAACGAATGATCCAGGACCGTTAGATAAAGGATTAATGGCCTCCCCGACTCAGGTGGAACCAATACAGGTGGATTGGATAAATAACCTTTGATCTGGTCAAATGCCTCCTGACATTCTGCCGTCCATTCTATCGCGGCATCTTTCCTCAACAATCGAAAGATGGGTTCACAAGTTGTTGTGAGCTGAGCGATGAATCTGCTGATATAGTTCAACCTTCCCAACAGACTCATTACTTCTGTTTTGTTCCTCGGTGGCGGCAATTCCTGGATGGATTTGATCTTTGACGGATCCAACTCAATGCCTCGCCGACTGACGATAAATCCTAACAGCTTTCCAGATGGAACACCAAATGCACATTTGGCTGGGTTGAGCTTAATGTCGTACCTTCGAAGTCTTTGGAAAAACTTCCTAAGGTCTGCTACGTGGTCTTCCTGACGCTTGGATTTGATGATCACATCATCTACGTACACTTCGATCTCTTTATGTATCATATCATGGAACACAGTAGTCATTGCTCTCATGTACGTTGCCCCAGCGTTCTTCAAACCGAATGGCATTACCCGATAACAATAAGTCCCCCATGGCGTAATGAAAGCTGTTTTCTCTGCATCTTCTTCATCCATCAAAATCTGATGATACCCAGCGTAGCAATCCACAAAGGAGCCGATTTCTTTCCCGGCGCAATTGTCGATCAAGATATGGATATTGGGCAATGGAAAGTTATCCTTTGGGCTTGCCCTGTTCAGATTACGGTAGTCGACGCATACCCTGATCTTCCCATCTTTCTTTGGTACTGGCACTACATTAGCCAACCAATCAGGATATCGAGAGACCCGAATAACCTTTGCTTGCAGCTGCTTGGTTACTTCTTCTTTAATCTTCACACTCATATCTGTTTTGAACTTCCTCAGTTTCTGCTTGACAGGAAGACAGGCCGGGTCAATGGGCAATTTGTGAACCACTAGCTTGGTGCTTAAACCCGGCATGTCGTCATATGACCATGCAAAAATATCTTTAAACTCAATGAGTGCTTTGATTAATTCTTCCCTGATGCCAGGCTCAATGTGGATGCTGATTTTGGTTTCTCGGACATTATCCGCATCCCCTAGATTTACAGCCTCGGTGTCATTCAGATTAGGCTTGGGTTTCTCTTCAAATTGGCATAGTTCTCGGTTTATTTCCTCGAAGGCTTTATCCTCATCATATTCAGACTCATAATCGATCTCTTGTATCATTAAATCAGAGTCAGATTGATTTATTAGACTAGGTCGAAGATCCGTCGTGCATGCCATGTCATTAGAACCAGTAAAAAGAGAACTGTTCAGAAAGAGAAAAGAATAAAACAAAATTAAAATGAGACAAGAAAAGAGTTTTATTAAAATGCGGGATAACAGGGTTCACACTTTTACAAGATAAAATGAGATTTGGATTACACCCTGAATAATCCGAAAAATAAAAAAAGCAAAAATCAAAGCCTACTACCAGGACTCTCCCCGAGTAGGAAGAGGAGTAACCGTCCAATTGTTGGTTTTGGCTTCAGGCCCCATAAACTGTATGTCTGTTCCACTGGAACCCTCTCCGACTTCTACCATATTGACATTAGTGAACAATCTTTCGAAACTCTGATTCAGATCCCCGTCAATCCCAATCAATCGCCCGAGAACTTTCGGGACTGGTGACCCCTTGGCGCTTGCTCTAACAAAAGATCTTGAGAGACGTGGCACAGGTTTGGGAAGAAACCAAACTTTCTTCTTCATTTTCCGAGCTCGTTTTACATCTGCCGCAGTCGGTTTGAACCCCAACCCAAAGGTCTCCAAATTCTTGGGCAAGGAAACAGGTTGAACAATTCCCTGAAGTTCAGCTCCCAAGCCTTTTCCTGGCATAAACCCATTACCTAGCATTTCTGAAACCATCATAACCGTTGCGGAAGCTATCCTAGGATGCTGAATGATTTCACCCTCGGGGATCTTGTTTGCCGACACTGCATCAAAAATCTGGTAGACCCAGGGACCTTTGTCATCATTAGTCTCTATGAAGGGTACAATGGCGCCTCCTACGGTGCACGCAGTGTCCTCGCCGTGCAATACGACCTCTTGTCTATCCCACTCGAACTTGACCATCTGATGCAAGGTGGATGGCACTGCTTTGGCTGCATGGATCCACGGACGTCCCAACAGAAAGTTATAAGATACCGTAGCATCTAATACCTGGAATTCCATGGTAAACTGGACTGGACCGATGGTCAACTCAAGTATAATATCCCCCACGGTGGCTGTTCCATTTCCGTCAAATCCTCGGACGCAAATGCTATTCTTTTGGATTCTTCCGTGGTCGATCTTCAATTGGTTCAGGGTGGATAATGGACAAATATTGGCACTTGAGCCGTTATCCACTAATGCCCGAGTAACTGCCGAATCTTCACATTTGACAGTTAGGTAGAGAGCTTTATTATGTTCCGTGCCCTCCACTGGCAGATCATCATCTGAAAATGTTACCCTGTTCACCTCGAAAATTTTGTTGGCAATCGTTTCCAGGTGATTTACAGAAATTTCATTGGGCACATGAGCTTCATTCAGTATCTTCATCAGGGCCCGACGATGTTCATCCGAATGGATTAATAATGATAGCAGTGAGATCTGGGCCGGTGTTTTCTTCAACTGTTCGACCACGGAGTAATCCTGCACTTTCATCTTCTTTAAGAAATCCTCAGCTTCTTCTTCTGACACAGGTTTCTTTATTGCAGCTGGATTGGGTCTTCTCAACTCCGCCGGAGCAAAACACCGTCCTGATCGAGTCAGTCCCTGCGCCTCACAACTATTCTCCTCCACTTGTTGTCCCTTGTACATCACCACTGCCTTCTCATACTTCCAAGGCACAGCCTTGCTATCAATCATTGGTGTTTGGACTACTGGTTTTATGATGACCAGTTCCCTGCAGACCCCTTTCACAACAACCACGGGTGTAGATGATGCTCCCGTTATTACCAACTTGGCTGGTTCTGGTTTCCTTGTAGCGGCAGATGGATTCTTCCCCAATATCACCACTGGCTTGACATCTTCCCCCTTCAACTGTACCCCTGCTTCCTCATTGATCGATTTTTCTTTTGGAGTGGCACGGATCATCATCACTGTCTGTGGGGGTTTCTTCGGCTCCCCTACTTCGTGCACAAGCTCGATCATGTGGGCTTCAGGGTGCTTTGGCAATGGGTTCTGGTTAATGTTAGGTGCCTCCGGTGCCTGTACCTCGATCTTGTTGGTATCAATAAGATCTTGTATCGCATGTTTCAGCCTCCAACATTTCTCGGTATCATGTCCGGGAGCTCCCGAACAATATTCACATCTTACCGAGTGATCCATATTTTGGGGTAAGGGATTTGGTAATCTAGGCTCAACAGGATTTAATAAACCCAACTGCCTCAATTTGTGGAACAAGGCAATATAAGTTTCCCCCAACTCAGTAAAAGTTCTTTGCCTCTGCAATCTTTCATTTCTGGCGGCCGGATTTCCCCTGAAACCCATCCCTGGAGGGTTCCTGTAGGCTCTTGGTGGTGGATAGGTGTTTTGTGGTGGTGGGTATGTGTTATGTGGAGGTGGGTATGTATTGTGGGGAACCGGCGTGCGCCATTGTGGGCGAACCGGAGGTTGGGTGTATGTCTGGGCTTGATGGACGGTGAAATGTTGTTCTTGTGGTTGGTAGTAGGGTTGTGGAGGGTAATTTGGAATGTGTGGGTAGTTTAGACGATGGGGTCTGGGTTGGTAATGAGGGGAAGGACCTCTAGATCTGGACCAATTGTCGGCCTCTAATGTCGTGACCTCCTCTCTCCTTTTCTTCCCTAGCGCACCTCCCGTGCCGCTCTGAATGGCCTGAGTTGTTGCCTTAATTGCTGAATAACTCAGGATCTTATTGGACTTAAGTCCCTCTTCTATCATACCTCCCATTTTCACAACTTCATTAAATGATTTGCCAACTGACGTCACCAAGTGACCAAAGTAAGTTGGCTCGAGAGTTTGTAAGAAGTAATCCACCATTTCTCCTTCTCTCATTGGGGGATCAACTCTGGCTGCCTGTTCTCTCCATCGGAACCCAAATTCCCGGAAGCTCTCTCCGGGTTTCTTCTCGAGCTTTAGCAATGTGAGACGGTCTGGGACTATCTCAAGGTTGTATTGGAAATGTCCTGCGAAAGCCTGTGCTAAGTCATCCCAGGTGTACCACCTGCTCGGATCTTGTCTTGTATACCACTCTAACGCCGACCCGCTCAAACTCTGGCCAAAGTAAGCTATTAATAGCTCATCTTTGCCCCCTGCTCCCCTCATTTTGCTACAAAAACCTCGTAGATGTGCCATAGGATCACCATGCCCTTCGTATAAATCGAACTTGGGCATTTTGAACCCTGCTGGTAATTGAACGTCAGGGAAAGGGCATAGATCCTTGTATGCCACGCTGACTTGGTTACCTAACCCGTGTATGTTCCTGAAGGATTGCTCCAGGCTTTTAAATTTCCGCATCACCTCGTCCTGCTCTGGGCTCTTAGCCGGCTTTTCAATCTCCGCCGGGACCTCAAAGTGGGGATTATAGGTATGTGGCTCGGGTGCTTTGAATGTGAGTTCAGGGGGGTAGTATTGTGTATCGTGAGCCTGAAACAGTGGCTCACTAGATGATCTGTGCAATGGGGCTGGGGGAGGTGCCACAAAGACGGGAACATTTGGTGGAGGAGGGTTTTGAGTGGGTGGTGGAGCTTGGGAATCATAAGCCTCTCTTCCCTGATAATAGTGATGGCTTGGGAAACTTGTTGAAGGACCGGGAGAAGGGTATTCCGGCGTGTGTGTTGGTTGGAGGGTAGGAGTAACGGGTAATTCTTGCCCCTTCTGGGCTCTAGCTAAGGCTATCTGCATTTCATTCATTTCTAGCCTCATTTTTTCCATTTTCTCCAGGGCTTCTTTCAGCATCTGATTGGCCGTTTTTTCTGACTCAACGCTGTTGTCTGACCCAGTCATGCTTTCTGGTATAGGACCTTTTGATCTTGTCTGATAATGGTACGGTGCCAGTACGCTCTAACAACTAACTGATATTGATTGGAAAAACAACAAACTTGTCAGTGGTAGAGTCTTAACAGATATTGTAATTGCACGTTAGGGGGATGCAATGCTCCTAGGCAGTTAATCATTTCTAACATGCTTTTGCTCCGACCGTATGCATCATCCCGGCTTATTTTTGCTCTGACAAATATATATTCTTCCTTTTTTTTTTCTTTTTTTTCTTTTTAATTACGGTCGAATCCTATAGAGATTGCCTACGTATCGTGACCCCGCACGAATCAGACCAAGCGTAGTTCGTGCCATAAGACCAAATATTATTTTTTTTTTTTATATTACTCAAAAATAATGCTATTACAAGCCATCACAGAAAAAACAAAAAATACAGACTTTATATATATATATATATATATATATATATATATATATATATTTTTTTTTTTTTTTTTTTTTTTTTTTTTGAGAATGTTTGAAGAAAAGGAAAAAACATATGGGTAGACAACAGACTCGAAAAACAAACAAGTGCAAGATTGAACTAGGGATACATTAAAGCTTTGAATTTTGGTGCCCGCGAGGCATCATTCGGCCTTTCCGCGGGCTTGGGGGCCAGGCTTCTTTGCAAGCTTTTTAGTTCCTCCATGATCTGATGGACATAGCCCATGATTGAGGCAAATAGGACATCACGAGGCATCTCTTCACATGTTAGGCACTTTGTGGTGATATAGCGCCCTATATCATTGATCCTACCCCTGATTCTATCCCTCTCTATGCACAGTTGTTCTATCCGTTGATTCTTTAGTCCCAATATTCGAGTATTGTCAATGAGCTGCTCTTGGAACCTCTCCATTTGTTCTTCCATCCGGGCTATCGACTCATGGTAGTGTTCTCTATATGTTCTAGCATCCTGGGCTTGTTTGAGGACCCGATTATTGAGAATGGTGTTTATCTCTCTCAATGTCGCAACACTCATTTCGTAGTCCCTTTTTACTTGCCATAGGTGCTCTCTCCGTGATGTTGTAACTGTAGCCCATCTGACCCGCATTCTTGTTATACAAGCCTGGGATCTCTCCAAGTCTTCTCGGCTTTGGCTGACTTGATTTCTCAATTCCGCTATCAACCTTTCATCAGATAGACGTTTCTGTCGGTCGCTATCACTCTTACTGACTCGGCGAATTCGGGCTTTCAGTGCCTGGTTTTCTTTGGCTAATTTGTTCTTCTCACCCTGCTCTGAGGCTACTTGAACGTTGTTTTCAAACATAAGCCTTTCAATTTGTCGCTTCAGCTGCCCGATTTCAACCCGGTAGCCTTCCTCTCTCACTAACCAGCCCCACTGTTCCTGCGAATCATCCGTAAATTGTTGGACGTGAGCTCTTTTGGCAGGCCTCTGACGAATCTGGAACCTTTTCCCGAACCAAACATCGTATTTTGGGTCTACCTCACCCTTAGCCAGCTCTCGAACCATAGTCTTGGGTTCAAGGAATCTACATTCGTGCCACAACTTTCTAATTTTTCCTTCGGGGAACACGACTCCTGGACTCAACTCAATGGCGTGCTTGCTTAGATCCTCATCAGTGGGAATTACCTGAAATCTTCCTAGTTGGCGCAGTACCCGATGAGGAGCATATGGTTGGATGCTACGAAGTCCCATTAAAAGAACATGACATTCCTCGGCCGCCATGTATATTACCTCAGTATCATTCAACCACCCAAATGCCCATTCAACTTGGTCGGCTGTTGTTGACCTCAATTGTGCAAGCCATGCTTCGACGCCTTCGGGAAATATGACGCCTGTCATTCGTTTCTCAAAGCCGCTAATGCAGTTTTTCTCAGTCAACCCGTGGTTCATGTATCCCACTCGGTGATGGAGGTGTTCTTGCATCCACAGCTGGAGTAACAGATTGCATCCCTGAAAGAACTTGCCTCCTTCTCGGCATATAGTTAAAGCTCGGTAGATTTCAGACAAAATCAAAGGAACCACAGTACTGTCGGTTCTTTTGATTGCAACATCGGCCATCCCTACAAGGCCTATCTCTATTTTTTTATCTTTGCGGGGACAGACCACAACTCCCAGAAATGCTGTGATAAATGCCAAAGTACGTCTTGCTTCCCACTTGATTCTGTTCCCAGTGTGAATTAATCCGAGGTTTGGTTCTTCCAAACCCTGAGGAATTCCGTACCGTTGATACAAGAATTGGAGAGTACAACATCCCTTCGACAAATCATCATTCTGTACCTTCCGACTAATGCTTAGCAAATCCAAGAACGCGTGCGGAGATACTGGTCTTGGTGAAAGTAAATACTGCCCTCTTAGTTTCCCATTCAACCCCGCATATCCGGCGACTTCCTCTAGTGTAGGTGAAAGTTCAAAGTCAGCAAAACGAAACACGTTGCGGGTTGGGTCCCAGAACGGTATTAGAGCCTCGATGATATCTGTCCTTGGCTTGATATTCAACAGATCGACAAAACCTCCCAAAACTCTTTCCACTATCTTTATACTATCCTTTCCCATATCATTCCACCACATGTGGAGTTGCAAAGGGACCTCGCTACACACTGAGAATGGTTCATTTTGACTTGTGCTCATCCTGCACATTTATTATAGTGATTAAAGAAGGAAAAACTTTTATTTGACTTAAAAACTATCTATATTCTAAAGAAATATTTTTTGGATTTTAATAATTTTTTTTCTTGAAAAAAAACTTTTAAGGAGAAAGGAAATATTTTTGAACCAATATTCTGAATTTATGAAAGAAATACTACAGAAAAAAATATTTTTGAATTTTATTTTGAATATCTTTTAAACAAATAATTGGGATTTTGAGATTAAAAGGAAATATATTTTTTTTAAAAAAAATTGAGGTCTAAAAGAAAAACTTTCTAAAGAAGTGAGTAATGTTAAATATTTTTGGATTTTTTTTTTGAATATGGTGAGCCGAAACCAAAGAGGTTTGCCTCTGATCTCACATCCGGTGAGAATCATACCCGCGTAGTTCAGGCTATAAACTAACTAATTTTTTTTTTTTTTTTTTTTTTTTGAAAACAAACAAATTTTTCCACTTCCTTTTATATAAAAAAAACTATTTTCATTTTTCATTTTTTTTTAAAATAAAGCAAATTAAAATAAAAGACTTATTCCTACACACTTTCTGCTTTCTAGGCAAACCAACAATTCTAAAAGTAAAAAATATATATATGTTTTTTTTTAAAAAAAAATTCGGCAGCACTTCGACAGTACTTGGACACTGATTTTTTCTAAATTAATCAAATAACTTTACACTTGCTATTTTTATTTTATTTTATTTTTTACACTCCCGAGACTCAGAAGCCGGTCAACATGCAAGACCGAGCAAATAAATGCACATAAAACAAATAAGATGCATCAGGATGGTCATTTTCATTTTTGGTGCACCTGTCCTAGACAGACCCAACCCCTGTGTTGAGCCTCCAAAGTCAGATGCACGTGATGCAAACAAACGTTCCTACTAGGGATCCGACATGTGGTTTTGTTATACTAGGTTCAGAACCTGGGTGTTTGTTCTAGACCTGGCTTACCCGAGCGGACAGCTCGAGCCGAGGGGGGGTAGCGTACCGGGAATACAGAAGCTTCACCGGCTTAGCAACTTGTCCGAACCTCGTTCTAAATTGGGATTTGACACTATACAGAAAAGAAGTCGTACGAAGTACACCCTTCTTCATGATTTAGAAGACTCAGAGAGGAGATGGGTTTCGGCACAGTTTATACACAGTTCACGTAATATCAAAGCGGTAAAAGCAGCATTTAGCACATTAGGCTCAATCATGTAAAAATCAGATAAAACCAAATATAACAATTTATATGAGCTCGAATTTCTAACCCTGAACCACTGGTTCTGGGTTAAGTCCCCAGCAGAGTCGCCAGAGCTGTCACACCTCCTGTTTCCGGCACCGCGAGGTGCGTAGGGAGTTTTTTCCAATTAAAGGACAGTCGAAACGGGATTGGTTTAATTATTTCAGAGTCGCCACTTGGGAGATTTAGGGTGTCCCAAGTCACCAATTTTAATCCCGAATCGAGGAAAAGAATGACTCTATATTACAGTCTGCGTACCAGAAATCTGGATAAGGAATTCTGTTAACCCGGGAGAAGGTGTTAGGCATTCCCGAGTTCCGTGGTTCTAGCACGGTCGCTCAACTGTTATATTCGGCTTATTTATCTGATTTTTAATACAATTATGAACCATGTGCAAATTTTATCTTTTACCGCTTTATTATTATAATTATTATTTTTTAGGAATGTGAACATCGCTTAAAACATATCTTTGGATTGTGTCACATGAAATGCACCCACAATACGGAACATATTTTATTTGATGTTTTAGGATTTAGATTTGGGTCGCATGAAATGCGCATCCGAGTTTAAGAAGGTAAAATTAATTAAATCGCGCCTAAAGAGTCTAACGCGTCATTATCTTTGGGGAAGGAAGTGAAATTCACTAAACAATCCATCCCAAATTCTAAGTAATTTTTTTTTAATAATTAAATAAATAAATGAGATTGGAGAATCCTATACATTCGTATTATTTACATCTATTTATTTTTAGCGAAATCCTTTAATAATATCCTTTAATGACTACCTTTTTATTATTACTAAGTTTTTTATAAATATAAAATCAATATCTACATTCTTGAAAATGACATATTAAATAGAAGAGAAAAACAAATATTAGCAGAAAGTAATAAAATTATAATCATAGATACAACATGGAATTATCGAAAAGTAAAAAATAAAAATAAAAAAAAACTAATTATCCCATAGTTGGATTAAAATTCAAATTATTAGTAAGACTTAAGCTTATTGAAACTAATTATTTACAAATACTGAAAATTGAAAGAAATAAAAACAAAAACTTGAGTACTAAATCATATTTCTAAAAATTTAAACAATTTAACATTAACTAACTTTGTTTTAATTCATCATGTCCTAATACTTGTTTGCAAATTAATTCATGTTATAACTGAAATTGACTACATGATTCGGATTAACTTATCGTTGACGAAAAACCTTCTGAATAAGGAACTTAGTTAATTTTTGCCAAACTGATTCAATAACGCCATTTTTACGTTATTTCTTCTATTTTTTTATTAAACAGTTTTAATTAATAATCAGGCTTAAATATATTTCCTAATAATCTGGTAAAGGCGTTATTTAATATGTCGCTATAATATGCCTAGTTATGCTGATGACAGTGATTTACAGAATAATAATACATGAATAACCTAAATACAATACAAAAATTAAATTAAACTAAATTAAAAATTTAACACTCCATTCTTCATTTCAGCTTACAAAATGCCAAAATTACAGTTGTGTACCTGATATTGTCAATATAAGAAGAAGAGAGTCAGCAACGTAATACGTAACACAGCAACAGCAACAATAACCAGCAATAACCAGTCAACGAAAATCCCAGTGACAGCTTTGAAAAATTCAAAATAAAATCCAGGAATGCCGAAAATAATGGACAGAAACCAAAGGAAATTTTCAGATTTTTGAAAGGCTAGTTAATCTTCAACCCTTAATTTCTACACCTGTATACCAGAATATTTCTCAGGTGTGTACTACTTTCTCTTCTAATTTTCAAATTTTTTTTTCTTTGTATGTTTTTTTTTCTTTTCTTGAGAGTTTCAATGTTTTTTTTTTTTTCGGAATAAATGTTCAGCTTTTTTTTTCAATCTCTTTTTTTTGTCTGTATTTCTTCTCCTCTTTGTGTTCAAGACTTCACATATATATATCCCATCCCATAAATCAATTAAAATCAATCCCTTTCTCTACCAAACCCATTATCTTCCCACTCATCCCCATTATCTTCCCACTCATCCCCATTACATTAAATAAATATATCACACCACCCCATTATATTTTGTCCCCCATGCTTTATTTAAAATAATGCAAGATTCCCCTTTAATTTAAATCTTGTCCCCCCTTTATATTAAATAATCATATCACAACCCACCCCATTTCATTTTGTCCCCCATGCTTCAAATAAACAATTACAAAATGTACAATTCCTAAACTACCCCTTCCGACCTTACTGAAATTACCAAACTACCCCTGAACGTATTACAAATTTACCAAACTACCCATCAGCTATAACACATCAATTAATCAAACTTAACCAAAATATAGACAATATGATCAATTTCTAACAATGTTCAAACAACAATATGAACACGGATGAACATCATAACAACAATATCATATGAACATGATTTTAACAACATTTCAACAACAAATCACATGAACACAAATTGAACAACCAAGAACAACTAAAATTTGATTGAACAATATTTTAGCAACAAACAATCCTATTTTCGGATTCAAACCAACAACAAACAAAGTATGAAGATTTCTAAATTCAATCATATTGAACTTAAAATCAACTCTAACAACATTATAACAAACAATTCTTATATTAAACTTTAAACAAGATTATGAGACTAATTCAAGAAATAATCACAAATGGTAAACAAGAAATCAAACTATACACATTTCGGATTCAAAATCAAACAAACATAATATGAACATGAATTAAATCTAAAAATAAAAACGACGGATTCAAATGACTAAAACCAACATACTTCCCTTATTGCAACTAAATTCTTTTAGGCAAATGACAAAACAAAACTAAGAAGAAACAATTATGAATTTAAACTTGAACTTTAACAATACTAACAATTTCCGGAAAATACATCAAATACATGAAACAAATTGAAGAAACAATTAATTAAATTTCAATTTGAATCTAACAAACATTAAACTAACAAATTCTTACTTAAACAATACAACAAACATGAAATAAACATGAAAACAACTAATTAAACTTCCATTTTAAAATCTGAAAATTGATTTAACAAATAACACATGAACATGAACTAAAAATTAATTCAAACGATAAACAAAACAAACATTTGTTGATTTTAGATTCGAAAATATCAAAACAAAATATGGACAAAATAAAACTCAAAAACTACTAACCGGATCGAAAGACGAACAACGACCAAACAAACAACGAACTTGACGATGAACTTACGACGTATAGTATCTTCACTTGACGAAAAACCCTCGACCTTTGCCGGACTTTAACCGGACTGTCTTGTGTCGTCAACAACAGTACGAAGCGGCGAGCAGCAACACGACGTCAAGACAGGGGTTACGGCGACAGGCAGTAGCAGTCCGGCGGCGACAGGCAGCAGCACATCGCGGACAGCCATGGACGACGACATGGTCGACGTCGAAGCTCGTCCATGGCTGTGTTCGTTTGGTTGTTTGATTGAGACAGAAGCAGCAACAGCTGGTCGATCTTGGCAGCAGCAGTCCATCGAGGAGGATGACGGGAAGACAACGGGGAGCTGCCATGGCGGACAGCAGTAACTCGGAAATGACGCAGAAAACTGTACGTGCGTGTGGACTGCCGGACTAGTTTGGGTGGTGTCGAAACAGCGGCAGCTACCATGTGAGAACATCGAAGCTCAGCCATGGTTGGGCATGGCGAAAGCTCGAACGGGGACGATGAAGCTTGGTGAGGGAGGATGTGCTCGTGTGAAGGTGTTGACGCAGCTGTGTGTGTGTCGATGAAGAGCTTGGAGGTGGAGGATGATGAAGCTTGGTGAGGGAAGAAGCCATGGACGTTGGTTTTTTTTTTTTTTTGAGAGTGTTGGGGAAGATGAAGATGGAGGGGGCGGGTAGGCTAGTTTAGGTTTTTAGGGTTTTCTTACTATTTTTTTTTCTTTGTTTTATTTTTTGAAATGCAAGATAATAGGGTGTTGGGTTATGGACCGGGTTGACCCAGTTCGAAATGGACTGGGTCGTAGGGAAGATTGGGCCATTTTTTGGGCCAATAGCTTGAAATTGAAGAAGAGGCCCAATTCCGACTTTCTTTATATTTTCGCTCTCTTTTCTTCTTTTATTTTTTCTAAAACTAAATTATAAAAATACTTAAACTATTATTAAGAACTAAATTAAGTTATAAAAGTGCAAATTAACTCCCAATAATAATTAACGCACAATTAAGTATTAATTAAGCATAAAATTGTATATTTGGACATTAAATGCTAAAAATGCAAACGATGCCTATTTTTGTAATTTTTAATTTTTGTAAAACAATTTTAATTACTAACAATTGTAGAATTAAATCCTATATGCAAAATGCGACATATTTTTGTATTTTTTATTAATTTAGCAAATAAACATGCACAAACAAAAATACAAATAATTATTCAAAATGTCACAAAATATCACAAAAATGGCACACCAAGAAAAATTATTTTATTTTTGAATTTTTGGGAGTAATTCTCATATAGGGAAAAAATCACGTGCTTACACCACCCGATAGAGATATTTACTTTTTCATTGACTTGACTCTGGGCACTCAACCTGTTTCTATTCCACCATATCATATAGCGCCACCTGAGTTGAAGGAACTGAAGGAGCAGGTGCAGGAATTGCTTGATAAATGATTCATTAGAACTAGTTTCTCGCACTGGGGTGCACCAGTGTTGTTCGTGAAGAAGAAATATGGTTCGATGAGGATGTGTATAGATGATTGGTAGTTGAACAAAGTCGTCATCAAGAACAAGTATCTGTTCCCAAGGATTGATGACTTATTTGACCAGCTACAGGGTGCCAAAGTGCTTTCTAAGATTGATTTGAGTTTTGGCTACCATCAGTTAAAGATTAGGGCATCGGATGTCCCTAAGAGAGGTTTCCGGACTCAGTATGGGCATTATGAGTTCTTAGTGTCATTTGGCTTGACAAATGCCCTAGAAACATTTATAGATTTGATGAATCGGGTATTTAAGCCCTATTTGGATTCTATTGTGATTGTCTTCATTGATGATATATTGATCTACTCCCGCAGTCAAGAGGAGCATGAGCATCATCTTTGGGTGGTACTTCAGACCCTAAGAGATAATCAGTTGTACGCCAAGCTTTCAAAGTGTGAGTTTTAGTTGGACTCGGTTTCCTTTTTGGGACATGTTTTATCTGCCAAGGATATTAAAGTGGATGCTAAGATGATTGAGGCAGATCAGAATTGGCTTGACCTATCTCAGCTACAGAGATTAGGAGCTTCCTTGGTTTGGCAGGTTATTGTCGCAGGTTCGTGGAGAGATTTTCATCCATCGCAGCCCCATTAACTAGATTGACCTAGAAGGGTGCCCCATTTAGGTGTTCTGATGAGTATGAGTTGAGTTTTCAGAAGGTCAAGACTACCTTGACTACAACTCCGATGTTGGTATTACCCACGAGTTCGGGATCCTATACTGTGTATTGTGATGCATTACGTATTGGGCTTAGTGCAGTATTGATGTAGGATGGTAGGGTGATTGCATACACGTCTTAGCAGTTGAAGGTTCAGGAGAAAAATTTCCCTGTTCATGATTTAGAGTTGGCAACAATTATTCATGCATTGAAGATTTGGAGGCATTACCTCTATGGCGTGTCGTGTGAGGTATTTACAGATCATCGGAGTCTATAGTACTTGTTTAAGCAAAAGGATCTCAACTTGAGGCAGCGGAGGTGGTTAGGCTGTTAAAAGACTATGATATCACCATTTTGTATCATCCTAGAAAAGCCGATGTGGTAGCCGATACCTTGAGTAGAAAGGGTGTGAGTATGGGTAGCCTTGTGTATATTCCAGTTGGTGGGAGACCGCTAGCATCATATGTTCAAGCCTTGACCAATCAGTTCATTAGGTTATATATTTTAGAGCCTAGTCGGGTTCTTGCATGCACGGTTTCTCGGGCTTCGTTTTTCGAGCACATCATAGAGCGTCAGTATGACGACCCCCATTTGCTTGTCCTTAAGGACACGGTGCAGCACAGTAATTCCAAGAAGATTTCTATTGGAGATGATAAGGTGTTGCAGATGCAGGGTTGGATTTGTGTGCCCAATGTAGATGGGCTTCGTAAGTTGATTCTTAAGGAGGCCCACAGTTCGCGGTATTCTATCCATCTAGGAGCCACCAAGATGTAATAGGATTCGAGGAAGCATTATTGGTGGAGAATAATGAAGAAAGATATAGTTGCACATGTGGCTCGGTGTTTGAATTGCCAGCAGGTGAAGTACGTGCATCAGAGGCCTGACAGTTTTTTTCAGAGTCTTGAGATTCCTGAGTGGAAATGGGAGCGTATTCCTATGAATCTCGTTGTTGGGCACCCACAAACTTTGAAGAAATTTGATGCAGTATGGGTCATTGCGGATAGGTTGACCAAGCCGGCGCATTTCATTCCGGTGGCAGCTACCTCTTCTTTAGAGCGGTTAGCTTAGATCTATATCCGCGAGATTGTTCGTTTGCACGGTGTGTTGTGTCCATTATTTCTAACCGGGGAACGAAGTTCACATTGTATTTCTGGAGGGTCGTACAGCTTGATTTAGGCATGCGGGTTAAGTTGAGCACAATATTTCACCCCAAACAGATAGGTAGTCCAAGCACACCATTCATATACTTGAGGATATGCTTTGCATTTGTGTTATAGATTTCGGGGGTTGTTTGGATCAATTCTTTCCGCTTTCGGAGTTTGCCTATAACAACAACTACCCATCGAGTATTCAGATGGCTCCTTATAAGGCCTTATATGGAAGACAATGTCGTTCTTTAGTTGGTTGGTTTGAGCTAGGAGAGGCTTGGTTGTTGGGTACCGATTTGGTTTAGGATGCCTTGGAAAAGGTCAAGTTGATTCAGGATCGACTCTGTACGGCAAAGTTTAGGTAGACGAGTTATGTCGATCGAAGAGTTCGTGATGTTGGATTCATGGTTGGAGGGAGGGTTTTGTCCGGGTTTCACCTATTAAGGGTGTTATGATGTTCAGGAAGAAGGGCAAGTTAAGCACTAGGTATATCGGACCCTTTGAGATCCTTGAGAGAGTTGGTAAGGTGGCCTACAAGCTTGCATTCCCACCTATCTTATCAGCAGTCCACTCGGTGTTCCATGTTTTCATACTCCAGAAGTATTATGGTGATCCTTACCATGTACTAGATTTCAGCTCAGTCCAATTGGACAAGGATTTGACTTTTGAGTAGGAGCATGTGGCCATTCTAGGCTGTCAGGTCCGGAAGTTGAGATCTAAGAGTTACCCTTCAGTTAGAGTGCAGTGGAGAGGTCAACCGATCGAGGAAGCTATATGGGAGTCCAAGTTCGATATGCAGAGTAGATACCCATACCTTTTCACCAGTCTAGGTACCTTTTTGTATCTGTTCGAGGGCGAACGATTGTTTTAGAGGTGGAGAATGTGTTGACTCGATAAGAGACCTCAATGAGCTTCGTTTAGTGTTTCTCAATTTGCGTGTGCAGTATGTGTCCTTTTTTGGAAAGTTTTCACATGAAAAATTGAAGAAAAGATGAATTTTATCTTTAAAAACAACTCGTTTGCATGATTGGTTTGGAGCCCGAAGGGCTCGGATGAGTTTCGAACGTGTTTCAGATGAGGTTGGTTGAAGTTTGAATAGCTGGTGCACTTCTGTTGCTGGTGTAGTCTGCAGATCTCGCATTTGCGAGGTTTGGCTCACAATTGCGAGTTTCGCTTTTGCGAAGAAATCTTCACATTTGCGAGCATGAGATGGGCTGGGTGAATCTTGCATTTGCGAGGAATATGTTCACATTTGCGAACTGCTAGAGGTCACATTTTGCGATCTCAGAGTCGCATTTGCGACTGAGTGTTCCTTGAGTGATATTCACATTTGCGATGGTAGTCTATTTGCAATTGCGAACAATTTGTCGCAATTGCGACTTCTGCGGCTTTGAGGCAGGGTTCGCATTTACGACCCTTGTCTCTCATTTGTTAATTACGAACATGACTTCGCAATTGCGACATCCGCAGCTGGGTAAAAGAGGGAAAAATTGGGACTTAACTCATTTTACACCATTTCTCAACCCTAATCAATCTAGAGGCGATTTTCCAAGAGAATTGTCTTCCCAAATTCATTGGTAAGTGACTTTAATCCATTTCTTTTCAATTACCCAGTACTTTTCATGAGATTTCAACATCAAATTTAGAATTTCCATAGTAGAAATTAGGGATTTTGGTAGAATTGAAGATTTTTATAAAATTAAGATTTAGACCTCAAATTAAGGTCGCATTTCGAAACAAATCACATAACCATGCTCGGGGGTAAATGGGTAATCGAGTTTTGGTCCGAACCTCGAGTTTTGACCAAGAGGTCCCGGGGTTGACTTTTGTGGACTTTTTAAAAAATGATCAAAATTGAACTTCTTTCATTAATGGATAGTTTCTAAAACTTATTTTGAATCATTTGATCGATAATTTGCTAGATTTGGTTGGTTTTGAGGCTTGTTCAAAAGGCAAGGCCATGGTTGATTAATTGCTTGAGTTACGGAGTGAGGTAAGTATTGGGTCTAACCTTGATTTGAGGGAATTAGGGAACCTTGAAGTACGTATTATGTGAATTATGTGGGAAACGACGTATATGCAAGGTGACAAGTGTATATAAGCCGTCATGATACTTGCTTCCTTTTTTTCGTTATTCCATGATAAAACTCGTTTTATGCCTTACTTGCTACATGCATCAGTGACTTCTATGCCATAATTGATACTTGTAATTTAGTTATTATTGTGTTAAATTGACCGTCCCTTCCATGACTCCATGCTTATTTGCTACTTGTCCCTACTTTCTTTACTTGCATATCTAAATCGTCATATGTCTTACTTGCCTTATAATTTTTTGTAATATTTCTTGCCTTCTATAATGTGGTTTCACTTATATGCGTTGTTTAATTAATCAATATGGACGAGTTGGTAAAGTTGAAACTTCGAGTTGTTAGAGATTATTTGATTATTATGTGATTCTTTGTTACCTCGTACATTTACTCTCTTGATGAAGAAATTCTTGTAAATTTGTTGAATTATTTCTATTTATTGAAATTGTTTGGGGAGCGGGTTACAGGCCGCAACGAAAATTGAAAGGTGATAAATTGAAATGGCGGAATAAGGACGGATTATGATATTGACAGATGATGATATGGTGGAATCGGGTTGCGCACTACAACATATTGTATATGTGGTATTCGCTTGTGGTTGTTGGATTTGCCTCAACATTTTGAGATAAGTTTATGAGACTTGTTATTCTGTGCTATGTATTAGTTGGATTTCAAGTTCGTGTTTCCGAGTTGATTGTTTTACTTCCATTTTTTGTTTTTCCTGTTATTAATATTATTGCGTACATGTTATTGTATGTGACCCCCTTACCTCGTCACTACTTCGTCGAGGTTAGGCTCAGTACTTACAGAGTACATGGGGTCAGTTGTACTTATACTACACCCTATACTTCTTGTGCAGATACAGAAATGGGTACCAGCAGTGCTGAGTGAGATTTGCCCAGATCCAGCTATCAGTGGAGACTTGAGGTATAGTTGTACGGCATCGGCGGCCCTGAAGTCCCCTTCTATGTCATCTTAGCTATTTATTTTGATTCAGATAGTTATGTTTTATTCCGACTATTATCTGTAGTACTCTAGACACTCATGTATATGTGACACCAGTTTCTAGAATTGTGTTTGGATTACGTCATCTATTAGTTTATCTATTTATTTCAAACTATTCAGTGTCATTGTTATCATTTGGTTTGAATTGTTAAAAATGGTTACTAATTATAGATAACATTAGATTGCCTAGCAAGTGAAATGTTAGGCGCCATCACGATCCCGGAGGGAGGGAGGGGGAGATTCCGGGTCGTGACAGACACATGTATCACGGATGTATCACACACATAGGTATACATGGATATACATGTGATACACATTTGGTACAAATATGATATATATGTGATACACAAATGATACACGTATCATTTTTTCATGTTCATCTTCTACTTCGAATTTTCAATTCAAACAACCTCAAAACTCAATCAAATCATTCCAAAACTGAGAGTCAAACTTCTTAAGATGTACTCAATCTATTCTAGTAACACCCACTTAAATAAAGTAACTATTTGACCTTTTTTGGTTACAAATAGCTAATCGGCTAATATTAATAATATTTTAAGAATTGGCCAATTTTTATAATAAGCTACTTATAGATGAAAATAGCTGGTCGTTTCCCTATTTATTTTTTAAGTGGATAATATGGATCTTATCATATTTGACCCAGGGGCGAAGCTACTTTGGTTGAAGGGTGGTCAACTGACCACCCTTCGCCGAAATATTATACTACCTATAAGGTAAAATATTACTTTTTATTGATTAAAAACAGACTTTGAACACCCTTGCATAGCCCACTGGCAAAGGGTGTTCGAAATTTGAACACCCTTATTGAATTTCCTGGCTTCACTACTGATTTGACCTATTTTAAAAAACTTCATTATCAAATCCATTTTTTAGTGAATAATATATATGAATAATTATTTTTATATCCACTATTTGTACGCGATACTTTGGGCTAAAGATGCATGTCGTTGTTAAAGGTAACGGAAAGATTAATAACAACAATAAGAGGATGATCGAGGGGTGATTCATTTTGAGGAAATAGAAGTATCGATGTTATTAAAAAGGGGTAGGGGCAGTGGCGGAGACCGGATTACTGCCAAGGGAGTTCAAAAAAACGAAAAACTTAAAAAGTTTGTTCCTAATCGGCTAATATTAATAATATTTTATGAATTGACCAATTTTTATAATAAGCTACTTATAGATGAAAATAACTGGTCGTTTCCCCATTTATTTTTTAAGTGGATAATATGGATCTTATCATATTTGACCCAGGGGCGAAGCTACTTTGATTGAAGGGGGGTCAACTGACCACCCTTCGCCGAAATATTATACTACATATAAGGTAAAATATTACTTATTATTGATTAAAAACAGACTTTGAACACCCTTGCATAGCCCACTGACAAAGGGTGTTCAAAATTTGAACACCCTTATTGAATTTCCTGGCTTCGCCACTGATTTGACCTATTTTAAAAAAAATCATTATCCAATCTATTTTTTAGTGAATAATATGGATGAATAATTATTTTTATATCCACTATTTGTACGCGATACTTTGGGCTAAACATGCATGCCGCTGTTACAAGGTAAGGGGAGACATTAATAACAACAATTTTTGAGAAAATAAAAGGATCGATATTATTAAAAAGGGGTAGGGGCAGTGGCGGAGGCAGGATTACCGCCGAGGGGTTAAAAAAAATGAAAAACTTAAAAAGTTTGTTGCTATGGTTAAAAATAAGATCCATTTTTAAGTGGATAATATGGATCCTATCATATTTGACCCATTTTTTAAAAATTCATTATCCAATCCATTTCTTAGTGAATAATATGGATGAATAATTATTTTTATATCCAGTATTTGTACGCGATACTTTGGGCTAAAAATGCATGCCGCTGTTAAAAGGTAAGGGAAAGATTAATAACAACAATAAGAGGATTATCGAGGGGTGATTCATTTTGAGAAAATAGAAGTATCGATGTTATTAAAAAGGGTTAGGGGGCAGTGATGGAGGCAGGATTACCGCCAAGGGGGTTCAAAAAAAACGTAAAACTTAAAAAGTTTGTTGCTAATCGGCTAATATTAATAATATTTTATGAATTGGCCAATTTTTATAATAAACTACTTATAGAGAAAATAACTAGTTGTTTCCCCATTTATTTTTAAGTGGATAATATGGATCTTATCATATTTGACCCAGGGGCGAAGCTACTTTGGTTGAAGGGTGGTTAACTGACCATCCTTCGCCGAAATATTATACTTCATACAAGGTAAAATATTATTTGTTATTGATTAAAAATAAACTTTGAACACTCTTGCATAGCCCACTGGCAAAGAGTGTTCAAAATTTGAACACCCTTATTGAATTTCCTGGCTTCGCCACTGATTTAACCTATTTTAAAAAAATTCATTATCCAATCCATTTTTTAGTGAATAATATGGAAGAATAATTATTTTATAGCCACTATTTGTACGCGATACTTTGGGCTAAACATGCATGCTGTTGTTACAAGGTAAGGGAAAGATTAATAACAACAATTAGAGGATGATCGAGGGGTGATTCATTTTGAGAAAATAAAAGGATCGATATTATCAAAAAGGCATAGGGGCAGTGGCGGAGGCAGGATTATCGCCAAGGGGTTCAAAAAAATGAAAAACTCAAAAAGTTTGTTACTAGGGGTTAAAAATAAGATCCATTTTTAAGTGGATAATATGGATCTTATCATATTTGACCTATTTTTAAAAAGTTCATTATCCAATCCATTTTTAGTGAATAATATGGATGAATATTTATATTTATATCCACTATTTGTACGCGATACTTTGGGCTAAACATGCATGCCACTGTTAAAAGGTAAGGGAAAGATTAATAACAACAATAAGAGGATGATCGATGGGTGATTCATTTTGAGAAAATAGAAGTATCGATGTTATTAAAAAGGGGTAGGGGCAGTGGCAGAGGCAGGATTACTGCCAAGGGGGTTCAAAAAAACGAAAAACTTAAAAGGTTTGTTGCTAATCGGCTAATATTAATAGTATTTTATGAATTGACCAATTTTTATAATAAGCTACTTATAGATGAAAATAACTGGTCGTTTCTCCATTTATTTTTTAAGTGGATAATATGGATCTTATCATATTTGACCCAGGGGCGAAGCTACTTTGGTTGAAGGGTGGTCAACTGACCATCCTTCGCCGAAATATTATACTACATATAAGGTAAAATATTACTTGTTATTGATTAAAAACAGACTTTGAACACCCTTGCATAGCCCACTGGCAAAGGGTGTTCAAAATTTGAACACCCTTATTGAATTTCCTGGCTTCGCCACTGATTTAACCTATTTTAAAAAAATTCATTATCCAATCCATTTTTTAGTGAATAATATGGATGAATAATTATTTTTATAGCCACTATTTGTACGCGATACTTTGGGCTAAACATGCATGTTGCTGTTACAAGGTAAGGGAAAGATTGAATAACAACAATTAGATGATGATCGAGGGGTGATTCATTTTGAGAAATTAAAAGGATCGATATTATTAAAAAGGGGTAGGGGCAGTGGCGGAGGCAGGATTACCGTCAAGGGGTTCAAGAAAATGAAAAACTTAAAAAGTTTGTTGCTAGGGGTTAAAAATAAGATCCATTTTTTAAGTGGATAATATAGATCTTATCATATTTGACCTATTTTTAAAAAGTTCGTTATCCAATCCATTTTTTAGTGAATAATATTGGATGAATAATTATATTTATATCCACTATTTGTCCGCGATACGTTGTGCTAAACATGCATGCCGCTGTTAAAAGGTAAGGGAAAGATTAATAACAACAATAAGAGGATGATTGAGGGGTGATTCATTTTGAGAAAATAGAAGGATCGATGTTATTAAAAAGGGGTAGGGGCAGTGGCGGAGGCAGGATTATCGTAATGGGGTTCAAAAAAATGAAAACTTTATAAAGTTTGTTGCTACTCAATGATGGATATTATTATCCTTGAACTTATGGCAAGATCATAAAATTCGGTGAAATTGATTGACTACTTTATTACCTCGATCCTTTTGTGGATCGATTTTTAACAGATTATACATCCCTTCATCTATGTTACATATTAAAATAAACTAGTATTATTACTCCGCGCGATGCGCGGACACAAACCTATGATTTGAGTTATTTAATTTATGTGCAAATAACTTTAAAATATTAATCTTTCAGATAAAATTTATATATAATCATTAAACAAATGTTAATAAAAAATAGAAATTTTTCAAATCTCTTAAAATTACTCATAATTTCTTCTCCATAATGCATTACCCATAACTTAAAATTATCATATTCGTGTCTGTTACTTCCATTATAATACATTACAAATAAAAATATGTTTTTTTTCTTTTAGTAAAATGTTTTATTTATTTTTATTCTTTTATTCTATTGTTCATATTAATATTTAAATTTGTCATATTTTTTTATAATACCTATATTCTTATCTTTATAATTAATTAAGATAGAGGCGTTGTTTTTATCTTTCAATTTATTTATTTTTTAAATTTTATTAATTAAGATAGGGCAGACAATATTTTTACAAAAATATTCACTTTCTTTTCATTCAGATTCAAAAAAATTTAAATTTAAATTAAGTATTAGTATTAATATTATCCAAATTGCCAAGCGATTGTAGAGTAGTTTGTCACTTGGCTTAACCACAATGCAAATTTTATTCATCATTGTTTAAAATACTTTCTCTTCTCAAAATTCAAATATGTCTTATTCTTCCAAATATTTCTACATTAAAATTATTTATTTATATATTTTTTTCTCTTTTTCTTTTAATTTTTTAAATTCTGTTGTCCATATTAATGTTTAAATTTATCATATTTTTTATAATACCTATGTTTTTATCTTTATAATTAACTAAGATAGAGGCATTTTTTTATCTTCCAATGTAATTTTTTTTAAAATCTTATTAATTAAGATACGTCAGACAATATCTTTACAAAAATATTCACTTTCTTTTCATTGAGATTCGAAAAAATATGTTTAAATTTCAGTTAAGTATTAGTATTAATATTATCCTAAATTGCCAAGTGGCTCTATAATAGTTTGTCACTTGGCTTAATATAATATACACACAAACATTCTCTTTTCGAAAATCAAATAAGTCTTATCCTTTCATATATTTCTACATTGAAAATATTTATTTATGTATATATATATATTCTCTTTTATATATATATATATATATATTCTCTTTTCTTTTAATTTCTTGTAATAATTTATACACACACATATTCTCTTGGAATTTGGTTTATAAATTTTTTGATTTTCCAAGAAGTTAGCAATATTACAAAATCTCAATGTCAAATTAGTAAAAAGAATGTAGTCTTCAAAAAAAAAATTCTTTCGATGTTACCCTTTCAAATATATATATTTCTTGCAAATAACCTTTTTAAATGCCTAAAATTAAAGCGACAAAGTAGGTTTAATAGGATTTGCAATATCCCATAACTTTAGGCATTTATTAGTCCAATTAAAAATGAAGATTTTTCAAATTTTCGAATGTGATACAAAATTAATACATTATTATTTTCTTCTTATCCTTTTAACTTTATCCTAAGTCTTTCCTAAATTATTATTTATTTTGTCTTACTTTACTATGTGTCTTATTCTTAAGACACCACTTTATTTTATATTTTAACTCACTCCAAAGTATAAATAGTCATATATTGTATCAATTACGTCTTTTTATATTTTTTATTTAGTTTCTATTATAGCTTTTCAATTAATTTTTCACCTCCATATTTCCAGCTAATAAAGAAAATCTATGTGTGGATCAATATATAGATACAAAATATAGATATAGATGTAGATACCAATATACATATAGATATAAATATAAATACATAAATAAAATTTGTCTAAGATCTATTTAGATTATATATAAGATTAATTCAACTACTTCCATTAATTATGTTTCTATCTATAATTTTTAATTATTAATGTTGTCTTAAAATTGTCAAGTGGCTTCATTTTAACTTGCCACTTGGCTTAACCACAATGCATACTACTCTCCTTTTAATATAATACTAGTATTAATACCCGCGCGATGCGCGGATAATTAAAAAGAACGATCTACACCATAAAGTTTAATATGTTAGTGTTAATACCATTTTTACAACCAAACATTAAAAATATTTTAAGACTCCAGCAAAACTTTTATCCATCTCCTAATAAATGTTCCATAAAAAATAATGATACTATACAATTTGTTTGATATGAATGTTCCACAAAAAATATTGATGCTATACAATTTGCTTGATATGTAGCACGTGCCTAAGAGAACATTTTTGTAGCAAATGCTCATGACATATTGCAGTGCATTTTCCAGAAGTTGTCCTCTGTATTGAGGTTTATCACTATAAAAAAATATGGGTAAAAACTCAAGAATTTCTGGTGAACCCTTGTCACTAACATTTTGGAAAATTGAAAACCTAATTATGCGTAAGACACCTTACATATCCTAATGCTTGTATTGAAAGTACGAAAATCCCAATAGTTGCATGAATTCGATCTCCCTAAAATAAAAAATTTGAAAAGAAAGTTAAGTTAGTAAGGCGCATAAGTTGAAGAAAATACATCACCACTCGAAAAAATAACATGTAAAAGAGTATGCACCTTTTCATCTTGAATAATTAATTCAATTAAATTAAATTTTTTTGGTTTCTTGCAATTTGGAATGTGCCATAATCTAACAACACGGCCTTTCAAATTCCAACTCATTTTGGACATTAATATTTCACAGATATAGTTATAGTTTGGAGCTATATTTTGCAGAAGTTTGTGTGGAAGCTAAACCCTAAGTAATGTAGAGAAGCCAAATCTAAGCAAAAATTGTTTAAATAAAGATTTCTAAGAAAAAGACAATCTAGTAAATCAACTTTTAATTATATGAAATCCTAATATTTTAAAAGGTATGTGTAAATTAATTTGTATAAGTGAGTGCGCAAAAAATGATACGGATCTTCATTTTTTAGCTTTTGGCTTATTTTAATTTTCAACGTTTTTTTTGTGGTTAATTAAAATTTGTTAACCACCAAGCCTTAATTTTTCTTGTCTTTTTCCTTTGTCTTCTTGTTCATTTTTCAATATTATTTCCTTTAATATAATATAGATGTAAGATACAAAATGTTTATTTAATTATTTCTTTCTTGAAAAAGAATACCTACAATAACTAAATTATACACAACATTTAATTAAAGATATCTATAATAATGTATATTGTTCGTAAATAAGGTCAGATAAAAAGCTTGTACTAAATATAGAATTATTATTCAACTTAAAATTAATGTGTAAGATACAAAATGAAATTGTAATTGATTCTTTCTCAAAAAAAAAGGATACCTACCATAACTGAATTATACACAAAATTTAATTAAAGATACTTATAATTATAGTATATTCGTCTGCATAATGAAAATTGCGTCTTTTTTTTTTGTGTACGACCAAAAGATTCTACTTTGGTAATTAAAAAGAGAACATTTTAGTTTAATTAATTCTTTCTTAAAATTTTTAGTCTATTTCTTTGGTATAATATAGATATAAGACAAAACATTTATTTTATTGATTCTTTCTTAAAAAAGAATACGTAACATAACTGAATTATACACAAAATTTAATTAAAGATATTTATAGTAATGTATATGATACATATATTAATGTATATTGTTCTCAAATAAGGTCAGATGCAAAGCTTGTACTAAATATAAAATTATTATTTCAATTTAAAATTAATGTGTAAGATACAAAATAAAATTTTAATTGATTCTTTCTCGAAAAAGGATGCTTACCATAAAAGAAATCCTTAATAGTATTACAAATCGATGATCCTGTAATTTTGTATGGCAAGTGTGAGTAATCATATTTTGTCATGTCACAATGATCTTTTTTCTTTTACTTATTTTTGGACTTTGTTCCATAACACGTTTTTGGAAAGAATTTTTTCTTTCTATTTTATGTCAGTAGAATATTTCATACCTTTTTCTCTTACATATTAACTCAAAGCATTAATTTCATATTTCAACAGAATATTTGTCATATGTAATATTACTCCAAATATGGTTGTATATGTTCACGGACAGCTCTATTTCATATTTCATTCCCACCAAAAAAAATTAATTATTAATTAGATACAAAAAAACATCAAATAATAATTTTTTGACGAAAACCATGAACTTATATATAATATAATATAGATATGGTAATATATGTTCACGGATAGCTCGATTTCATCTTTCTTTCCCAACAGATTTCTTATCCAATTAATAATTAGATACAAAAGAATATCAAATAATTTTTTTTTTCAATGTTATACAAATAGAATCCAACAAATATATTTCATAAAAGTGCCAAGTGGCTTTTTCTCAATACGTCACTTGGCTTAACCTCATGCTTCATTACTCTCCTTTTAATATAATATAGATAGATTGAGTAAGATCTTATTTTGCTGCTTGAATTTATTTAATTTTTATACTCAATAAATTTTTAATATCATAAATAATTTTAATTTTATTTTATATTTTAACATAATACAAAATATAAATAGTCATAGATTATTTCAATTTACGTATTTCTGTATTTTAAATTTTTTTCTATTATAGTTTTTAACGTTTAATTAATTTTTTACTTCCATATTTCTAGCTAATATAGAAGAAAATCTATGAGTGGATCAATATATAGATATACATATAGATACAAATATACATATAAATATAGATATATAGATTAGATTTGTCTAAGATCTATTTAGATTATGTATAAGATTCATTAAACTACTTCCATTAAGTATATTTCTATTTATAATTTCTAGTAATTAATATTGTCTTAAAATTACCAAGTGACTTCATTTTAGCTTGCCACTTGGCTTAACCACATGCTTCACTACTCTCCTTTTAATATAATAATATAATATAGATAGATTAAATCATCATCAACGTGAAACATAAAATATTTTCAGGACAACTCAATCATAATCTCAACATTAGATTTTTTTTTACTGCGGATACCTACCTAAAAATAACCCGAACTCCTTTGATATTTTATAAAACTATCTCGTAAAATTTGTATAAGCAAAACTACAATCATAGATAATATGACGATACTTGCAAAAGTTTTGTCCCCACGAGCACTAGTCCACGATTAAAGTCTTAACATCGTTTCATGTAAAATGTTTAGAAAACATGCGCTTAATTAGAGGAAAATATTTGTAGAGGTTAGTTCTTCACTCACTTTGAATACCGTAACAACGTTATTTTAACTCAAAGGATGTTTGTCTTCTTGTTTAAGTGATAAAGAATGAAATAGACTGAGTTTTATAACCTATACTTCCTCTATTTTAATTTAGATGAGATAGTTTGATTCGGCACGGAGTTCAAGAAAAAAAAAAGATTTTTGAAACTTGTGACCTTAAAAGCTTAAGGGTTAAAACATTTTGTGGGACCATAACATTTGTATGGTTATAAAAGCTTCTCATTAAAGGTAAAATAAAGAGTTAAAAGTTGAATTATTTCTAAATTTAGAAATATATCATTTATTTTGGAACAGACTAAAAAGCAAAGTACATCATCCTAATCTTGGAATAATGGTTTTTTACTTTTTATTATCCTAATCTTGTTATTCTTAACTTCATTTTTCATATAAGATATGATGCTATTCATTTCTGATTGTAGAATTCAGTTTTATTGACTGGAATCTTTCATTGACTTTTGGCATTTACCTCAAACGTACCTTGAAACTTCAATTCAATACAAATGTCATAAAGCTAGCGCGTCGATTAATACACGGAGTGAGAAAGCTTATATATTCTCCTCGATCCAAAATAAGTATCTTCTTAGCCAAGTCAATTTGGTCTAAAATAAGTTTTTTTAAGAAACCAAGATTTTTTTCTTCAAATATACCCTTGCTCAAATAATTGATCCAAAGAGTATAAAAAGAAATAAAAGATGAACAAAAGGGCTATTAATGTCATCTACTTTTGTAATGATGCATATTTGCTATATATAATATTTCTCTTTTCAACCAAGGATAAAATCTTCACATAACTACACAGTAATATAAAGAGAAGAAAAAGGCCAGAGACATTTAATAGTGATTTAATGCTTTTAGAAAGGTACAAACTGTTGTAATCCAAATCATCAAGATATTGTAAGAGTTGACTAAACTCAATTTTTCCTATATACTATATAAAATTCCACAACCCAAATACCCTAAAAAAAATCCCTTTTTTCTTCGAAATGACTCTCTCCTTGATCAACATTTTCTTCTTATTATTGTTATTAACTCCAATTGACCTTTCAACAGCAAAATCATGTTTCATAACTCGAAGGTTTTACGTACATGTTATCGACAAACTTCCTTCTAATTTCTCTAAACTGCAAGTTCATTGTGCTTCTGGTGATGATGACCTCGGATACCATAATCTTACTGCTAATCAAGAATTCGATTGGTCGTTTTGTCAAGGATTTGCTTGGACAACTTTACTTTTTGTCATTTTTGGCGGGGTACAAAGAATAAAAGCTTTAATGTGTTTAATGATCCAGTACATTGTGTAGAAGATGGAAAACTTCCAAAACTTACAGAGCAGTGTGCATGGGTTGTGAAATCAGATGGTTTTTATTTAGGAACTTATATAAGCCCTGGAATTGTTGAAGATATGTATCGCTATACTGGGTGGTAGTCTTAGGGTGTAGGATATTATTGTTCTTGTTTATGTATACTAACTACTAAGAATGGAATTAACAGTGGTTTTTTGAACGAAAAGGATATTATATTAATAACTAAACATCCAACATATTACACGATATTAGCAGTGCCTTACAAGGCATCTAAGTTTCCCAAAGCAGCCAACTTCAAACAAACACTAGCACAAACATATTTAACAGAAGAAAAATTCTCCAGATCATGTTGATACTGTTGTATCGCTGGTTCTGGTGGAGTTGCCAAAAGGGACATTTTATTTATGTTGGGCTGCATTAGTGCCATTTTTGCCAAGGCATGCGCCACCTCGTTCCCTTGTCTGAAGCTATGCCTGAGTACCACCTGACCCTTCCTCCTTGTTTGCTTCATCAACCACCTGCATTCATAGATTAGTTTTGTATAAATAGGGTGATCATTGTCTAACATATGGATAATCTCTGATGCATCTGTCTCTATTTCCACTGGCGTTAAGTTGCGCTGCATTATGATTTGTAGGCATCCTTTCAAGGCTTGGAGCTCCACTTGTGTTGCTGATAGGGTCGGAACTTTCATGCGAAACCCTAGTATCCAGCTTCCTGTGTTGTTTCTTGCTACTCCACCTATACCACCTTGGCAATTGTTGCCATTGAAAGCGCCATCTATGTTGAATTTGTACCAGCCTTTTGGTGGTTTATGCCAGTGTATCTTGATTTGTTTATGGACTGTACTATTAATACCTTTCTTTGTTAGTAGGATATATTCAACAACATGCTTTTAACAGAGTTCCAATTTAGGCTATGATTTGTATTATTATGGTTATTGTTGTTCATGTTTTTCTAGATTAGCCAAATTGCGAAGGGGTATATATCCGCCCATTTGAGGTATGTATGGTGGAAAGTATGATTTGCATCCCTTATTTGGTCTATCCAGTGGTCTTTAGAGGTGGAATTGAGACGAATTCCAAGGTCAGTCCAGATGTGCTTAATGGAGGCACAATCCCAGAAAATGTAATAAATGGTTTCATCATGTAATTTGCATGTGTGGCATTTAGGGTTAATGTTTATCCCTATATGGGCTAGGTAGGTCCTTGTGGGGATCCTATTATGGTAGCATTTCCTGATGAAGATTTCTATTTTGTTTGGGCACTTAAGTTTTCACAGTCAGTTGTAATCTCTTCCGCATGGTTCGTATTGATCGATGAGCTTATAGCACGAAGAAGTTGAGAACATCCCGTTTGAGCTAAGGCTCCAAATATTATGATTTGAAATAGCTATAGGAGTATTGTAGTTCATAATAGCATTTATGTTATTTAAGATGCTTTTTGGCAGCTCAAAAGATAGTTTTGTGAGGTCCCAAGTCTTCCCCGAAATTATGTTACCAATAGTGAGTTTGTCTTCATTGAACTTTAGGGGGCCTTCAATAGAATTTCTTAGGTTACTTATATTAGGAATCCAATTTGATTCCCAAATATTAAGGGTGGTGTTGCTTATGTCCCATCTAGTTCCTTTATTGCAATAATACCAGCCTTTCAATATACTTTTCCATATGAAAGAGTGATGATTATTATTTCTAGTACTCCCATATTTACTAGTTATAATTTGGGTCCATAGGGAGGTAGTGTTTAACAATCTCCAAGCTAGACTGGTAAGTAAGGTCATGTTTTTGCTTCTAGCTTTCCTAATTCCCAGTCCCACTTTTTGTTTATCCTTCGTAATGGAGTCCCAACTCAGAAGGTGGATTTTTCTTTTGTCGGGGGGGGGGGGATTAGAGTTCCATATGAAATCTCTTTGTATCTTATAAATGTCCTTGATTGTTTTTGTAGGGAGATGGGAGTATTACATGATATGATTTGGTATGTTATTGAAAGTGGATGTGACTACAGTGCATTTTCCAGCCATATTTAGCCATCTAGCTTTCCAACTTCCCAACTTCATTCTCATTCTATCAATCACAAATTGATAGTCTTTGTGACTAGGTTTCGAGTTGATAATAGGAAAGCTTAAGTAGATACCAAATTTATCACTAAGCTTGATGTTGAGGATGGAAGATAATTCTTTTCAAGCTATTTTTGAGCACTTAGGAGATATGATTAATTTTGATTTTGTTTTGTTAATAGATTGTCTTGAAAGCAGGCAGAAATCTTTAAGGCTTTGAATCATTATGAGAGCAATTTTAGTATTTGCTTTGCCTATGAGGGTTATGTCATCGGCAAAAAATAGATGCGATAGAGTAGGACTTTTAGGGTTAATTTTTAAAACATCCCATTTCCTGGTGTCAATTTTGTGATTGATCATGATTGAAAGCATTTCCATACATAGTATGAAAATATATGGGGACATTGGATCACCTTGTCTGATCCCTCTTGTTGGAGTAAAGAGATCTGATTTGGTTCCATTTACCAGGACGGAATAATTGGGAGTGGTTATGCAAGACATGATTAGGTTGATGATTTTTGGGGGGAATTTGAAGTATTTTAATGTTCTATGAACAAAAGACCACTCGATTTTGTCAAAGGCCTTTTCAAGATCTATTTTAAGGATCATATGACCTTCTCTAGATTTTGAATTTCTAATGTAGTTAACTACTTCTTGAATTATTAAAGCATTGTCACAAGCTCGTCTACCCTTAATAAAGCTTGCTTGGTGGGGACCAATTACTTTATTAAGAAGAGGTCTTATTCTATTGGCAATGATTTTGGTAATAATTTTATAAATGGTATTACAGAGGCTAATAGGCCTAAAGTTTTTTTAGTTATTGGCATTTTCAAACTTGGGAATTAGGCACAAATAAATATTGTTAATTATTGTAGGGATGCGGCAGTCCTCAAAAACTTTGTGACAAAAGACATTTACACTGTCTTTGATGGTATTCCATTATTTTTGATAGAAAAAGAGGTATAGACCATCAGGACCAGGGGATTTGTAGGGTTTAAATGAGAATACTGCCTTCCTAATTTCTTGATCATTTAGGGGTAAATCTAGGCACGACAGTTCATTCTTAGTGGCTAAAGGGGTTTCTTTAATATTTGTGTGCCAATTAGAATGAAAATGTGAGGTGGTAAAGAGATCTTTGAAGTAGTTTATAGTATGAGTCATAATACACTGGTGATCGTCTATCCAATTACCCATGTCGTCTTTAAAGAAAACTATTTTATTAATTCTTCTTCTATTTGTAGCATGATGTGGAAAAATTTAGTATTTGCATCAGCATCGTTTAACCACATTACTCTAGACCTTAATTTCTAGTAATCTTCTTCTAGTTTGAGGATGTCATTATATTGTTGGGTAAGGTTATCCTCTAATTATTGGAGGAAAGGGCTATTATGGTAATTAGGACTACTTTGTATCCCTCCTAACCTAGCCAGGAGTTTTCTTTTTCTTTTATGTATACTGCCAAAGTTTTCTTTGCTCCAAAATTATATATCCTCTTCAAAAGAACTAGTTCCATCTAGTAGTTCTTTGTTAATCCAATTTTTTCCACTAGATTAATAAAATCCAGATGGCAGCACCACATTGTTTCTAATCTAAAAGGTTTGTCCATGTGATTTTTATTAATATTATTTATGGAGACTAGGATGGAATTATGGTCCGAGTATGTCTTAGGGAGGTGTATTATAGAGACTTGGGGGTATTGGTCAAGCCATTCCACATTAGCATACACCTTATCTAATCTTTCCATAATTAATCCCTTATTTTTTTTCCGATGATTTGACCACGTAAACTTTGATCCTTTGAAACCTAGGTCAAGTAATTTACAATGATTAAGGCTTGCTATTATTTTTCTAGCTCTATTTTGATTAACAGCTTTGCCTTCAATTTTTTCATCAGTTCTAGTAACAACAGTAAAATCACCCCCCCCCCCCCATTAACCACGCCCCTTTATAATTATCAGAGACGTTTTCTATGTTTTGTCAAAGAATATCTCTATTATATTTATTAGTGCTAGCATAAATAGAGCTAAATAACCAAGATTTGTGGTTAGGTTGTACCTCTATCATAGCATGAATTTCCTTATTCCTTCTTGTGAAATTGTTCACGACAACCTTATTGTGATTCCATAGGATCACCATTCCACCAGCTTGTCCTTCCGCTGACACCTCTATCATTTTTGTGAAGTTAAACTCCTCTATAATGGTTATGTGAGTGGCCATTCTAGTTTCCAGAAGGGCAATCATACTAGGCTTGTGAGTATCCATGATTTCCCTAAGGTTTCTTCTGAAATTAGGGTTGTTAGCACCTCACACGTTCAAGATGATGAAGTTAATTGGTTGATTCATTGATGGGGATTGAGGAGGTTGTGGCGGTTGTCCCTCATTGCCATGACAATGTTTCTCTTGTGGGATGGAACTAGGATGACCACATATTTTCCTTTTGTTGGATCGTGTGGGGGTCTTATATCGATTGAGCATTTGAAGAGGGTCATCGGAGAACTGATGATGCATTTCTTGTCGAGCTTTTCTTTGAAGATTAGAATTTTTACCTCGTTTAGGCTTGAGAATGCCACCCTTGGTTCCCCTGGTGATGGATGTGTTCTTCCTCCTCCTCTGGACCTTGTTCTTGCTCTTGCATGTTTTCCTGTGGCTGAGGTTGAGCTTGCTCTTCTGCCTGAGCAGGTGGATCTTATTGTTGGACAGATGGAGGTGGGGGTGTTGCACATCCCAACGAGTGAAGATAGGGTTCACCATTGATATCTCTTCCAGAGCAAAGAATAGAAGATTGAGAGGAATGTTCGGTGGCATTAGGGTTTGTGGATTCCCCAGAATATTCCACATGTCTTGCATGTTGCTTACAAGGTTTTGGTTCATTGATAGTACTAGTGGCTGCATGATGTTGTTCATCCACATCTGGTTGGTTGTTCATTGCTATATGCATACCTTCTGAGATTAGTTGAGCCAAGTAGTTCGTGTTCTGGATGATGAGAACTGAATCTTGGCCATTGATTTGTAGGTTGAACAATATTGCATAGCCCATGAGGCCCAGCTCTATCCAAGATTGAGGTTGGTGGTTAGGAGGATTTGGAGGTTGTGCATAGATCACTGGTGAGGTAGGGATTTGTTGTGGTAGTGGAGGGAGGTTATCCATCGGATAGGGACGGTGGAGACGACGGAGTTGAATCAATCTATATCTTTTCCGTAGGGTTAGTGGTATGCGAGGCATTTTGGGAGGAAGTGTTTACTAATATAGGAGAAGGATCATCAACAGTTATGGCTGATGATAGGGGAATAGGTAAGATAGGAGGAGTAGTATCTATTTGCATGCAAGAATGGATTGGTTTCATAGAGGATTTATCAAAATTTTCCTCAGATTTAGTCTCCGACACTTGCTATCTTGAGTTTGCCAAGTGTTTAAGCTTAGAGTGGTCATTAGTTTGCATATGAATAGTGTTAGGCGGATTTATTGAGATATCAACATGATTAGGGTATGTTACTTGGGTAGGGATATTATTAACTAGAAGGTCATTGGTCGCTATGGTTTTTAGAGGATTTTTACCGAGGTTATTAGTATATGTAATCATTTGGGCATAGGAATTAGGGGGGCTTTAGTGGAGACACATTTCTTCCACTTGTCTGATGGTGGAGAGATTTTGCATGGTTGGGAGTAGTGGTATTAACGAAACCACTGTTTTTAGTGGAAACCATGTGCCCATTATTGTTTAGCTGATCATTTGTAGTAATAGTGTAATTAAGGGGCTCCTGTGCATCATTAGTAGATTTATCCAGGTTTAACTGGATATTACTAGGATTTTTAGTTTTATCAAAATTATCAGGAGGTATAGAATTTTTATCAACATATTTTAATTTTTGGGTGTTGAGAAACTTACCTGTTGCTGCATCGAAAATTCTTACGTTTATACTTGGTGCATTGAGGAGCTTTGTTGATGTTGTCAGTTCTCCTCGATCAGTGATTGGCCCCTTCTTCCTTTTGGGAAAGGATACAGTCTGCCACTCGTTTGTAGTATTTAGTGCCATTTGCTTTTGATTTTTGCTCACCTGATTGGTCATAGGCAGGCTATGTAGGTTTGAGATAGAACACTTCAAGGAAGAGTGACCTAGGAAACCACATCTTTTGCATAGGATATTATCACCCTCGTAAAGGATTGGTTGTTTGTGAGACCCAATTTTTATAAATGATTGTATAGTTTGTTCTAATGGAATTTGTACACACAACCTTGCATATCTACCTCTAATGGTAGATGATGTGCATTCATCGATTTTGAGTAGCTTTCCTATAGCATTCCCAATCTTTGCCAGGATAATCCCATCGTAAAATTCGGTTGGCAGTTGTGGCAGTCTTATCCAGATAGCCGTGTAGCTCTGAGTAGCCCTGGTTGCTACAAAATTTGGAGTCCATTTTTTGACAGAGAAAGAAACCATTGATGAACCATGGACCGTTTTGTAAAGCTTTCCTTGCGTTTTCTTCTTTGTTAAATTTAACTATATAATAATCTTCACCAAGGTCTATCAGGGAGAAGTTCTCCGTTGGTCTCCATAGATTTTGTATTTTTGCTTTGAGGTAGTGATGAAAGACTCTTTTTCCTATTAATTTAATTATCACTGAGAATTTCCATGGTTCATAGATCCATTGGATATCTTCACGGATAGAGCTATAATTTTTTTCCCAGTTTCTTCTATCTTTTGTGTATTTGGGACAGTGGAGGGGTGTGGAAGATTCATGGACATGGGTGAAGAAAGGTCTTCATTATGGATTTCATTGGGAGTTTGTATTTTCCCTAGTAGTTTATCCTTGTAGGAATTCGTTTGGTCTATAGGATTATGTTGAGAGGGGAGTATTGCAATGTCAGGAGGTTTTGGAGGAATAGATGTTCCCAGGTGTTTTGGTTGGTGTTGGTCATGATTGGGAGTGTGGAAGTAGAGAGAAGGTAGACCTTCTCTCACTGCGGTTCTCTTTGTAACACTTATATCCGCTGGAATTAACAGTGGTTATTTTGCTTTTTTAGTTATATTCTCTAACCATTCTCAACTCCTGTAGATGTTGTCTTTCAGAGCAAGAGTTTAAGCTCCGTTCATGCACTATTGGTATAAAAATTATTTATAAAATTAGATCACTTATATCTAATTACAAGTAAGTTTATATGAAAAAATTAATGGCGTAATCTGATAGAAAAATAATGGAAAATGCAATTTCATTTCTTTTTATTTTAATGATTCATATTTTCTAGTCGACATATTTGAATTTTAATAAATAAATAAAAAAAACAATATACACAAGTATAAATATTAAATAACAATCTTCGAATTTAAAAAATATAATAAAATCTAAATAATAGAACTTGATTCCAGAAATTGCTAACCTGATATCAAAACAAAAATCACTACTTCTAGCAACATTACTGGGCTGATATCTGTCCAAAAGTATTAGCTTTTTGCAAGAATGTTTTTACCGACTTTGCAATACCTACCGATATTAATAAAACTTATCTTTGTCTTATTCCTAAGGTACATTATGCCTCCATAATCATTCAATATCGACCCATCGGTTTATGTTCCACTATTTATAAAATCATTATTAAAATTATAGTTCAACGCATTAAGCCTTTACTAGTTAATATTATAAGCCCCACACAATCTAGCTTTCAACAAAATCGTCGAGCAGCGGACAATGCGATTACTGTCCAAGAAATTATCTCATTTTAAACGGAAAACTGGTAAGACGGGCTATATGCTTCTTAAACTTGATCTTGAAAAAGCATTCGACCGACTAGAATGGTCTTTTATTCGTCAAGCACTTCGCTAATTCAATTTTCCCACAAATCTCATAAAGCTTATTATGTCCTGTATTACCACGTCCTCCATTTCTATTTTAATAAATGGTACTCCTACGCCTTTTTTTAGTCCCTCCAGAGGAATAAGGCAAGGTGACTCTCTCCCCTTATTTATTTATATTATGCATGGAATTACTCACTCGAAAAATTGACATGGCCGTTGACTATCAACTCAGGAAACCAATTTAAATCGCTCGAAATGGCCCAGCCATCTAACATTTATTTTTTGAAGATGATATTATTCTTATTGCTATAGTATTGACAAAGAGTTGTCATACCATTATTGATATCCTCAATGATTTTAATACTGCCTTGGGTCAAAAAATCAACTTTAAGAAATCAAAAATCTTCTTTTCCAAAAACTGTAGGTAGTGTGATAAGAATTTATCCTAACTTCCTTCAATATGCGTGAAGGCACTACTTTTGGGAAGTATCTAGGGTTTCTCATCTTCACAACACGCCCCTCCAAACAGGATTTTCAATTCCTCACTGACAATTTTAAATCTCGACCGGAGGGCTGGAAAATAAAATTTCTCACAACAGCAGGTCGCATCTCTTTAATTAACTATACCCTTAATAGCCTGCCTAACCATCTCATGCATATATACAATTACATAAATGTGTTGTTAATCGGTTAGAACGTTACAAATACAACTTTCTTTGAGGAACCACTAGTATCAAGAAATAAATGCACCGTCTAAAATGGAGTAAAGTCACCACCCCTAAAACTCAGAGTGGTTTGGGAATTCAGTCGATCCAACTTAAGAATAACTCACTTTTCGCTAGTCAAAGCTTGGCGCCTTCTACAAAATCCCTCATCCCTTTGGGCACACGCTCAACTGTCCAAATATCTACCCTCTTGCGCAAGCCCCCGTTCACATAATTCCTTTATTTGGAAAAATCTAACTACTGGTTGGCTCCTCTGTCAAAAAGGGCTCAAATGGATAATAGGTGGCAGTAAGCGTATTAATTTTTGGACGGACTCCTGGCTCGCTGCAAATATTCCACTACGAAACCTCATATCAGGCTCACTCCCGCTACAATCTCTTTCTACAAAAGTCAGCACCTATCTCTCTTATCACCACTATGACTTCTCAACATTACCTTTTGAATTACCTAATAGCATCAGTGAACGTATCCATGCACTATATATACCCACCTTTCCTCAACCTAACGATTCATTCGTCTGGTACATTACACCTCACGAGAAATTCACCACCAAATCACTTTACCATTCACTTCTCCCTCCATCTACTGAACCTTTTTTTAAATGGCAACGGAAATTACCTCTTCCCCCTAAGATAAAACACTTCCTATGGCTCTGTTTCCCCAACAGACGACCCATCAATGCCTACTACAATCACATTGGACTCATTCCAAATGACACCTACACCATTTGTTCATCTTGACCTGAAACTATCCCTCATTTGCTTTTCCAATGCACTGATGCCCTCCGTCTTTGGACAGAATTTTCCATGCACAACCACTTCTCTAACATTAATTACAAATCCTCTTCACCCATGCTTTCGTTACAACTCTTTATCAACCACACTCCTACGCAAAATACTCTCCACATCTCTAATTCTATCGTTATACCTTTCTTCCTCTGGCATATCTGGCTTAACAGAAATGCCTCCCTTTTTCGGTCTCACAAAACACCCTTAACCTTGGCATATGTCCTTAAAAAGGTAGATAAATACTATTATGTTGCCTTACCACATAATAAACCTTCCTACCCTAATTCCTATGCACATTAAATGGCACCCTCCCCCAACAAACTTCTATATATTAAACTGCGACGGAGCTGCAAAGTTACAATCACATCAAGGGGGCTTCGGCGGAGTGATTAGAGACTCACAAGTTTCATGGATCTTGGACTCCTACATGGACTTAAAATAGCCTTTCTTCATGGAATTAAACCACTAGAAGTTAACATAGACGCTCAAGCAGTACTTTCTCTCTTACAAAATAATTCTCATCCTTTATTTGCTAATCTACTTATGGATTGCAGGTACCTTCTGCAATAGTTGGATGATCCCATCATACTACATACGTACATGGAGCAAACTAGGGTGGCTGATATACTCGCCAATTTTGGTTGCACAATGGACAACTCTGAAGACTTTTTTACTTACACAACTCCGCCATCTACAGTACAAACGGCTTTGGAAGAAGATCGGCTAGGAATTCTTTTTGTTAGACACATAGTACCTACTACTAACTATGTCCTGCGTCAACGTGATGCCTCTTTTTGTATAACTCATCTCAAGGGATTAGCTAGTTCTATCTCCACCCCCCCCCCCACTTTTTGTAATGACCCACCACGAGGTCGTCCCCGTAGTTCTTCTACTCTAGAAGACCAGTGTTGTCTTGTGCCTCATTTAAACTTATCTCCATGTGCTATGCCACTGTAATCTTAATATAATTAGTTTCTTTTGGACCCAAAAAAAAACAAAAATCACTACTTGGGTTTGCATGCTATAATGCTTGAAAACCTGAGTGTTTACCCTAAAAATGGATAATAATCGAATTTATTTGCGATTTTAAGGACATGTAATTTTGTTTGGCACAAACTTTCGAAAATATGTAAATTGATGTTAAAATTGATTGTAAAGAAAAATAAAGAAACCAAATGAGACAAGCAGATCTGGCCCTTCAGACAGGTGTTGATATTCAATTTTTCCCCATAATATTTCCAAAACTATGCCTTGGCACCAATTAGTATTTCTCATACAATTTCTGTATTTTAAAAATATTTTAGTTAATTTATCCCAGCATTTTATTTATAAAATAATCACTAATTGCATCACAAATAGTTTTATAATAATTTTTGTGGCTTAATTTTATCATTTGCATTTGTACTAAGTTTCAATCATTGCACAAATATCCACATTTATATTTATAGGATGCAATTGTAATTACGTTGCAATTATAGCCTATGCATGCATTATTACATTATTTTATCAGAAAATAGCCTTTTATATTTTAAAAATATTAAGTAATTATTTTAAAATATTTTCAGGCATGAAAATTATTTTTATAATTTATTAACTATTCTTTAAAATTATTTTAGCGATTAGATATGTATTTAACAAATAGCCCCTTTTCTATTTTGTACCTAGCCTAATTAAATGCCCAAATTCAATCCCACACCAGCCCAAATCTACCCAACCTAAACCCATAACATTCAACCCGGCCCCAAATCCTTTTAATCCTGGCCATTGATCATAGAGATCAACGGCCATCATTCCCCCTTTCCTTTTTTAGTCCCAATGACCCCCAAACCCTAGTCTTTGCCTAGACCCGCCACCCCTGAAATACTCTCCTCTCTAATTCTCTTTGAGACCAAACTTAACCCTATTCACCGGCACCTAAAACCAGCCCTTTATTTCTTTACTAATTAATCGATTTTTGAACATTTTGTTATATTAGGGTTTGTTTTTCTTGTTGTTTGTTGGTCGAACCTCTGGTTATCTGAAGTATTTTCAAACTTCCATGGCTATTCTTTTAGGTTATTTTACTTCTACTACTAACCAGTTTTTAAGCACTACGCTACTTCAGGTTTTGATTTATATGATTTCTGTTGTTCGAATCTCTGTGTATTGGTGCTTTCAAGTTTTCCATGGCTGTTTTCCTTCTTTAAGTGTTTACAAATTAGGGTTTTTTGAATTATTTTCCGTATTCCTAAAAGTGTTGCTCAACCTGTTTTGTTTATCGGAATTGATATGTTCATTCCAAAAATTATTGAGTGATTTGCTCTGTTAAAAAAATTTGTGTGCTTGATTCTTGATTATTTCCGTATTTATAACCTTAATTAGTCGTTCTTGCCTTATTTGATTGCTGTATATTTACTAATTCTTTACATGATTCTTTCCTTAATTAAATCCTTAATTATTTTATTCTGAAGTTTTTTTATTTGGTTTGATTTGAACTTCTTTCCTTAAAAAGGCCTATGATTCTTTACTTCTTTACTCAGTCTGATTTGAACCTCTTGCCTTAACTAGTTCCTGCCATTACCATTGGCTAATTGCCTTTAATTAAGGGGAAGACTATGCTGAACCTCTTTGTGTGATTGATTCTGAGATCCCTTAATTGCTGATTATTGATTACTTTACCTTATTTGCTCTACTCTTGAATTACTATATAAACTCTCTTATTTAATTTCTTAAAGACACGAACATTAGTTCATCACTACTCTTACATTCTAAAAAGCTCTATGTTCTTTTTGCTACTGGTGATCTTCATTAGTCTTGTCGGTTGTAAGCTAAGGCTAGAAATTACACAACACCTGTCTTACATCTTGTGTTCTCTTTCCCTAACTGGTATGCCTCTGATTAAATTTTAGAACTTAAACCCTATGTATTTCATTATACCTTAGTCCATTAGTCCTGAGTTCATTCCTGCTCCTGTTTACTGTCTATCTAGCATGCCTAATACACCTTGCTCAATATGTGATTAGCATGTCTCAACTTACTTGTTTGTCTACTATTTATCTAACATGCCTAATACTTCCTGGTTTCATATGTGATTATCATGTCTAAATTATGCTGGCCTGTCTATTGTTTATCTAGCATGTATAATTCTTGTTTTGTTCAGCATGCCTACACTATGTCTACTTGTTGATATTTGCCTAGCCTGTCTATTTAAGTTCTTGCCCATTCTGTTTTGCTCATGCCAAGTCATCTAGTCCCTCAGGTAACTCTAGTTCTGTTGTTGATTCTGTCCAGTGTTCATGTGTTTTCAATGTGGCTTTACTGTGATCCTTGCTCTATGTCTCAATGGCCTACCTTATAGCTAACCTACTAGTTCTGTAGAACCCTTTGAGAATTCTATGCACCCTATTGTTTATGTGCTCCACTATACACTAAGGGGTATTCTATATGTCCCCAACCCCTCTATCCTTTTGTGGAACCTGCTTGCCAATTGTTTCTGAATACGGTTGTTCTGTGATTTGTGTTTGACTTAGAAGTATTTTTCATACTTTTCTCAAACCGTTTTACCTCCAAATTAGTACTGGTTTTTCAGAAAATCTATTCACCTCCAAGAATACTCTCTATACTCTTTAGCAAAACTCTTTCAAATCATGTCAAACATTCTCACTTATTCTCAGGTTGTTAAGTCCTGCCCCTCTGGTATGTGTACTTCTTAGAGGTCCTTGAGATCTCTCTGAACTCTAGCATATCAGGGTTGGCTCTTCCACACTGCACATAAACAATCTTTATTTGTGAAAGTCTGGGTGTGAGCATTGCCCGGGATCCTTGAGGTCCTTAGGAAACTCTAACACACATGGACACAAACGTGGCAATGAATCTTGGGCATTTGAGACTAGTGAAGGCCTGGTACACCAGGATTTGCTTTGGGCCTACTACAGGCTCCCTATAGCTTAATTTATATTCTATTTATGTAATTTTTATTCAACCATTGGTCTGTAATAATTAATTGTAAACAGATATTGGAGTGACTAGTGAAAAGGGAGGGTAGTTATATGGTACTGTGGTTAAAGCTGGGTAGATAACATGTCTATAAGGTTCATTTTGGTTCAAATGTGCTGAGTAGATAACATGCCTATAGGGTTTACTTTGGTTCAATTGTGTTTTGTTAGATAACATGCCCATAAGGTTTAGTTCGGTTCAAATGTGTCTGTTAGATAACGTGTCCATAGGGTTTGCTTTGGTTGAAATGTGTTTGTTAGATAACATGCTTATAGGGTTTGCTTTGGTTGAAATAAGTTCTGCCTACTTTGCTTTACATGATTAGACATCATGCCTATAGGGAATGAAATAACTAAGGTTCAGTTTTCATTACAGCATATATTCAAATCCATCTCTTTAGAAATCATGCATGTAGGTTTAATTGGTTGTTATACCTACTCAGTTAGTATGCATGTCTAATAAGAACTAGTAGCAGTTTCACTCATTAAAGATAGAACTCATGTCAATAGAGTAATTATCATATTCAAACTGGAACTTCATACAGTGTCTTGTTAAACATCACTAGAAAGCATGCCTATAGGATAAAGAACTTCAAACTGTTTCCCAGAATTGTGACTGCACACACACACTTAGGCAAAACTTAGGACGTTAAATAACTATGAAACAGTTCTCTTTATATGTGAAATTATCCAGGCTTAATAGGCTACAAAATAAGTAGGCAAACTGGTTAGGATTCTGCCACTTTCCTTATGCATATCCTGAATCTGTAACATTCATCTAGATATCATGTTCTTAGGATTTCTGAATTTTTTCAAAATCTATGTTTTAGACGTGCTGTTTGTTTGCCTATATACATGCGAAGGTAAATATGAGCCTTCTAACTGTTTGTCCTATTTGCTTGTCCTACATGTTATTTGCTTGTAGCCTAGATTTTTACCTTTTAAAAACCTTAGGTTGTCTAGAACTGTCCAGATTTAGAGGTCCTAAATTCCTCCAGGACCATAAGAAAGGGACGGGTAGCAGCACACTTAAATGTCGTTAATTAAACTCGCTTATAACCACTAAGGGGAGGGTAATGGGTAGTAAAAGGATATGATGACCTGCGCGTTAATGTCACATGTGGCCCCTCTCATTGAGGAGTGATTACCGAGCATTGCATGGGTATGATCCTATAGGCTAATCAACTTAGGACTTCCCTTTTTCCAATTCCCATACGTGTTTAAATTCTCTAAACTTCCTTTTCTTTACACATACATGTATAAGTTGTTCAAACCTCTTTACCTTCATTGTCTTAACTTAGTTGATCATGTATGCATTTAGATGGGGAAAGCTACTTTATTTGCAAATACTTGCTTGCTTATTAATTGACTAATTCATATAGTTAAAGTTCGGTCGGGACCTACCGTCGTGGACCGCGAGGGGTGCCTAACACCTTCCCCTCAAGGTTACTTCGAGCCCTTACCCTAATCTCTGGTGATGCAGACTAGTTACGAGTTAATCGCTCTAGGTGCCCTAACGCACCATAATTCGTTAGGTGGCGACTCTTCAAATACCCAATTCCCAAAAAGGAAACGATTTGTTCCCCCATGAATTTCGAAACTCGGACTTCCCCGCGAAGGAAAAAAAAAGGGGGTGCGACAGCATGACAACTCTGCTGGGGATATTCTAGGCTCTTACCATAACAAACTTATTTATTATGAATTAGTCCAAGCATGCTTTATCCCGTGTACCCTTTCCCCTTATTTGAATTTAACTGCTTTTAAGCATTTATGATATCTTTATTTTCCTGTAGCTAACTTGTCTCTTTGTTTTCTTTTTCCATAACTGTCTTTCAATCATTTAAATACTGCATTTATTATTTTTTCTTACGTGCAAATACTTGACACCATGCTATTTATTGTTGCATAAATCATGCTCAACATCATATTCCACTCGCGCGTAATCAATCCTATAGCAACGCTTGATGAGTGTTTGCGCTCTTCCTATATATCACCCTTATAAATTCAGAAAGACGTATTTGCGGTACAACTAGTCGATCAGCGGTGCATTCGACGGTTCCGTGCCTTTCCTCCTCAAGTTGTCTGCTTGAGGGTCCCAGTCTAGACCTCTATAGCAGCCTTACTCTAATTAAATATGCATGCATCATGGTCAAACCTAGCCGAGTTAGTATGTTGTCCGCATAATAACCCTTTAAGACCAGCCTCGTCCAAAAGTCCATCGGGTTTTCCACAATCCCAACGGACAAAACCACAATTGTGTGCATTAATTTGGAGAAATAAGTGCCAATATGCTAATCATTACTGTATAAATAGACGAACCTGGAGGGGGAAAGGGTCTAACTCTCTCTTATTTTGCAGAAAACGAGGCACGAAGTCCCCAGATTTGATATGGTCAGTAGCATACCTCCACTTTTGATAAATTGGTGGAGGGATCTTCCCTCAAGTGATCAAAATCATGTGAAAAGAGTCTTGGGTAATTTGCCATCACTATTGGATCTTCAACCAAACAAGATGCTAATCGAGGCTGCTACTCTGTTTTGGGATAAAGAAAGGGCTGTGTTCCGTTTTGGAGACATAGAAATGACTCCCCTCCTATAAGAAATAGGGGGATTTGCTGGGTTGCCTTGGGATAGCCCTGGTCTGCTAGCACCTGAAAATCGCACTACTAGAGGGTTCCTTAAGATGATGGGGCTGAAGAAAAATGATGATTTTGAGTGCCTGAAAAACTTCTACATACCTTTTGATTTCCTTTATGAAAGATACGGTCACAGCAACTCTTACCGTATTTTTGATGATGAGTTCTCAATCACTTCTTTGGGATAAGTTCATCGTAGGGTCTTCGTGTTCATTGTGTGCTTCTTGTGCATGCTGGTATTCCCAATCCAAGGGGATAGAATCCATACTAGGCTGTCCATGGTGGCCAAAACTCTAATGGATGGGATAGAGGGGCAGACATATACTATTGTCCCTATGATCATTGCGAATATGTACTAGACCTTGGAACGATGTCAGAAAGGGTCCAAATTCTTTGAGGGTTGCAATTTTTTGTTACAAGTCTTTGTTGTTAGAACATCTCCAAAGGGGCCAATATCGCCAAGAGTTTCCACGAAGGCCGTGGAATGAACAAATAACCTTCCATCACCCTAAAAGGATGACTTACATTACGGACATGTTCGATCAACCCAAGGATGTTGTAAGATGGGTACAGGTTTTCAACAAGCTAACTGAAGACCAGGTTCAGTGGATGTTCGAGTGGTTCCCCACCGACGAGTTCATCATAAGATTCAGAGATGTCCCATATTTGGTGTTGATCGAGTTAAGAGGGAAATACCCTTTTGCTCCCTTTGAGTTATGAGACAGGCAGGTAGGAGACAAGTCATACCACGGGTTGCTAAGATGAGCCACTTCAGAGCCGATTTCCAGGGTGACGCCATCCCATATAAGAATAAAGCGCAACAGATGTGGACTTTGAAGATCATTGTGGAGAAGGATACTATCGAGCCAGACCAATACCACGCGGGTCACTCATTCTTTTACCCATCATGGTTGGATGATAACCTATCAGGAGTCTTTGAGCCAAGGGTTGGTCCAGGAAACAGGGTCATATATGAGTTTGCCGAAGCAGAGGTGAAGTACAACAAGCTGAGGAAAAGAGTTCGAGAGTCTGAAGCTGAGCATATGGTGCAGCATAAGGCTGACATGGAGATGATTGATGAGTGGAAAGAAAGAGCTGTTAAATCCAGCGAGAGGCTGGAATATCTGTAGTACGGTTTAGTGGAATTGGAAGGGAGGATAAGGAAGAGGGTCACCGACTATCAGAATGCTGAAAGAAATGAAGGAGGGCATCTAGAAAGGGCGTTCCTACTGCTAAACCTGCGCGAGTTGGGAGAGTTGATCGACAACAGCATCTGGTCTGGAGAGGGTCTTTCTAGGACCAAGTAGATTAGATTTATTGGCTTTCCTTTTTAAATGTAATAAGGCCAAGTGCCATTAGCAACATTATCTTATTAGTGTCATTTTGGGGCGTTTATTTTACATTAATGAAATAAGGAAATTATTGGCACCAAATTTCTCCAAATTTATTTATCGTTAATCCCACCTCGGGCACAACGAGGCTCTCAAATTAAGACACGGATTTAAATTCCCGAAATATGTGTTTAAATATTGCAAACATTTCAAAACCCTTACTGACTTGTTTACCTTTTTATTTTTTCTTATTCTTTATTCTAATCCCCTAAGGTTGGTTCGCTCATACTGGCATCATCAGCGTATCACACCAGATCTAGAGGCCCTCCACCTCCTCCTCCTCCAAGAAATACAAAGAGCAAAGGGAAAGCTAAAATGGACGACTTAAACGTTTATTCGAAAAGAGAATGTGGAAAATGCAGAAACTTCAGACGGTCGGAGTACTCTCGCACCAAATGATTTAGTCTTGAGGTTGGAACAAAAGATATTAGAGTTACAGGGAGAACTTGAGCATGTTCGCAACTTGGCAAACCTATCACTCACCCTGAATGTCCTCGACATCAACCAACAAAACAGAAATAACCCAGCACCTCCCCAAAACACACCAAACCAACATTCACAAAATCCTCCTACACCGTGTCAATATGCAACACCACCTCAAAATCTCAATCCTTTACCGATACCGACTCTGCCATAACACCATCATCAACCAATCTAGTACCCACCAACCGCTACTTATCACACTCCCCAGAACATACCATAACTCATTCTCGATCCTTAAAACTCAACCAATGACCACCACTACACGCATGCACCTTGCACTCACCAAAACAACCCTATATATATGGAAATCATACCTCACTCTACCCAAACAACTTCCTATACACCAGAATCCGCTGAGAAGGACCTACTCATAAAAAACATGGCTGAAGAACTCAAGAAGTTGACAAGTTGATTTCAGGGTGTCGAAGGGGGAAAAGGGATATAAGGTTTGAACTATGAAGACCTAAGCATACATGCAGATGCAGAACTACTAGAGGGTTACAAACCTCCCAAGTTCGAGATGTTTGACAGTACAAGTGATCCCAGGGTTCATCTGAGGACCTATTGTGACAAGCTTGTTGGGGTCGGAAAGGATGAAAGGATCCGGATGAAACTCTTTATGAGAAGTCTTACGGGAGATGATTTGTCTTGGTATATCAGCCATGATCCTAAGAAATGGTCCAACTGGATGAGCATGGCGTCTGATTTCATGGACCGATTCAGGTTAAACACAAAAAAATGCACCAGATGTGTTCTATAGTCAGAACCTTAAGAAGAAGCCCACCGAGACTTTCTGCGAGTATGCTACTCGTTGGAGGTCAGAAGCAGTCAAGGTCAGACCATCTTTGGACGAGGAACAGATGAACAAGTTCTTCGTTAGAGCACAGGATTAGCAATATTATGAAACATTGATGGTTATTGAAAATCATAAATTCTCTGATATCATAAAACTCGGGAAAAGAATCGAAGAAGGTATCAAGAGCGAGATGGTAACAAACTTTGAGGCATTACAGGCCATAAACAAGGTATTACAATCAGGTATCATATCAAAGAAGAGAGACATTAGGGCAGTAATGGTGGCTCAAGGCCCAAAATCTCCACTTACATATCAAATACCTCCACCCACATATCAAACATCTTAACCCACATACCAAGCACCACCACCCATATACCAACCCTCATCTCCCAGATACTCCCAACCAGCCACTGCCTATCATACCTATAATTCCCAACCATCTTATTTCCAGTTACCTCCAACTCGCCAAAATTATCCAAGACCACGATCGAATTTTGAATGCAAACCATCCAAACAAAACACCACTATTGTTGAACCCATCGACCAGCTGTATGAAAGGTTGAAAGCCACTGATTATGTCACCCTAGTTCTCTCTGGGGCATTAGAGAATCCATCCCAATGGATCAATCCAAACAAAACCTGTGCATACCATTCCGGTATGAAGGGTCACACCACCGACGAGTGCCGAACATTGAAAGATAAAATCCAGATGCTGATTGACAACAAGGTCATATAGGCAAAAGAAGTTGCACCCAATGTTCACAAAAACCCTCTCCTGGATCAAAAGAGTGGTGGGATACATGTGATAGAAATGGACGAAGAATGGGATCCTAAGGGGTCTATTGGTCTTATTTGATAAGGCGATGACTTTAAACCCTTAGTCACACTTACTCTTATTGTAGTATAGACTCAGTCACTAATCGAGGTTGAGGTAGCTGCATCAGTTCCATTTGAGATAGAGGTAGCTCCACCTTCAGCCATCCTTGTTCCATTTGAAGTGGAAGTGGCCACACCTTTCACGGTGACAGTATTAACCACACCTACTTTCAATTCAAAAGCAATACCTTAGGATTATATTGCCGAAGCTAGGAGAAAAGGAAAGTCAAAAATAGAGGAATTCGATGCTGCTAAGGAATGACTAGGACCGAAAGGATCTATACACCCGAACACTTAGGAGGACCAAATAAGGATGCCACTACCAAATAGCCTGTCATTGAAACAGGACTAGATGACATTTGGAGGAAAGTACAAGCAAGGGAATATTCTGTCATTGATCATTTGAACAAAACCCCAGCTCAGATATCCATCTTGTCACTGTTGCAAAATTCAAAGGCGCACAAGAACACTTTGATGAAGGTGTTGAGTGAAGCTTATGTACCCACCAATATCACTAGCGGGGAGATGGCCAATATGGTAGGGTAGGTGTTGGAAAGTCATAAAATAATCTTTCACGAGTATTAGCTACCACCTAAAGGGTTGAATAACAACCGAGCATTGCATATTACGGTGCAATTTGAAGATAAATTCATCGCTAGGGACTTGATTGATGGGGGTTCAAGCCTTAACATTTGTCTGTTGGATACTCTAAAAAAGATTGGACAAGGGTTTTCATGAAATACGGGCAGGGAGCATGAACGTGAAAGCTTTCGATGGGTCTCAAAGGTCCACGATTGGGGAAATTAACCTTTGCATGCAGATGGGGCCAACTTGGTTCGACGTCGAGTTTCAGGTGCTCGACATACCAGCCTCATACAATCTTCTATTGGGCCGACCATGGATACATGTCATTGGGGCTGTGGCTTCCACACTACATCAAGCCGTAAAATTCGAATGGAACCGTTAGGAGGTGATCATTTACGGGGATGGGAGTAACCCCATTTACACCAGTCAAACCATCCCGGTTGTTGGGAACAGAAGAAGGCTAGGAGGGGAGACTTATCATCACATCGAATGTGTCAATGCCATTGAGAAAGATAGATAGTGGAGTAGCAAAATAGAAAGCATACTGGCGTGGTCTGGGTATGAACCCGGCAAAGGGCTTGGGAAGAATATCCAGGGTATCACTAAACTGATACGGCTGAAGGGTCATGGTACTACCTTCGGGCTCGGATATCAGTACACATGGCAAGAGTATAATGATTGGTTGACTCCATGGCGTGAACCATATCACCCTTTTGAGCAACCAGTGCCACGTCTGGATCAAGCTTTTCACCAGGCTGATATAATATGGGGAACTGCAGAAGAAGAAGCATTAGCCGGGTTGAAGAATTTATTCTGGGAGGATGAAGACATGGATTGCAGTGCAATAATTAAGAAGGAGAAGGAAGAAGGCCTCACTATTCAGACTGTGGAGAAGGGAGTTGTTCTCAGGAACTGGACTGCCACACCATCCAGGGCCCGCCCAGTCCCTGGGTAGCTTGGCAGATTTAATTTTTATAGTCACTCTAGGCATTTAAGATTTTTCAGTAATTTTGTTTTAAAGACTTACTTGCTTCAAAATAAATGCTCGATTCATCGAGCCATACTTGTTTGGATGTTTTTTAGTTTTAATCAAATGCATTGATCTTTATTATTCATTATCATCTTCCACACGTTTTCTACATCGTTACTATTACTTTTCCTGATGAACTGTTGACTGTGACATGTAATGAGGCAACGCAATATGAGGATAATGATTTGGACGAGGAAGATGAAATACCCGAGGAGGTTGTCAGGGAGGTTGAAAACTTTGAGAACAAGCCTAAGTCCAACCTGGATGAAACCGAAGCAGTAAATTTGGGGGATGTCGAGACCGTGAAGGAGACTCACATCAGCATTCACTTATTGCCAACAGAGAAAGAGGAATACATTCATTTCTTAAAGGAATATGAAGACATTTTCGCATGGTCGTATGATGACATGACCAGTTTGATCACGTTCATAGTGGCTCACAAGTTACCTACTAATCCCATGTGTCCGCCACTGAAGTAGAAACTCAGAAAATTCAAACCAGATATGAGCCTGAAAATCAAGGAGGAAGTTACTTAAAAGATCAAAACCAAAGTTCTTAGGGTGGTTGAGTACCCAACCTTGTTAGCCAACATTGTGCCAGTTCTGAAGAAAGATGGGAAGCCAGAGTATGTGTTGACTATCGAAATTTAAACAGAGCAAGTCCCAAGGACTTTCCACTACCAAACATACACATCCTGATCGACAATTGTGCCAAGCATGAACTCCAATCCTTTGTAGATTGCTTCGCGAGTTATCACCAGATCTGGATGGATGAAGAAGACGCAGAGAAAATAACTTTTATTATACCATGAGGGGTATACTGCTACAAGATGGTGCCATTTGGTCTAAAGAATGCTGGGCCACCTACATGAGAGCCATGACAACCATCTTCCATGATATGATACACAAGAAATAGAGGTGTATATAGACGACGTCATTATCAAATCTAAGAGGGTCGCAGATTACATGGCGAACTTGAGAAAGTTCTTTGACAGATTAAAGAGGTACAACTTGAAACTGAACCCCGCAAAGTGTGCATTCGGGGTTCCCGCAGGAAAGTTACTGGGATTCATTGTCAGTCGTCGAGGGATCAAGCTGGATCCATCTAAAGTTAAGGCTATTCAGGAGTTACCACCACCTAGGAACAAAAAGGACTTATTGAGCTTCCTAGGACGTCTCAACTATATCAGTCACTTCATAGCACAGTCCACAGTCATATGTGAACCTATATTCAAGATACTAAGGAAAGATGCCGAGACAAGCTGGACTGAGCATTGTCAGAAAGCTTTCGACAAAATCAAAGAGTACTTATCCACACCACCGGTCCTAGTCCCGCCGAAACCAGGAAGGCCTTTGCTACTCTATCTATCTATATTGGATGTTCTGGGACAACATGATGAGACAGGGAGAAAGGAGCAAGCCATATTTTACTTGAGTAAGAAGTTCACGCCTTACGAAGCACGATACTCTCTGCTAGAGCGCACCTGCTATGCTTTGACCTGGACGGCCTAGAAGTTGAGGCACTACTTTTGCGCCTATACCACATACCTCATATCCAGGATGGACCCTCTAAAGTACATATTTCAGAAACCTATGCCGACTGGGAAGTTAGCCAAGTGGCAGATACTATTGAGTGAGTTTGATATCGTCTACATAACTCAAAATGCGATCAAAGGACAAGCATTGGCAGATCATCTTCCTAAAAATCCGGTGGGAGAAGAATACGAACCCTTGAAAACATATTTTCCTGATGAAGAGGTGTCATTCGTAGGAGAGGGCCTTACCAAAGCATATGACGGTTGGATATGTTCTTTGACAGAGCTGCAAATTTCAAAGGAGTGGGCATTGGAGCGATTTTGGAATCAGAAACAGGTCAACATTATCCGGTATCTACTAAACTCAGATTTCCATGCGCCAACAACATGGCAGAGTATGAAGCCTGCATACTAGGACTCAACATGCCAATCGACATGAATATTCAGGAGCTGCTGGTAATCGGTGATTTAGATTTGCTTGTGCACCAGGTACAAGGAGAGTGGGCCACCAAGAATTCCAAGATATTGCCATATTTGCACCATGTACAAGAACTGAGAAAGAGGTTCACGAAGATAGAGTTTTGGCATGTGCCCAGAATTCAGAATGAGTTTGCCGATGCATTGGCCACCTTGTCATCTATGATACAACATCCGAACAAGAATTTCATCGATCCTATCCCAGTGAGAATTCATAATCAACTAGCATATTGTGCCCACGTTTAATAAGAAATAGATGGAAAACCTTGGTTCCATGACATCAAAGAGTATTTGTCAAAAGGAGAATATCTGAAGCATGTGAACCACATTAAAAAATGCACACTCCGAAGTGTCCAATCACTTCTTCCACAGCGGAGGAAACTTGTACAAAAGAACTCCTGATTTGGGATTGCTAAGATGCGTCGACGCAAAAGAAGCTTTTAAACTACTTGAGAATATACATGTTGGGACATGCGGCCTGCATATGAATGGTTTTGTCTTGGACAAGAAGATACTTAGGGTCGGTTACTTTTGGATGACCATGGAGACAGATTACGTCCAGTATGTCCGCAAATGCTACCAATGTCAAGTGCATGCTGATATGATAAAAGTGCTTCCGAATGAGCTCAATGCAACAAGCTCACCTTGGCCATTCGCCACCTGGGGAATGGATGTCATCGGTCCGATCGAGTCCACTGCTTCAAACAGGCACATATTTATTCTAATAGCCATTGATTACTTCACAAAATGGGTAGAGACTACATCTTACAAAGCCGTAACCAAGAAAGTCATCGCAGACTTTGTTAAAGATCGTATTGTTTGCCGATGTAGAGTACCTGAGTCCATTATTACTGATAACGCCGCCAATCTCAACAGTGATCTAATGAAATCCATGTGTGAAACTTTAAAAGTCAAGCACAAGAACTCCACAGCATACAGACCTCAGATGAATGGAGTCATGGAATCCGCCAACAAAAACATCAAGAAGATACTAAGGAAGATGGTAGAAAACCACAAGTAATGGCATGAGAAGCTACCCTTGATTTGTTGGGATATCGCACTATAGTTCGCACATCAATCGGGGCAACTCCCTATATGCTAGTTTATGGTACCGAAGCTGTCATCCCAACTGAGGTAGAGGTTCCTTCTTTAAGGATCATACAGGAAGCCAAACTCAACGATGCAGAATGGATAAGGAGACGCTATGAGCAATTAGCCCTTATAGATGGAAAAAGGATGAACGCAGTATGTCACGGTCAACTTTACCAGAACAAAATGTCTAGAGCTTTCAACAAAAGGGTCAAACCAAGATAATTTGCACCAGGACAGTTGGTTCTGAAGAAGATCTTCCCCCATCAAGATGAAGCCAAAGGGAAATTTTCTCCCAACTGGCAAGGTCCTTACATGGTTCACAGGGTGCTGACAGGTGGAGCACTCATACTTGCAGAAATAGATGGAGAAGTTTGGCCAAAACCAATCAATTCAGATGCAGGCAAAAGATAATATGCTTAGACAATTTACATTTCCTCATCTGATGTAATTGAACTACGCTTGACCTGATTCCCATTTAAGAGGGGATACGTAGGCAACCCTATGGTTTCAGTCATATCATAATAAAATTTCCATTTCCCTCAAAATCAGAAACTGGGCAGAATTTTGAGGAGGAACCTCAAAATTCCGGAGCAAGTCCAGCCGACGTTGTTGCATGTCAGAAAGTCAAAAATTGGTTAAGAAACTGGGGCAGAATTTTGAGAAGGATTCTCAAAATTCCGAAGAAGGTTCAACAAGGCTCATTACCCACAAATGGCTGAAGGATCATCTACCAAACCTGGGCAGACTTTTGAGGGGGACCCTCAAAATTCAAACATGAGAAAGCTGCAATGTCTCTGAAATATGTTACAGTCACTAGTTCATCTAAAACTACTTGATATTTCAATATGTTTCTAAAATAACTCTATTTTTATCAATAAGTGCATATTTTTGAAAACTCTGTTTTCGTAACAGTCATGTGTTACCTAGGGAAACTCAAACGAGGCCTCCAAAACGGAGCATAGCAAGGCCAGCAGACAAAGACGCGAACCAACGTCCCCTTACAAAACTTACAAATTTTCTTTGAGCGCAGTCACATCGGACGTAGCAATAGCATTCTTAAACATATATACACGAAGCAAAGTCACTATCGAACGGGCCACCAGACACTGAACGTATCCCCAGCTAAGGAACATTCCACCCTTATTAGTTATTTGTTCTTTGAATGGGGCTAATCCCTGCCTCTATATCTGCATGAGGCTAATACCTGCCTCCATATTTGCATGAGGCTAATCCCTGCCTCCATACTTGCATGCGGCTAATCCTTGCCTCCATATCTGCATGAGTCTAATCCCTGCCTCCATATCTGCATGAGCCTAATCCATGCCTCCATATGTGCATGAGGCTAATCCCTGCCTCCATATCTGTATGAGTCTAATCCCTGCCTCCATATCTGCATGAGGCTAATCCCTGCCTCCATACTTGCATGAGGCTAATCCCTGCCTTCATACTTGCATGATGTTAATCCCTGCCTCTATAGTTGCATGATGCTAATCCCTGCCTCCATATTTGCATGAGGCTAATCCCTGCCTCCGTACTTGCATGAGGCTAATCCCTGCCTCCATACTTGCACGAGGCTAATCCCTGCCTCCATACTTGCACGAGGCTAATCCCTGCCTCCATATTTGCACGAGGCTAATCCCTACCTCCATATCTGCACGAGGCTAATCCCTACCTCCATATCTGCATGAGGATAATCCCTGCCTCCATATCTGCATGAGGTTAATCCCTACCTCCATATTTGCATGGAACTAAGCATTGTCTCTCCCTGCATAAATGTTGCTCGGTTCCGGTACTATTTATTTGATTTTCTATCGGGCTAAGCTCTGCCCTTGATTTCACAAGACTAAGCCTTGTCTTATTAACATCATATTATTGCATCGCATGGGCTGAAATATTGCCAATCTGTCCAAAGGCGTCATAGTCTAAAGGCATCATCCCCATAGCCAGAAGACACCATGCCATGGCCTGAGAATATCTCAAATTTGCATATCATTATTAAAAGACGTCATGGTTCAGAGGCACCATCTTCATGGCCCGAGGACATCATTTCATGGCCTACGAATCCCTCACTGAACAATTCATGGCCCAGGACATCATAGTCTGAGGACATCATCCTTAACCGTCCGAAGACAACTTTCATGGTCCAAAGGGATTGTGCATCATGTTTAAATTTTCACACAAGTGCATGTAGCATCTCTTTACTTGCAGGTGACAAGTAAGCAACTGCTATCCCAACGGGAGCAACCTCGCTCAAGTTCCTTCAACTATCTCAAAGTTGACCACCATAACCGCTCTTGCATCCATCCCAAAATCTCGTGTCTTCATCGGTATATTCCGCCAATGGATACGGAACTACAGATGGCCTGATTCCTATAAAACCGGGGATATGTAGGCAGCTCAATGACCAGAGTCCGGCCTCTATCTTTCAAAACATCCCATCCGGTCAAAATTGGCCATCATTTCTTTACCCGAAAACTCTTTCATCATTCCCAGGTAAAGAGGGGCAGCTGCTGATACCCATTATTCCCCATAATATTTCCAAAACTATGCCTTGTCACCAATTAGTATTTCTCATACAATTTCTGTATTTTTATAATATTTTAATTAATTTATCCCAATATTTTATTTTTAAAACAATCACTGATTGCATCATAAATAGTTTTATAATATTTTTTATGGCTTAATTTTATCATTTGCATTTGTACTAAGTTTCAATAATTAAACAAATAGCCACATTTTATTTTTAGGATGCAATTGCAATTACTTTGCAATTATAGCCTATGCATGCACTATTACATTATTTTACCGAAGAATAGCCTTTAATATTTTAAAAATATTAAGTAAATATTTTAAAATATTTTTAGGCATGAAAATCATTTTTAAAATTTATTAACTATTTTTCAAAATTATTTTAGAGATTAAATATGTATTTAACAAATAGCCCCTTTTCTATTTTGAACCTAGCCTAATTAAATGTCCAAATTCAATCCCACATCAGCCTAAATCTACCCAGCCCAAACCCATAACATTCAACCCGGCCCCAAATCCTTTTAATCCTGGCCGTTGATCATAAAGATCAACGACCATCGTTCCCCCTTTTCTTTTTTTAGTCCCAATGACCCCCAAACCCTAGTCATTTTCCTACACCCGCCGCCCCTGAAACCTTCTGCTCTCTAATTCTCTCTGAGACCAAACTTAACCCTATCCGCCACCACCCAAAACCAACCCTAATCCCTTTGATTCCTACTCGATATACGGCTTCCCATGGCTATACGAGGCCTCTACTTGTCTCCTATTTCCCCTGGTTGCTCGATTGTATGGTTTCGTGGAAGGACCTCGAAGAGATCTGGTCAGGATCTCATTCAAAACTCTTCAAGAGTCTGTCTATGGTCTGTGAGTGCTTTCTATCAAAGTTTCACGGCTCAAATCTTTGATTCGAAGGCCATATTCTCTTTACCATTATTTCTTTTCTTCAAAACTTAGCATTTGGACTTGAATCCATCTAGATCCTTGTAGATCTGTAGCGATTTTAGTTCGCCATTGCTTTTTCCATAAGGCTCCTTTATTTCTTTACCGATTATTTGATTTTTGAACATTTTGTTAGATTAGGGTTTGTTTTTCTTGTTGTTTGTTGGTCGAACCTCTGTGTATCTGAAGTATTTTCAAACTTCCATAGCTATTCTTTTAGGTTCTTTTACTTATCTACTACTAACTAGTTTTTAAGCACGACGCTACTTCAGGTTTCAATTTGTATGATTTCTGTTGTTCGAACCTCTGTGTATTGGTGCTTTCAAGTTTTCCATGGCTGTTTTCCTTCTTTAAGTGTTTTCAAATTAGGGTTTTTTGAATTATTTTTCGTGTTCCTAAAAGTGTTACTCAACCTATTTTGTTTATGGGAATTGATATGTTCTTTCTAGAAATTGTTGAGTGATTTGCTTTGTTAAAAACATTTGCGTGCATGATTCTTGATTATTTCGGTGTTTATGACCTTAATTAGTCATTCTTGCCTTATTTGATTGCTATATATTTTCTGATTCTTTACATGATTCTTTCCTTAACTAAACCTTTGATTATTTTATTCTGAATTTCTTTATTTGGTTTGATTTGAACTCATTTCCTTAAAAAGTCCTCTGATTCTTACTTCTTTACTCAGTCTGATTTGAACCTCTATATGTCCCCAACCCCTCTATCCTTTTGTGGAACCTGCTTGCCAATTGTTTCTGAATACGGTTGTTCTGTGATTTGTGTTTGACTTAGAAGTATTTTTCATACTTTTCTCAAACCGTTTTACCTCCAAATTAGTACTGGTTTTTCAGAAAATCTATTCACCTCCAAGAATACTCTCTATACTATTTACCAAAACTCTTTCAAATCATGTCAAGCACTCTCACTTATTCTTAGGTTGTTAAGTCCTGCCTCTCTGGTATGTGTACTTCTTATAGGTCCCTAAGATCTCTCTAAATTCTGGCATATCAGGGCTGTCTCTTCCACACTGCACATAATCAGTCTTTATTTGAGAAAGTCTGGGTTTGAGCACTACCCGAGATCCTTGAGGTCCTTAGGGAACTCTAACACACTTGGACACAAACGTGGTAATGAATCTTGGGCATTTGAGACTAGTGAAGGCCTGGTACACCAGGATTTGCTTTTGTCCTACTTTAGGCTCCCTATAGCTTAATTTATATTCTATTTATGTAATTTTTATTCAACCATTGGTCTGTAATAATTAATTGTAAACAGATATTGGGGTGACTAGTGAAAACAGAGGGTAGTTATATGGTACTGTGGGTAAAGCTGGGTAGATAACATTCCTATAGAGTTCATTTTGGTTCAAATGTGGTGAGTAGATAACATGCCTATAAGGTTTACTTTGGTTCAAATATGTTTTGTTAGATAACATGCCCATAGGGTTTACTTTGGTTCAAATGTGTTTGTTATATAACATGCCCATAGGGTTTGCTATGGTTGAAATGTGTTTGTTAAATAACATGCCTATAGGGTTTGCTTTGGTTGAAATAAGTTCTGCGTACTTTGCTTTACATGATTAGACATCATGCCTATAGGGAATGAAATAACTAAGGTTCAGTTTTCATTACGGCATATATTCAAAGCTGTTTCTTTAGAAATCATGCATGTAGGTTTAATTGGTTGCCACACCTGCTCAGTCAGTATGCATGTCTAATAAGAACAAATAGCTGTTTCACTCATTAAAGATAGAACTCATGTCCACGGAGTAATTATCATATTCAAACTGGAACTTTATACAATGTCTTGTTAAATATCACTAGAAAGCATGCTATAGGATAAAGAACTTCAAACTTTTTCCGAGAATTGTGACTGCACACACACACTTAGACAAGCCTTAGGACATTAAATAACTATGAAACCAGTTATATTTATATGTGAAATTATCCAGGCTTAACAGGCTATAAAACTAGTAGGCAAACTAGTTATGATTCTGCCACTTTCCTTATGCATATCCTGAATCTGTAACATTCATCTAGATATCATGGTCTTAGGATTTCTGAATTTCTTCAAAATCTGTGTTTTAGGCGTGCTGTTTGTTTTCCTATATACATGCGGAGGTAAATATGAGCCTTCTAACTGTTTGTTCTATTTGCTTGTCCTACATGTTATTTGCTTGTCGCCTAGATTTTTACCTTTTAAAAACCTTAGGTTGTCTAGAACTATCCAGATTTAGAGGTCCTAAATTCCTCCAGGACCATAAGGAAGGGACGGGTAGCAGTACGCTTAGAGGTCGTTAATTAAACTCGCTTATAACCACTAAGGGAAGGGTAATGGGTAGTAAAAAGATATGATGACCTGCGCGTTAATGTCACATGTAGTCCCTCTCATTGAGGATGATTACCGGGCATTGCATGGGTATGATCCTGTAGGCTAATCAACTTAGGACTTCCCTTTTCCCAATTCCCATACGTGTTTAAATTCTATAAACTTCCTTTTCTTTACACATACCTTTATAAGCTGTTCAAACCTCTTTACCTTCATTGTTTGAACTTCCTTGATCATATATGTATTTAGATGGGGAAAGCTACTATATTTGCAAATACTTGCTTGCTTGTTAATTGACTAATTCATATAGTTTAAGTTCGGCCGGGACCCACCATCGTGGACCGCGAGGGGTGCCTAACACCTTCCCCTCAAGGTTATTTTGAGCCCTTACCCTAATCTCTGGTGATGCAGACTAGTTACGAGTTAATTACTCTAGGTTCCCTAATGCACCATAATCCGTTAGGTGGCGACTCTTCAAATACCCAATTCTCAAAAAGGAAACGATTTGTTCCCCCATGAATGTCGAAACCCGGACTTCCCCGCGAAGTGAAAAAAGGGTCGCGACAACAGGTCATCCTCGAATAATGAATAAGCCAAGATATGAATAAAATAACAAAGCAGTGAGAGCTTAAAGAATAGTATATTTCTTTGAATTCTGTTAATCTAATGTCTTTACAAATAAGTAGACCCCCTTTTATATAGCAGAGGAATCCTAATTATGGTATAATTCTAAATACAGTAAGAAATCACATGATTGGCTAACTAACGGGCCTCATCTTGATACGTGCCGAGACTTTTGCTGTGATCCTTGCCCCATCATAGATATTTCGGCTTACTGTTACTTGACTAGGAAAACCTCCTTCAATCTCGCTCGATCTCCATTCCGCTTGGACTCGGTCTTGGCTGATCTCGTCCATGTCCGGTCTTTGAATTAAGGGTTCAGCAATCTAACTTCGTATTGGGGATCGATATAAAATGAGGCCAAACCCTGGCCTATCATGATCAAACCTCCATTACTCATAAGAAGGGAAGACCCGTTCTGACCGTATGCAGATAGTTCCCTCGTTTCTCAGAAATTAGATGATGAGCGACATGAATCCCGAACTTCATCTCTATGAGTAATGGCGTCAGTGACATGCTCGACCGTGATGTAAGCAAAAAAATATCCCGTCAGTCCAGTTACCAAGGCAATAAATGTCTGTCAGGCCTTGGTCGGCCACTACCGGTTCTGAACTGTTACCTTCAATCTATAAAAACCTCAACCTTCTCTCATTCAAACTTTTACAATTAAAGTCCTCTCTGCTTTTGCTTCTTCTTTAACAAACCTCTCCTGCTTTACGATCTTCACGCCCAAATTCCTTAAACCTTAATCAAATCGCGTATCATTCAACTCTCTTTTCTCTTGTTCATCAATGGCTAAAATATCCAAAACTGTGCCACAGAAGGAGGCCGCTTCTTCATGACGACCCGCCGATGGTGAGGCTCCGGTAGAACCCTACCCTGAGGAAATTGTTTCGACGGGGTACCCAACCAATGCTGACTTTAAACTCAAAAAGACTTCCTCGGTGTCAGGCCAATGCAAACCGATTGTTGAGGTATATATGCACTATTACCAAAGACATCCTCAAAAAGGTAAAAGAGGAATACAACTAGGTGAACAAGGACGTAGTAGTTCCTAGTCCTGAGGAATCGATCACCACGCACGTGAAAGGGTATCTAAGTATTTACACTTACCCCTTCATAATAGGCCCCTTAGACCCCATCATCGCTGCCTTTTGCAAGAGGTACCATGTCACCCTTGGCCAAATCCACCCTTCATTCTAGAGAATAGTCATTCTCCTCCGTTTCTTCTCGAGAAAAATTGAGGGATGTCCCTTCACCCTCGATCACCTCATGCACTTCTACAGTCCATGGCTTTATCGAGGAGGACTGATTAAGTTTGTCCGCCGTGTCACTAGAGCCCCATTTTCCAGCATAGACGAGTCCCGGTATCGAGGCTGGATGGGCCGATTTGTCCGAATAAAGACTTCAGACCTGATCCCCATTGAAGATATGTCGTTTCCTGAGACATGGAACATGAAACGTAAGTGCACTTCATCTTGAATGTGTAATTTTCTATTTTACTTCCTATTTCCTTCGCTCATCTATGTTTTGGTGTTGTAGCTATAGACCAAATGCCGGAACCAATTCCAAACCTTAAGCAACGGGTTGAAAGCCTAGTATCACAGAGACCCTACTCCGAACGCGCTTGATGGAGTTGTCGAAGGGCCAATGGGAAGCATGTAATCATGGTAGGTTTCTTCCCTAGAATGGCTATTGCCTACGCTTCTTTCTGAAATCGCTCATCCTTTTTTCTTTTGTAGGTCTCGGGAAGGGGGTTATGATGAGACCGCCATCTAGTCATGAAGAAGTCCTTCCCTAACCATCTACTTCGAAGCAGGCCCAGGAGAAGTAGAGGAAAGAGGCTCCGAGTCCCCTGGGCCCAGAGAAGAAAAGACCGGCGAGGATATCTCACATGCCCGGGGGGTGCCGTTACTATATCTTCGGACTCAATCAGCTGATAAAGGGATGAGTCCTAAGAAGAGGAGGAAGAAGACAACTCCTAGCTCGTGGCCCGTACTCGGGCTAGTGCTTCGACACAAAAGCCCTATGAACCGGAGGAAGTTGACTAGGGAGCTTCGGTCAAAGTTCCGGAGCCAAAAACGATCAAGGATACTCAGTCCCAAATTGTGATGATCGAGGAAGGAACTAGAGGCGAGGCTTCTCGAGTAGCTGAAGATGTACCGAGGGACGATCTTGTAGTGATTGATATCTCCGAGTCCCCTCAATTTTTGGATGCCATAATCCGCAAGGCTACTAACTTGGAAGGTTGTTCCTACAAGGGTCTTCAGGGGCAGTTGACATCCACGGTCCTGGATGGGGTGGAATTCGAAGCTTTGGGATATTTTACCAGGCTCGGTGACTTATTGGTGTAAAAGAAAACACTGTCACCAGACATTGCGGGTTTTTCATTGAGCCTGAAACTAGTAGACCGGTTTTCCCCCATGTGCTAACCCTGATTGTAGGCATACCATAGTGCTTATGGTCCCAGAGGATGCTCGGGTCTTCTCTCCCCTCGTGGGGATCGCTAGCTACCTGAGATGCTTGGTGACCAAAGAGGACCAAGCTGTGATGGACACGGTGGGAGCCGCCTGCCTTTTTAATGAGGCCCAGCACGCTCTGAATCGGGTAACTTCGAGGGCCATTTCATTATTTTTTTAAAAATGTGAATTGTAGATGATTCTAACATTTTCTTCCTTGTAGGCTTAGGTGTTGCATCATGAGGCCTTCCTTCAAATCTGGGAGGAGCGCAAGGCTAAGATTCGGGACCTCACTAAGAAGAGCGATACCTACAAGCTTCTTAGTGAGAAGCTTCAGGTAGATTTGGTGATAGCTCAAGATGAGCACACTGAGATGGCCGAGCATGTATCCTGAGTGCTTCACGATAGTGAAGATGAGTTGGAGATAACAACTAACGATCTAATTTTGAAGCAGAGGTTCGATCAAATCAAGGACCTTTAAAGACAAATAGATGACATACGGGCCAAAACTGAAAGGTTCAAGGGATGTATGGACATCCTAGCTTCGAAAAAGGAAGTCGTCCAAGTAGAGTTGGAGTTGGCCGAGTCTTAGATTTGGGCTAAAAAGGAGAAAACCTCGGCGCAAGCCACAAAAATCGAAGAGCTTCAGTTCCAACTGGATTCGGCCGTTTCTAATAAGGCAAACTTGGCCAACGATCTCGAGATGGCCAAGTATGAGATGGCCATGGCCAATCCTAAAACTGATGCTAAAGTGGCCCACTTTAAAATTAACATCAAGGTCATCGAGGCGAAGGCCAGGAATACGGTGGATCATGTGAAATGGCAAGCTCGAAGGGAAGCCCTCGATGTGGTTCAGGCTCAAGGTTTCAATATTGCAGCCAAAATCAAGATTGCCAAAGCAAAGGAGACCAAAGCCTGGAATCTGGCCTTTCCTGAAGAAGATTTCAAAAGCCTGAGAGGATCCGAAGATGGGGAAGATCTCGATAATGGAGATGCAGTCTCGGATGAAGACCAAGACACTTAGGACTAGGCTTTTGTTTTGTTTCTTCTTTTTGCACTTTTTTCGAGGCCATTTTGGCCGTTGTAATTTGTTGTACTTGGCCGATTTGGCCTTTGTGAAAAAGGTTATTTTATATATAAATACAAGGCTTTTCGTTTACCTTTTGGCTCTTTAGTTTTTACTACTTTTTGCTTTATAATTTGTAATCACAAAGGTTAAAATGCCTTAGAATGAGATAATAAGGTAGTGTTCGAGGGTCCGAACAACCTTTGTATTTGTTAGAGTTTCTGAGGCTCGATATTATCAAAACTTTTCTCAAATATGTCTTTAACTTGGGACTTTGCCGAGGGTAGTCTTTTTTGAACCAGTTATGAAAGAATTCGAAGGCCTATTTCATTACGGAATTCGGACGTCTCCGAGCCGTATCAAATTGGTCGTAGCCTTTTAGTTTAGGATCTGCCCATTGGGCTCATTTTCCCATTCTATTGGTGGTTACCCGAGATAATAGTCCCCGAGTGGGGTGGCCGTAGCCTTTAGAGATTAGGGTGCTGCCTATTCGGTCTTTTGTCTTCGAGGCCCGAAAACTCGAGTTGTCTGAGCTGAACGGTAGTCCCCGAGTGAGGGAGCGATCATTCACGTTTTCGTTAAATATTGCCCTTAAGCTCGTTATAGTACGAAGCTCTTTAAGAGATGTAATGGGGGGAAAAATTTAAACATCAGATGTTTGCAAGAAAAGTACTTCTCTTTATTCTTGATCGAAATAGTCATACATGCGTACATGTTCAAGTAAGGGATCGATCAATGTCACGACCTATAATTCCCACCGTCGAGACCGTGATGATGCCTAATATTCCACTTGCTAAGCAAGCCAACGTTAGATGTTTTATCCAATTTCAATAATAAGAACAATTAAGCTAAGCAGAAATCAGAACTGCTTTGTGGAATAGCACAAACCCATAATATTTGAAATATTTAGGATCTGGAGTCACAACTCATGAACTACTACGATTAACTACAAACAGAGTCTGAAAGGAAATACACTGTTCTGAAAGAAAAGAAACAGTAAAATAGTAAGACTATGGAGATACTCTAGGGTCTGCAAACGCCAGCAGATCTACCTTGGGTCTCCTGTCAATCAATACAGCCGCTAACCTCAAGATCAGTTCAGGCCAGAACCAAAATCTGCACAAGAAGTGCAGAGTGCAATATTAGTACAACCGACGCCATGTACTGAAAAGTGTCAAGCCTAACCTCGACGAAGTAGTGACGAGGCTATGATAAGATATCTACAAAATAAACCTGTGCAACTTAACAATAGATGTAAAAAAAATAATGGCAAGTAAAAACTAGACAAGTAATATCGGGAGGGGGGACATGTGAGGGGATTACAAGATAGAGAATCACAGCAGTAATGAGATCTTGATCAACCAATATACCTTGAACCAATAAGAACAAGTAAAGAAAATAAACGAAAATGCACGGCATCACCCTTCGTGCGTTTACTCTCAACCTCACCATATAATCAATAGAAAAGGCACGACATCACCCTTCGTGCATTAACACTCATAACATGGCACGGCATCATCCTTTGTGCTTTTAACACTCACAATATGGCACGACATCATCCTTCGTGCATTAACTCTCATAATATGGCACGACATAACCCATTGTGTATTACACTCACAATATGGCACGACATCATCCTTCGTGCATTAACACTCTCCCTTAACATAATGCAATGAACAAATAACAACAGGGAGATAAAATAACACGTACAAGCCTTACTTAAACATTTGGTTCCACAATATCAACCTCAACTTCAAAATCAATACTCAATTATCATCAACAGATCCGTAAACATGATAAGAACGATCAATTTAACAACACTAGTCTAAACATGGATAACATGAACAAAGGAAAAAATAATTGCAAGAAACCAAGTCCCACCTGCATGATTTAACCTACCACAACGCATAAGTACTCGTCACCTCACATATACGTTGTTCCCAACATTTAAACATGTAGAAAATAGACAAACAAGTCCTATTCCCTCAAGTCAAGGTTAACCACGACACTTACCTCGCTCCAACGACCAAACTCAAAGATCAACCACAACTTTTCCTTTCAAACAAGCCTCTGAACCAATAGAATCTAGCAAATTACCAACCAAACGATTCAATTTAAGCCTTAGGGACTACCCACGATTGTAAAGAATTTAATTTAGGTCATTATTGAAAAAGTCAACACCCAGGCTCACTTGGTCCAAACCCGACGAACAAAAACCCGATTACCCATTCACCCCCAAGCTTGGTTATGTAATTTATTTTGGAATCCGATCTCAATTTGAGGTCTAAATTTCTCAAAAATACCTAATTCTATCCAAAACCCCCAATTTCCACCATGAAAACTTTAGATTTTAGGTTGAAATTTTAGTAAAAGTAGTGAAATATTGAAAGAAACTAGTTTAGAATCACATACCAATGATTTGGGGAAGAAAAATTCTTTGAAAAATCGCCTCTAGGATTCTTGAGTTTAAAATTTGAAGAATGAACCAAAAAAATCCGTCTAAGTCACTTTTGATCAGTTGCATGTGTTGCATTTGCGCCCTGGGGTCCGCAAATGCGAACTCCGATGCTTCCACAAATTCGACCCATTGATAGCAATTGCGATCACTGCTTGCCCAGACCCTACTTCGCAAATGCGAAGGAAAGTTCGCAAATGCGAACACTGGCTCCCCGCAAATGCGACCTCCTGATCGCAAATACGAACTAAGGCTGGCCCAGGTACTCTTCACAAATGCGAAGAATTTGCTTGCAATTACTCCAGTCAGCCTGGGGAATGTTCGCAAATGCGAACACTGATCTTGAAAATGTGAGATCAGACACCAGTTACAAAAATTGCAGAACCAACAATGCTCTATGTCCAATTCTCACTCTGTAGCCTATCCAAAACTCACCCGAGCCCTTAGGGATCTAAAACAAAAGTGCACACAAGTATAAAATCATCATACGAACTTGCTCGCGAGATCAAATCGCACAAAATAACACCTAGAACTACGAATTGAATACCAAATAAAATGAGATTTTCAAGAAAACTTTGAAACTTCTATTTTCACAATCGGACGTCCGAATCACGTCAAACCAACTCCGTTTCTCACCAAATTTCACAGAAAAGTCATAAATATAGTATTGAACCTATGTCGGGTTCCGGAACCAAAATACAGATCCGTTATCCAAAAAGTCATACATTGGTCAAACCTTTCGGATTCATTAAGCCTTTAACTTTCAAATTTTGACAAAGTCCGATATTTCGGTCTGGGGACTTCCGAATTCGATTCCGGGCATACACCCAAGTCCCAAAATTACGATATGGACCCACCAGAACAATCAAAACATGAATCCGGATCCGTTTACCAAAAATATTGACCGAAGTTAACTCAAATGAAGTTTTTAGGCAAAAATTCTTTCTTTCATCTTTTTTTAACATAAAACTTTCAGGAAACACGCCCCGACTGCGCAAGAAAATTGAGGGATGAAATGAGGTGTTTAAAGCTTAAAAGCATAGAATTTGGTTCTAAAACATAAGATAACCTTTCGGGTCATCATAATCAATATATGTGGCACGGTTCTTTCTGACTATTTGGACCTTACAATAAATCCTATCTATCGAGACCCTCCTTTTATGAAGTAGCTTCCTTGATATTCGAAGATAATGTATATCTAAAGGTACCCACCCCCCTAGTTTTGAGGTTGATTGCAAAGGAACCTCGGATATTATTGAATTGTCCTTCGATGCCGATTCATAATCGGGCTTGATTTTAAGTTAGCACGATTCACAATTGCCTCATTAAAAACCTCACCGAAAAACTCACATGTGACAAAACCGATATAAGGGAAAAAGAGTGCAACACGTGCTTTCAGGACTAAAGACTTCATTTCATTCTTTGTGAAATCCATTGTCCATTTTTATGGACCACCTGCAAGTGTTAGTCTAAAATGAAAATGAAAAATAGAAAAGGGGCCGTACCTTAGAAGTAGTATCATTTTAGGTGTGATATGTTCCAACTGTCCAACAGTTGTTCCCTATTCATCATTCCGAGCTTGTAGGACCCTTTTCTGGTGATCTCAAGAATCTGGTATGGTATTTCCAGTTTGGGCCCAATTTTCCTTCGTTTGGATTTCGGGTATTGAGGGTGACTTTCCTTAGCACCAAGTCCCTGATGCCAAAATATCGAAGATTGGCTCTCGATCCATTATTTTTGGGCATCCAATCGGACGAGGGAGGCTCTATGTCTTTCATCCAATAGCTCTAATCTCATATTCATCGCCTCGTTATTTGACTCTTCTATTGTATATCAGAACCTAATGCTAGGTTCTTCGACCTCGACTGGTATCAGAGCTTCGGTGCTATAAACCAATGAGAACGGGGTAGCTCCGGTACTAGACTTCGATGTTGTGCAGTATGCCTAAAGACCTCGAGTAGGATCTCCTTCCATTTTCCTATGGCATCAGTTAGTCTCTTCTTAAGATTTTGGATGATAGTTTTGTTGGTCAATTCAGCTTGTCCGTTCCCATTGGGATGATAAGGTATTGATAGGATTCTTTTGATCTTGTGATCCTCGAGAAATTTGGTCACCTTGCTGCCGATGAGCTGCTTTCCATTATTGCACCCAATTTTGGAGGGCATCCCGAATTGACATATAGTGTGTTTCCAAATAAAGTCTATGACTTCCTTTTCCCTGACTTTCTCGAAAGCTTGTGCTTCAACCCTTTTAGAGAAATAATCAGTCATAAATACAATAAACTGAGCCTTACCTGGGGCCGATGGAAGAGGGCCAATGATGTCAATTTTCCACTTCATGGACGGCTATGGGGACAAGACCGAATGGATCACTTCCCCGGGTCGATGAATCATTAGTGCATGTCTTTGGCACTTATCGCATTTTTGAACAAACTCCTTTGCATCTTTCTCCATGTCGATCCAGTAATAACCAGCTCTGATCACTTTGTGGACCAATGATTCGACACAGGAATGATTTTCGCAATTGCCCTCACGGACTTCCCTTAGAATGTACTCGGTATCTCCTGGCCCCAAACATATCGCTAATGGACCATAAAACATCCATCTGAGTAGTATTTTTTCTTTGGATAGGGTGAATCGTGTTGCCTTTGTGCGCAAGGCTCTCGATTCTTTTGGATCTGATGGGAGCTTCCCATTCTTTAAATACTCTACGTATTTTTTTCTCCAATCCTAGGTCAATCTTGTGGATTTTATCTTGGCGTGACCTTCTTCGACCACTGATCTTATGAGTTGTACGACAACCCCCAAATTGAGTTCGTTGTCTTCAATCGATGACCCTAGGTTTGCGAGGGCATCGACCTCACTATTCTGATCTCGAGGTACATGTTGCAAGGTCCATTCCTTGAATTGGTGTACCTGTAGCTTATCCAAGTATCGCTGCATTTGGTCCTCTCAAACTTTAAAGGTTCCATTAACCTGGTTCACCACGATGAGGGAGTCACATTTGGCCTCGATCACCTCCGCTCCCAAGCCTTTGGCTAATTCGAGACCTGCAATCTTGCCCTCTTATTCGGGCTCATTGTTAGTCAATTTTGTAGGTCGGATAGATTTTCTAACTACGTTACCTATGGGCGGTTTCAGCACGATGCCGATTCTGGACCCTTTTACGTTCGAAGCATCATCCATAAAGAGGATCCAGATTCCCGAGGATGTACCCGATGTTACTAATAGTTCTATTCTAACCTCGAGTACGAGGGCTGGCGTGAAGTCAGCCAAGATTTGAGACTTCATGGTTGTTCAGGGTCGATATTCAATATCGTACCCGCTAATTTCTACGGCCCATTTGGTCAATCGACCCGAAAGTTCGGGCTTATGCAAAATATTTCGAGGTGGATAAGTTGTTACAACACATATGGGAGGACATTGAAAGTATGGTTTTAGTTTCCTAGAGGTTCTTATAAAAGCGAGCGCCAATTTTTCTAGATAGGGATACCTGGTTTCAGCCTCACATAAGGTTGAACTAACATAATAGATAGGGAATTGCATACCTCGTTCTTCTCAGACCAAAACTCCACTTACCGCTATCTCCGACACTGCTAAATATAAGTAAAGTTGCTCATCTGCTTTTGGCGTGTGAAGAAGCGGTAGGCTCGATAAGTACCGTTTTAGTTCCTCTAAGGCCTAATTGGCATTCCAGAGTCCACGCGATGTTATTCTTCTTCTTTAGTAACAAGAAGAATCGGTGACTCTTATCTGAGGATCTCAAAATGAATCGCACCAGGGCAGCTAAGTGCCCCGTTAAACTCTACATGGCCTTTACATTGTCTACTACCGTGATGTACTCGATAGCTTTGATTTTATCGGGGTTGATCTCGATTCCTTGATTAGATACCATGAAGCCAAGAAAATTGCCTGAGCCAACTCCGAATGCACATTTTTCTGGATTAAGCTTCATGTTTATTTCTTCAGTATACCAAAAGTTTCCTGCAAATGCTTCAAATGGTCCTCTGCTCGTATGGACTTAACTAACATATCATCAATATAAACCTCCATTTATTTTCTTATTTGTTCTTCGAACATCCAGTTTACTAGGCATTGATAACTTGCACCAGTATTTTTTATTCTTAATGGCATTACGTTATAGTTGTAGGTGCCGTACTTAGTGATAAACGAGTTCTTCTCTTGATTTTCCGAGTTCATTTGTATTTGTTTATACTCGGAATAGGCATCGAGAAAACTGAGAATCTCATGGCCGGTCGTGGCATCGATCATGCGATCGATATTAGGAAAAGGAAAAATCGTTGGGACATGTTTTATTCAGGTCTTTGTAATCTACACACATTCTAAGTTTATATCCCTTCTTAGGTACTACCGCTACGTTCGCCAACCATTCAAAATATTTTATTTCCCAAATGGATTCTAGTTTAAAAAGCTTGGTTACCTCGCCTTTGATGAAAGCATGTGTGACATCGGACTGGGGTCTTTTTTTTGCTTTACAAGATGGAACTTTGGTTCCTGGATTAGTTTATGAGTGGTGATTTCTGGTGGAATCCCTGTCATATCGAGATGGGATCAAGCAAAGCAATTCATGTTACTTTTAAGGAATTGAATTAGTTTTCCCCTGAGCTCGGGGGCTAGCCTTGCGCCCAGATATACCTTTCGTTGGGGCTGATGTTCGATCAATGTGATTTCTTCCAGCTCTTCGACCGTCGACTTGGTGGCGTCGGAATCATTAGGGACTATAAAGGATCGAGGTACCCCATAATCATCATCCTCGTCAGTCTCCTATTTTTCTAACTAGGTCGAGGCCGGCATCTGTGGTTGCTATTTGACCTCCTGTTTTTCCTTATTTGATCCTTTTGTTGATGAGAGTGCTGATATTGGTATCACTTTGTCGATTGCGAACATTTACTTGGTGGTGGGTTGCTCCCCGTAGACCGTTTTAACTCCCTCTGGTGTCGGGAAATTCAGAACCTAGTGAAGGGTCGAGGGTACGCCCTCATGTTGTGGATCCACGACCTCCCGAATTGGGCATTATACTTCATATCGCCCTCGATGTCATGGAACTTTATTTCTTGGATGGTTCTGGCCACGTTCACTGGAAAATTTATCTCGCCTTTGGTGGTTTCGCATGCTATGTTGAAGCCGTTAAGGACTCGAGCTGCAGGCACAACTTGATCTTGTAGGCTGAGCTATTATACGACCCTCGATCGAATGATGTTGGGCGAACTACCTGGATCAATCAAATCATGTTTAACTTGAGTCTTATTCATAAGTAAAAATATTACCAGTGCGTCGTTATGGGGTTGGACAATCACCTCTGCATCCTCATCATTGAAAAACAAGGTTCCTTCTAGTACGTAATCACGAATTTGCTTCTCCCTTGTAATCGACACCTTGGTGCGCTTAAATACTGATCCTTGAGGAATATAGACCCCTCCAATAATCATGTGGATCACGTGTTGTGTCTCTTCTTGCTCGTTCTGTCTATTGAATCTCTGTTTCTGAAGTGGTTCTTAGCTTTATCGCTTAAGAATTCTCGAATGTTCCCCTTGTTGAACAACCAGGCTACTTCCTCTCTTAGTTGTCTGCAATCTTTTGTTTTATGGCTATGGGTGCCATGATACTTACACATTTGATTGGGATTTCTTTGGGCTGGATTTGTCCAAAGAGGTCGAGGCCATCTAGTATATTTGATGCACCTGATGTCTGATACGATTGCTGATGCATCAATGTTGAAATTGTATTATGACAGTCATGGTGATTCTTTGGGCTTGACATTCATGTCGAATCCATTCTTGCTCATGAGCCCCCGAGAGCTCTGAACCCAATCATTTCTCCTTTTACCTCGAACGAGGTTGCGTCCTAGTCCGGTGTTTCTCCGATCCCCATCATATCGCTGGTAACGATCCCTGTTTGATCGTGGTTCCCGATCAATATCCCTTTTGATTCTGTCGACGGGCCTGATAGTATAGACGAACTTGGAAGAAGCTCCCAGCTGGTCGTCTTTGACCCTAATCTTTGACTGATATCGATTATGCATATCGTCCCAGGTAACAGCTGGGTATTCGATCAAGTTTTATTTTAATTGTTGTGAAGCAACCGAGCTTCGTACGTTTAATCCTTGAGTGAAGGCCTGAACGGCCAAATCATCGGCAACCGGTGGTAGATCCATATGTTCCATTTGGAATCGAGATTCAAACTCTCTGAGCATCTCGTTATCTTTCTGTTTCACCTTGAAGAGGTCCGACTTCCTATTCTCGACATTTATAGCTCCATCGTGTGCCTTAACGAAAGAATCTGCAAGCATGACAAAAGAATCAATGGAGTTAGGTGGAAAATTATGGTACCATGTCATTTCTCCCTTTGATAGGGTCTCCCCGAATTTCTTCAACAATACGGACTTGATCTCATCGTCTTCTAGATTATTCCCCTTAATCGCGCACGTGTAAGAAGTGACATGCTCGTTGGGATCGGTCGTTCCATTGTACTTGGGAATTTCTAACATGTGGAACTTTTGGGAATTTATTTTGGAGCCGCACTCGGGGGGAAGGGCTTTTGTACAAATTTCTTTCAATCCAAGCCCTTAAAAATCGGTGGTTCCTCAAGAATTTGATCAACTCTGGAGTTATATGTCTCCACTTTCTTGTCATTTGCTTCAATTTTCTTCTCCCCCGATTCAAATCGCTTTATCAACTCCTCGAGCATCTTCATAATAGCAGGGTCGGTTGCTGATTCATTTCCGTTTTACCTTCTTGACACCGATTCAGTCCTATGAACAACTTCCTGTGGTGGTTTGGGTTCGACCCTGCTCGGTGCATGGTTCTGATTTTGGAGTTGTCCTATTGCAGCTTGCTGAGCCTTCAACATTCTGAATATCGCTTGAAGGCTGATCCCCCTTCTTCATCGCATGGTACGCTCTGACCGGCTGATCGAACATCTCTGCGGATGCTATTCTCGGGGTCGACAGCCAAATTTGCATTAGTGGCAATATGGGAACTAACGTCGATTGGATCTACGGCCAGGACTCCATCGAGGTCAACTGGAGGTACTTCGTTCCTTAGGGCGGCTATGTTGTCGTTCTCGCCGTGGAAACCAAAGCCATTATTGATGTGTGTGGGTACTGCTTGAGAGTTCGACATGCTGATCCTGGAATAAAAGATACTCACAAGAACAAGTATAAAATAGTGTGTGTCATGAAAGTTAGTACCAGGCAATCACTATTATCCTTAGCCCCACAGTGTATGACAAACTGTTTACCCTAAAAATGGATAACAATCAAATTTATTTGTGGTTTTAAGGACACGTAATTTTGCTTGGTACAAACTTGAGAAAATATGTTAATTGATATTAAATTTGACTATAAAAAAAATAAAGCAAACCAAATGAGGCAAGCAGCTCTGGCCCTCAAAACAGGTCGTCCTCGAACCAAATGAATGAGCCAAGTAAGATATGAATAAAATAACAGAGTAGTGAGAGCTTAAAGAATAGTATATTGCTTTGAATTCTATTAATCTTATGACTTTACAAATGATTAGACCCTCTTTATATAGTAGAGGAATCCTATTTATGGTATAATTCTAAATATAGTAAGAAATCTCATGATTGGCTAATTAACCGGCCTCATCTTGATACGTGCCGAGATTTCCGCCGTGATCCTTGCTCGATCATGGATAATTTCGGCTTAGCGTTACTTGACTAGGCAAACATCCTTCGATACCGCTCGTTCTCCGTGTCGCATGGTCTCGATCTTGGCTGATCTCGTCCCTATCCGGTCTCTGAATTAAGGGTTCAGCAATCTAACTTCGTATTGAGGCTCGATATAAAACGAGGCAGAACTGTGGCCTATCATGATCCAACTTTGTTTAGTCATAAGAAGGGCAGGCCCGTTCTGACCGTATACACTGATAAAGAATAACATAAATGTACAAATTTAATTTAGAGAAAATCTCATTTTATACCTATTAAGCCCAAACTATATACCTTTTAATACCCATGCCCAAACTATTTACTATTCATACCCAATCGGCCCAATTTATTTACCCGGTCCACATATTTTACGCGGCCGAAGCTACCCATTGTCTTTAAAGCCTTATCTTCGTTCTTTACACTAGACTAAAGAATCCAGCCCACCTACTTCACCCGGCCCAAGCTACCCACGCTTGTCTTCGTCCTTTAACAGTTAACACTAGACTAGAGAATAGTTTCCAAATCTCCATAGCCAACCCAAGAGAACGCATATTTCACCCACATTCGAGTTCTTAATTTTTTCTTCTGATTCCGTTCTATCTCTTCGTCTAGTACCTATTTTTGGGTGAAATTTTTGCTTTGGGTGAATTTTTTGCTTCTGAAAGTACATTTTAGTGAAAGTGGGTTTTCAAAATCATAGAATTTTTGTGTTTTTCTTTGTACTTTTGTGAATCAATGTCTATGGGTTGTTGTTTTCTCTATAGGTCGGAAGCATTATGTGCGTAGATGGTGGTGCCGTGGACAATATCATTCTTCAACACAAGTAGCTGCTGAATCCATTGCCTCAACCATGTCCGGTCCTAGTTTTTCCTTATTTTTTGATTCTCAGTCTCTATTTAGTCGTAACCCTAGCAGTAGTCATGTTGAAAACACAACTGAAAATGTAGAATTAGAGGGTGAAAAAGGCAACAATATTAATGCTTCGTCAGTCGATGAAACTCCCTACCAGTCATTACCTGACACAAATTTCGAACTAGTCATAGGAGGTGTTCCTGTGACTGATAAGGGAAAAGGTGAAGTTGTTGAGGATTCTGAGTTAGGGGGAAGCCGACGTGAATCTGTGCCTAAAACAGAGACTCAACCAGTAGATGTTGATTGTAGCGATGATTCTCAGTTAAAGAAGAAAAAAATTGGTGTCGCACCCAAGAAGGTAATTTTCTTAAAATTATGATCTGTGAGATTTTGAATGTATAGTACATTGTTATTTTTTGATTTCCTGTTATGTTTTTGTATTATATTATAGTTATAGTCAGTTATGTTAATTTTAAGTGAATTCTATTTCTTAAATAATTTATATAATCATGTTTTGCATTGTTGAGATTCCCTTGTGCCTATAGACATAGTGTATGTGTGTTATGTGATAGTTTTTATAGTTATAGACAGTTGTTGGAACAACCACGTACAACTATTTACCCTATTAGTATAGCTATATACTATCATATGCCTCTGGATCCTTTTTTGGTTGTCTTCGCTATTTGTTTTTCCTTTAATAATTGTAGTATCGTACAGTATATTGAAAATACTTTATAGCTGCATACCTTTTCACTTTTTCTCTTTATTCCTATATGTCATATAATAGTAGTATAGTCATTTATAGTTGCCGGAAATTAGCTAGTAGAATTGTATACCCTGCTGGTATAGTTATATGCCGTGTTGGTATCGTATGGTGGTTGTAATATTTTTGGTTGGCTTAGTTACATTTTTAAGTGAATTCTATTTTTGAAATTATTTTATATGAACATGTTTTGTAGTGTTGGGATTTTCTTGTGCCTATGGACTTAGATTATAAACCAAAGGTTGATTGGGATACCAACTGCCATGTTATTCATCAATTGAAAGAGAATTTATCAAAGAGGCAACTTTGACTATTTAAGAAAACATGCTTTGGCTATTTTTTGAATCTGCCACCAGTTATTGTGCAGATTCGGGTTATGCACCATTTGCTTATTAGAGAAGTACATCATGACGTGAAAAATGAGATGCGGTTTGTAGTGAATGATACTAGGTTGCGCTTTGTTTTGGGTGAATTTGCACTTGTTACTGGGTTGAAATGTAAGGGTAATACAAGTATAGAGAGCATAGCAGAGAATAGGTTGATTTTAAAATATTTTGGGACTGCATCCGTGACATTGGCCCAACTAGTAGACTGTTTAAGAAGAAGAAATGGGAAATAGATGATGATGCGTTGAAGATAGTAGTTCTTTATTTTGTGAATAGCTTCTTACTTTCTCAACTCAAAACAAAGGTTATTCCACGGTCTTACATTAACTTGGTTGAGTGCGGTGATTTTAATAATTATCCCTGTGGTATAGATGTTTATAACGCTACAATTGACTCGTGTTCCAACAAGTTTCAAGATAAACCTTCTTTTTACAATCTCGGCGGCTTCCCGTTGGCTTTACAGATTTGGTTGTATGAATGCTGCCCAAGTTTGGATGGTCACTTTGCTGATCAAATTGGAAACAAACTTCCACGAATTTTGAATTGGGTAGTCATGGGTCAAATACCGAATGAGCGAGTTGCTTTGCGAATGTCTAGCTTGCAAAGTGAGCAGGTAATTTTCTCATAGTTTTATTGCCTCTCTTAATGTTTTTGTACAGGAGTTTAGTCACGGATAGTTGTAGCAATATCCCAAATCAATGATATTCTCTGTTGGTATACATATATACCATATTGGTATCATATGGTAATAGGGATCATTTCTGCTACTTATACTTTTATTGCTACTTATACTTTTAATGTTCTCATTCTTTTATTGCATCTTTTAATATTTTTTGTACAATATTTTATTCATGGATAGTTGTAGCAATATCCCAGATCAATGATATTCTCTGTTGGTATAAATGTATACCATATTGGTATCGTATGGTAATAGGGATCTTTTCTTCTACTTATTATTTTATTGCTACTTACTTTTAATTTTCTCATATTTTTATTGCATCTTTTAATATTTTTGGTACAGTAGTTTAGTGACAGTTAGTTGTAGCAATATCCCAGATCAGTGATATACTCTGTTGGTATACATATATACTATATTGGTATCATATGGTAATAGGGATCTTTTATCTTTCCATATTTTATTATCATTTCTATTTCTAACTAGTGTGCTTAATAATTGCAGCTAAAGAACATCACCCCAATTGATGATGAGAAGCAACTACTTGATGTGTGTGGTCTAAACTTTGAAATTGAAGTTGAGTGCATTGACAGTCAGCCCGATAGCTTTCAAGTTTTTGGCACTCAATTACCTAAGACATAAAGTATGCATGAAAGTATTGGAGGTGATTCCCAACCTACCAATGCTGAGGTAATGAAGGAGTTACAAGGTTTGAAGCTTTTTGTAGAGACCAAGTTTGAGGAGGTGCTTGCAGCTATTGGTAGGAAGTCAATGAATCTAGAGAAAAATTCAGCGGTATTGATCTTTTATATAATATAATGCTATAGTATATTATTCAAAGATGTAATATATGCTTATAGGATACTATTCCATTCTTTACTTTTAGTGCACATAGTATTCTTGTAATATACATAATAATAAAATTGTTAGTTTCTCATTTTCAGCATAAGCAACAGGATAATGATCCTGACTTTCATGAGATGCATAGTGATTATGACCAGTTTGAAAGGGGCCACGTTGGGAATGATCATGTAGTTATTGGAGATAGCACGCCCAAAGCTCCTTCTAGTATGTAAATCACAGATTTGATTTTTTTTTGCTGTTGTTTTTTGAAAATAGTACTCTTGCTTATACTTTTATATGTTTAGTATCTGGTTTTGGTGGGGTTGATCAAGATGGAGGTGTCACTGGTGTCAATGTGAAGAACGTCACAACAAGTCATGGCGTAGTTAATGATGATTTGCGTTCTGGTAAAATATTGTATATGTAATATTTTTATTCTTTTTTTTATTTATTTAACTCTACGTATTTGTGCGTTCACTAACATTTTTTTAAAACTTTTTTCAGCCTCTTCGTAAATGAGCATGATTTTGGCTTGGATTCTAATTTTGAACTATCTGCATCTGCAATTGATCAAATCACCACCATTACATAACAAACAACATATAAGCAGTCATCTCATGATTGTAAAAAGTCGGGTCCTGCTCCGCTGCCATCAGGAATCCCGGCACAGACACGAGCAGATGTTGTTACTGAGTCTAATACTGCTCCACAAGATATGATGTTAATGTTACTAATTCTATAGTTAGTATGTAAATGATAGGTTCTTGATAGTTTTTCTATTTAAGTAGTGATGCTGATAATGTTTTTATGTGTTCAACATCTTGGGTTGATGGTGTTAGCCAAGTGGATGTTGGTGGCAGTAATGTGAATTTGCCTTCTGGTAATGTCTTCTATATATAATTTCTCATTCTTTTTTTTCTAAATTTCTTAACTTTGTATATTTGTTTATTCACTAGCATTTTCTAATTTAAGCTCCATGTCGACACGGGGGTGATCTTCACTTGGATTCTGATTTTGAATATACTGATTCTCAACTTGATCTAATTGTTGCCATTACACAAGGAGAGAGACGTAATGTAAATCAATCTGGAAATGAACTGACAACTCGTGCTATAAATAAGTCTAAAGCTGATCAGTTGGTATCAAGAAGTATTGTCCAGACACAAATAGATGTTGAAATTACTCCTGCAGTTTTCACACGGAGAAGGCGCCCTGCAGCTGTAAAACAGTCGCCGTATAGGAATGACTAACAATCTGGTGTTAGTGCAGTTGGGGGATCCTCAAAGGTTATCAAAGGAAGATTTCCATTTGTAAATGACATTTCAGTGGTTCTTGATTATAAGCTTACGACTGCATTCTCAAACTTTGTCGAAGCAAACATGCAATTGGGAGAGTGCGTATTCGTTTCCATGTACTTTTGTTTTCATGTTTTCTTAATTTTTGTTGTTACATTTCTTATCCATATCTTCTTTTATACAAAATAGGGAAGTGTATTTACCTGGCAGGCCACTGTCTAGTTCGGTATGTGTACTTCTTTTTATTTTTGTTGTTGTAGTAGTTTATTCATATTGTTAGTGTTAGTCATGTTTTCTTTCTCTCTTTTTTGCAACACTTAAATATTATATTCTACTATCTTAGGAAGAAGGCAAAATATGGAATTAATATGCCAATCAAAGTCACAACTACAGATACTCTTTTTAATAATATCATTCAAAAGGTTTTCACAGAATTTGTAAAAGGTTGGAAACAAGATCATTTGATTGATAGATTAGACGCTATCATGGAGTACATGAAAGGATTTAGGATGCATTGCAACACTCCATGGCACCAGGTTGATCATGTCCTTTTTCCAATTAATTTGGCAGAAAAGTGGCATTGGATATTGGGGTATGTATCATTCCACAAGAGATGTTTTTATGTATATGACTCGCTATGCAGTCGAAAGCACAAAAAAGCTATTCAAAAGGTGGCAGAGGCATATGCTGTGTTGATCCCCCTATTTCTAGTTAGTATTGAATTTTATAACCAAAGAAGTGACATTGTAGTACAAAATGGTGCACATTGGAAAGGAGTTGACTGATCCTTTTGAGATTGAACTGATTACAAATCTGCCAACACAACAAAATTCGTAAGAATAGTTACTTTTTTTACTTTGTTTTCCTCATTCATATTAACATTTTCACTTCTAATTGATTTTTATATTCTATTCATTTATTTTATTTCAGAGATTGTGGAGTATATGTTGCATGCTTTTCTGAGTATATTATTGAATATCTCCCAATCCCTGTTGCCAATTTTGATGTGGATGGTCTTCGAGCTAGGTTTGGTATACTGTTGTGGTACTATGGGAGGAACAAGCAGTTGCATGGCGAATCAAGTGAATATGAGGCTCCAGTAGCACCTAAAAAGACTCGTGGAAAGAAACGCAAAAAGTAGTATAGGTCTCTTTTTGGTTTTAGTTAATCGTAGCATGAAAACTTTGCAGGATTTTAATAGTTTTTGGTGAAGTATGGTATTTTGCATTATTAGATTGTAAAAATGCTAGCTTTTAAAAGTATTTTCTAGGAATACAATTGTAATAGTACAATATGTTGCTATAACTGTTTTAATGTTGGAATGTATCTTCAGTTTGTTTTATTAGGCTTTTCTTAGGCTTCTTCCATAAAGTTGTTGGTTTATTAGGAGTGCCTTTCGGAGACAGAATTTTGTCAGCACTTGAAGTCAAGCCATTAGTGTAGAACATGGCTGTTATAGCAGCACTGTTAGTTCCTACTGCTACTGCCATTTGTAGTAGGGGGAGCATTGTTAGTTTGTTGTAATACACCAGCAGAAGTTATTTTTGGAGGTGTATTTTTAAGGGAGTTACGATGTTCAAAAAGAGGAACTATGTTGTTATTTTGTTGAAGGACAGGGCGAGCATTGATTTGAATGACAAGAACTATTTTTAGAAAGTGAACTAGTTTTGAAATTATATTGAGAGTAGTTGTTAGTTGTAGTTGAATCTAAGAAAATCTGTGCATAATTTGCATTGCTGCACCAGTTGTATTCTGTAAAGATTTTGGTTCAGGTATATTAGTGCAGTAGAACTATATACCAATCAGGTATACTTATATACCATTTGGATATCACATTGTATTTGAGTACCTTTTTTCCTGCAGCAACTAGATGTAAGTACTGACATGAGTTGCAAAGCGTGCGCATTTTGGGCATCACGTTGTATTTGGTGCACCATTTGTATTTCTGCGCATATTTTGTTTTAGCCATATTAGTGCAATAAACTATATACCAGTGAGGTATACAAATATACCATTTGGGTATCACCTTGTATTTATGTACCTGATGATGTACAATAACTGCATGTAAATGGCTTCCAATTTTTTATACTTCAATACAGACATGAGCTGTAAAGCGTGGCCATTTTGTTAACGATGTATGTACAAATGTTGCATTTGCGGCACCACTTCTATTTCTGCACATATTTTGATACTAATAAGGTATACAGATATACCACTTGGGTATCACATTTATATTTTAACATTTTTTTCCTGCAGCAACTAGATGTAAATGCATCCCACTTTTATATACTAAAATAGAAAATAAACAGATTCTTATTGAAAACACAAGTAGCCATATAAATTTGTTGTCAAAAAGTAATTTCGCAAAGAATCATCATACCAAATATATGTCTAGTGCAAGAAATGCATTTTATTTCTTTGCAATTCAAATGCTATGATTCTATGATATATAAGTTCTATAAAAACATTGAAGCATTATATCAATCTCTCTTTGGAATATTTCGGCATGTTCTCCGGTTGTGTCCTTTTCTTCCGCATAGTGCACATGTAACTGTATTTCCTTCCTAGCCTCCTATGCCTCTCTTCTTTTTAGGTATTCCTGGTTTGATTTTTCCTTTTGGTGGCAGTACCACCTGCTAAGAGACATGTTATGAAATTTTCCACGTTGTTTCATCAGGCAAAGGATTTACTGATATCTCATATGTTTTCAGCAAGTAGTCTATGTTGTAGTAATCCGAGCAATACTTGTATGAATCCATATGGAATTTTTGTATAACTGCCATTGCATGTGGACATGGAATATCGTCTAGCTGAAACCTTCCACAAGTGCAGTTCTTTTCATGTAGGCGCACCACATTTCTTGTTTGGCCATCAATTACTAAATGTAAGAATTCAGTTGATGGCAACACCTAGTATAATTTTAATTAAGAAAAGTCATTAGCTATATGAAGTAACAGTATTTTTTTAAATAACAATATTCAGTTGTTTAGTGAAATCACTAAGGTAAAAAAGTAAAACTATAGTACATGCAGTGTTTTTATAATTTTGAAAATGCATACCGTCATCGTCTGTGATAAGATAGTATTATCTGCCAATATTTTTTCATACTTTGCACCAATCTTCAATGATTCCACTGCATCCTTCCGATTGGTGTAATTCTATTTTTGAATTAATGTTGTCATAAAGTCTAGCAAATTCACAACTGGGAGGTCTCTTGCGTGCTTGTTTGCTGCATTTACTGATTCCGCAATATTCGATGTCATGGTCATGGTTCTATTTGCCTTGGAATGCGCCCGAGACCATTTATCATATCCAATATCCATCAGGTATGTTTTCACTCTACTATTAATAGCTTCTAACTCTGCCATATGCCTGTTGAATTCTTCAACAGTGTATGCTCTTGCTAACGCAAAGTATACTTCTTTGATTTGTTTTAGGCTCTTCCTGAAGTTTGTCTTTATGTTGTTCCACAAATGGAACATACATGCAAAATGAGGGACTTTTGGATAGACAATTGAAGTTGCTTTCCATATACCATCATGTATGTCTGATACAATGCACATTCCCTCTCTTTGTCCATAGGTTTCTCTGAACTGCACGAAGAACCACTCCCACGATGCATCATTTTCTGAATCAACAACTGCATATGCGAGGGGTAGAATTTGTCCTGTAAACCTAAAGAACAAAATATCAATTACAACATACTATATTAATTTAGCATTTCATATAGTAGTATAGTTATAGGTAGGTGCAGGTGTGTAGCAAAATAACTATATACTATGTTGGTATCATATAATATTTGAAAATCTTTTTTGTTTCTTTAACTGAATGTAATTGGATTGTACAACAATATTAATTTAGTATTTCATATAGTAGTATAGTCATATGTAGGTGCAGATATATAGCAAAATAATTATATACTCTGTTGGTATACTTGTATACCATACTAGTATCATATAATATTTGAAAATCTTTTTTGTTTCTTTAACTGAATGTAATTGGATTGTATTCTTACCCTCTGCATCCTGCGTGGAAGCTGTGAGTATGGTCCCTCTATATGTTGACTTTAAAAAACTTCCATCAACTATAATTGTTGGCCTACAATAGATCCATCCTCTAATCGATGCATATATAGCTATGAATGCATACAAGAAGCTCCCATCTCCTTCAGTGTGTAGTCGTGTCACTGATCCTGGGTTAGCATACTCTAACATATAAAGATATGTTGGCATTTTCTTGTATGACTCACTTGGTGTTCCTCTCAACAATTGCATTGTTTTTTCTTTTGATCTCCATGCTTGATGTAGTTTAAGTCCATGCCATATGCTTTTTGGATGTCTCTCTGGATATCTGTTGGTGTATATATGATTTTCGGGTCAACAAATTTATCTTGTACCACAGTTGCAACAAAAGCTGAGACAGGTTGCTTTTGTGAACAAAATCTCTTATTAGTTAAACAATTGTGGACAGAATTGAAATCCGTCATTTTGAAAAGATTTGATGCTCGCAAGCTTGATGCTTTCAGTCTCCAAGTGCATATTTCATCCACTCATTCAAGGATATATCTGTTTATAATACAAATACAGTTATGTATCATGTTTTATTGATAAAAACACACACAAAAATCCGTACAATTATATACTCACATAGTATACTCATATAGCATACCTATATACTGTATCAGTATCATATTTTGCTGATAAAAAACATAAATAAAGCAGCACAATTCTATACTCACATAGTATACTGATTTAGCATACATATATATACTATATTGGTATTATGTTTTACTGATAATAACAAAGACAAACCAGTATAGTTATATACTCGCATAGTATACAGATATAGCATTCTTATATACTATACCAGTATCAGTGATAAAAAATATAGACAAACTAATACAATACCATACTCGCATAGTATATTGATTTAGCATACTTATATACTATACATGTATCACATAGTTTTTTACTTGAAAACATGCAGAAGAAGCTTCTTGGGCATGATTTATTAACCCGATATTGATATTTTTCTCTAACGGCATACTGTTTCATAACGAGAGCCAGCATGTTCTTGTCTTTGTAAATTTGTCTGTTTTCAACTTTTTGATGAAATTGATCAGTTATGATATTTGCAACATCAAGTTCTAAACTGGTGTTATCTCCTTCTTGCACATCAAATGTACTAATCATATCAATGCTTTCAAATTGTGCAATTTCTAATGAAATTGGAGCAACATCGAAACTGGAGGTGCTTGCAGCTATAGTATTTTTAGCAAACGACACACACAGGGGAAGTGTTGTCATCCCTGCACTTGATTTTTTCAATTCCATGTAAACACTAACACTCATATTGCTACAAATTGTAATTGGTGGATATCCTTGAGCAATAACATACTGAATAACTATTGTGTTACTGCCCTTTTGCAATTGCTTTGCAATTTCTCTAAGAAGTTGTTCAAATTTCCAATAGGTCTTTAGTAGAATTGCATCAACATGAAAATTTATGAAATTATTGTTATCATCCCATTGTCCACTATGCTGCAGCAAAATTGGTATATTTTTCATGATTCGGAAGTTATAATCACTTTTATGTCCAAAATTGATTCTCAAAAATGCAAATTTCAACAGTGTTGATATCAAATATTGAATTTCAACAACAGATTTTTCGAAATCAAACCTCTAGATCTCCAGATCTCCAAACCGAGATTAGAATTTTCAGCTAAAAATTCAAAAGTTTGAGCGCTAAACTTCTATAATACTTATAATTTTTGACATTATGCTCTGCCAGCGAAATCAAAATCCGAAAACAAGATGCGAATCAACATCTTCGTTAGCGATCTTCAAATTAGGGGATGTCGGTGGAAATCTCAATTTTGTGCGCTTATTTTCTGAAATTTTGAGCAGTTTTTGGGTTTTTATAGGTAAGGCATTAAGCGTGGGGTAGTTATTTTGATATACCCGTTTGTTTATTAAATGGGTAGGAGATTGTAATCATTTAATGGGTAGAATTCTTTTATGGGTAGAGCAGGATAAATAGTTTCACTTTTATAGGTACTCCTGTCTTTTCCCCCTTTAATTTAGTCACCGTCCTTCAACCCTTGTTTTTGAGAGAATAGATAGGAGGAAGGATGAGAGCAACGTTTTATTATGGAAAAAAAAAATATTATTATGGGGTTTCAAGAAGAAGAATTAACATAAAATAACTTATCAACCAACCACTTAAAGTATAAATAGTTGGCGGATGTATAATGTGTGTATAATCATATATTATTAGTGTTGAAGTTGTACAAACTAGAAAAAGTAAACAGTGAATCCGATTGACTATTTGTGTAAAGATCCCTTAAAAAAAATCAAGGCGTAGGGCAGATGTTTCAACGACTTGGGCCTTCAGCCAACTACGAGATACACTTTTCAGGGTGAAGTACACCAATAGCCCTCAAAGTGGATGGTCTTGAATTTTTGTTTCCGCTTGCCTCATGGGCAGAACTTTAAGCTTGACAAGTATTTCCCTCGCTTGCCCCATGTATAACTTTTAACTTTTGACTTTGAAGTTCTGCCCACGAAAAAAGCAGGGGTAAAAAATTAATACCACCCCAAAAAGTATTATATTCCTGCAAATATTTTTGCACTTTTTTCCATCAAAACTGGGCTGATAAGTCTCTGATCCCACAAAGTTTAAATGTGCAGTTGAAACTTTGAGACAAGTTAATTGTGGATTATCTCTAACGATAAAAAGGCAAGGAACTTTAATAGTGATTTAACGATATCAGATTAAGTACAAACTGTTGGAATCCAATTTAAGATTTTGTGAACCTGACTAAACTAATTAAAATTTTTATGTATAAAATTCCAAAACTCCACTTACATTTTCAATATTTAATTTCTCATTATGGCTCTTTCCTTGATTAACATTTTCTTCTTGTTACTGATCACGCCCCTTGACCTTTCAATAGCAAGAAAATGCATCTTTTCCTCGAAGTATGTGGTACATATTATCAACAAACTTCCTTCTAACTCCCCAAAACTGGAAGTATGTGGCTACCATAATCTTACCAAAATCAAGACTTTAATTGGTCATTTTGTGAGACATTTCTCAATAAAACTTTATTCTTTTATCATTTTTGCGAGACAAGAGGGGTTGCTATGATGGTAAGCAACCTCCACTTCCAACTAAAAGGTTGCGAGTTCGAGTCTCCCAAGAGCAAGGTGGGAAGTTCTTGGAGGGAAGGATGTTGGTGGTCTATTTGAAAAGAACCTCTCTACCCCAAGGTAGGGGTAAGGTCTGCGTACACACTACCCTCCCCAGACCCCACTAAGTGGGATTATACTGGGTTGTTATTGTTTTTGTCATATTTGGTGGGGTTTAAAGGAGAAAAAAATTGATGTGTTTAATGACCCATATACCTGTGTCAAAGGTTCAGGAAATCCAAATGTTCTAACTAACTGTAAATGGGAGGTGAGGAAAGATGGTTTTTATTTGGAACAATATAATAATGTAAGTGATACATATTATATGTATCACTATTTGGAGTGGTCTTAGGGAATAAGATGTTTATGTTCTTGTTCAAGTGAGAAGGACAAAAGACTGAATTTTACAGTAACTTCCTTTCTTATTTATCTTGATCTTGTAATTCTTTTTTTTTTTCTCCAATTGATCTTGTTATTCTTAACTTCTCGCCTTTGAGAATAGTGGAATATCAGCAAGTCAATCAAAATGGCAAATAAAACTTCGTTTCTTTCTGATAGAACATGATGCTATTTATTTTTCCGTTACAAAAATTAGCTTTTCGACTTAAATCTTATATTGACTTTTGACACACATAGCTTGAAACCTCAATGGGGTAAAACAATGCTAACACCAGGATACAGGGAGGGATCCATCAGCTGTTAGCAGGGGCGGAGCTACCGTATGAGTTACGGGTTCGGATGAACCCAGTAGCTTTTATTTAGACCTTGTATTTTGTATTAAAAATCTATTAAATATATAGAACTATTTAATCGTAAACCCAGTAACTAAAGGAGCCATGAGTTCGATGGCTAATTCCAAACCCATAAACTTTACATCCTGGCTCCGTCTCTGTATGTTAGGGATTTCAGAAAGAGTGTTCGATATTAAAAAGAGTGAGAAAACTTATATATTTCCTCCTGAAAAGTATCATTTTAGTCTAATCAATTTGGTCCAAAATAAGTGTTGCTTTAAGAATAAGATGCATTAGTTATTTTTTTCTGAATCTATCCTTCTCAAATAAATGATCTATCAAATTTCCTAACAAAGTTCTACAATCTTAAGAAATAACAATTTCTTTTTTTCAGAAATAACAATTATGATTAATGGTATTATATATTTAGTTGATTATTGTGCCAAAATTTTAAACGTGTTTATACAGGAAAGAGGTTATAATTATATATATTGTTGACCAAATGTACAGAGTATGAGTATCCAAGGTTTAGCTATATTCATATAAGTAGAATTACATAAAGAGAAATAAAGATAAATTAAAAATAAAGAGGCAAAGGACATTGTGGTGATTCAATGGATTTGAAAAGGAACAAATTGTTAGGAACCCAAATCAGGATTTTGTAAGAGCTGACTAAACTTAATTCGTCTTTCATGACAAACTTCAATGAAGCAACAAATAGTCTTTTTTCCATTAATTTGGTTTGGTGTGATTTAAACATTTAAAAATCGACTTAATTAATTTGGTTTCTTTTTAGGAGGATACCAGCTCAATTCGAACTAAGAACACCTCTATTCACCAATAACATCAATAAGATCATTCTTTGTACTCGCTCACCAAAAATGAATAGATGCCGACGTCTTTTCTCAGTCACCAAAACCTAGAACTTTACAAGAGGATGTGACATAATTTGTCCATCCTATTTAATAATTGTTCAATGTAGTCGTCTAAAACTATTGTGTATATTCCTATGATTCAAATGACATATTGATTTTATGATGTCTTTGTAGAATTTTGTAGCTGTCGCAACTTCCATATGTTCTCACTTAGACTGCAAAAAATCCGACTATTTGGACGGGAAGGTTGAAAATCATTGAACAACTTTTCCGATGTAAAGCTTTTATCCACAATAAATTAACTAATAATGTAATTTTTCTTTACATATCAAAGTATGTATCAGCATATATAACTTAATTAATCAAATTTTGACTTGTCGATAGGTTGGTGGTGAGATTGCTAAGTTTCCTGGTGATTTTTTTTTGTTATAGATGAACAGTCCGTCGAAAACTTGAAAAAATTATCATAATTTTTTATGAATGGACGGCTGTCTCAATATCCGAAAACTTTTCGACAGCCTCTCTGTTTAAAAATATTATGGGTTTGTGGAATATTTGACCATTTTTGGGTGCCGCATTTCAAAATTTGTGCAACTTTAGATACCTCTGAATTCGATTTCTCAGAATTTACCTCTCATTAACTTGAGAGGAAGTGTTGAAATTAAATTGTGATTAGGACAAGAGAGATAAGGTTTGGCATGATAGGATTAACTCATTACAGTTATCCTTTATAACAATCATTTTCTACAACAATATTTTACTATATATCGACCAAATTTCTTTGCAATCAATTTTTTTGTGTTATGTGTAATGGCCTGATTGGTCGTTTTGAAAATTTAAGCTCCGTTCGGCGGCATAAGGTCGTGAACAATTTCATATTATGTGTATCGACTTGGGTGCATGGTTGAATTCAGTTACCGGATGATTCGGAGTTGAATTGGAAGAAGGAATCTAGTTTTGGAAGCTTAAGCGGTGAGAATTTGATCGGAGTTTGACTTTTGTGTAAACGGCCCCGGAATTTGACCGCTTCTGCGTGAGCCTGGCCGCTTCTGCGGTCATGAAGGCCTGGGTAATTGCTCGCTTTTGCGATGGCCGCTTTTGCAGTCTAGAGATCGCACCTGCTATTAAACTCGCTTCTGCGGTTTCCCCTTTCGCTTCTGCGGTGCTACTGGTGCGGCTGTAAATCCGCAAGTGCGGTCCCAGGCCTGGTTAGCTGAGTTCGCAGATGCAGACTCTTTTCTCGCAAATGCAATTGAGCAAATGCACTTAATTACCCGCAGATGCGGAAAATGCTGGGCAGAATCATATAAGTCGAGGGTTTGGTCATTTCTCCATATTTTGAGTTTTAAACTTCGGATTTGGAAGCTTCTTTTGGGGTATTCCAAGCAAAACGATTAGGCAAGTGTTCTTCACCTAGAATCTAACATATTTCATGATTTTATCTTCATTTTCATCATTTAATTTGTGTTTTGAGTGGAGGAAAATATTGGTTTTTGAAGAAAATTTTCAAAAATGAAAAATTATGATTTGAGGGACGAAATAGTATCGGAAATTGATAATTTTTGTATGGTTGAACTCATATTGGAATAGGTAGTCAGATTTTGTAAAATTTGTCGGGTTCCGAGGTGCGGGCCCGAGGGTCGACTTTTGGACCGATTTTTAGATTTTGTTAAAGATTGAGACTTTATGATCCGGAATAGTTTTTATGAGTTTTATTTGTGCTTTGAAGTTACTTTGGTTAGATTTTAGCCCTCCGGATTTCTTTCTGCCGAGAAGTGCATTTTAGAGTATCTTGCTTAAGGAGTCTGTATTTACTTATAGAACTTGTTTGTATGTTTAGACGGGGTCCCGGGAGCCTCGGCTGTGATTCAGACGAGTTTCAGATGTTTTGCATAGTTTTGAACAGGTATGGTTGGTGTTTTCGCACCGGCGAACTTGGAGCGCAGGTGCGGCTCCACTTCTGCGTAAGCCTTGCCGCTTTTGCGGTCATGAAGTCCTGGGTAATTGCTCGCTTCTGTGGAAGCTAGCGCGCAGGTGCAGTGGCTGCTTTTGCGGTCCAGAGATTGCACCTGCGATTAAACTCGCTTCTGCGGTTTCCCCTTTCGCTTCTGTGGTGCCACTAGTGCGGCTGTAAATCCGCAGATGCGGGCCAAGGCCTGGTTAGCTGAGTTCGCAGATGTAGACTCTTTTCTCGCAAATACGATTGCACATATGTGCTTAATTACCCGCAGATGCGGAAAATGCTGGGCAGAATCATATAATTCGAGGGTTTGGTCATTTCTCCATATTTTAAGATCCATAAAAGTTGTTGGGGCATTTGTTAGCCCGAACGACATCACCAAGAACTCAAAGTGCCCATATCTTGTCCGGAAGGCCGTCTTTGGAATATCCTTCTCCTTAACCCTCACCTGATGATACCCTGAACGTAAATCAATCTTGGAGAAATACTTGGCACCCTGGAGTTGGTCAAATAGGTCATCAATTTTTGGAAGTGGATACTTGTGCTTTATAGTAGACTTATTCAACTGTCGATAGTCGATACACATCCGTAACGACCCGTCTTTCTTCCGCACGAATAGGACTGGTGCACCCCAAGGTGAAGTGCTAGGTCTAATGAAGCCCTTATCCAGCAAGTCCTTCAACTGCACCTTTAACTCTCGCAACTCTGCCGGGGCCATTTTGTATGGAGGGATAGAGATCGGTTGAGTGTCAGGAAATACATCAATGCTAAACTCAATCTCCCTTTCAGGAGGAAGGCCCGGGAGTTCATCTGGGAAAACATCTGGGAATTCGTTGATCACGGGGATTGATTGTAAAGTAGGCAGTTTCGCCTCCGCATCCCTAACGCGAACGAAATGATAAATGTAACATTTTGAGATCATTTTCCTTGCCTTAAGATAGGAAATAAACCTACCTTTTGGTGTAGCAATATTCCCTTTCCATTCAATGATGGGTTCACCAGGAAATTGAAACCTAACCATCTTCGTACGACAGTCAACATTTGCATAGCATGAGGCCAACCAGTCCATTCCCATTATCACATCAAAATCAACCATTTCTAACTCAAATAAATTTGCCGAGGTTTGACGACTACAAATCATCATAGTGCAACCTCTATATACCCTTCTAGCAATCACAGAATCTCCTATCGGAGTAGATACCGCAAGGGGTTTACTTATCAATTCAGGTTCAATGCCAAACTTATTAGCCACAAAGGGTGTAACATATGATAATGTAGATCCCGGATCAATCAGCGCATATACATCATAAGAAAACACAGATAATATACATGTAACAACATCTGGAGACGACTCGAGATCCTGTCGACCTACTAGAGAGTAGGTTCAATTTTGACCACTCCTCAAACTCGGCACTGCACCTCTACCTCTACCACGACCTGTCGATTGCTGAAAACCCCATGCTGGAGGTCGAACTGATAAGGAAGAAGCAGACACAGATCCAGTCGGCTGATCCATACCATCACCTCCCCTGTTAGGACAATCCCGCATCATATGGCCAAGCTGTCCGCAAGAATAACATGCATCAGAACCTCGATGGCACAATCCATAGTGGGCCTTGCCGCACTGATCACAACGTGGTGTTGTGGGTCTCGTCTGACTAGTATCCCTGTGATGTTGCGAGCCTGATGCCTGCAAACTCTGACCTGGACCAGAATGGGTAAATCGATCATATTGAGGCCTCTGAAACTGTGGGGGAGCACTAGCTACAGGTGGCGCCGAACTCCTCGAAGATTGGGGCCTGACTCTGCCTCTGAAGTTATTAGAATACCTTGCAAATCTCACCCTCTTATGCTGGCCCCTATCCTGCTCCTTATCTGCCCTCTGCTGGCGCTTACGATCCTCTAGGGTCTGGGCATAAGCCTGAATACGGGAAATATCCATGCCCTCCACCAAGGAGGCTGTCGTGCACTCATTTATCAGATGTGGTCCCAATCCGTTCACGAACAAATGCACCCTATCACTCATCTCGGCCACCATATGGGGAGCATACCTTGCTAAAGAATCGAACTGCATATTGTACTCTCGCACACTTATATTACCTTGTTTAAGGTTCAAGAACTTATCAGCTCTAGCTCATCGTATCTCAACTGGCAAGTAGTGACGAAGAAAGGCCTCAGAAAATTCCTTCCACATAGCTGGAGGAGCGTTCGAACCCCTGGATCTCTCCCAACTATCATACCAGAGAACCGCTAAATCCCGTAGCCGATAAGAATCCAACTCTACTGCCTCTGTATCACTAACATGCATAACCCGAAGTGTACGATGAATCTGGTCAATAAAAGTCTGCGGGTCCTCCTTGGGGTCTGATCCGGTAAACACTGGAGGGTCTAAATTAATAAAATCACAAACTCTCGTACTAACTGGTTTCTCAGCAACACCTGTATTCTGCCTCTGAGCCTGAGCAACTACCAAGCTAGTCAATAACTGCAAAGCACTCCGCATATCCTGGTTTGTAGCGCCAGACGGAGGAACTGGAGGTGTTGGGTGCCTCCTAATATCCTCTGGAGGAGACGGGGTAGCTGAGGTATGAGACGGCATCTCACTCTGAGCCTAACTTTGGCCTGCTCTGGCTTGGGGCACCTGACTGGTACCCTCTCCTGCTGTTGTATCAAGCCGTCTACTAATTGTTTGCTTCCTAGTCGAAGGCATCGCTGAAAGAAAACAAGGTGAATATTAGAGACAAACACTTACGACTCAACTCTACGCACGATCTAGATTCAGGAAGAAGGTAACAACCCTAGATGTCATGTAGCCTCCTGATTATAAATGTGGCGCGCTACACATCCATAATCAAGACTCTACTAGACACGGCTCATAGACAATCCCTAGGACAGACTTGCTCTGATACCAAGTTTGTCACGACCCAAACTGGAGGGCCATGACTAGCACCCGACCATACTTGCCGAGCACCAACGTACATTTTATCTAACCTTTTTTTATTATCTTTTAGGGTTGACAAGATCAATATAAATGGTAGACCTGGATCATGGACAACTAGCAATAAAATATGATGGCATGAACATACATAGCAGGGGATGACCAGACAATCAAGAAACTACATATAAGGTACGACCTACCACGCTACCATGAAAGACTATACAACAAAAACCAGCCGACAAGGCATACCAAACTATACATGAGTAGACACTTGTCTATGAGCCTCTATAGGAACATAAGTATTGCAACATAGCCGGAACAGGGCCCCGACATACCCATAATGTCTATAACAAAAATGCATACCAAGACCACGGCAAGTCCGGAGAAGGGATCTCGCCAATCACTACTGAACTGGACAACCTACTGTGGTGGGGGAGCTGCACCTGCCTGTATATACTTTCCCAATCACAAGCTATGCAATTGTCACAACTCCTTAGTCTACAATAAGAGAAACGATACTATCGTTATCATTTAAGCGTCATAACTATTATGTATCGACCACAACCTATTTTAAGTTAAAACGGACAGCACCTCCCCTATATATATGACTTCACACCATTCCAAACAATCACCAAACAGCCCTAACAACCTCAATAATAAACATACTGAGCCTCCCAAAACATTCCACGCACAACCTAATTACATCATACATACGACGACCACCGTAGTCGTGTCAAACGACCCGGAAATGTTACAAATAACTATCAGCCCACAACCCTACATATATATGGTATTTCTCCACACCCTTCCACCTCCAAAACTCCACAAAATAGTAGTAAAACACGCAGCCCAATAGCAACACAAATTAGTCCACAAAACAGTCCGTTACATGTGAATAACTCGAACTCACAGCTTCCGATCACCGTCCCGTGAGTTCTTACATGTATAGAACGAATTACCATGAATTCACAGCAGAGAAAAATGTATGAAAGATGGCAGTAACTTACCTTACTTGTTAGATAACTCAGCCCTTCCCTTGGTTCTTCAAACTCTAGGTTTTACCTTCATATAGAACTTGAAAGAGAGGGAAAATCGATTAGGGTTTGTGTGGGATTTTTGGGGAGGAGTTGCAGGGGTTAACTTTGGTTTTGAGGGTCTGAAAAATGGATGAAATAACTGAGTTCATAGCCCCTTAAAAGTCCTCTCTTGGCCGACTTAGGGATTTTAATTTTGTCCTATCATTTTGGCAAGTAGGTGATGCACCTACTTGTCATCTACCAATCTGCGCAGGCTTGCCAAAATGTGAATATCTCTATACTCCGAGATCGTATTGACAAATGGTTTAATGCGTTGGAAACTAGACTCATAGATTTTTAATTTGGTGGGTATATCACCCCCTAATTCCTTGTAAATTAGGATAAAAGCTTAGAAACATTTAACCTAATGTTTAAGTAAAATTATGAACCTAAGTTGCGACAACATTTGTCGACTTTTGTTTCATAACTCGTTTGACTTCAAGACTTATGATACGGATATTATATGATTCAAATACTTTAATACATGACCTTGAGTGTATTAAGAACCTCTAGGTTTACCTGAAAGTACGAGTTACAACATCCTTGATTTGTTTAACTTCTAATACTTGTTAATCACCCTTATACACCCTTGTATCACTTAAGACCAATAGGTTTAACTTCTTATCATCTCAAAGGTAATTCCTTCTTGAATTTATGTTAACTAATATATGGCATGAACTAACGCGTGTGGATATGGGTTGTAACAGAATAACTCGGTAAGATACCCTTGTTTTAATAAATGATCAACTACAGTCTGCTATTTTATGCTAATGATCATTATGAAACTCAAACTAATGATCAGGGTTGCGCCTGTTTGGATTCGATCTCATCTCTTTTGGACACCGTACCTTGTCACCCATGCTTCCCAAAATAGCTACAAGCTCAGAAGTGCTCACATTGAAATTGTAACCGCCAAATCTCACCTTCAAATTTCTATCATCATCTCGTGACTCATGGGTGTTTCGATCATTCCTAAACATTGATAAAGAGCCTGACTCTCTATTCCTTGATCTGTGATCATACCTTTGATTGTCCTATTTTGACCGTGAATCTTTTCCCGCAGGTCCTATGTATGGCTCGTACCTGTTTTTACTGGACTTTTTTCGGTTTTCGCCCATCTCGAACTTACTTTTTCTTCTTTTTGGAATCGTGGAACAGTATCTTCTTCTATCCTTAGCTTCATGCTATACCTGTTGTAAATGTCATTCTATGTTGTAGCTGGGAATTCACGAAGACTTTCCTTAAGTCGCCTCGTAGCTTCTGAGCTCTTTTCATTCAAATTACTTGTGAAAGCTATAGCTGCCCAATTATCAGGTACACGTGCTAATGTCATTCTTTCACGTTGGAATCTGTCCACGAACTCCCTAAGCAATTCTGAGTCCCCTTGCTTGATCTTGAAAATATCTTCCATTCTTTTTTCGACTTTTTGAGCTCCCGAGTGTGCTTTGATGAACGACTCTGCAAGCTCAGCAAAAGATTTTATAGAATTTTCAGGTAAAAGAGAATACCATGTTAATGCACCATTGGTGAGTGTTTCACTGAATTTTTTGACTAATACTGATTCAATCTCCTGCTTGGTCAAGTCGTTGCCTTTTACACTTATTGTGAATGCAGTCATGTGGTCTCGTAGGCCTGTTGTTCCATCGTATTTTGGAATATCAGGCATTTTGAATTTCTTTAGAATTGGGAGGAGAGCAGCACTTGGCTTCCAGGGTTGTTGCGAATATTTATCCATATTTATCCCTTTGATTACGGGCGACACCCCGGGTATTTGCTCTATGCGGTCACTTTGTTCCTTGAGTTGTTTCTGCAATGTTAATACTAAATTTTGCAAATCAGAATTGACTAAGTTACTTGGTTCTCCCTCCTGTGATTCGTTGGGGGTTCCACCACTACCTGAATTAACGAGCCCGGAATGAGGGTTCTCCAAAGTGTTGTTATTTGGAGTGGGTGTGGGTGGTGCAGTAGGTAACTGGCTAGCAAAAGCCTCAAGAGCTTTATTGACTTGTGTAGCAATTAGTTTCTGCAAAGCTTCATCAATAGCTTCAACATTCTCAAATTGAGTGTTTCCATATTTATGAGATCCATCAGGAGAGCCTTCATGAGACCACCTCGTCGAGCCTCGTCGAGAAGGGACCGGGGTTTGATTACCGTGTGGATTTCCCTGAAGTTGTTGGTTTCCTTGAATGTTGTTATTGTTGTTCGACATGGTTGATGCAACAAGGAAAGTTAAGCTAAAAGAGGATAGATTATCAGATTCCTAGTAAAGGAACCAATTTGTTTAACCAAAAAATGGGATTTCGGTCAAAGCTTTAATTTAGAAGAACTCGGGCTGCTGATAATCAAAAGAATATATGAAAGAAAGTAATTTGGCTAGCTATAAGATAATCAGAAGAAAAGCAAGTAAATCGGTATATTCAAATAGTATTTCGTGTCCCTACAATTGATCCGTTCTCTCGCTTTTATAGCTATTTTGGAGATATGTGTTTTGCCTTTGTCATAATAAGACCATTATGGACAATTAAAGACATTAAATGCTACATTATATAATCATTGTATTTAATACAGACTCTCTAACATTTTCAGTATTTAAGTCTCATTAAATACTGTATCTGTACTCTCATGTAGCGTCAGATTCATTCCCCTTGATTCTTGGACTTAAATAAGTACGAGCGCTGAGTCTTTTGGATAACCGCTCAGGCCTCTTCCTTTGCCTCTGATCGTATTTGTTGCAACTCGTGCCTCTTTTTCAGTTTGTATTTATTTGACCAGTTACACCACTTTAATATGTAAACTCAATTTTTCCCAATACACCCGTGCTAAAGCACAGGCCCAACAACACCAGATTTGTTGTCTCTATTATATTTGAAATGCTAACATTTTTCTTGTACATATATACATAATATTAAGGAAGATTGAAGAATACTAAGATTAAAAGTTAGTACTTATATATATGACTGTACAAAGTTCCCGACAGTTTTAATTTAAATAGTTGACTTGCGCTGCTTTTAGTACGAACAATTTTCTTTTCGTCATTAGCTACGTATAATATTAGCATAAATGAAGCCAGTTCAAGACACCCTGATCAACACAAAAAACTTTTGAATATCCTTTTTTTAAAGTGATTTTGAAGTAGTGGCGTAGTTCAAGCTTCTCTTTGAAGTTTCTTTTTACCATGTTGCTCTCGACATCTTCATGTAATTACACACTGCAACCAAGAAGAGGAAAAAGAGCAAAGAGATTTATTTTTTCTGTTGCACGTAGCTTAGCCAATAATTCAGTTTTTGAGGAAGTTCCACCTTTCAAATCTTTCACCTTTACTCCACCCCCCAAGCTAAATACATGACTACAACTTTGAGGTCCAAAGAATTTTTCTTCAATCTCTATGGTAGAAAGTGACGGTTCGGACTACACCTATCGCATCGCCCTTGACCAAGTTGACTCAGAAGCGTGCTTCATTTGTATGGTCGTATGAGTGTGATGAGAGCTTTTAAAAGCTCAAGACAGCCTTGACCACAGCTCATCAGCTTCAGGTTCATATACTGTGTATTGTGATGCTTCGAGAGTTGGTATTGGGTGTATATTGATGTAGGAGGGTAGAGTTATTGCTTATGCTTCCCGTCAGTTGAAGCCCCATGAGAAGAACTACCCCGTACATGATTCTGAGTTGGCTTCCATTGTGCACGCATTGAAGATTTGGAGGCATTACTTGTACGGTGTGTCTTGTGAGGTGTTTATTGATCATCGTAGCCTCCAACACTTGGTCAAGCAGAAGGATCTCAATTTGAGGTAGCGGAGATAGTTGGAGTTGCTAAGGTACTATGATATTACTATATTGTACCATTTGGGGAAGGCCAATATGGTGGCCGATGCTTTGAGCCGAAAGGTGGTGAGTATGGGGAGTGGAATATATTCTAGTTGGGGAGAGACCTCTTGCGGTTGATGTTCAAGACTTGGCCAATCGGTTCATGAGGTTGGATATTTCGGATCCTAGTCAGTTATTGGCTTGTGTGATTACTCGGTCTTCCTTATATGATCGTATCAGAGAGCACTAATATGATGATCTGCATTTACTTGTCCTTAAGGATAGAGTTCAACACGATGATGCCAGAGATGTGACCATTGGTGATGATGGGATGATGAGGATGTAGGGCCGGATATGTGTGCCTAATGTAGATGGGCTTCAGGAGTTGATTCTAGAGGAGGCCCATAGCTCGTGGTATTCCATTCATCCGGGTGTTGCGAAGATGTATCAGGATCTGAGACAACATTATTGGGGGAGAGGAACGAAGAAGGATATTGTGGATTTGTAGCTCGGTGTCCCAATTGTCAGCAGGTGAAAAATGAGCATCAAAGACCGGGTGGCTTGCTTCAGCGGATGGATATTCCATAGTGGAAGTGGGAGCGGATCACCATGGACTTTGTAGTTGGACTTCCATGGGCTTTGAAGAAGTTCTATGCTATTTGGGTGATTGTGGATCGGCTGACCAAGTCTGCGCACTTCATTCTTGTGTGTACTACCTATTCTTCAGAGAGGTTGGCAGAGATCTATATACAGGAGATTGTTCATTTTCATGGTGTCCCAGTTTCCATCATTTCAGATAGGGACGCTCAGTTTACTTCACAGTTTTGGAGGTCGGTGCAGCAAGATTTGGGTACCGAGGTTGAGTTGAGAATAGTTGTTCACCCTCAGACGAACGAGCACTCCAAACGCACTATTTAGATATTGGAGGACATGTTGCGTGCTTGTGTCATTGATTTCGGAGGGTCATGGGATCCGTTTCTACCGCTTACAGAGTTTGCTTATAACAACAGCTACTAGTCGAGTATTCAGATGGCTCCATATGAGGCTTTGTTTGGGAGGCAGTGTAGATCTCTGTTGGGTCGGTTTGAGCTGGGTGAGGCTAGGCTATTGGGGACAGACTTGGTGCAGGATGCTTTAGAAAAGGTGAAGGTAATTCATGAGAGGTTTCGTACAGTGCAGTCGAGACAAAAGAGTTATGCTGACAGGAAGGTTCGAGATGTGTCCTACATGGTTGGTGAGAGGTTTTGTTGAATGTTTCACCCATGAAGGGTGTTATGAGGTTTGTGAATAAGGGTAAATTTATTCCTCGGTTCATTGGGCCTTTTGAGGTGCTTCGGAGGATTGGGGAGGTGGCTTATGAGCATGTTTTGTCACCCAGCTTGTTAAGTATGCATCCGGTATTTCATGTTTATATGCTCTGGAAATATATTAGGGATTCGTCTCATGTTCTGGATTTCATCACGGTTCAGTTGGATGGTGATTTGACTAATGATATGGAGCCAGCAGCTATTTTGGAGCTCCAGTTTTGAAAGTTGAGATCAAAGGATATAGATTCAGTGAAAGTGTAGTGGAGAGGTCATCCCGTGGAGGAGGCTACCTGACCGAGCGGGAGATGTGGAGCAAATATCCCCACTTGTTTGAGGATTCAGGTATGTCCCTTGACTCGTTTGAGGACGAACGTTTGTTTAAGAGGGGAGGATGTGACGACCCGGCCAGTCGTCTCATGAGTTACTGCTGAGTTTCCCCCATTGCCACTTCTTATTGCTTTGTTTATCGATTCTATGAGTGATCGGGTTGGTTGGCTTGGGTTCGGAAAGGATTTGGTAAGGTTTGAGACACATAGACTCTTTTGAGAAAGCTTAAGTTGGAAAAGTCAATTGGATGTTGACTTATGTGTTAGAGGGCTAAGATATGAGTTTCGATTGTTTGGATAGCTTCAGAATGTAATTTGGTACTTAGGAGCGTGATCGGAATGTGTTTTGGAGGTCCCGGAGTAGATTTAGGCTTGAATTGACGAAATTGGATTTTTGGCATTTTCCGGTTGATAGGCGAGATTGTGATATAGTGGTCGGAAAGGAATTCCAAAAGTTGCAGTAGATCTATTATGTCATTTGGGATGTGTGCGCAAAATTTCAGGTCATTCGAACGTGTTTTGATAGACTTTTTGATCAAAAGCGTAATTTAGAAGATTTTGGAATCTTAGGCTTGAAATCGATGTGATTTTGGTGTTTTGATGTTGTTTTGAGCGTCCCAAAGGTTGGAACGAGTTTGAATAAGGTTATGGGATATGTTTGTGCTTTTGGTTGGGGTCTCGAGGGCCTCGGGGTGATTTTGGATGGTTGACGGAGAGTTTGGGAGTTTGGTGAAGCTGCAGATTTTTCTGTTCTGTTGTTTCCACATCTGCGGATTGGGGGTCGTAGGGACCAAGGGAGCTAGAATTGCAGAAGTGGTCATGGAGCCACACCTGCGATGGCACATGTGCGGATTATGCATCGCAGATGCGGAGTTTGACGATTTAAGTGATTAGTGCAGACGCGCACCTGGGACCGCAGGTGCGTGTCCGCATGTGCGATTTTGGGACTACAGAAGCGGTTTAGATAGGGCAAAAGGTATAAATTATTTCCTTCGCGATTCTTGAGTTATTCCTCCATTTGCTAAGTCGGTTTTTGGAGCTTTTGGGGCAATTTGAAGTAGGATTTCTAGGGGATTTCATTGAGGTAAGGATTTTGGACCTAAAACTCATTTCTATGGTATTATTTCACGGATTAGAGCTGTAATTAATGGAATTTAAGGGTTAAAATTGGGGAAACTAGGGCTTGGTATTGGAGACCTAGACTTGAGGAATTAAGGGGCCATTTGTGGTCAGATTTTGGGACTTTTGATATGTATGAACTCGTGGGAAGATGAAGAATCTATTGTTGTGAATTTTATCAAAATCTGAGATGTGGGCCCAGGGTCGGGTTTTGGTAATTTCGGGAGTTTTGTTGTAAATTGATTATTTTTGCATGGGATTCGTTCCCTTAGCATAGTTTGACGCCATGATTATAATTTTGGATAGATTTGACGCGAGTTGAGACCGATTCGAGGGGCAAAGGCATCGCGGGATAGAGTTTGGACCGGATTGAGGTGAGTAAAGATTTTAAATGTTGTCCTGAGGGTATGAAACCCCTGATTGCAGGTGACGCACACACTAGATGACGAGCATGGGGTCGTGCACTGTTGGGGATTATGACTTAGTCCATCCCGAATGATTGTTTTACCGCATATTTGACTGAAAATTGTTTGTTATCATCATATTTTGGGCTGAATGTCATACTTGACTTTACACTTGAACTCAGTCATGCTATATTCTACTATTTTCATAACTCAGCCATGTTTACTTTGCTTTAACACTTAAAATGATATTTTTAAATGATATTTTGGGCTGAGCATCATATTTTACAGTTGCCCGAGTGGCTTGTGAGATTCTGACTGAGTAAGGCCGAGGTCATATGTTGTGAGGAAACACCTGATTATGATTATGAGGTCGGGGGCCTGAGATTTGTACGCCACAAGGTGTCTTGTTGATATGAGGCCGAGAGCCTATGTGATTATGCCACGAGATGGCTTGATATTGCGCTTGGGCTGTACGGGGCCCCTCCAAGAGTCTGCACACCCCCAGTGAGCGTGGGTACCCATTGTGATATGAGATAGAGCCTGAGGGCTGGTACTGTTTCCTGCGTTGTCCGAGGGGCTAATTTTGTTGGTATTGTGCCCCAGGGGCGGTTCTTTATGTGTTTACCTTTTCTAGTTGCCTGTCTTTTACTTGCTTAATTGTTAAAAAGGCATTTTTAAGAAGTTTAAACTGAACTAAAGTGACTTCACTTATTCTGATTGTTTTATTATTTTTACTGGCTTTTACTACTTCTTTATAGCATGTTAACGTGCCTTTACGTGATTTCTTATTACTCAGTCTGCATTTATTATTATTACTCACTGAGTTGGAGTACTCACTTTACTCTCTGCACCCTGTGTGCAGATTCAGGTGCATCAGGTCCTGCTTGCGAGGGTTGAAAGCTGTCCAGCAGATTCCGGAGAATCACTATGTAGCTGCTCAGCGATTCGCAACCCAGTGCTTCTCCCTCTATCTTATTTCCTTCTGTATTAGTTATGAAATAGTTTAGTGGACTCTTACAGACTTGTAGTATTATTATAGATGCTCATGTCTGGTGACACCCTGATGTCAGGTTGTGTTGGACTTATTTTCCGTAATTGTACTGTTTCACCTTATCTTTTTGGGATATTTATTATGTTTAAGACATAATTGTATTATCTTAATTGCTTAAAATTGAATTGGGAGTGTGTCGGTTGGCCTTGTCTTCACGAGAGGTGCCATCACGACCGGGTTCGAGTTTAGGGTCGTGAAAAATTATTATTAGAGCCTAGGTTACATAGATCACACGAGTCATGAGCAGGTTTAGTAGAGTCTCGTGGATCGGTACGAAGACGTCTGTATTTATCCTCAAGAGGTTGTAGAACCTTTAGGAAAATTTTCATATTCTTGAAATTCTTGTCGTTCGAATTTGTTGATCCAAGTACTAAACTTCTGTTATTCTACTCTCTCACAGATGGTGAGGACACGCGCTACCAGTCAGGATGGAAGACCACCAGTACCACCAGCTGTGGCCACTAAGGGCCGAGGACGGTCGTGGTCGTGGTAAGGCTAGGGGTGTGGCCCGCACAGCAGCTAAGGCAGCACCTGCACATCACCAGCTACCCCAATTCAGGATTAGGTCCCAGCTGTGGACGCTCCAGTAGCACTAACTCAGGCACCAGCTGTGCCCACTATGATTCCAGGTCTTCAGGAGGCCTTGCCCCAGATTCTGTCAGTTTGCACTGGCCTAGCTCAGGCGATCTCAGTTACTATAGCTGCAGCTACTTCTCAGGCCGGGGAGGTACTCAGACCCCTGCCGCTTGCACACTTGAGTAGGTCGTGTAGGCACTTTAGACACCGGGGTGCATCCAGCCTAGCCGGTTGCAGCTGCTCAGGAGTATGTAGTTCCTTCCATGCCAAAGGACGAGTAATATAGGTTGGAGAGGTTTGGTAGACTTCAGCCTCCAACTTTCAGTGGTGCAGAGGGCGAGGATGTCCAGGGTTTCTTTGATAAGTGTCAGACGATGCTTCGTACAGTGGGTGTTTTGGAGACCAGCGGGGTCGCTTTCACTACTTATCAGTTTTCTGGAGCTGCCTTCACTTGGTGGGAGGCTTTTGAGAGGCTTAGGCCTATTGGTGCAGCACTCCTTACCTGGCAGTAGTTCTCCGTTCTCTTTCTGGAGAAGTATGTGTCGCAGTCTCGCAGAGAGAAGCTGCGCAGGCAGTTTGAGTGGTTGTGTTAGGGAGAGATGACTGTGACACAGTATGAAATGAGGTTCTCCGAGTTAGCTCGTCATGTCATTTAGTTGGTTCCGACAAATAGAGAGAGGATTAGAAGGTTTGTTTATGGCCTCACTTATTAGCTTCGTATTCTCATGACCAGAGAGAGGGTGACTGGTGCTACTTTTGAGGAGGTTGTAGACATTGCTCGTGTGATTGAGTCAGTTCATCGCTAGGAGCGAGAGGAGAGGGAGGCCAAGAGGCCTCGGGGATCTGGTAGTTATAGTGGTACTCCTTCGAGAGGTCAGTTTTAGCATGGCAGAGACCGTATATTCAGGCATGCACAGCCAACTTGCCCAAGTTATCGTGGGGCATCATCGGGTCATGGTTCTCACAGTTCTCATCAGGGCCAGTCATCACTTAGTGCCATTCCAGCTCAGAGTTCATCCTGTGCTCCATCAGTTTAGGGCTCTTCTATGCCAGATGTATCTGCTAGTTATTCCGGTGCTAGGGGTTCCCTTCAGTCCCCGTCTCCAGCACCCAGGAGTTGCTATGAGTGTGGAGAGATGGGTCATATGTGGAGGCAGTGTCCTCGTCGTCTTGCGGATTCATCTCAGTAGAGGAGCCAGCCTTCGGCTTCAGCACCAATTACTTCACCACCAGCCGTCCAGCCAGCTAGGGGTGGAGGTTAGTCAACTAGTGGTCGCCCTAGAGGGGGAGGTTGAACAGGCGGCAGTCAGGCCCGTTTCTATGTACTTCCAGCTAGACCCGATGTTATTGCTTCTGATGCTGTTATTATAGGTATTGTCTCAGTCTGCCACAGAGATGCTTCTGTATTATTTAATCCCGGTTCTACCTTTTCTTATGTGTCATCATACTTTGCTCATTATTTGGATACGCCCCGTAAGTCTCTTGTTTCACCTATTCATGTATCTACTTCGGTGGACGATACTGTTGTTGTAGACCGTGTGTACCGGTCGTGTGTGGTGACTATTGGGGCTCTGGAGACTTGAGTGGATCTTTTATTATTATGTATGGTGGATTTCAATGTTATTTTGGGCATGGATTGGCTATCTCCGTGTCGTGCTATTCTGGACTGTCATGCTAAGACCGGGTGTGCCACGGATTAAGTGGCGAGGTTTGACTGATTATGTTCCCAGTAGGGTAATCTCATTTTTGATGGCCTAGCATATGGTTGGGAAGGGTTGTCTTTCGTATCTAGCGTTTGTGAGGGATGTCAGTGCAGGGACTCCCAGTATTGATTTTGTTCCAGTTGTGAGGGATTTTCCCAATATTTTCCTGTAGACCTGTCGGGCATGCCACCGGACAGGGATATTGATTTTGGTATTGATCTGGTGCTGGGCACTCATCCCATTTTTATTTCGCCGTATCGTATGGCACTAGCGGAGTTAAAGGAGTAGCTTCAGGAACTCCTTGATAAGGGGTTTATTCGGCCTAGTGTGTCACCTTGGGGTGCACCGGTTCTATTTGTGAAGAAGAAGAATGTGCATTGATTATAGGCAGTTAAACAAAGTAATAGCTAAGAACAAGTATCATTTGCCTCGTAATGATGATTTATTCGACCAGCTTCAGGGAGCTAGAGTGTTCTCCAAGATTGATCTACTTTCAGGTTATCACCAGTTGAAGATCAGGGACTTGGATATTCTTAAGACAGCTTTCAAGACCCGATATGGTCATTATGAGTTCTTGGTGATGTCTTTTGGGCTAACCAATGCCCCAGCAACGTTCATGCATTTGATGAACAGTGTGTTCCGACCACATCTCGACTCATTCGTCATAGTCTTCATTGATGATATTCTGATGTATTTGTGTAGCCAGAAGGAGCACGCGGAGCATTTAAGAGTTGTATTGCAGAGATTGAGGGAGGAGAAGCTTTATGCAAAGTTCTCCAAGTGTGAGTTTTGGCTCAGTTTAGTGGCTTTCTTGGGGCACGTGGTGTCCAGTGAGGGTATTCAAGTTGATTCGAAGAAGATAAAGGCAGTTTAAAGTTGGCCCAAACCGTCCTCAGCCATAGAGATTCGCAGCTTTCTTGGTTTGGCGGGTTATTATCGCTGATTTGTTTAGGGATTCTCATCTATCGCATTGCCCTTGACCAAGTTGACTCAGAAGGGTGCTTCATTTGTATGGTCGGATGAGTGTGATGAGAGCTTTCAGAAGCTCAAGATAGCCTTGACCACAGCTCCAGTGTTAGTTTTACTATCAGCTTCAGGTTCATATACCGTGTATTGTGATGTTTCGAGAGTTGGTATTGGGTGTGAATTGATGCAGGAGGGTAGCGTTATTGCTTATGTTTCTCGTCAGTTGAAGCCCCGTGAGAAGAACTACCACGTTCATGATTTGGAGTTGGCTGTCATTATGCACGCGTTGAAGATTTGGAGGCATTACTTGTGTGGTTTGTCTTGTGAGGTGTTTACTGATCATCGTAGCCTCCAACACTTGTTCAAGCAGAAGGATCTCAATTTGAGGCAGCGGAGATGGCTGGAGTTGCTAAGGGATTATGATATTACTATATTGTACCATCCGGGGAAGGCCAATGTGGTGGCTGATGCTTTGAGTCGAAAGGCGGTGAGTATGGAGTTTGCCATATATTCCAGTTGGGGAGAGACCTCTTGCAGTTGATGTTCAGGCCTTGGCCAATCGGTTCGTGAGGTTGGATATTTCGGAGCCCAGTCAGGTATTGGCTTGTGTGATTTCTCGGTTTTCCTTATATAATCGTATTAGAGAGCGCCAGTATGATGATCCATATTTGCTTGTCCATAAGGACAGAGTTCAGCACGATGATGCCAGAGATGTGACCATTGGTGATGATGGGGTGATGAGGAGGCAGGGCCGGATATGTGTGCCCAATGTAGATGGGCTTTGGGAGTTGATTCTGGATGAGGCCCATAGCTCGCGGTATTCCATTCATCTGGGTGCCAAGAAGATGTATCAGATCTGAGACAATATTATTGGTAGAGAGGAACGAAGAAGGATATTGTGGGATTTGTAGCTCGGTGTCTCAATTGTCAATAGGTGAAATATGAGCATCAGAGACCGGGTGGCTTGCTTCAGCGGATGGATATTCCAGAGTGGAAGTGGGAGCGGATCACCATGAACTTTGTAGTTGGACTTCCACGTACTTTGAAGAAGTTCGATGCTATTTGGGTAATTGTGGATCGGCTGACCAAGTCCGCGCACTTTATTCCTGTATGTACTACCTATTCTTCAGAGCGATTGGCAGAGATCTATATCCGGGAGATTGTTCGTTTGCATGGTGTCCTAGTTTCCATCATTTCAGATAGGTTCACTCAATTTACTTCACAGTTTTGGAGGTCGGTGCAGCAAGATTTGGGTACTCGGGTTGAGTTGAGCACAGTTGTTCACCCTCAGACGGATGAGCAGTCCGAGCGCACTATTCAGATATTGGAGGGCATGTTGCGTGTTTGTGCCATTGATTTCGGAGGGTCATGGGATCAGTTTCTACCGCTTGCAGAGTTTGCTTATAACAACAGCTACTAGTCGATTATTCAGATGGCTCTATATGAGGCTTTGTATGGGAGGCAGTGTAGATCTCCGGTGGGTCGGTTTGAGCTGGGTGAGGCTAGGCTATTAGGGACAGACTTGGTACAAGATGCTTTAGAAAAGGTGACAGTAATTTAGGAGAGGCTTCGTACAGCGTAGTCGAGACAAAAGAGTTATGCTGACAGGAAGGTTCGAGATGTGTCCTACATGGTTGGTGAGAAGGTTCTGTTGAAGGTTTCACTCATGAAGGGTGTTATGAGGTTTGCGAAGAAGGGTAAATTGATTCCTCGGTTCATTGGGCCTTTTGAGGTGCTTCGAAGGATTGGGGAGGTGGCTTATGAGCTTGCTTTGCCACCCAGGTTGTCGAGTGTGCATCCGGTATTTCATGTTTCTATGCTCCGGAAGTATATTGGGGATCTGTCTCATGTTCTGGATTTCATCACGGTTTAGTTGGATGGTGATTTGACTTATGATGTGGAGCCAACATCTATTTCGGAGCGTCAGGTTCGAAAGTTGAGATCAAAGGATATAGCTTCAGTGAAAGTGTAGTGGAGAGGTCGTCCCGTGGAGGAGGCTACCTGGGAGACCGAGCGGGAGATGCGGAGCAGATATCCTCACTTGTTTGAGGCTTTAGGTATGTTCCTTGACTCGTTTAATGTTTGTTTAAGAGGGGGCGGATGTGACGACCCGGCCAGTCGTCTCATGAGTTACCGCTATGTTTCCCCCATTTCTGCTTCTTATTGCTTTTTTATCGATTCTATGAGTGATCAGGTTGGTTGGCTCGGGTTCGGAAAGGATTTGGTAAGGTTTGAGACACCAAGTCTCTTTTGAGGAAGCTTAAGTTGGAAAAGTCAACTGGATATTGACTTATGTGTTATAGGGCTCGGATGTGAGTTCTGATGGTTTGGATAGCTTCGGAAGGTAATTTGAGACTTAGGAGCGTGATCGAAATGTGTTTTGGAGGTCCGGAGTAGATTTAGGCTTGAATTGGTGAAATTGGATTTTTGACGTTTTCCGGTTGATAGGCGAGATTTTGACATAGCGGTCAGAATGGAATTTCGTAAGTTGTAGTAGGTCTGTTATGCCATTTGGGATGTGTGTGCAAAATTTCAGGTCATTCGGAAGTGGTTTGATAGACTTTTTGATCAAAAGCGTAATTTGGAAGATTTTGGAATCTTAGGCTTGAATTCGATGTGATTTTAGTGTTTTAATGTTGTTTTGAGCATCCTGAAGGTTAGAACGAGTTTGAATAAGGTTATGGGATATGTTTGTGCTTTTGGTTGGGGTCGTGGGGGCCTCGGAGTGATTTCGGATGGTTGACGGAGAGTTTGGGAGTTTGGTGAAGCTGCAGATTTTTCTGTTCTGTTGTTTCCACATCTGCGGATTGGGGGTCGTAGGTGCGACGCCTCAGATACGGAATGCTAGTCGCAGAAGAGAAAAGGGATCAAGGGAGCTGGACCCTCAGAAGAGGTCAAGGAGCCGCACCTGCGATGGCGCAGGTGCGGAATATGCGTCGCAGATGCGGAGTTTGGCGATTTAAGTGATTTGCGCAAATGCGCACTTGGGACCGCAGGTGCGAGTTTGTAGGTGCGATTTTGGCACCGTAGAAGAGGTTTAGCTGGGGCAGAAGGTATAAATTATTTGCTTTGCGATTTTTGAGCTATTCCTCCATTTGCTAAGTCAGTTTTTGGTGCTTTTTGGGCGATTTGAAGAAGGATTTCAAGGGGATTTCATTGAGGTAAGGATTTTGGACCTAAAACCCGTTCCTATGGTATTATTTCACGGATTAGAGCTGTAATTAATGGAATTTAAGAGTTAAAACTAGGAAAACTAGGGCTTGGTATTGGAGACCAACACTTGAGGAATTGAGGGGCCATTTGTGGTCGGATTTTGGGACTTTTTATATGTATCAACTCGTGGGGAGATGAGGAATCTATTGATGTGAATTTTATCAAATTCCGAGATGTGGGTTCGGGGGTCGGGTTTTGTTAATTTCGGAATTTGTGTTGTAAATTGATTATTTTTGCATGGGCTTTGTTCCCTTACCATATTTTGACGTCGTGATTTTGATTTTGGATAGATTTGACACGAGTTGAGGCTGATTCGAGGTGCAAAGGCATCACGGGCTAGAGATTGGACCGGATTGAGGTGAGTAATGATTTTAAATGTTGTCCTGAGGGTATAAAACCCCGGATTGCACATTGTGGTACCATATTGAGGTGACGCACACGCTAGATGACGAGCGTGGGGTCATGCACTTTTGGGGATTGTGACTTAGTCCATCCTGAATGATTGTTTTACCGCGTATTTGACTGAAAATTGTTTGCTATCATCATATTTTGGGCTGAATGCCATACTTGGGCCTCGTGCTAACTATTTGAACCCTTAGGGGATTTTTACTGATATTTCCTCACTATTTTGACTTTAAACTTGAACTTAGTCATGCTATATTATACTGTTTTCATTACTCAGCCATGTTTACTCTGCTTTAATACTTTAAATGATATTTTGGGCTGAGCATCATGCTTTATGGTTGCCCGAGTGGCTTGTGAGATTCTGACTGAGTAAGGCCAAGGGCCTATGTTGTGAGGAAACAACTGATTATGATTATGAGGTCGAGGGCCTGAGATTTATACGCCACGAGGTGGCTTGTTGATATGAGGCCGAGAGGCTATGTGATTATACCACGAGATGACTTGATATTGCGCTTGGGTCGTACAGGGCCCCTCCAGGAGTCTGCACACCCCCAGTGCGCACGGGTACCCATTGCGATATGAGATAGAGCCCGAAGGGCTGGTATTGTTCTATGTGTTGCCCGAGGGGCTGATTCTATTGGTATTGTGCCCCAGGGGCGGTTCTTTATGTGTTTACCTTTTCTAGTTGTCTGTCTTTTACTTGCTTAATTGTTAAAAAGGCATTTTTAAGAAGTTTAAACTAAACTAAAGTGACTTCACATATTCTTATTGTTTCATTGTTTCTACTGTCTTACTGCTTCTTTATAGCCTGTTGACGTACCTTTACATGATTTCTTATTACTCAGTCTGCATTTATTATTATTATTCACTGAGTTGGAGTACTCACTTTACTCCCTGCACCCCATGTGCAGATTCAGGCGCATCAGGTCCTGCTTGCGAGGGTTGAGAGTTGTCCAGCAAATTCCGGAGATTCACTAGGTAGCTGCCCGACGATTCGCAGCCCAGTGCTTCTCCCTCTATCTTATTTCCTTCTGTATTAGTTATGAAATAGTTTAGTGGACTCTTTCAGACTTGTAGTATTATTATAGATGCTCATGACTGGTGTCACCCCGATGTTGAGCTGTGTTGGATTTATTTTCCGCAATTGTACCATTTCACCTTATCTTTTTGGGATATTTATTATGTTTAAGACTTAATTGTATTATCTTAATTGCTTAAAATTGAATTGGGAGTATGTCGGTTAGCCTTGTCTTTATGAGAGGCGCCATCACGACCGGGTCCGGGTTTAGGGTCATGACATCATAATAACTAAAAGTAAAGAACTTTTTTCAATAAACCAAACGCACATGTTTCTCGATTATTTCTGGATCAACAAGTATGTTATTCTTCTTGCGAGTCTCGAAGAAAATTGTTGCCAAATCTGGTGGTTTGTCATCTTTTCCGCCCTTTATATAAAAGTAAATATGTTCAATAACGTCTCGTCAATATAATGAAAAAATAAATTTGAAGATCACACCTTTTGATAAATAATCTCTCTAATTGGCTTACTACCAATATGATGAAGCATCTTCAACTTAGTTCTATTTGCTGCATTCCTATTACTTCTCGCCTATATTTGAGCAACAATATTAAATTCAAATGCTATAAATAAATTATCAGTCAAAAGATAATAGTATAAAATATAATTACACAACTAGGTATTATGTCAAACCTGAAAACTTTCAGTAGAAAAATGTTCCTTTATCAACCACTCCCATTGTTTCTTGTCTACCCTCTTGGGCACATTCTTAAGAGCCTCTTGTATTGGCTTGCCCTTCACATACTTTGCATACAATTGTCCTCTCCATTTGTTCCATAACTCTTTCATCCATCCCAAAATATGATTGCGATGAATATCCATGTCATCACTCTCAAATTTATCCTGCAATATATCATGAGGAAAATATTTGTTGATATCCAATATCATCACAGAAACTCGATGTGATAGAGGAAAATATAGTTCTACAATGAGCCTTGAAATAATCTGGCCAAATTATTAAAAAAAACCTTAGCTTTATTTTATTTTTGTGGAAAACGTGATAAGAACTCAATAATTAAGCACCAAGAATGGTAAGTAAAGAGGAATCAAAGAAGAAATTGGAATAATCCATCTAGTTACCGTCACAGCTGCCCACATGTGATTTAACTTTTCCTCCTTAATGCGATCCCACGATGATACTCCCAGCGGGCATATATTACGGTCACGAACTATTTTTCCCAAGTGCCTCAAAAATAGATTACTATTCTTTCCAACCGTTTGCTTATTGTAAAATGTTACTTTTAGCTTCTCTCCAACTTCAAGTGATGCAACTTCTTTGCACTAGTTACTTCCTCGAATCTTTTTTACCTTTTCAGCAATACATGAACCTACATTTGCTTAATTTATAAACATCAGAAAATATTGTAAAAATGATAAACATTTGCTTAATTTATAAACATCAGAAAATAGATTTGACAAACCATACTTGTTTCAACTGTTTGGGTGGATTGCATAACTTGATCAATAGAAGGAGAAAATGGAATATCAGTTTGCATATTCTCTTTCTCATAAACCAAAGAGGTTTTATTCTTTGTTCACAATCCTTAAGTGGCAAGCACGGTAGAGTCTAATCTTGTACTCTTAGAAGGTCTTGACATACTTTGACTTGCATAATGAGCATTCACATGAAACGATCGTTCCTCATTTTCAGACTCTTCAAATGAGCACATAGATTTAAGTTCTCGCCCTCGTCCTTTTCCTAGAGTACCTGATATAAGAAATTATATTACTAAAAGTTTGGCATTAAATTAAATTTAGTTAAAAAAAAAAGAATAGAAATGAGAAGTTACGACACATTACGCTACATATTCGTGACCCTAAACGCTTATAGCTAACGAAGCATTCAGGCTTCGGACTGTAACTTTCTGGACATAAAGTACGGGTAGCTGGATTTTGACCCGAAGTTCAGTGGAAATTAAACCCGAGATCTCATGGTTTAGTCTAGGGCTGTGTACGGATCGGATCGGATCGGATTTAGCACATTTCGAATTCGAATTTCGGATTTCGGATTCTAGAAAATGCAATCCGAATCCGATCCGAATTATATCGGATTGGATCGGATTTTAAAGTTTGGATCGGATCGGATTTCGGATCGTATTATGCCTCAAAGTTGCAAACTAATATGTATATTTTCTTTGTAAAAGAGGCAATACATTAAGAAAAATTCATGTTTATGCAATTATGAGAGTACTATGATGCCAATATAACTAAATTTAGCAATTGTAAAGGTAATAACTTGGAGGAAGATGCAAAGGAAGTCTAGCTATCCGAAATAAAAGTGTAGTATTTATACATTACCTAATAATTTCGAATTATGGATCGGATCGGATTAAAATATACCAGTCCGAATCCGATCCGAAATCCGAAATTTTAATAAACACAATCCGAAATCCGAAATCTGAAATCCGAAATTGAATGGATCGGTTCGGATTTCAGATATCCGATCCGATTGAACAGCCCCAGTCTGGTCTTAGTACCTTACTGGACTCAAGTTACTAAGCAACATTCACTCATGACAGAACCATCAATGCCAGAAACATCTGCTGCAGTCTGATTATGCAGAAGTGAATAATTGGGGACAGAGGGAACAAAGAGAACTTGTGGCAGAATTAAACAACTATACTCAGTTCTATTAACAATTAATTGAACTTGGGCATTAATTGAGAACAGTTTGTAAAGCTTAAGGCAAAACGTCACTAAAAATACAATACCAAACCTGTAAAAGGTAGTTTCTCTATAGATTTATAATAAACTGGTGACAACAATTATCATTTCCAATATGAATGTGATATACCACATACACTGCAGCACCCTTCAGGATGCAACAGATAAGAACAAGCCATGATATATGAACTGAGAAGCCATTGGTCAACAGATATTATATCATTCATATGAAGGTGGATAATCAATATGCAGCATAAAGCTAAGGAATGCTACATGAAGAGGTTTCTAATTTCATTAGCTAAGGAAAAACTTGTTTATTTTTAACCAATAATCCAAGTAAAACGAACAGAAGAGCGAAAAATCCATTTCTAGCTGCCTCTCTTCCCACTGATGGAGCCAGGAGCCTTCAAACCCACCTGCAGCCATACACCTTCCCATACACCAGCAGGGCTCCCAACTCTACCATAAACTATAGACCTGTCTTCCCAATTTGTTTTTCTTTTTCAAGAGTAGACCCGCCACTTACCAAACATAAACACGGGAAAAAGAAAGAAGGTTTGGAGACAGATGCAGCCTGGTGGATAGTGCAAGTTATTCACTCACATCTTACTTTATCCTTCCATTTTTTTTAACTTTGCAATTGAAATGCCAAAAGCAGGTAAAAATAGCTCTTCTGACAACTTTAAAGCTGTTTGGAATGGTATAACAATTAACCGGAGGAATAAATCATATTACTAAAAGTTTCACAATAAATTAAATTTAGTTCTAAAATAATAGAATATAGTTGAGAAACTATACTTTTTTCAACTTTTTGGGTGGACTGCATAACTTGTTCATCGGAAGGAGAAATTGGAATATTACTTTGCATATGCTCTTTCTCATGAACCAAAAAGTTTTTGTTTGTTGTTCATAGTCCTTGAGCAAAAGGCATGGTAGAATATGATCTTCTTCTACTGTTAGAAGGTCTTGAAATACTTTGACTAGTATAATGAGTATTCTGATGGAAGGATCGCTCCTCATTTTCATACTCTTCAAGGGAGCACATAGATCTAAGCTCTTGCCCTCTGTCACGACCCGGATTTCCCACCCTCGGGGGTCGTGATGGGGCCTACTAGTGAAAGCTAGGCAAGCCAACCAACTGAACTATTTACCTTGTTTTCATTTTTTAATCCGATAACAGTTAAGAGCCAACAATTAGATAACAACATAATTGAATAAGCGGAAGGTTGCATTGTAAAGTTTTAATAATATTACTAATACCAATCCATAACAAATCTACCCAAGACTGGTGTCACAACTTCACAGACTATCTAGAAGTACCACAAATAAAGGTCTGAAAGGAATAAATAAAACACTGTCTCTGGAAATACATGAAAGAAACATGAATAGTAGATAGAAGGAGACGCCAAGGCCTGCGGACGCCTGCAGGACTATCTCGAGTCGCCTGATAAACAAGAAACAGCAATCTCACTGGTCCGAAATCTACAGCACTGGGATCTACACAAAAGAGTGCAGAGTGTAGTATCAGCACAACTGATCTCATGTGCTGGTAAGTGCCTAACCTAACGTCGGCGAAGTAGCGACGAGGCTAGGACAAGACTACCAACTAAACCTGTACAGTTAAAGCATATATATATAGCAAGTAATAATAAAGGAAACTAGCAGTTAAAGAGGGGAAGGGGACATGCTGTTGGGGAATATCACTTACCAACAGTAACTCAGGAGAAAAACATAAAGAACAATTTAAAATTCGCAACTGAAAGAATAAGGAAACAGTAACAAATCAATATTCACTTTTATCCTTTATTGTTGCGGCACACAACCCGATCCAAATCATAAAACACTGTTGCAGCGTGCAACCCGATTCATGTCATATATCACTGTTGCGACGTGCAACCCGATCCAATCATAATATTTTTGCGGCGTTCAACCCGATCCAAATATAATATTATCGCGGCGTGCAACCCGATCCAAATATAATATTGGTGCGGCGTGCAACCCGATCCAAATATAATATTGTTGCGGCGTGCAACCCGATCTAAATATAATATTGTTGCGGCGTGCAACCCGATCCCAATATACAATTCAACACCAATCACAAAGGAGCCTCGACAAGTGAACAATAAGGAAACAACACTATCCCGACAAGGGAATCAATAACATCATAATAAAATCAAGTAACAATAGAAAATCAGTAAATAAACGTAAAGGACAACATAACTCAATTATCAGCAAGATTCAAAAAAATCAAGAACAAGTGTACGAAAACACCCTTCGTGCTTTAACACTCTCTTACCAAAATAATAATCACAAGAAATAAGGGCAAGGAAATAAATGAAATCACAATAAAATCTCGGCAAAGGAACAACAGTACAACAATTGAATCCCGGCGAGGGAACAATATCAAAAATCCTCTTCTCTTTTCCTTTTCACATTTACTTCACAACTCACTTCACAATTTGAGCCAATGCTCTATAACGTTCAATTGTCAATTATACTTCCACAATTCATTTTACAACTTGAGCCAACGCTCTTCAATATTCAAATACCAATATTACTTCCACAAGCCTTGCTCAACAATAGAAATCATCACAAAAGGCATGAACAATACAAGCGGAGTCACATTAATCATAGTATAAGACTCACGGGCATGCTTGACAACAACGTATAGATACTCGTCACCATGCCTATACGTCGTACTCAACAAATGACACGTAGTAAATAGGACATAACTCCTAATCCATCAAGCTAAGGTTAGACCAAACACTTACCTCGATGCCACGAACACAATTCAAGCCTTAACTATCGATTTACCTCTTAAGTCCACTACCAACTCGCTCGTATCTAGCCACAAGTTACTTAATAATATTAATAAGGGCTAAATGAATCAATTCTAATGCATGCAAATAAGTTTTCTAAAGTTTTTCCCAAAAAGTCAAAATTTGACCCCGGGCCCGCTTGGTCCAACTACGAAATTCGGACCAAAACCCGATTACTCATTCACCCCCAAGCCTAGATATATAATTGGTTTTGGAATCCGACCTCGATTTGAGGTCTAAATTCCCAAATTTCAATATTCTTAGGTTTTACCCAAAATTTCCAATTTCACCAAGAAAACCCTAGATTCTAAGATGAAATCTTATAAAAAGAAGTTAAGGAGTAAAGAAAATGAGTTAGAAATCACTTACTAATGTTTTAGAGAACAAAGGTTATTTGAAAAATCGCCTCTCATGTTTTTGGGGTTTTGAAAAATGAAAAATAACTAAAAATACCGTTTAAATATACCCTTCTCAAACCCCCTGTGCGGGCCGCTCAAAAACGAGTGCGGCCGCGGAGCTCACAAGGTTGATTGCAGTGACATACTTTAGTATTTTGGCCATAACGTTCTCTACAGATGTCCAAATTGTGATTTATTTACCTTTCTGGAAACTAGACACGAAGGGCTACAACTTTCGTTTTTGAATCGTCTCAAAATTTCTTGTAGACCAAAAGAAATAGGCTTCCGAAGTTGGATCCGTGAACCTATGCGGACCGCACAATATCGAGTGTCGCCGCAAAGCCCCTACCGTGGAAAGCACAAAACCAATGCGGACCGCACTGGCAGGTTCAGAGATTTGCACTTCTCTGAACCTGCAACATCCACATTTTAAGCCTAAGACATCCCAGAACCTATCCGAAACTCACCCGAGCCTTCGGGACTCCAAACCAAATGTGCATACTAACTCAAAAACATTATATGGACCTACTCGTGCGATCATATCATCAAAATAACATGTAAATCCATGGATTAAACCTCAAAACTCATCATTTTCATCAAGAACACTTAAAGTTCATAACTCTTCAATCGGAAGTCCAACTCACGTCCAAATAGACTCCATTTTCACCAAATTTCACAGTTATCATTCAATACTATAACAAGTTTGTATCGGGCTTCAGAACCAAAATACGGGCCCGATACCAATGGTTTCAAACATTAATTATTTTGTTCATTTCTTGGATAATTCAGCAAAATAATTTCTTTCAAAAATTGATTTCTAAGGCTTGGGAACTCGGAATACATTTTCGAGCATACACCCAAGTCCCATATTTTACTGAGGAACTTCCGGATCGTCGGAACACGGACCCGGGTCCGTGTGCTCAAAATGTTGACCAAAGTCAACCAAAAATCAAATTTTTAACTCTAGGAATTTCTATTTCTCTTTTTTTTCACATAGAAGACTTTCTGAATATAGGTCTGGACCACGCACGCAAATCAAGGTGAGGTAAAAGGGAGGTTTTTAGGCCTCGGAACACTGAATTTATTTCTAAAACAAGTGATGACCTAAAAGGTCATCACATCCTCCACCTCTAAAACAACCGTTCGTCCTCGAACGGACATAAGAAAGAAGTACCTGAGTCGGAAAAAAGATGGGGATAACGGCTCCGCATATCGGACTCGAACTTCCAGGTCGATGCCTTAGCAGGTTGACCACTCCACTGAACACGAACAGAAAGGAAACTCTTCAACCTCAACTGACGAACATGCCAGTCTAGAATAGCTACCGGCTCCTCCTCATATGACAAGTCCTTGTCCAACTGGACAATGCTGAAATCTAACATGTGGGATGGATCGCCGTGATACTTCCGAAGCATGGACACACAAAACACTAGATGTACGGTTGATAAGCTCGACGGTAACGCAAGTCTGTAAGCCACCTCTCCCACTCGATCAAGAATCTAAAATGGGCCAATGAACCTAGGGCTAAGCTTTCCCTTCTTTTCAAATCTCATCACGCCCTTCATAGGCGACACCCAAAGCAATACCCGCTCACCGACCATAAATGCCAAATCTCGAACCTTACGGTCGGCATAACTCTTTTGCCTGGACTGAGCTGTACGAAGCCTATCCTGAATAATCCTGACCTTGTCCAAAGCATTATGTACTAGATCCGTACCCAATAACCGAGCCTCTTCCGGCTCAAACCATCCAACCGGTGACCGACACCACCTACCATACAAAGCCTCATAAGGAGCCATTTGGATACTCGACTGGTAGTTGTTGTTGCAGTCAACTCTGCTAAAGGCAAAAACTTATCCCACGAGCCTCCAAAGTCAATGACACAAGCTCGGAGCATATCCTCCAAAATCTGAATAGTACGTTCGGACTGCCCGTCCGTCTGAGGATGAAATGTTGTGCTCAACTCAACCCGTGGGCCCAACTCTCGCTGAACTGCTCTCCAGAAATGTGAGGTAAACTGCGTAGCTCGATCCGAAATGATAGACACGGGCACACCATGAAGACGAACAATCTCCCGGATATAGATCTCATCTAATTTCTCGGAAGAATAGGAGACTGCCACAAGAATGAAATGTGTTGACTTGGTCAGCCTATCAACAATAACCCACACTGCATCGAACTTCCTCTGAGTCCGTGGGAGTCCAACAACGAAGTCCATAGTGATACACTTCCACTTCCACTCAGGACTCTCAATCTTCTGGAACAAACCACCAGGCCTCTGATGCTCGTACTTAACATGCTGACAATTCAAACACCGAGCCACATATGCAACAATGTCCTTCTTCATTCTCCTCCACCAATAATGCTGCCAAAAATCCTGATACATCTTCGCGGTGCCCGGATAAATAGAGTACCGGGAACTATGGGCCCCTCTAGAATCAACTCCCAAAGTCCATCCACATTAGGCACACAAATATGACCCTGCATCCTCAAAACTCCATCATCCCCTAGTGTTACTTGCTTGGCATCTCTGTGCTGCACCATGTCTCTAAGGACACACAAATGAGGATCATCATACTGTCAATCTCGGATATGCTCCAATAATGAAGAACGAGCGACTGTGCAAGCTAACACACGGCTGGGCTTAGAAACATCCAACCTCACGAACTGATTGGCCAAAGCCTTAACATCCAAAGAAAGCGGTCTCTCACCGACTGGAATATAAGCAAAACTGCCCATACTGGATGACTTCCTACTCAAAGCATCGGCAATCACATTGGCCTTCCCTGGATGATATAAGATGGTGATATCATAGTCCTTTAATAGCTCCAACCATCTTCTCTGCCTCAAATTTAGCTCCTTCTGTTTGAACAAGTACTGCAGACTCTTGTGATCCGTGAACACCTCACATTCCATGCCATACAGATAATGCCTCCAAATCTTCAACGCGTGAACAAAGGATGCTAACTCCAAATCATGAACCGGATAGTTTTTCTCATAAATCTTCAACTGCCGTGAAGCATAGGCAATGACATTGTCATCCTGCATCAACACCGCACCAAGTCCAATACGAGATGCATCACAATAAACTGTATATGGCCCTGAACCTGTGGGCAAAACCAACACTGGCACCGTAGTCAAAGCTGTCTTGAGCTTCTGAAAGCTCGCCTCACACTCGTCCGACCACTTGAACTGGGCACCCTTCTGGGTCAACCTGGTCATCGGGGCTGCCATAGATGAAAACCCCTCCACGAACCGACGATAATAGCCTGCCAAACCCAAGAAACTCTGAATTTCTATAGCTGATATCTTGACTGCCTCTATCTTCTTTGGATCTACCTGAATACCCTCTGCTGATACAACATGACCCAGGAATGCAAATGAACTCAACCAGAACTCGCACTTCAAAACCGTAGCATACAGCTGACTGTCTCTCAAAGTCTGGAGAACCACTCTAAGATGCTGCTCATGCTCCTCCCGGCTACGGGAATAAATCAAAATATCATCAATGAAGACTATCACGAACGAATCCAAGTAAGGCCTGAACACTCGGTTCATCAAATTCATAAAAGCTGCTGGGGCATTTGTCAACCCGAATGACATCACCAAGAACTCATAATGTCTGTACCGAGTGCGAAAAGCTGTCTTATGGACATTGGATGCCCTAATCCTCAACTGATGGTAGCCAGATCTCAAGTCAATCTTCAAAAATACCTTAGCACCCTGAAGCTGATCAAACAAATCATAAATCCTCAGCAATGGATACTTATTCTTGATTGTAACATTGTTCAATTGTCGGTAATCTATACACATTCACATCGATCCATCCTTCTTCTTAACAAACAACACCGAAGCACCCCAAGGCGAAACACTAGGTCTAATGAAACCTTTTTCAAGCAAGTCTTGCAACTGCTCCTTCAACTCTTTCAACTCAGGCGGGGCCATACGATACGGTGGAATGGAAATGGGCTGAGTGCCCGAATCCAAATCAATGCAGAAGTCAATATCCCTATCGGGTGGCATACCCGGCAGGTCTGAAGGAAATACCTCAGGAAACTCACGAACAACAGGCATAAAATCAATAGAAGGAACCTCGGCACTAGAATCACGAAAATACACCAAATAGGCCAAACACCCCTTCTCGACCATACGCCGAGCCTTCATATATGAGATAACACTACGGATAGAATGACCAGGAGTCCCTCTCCACTCAAGACGAGGTAGACCCGGTAAGGCTAAGGTCATAGTCTTGGCATAACAATCCAAGATAACGTGGTAAGGTGATAACCAGTCCATCCCCAATATGACATCGAAATCAACTATGTCCAGAAGTAACAAATCTACATGAATCTCAAGACCCCCAATCACAACTATACATGAACAATGGACACGATTTACCATAATAGAATCACCCACTGGTGTAGACATATAAATAGGAGCACTCAAAGAATCACTAGGCATGACCAGATATAGTGTAAAATAAGATGACACATAGGAGTATGTAGATCCTGGATCAGATAAAACTGAAGCATCTCTGCTACAAACTAGAAAAGTACCGATACCTCCACCTCTAGTACCTCTACCTCTAGCTAGCTGAGTGGGCTGAATAACTCCCTCAATGAACCTCCCCACACTCTCTCTCTCAGTGATAGGAAGAAACTTCTCCAGAAATAGCTGAGAAAACCGATACCAAGTCAAAGTTGGCGCCCCAACTAGTCTAGCCAAACAACAACCTCTCCAACAAGCCTTGGAGGATCCAGACAAACGAAAAGCAGCAAAGTCGACTCCATTGGTCTCCACTATCCCCATGTTCTTGAGAACCTCATGACAACTGTCCAAATAATCTTGGGGATCCTCAGAAAATGTACCACCAAGAGTGGTAGTGAAGAGCTTGGTGAAACCTATCCAACCTCCACAAAGCCTTCGAAGACGTAGTTAATCCATCACCGGTCTGTGTGGCTGCTCGGCTAAAGAAGCGATACGTGACCTCACCATTAGCGAAAAGATAAGAGTAGAGGTTTCAATTTAGCACTGAGAGAACAAAATCGCACAACGGAGAAGAATAGAAGTGAAACTTTTCCTAACTCTGTAGCCTCTAGGGATAAGTACAGACGTCTCCTTACCGATCCCTCAGACTCTACTAAGCTTGTCTATAAGTTGTGAGACCTATGTAACCTAAAGCTCTGATACCAACTTGTCACGACCCGGATTTCTTACCCTCGGGGGTCGTGATAGCGCCTACTAGTGAAAGCTAGGCAAGCCAACCAACTGAACTATTTACCTTGTTTTCATTTTTAATCTGATAACAGTTAAGAGTCAACAATTAGATAACAACAGAATTGAATAAGCGAAAGGTTGCATTGTAAAGTTTTAATAATACTACTAATACCAATCCATAACAAATCTACCCAAAACTGGTGTCACAACTTCACAGACTATATAGGAGTACTACAAATAAAGGTCTGAAAGGAATAAATACAACATTGTCTCCGGAAATACATGAAAGAAACAGGAATAGTAGATAGAAGGAGACGCCAAGGCCTGCAGACTCCTGCAGGACTATCTCGAGTCGCCTGATGAACAAGAACAACAATCTCACTGTGGTCCGAAATCTACAGCATTGGGATCTACACAAAAGAGTGCAGAGTGTAATATCAGCACAACTGATCCCATGTGCTGGTAAGTGCCTAACCTAACATCGGCAAAGTAGTGACGAGGCTAGGACAAGACTACCAACTAAACCTGTGTAGTTAAAGCATATATATAGGAAGTAATAATAAAGGAAACTAGCAGTTAAAGAGGGGAAGGGGACATGTTGTGGGGGAATATCACTTACCAACAGTAACTCAAGAGAAAAGCATAAAGAACAATTTAAAATTCGCAGCAGAAAGAATAAGGAAATAGTAATAAATCAATATCCACTTTTATGATTTATTGTTGCGGCGCACAACCCAATCCAAATCATAAAACACTGTTGTGACGTTCAACCCGATCCATGTCATATATCAGTGTTGCGGCGTGCAACCCGATCCAATCACAATATTGTTGCGGCGTTCAACCCGATCCAAATATAATATTGTTGCGGCGTGCAACCCAATCCAAATATAATATTGTTGCGGCGTGCAACCCGATCCAAATATAATATTGTTGCGGCGTGCAACCCTATCCCAATATACAATTCAACACCAATCACAAAGGAGCCCCGACAAGGGAACAATAAGGGAACAATACTATCCCGACAAGGGAATCAATAACATCATAATAAAATCAAGTAACAATAGAAAATCAGTAAATAAATGTAAAGGACAACATAACTGAATTATCAGCAAGATTCAGGAAAATCAAGGACAAGTGCACGTCATCACCTTTCGTGCTTTAACACTCTCTTACCAAAATAATAATCACAAGAAATAAGGGCAAGAAAATAAATGAAATCACAATAAAATCTCGGCAAGGGAACAACAGTACAACAATTGAATCCCGGCGAGGGAACAATATCAAAAATCCTCTTCTCTTTTCCTTTTCACATTTACTTCACAATTTGAGCCAATGCTCTATAAGGTTCAATTGCCAGTTATACTTCCAGAATTCATTTTACAACTTGAGCCAACGCTCTTCAATATTCAAATACCAATTACTTTCACAAGTCTTGCTCAATAATAGAAATCATCACAAAAGGCATGAACAATACAAGCGGAGTGACATTAATCATAGTACAAGACTCATGGGCATGCTTGACACCAAAGTATAGATACTCGTCACCATGCCTATATGTCGTACTCAACAAATGACACGTAGCAAATAGGACAACTTCTAATCCCTCAAGCTAAGGTTAGATCAAACACTTACCTCGATGTCACGAACACAATTCAAGCTTCAACTATCACTTTACCTCTTGAGTCCACCACCAACTCGCGCGTATCTAGCCACAAGTTACTTAATAATATTAATAAGTGCTAAATGAATTAATTTTAACGCATGGAAATAAGTTTTCTAAAGTTTTTCTCAAAAAGTCAAAATTCGACCCCGGGCCTGCTTGGTCCAAATCCGAAATTCGGACCAAACCCCGATTAACCATTCACCCCCGAGCCCGGATATATAATTGGTTTTGGAATCTGACCTCGATTTGAGGTCTAAAACCCCAAATTTCAATATTCTTAGGTTTTACCCAAAATTCCCAATTCCATCATGAAAACCCTAGATTCTAGGATGAAATCTTGTAAAAAGAAGTTAATGAGTAAAGAAAATGAGTTAGAAATCACTTACTAATGTTTTCAACAAGAAAGGTTATTTGAAAAATCGCCTTTTATATTTTGGGGTTTTGAAAAATAAAAAATAACTAAAAATCCTATTTAAATATACCCCTTTTAGACAGCCTGTGCGAACCGCACAAAAAGGAATGCGGTCGCGGAGCTCACAAGGTTGACTGCAGTGCCATGCTTTAGTATTTTGGCCATAACTTTCTCTATATATGTCCAAATTGTAATTTCTTTACCTCTATGGAAACTAGACACGAAGAGCTACAAGATTTGATTTTAAATAATCTCAAAATTCCTTGTAGATCAAAAGAAATAAGCTTCCGAAGTCGGACCAGTGAACCTGTGCGGACCACACAAAATTGAGTGCGGACCACACAAAATTGAGTGCGGCCGCAAAGCCTCCACCGTGGACAGCACAAAACCAATACGGACCGCACTGGCGGGTTCAGAGATTTACACTTCTCTGAACCTGCAACATCCATATTTTAAGCCTAAGACATCCCGGAACCTACCCGAAACTCACCCGAGCCCTCAGGACTCCAAACCAAATGTGCATACTAACTCAAAAACATTATATGGACCTACTCATGCGATCACATCATCAAAATAACATGTAAAACCATGCATTAAACCTCAAGTTCTTAACTCTTCAAGCGGAAGTCCAACTCACGTCAAATAGACTCCATTTTTCACCAAATTTCACAGTTATCATTCAAATACTATAACAAGTTTGTACCGGCCTCTAGAACCAAATACGGGCCCGATACCAATGGTTTCAAACATTAATTCTTCTCTTCATTTCTTGGATAATTCAGCAAAATAATTTCTTTCAAAAATTAATTTCTAAGGCTTGGGACCTCGGAATTCATTTTCGGGGCATACGCCCAAGTCCCATATTTTACTGCGGACCTTTCGGGATCGTCGGAACACGGATCCAGATCCGTTTGCTCAAAATTTTGACCAAAGTCAACCAAAAATCAAATTTTTAACTCTAGAAATTTCTATTTCTCAATTTTTTTCACATAGAAGACTTTCCGGATATAGGTCTGGACCACGCGCGCAAATCAAGGTGAGGTAAAAGGGAAATTTTTAGGCCTCGGAACACTGAATTTATTTCTAAAATAAGTGATGACCCAAAAGGTCATCACACCCTCGTCCCTTCTCTAGAGCTTTTATTTTTGTTTATAGATAGATATATAATACAGAAAATCAAATCTAAATAAGTACAAATTTGACTCTAAAAGATAATAGCTTTTAGAAATCCTACTCATTGAATTTTTTTGGATGTATTTCATAACATCATCAGTAGATTAGTTTGTATATTCCCTTTCTCAAGAACCAATGAATTTTTATTCATTAGTCTCATTCCAAATACTCCCAAAGAACACATAGATCTAAGCCCTCGCCCTCGTCCCTTCGCTACTACACCTGGTATAAGGAAATCATATTAGTAAAAATTTAGCACTAAAATTTAAATGTACAAATTGATAACACAATAAATTTGAGAAACCATACGAATTTCAACAATTTGGTTGTATTGCATAACTTGATCAGTAGATGGAGAAAATGGAATATCTGGTCCAGATAACCCTAAAGAGCATATAGATTTAAGCCCTTTCCCTCGTCCCTTCCCTATAGCACCTAGTGCAACAAATGCATATTTAGTAGTAGCTTTCACAGTGGATGCCACCTCATTTTCATTCTTTGATGGTTTCATAACAAACCTACGAAAAATCAAATTAAGACATTATAACAATAATGTACTAATAAAAAGATCATGTAATCAGAATGCATAATAATATGAATATGGTAATGGCATAAAGAGATACTTCACCTCAGTTGTTCTTTTTCATTTATTTTGTACATGACTTTCTAAATCAACATCACCATCTATTGGTTGCAAAATCTCATAGAAATCACGAGGTTGCGTCTTTCTTGCTACACGCCAACCTTTATTGGAGTTATCATTAGCATAAAATACTTGATATGTCTGGTCCGCTAACACATAAGGTTCATTTGTTTTCAAAAATCGTCCCCAATTAACACTTACAATGTCATATTCATCTGTTTTAATTCCTTTTTTTTATCATACACATCAAACCAATTACATCAAAACAAAATCACTCTTCTTGTAGTGAATTGCATTTCAAGAACATCAGTTAAAACTCCATAGTAATCAATATTCTCACTATGTTCACCAGTCTCACTAACAACAACCACACCACAATTTTGAGTCCTTAAATGTTTATCATAATCTTCAACATGAAATCTATATCCGTTAACAATATAGCCATTATAATGTAATACATATTGGGTAGGACCACATGAAAGTGCAAGGAGATCCTCCTGAGCCGACTATCATCTTTTTTATACAATTGTGCAACCTATCAACAAGATAAAGTTGATTACTATAGAATAAGTAATATAATATTGGATTTTCAAATTTGATATGTATATATTACTCACCATTCGATAAATTGTTTGTTCCATTCCGTATCAGACAAGTGTTGAGTAGAATCTACATGAATTTGTGCGAACTCTCTACAAATTTTAGTTGAACCACAAATGTCAAACATAAAGGAGAAACAATCTTACAGGAAACAAGGAAAACAAAATATGATATGGGGTGTGTTTGGTATAACGGAAAATGTTTTCCGTGGAAAATGTTTGCCAAGAAAATATTTTCTTGGAAAACAAGTAGTAATCTTATTTATTTTCCAGTGTTTGGTACGCAAATTAAAGAAAATGGCTTCTCAAGAATATTCATAAATAATTTAGATATAATAAACATGAAGAATAAACTTTTAAACCAATAACCTTCTGAGCCCACATTTTTCATAAATTTTCGAACCGCCAAACTTTCGAAACCGCGAAATTTCGAATTCGTAAACTTCCAAACACATAAACCTCCAAACTCGTAACTTTGAAACTTGTAAAATTTTGAACATTTAAACCAATAAATAAAAAAACTAAAAATAAAATTTTCGGGGAGGGGAAAGTTGGGGTGGGGGGTGGGGGGTGCAGAAAAAACAAAAAACACAAATTTGAAATTGCAAAAAAAAAATAAGGTAAAAAAAATAATTTTTTTTTGCGGGAGGGGGGTGGGGGTGGAGGGGTAGTAGGGTGGGAGGTAACGGAAAAACTGAAATTTGAAAAAAAAAAAGTCTTTCTTGGAGAGAGGGGGTGGGGTGGATTGGTGAGGGTGAGGAAGGTTGAGTAGGAGTTTTGGAAAATGTTTTCCCTTCTTTTGATAAGGAAAATATTTTTCTCCAATTGGAGGAAAATATTTTTCTCCAATTGGAGGAAAATGAGTTCTTAAGGAAAATGTTTTCCAAAAATTTAAGCCAACCAAACATGGGAAAATTGAAAAATATTTTCCAGAAAATATTTTCCTTCATACCAAACACACCCATGAAGGAAAAATATTTCATACTCTAGAAATGGTAGAACTTCATCACAATTCTTCAGTATGTATATATGTGCTTGCTCCAATTCATCTGCTTCAAGATCAAGCTGTTTTGGAGCTCCTAAAGTTTTTCCAAATTTACAAAATAGAGATAAACCTCCATCAGAATTTCTTAAACCACCATCAGAATTTCGTTCTGGCCAATTAAACTTTATGTCGATTCTATGCAGATACCTTGAACATAAGGTCATACATTCATTTGCAAGGTAACCCTCTACAATGGAACCTTCTGGACAAGCCCTATTACCAATGAGAGATTTCAAAAAGTATAACCATCGTTCTATAGGATACATCCACCGATACTGAACAGGTCCAGCAAGCTTAGCTTCATTAGTTAAGTGAGTAGGCAAGTGCACCATGACATCAAAAAATGAAGGAGGAAAGACCTTTGCCAACTTGCAAAGAGTTATAGGAATTTGAGCTTCAATCTGATCCAGGTCATCAATCCTTAATACCTTTGCTCCCAGCACATTAAAAAATAAAGACAACTCGATAAGGGGTTCACACACAGCTTTCGATAACATACCACGTAGTGCAAGAGGGAGTAAATGTTGTAGAAGAACATGACAATTATGACTCTTTAAGCCAAAAATCTTGTGCTCTTTCAAGTTAACACATTGAGAAATGTTAGATAAAAATCCATCTGGAACCTTTAAATTCTTTAAGAAAAGGCATATGTTGTGTTTTTCTTGGGGAGATAATGTGTAACATGCAGTTGGAACTTCATTTTTTTCTCCATTTTTGGTAGGGTGCAATTCCGGCCTAATGTTCATTTCTTGCAAATCTAGTTGAGTTTTAATGGTATCCTTGGTTTTTCCTTTGGCATTCATGATCGTCCCCATAATATTATCACATATATTTTTTTCGATATGCATAACATCCAAATTATGTCGCAACAAGAGAGATTTTCAGTATGGAAGCTTAAAAAAGATACTCTTCTTATTCCAGTTATCTTTTCGAACATCATGTGATATCTTGATCCTCTTCTTTGGATCCTTTATCAATTGCAACCCTTTAAGATCTTGAACTTGATTAAGTATCTCAATACCTGAACGCACTTTTGGTGGGAGCCTTTTTTCTTTTGTGCCATCAAATGACTCCTTATCATTCCTCTATTTGTGATTAAGAGGAAGGTAACGCCTATGACCCATAAAACATTGTTTCTTACTATTCTTCAATCTGATTGAGGAAGTGTCAATGTTGCAACATGGACATGCCAATTTACCTTTTGTACTCCATCCCGATAAATTTCCATATGCTGGAAAGTTATTGATGGTCCACAGAAAAGAAGCATGTAACTTAAAATTCTGTTTGGTTTATGCATAAAAGTTCTCAATGCCAATTTCCCATAATTCCTTTAATTCCTCTATCAAAGGTTGAAGATATATGTAAAATGCATCACCTGTATTATCGGGACCAAGAATAAGCATAGACATAATGTAATTTCCTGTTTCATACACAATCAAGGTGGTAAATTATAAGGAATAAGTACCACAGGCCATATACTATATGAGGTTTTTGAATTCCTAAATGGCTGGAATCCATCACTAGCAAGCCCAAGTCGAACATTACGAGGCTCGGCCGCAAATGAGGGATGAAGTTCATCAAATGATTTTCATGCCATTGAATCAGCTGGGCGCCTCATTGTTCCATCATCAACTCTTTTATTATGATGCCATGTCATTAGAGAAGATGTATTTGTAGATATAAACAACCTTTGAAGCCTAGGCTTCAATGGAAAATAGCGTAAAGTCTTTGACGCTATTTTTTTACCATTCTTATTCTTTGCTTCCCCACTATGTTTATCTGTTTTCCATCTGGATGCACCACAGAGTTTATAGGAATCAAGTAAGTTATCGTCCTTCCAATATAACATACAATCATTTATACAAGCATCAATTTTGTTGTATGACAACCCAAGGTCCCCAATCACCTTCTTTGCCTCATAATGCAACAACTCATCCTTCAACATTTTTAATAACATTATAAATGACTCATTGCTCCAACGACCCATACTTTTTATGTGAAGCAGTTTAAACAAAGTGGAAAGTTTTGAACATTTCGAATTTTGGTATAGTGGTTGTTTGAAATCTTTCAATAGGCTGTAAAACTTTTTTGCTTCAACAATCGGTTCATCTCCGAGTAAATCATTATCACGAGCGTCCGCAGTGCCTCCATCATGATTAGGATATAAATCCCTCAGCATTTCGTGTATTTCATCCTCATCCTCATAATCTTCTACTTCATTATCATCTTCAACTCGCCTTCCGACTGTGGCTCACCCACAACTTCACCATGATGATACCAAAAGGTATAATTTCGAATTATTCCATATACTTTCAAATGTATCTCGACTGTCTCATGTGTTCCTAATATTGTGTTACAACATTTGACGCACGGACAACGTATTTCATACAATTCTCCTATTCTTCTAAAGGCATAATCCAAAAACTTTTGCACCCCAATTAAATAAGTTTCGTCAAGTCGGTCATCAACAAGTTTCATCCATTACTTACTTGGTGCCATAACCTTGAATAGGAAATAAAAAAAAGATTTAAACAATTAAAACAACAAAAGTATTAAGATGCACATTACATTAAAAAAAAGTATTAAAATGCACATTACTTGTTATCAAACTTGTCAAACTCATCTTTATGACTAAACTTCCTACGGTTTCACAAGAATGAGATAAACTATAAGTTGATATGCATAACATATAACACACAATTGCTCAAGAAAATGAGAAATTAAAACACATAAGACACTTCATAGCTAAACCATTGATTTTCTTTCTTAAAGGTTAGATGCATAGAAAGCATTTGGTTGAGCTCCGGAAAATTGGTGGTGACACATTAGAGTTTTACAAGGCATGTTCTTGTTTAAACTCCTAGAATAATTATGATTGTGTATCATGAACTATCCTGTAATTATTGGAAGACCATAGTGACTTATAACAGATTAACAACAGCAACAACAAAAATCATCTACTTATATTCTCCTTTCTTATTTCTTCAAATAGTATTAGAGCATCTACTATCTTGGTAGAGAGACAAGAAATTTTCTGTTACTAGTAGTAGCAGGCAACCATTATGTATCTATCTTAACAGGAGATATGGTAAGTTCGTCTGCCTCATGTATTAGGAGTAATTATTAATAACAAGATGGTAGGCAACCTTTTATATAGAACATGTAAAATTACACAATATTGTAATCTCTATTTTCTTTACATGATCAGAGTAAATAAGTTAGATTCAAAATGAATTAAAAACTAGTTTATTCAGTACTTTATTGCTTGAACTGCTAGGAATACAGAGTCATAGAAGTTAATTTTAATGCAAAATTTGGCAAAGCATCTGTATCACCTAAAACCAAAAAGTGTCATCTGCAGATAAAAGATGGATGACCCTTAGGTGATAATGCTCCCTGAACAAGGTGGTGAAGCCCCTTAAGAGACCTCCTGAAGCCTTAAAATGTGATGGTGTTAGTTGAATTACTAAGTTGCAATTTGTCACCTATTACTAGTTTTAGGACTTCTTTTCATATGGATTGCCTTTTACTTAGTTGCAATCTGTCACTACTTACTAAGTTCTTGGGCTTCTTTTCATATGGATTACCTATAAGGCTCAACCTGCTGATAACTGAATTAACTGAAAGCATGCTGGAGCTGCATTTGGTTCTTGTATTCACCTGTTAATTGAGAGGACTCACATGGACATTGTTACATTGTATTCATGACCACCAAATTATTTGGAGTTCCTTTTCTGTTTCTGGTCTTAAGAAAGACAAGGGAGCAACAGAGAAAAACAATAATCTCCCTAAGAACATAAGACTCAGATCAACACTTCTCATTAACTTAAGACCAAGGACTGGAATTCAAGTAATGGCATCCATTCTTTCTTCAAAATCTTCGCACTTCAACTTGCTTAACTTACTTCAAGCCAAGTTATTGACATTCTTTTCGTGTTTAACAAATACATATATAAGCTCTAGCTGATATGATTGCCAAGGACACTGAGGCAAAGTAGGGAAATTGCATTGGTTATATCACTTTGCTCCATTTGTATGCTTTACATTCCAATAGTCAAAATTTCTCTCACACCAGAAATTGTCTACATATTTTACTGACATATCTCTGAAAGTACTACAAAGACTTCTACTAAACACCGGACTTGATGTAAGCTTACTGAAAGTCTATTGGAATTTCTACCACTAAGAACTCGGGCTTAAGCTTTTAGGGGTTGTTTGATTCATGTTGTAGTTATGCAGAAATTACAGTAGATGGTAACATGGATTGTTAAGCGACAAGCAACAATACAGGGATTGTTATGATTGTTATAAAAAGAATGCTCTTTCAATATTAAATAGCTGTATACACGTATTACTAATATACATATCCTTAATCCAAATTCTATCAATTATTAAAAGGTACACATGTTCCTGCATAAGATTTTCAGATATTTGTTAAAACGGTTTGGTACCGAAAAAAAAGGGCAGATTCTTGGACCTTAAAAATGGCAGTTCTACAAGAACTTCTCTTCGGGATTAAAAGATATCATCTGGACATCTAGAAAAAACCTCTGAAGAAAAAAAGTCTTTTTCTTGTAATCAACACAAGTCTGTTCTGGAAAACAGAAACTATTGACTTTTCACTCTGCTAAAGGTCAGCAAATTGCTATTGGGATCGAGGAGATTATAGGGGATTTGGCTTTGACTAATGATGGACAAAAAGGAGTTGATGATAAGGTAGCTACAGGTGATCGAATAACTGTGCAAGAGGATGGTTTGAATCGAGCAAACAATGCTAGTAAGCATCAAGGAATTACACTGGTGGCTCAAGAAGGTAACAGTGATCGAGTTGTTGTCGATCGAGTGGCGCATGCTGTAATGCCTGAAGCTATTGTTGCTATCAGTGGTGACATTACTGCTGTAGTGCCAAACTCATGACCCTTCAAGCAAGTCCCCAGAAGAATTGTAACGCAAATCGCAAAGAAGAAAACCATCGCAGAGACAAATTCTACAAGAAAAACTCAAATTTCTCCTCCTTGACCTACGAGGCCCATCTTTAAACCAATATTCTCACTTTTATCACTCACACAACAACTATCACTATTCTAAACAACCCAATTGCAGAAAACAACTAAAGAAACAGAAAATTGCAGAACCCGATTTTTGATTTCTGGCTCAAAAAAAACAAGAAGAAGAAAAAAGGAAACGAAACAGATAAAAGAGAAAGAAATTAAACTTACTCTTGATTAGGCAGATAATCCAATGGTAGAGACGCCAACCTTCTGAGTTTGAAGTGATGAATTTTGCAACCTTCGGAGTTTGAAGTGATAAATTTTGCAACCTTCGAGTTCTGACTGATGAAGTTTAATTTGCAACCTTCTGAACTTTGAAGAGAATTGAAGTCGTCGCCGCTTGATTAGGGATTGAACTTTGAAGAGAATGCCGCTTGATTAGCGATTGCAGCGTGAAAGTGATTTTTTGGGAGAGATTTTAGGGTGAAAGTGAATTTCTGGAGGGATTTTACAGCGAAAATATATTTTTGGAGGGTTTTTTGTTTACTTTACTTTCAGAATCCCGCCTCTATCCCGCTAAAGGAGTATTAGAGACCAGATATTAAATTTTATTTAGACCAGAATAAGTCTAGTCGTGTATTTAAAAAAATAAATTAGGTATTAGAGACCAAAAAAAATCTCATCCCTGTAAGTACACTTTTAGAGACCATATTTAAAACTTGTCGCTAAATATCCCTAATGGAGTAAGTTTTTTTCTTGTAGTGAGCTTTGAAGGGTGCGTGTAAGGTTGGTCCTACCTGAGAGCTGTACATAGAAAACTAAAAGGAGCCTCCGAGGTCTTCAGATTCATGCATGTATATACTTGTTCCCTATATATTTCCATATATTGATTTGCTCCCAAAAAGTTTTGTAATCCAACAACTCTAGTAGCAAATTATTGATCCAAAATGCAATAAAAACTATAAAGATCCTAAGCCTTCATTCCAATAAGAATATGTGGAAGCTCTCTAAAAGAAGTGCCGATACAAAAGCACTTTAAAACAAACTAGAAGAATTAGAAAAGGACGAACCTGCTGAAATGACCTTTTCAATTAGTAGATGGCCCATTGTAATATAGCAGTCTCAACTAACAGAGAAATCAATTTGTACTCCACCATTTAGTGCAATACATCACCGAGAAATACAACTTGAAGAGTTTAGACATTTTTTCCATCTTTCGGCATTGATGCACCTTATTTTTCAAATTCCCTAGACATTTGATGCATTAACTCATATCAAACTTTGAAGACATCTAACGAATTAATAGATTTCAAAATGTTCCTTTATAAAAGATCACATGTTATTGCCCAAGAATATTTAATCAGGTACATGAGTATGAAGAATAAGGGGATAGAAAAGGGTAAGGTGTTCTTCAAAAGAATCTTATAGAGAAGATTAGATAATTACAGTATGCTGGTTTCATAAGGCTAAAAGTAAATGGGAGATTTTCTGATTTTCTATGTTATAGAGTGTGAAGAACAACTAAGAAATCATCTCAGGGTTTTTCAAGGAGAGAATTAGATAAGGAAATGCGTCAACTGGGGAATCAACAACCTATACGTAATATGATACATATCTCATCCTCTATTGTCAATAGAGGAGTCATGACACCTCTATGTAGCCATTAAATGTTGTTCATCATCAACTAAGAAAACGTTTTCAGCACAACTTCATTGTTTTGGAGCCATAATCACATGATTTTTTATGTTCTTCCAATAATCATATTCACGGATATAAATGTTAAACTAAACACCATACAAAATGAGCACCTATGGAAAAAGAACCAGATGTTGTCGTGTAGACAATGAAGAACCATAAGAATTAGTAGTTGGGTAACATAGACATCGATTAAGCTAACAAAGAGATCACAAAATCTTATATCCATGCAAAAGCTGGTTTACACCAAATCACTTTGAGATGACAAAATTTCCAAAGTAACAAATTCTCTCATACAAAGTCTACATGTTGAATGTATAAATAGAACATGTTTACCGTGAAAATGGTAATAACAATTAAATTTGTTGATGGGACTCTAAAAATATGTGATCTATTTTTATGCTAGTTTGTTAAACAGTTGATGCTAAGTATATGAGATTTAGAGACGAAATAAAGTTAGGGAGATAGCTATAACCAAACCGTTGGGTCAGCTATTCAGGGCCTTGAGCCGGTCGATTTTGGGCCTCGAAGTCGATTCCAGGGCTCAAACTCGAGCTATCGTGGGTGATCGGGGTAGGGCTAATAGTTATGAAATAATCAATGAAGACTATTTATGGCCAATGATAAGCAATGAATGATGAGCAAATATGAAGACAGTAAATGAAAGCAATAATATAGAGAAAGTGTATAGGAGAGCAAAGAGAATGTTTTTTATATTTCTTGTGGAGCAATTGGAGCAATCACTGAACCCTTACAAAATGTCGAAGACCTCCTTTATATGGGAAGGGAACTCCAACATAGTACAAAAGCATTAATCACAAAAGTAGGGGGATGGGACAACTATATGGCACCAAACTCTGCTAGTATTAGCTGCATGCTTAGGGAGCTCTCCAGTCCCATCATGACCACGACCAACATTGTCGCTAGGCCGGGCATCGACGAATCTCGAGGGAGGGAGATCGACCACAGCCACGAAGTCTCGAGGTCTCGAGATGATCCCCTGAAATGCCTCAATGACGAGAAATTGGACCCTCCGATTTTGCCGTATACAGATAGTTTACGCGTTTCATAAAACGAAGTAATATGAAACGATTTTGAGCCTCCGTTCCGAGGAAATCATTGTTGTGACATCAGCCTATCAAAACATTAAATGCCAAGTCCCAAAAAATCATGCAAGGGTCGCCGTCAAATGCGAATATCGAGAGACTCACGAACCACTATTGGCTCGCCCCTTCCGCTGCCCATGCGGTTCTTATAAATACATCAACTTTTTGATAATCCTTATTTTCCCAACATTTACAAATTTGCGAATACAGACCCATCTCCTTCTACATTCTTATTTTTCATTTTCTTAGAGAAAATTTTACCATCGCAATGGCCAGAGCTTTTAGGATGGTTCCTCGGTGGAACGAAGTCACCTCTTCATCTCGGTCGTCTAAGGAGAAAACGAAGGTGATACCCACTCTAGGACAATGTACTCCCCCCGATCTTGACATGTCGAAAGATTATACGATCGATACACCCCATGCAACACCGGGCCAATGCAAACACGTATCCCGGTACGTCAGCGTCGTGACCGATGCGGAGACGATAAAATAGGACTGCCGATAGAAGAAGGCGGTAGAAGTGGAGATTCCTGGCCCCGATGAGAACATAACGCATTACAAAGAAGGTTTCCTCCACGTATATACTTATCCTTTTACTTTGAGTCCAGCTGAGCCTTCTGGATCCCCTCCCCCGGAGATAGATCCGGTCATTCTCGACTTTTGCGACAAATATCAGGTGATGCTCGGTCAAATCTATCCCTATTTTTGGAGGATAGTCTTGATGCTCCGTTATTTCACTGATAAGGTTGGGGACGGGACCTTTACCCTGAATCATTTGATCAGGATGTATAGCCCTCGGTTCTATCGAGGCTTCATTAGGCTTCGTCATCGATCCAAGAAATCATTTTTCTCGAGCACCGATGATGAGAAAGATTGGGGATGGATGAGTAGGTTCGTCCGAGTTAGAACCTCGGACATCATTCCGGCAGAGAGGATGCCTTTCCCGGAGAGATGGAACATGCAGCGTAAGTATTTTTTCCTTAGGACATGTTTTGAGATCTTCCTTATTTTCTTCCAAAAAGATAACCTCTTTTTATTTTCTGCAGCTGTCGCTTGGTATCCTGAAGTGGTCTCGGATCTGCCGGGGTGAATTGAGCAGTTGGATAAAACGTTTTCGTATCTCGCCCGATCTTGGATTGACCTGGCCAAGACGCGGTGGGTGGCCAAGAATCATGGTAAAGTTTCTCCTACTGCCTACGTCTCAACCCTATGTTTTTTTTGTACCTCCTTGTGCTGACAGGTTGCGGCCACTATGCTCGTGTAGGCCTTGACGAAAATATGCTGATGAGACCACCCCCTGGAGGCGGGACGGAGGTTTCGGAGCCTGCAGAGGGAAATAAAAGGAAAGGCAAGAAAGTTGTCGGCCCTCCTGCGATGAAGAAACCTAAGCCGCATAAGCCTAAAACCGCCATTGGAACCTCAGCTTCTATTTCCGAGGCAAGCCTCGGTACTGATGATGAAAACGGTGATGAGAGCGGGAACCGCTTGGAGGAAAGGCCGAGGCCATCCACGAAAGCCCCGCAGATACCCCGACCGGAGGCTACCGAATCGGGGACGGCTGACTCAGGTTGGCCCTGTGGACCGAAGGTAATTGAGGAGGGCATCAGTGTTTCCTCGGATCCCATGACCGGGTTCGGTGCAGTTTCCGTTGGGGGGACCGTTGCCATAGGCCCTAAAGGGTCGGGACCCGAAGCTTTTTAGGAGTAGGAACTACACCTCGGGGACATTGGAGACATAGGCGATTTCATTTTTGGCTCCCATTTTTCGTCAGGGGAGCTAAGGGATGCTCAAGGTACAAACGCCGTGAAAGTTGGGGGTCCCCTCAAGGGGGGAGGCATGCTTGGCTATATTCTTGACGACGTTAGCGTGAACATCGATCTTGACGCTCCCGGCTCCATTAAGGCGGCCGAAAGGTTCATGCAGCTGGTGATAACTGCTTTAAGTATATTTCTTTTAGCCTCAGACATCCTTCTTCATTCTTCTAACTCTTCTTTTTTGCTGTAGTGCAAGTAGATGTACGATCATGCCCTCTTCAGGCTTAACGAGGAGCTTTTGTGTCGTGAGAAGGAGCTTGAGAAGCTGTTCTCGAGACTATGAGAATCGGAGGCTCGTTCTGTACAGAAGGAGAAAGAGTCAGGTGAGCTCCGGGCTACTTTGAAGGGAGCACTCCGAGAAAAAGCTACCCTTGTCGAGCAGGGATTTTGTTATGCATGAATCTTTCCCTTGTTCCCGTAGTCCGATACTGACCGGTTTACCTTTCTTTTTGTAGGTCGAGCAAACTGACTCATAGGTTAGGTGACTGAAGGTGGAGATCCTCGGGCTGAGGAAACAAAATGAGGCAGTGACCTCGGAGTTGGCATCGGCCCGCGATCTTCTCAAGGATGCTCGAAAGGAGGTAGCTAAGCTGGTTGCGGCCAAGTCCAAGATCGAAAGAAACGTAGCTACTTACCTGAAGAACGCAGCTACAGTGCATCAAACAGCCCGTGACGTATCGATAAAGGCTGAGCAGAAACTGACTCGGGCCATCGAACATTCCAGGGCGGAGGCGAGGAGAAAAACATTGGAGTAGGTCGAAGCCGAGGGTGTTGATCTGTTAGTTGGAATTGAGGAGGCCCGGGAGCTGGAGAGAAAGTTGGCGCTTTTGATCGTCCCAAACAAGGATCCCGGAGATGGTTCTGGGGATAGTGGTGATGAAGAGTAGGCCTTGTGTCACTTTGCCCCCCCCCCCCATCTATGTATGTACTCCCCGGGGAGTGAGTCTTGTAAAGACGTCTCTTGTAAATATATTTTTGGTAATGAAAAGAAAGGGTTTTCTTCTCTCTGTCGTTTCGTTCTTTTTACCTCGCTGCTCGAGCGGAGTTATCCGTTGACTCTAGGCATTAGCTCTTTGAAAATCATATTTAGGGCGGTTGGGACCCCTAAATCGGGTCCTATCCCGAAGTTAGATCGACAACTTCTTTAGGGTCGGTGCTAGTGATGGCGAGGAGCCCTTGAGGCCTCGCTGCCTTTCGAATTTCACGGGATAGTAGCATCCAATCAATCTGGCGAAGGGACCTTGGGGTGGTCCCGTCAGTACATTTTCCTAGAAAAAGGGTGACGTTAATGCGGCTAGAATTAATTGGCCCTCTAGGTAGGCGAGCAGCCGCTGCCTTGCCCCTATATATTCACCTCTCAAGTGGAGATTCCTCTGCTTTAAGTAACCATAGGACCTGGCGCTTTGTGCTTGTTCTCCTATTGTTCCAACTCAAAATCTTTGCTCAAATTCATATCTCCCCCTTCTCATTTTACCATAGCCATGACTGATATGCCGACCTCCACCCACCAAAGAGAGGGTAGTTCTACTTACATTCCGCATTCAGTCGGTGGTACACCGCCGGTGTCCGACGAATAGGTTGAGGTGCCTTTCCTAGAGAAAATACATTGTGTTAGGGAAACCCCCCCCCCCCCATTCCAGGACATCGAGAGCATGCGTCGAGGTTTATCTCATCAGTGAGAGAGAAAAACCATGAGATGATCAGAAAGGATTGCGGATGGGGGAAGGCGTGGTATTGCAAGTGCCTTCCTCCGAGGAGAGCATCATGACCTATGTTGAGGGGTTTTTGAGCGTGTACATGCAGACCTTTGCATCGGGTCCCCCCGACCGGGTCGTGCTTGAGTTCTGTTGGAGATATCGGGTTATCTTGGCGCAGGCTCACCCATTCCTTTGGAAGATAGTGCAGACGATAAGATATTTCGCCGACAAGGCCAGGATTGAGTTTACCCTTAGCCATCTCTTGAGGTTACGCTATTGAGGTTTGATTGTTCTGCAGCGTCGATCCACCCGGGCTCCTGTCGTTAATAACATAGAGGATGAGGACCGTGGATGGATGAATCGGTTCATTCGAATTCAAACGATCGATATCATTCCCGGAGAGTTTCTGCCCTTTCCTGAGAAATGGAACTTCACACATAAGTGTCGCACCTGTTCTTTCATTGTTTTGACTGGAGGCGGGCTCTGTAATGACATTTTCTGTTTCATTTTTGTAGCGACTCCCTAGTTGCTGAACGAGGTCCTGATATGGCCGGAAGGTTTCGTAAGCTGGCAGCCTGCTCGACTTATAATAGGCGCAGGTGGCGAGATATATCCAAAGGGAGGTGGGAGGCGAAGCATCGTGGTAGGAGCCTGGTGACTTGTTTTCCCAAAATGGTGTTTTTCTTTTCAACGTACTAACTTATCTGCCGCAAGTACCGGAGATTTTTCTAAAATGAGACCTTGCTCTATGGGAGATAAGGAGAGGTTGCCGACCTCGGAGTCGAGGGTCGATGACAAACGAAAAGAATCTCCAGGGTGTGAGGAGGCTCGCAGCGGGGTGAGTCCTTCTCAGCGAATCAAGGGAGGTGACCCAACCGATCATTCGGTTTTGGGGACTTCTGTTCTCGAAAGAACATTCCTCGTTTCTACTGATGGCACTTTGGGGGACATTAAGCCATCGGACATTGGGTCGGCTTTTAGTGAGGCCCAGCGGGTCGGCTTTAAGGTAAGTTTGGTAGTCGACATGTGATTATTTCGGCCTCACACTTTTCCTTTCTTATTGAATTTTCTTTTGCAGGCCTTCGACAGGCTCAAATCCGAGCTACTTCGTTATGAGGCTCGGTTGCAGAGAACTTTGGATAGGGAGAAATATCTTAAGCTTCTTTGTAAGAAAAACGAAAGTGAGCTGGTATCCCTGCGGTGCGAGGCGGGTCGAAGCCGGAGCCACGAGAGCTTCCTCGAGAGACAGGTATCTTCTGTTTTATGTTGACGTATGCTCCTTCTTTTGTTTCTGGAGGTTAACATTTTGACATTTCAGCTGGAGAGCAAAACGGAGGAGCTGGAGCGGCTCTGGGGCAAAGTTGGCAGGATCAAACGTGAGTTCAACGAGGTGCAAGCCCATGCAGATACCCAAATTGCGGCCAAGGAGAGTGCTTTGGCTAAAGTTTCCACCTTGGAGATGCAAATCTGGACCGCTCGTGCGAGTGATTCTGCGCAGGCAAACATGATCGCGAGGCTCGAGTCTGAGCTTTCGAAGGTGAAGGCCGAGGTGGTGAATGCCCGAGCCGAGGCTGTGATGAGTAGCACTAGGGCAGATCAGGGAGCGGCGGCCTATTTAAAGAGTGCTGTCATTGCCAGAGCTAGGCTAAGGAGAACTTTTGGTCGTGCGAGCAGCAGTAAAGAGTACGCAAAGTGCAAATCTCGGAGGGAAACTCTCGAGGAAGTTCACGCCAGGTGTTTTGATCTTTTGGAGGAGATCGAGCAAGCCAAGGTGGAGGAGTATGATGCCAAGTTCCTTCTGCCCGATGCCGAAGATGGCGAGTATGCTGGACCAGTATACTTTGCCGGCTCCAGTATATTATACTGGAGATTGGAGCACCGGTGCTCCAAACTCCAGTATATTATGCTGGACTGATCTATTATACTGGAACTCCAGTATATTAGACTGGAGTTCCAGTATAATATATTGAAACCCCAGTATATTATGCTGGAGTATTTTTCCGGATTTTGAACAGTGTTTTCGTTCAGATTTATCTTTAGTGACTAAATTTCGATTACTTTTGAAACTGTGGCTATTTTTGAATGACCACTTGTAAATCTGGCTATTTTTTAATTTCTCCTGGCGATGAAGCTAGCACGTACATTACCTCTAAATCAGATATAATGTGAAATTCCATAAATGCCCCTACATAAGCAAGCATGTTGACGGGGAGGTGCTTGTTAACTCCCACTTATAGAATAGAATATATATATATATATATATATATATATATATATAATGAATATATATCAAAATTCTTTGCAAGTTGAAGGAGAAATAAGTATTATACCGTCTTTAGTAAAACACACATGTATACTAATTGCTTTTTTAAGGCCAAGTTGTGCCATACGAACCCATTTAGCTACATGTGCCTTAGCGTATGGAGTGTCTTCAAGTTCAAGTGATGGAACTCCCTTGTCAACATGTGCTTGTGCTCCTTTGTGGGGGAAGGCTTTGTACGAATAGCCATTAATTGGCCGGTTATTAGATGTAATAGAGTTCTCTATATAATGCAGTGGAAACAAAGGCTTTTAAGAGAACACAGAGGAAGAACAAGGTGGCCAAAACAACAAGTACTTTATTTTTCGAAGAAGAAGCTGTACAAAAGCATGGCTTCTAAACCGGGCATTATCACTGATTGGCCATGGACATTTCTTGGAAATTTCAAGGTACTCTTTCTTGAATTCCCCAATTATTTTTTCCCCGTTATTCTTTTGCCGTCAATATGTTATATTGTTAAAGTAAGTATATATATATTCAGGCAAAGGCGGATACAGAAAATTAACTAAAGTACAAATAGTAGAATCTGAACCGAATAAATCAAACAGAACGTCATAAAATCTCAAACTTGAATCCATAAAGTTCAAATCCCAATCAGAGGCGGATGTAGTGTATAACTTACGGGTTCAACTGAACTCATAACTTTCAATGCGGAGTCAAAATTTGTATGTAAAAATTTACTAAAATTGCAAAAATAGTAGATATGAACCCATATTATAATGGGTTCAATGTTAAAAATATTAAAATTGAGCTCATATAATTTAAATCCTGGATCCGCCTCTGATCCCAATTTTTGTCAAAGTAGCTTAACAACTTGATTCTCTTCTTTCTTCCACTGTTGTTGGAAATACCCTATTCCTTTAATGCATCATATGTCTACGACATTGCACTGAGTTCTTCCAGTCCAACATAACGAGAAGATTATATTGTGTTTAATAGTTTGTGTTTTGCCTATTCTTTTCCGTATCATTTCTTTGGAAAAAATGTTCATACAGGAGCTAGCTAGGGAGATGTACGGTTGGCCAAAAGAGAAAAAAATAATTCTTTGGAGCCTTTTTATCTTTAATAAAGATTTATTAAAGGTGACAAGTTCCAGGAAAACATTGTACTATTTTCTTATTAAGATAAGTACGTAGCTAGTGTTTTATAACGTTAATTCTACAAAATAATTACGGTCTGTTTTGGTATTAGCACTGGCGCGCAACTCATTACCTTTTTTTTTCTCTTCTTTTGTGCCTTTTTTGTTTTTGTTTTAATCATTAATTTATTATAGTAAGGATTCTGCCAACTTTTTTACAATATTGATTTGTATGGGATGAAGTACTTGGTTTTGGCACCATTTGTGGGTCACAGCATATACACAAACTTTATGAGCAAAGATGAAAGACACGGGGACATTGTATACATAATCATACTCCCACTTCTACTCTCGATAGTGATTCACAACCAGATATGGATATCTCTATCCCGCTACAGAACTGCTAAGGATAATAATCGAATTGTTGATAAAAGCATCGAATTTGATCAAGTTGATAGAGAAAGCAACTGGTATGTACTTCCTAGCCTTACGCCTTCATTCATCTCAGGTGTTAATTTTATTGTAATTATTTTAACTTTTAACTTCACATTACTTGCTCCACTAACACTAAGATATTATTATATCACTAAAGGATATGATGGAGCGGTAAGTACTTCTCAATTCTCAAGTAAAGGTCTTGGGTTGAGCCCTAAGAGTGGTGTTGCCTTTGGTAGGGAGCGTGTTACCTCCAAAGTAGAATTTTACGGCACAAATCCAGATTAATCGAACTTCAAACCGGGTATCAGACATTTGGATAAACAAATGAATTATTAATCATTAGTACTCAAACATGGATAAGAGCTATATTATCCAATTAGAAAATGGATAACCAATGAGTTTAACTTTAAGCCTCAAATTGGGGATTCCTCAAATTTGCGAGACTAGAAATTCTCCCAAAAATAATCATATTCAAGAAGCCATTGATAGCCCGTTTTTTATCTGTATTAAATATGTGTCAGATCGGATAATTTATCTGTTTTATATTAACCGTTTCCGACCCGCCCATATTCAACCTGACTCGCCCGTTTGCCACTCCTACTCATAATATAAGCTTTACTTACAAAATTAGTTTTGGACTCGGTAGGCGCATACCTAAACCTTGTACTCCATTTATTAGGTTCTTCGACTCTTAACTAAAAGGAATCCAACAAAAGGCAAGCAAATACAAATTTAATGTACATGGCATGACTGATATAAGGTTGAATATATGATTTTGTAGGGATGATCAGATCCTATTTAATAGACTGATATACTATATTGGATACCTGTTACTGGAACAAGCTCATCACTTGCCTTTGTGGAGGACTGATGGCATCGTTATGATTGCCTTGCTTCATATTGGTTTTGTCGAGTTTCTCTATTATTGGCTTCATAGAGCTTTGCACCACCATTTTTTCTACTCTCGTTATCATTCGCATCACCATTCCTCCATTGTTACTGAGCCCATCACTTGTACGTTGTCCTTTCAAAACCGTTTTACAATCATTTTTTTTTATATTTTGTGATCAGGTCTTATAAAAGGATATTTTTATTATTTTCGCAGCTGTAATTCATCCGTTTGCTGAGCACATATCATATTTCGTGCTCTTTGCTATACCATTGCTCACCGTTACACTCACTGAAACTGCTTCTATAACTGCATTTGGGGCGTACATCACCTGCATTGATTTCATGAACAACATGGGGCATTGCAACTTTGAGCTCATCCCTAAGTGGATATTTTCTATGCCCCCCCCCCCCCTCTCAAGTACTTGATGTATACGCCCTCGTGAGTTTTCTTCCCATATATTTCAACAAGCTTAATTTACTGCATTATATGTACACAATCATGTTACATATAAGGTAATTGTATCTAAAATTTTATGATAAGTGTTACTCTAGTAAAGCCTTTATCAAGCAAGTCTTGCAACTGCTCCTTCAATTCTTTCAACTTAGGCGGGGTCATACGATACGGCGGGATAGAAATGGGCTGAGTGCCCGGAGCCAAATCAATGCAGAAGTCAATGTTCCTGTCGGGTGGCATACCCGGCAGGTTTGAAGGAAATACCTCAGGAAACTCACGAAAAACAGGCACAGAATTCATAGAAGGAACCTCGGCACTAGAATCACGAACATATGCCAAATAGGCCAAACACCCCTTCTCGACCATACGCCGAGCCTTCATATATGAGATAATCCTACGGATAGAATGACCAAGAGTCCCTCTCCACTCTAAACGAGGTAAACTCGGCAAGGCTAAGGTCACAGTCTTGGCATGACAGTCCAAGATAGCGTGGTAAAGTGATAACCAGTCCATCCCCAATATGACATCAAAATCAACCATATCCAAAAGTAACAAATCTACTCGAGTCTCAAGACCCCCAATCACAACTATACATGAACGATGGACACGATCTACCACAATAGAATCACCTACCGGTGTAAACACATATATAAGAGCACTCAAAGAATCACTAGGCATGACCAGATACGGTGCAAAATAAGATGACACATAAGAGTATGTAGATCCTGGATCAAATAGAACTAAAGCATCATCTCTACTACAAACCAGAACAGTACCTGTGATAATTGCATCAGAAGCCTCAGCCTCAGGCCTGGCTGGAAGAGCATAATATTAGGGCTGGGGCCCACCACTCTGAACTACCTCTCTAGGACGGTCTCCTGCTGGCTAGCCTCCACCTCTAGCACCTCTACCTCCATCTCTAGCTGGCTGGGTGGGCGGTGGAACATTCAGTGCCTGAACCATGGTACGGGAACCCTCATGCTGAGAGCTACTCGGTGCTCGAGGGCAAAATCTAGCAATATGCCTCGTATTGCCACAAATATAACAAGCCTTTGGCTGCTGAGCCTGCTGACCCTGACAGCCTGAATAACCACTCTGAAAACTCTGGAGTGGAGGTGCACTGATAGGAGCTGGAGGTGCACTGTAGGGAAGTTGATCAGAATACTGCATATGAGAACCACGGCCACCTGGAGCACCGTGAGAAGCCTGAAGTGCTGAATGAAATGTCCTGGAAGGATGGACCCTACCAAAAGAATCCATACTTCTAGATGAGGCACCACTGAACCGGCCTGAATGACGAGGCCTCTTGTCAGACCCCTGACCACTCCCCTATGATAGAACCATCCCAACTCTCCTGGCCACATTGGTCGCATCCTGGATAAAAATCTCGCTCCCCATCTCCTTAGCCATCTGCAATCGAATAGGCTGAACGAGTCCCTCAATGAATCTCATCACTCTCTCACTCTCTCTCTCAATGGGAAGTATAAGAAGAGCATGACGGGCCAAGTCAATAAATCTGGTCTCGTACTGAGTAACAGTCATAGAACCCTGCTGGAGACGCTCAAACTGCCTCCGATAGTTCTCCCTCCGAGTGATAGGAAGAAACTTCTCCAGAAATAGCTGAGAGAACTGATCCCAAGTCAAAGCTGGTGACCCAGCTGGTCTAGCCAAACAATAATCTCTCCGCCAAATCTTGGCGGATCCAGACAAACGAAAAGCAGCAAAGTCGACCCCATTGGTCTCCATTATCCCCATGTTGTGAAGAACCTCATGACAGCTGTCCAAATAATCCTGGGGATCCTCAGAAGATGTACCACCAAAAGTAGTAGTAAAAAATTTGGTGAACATGTCCAATCTCCACAAGGCATCAGTAGACATAGCTGGCCCCTCTCCGGTCTGTGCCACAACACCAGGCAGAACTACCCAACTGGTTGAGCTGTTGGAGTATGAAACTGGGGAGCCATCTGCTCCGGAGTGGGAGTAGCAGGAGTCTGGGCTCCTCCTCCGGCCTGAGAGACGGCTGGTGCAACATGAAGCAAGCATGCCTGGGCGACACTCTCCATAAAGCCCACTAGACGGACTAAAGCATCCTGAAATACTGGGGTGGCGATGAACCCCTCTAGGATCTGAGCTGGTCATGTTGGAACTGCCTGGGCTGGAACCTCATCGTCAAACTCAACCTGAGGCTCCGCCGCTGGTACTGCTGCTCAAGCTCTAGGCTGAGCCCTACCTCTGCCTCGGGCCTTAACACGGCCTCGACCTCTGCCCTTCGCAGGAGCTGCTACTAGGGGCTCGCGCTACTGGTCAGCTGGTGAAGCGATATGTGTTCTCACCATTTGCAAAATAACAGAGTGAAAGTTCAATTAGCTTTGAGAAATCAAGTCGCACGACAGGAAAGAATAGATTTGAAGTTTTTCTTAACTCTGTATCCTCTGGGGGATAAATACATACGTCTTCGTACCGATCCCTCAAACTCTATTAAGCTTGTCCGTAAATTGTGAGACCTAAGCAACCTAGAGCTCTGATACCAACTTGTCATGACTCACACTACTAGAAAAAGGCGGATTACTTGGGGATATTTACCTGGGGATAAAATCCCCAAATTTACCTCCGGATTTTCTTGCCAAAATCTAAAATTCTTAAATTATAAAATGTTATACATGCGAATTTAATTTCCCCCGATAAATCCGCAAGTAATTTTGGCGCCATTAGGCGCAAACATATTACCTGGGGAATTAATCGGCAAATCCTCTATTCGTAGGTGAATTCGTAGGTAAAATTGTTTTTTTTTTCTCATTTGTGAGTTGGCAGAAAATTCCCGAGGTAACGGTCATGCGGAGTTTGCTGCGGATTATTTCATGGGGATGTACCTGAGGATTTAGTTTTCCTGGGGAATTACCTGGGGTTATTTTTCTACGGTTTTACATGGGAAATATTTCCTAGGGAATTACCAGGGGATTTATGTACCTAGAAAAATACCTGTGGATTTATTGTTCGGGTTTTACCTGCGAATATTTTCATAGGAATTCTTTAATAGGGATTTACGTGTGATTTATTTACCTTTGACCTGCGTATTTATTTACTTGAGGAAATTGCCTGGGAATATCTTGAAGCGGTGTCACCTAAATATTTCCATGGCGAAATACTCGAGGATTTAATTTCTTGTATAATTAGCTGGGGATTTGTGTATTGCGAGTTTAACTAGAACATTTTTCTTGGTGATTTAGCTGAGGATTCCGTCACTCTGAGATTTATCTTTTTTCTTGCATAATGATTTACTTGCTCCGAGCTTGAGTCATAGTACTGTCTTTGAAAATTACATATGTTGTATTGAGAATTTTATTACTTGCTGAATTATTTTTGCATCGATTTGAAATTTATTATCTCTTTGTGGTTAAGTTTATTATCTCTACTTCTTAAGCTTATTAATTTAGCTATGCATATATTACCGCAAATAAAAAGATAATACCAAGCTAATCAGAGGGCATGAGAATAAGTTAAAAGTAATAGTAATGAATTATTTTATCTTAAACTTGGAAGATAATTAACATATTGAAGAAGTTCGATCGTAGACAAAAGTGTATAGGTTTATTCACTAAAAAATGTCAAAATTGTGACGGAAATTTTATGACAGATAGGTCTATCACAAATTTGTGACGGAGTTGTGCAGATTTGTGATGAATCACCCTTACATAGCCGAAAATTTAAGGAAACAATAAATTCTTTAACATATATTCTATTTATGACGGATTTGTGATGGATTCGTAATGGAATTTAGAGAAAAGATTTTGTGACAAAAATAATCCGTCACGAAATTTTGGCGGCAAAATAGTGTGGCGAAATTCCGTCACAAATATTATTAAAAAAATATACTCCGTAGTAGTTAATAGAACTTTTTTTTTGTGATGCCCAAATGCGTTCTCAAATTTGTAATTGTCAATTAATCCCACAAAAATTTGGGACTAACTTTTACTTTTCCCACCTTACTTTACCGCCCGTATCAAAATTCTTTTGGTCCAAAGACCTAATATTTTGTTTCCCCCCAAAATGAAATCACCACAGAGAGCCTCCTTTCACAAAACCCTTCTATACCACCATTAGTAGACTACATTCAACCAGTATTCTTTAACCAACAAGCTTCGATTTCTCTGTAGTTTGGTGCTCTGTCAACTGCTTTTCCTTTGTAAGTATCTCCTCTTTCACTCTCATTTTTTCTTTTCTTTTCTTTTTCTTTTTTTGTTTTGTTTTGGTTGTAAAATTAAATTTCATATTATATATTTTGTGGTCAGGTAAAGCGATTACTTCAAGGTTGTGAGACACCATTTATTGAGGCAGCACCTCTAGTTTCTCAACGATATACTATTGTTGTTGGTATCTCCTCTTTTACTTTGATTTGCTCTTTTTTAATATATTTGGTCATAAATTTAGAAGCATTTAGACAGATTTTAGGTTCTTTTCAACTCTATGGTTTTCTAAATTCTCAGTATTTTGCTTGAACAAAGTGGCATGTTGAAGTGAATATAATCGTTGACCCATCTCTGAATACTTCAAATTTGTAAAATATCTTAGTGGGTCTTTATCATATATGCTAGAATAGAGAAAACGCGAAGTGAAAGACCCAAATGAGTTAGTTTCTCTACTAGTAAAATAAAATGAACACTTGAATTTTTACTGATATGTGATCTTTTAGAGATAGTTTATTTTATTTCGTTTTATATTTGAGTTTTGAGATATGGAAGGTTTTTTAATTTGTAATTTTTGGTGTATATACAAATAAGAACTCTATTAGAAGTTCTCTTTAGTTGTTTGGATTGACCATGCAGAAGTGATGTATGTAATTAATTTAATTTTTTTGTGTCTTAAAATGAGATATTGTGTTGGCCTTCTGTAACGATCCGAACCGTCGTTTCCTGTATTTTCGTCCCGTATTCCCCGTTAAATGCTTATTCATGTTTCAATATGTGTACTTGGTGAATTTGAGTCAATTCGGATTGAGTTTGGTATGAAATGGGACAATTAGTCTCTTTAAGGAAGAATTAGTTTGGAAAAGTCAATCGGACGTTGACTTGTGAGTTAGAGGGCTCGAAATTGAATTCCGATGATTCGGTTAGTTTCGGGGGTTGATTTAAGGCCTAGGAGCGCAATTGGAATTAATTTTGGAGGTCCGGTGAAGAAATTAGCTCATTTTGGCAAAGTTAGTATTTTGGCTATTTCCGGTTGATAGGTGAAATTTTGATTCGACGGTCGGAATGGAATTCCGAGAATTTCTGTAGCTTCGTTATGTCATTTTGGACTTGTGTGCAAAATTTGAAGTCAATCGGACGTGATTTGATAGGTTTCGGCATCGGAAATAGAAGTTGGAAATTCTAAAGTTCATAAAACTTGGATTGGAGGTTGATTCATGATTTTAGCGTTGTTTGATGTGATTTGAGGCCTCGAGCAAGTCCGTAATGTATTTTGGGACTGGTTGGTATTATTGGTCGGGGTCCCGGGGGCCTCGGGTGTGTTTCGGATGCCCAACGGGTCATTTTTGGAAGATTTTTGCCGTTTTGAGCATAAATGTAATGATCTAAAGGTTCATTTTTAGTTCTAGAGATCCAAATTTGATTTCGAGACTTCCAGAATTTAAATCATGAATTATAGGACTGATCTGGAAATTTTGGTTTAATTTCATCAAGTCGCGATTGGGTTTTTGACGTGAAATGTGACTTAATTGTTTAACGAGTGAAATGGGTATTGAACTGGGTAAACAAGCTCCGAATTGAGTTTCGATTGAAGGGTTGTGTTCGTATTATTATTTGTGACACATAGGAACAAGAATCGTCTAATTCCGAGTTCGTATGATGGAGTTAGAGCCATTTTAGTGAAAAATGGTTGTGTTGCAAATTTCTTAAAAGCTGCTGTATTTTCTGCAGCAGTGAACAGTACCCGCGCGGGTGAACAGTGAACAGTGACCTCACGCGCATGAACAGTGCCCCCGCGTGAACAGTACCGAAAATTTCTGGACAGATTTAATGTCCAGCAGTCCGAGTTTGGTCATTTTTTTTGACTTCCAAGCTCGGATTTTGGGCGATTTTTAGCAAGAAATCTTGGGAAATCTTGAGGTAAGTCACTTGTGATTATTTCTACTCAATAATATTGAATTATCATCGAATAATCCGACTAGATTACATGTTTTTGAGGAGTAAATTGAAGATTTAGGCCTAGAGATTTGAAAATAAGATTTGAGGGCTCATTTGAACTCCGATTTTGGTAAATTTTATATGTACGGACTCGTGGCGAGACGAGGAATCCGGTGATGTGTCTTTTGTAATTTTTCGAGAAGTGGGCCTGGGGCTCGGGTTTTGCGAATTTCGTGAATTTCGATATTTTTCGAGTCTTTTCGATTGGGTTATATTCCCTTAGCCTATTGTAATGTATTCGTTGTGGTTTTGACCAGATTCGACGCGCGAAGAGGTAAATTCGAGAGGCAAGGGCATAGCGGAGTAGACGTTGGACCGTCTTGAGGTGAGTAATGATTTTAAATGATGCACTGAGGGTTTGAAACCCCGGATTGCACAACATACTGCTATGTTGAGATGAGACACGCGTTGTATGACGAGCGCGGGGTCATTTACTATTGGGGATTGTGACTTGGTCCATCCCAGTTGATATTTTTACCGCGTAATTGATAAAGATTTATTGTTTTTCACTATGATTGGGCTTATTGCCATATTTGGGCTTCGTGCCAATTATCTGAAATCTTTTGTGAATTTACATCACTATTTTCCTCACGAATTGAAATATTATTTGAACTCAGTCCAATTGAATTATATTATTTTGTGAACTCAGCTACATTTATACTCAACTCGAGATTTAATGATATTTATAATGTTGTTGAGCTGAGCACTATTGTTTTACTGATGCCCAAGAGGCTTATGATTATTTTCTGGACTGATTGAGGCCGAGGGCCATACGTGAGGATATGTTGAGTGATGTGAGGAGGCTTTCAGGCCTCGAGTGTTATATGAGGAGGCTTTCAGGCCTCGTGTGTGATGTGTGAAGGCTTTCAGGCCTATTGATATTGCACTTGGGCTGTAGGAGCCCCTCCGGAGTCTGTACACACCCCTAGTGAGTGCAGGGTACCCAGGTGAGTTGGGAGTGGGCCCGAGAGGCCGTTGCTTGTGTGTAGTGAGTTGGGAGTGAGCCCGAGGGGCTGATGTTGTGTGCTGGTGAGTTGGGAGTGAGCCCGAGGGGCTGATACTATACTGAGATTTACATATTGAGCTCGAGGGGCAAGCTTTTGATTTATCTTTACTGTGAAAATTATTTGTCTTTACTGTTTTAAAAGAAAAATTATCTGATACTCAATATTTTATTGTATAACTAATTTTACTGCTCGGGATAGCGCTATATTGTGCCGTTATGAGATTTCATGTTTTCAGTCGTTATTTATTTTTATTACTCATTGGGTCGGAGTACTCACATTACTCCCTGCACCATATGTGCAGATACAGGCAGAGTTGAGTTCGCTCCTGAGCGCTGATTCTTTCCAGACCAGGCGGTGACTAGGAGTAACGAGGTAGCTATTGACGTCCGCAGCCCCGTTTTCTCCCTTATCTTTGTTATTTATGATAATTTCAGACTTTGTAAAATATTAGTAAACTCTGTAGTAGCTCATGACTTGTGACACCCCGATTTCGGGCTGAGTTGGGAGGGTTTTCCTTGTTCTATCACGGTTATTTCGCATTTAAGATTATATTGCCCATGATTTAGACTTATTCCTATTAAGTAATTATAAAGAGATGTACTGTTTTGTTGATTGGCTGGCCTTGTTCTCACGAGAGGCACCATCACGATCGGGTTGGGATTTTGGGTCGTGACACCTTCCTCTTCAAGAATACAATGGCGTTGTATTAATGGTTTAAAAGACCCATGTATGTTATTTTAACTCATGTATGTTATTTTGCTGGGCCATCTTATAACCGAAACTTGGAAGAGGACCCGAATCCAACAACTAAAAATCTTTATAATATGCTCAAAGCATCAGAACAAGAAATTTGGAAAGGAAACTCCCATTGGCATTCACAATTGTCTGTCGTTGCTCGATTGTTGAATCTAAAGGCAGAACATCATTTTTCCAAAAGGTGTTATGATGCCTTATGTCAATTTTTATAGGAATTGATGCCGATCGATAATATAATGACAGATAGATTTTATAGTACCAAAAAGTTAAAACATGTGATGTGGAATGAACTATTTTATGAAGTTGGCAGTAAGTTAAATTAGTATTACTATAGAAATTTGGGTAGTTTGTGATTTCCTTTACTTATATTTTGCAATTTGTTTTGTACATCTTTGTTATGTATCGACAAATGAAACGAAATTTGAAAACTAGTTACTTGATCTTATAATGATTTTTGTTGTTGTTAAGGCATATCACTGCTTGTATGTTAATTTTTTTTGGGTATATTCAAATCTGCTACCAAATTCTATTTGAATGACTTATAAATGTTACATATTGCATAATATACTAATGAATTGGAACTTTCTTTGATTTGATTAGTGCTGATTCTAGTGTCCCAATACTGATCTTTTTGGTAAATTTGATTTTCAAGTGCATTTAGTTAAGAATGAGTGATTCGACATCATCAGTTCCTGCAACTCTTGGTACTCCGAGTACTCCTAGTACTCCAGATGTCTCTATTGGATCAACTACCAACTTATGCACATCTGATCGGTCAGTCATATCAGTTAAGGGAGAAAAGTATGAAACAAATACTTTTGTATATATGTTTAACTTTTCTAAGTGTAGATATCATGAAATCTGTAAAGTATTTATTTTTAATTATGCTCCAGGTTCATTCCTAATGGTCATGCTATCTCGACAATTGTCACAGAGACCTTCAAGGAGCGACAAGATGCTACTGATTACTCATGCTAAATCTATAAGCGTTCAAGTAAGTTCCTTATTCATGATCTTGTATGACAACTTTTTTGAGTGCTAATTTATACTAATTGTCAGCTTTCCTAGCTTCTGGTAAACTTTGGTATGTTGATAACTTCATGGTCATTAATTCCCATTTAGAATATTGATCTTTAATATCTACTAAAAGATGTGTACTTACTGTATCTAATAAATTATAAAGAATGATATGTGATTATCCCATTATATAAAAGAACATTCAACGAAAAGTCATATCATTCCAAATCATATTCATATAGACATAACTTTACAAAATAATTTCATCTTTCTTTTCTGTGTGCTTCTTCTTATTAGTTGTTGGAGTTAATGATATATAAAGGCGGGTGTTGTAGTTATTAGTTATCTTTACTTATAATTTTGACAAGTACTTTGTGACTAACTGGCCATCAAAGTAGAGTACAATGAGAATAATAAAGATCCTAGTCCAGCTAAATCTGCAACCATGCGAAAGAGTTAAATAAAATAAAGTGATTCTAGTTTGTGCGTTATTTCAGATGTTTCATTCCTAACGCATATTGCTAGTTCTTATGTCCAAAGAAGGATTACAAGTGGATACATAATAATGTGAATAATCTAACGAGTAAGCGATAGGTATCTTTATTGATTAAGATGCAAATTTGATGGAATTGGTAGAAAATTGATATAACCTTTATTTTCATTATTGACTTACAATATGGGTAGCTATTTGTTTTCTTTTTATTTTCTTGACTCCTTATATTTGAGCAGTTGGTTCACCATTTTTGGGCTCTGTATTACATATTTTTTCTCCTGAGAACAATAGTTAATTCTTGTCCTTATTAATTTTTTCTCTTGAGAACGATGTTCTATTGGCACTATATAATATCTCAAATAACTTATTTTGGTGCAGAATAGTTTTGAAAAAAAGAAACAAGAACTGTCAGCTTCTCAAAGTGCATCAACTGAGGTAGGAGACACTAACTCAACAAGCCAATTAAGTGAAATGGATATTTGGGTGCAATCTGTTGGTGGAAAGAAAAAAGGAAGGATTGCAGGACTTGATTCTTTGGGTCGACCTGTAAAAGCACTTAAGCATTCAACACCTACTTTACAAAGAGAAATTGATGAGATAATTAAATCTCAGGTGCATGCTTCCAATGCTGACTTATATGCTCAGTTGCAAGAAGAGCGGCGCAAAAATAAAAAGATGAGGAAAGAATTAGACTTATTGAAGAAGTATGTGAATTTCAATGCATCATCTTCAGATGAGTTATCATCTCAAGAAGACAATCAAGGATCTGAGAACGAAAGTGACGATGACTTCGATAATGTGAATGAAAGTGGTTCTGACCCTGATAACACAAATGAAAGTGACAAATCATGATTGAGATGTTCATTAGACTATTAAGTTTCACATTTGAGATATTTTGGTTTTTGATTAAGGATTATATGATATTACATGGATTTGGGGATTTCAAATATTTCTTTTGTTTCATTGGAAATCTTACATGGTGATTTACCTACGAATTATTATTTGGGAACTTTGTTGGGGTTTTACGTGGAACATTTTCATGGGAATTTTCTTGCGAAAATGTGCTCCTGCGGATTTTACTTGGGGCTTTTCAAAGAAATTTCTTGCGGAAATATTCACAAGAAAATCCCTTTCGACCATAATTTTTCACCTCAAAATTTCCTACGGAAAGGATTTTCATGGGGAATTACATGCGGATTTCTTCCTACAAAAATTCCCAAGAAAATTCCTCTTTTACGAATTTTTACCAAAATATTATTGCGATTTTTTTTGAGATGTTTCGCTGATAAATCCGCAAGTAAGTTACATGGGATACAAAATCCCCAGGTAATTTACCTGGGGATATTTTAATTTCTAGGTAATAATTACCTACAGAGGTTTTTCCAACAGATTTATTTTGGTAGGAAATTCCGCAGAAAATCAAAGTACTTGCGATTTTTTTTTATCTTATCCCTTGGAAAATCCCCATGTAATAAGCACTTTTTTTATAGTGCTAGATTTTTACCCTCGGGAGTCGTGATGACACCTAGCCACCTACTAGTGAAAGCTAGGCAAGCCAATCATTACAATTATTTAACCCTTTTCATTTTTAATCCCTTAACAATTGTGAGTTAATATTTTATAAACAACGGAAATAATAAAGCGGAAGAATGAAATATAACAATTTAAAATAATACCGGTACAAATCCATAAACAAAAGCTACCTAGAATTGGTGTCACAATCTCACAGATTATCTAGGAATACTACAAATAGGGGTCTGAAAGATAAACACAAAGTTGTTTCTGAAATACATAAAAGAAACAGTAAGGAAAGATAGAAGGAGACTCCAAGGCCTGCGGACGCCTGCAGGACTACCTCGGGTTGCCTGATGGACTGAAGGCAGCAACCTCATTGTGGTCCAAAAGCTGCAGTACCGGGACCTGCCCACAGTGCAGAGTGTAGTATCAGCACAACTGACCCCATGTGCTGGTAAGTGCCTAGCCTAACCTCGACGAAGTAGTGACGAGGCTAGGACAAGACTACCAAATAAACCTGTGCAGTTATATCGCATACAACAAGTAATAACGACAGAAACTAGCAGTTAAAGATGGGAAGGGGAAACATGCTGCGGGGAATATCATGTACAAACAAATCTCAATAAAGAAATGAAAGGAATACAAAAATTGAACTGTAAGCAAGAATAAGGAAATCAAAGACAAGTGCACGGCATCACCCTTCGTGCTTTTACTCTCGTCCTCACCATAAGAATCAATATAATCGGCACGGTATCACCCTTCGTGCTTTTACCTCACATAATCATGGCACGGAATGATCCTTCGTGCATTATCACTCATATCATGGCATGGCATTGTACATCGTACGGCACGACATCACCTTTCGTGCTTTTTTCTCACAATATCGGCAAAGCATCACCCTTCGTGCATTAACACTCTCTCACAAATATCATGCACGACATCGCCCTTCGTGCTTTTACACTCTTCCTTACCCAAGCAACAATCACAAAGCAATACGGGCAAGAGAATCAATAAAATCACAATAGGGTCCCGGCAAGGGAATATCATAATAACAATATCCCGACAAGGGAACAATAGCATAAGTAATAACATCCCGTAAGGGAGATAATATCAAAAGCAATAACATCCCGACAAGAGAGACAATATCATAAACCTCTTCTCTTTTCCACAATTACTTCACAACTCAATTCTCAACTTGAGCCAACGCTCTACAATGTTCAATTACTAGTAATACTTCCACAAGTCTTGTTCAACAATAAAAATCATCATATAAAGTATGAACAATACGAAACGGGGTCACATCAATCATAGTATAAGACTCACGGGCATGCTTGACACCGACGTTTAGATACTCGTCACCACACCTATACGTCGTACTCAACAATTAACACATAGCAAATAAGACACAACTATTAATCCCTCAAGCTAAGGTTAGACCAAACACTTATCTCAATGCCACGAACACAATTCAAGCCTCAACTATCGCTTTACCTCTTGTTTCCACCACCAATTCGCTTGTATCTAGCCACAATTTATTTAACGATATCAATAAATGCTAAATGAATCAATTCTAATACATGAAAATAGGTTTTCTAAAGATTTCCCCAAAAAGTCAAAAATCGACCCCGGGCACACATGGTCAAAACCCGAGGTTCGAACCAAAACCCGATTACTCATTCACTCACAAACTCAAATATATAATTTGTTTTGAAATCGGACCTCAAATCGAGATCCAAATCCCCAAAATTTGAAAATCCTAAGTTCTATCCAAAACACCAAATTTCACCCATGAAAACCCTTGATTTTGAATTGAAATCATGTGAAATAAAATTATAGATTAAAGAAAATGAGTTAGAAACGACTTAAAATTGATTTGGAGAAGAAATTTTTTTTAGAAAATCGCCCAAGAGAGCTTAGGGTTTGAGAGAGTTTGAAAAATGAAGAAAAATGTGTTTAAGTCCAAATTAACTGCTCACAGGTGTCACAATTACGATCAGGGTTCGCAATTGCGAACCCCTTCAGGACCTGTTGTCTTTGCAAATGCGAAGAATTTGTCGCATATGCGACCATGGGAAAATCCTGTCACCCTCGCAATTGCAAAGGAAACATCGCATTTACGATTGGGAGGGCTTCGCAATTCCCACCTAGCGTTCGCATTTGCGAAAAGGGCTTGCCCAGGCTTGGTTCGCATTTGCGACATTGGGGTCGCATTTACCAAGCATGTCCACTTCGCTATTGCGAAGCCTGATCTCGCAATTGCAAGATTAGAGGCCTGGGCAAAAATAACAGATACCAGCACTTGCTCCTAAGACCAATTTCACTCCGTGGCCTATCCAAAGATCACCCGAGTCTTCGGGGCTCCGAACCAAACATGCACGCAAGTCTAAAAATATCATACGGACTTGCTCGTGCGATCAAATCATCAAAATAACATCAACAACTATGAATTAAACCTCAAATTCATGAAATCACTCAAGAACATCAAAATTACTATTTTCTCAACTATAGGTCCGTTTTATACCAAACCAATTCCGTTCTTTACCAAATTTTACAGATTCAACTTAATTATTATTTCAAACTTGTACTAGGCTCCGGAACCAAGATACGGGCCCGATACCATCAAGAAAATGCATCAATTCACTTCTAAAAATCTTTATATTTTCCAGAAAATAATTTTCTTTAAAAATTTATTTTTCGGGTTTGGGACCTCGGAATTCTACTCCAGGTATACGGCCAAGTTCCAAATTTTACTGGGGACCCTACGAGACCGTCGGATCACGGGTTCGAGTCCGTTTACCAAGAATGTTGACCAAAGTCAAATTTATTCAATTTTAAAAGCCAATTTCCTTATTTTACTTAGTTTTCACATAAAAGCTTTCCTGAAACGCGCCCGGACTGCGCGCGCAAATCGAAGCGAGACAAAGAGAGGTTTTTAAGGCCTCGAAACACAAAATTGTGACAAGCATCTCCTCTAACCAATTCTTTTGCCTGATACATACTCAGGTCCAATACTAAATAGATCCCTTTCTGATTTTTTATTTGAGTTGCTAAGCCCGATGAGCGATGATTCTAAAACAACTTCATCCACCTCCAGCATGCTGCTACCCTGGTCCTCCAATGTTTGAGAAAGGCCCTTGCTATCCGGACTTGATATACCCACTGCCTTTGCCACTAACATTAAGCTATTTTGATCGCCTGAGTCTTCCTTGTTCTCTTGCCCTTATGCTGCCCTTTTCCTTTCCTGTTCTGCTATAGTCTGAGTCACATTCTCTCTGATGTTACACAGGTTTCCTTCTTCATCAACACAAAGATTGATGTCCTCCTCTATTATAGCTATCTTCTTCTTGCCCTTCCTATTTGATAGGCTAGGCTTAAAAGAAACCTTGCTTTTCTTCTGTGGCATCTTCTTACTTTGCTCTTTTTTTTTTTTTTTTTTTAAATCTCTCCCTCATGTCTGTTTTAGGCTCATCCTTTGCTGTTTCCATGGCCCTATTACTTGTACCCAACTCCCTCACTACTATAAATCCGGAAAAAAACGACCAAAATTTAGCGACCAAAGTTGGTCTGTGGGAAAAAGCGACCAAAGTTGGTCGCTAAACTAGCGAAAATAATAAAATAAATAAAATAGCGACCAAGGTTGGTCGCTATTTGGTCGCTATATTAGTCAAAATGTTGACTGGACTGGTCAGACTTTCTTGGTCAAACATTTACTGAGATTAGTGACCAATGTTGGTCGCTAAAGTGGGACCCACCTACAAAATTTTAATAATTATATTATTATTTTAAAAAAATTATAAAATATAAATATATATAATATAAAAATTGCGACCAACGTTGGTCGCAACTTAAAGGGTAGGAAGATACCGTCCAACTTTGGTCGCTTAAATGGGACCCAGTTATACAATTTTAATAATTATATTATTAATTTAAATATTATATGAAATATAATTAAATCTAATTTAAATATAGCGACCAACTTTGGTCGCTAAATTAAATTCTTGAATAAATGGCGACAAAAGTTGGTCTCTATTCAGGTCAACAATGGTCAAATTTAAAAATCACTTTTGTATTTACTATCTAAATAATATAAATGTAAGCCGTTAATACTTTTGTAATACAAGGGATGAATAGTACTACGAATCGTGTGTGTGTCTCTCTCTCTCTCTCTCTCTCTCTCTCTCTCTCTATATATATATATATATATATATATATATATATGTGTGTGTGTGTGTGTGTGTGTGTGTGTGTGTGTATTCAATCTGTAGCCTTTTCTTTTCAAAATTAATGTGTTGTCTTTTATTTAAAAGTAGTCTTGGGATTTACAAAAACTTCCTGAAGAAGTCTTGAAAGTACCTGTATGTGCTAGTACTATGCTAATTGACTGCAGGTACGTCCTGGACAGGTTAGGTAAATATATATAGCTTATATATAATATATATATACTTACGCTATATTATGCACTGAGTATAAGTGTATTAGGTAATACTGTATCGAATATAGCTTATATATATAATATATGTACTTACGCTATACTATGCACTAAGTATAAGTGTATTAGGTAATACTGTATCGAATATAGCTTATATATATATATATATATATATATATATATATATACTTACGCTATACTATGCACTAAGTATAAGTGTATTAGATAATACTGTATCGAATATAGCTTATATATATATATAATATATATACTTACGCTATACTATGCACTAAGTATAAGTGTATTAGGTACTACTGTATCGAATATAGCTTATATATATATATATATATATATATATATATATATATATATATACTTACACTATACTATGCACTAAAGTATAAGTGTATTAGGTAATACTGTATCGAATATAGCTTATATATATATATATACTTACGCTATACTATGCACTGAGTATAAGTGTATTAGGTAATACTGTATCGAATATAGCTTATATATATATATATATATATATATATATATATATATATATATATATATACTTACGCTATACTGTGATGACCCAAAATGTCATCTTTAAATTAAATAACCATCTCGGTATTTTTAAGACTTTGAAAAGCGGTATCAATAATTCCTCGACTTGCGTGCGCAGTCCGTATAATTTTCCGGAAGGTTTTTATGTGAAAAATGGACTAAATTGGGAACTAGAGCTTTAAAACTCAACTGAGTTGACTTCGGTCAACATTTTGAGCAAACGAACCCGGATAAAAGTTTTGACCATTCCGGTAGTTCCGTATCGTGACTTGGGACTTGGTCATATGCCCGAAAGCGAATCTGGAGGTCCCTAGATCAAATTATCGTCATTTAACGGAATCTAGAAATCTAAGGCTAAAGATTTCTTAAGTTTGACCGGAGAGTTGACTTTTTGATATCGGGATCGGAATCCAGTTCTGAAATTTTTTATAGTTTCGTTATGTCATTTATGACTTGTGTGCAAAATTTGAAGTCAATCGGACTTGATTTGATAGGTTTTTGCATCGAATATAGAAGATATGTCTTAATTTCTGAAAATGGGACTTTGTCCCATTTTCCATTTTTGTCAAATTGGAGCTCGGGAAGAGGCGATTTTCGAGAGATTTTCAGAGAAAACAATGGGGTAAGTGGTTTTAACTTAATTTTGGCTAGATTACCCGAATCTATTACTAGTTTTGATACTAAATCTGTGAATTTAGTTGGAAGAGTTTGAAAACTCTCTCGGATAGATTTGAGGATTTGAGGGTCAAAATGTTATCGAAATTTAGTAATTTTGGTATGGTTAGACTCGTGGTTGGATGAGGTTTCATATTCCGTAATTTTTGTCGGGTTCCGAGACATGGGCCCCACAGGCAAATTTTTAGTGCAATTTCGGATTTTAATGGAAAATGTAGAATTTCATATGGAATTAATGTCACGACCCGGATTTCCCACCATCGCGTGTCGTGATGGCACCTACTATCGGAGCTAGGCAAGCCAAATATTTAAAACACCTTTCCTGCTTTCTTTCAAACAATATAATAAATGAGACAAAATTTAAGCGGAAGACTTTAAATCTAAAGCAACTGAAAACCAAAAGTGCGGAAGTTTAATACACATCACTACCCAAGGTCTGGTGTCACAAGCTCACAGACTACTACAGAATACTACAAACAATGCCTGAAAGGAAATACATCATGTTTGTCTGATACAAGATGAACAAACGAAAAACATGGAGGGACTTCGGCCTGCGAACGCCAGCTAGGCTACCTCGAGAGTCCGTGAACTGAAGACAGCTCCCAGAAATCCTACTGCTGTGGTCTGTAAGCTGCTCCCTGATCTGTGCACAAATATTTGCACAGAGTGTAGCATCAGCACAATCGACCCCATGTGCTGGTAAGTGCCTGGCCTAACCCCGGCGAAGTAGTGACGAGGCTAGACAGTACCTACCACAATTAACCTGTACAGATGTATATATACAACAAGTGCAAGAAAACAATAACAAGATAATACAAAGTAAAACTGGGAGGGGACATGCTATCGGGGAGTAACAGATAAAAATGAAATATCGGAAATAAACAGAAAGGGACTCCGGTTCCCATGATATATATATATATATATATAAGTGGACGGCGTGCCACACGATCCCATAATATCATATATAAGTGGACGGCGTGCCACACGATCCCATAATATCATATATAAGTGGACGACGTGCCACATGATCCCATAATATCATATATAAGTGGACGACGTGCCACAAGATCCCATAATATCACATATAAGTGGACGGCGTGCCACACGATCCCATAATATCATATATAAGTGGACGGCGTGCCACACGATCCCATAATATCATATATAAGTGGACGACGTGCCACACGATCCCATAATATCATATATAAGTGGACGGCGTGCCACACGATCCCATAATATAGTTCATAATATCTGACTTCATATAGTAGACCCCTTCAGGGGAGAATAACAACTCAATACCTTTAACCCGGCAAGGGTACAGCTAACAGCCCAAAATATCCCAACAAGGGACAAGGGAGAATATATATATCAGTCTACACATCCCGGCAAGGGAGTATTCACAACACATTCTCCTTTTTAAATCCATTCTTCCTCAACTAACACATTCATGTTCGAGCTAACGCTCCAAAAGTACACCAATCGCAATTTTACCTCAACCGTTCATATTATATGAAACTCATCAAATAAACAAGGAGCTTGTGTCACATTATTCGAATTAAAAGCAATCAAGACTCACGGTCATGCTAGACTCCGGTGCATAGATAACCGTCACCATGCCTATACACCGTACTCCACATTAGCAAGTAGCAAATATCATCCTAATCCTATTCCCTCAAGCCAAAGTTAGAACAAACACTTACCTCGAATGCTCCAAACTCAACTCACGCTTCTAGTATAGCTTTACCTCTTGATTCCACCACCAATCCGCTCGAATCTAGTCATAAGTTACTTAATCACATTAATAATTACTAAATGAATCATCCCCAATGCATGAAAATAGATTTTTCAAGGTTTTTCCCAAAAAGGTCAAAAATACCCCCGGACCCACGTGGTCGAAACTCGAGGTTCGGACCAAAACCCGGTTACTCATTCCCCCATGAAGCCAAATATATGATTTGTTTTTAAATTGGACCCCAAATTGAGGTCCAACTTCTCAATTTGTAGAAAACCTAGGTTTTACCCAAAACACCCAATTTTCCCCATGAAAATCTTTGATTTGAAGTTGAAATTATGTTAAAAGATGTTAAGGAATAAAGAAATTAAGTTAGAAATCACTTACCAATCGTTTTGGAGAAGAAAAGTTGTTTGGAAAATCGCCTCTTAGGTTTTGGGTTTTTGAAAAGTGAAAAATGACTGAGATTTTCCGAACTTGTATACCTTTCTGAGGACCTGGCGCGGACCGCACAAAAATGTGTTGCGGCCGCGCCGAGTGGGAGAAAAGTGAGGCTTCTCTGAACCCTTCCAGCGCGGACCGCACTGTTTTGGTGCATGGCCGTGCTGGCTAACCTGAAACCCTAGCCCTCAGACTCAGCCACGCAGACCGCACAAAAATGCATCGCGGCCGCGCGACTTCAGCGCGGACCGTGCGGAAATGACCGCGGCTGCGCTGGTGTCTGCAACACCTGAACCTGCATTTTCTTAAGTCCAAGACCTCCCGGGCCCCATTCAAAACTCACCCGAGCCCTCGGGGCTCCAAACCAAACATGCACACAACCTTAAAAACATCTTACGGACTTACTCGTGCGATCAAATCGCCAAAATAACATCATATACATAGGATCAAGCCTCAAACACATGATTTTCTTTCTTTAACTTTCATAACTCAAACTCTCCATTTTTAGTCCGAAACACGTCATATGACGTCCGTTTTTAGCCAAGCTTTACAGATAGTGCTTAACACATATTTAAGACTTGTACCAGGCGTCGGAACCAAAATACAAGCCCGATACCTATATTTTCTAACTCCTTTTCATTTCAAATTTTCATATCAAATTTCAGAAAAACAATTTATTTCAAAAATTCATTTCTCGGGCTTGGGACCTCAGAATTTGATTCCGGGCACACGCCCAAGTCCCATAATTTTCTACGAACCCTCCGGGACCGTCGAATCACAGGTCTGGGTCCGTTTACCCAAAATGTTGACCGAAGTCAACATTATGCATATTAATACCAAAATTCATCAAATGTTTTACATAATTCACATATTCTATCATAAAAACTTTCCGGCTACGCGCACGAACTGTGAACGCCAATCGAGGCAACTAAAAGCGAGGTTTTCAAGGCCTCGAGAGCACGGAACAAGGAAGAATTACGGTGATGACCCCTTGGGTCGTCACATTCTCCACCTCTAAAACAACCGTTCGTCCTCGAATGGACAAAAGAAAGAAGTACCTGAGTCGGGAAATAAATGAGGATAACGGCTCCGCATATCGGACTCGGACTCCCAGGTCGATGCCTCAGGAGGCTGACCTCTCCACTGAACACGCACCGAAGGAAAACTCTTCGACCTCAACTGTCGAACCTGCCGGTCTAGAATAGCCACCGGCTCCTCCTCATATGACAGATCCTTGTCCAATGGGACAGTGCTGAAATCCAACACGTGGGATGGATCTCCGCGATACTTCCGGAGCATAGATACATGAAACACGGGATGCAAAACTGACAAGCTAGGTGGCAAGGCAAGTCTACAAGCCACCTCTCCCACACGATCAAGAATCTCAAATGGACCGATGAACCTAGGGCTGAACTTGCCCTTCTTCCCAAATCTCATCACGCCCTTCATAGGCGATACACGGAGCAATACCCGCTCACCGACCATGAAAGCAACATCTCTGACCTTGTGGTCTGCATAACTCTTCTGTCTGGACTGAGCTGTACGAAGTCTATCCTGAATAATCCTGACCTTGTCCAAGGCTTCCTGAACCAGATCCGTACCCAATAATCGAGCCTCTCCCGGCTCAAACCATCCAACTGGAGACCGACATCGCCTACCATACAACGCCTCATACGGAGCCATCTGAATGCTGGACTGGTAGCTGTTGTTGTAGGCGAACTCTGCTAAAGGCAAAAACTGGTCCCACGAGCCTCCAAAATCAATGACACAGGCTCGGAGCATGTCCTCAAGAATCTGAATAGTCCTCTCGGACTGACCGTCCGTCTGGGGATGAAATGCTGTACTCAACTCAACCTGGGTGCCCAACTCTCGCTGAACCGCTCTCCAGAAATGCGAGGTAAACTGCGTACCCCGATCCGAAATGATAGATAGCGACACCTCATGAAGGCGAACAATCTCCCTAATATAAATCTCGGCTAACCTTTCAGACGAATAGGTGGCTACAACAGGAACAAAATGCACTGACTTGGTCAGCCTAAAGAAATTATTTTTCTGAAATTTGATATGAAAATTTGAAATGAAAAGGAGTTAGAAAATATAGGTATCGGGCTCGTATTTTGGTTCCGACGCCCGGTACAAGTCTTAAATATGTGTTAAGCACTATCTGTAAAGTTTGGCTAAAAACGGACGTCATATGACGTGTTTCGGACTAAAAATGGAGAGTTTGAGTTATGAAAGTTGAAGAAAGAAAATCATGTGTTTGAGGCTTGATCCTATGTATATGATGTTATTTTGGCGATTTGATCGCACGAGTAAGTCTGTAAGATGTTTTTAAGGTTGTGTGCATGTTTGGTTTGGAGCCCCGAGGGCTCGGGTGAGTTTTGAATGGGGCCCGGGAGGTCTTGGACTTAAGAAAATGCAGGTTCAGGTGTTGCAGACACCAGCACGGCCGCGGTCATTTCCGCGCGGTCCACGCTGGAGCCGCGCGGCCGCGATGCATTTTTGTGCGGTTCGCGTGGCTGAGTCTGAGGGCTAGGGTTTCAGGTTAGCCAGCGCGGCCGCGCACCAAAACAGTGCGATCTGCGCTGGAAGGGTTCAGAGAAGCCCCACTTTTCTCCAACTCGGCGCGGCCGCAACACATTTTTGTGCGGTCCGCGCCAGGTCCTCAGAAAGGTATACAAGTTCGGAAAATCTCAGTCATTTTTCACTTTTCAAAAACCCAAAACCTAAGAGGCGATTTTCCAAACAACGTTTTTCTCCAAAACAATTGGTAAGTGATTTCTAACTTAATTTCTTTATTCCTTAACATCTTTTAACATAATTTCAACTTCAAATCAAAGATTTTCATGGGGAAAATTGGGTATTTTGGGTAGAACCTAGTTTTTTTACAAATTGAGAAGTTGGACCTCAATTTGGGGTCCGATTTAAAAACAAATCATCTATTGGGATTCATGGGGGAATGGGTAACCGGGTTTTGGTCCGAACCTCGAGTTTCGACCACGTGGGTCCGGGGGTATTTTTGACCTTTTTGGGAAAAACCTTGAAAAATCTATTTTCATGCATTGGGGATGATTCATTTAGTAATTATTAATGTGATTAAGTAACTTATGACTAGATTCGAGCGGATTGGTGGTGGAATCAAGAGGTAAAGCTATACTAGAAGCGTGAGTTGAGTTTGGAGCATTCGAGGTAAGTGTTTGTTCTAACTTTGGCTTGAGGGAATAGGATTAGGATGATATTTGCTACTTGCTAATGTGGAGTACGGTGTATAGGCATGGTGACGGTTATCTATGCACCGGAGTCTAGCATGACCGTGAGTCTTGATTGCTTTTAATTCGAATAATGTGACACAAGCTCCTTGTTTATTTGATGAGTTTCATATAATGTGAACGGTTGAGGTAAAATTGTGATTGGTGTACTTTTGGAGCGTTAGCTCGAACATGAATGTGTTAGTTGAGGAAGAATGGATTTAAAAAGGAGAATGTGTTGTGAATACTCCCTTGCCGGGATGTGTAGACTGATATATATATTCTCCCTTGTCGGGATATTTTGGGCTGTTAGCTGTACCCTTGCCGGGTTAAAGGTATTGAGTTGTTATTCTCCCCTGAAGGGGTCTACTATATGAAGTCAGATATTATATATGATATTATGGGATCGTGTGGCACGCCGTCCACTTATATATGTTATTATGGGATCGTGTGGCACACCGTCCACTTGGTTATTGGCCTCCGTTGCCGGTGACATATTGTGCACTGTGATAAAGATGAATTGGGATCGTGTGGCATGCCGTCCACTTATATATGATATTATGGGATCGTGTGGCGCGCTGTCCACTTGGTTATTGGCCTCCGTTGCCGGTGACATATTGTGCACTGTGATAAAGATGAAATGGGAACGGGTGGTACGCCTACCACGTGGTATATGGAAATAGGGATCGTGTGGCACGCCGTCCACCTATATATTGTTAAAAGGGATCGTGTGGCACGCCGTCCACCTATATATTGTTAAAAAAGGATCGTGTGGCACGCCGCCCACTTATATACTATACTATGGGATCGTGTGGCACGCCGTCCACTTATATATATATATATATATATAATGGAAACTGGAGTTTCTTCTGTTTATTTTTGATATTTCAATTTTATCTGTTACTCCCCGATAGCATGTCATCTCCTAGTTTTACTTTGTATTATCTTGTTATTGTTTTCTTGTACTTGTTGTATATATATGTACAGGTTAATTGTGGTAGGTACTGCCTAGCCTCGTCACTACTTCGCCGGGGTTAGGCCAGGCACTTACCAGCATATAGGGTCGGTTGTGCTGATGCTACACTCTGTGTATTTTTGTGCACAGATCAGGGAGCAGCTTACGGACCACAGCAGTAGGGCTTCTGGGAACTATCTTCAGTCCAGGGACTCTCGAGGTAGCCTAGCTGGCGTTCGCAGGCCGAAGTCCCTTTCCATGTTTTTCGTTTGTTCATCTTGTATCAGACAAACATGATGTATTTCCTTTTAGACATTGTTTGTAGTATTCTGTAGTAGTCCGTGAGCTAGTGACACCAGACCTTGGGTAGTGATGTGTATTAAGCTTCCGCACTTTTGGTTTTCAGTTGCTTTAGATTTAAAGTCCTCCGCTTAAATTTTGTCTCGTTTATTATATTGTTTGAAAGAAAGCAGGAAAGGTGTTTTAAATATTTGGCTTGCCTAGCTCCGATAGTAGGCGCCATCACGACACCCGATGGTGGGAAATCCGGGTCGTGACACACACAAACTCGCCCCTGCAATCTCAATACACCATCATCATCTAAGGTTACTTTCTTGGCACCTCCACGCTGCACCGTGTCTCTCAAGACACACAAATGGGGATCCTCAAACTGCCGCTCGCGGATACGCTCTAATAGTGAGGAACGAGCAACCGTGCAAGCTAACACTCTGCTAGGCTCAGAAATATCCAACCTCACAAGACGATTGGCCAAGGCCTGAACATCCAAAGCAAGCGATCTCTGGCTGACTGGAATATAAGCAAGACTACCCATGCTGGCGGACTTCCTGCTCAATGCATCGGCCACCACATTGGCCTTCCCCGGGTGGTATAAGATAGTAACATCATAATCCTTTAGCAACTCTAACCACCTCCTCTGCCTCAAATTCAACTCTTTCTGCTTGAACAGATACTGAAGACTCTTGTGATCAGTGTAAACCTCACACGTCACGCCATATAAGTAATGCCTCCAGATCTTCAAGGCATGAACAATGGCTGCCAACTCGAGATCATGAACTGGATAATTCTTCTCATGGATTTTCAACTGCCTCGAAGCATAAGCAATGACTTTGCCTTCCTGCATCAACACTGCACCAAACCCAATTCGAGACGCATCACAATAGACCGTATATGGCCCTGAACCTGTGGGCAAAACCAATACTGGTGCCATAGTCAGAGCCGTCTCGAGCTTCTGAAAGCTCGCCTCACACTCGTCCGACCACCTGAACTGGACACCCTTCTGGGTCAATCTGGTCATAGGGGCTGCAATGGATGAAAACCCCTCCACGAACCGACGATAGTAACCTGCTAACCCCAGGAAACTCCGAATATCCGTAGCTAGAGCTGGTCGAGGCCAGTTCTTGACCGCCTCTATCTTCTTCGGGTCTACCTGAATACCTGCTGCTGATACGACATGACCCAGGAATGCGACCGAACTCAACCAAAACTCGCACTTTGAGAACTTAGCATATAACTGACTATCCTTAAGGGTCTGAAGGACCACTCTGAGGTGTTGCTCATGCTCCTCCTGACTGCGGGAGTATATAAGAATATCGTCAATGAAGACTATCACGAACAAGTCCAAATAAGGTCTGAACACTCGGTTCATCAACTCCATGAACGCTGCTGGGGCATTAGTCAATCTAAATGACATGACCAAAAACTCATAGTGCCCATACCGAGTGCGAAACACTGTCTTGGGGACATCAGACGCCCTAATCCTCAGTTGATGATAACCAGATCTCAAATCTATCTTTGAGAACACCCTCGCACCCTAAAGCTGGTCGAATAAATCATCAATACTCGGTAGTGGATACTTATTCTTAATTGTAACCTTGTTCAATTGCCGGTAATCGATGCACATTCTCATGGAACCATCCTTTTTCTTAACAAACAACACCGGCACACCCCAAGGTGAAACACTGGGTCTAATGAAACCTTTCTCAAGCAAATCCTGCAGTTGTTCCTTTAACTCTTTCAACTCCGGCGGGGCCATACGATATGGCGGGATAGAAATGGGCTGAGTGCTCAGGGCCAAATCAATACAAAAGTCGATATCCCTGTCGGGCGACATACCCGGCAAGTCTGAAAGGAAAACCTCAGGAAACTCCCGAACAACGAGCACAGAATCAATAGAAGGGGCCTCCGCACTAGAATCGCGAACATACGCCAAGTAGGCCAAACATCCCTTCTCGACCATACACCGAGCTTTCACATACGAGATAACACTGCGGGTACAATGACCAGAAGTCCCTCTCCACTCTAAACGGGGTAAATCCGGTAAGGCTAAGGTCACGGTCTTGGCATGGCAATCCAAGATAGCATGGTACGGGGATAACCAATCCATCCCCAATATAACATCAAAGTCGACCATGTCCAAAAGCAACAAATCAACACGGGTCTCAAGACCCCCAAACACTACGATACAAGAACGATGAACTTGGTCGACCATAATAGAATCACCCACCGGTGTTGACACATAAACATGAATACTCAACGAGTCACTAGGCATAACCAAATAGGGTGCAAAATAGGACGACACATATGAATACGTAGATCCGGGATCAAATAGCACAGAAGCATCCCTATCACAGACAGAATAGTACCTGTAATCACAGCATCTGATGACTCAGCCTCTGGCCTGACTGGCAAAGCATAACAACGGGGCTAGGCCCCACCTCCCTGAATCATATCCCTGGGACGATCTGCTACTGGTTGACCCCTACCTCTAGCGGTCTGAGCTCCACCTCTAAAACCTCTACCTCCACCTCTATGTCCTCTACCCCCGCCTCTAGCTAGCTGGGCAGGCTGTGGGGCAACTAGTGCCTGGATCATCGGGCGAGAACCCTGCTGCTGCGAGCTGCTGGAAACTCGAGGGCAATATCTGGCAATGTGACTCACATCGCCGCAAGTATAACAAGCCCTCGGCTGCTGAGAATAACGAAGAGGTGGTGCACTGATAGGTGCTGATGGTGAACTGAAGAGCTGCTGGCCAGAATACTGCGGCTGAGAACCACGACCACCTGGTGTACCATGAGAAGCCTGGAGAGCTGACTGAAAGGGACTCGAAGGATGGCCTCTACCATAAGAATCCCTACCTCCAGACGAGGTACCACTGAATCTACCAGAATGACGGGGCCTCTTATCAGACCCATGACCACCTCCCTGAGCAAGTGCCATCTCTATCCGGCGGGCACCATCTGCCGCCTCCTGAAATGAAATCTCACTACCGGCACTCATGGCCATCTGAACACGGATCGGCTGGGCCAACCCATCAATAAACCTCCGCACCCTCTCTCTATCGGTGGGGAGTATCACAATGGCATGACGAGCAAGATCAATGAACCGGGTCTCATACTGGGTGACCGTCATAGGACCCTGCTGGAGACGCTCAAACTGCCTGCGAAGAGCATCTCGCTGAGTAACTGGGAGAAACTTCCCCAGAAATAACTCTGAAAACTGATCCCAGGTCAATGATGGCGACCCTGCTGGCCTGGCTAAACAGAAATCCCTCCACCAAGTCTTGGCGGATCCTGCCCGGCGAAAAGTGGCGAAGTCGACCCCATTGGTCTCTACAATGCCCATAGTCCGTAGAACCTCATGACAGCTGAATATGAAATCCTGAGCATCCTCTGAGGGAGTGCCACTATATGTAGTAGTGAAGATCTTGGTGAAACGATCAAGCCTCCACAAAGCATCCTCGGATATAGCCGCACCATCGCTGGACTGAGCCGCAATACCTGGCTGGGCTGCCACAGCTGGCTGAACTGCCACGGCTGGCTGAACTGCTGGAACCTGAGCCTGAGGAGCTACCGGCTCTGGAGTACGAGTATCGGGAGTCTGAACTCCTCCCCCAGCCTGAGATGTGGCTGGAGCTACGGGAAGCAAACCCGCCCTAGAAATGCCCTCCATAAAGCCTACCAGTCGGACCAAAGCATCCTGAAGCACTGAAGTGGCTATGAAACCCTCTGGGACCTGAGCTGGGCCCACTGAAACAGCTGGGGCCGGAACCTCCTCCTCAAAATCGACCTGAGGCTCCGTCAGTGGAAATGCTGCTCGGGGCTGAACTCTACCCCTGCCTCGGCCTCTGGCACGGCCTCGGCCTCGCCCTCTGCCCCTAATAGGGGCTACTGCTGGGGGCTCAGGCTGTTGCGCGGTAGAAGAGGAAGCACGTGTCCTCGCCATCTGCGAAAGAACAGAGTGGAAACACAATCAGTACTTGAGAAACAGAATCGCACGACAAGAATGAACAAGGTGAAGTTTTCCTAACTCAGTAGCCTCTGCGGGATAAATACAGACGTCTCCGTACCGATCCCTCAGACTCTACTGAGCTTGTCTGTGAGTTGTGAGACCTAAGTAACCTAGGGCTCTGATACCAACTTGTCACGACCCGAATTTCCCACCATCGGGTGTCCTGATGGCGCCTACTATCGGAGCTAGGCAAGCCAAATATTTAAAATACCTTTCCTGCTTTCTTTCAAACAATATAATAAACGAGACAAAATTTGAGCGGAAGACTTTAAATCTAAAGCAACTGAAAACCAAAAGTGCGGAAGTTTAATACACATCACTACCCAAGGTTTGGTGTCTCAAGCTCACGGACTACTACAGAATACTACAAACAATATCTGAAAGGAAATACATCATGTTTGTCTGATACAAGATGAACAAACGAAAAACATGGAAAGGGACTTCGGCCTGCGAACGCCAGTTAGGCTACCTCGAGAGTCCCTGGACTGAAGACAACTCCCAGAAATCCTACTGCTGTGGTCTGTAAGCTGCTCTCTGATCTGTGCACAAATATTTGCACAGAGTGTAGCATCAGCACAACCGACCCCATGTGCTGGTAAGTGCCTGGCCTAACCCCGACGAAGTAGTGACGAGGCTAGACAGTACCTACCACAATTAACCTGTACAGATGTATATATACAACAAGTGCAAGAAAACAATAACAAGATAATACAAAGTAAAACTGGGAGGGGACATGCTATCGGGGAGTAACAGATAAAAATGAAATATCGGAAATAAGCAGAAGAGACTCCGGTTCCCATGATATATATATATAAGTGGACGACATGCCACACGATCCCATAATATCATATATAAGTGGACGGCGTGCCACACGATCCCATAATATCATATATAAGTGGACGACGTGCCACACGATCCCATAATATCATATATAAGTGGACGGCGTGCCACACGATCCCATAATATCATATATAAGTGGACGGCGTGCCACACGATCCCATAATATCATATATAAGTGGACGGCGTGCCACACGATCCCATAATATCATATATAAGTGGACGGCGTGCCACACGATCCCATAATATCATCTATAAGTGGACGACGTGCCACACGATCACATAATATCATATATAAGTGGACGGCATGCCACACGATCCCATAATATAGTTCATAATATGTGACTTCATATAGTAGACCCCTTCAGGGGAGAATGACAACTGAATACCTTTAACCCGGCAAGGGTACAACTAACAGCCCAAAATATCCCGACAAGGGAGAATATATATATCAGTCTACACATCCCGGCAAGGGAGTATTCACAACACATTCTCCTTTTTAAATCCATTCTTTCTCAACTAACACATTCATGTTCGAGCTAACGCTCCAAAAGTACACCAATCGCAATTTTACCTCAACCGTTCATATTATATGAAACTCATCAAATAAACAAGGAGCTTGTGTCACATTATTCGAATTAAAAGCAATCAAGACTCACGGTCATGCTAGACTCCGGTGCATAGATAACCGTCACCATGCCTATACACCGTACTCCACATTAGCAAGTAGCAAATATCATCCTAATCCTATTCCCTCAAGCCAAAGTTAGAACAAACACTTACCTCGAATGCTCCAAACTCAACTCACGCTTCTAGTATAGCTTTACCTCTTGATTCCACCACCAATCCGCTCGAATCTAGTCATAAGTTACTTAATCACATTAATAATTACTAAATGAATCATCCCCAATGCATGAAAATAGATTTTTCAAGGTTTTTCCCAAAAAGGTCAAAATACCCCCGGACCCACGTGGTCGAAATTCGAGGTTCGGACCAAAACCCGGTTACTCATTCCCCCATGAAGCCAAATATATGATTTGTTTTTAAATCGGACCCCAAATTGAGGTCCAACTTCTCAATTTGTAGAAAACCTAGGTTCTACCCAAAACACCCAATTTTCCCCATGAAAATCTTTGATTTGAAGTTGAAATTATGTTAAAAGATGTTAAGGAATAAAGAAATTAAGTTAGAAATCACTTACCAATCGTTTTGGAGAAAAAAAGTTGTTTGGAAAATCGCCTCTTAGGTTTTGGGTTTTTGAAAAGTGAAAAATGACTGAGATTTTCCGAACTTGTATACCTTTCTGAGGACCTGGCGCGGACCGTACAAAAATGTGTTGCGGCCGCGCCGAGTGGGAGAAAAGTGGGGCTTCTCTGAACCCTTCCAGCGCGGACCGCATTGTTTTGGTGCGCGGCCGCGCTGGCTAACCTGAAACCCTAGCCCTCAGACTTAGCCACGCAGACCGCACAAAAAAGCATCACGGCCGCGCGGCTCCAGCGCGGACCGTGCGGAAATGACCGCGGCTGCGCTGGTGTCTGCAACACCTGAACCTGCATTTTCTTAAGTCCAAGACCTCCCGGGCCCCATTCAAAACTCACCCGAGCCCTCGGGGCTCCAAACCAAACATGCACACAACCTTATAAACATCTTACTGACTTACTCGTGCGATCAAATCGCCAAAATAACATCATATACATAGGATCAAGCCTCAAACACATGAATTTCTTTCTTCAACTTTCATAACTCAAACTCTCCATTTTTAGTCCGAAACACGTCATATGATGTCCGTTTTTAGCCAAACTTTACAGATAGTGCTTAACACATATTTAAGACTTGTAACCGGGCGTCGGAACCAAAATACGAGCCCGATACCTATATTTTCTAACTCCTTTTCATTTCAAATTTTCATATCAAATTTCAGAAAAACAATTTCTTTCAAAAATTCATTTCTCGGGCTTGGGACCTCAGAATTTGATTCCGGGCACACGCCCAAGTCCCATATTTTTCTACGAACCCTCCGGGACCGTCGAATCACATGTCCGGGTCCGTTTACCCAAAATGTTGACCGAAGTCAACATTATGCATATTAATACCAAAATTCATCAAATGTTTCACATAATTCACATATTCTAAATAAAAACTTTCCGGCTATGCGCCCGAACTGCGCACGCCAATCGAGACAACTAAAAGCGAGGTTTTCAAGGCCTCGGGAGCACGGAACAAGGAAGAATTACGGTGATGACCCCTTGGGTCGTCACAATTAATTCCTATAAATTTTATTGACGGAATCGAATTGTTTATGACTAGATTTGAGAATTTTGGGCACGAATTCGCGAGGCAAAGACTTGTTGGAATTTTGAATTGGTTGCAAAGTGAGGTAAGTGTTTGGTCTAACCTTAGCTTGAGGGATTAGGAATTGTGTCTTATTTGTTACATGTTAATTGTGGAGTACGACGTATAGGCATGGTGACGAGTATCTATACGTTGGTGTCAAGCATGCCCGTGAGTCTTATACTTTGATTAACCTGACTCCGTTTCGTAGTGTATATGCTCTATATGATAATTTCTATTGAGGAATATGACTTGTGGAAGTATTATTGTTTTGATGTTGTTTCCCTTGCCGGGATATTATTGTTTTGATGTTGTTTCCCTTGCCGGGATATTATTGTTTTGATGTTGTTTCCCTTGCCGGGATGTTATTGTTTTGATGTTGTTTCCCTTGTCGGGATTTGATTATTGTACTATTGTTCCCTTGCCGGGATTGAATTGTTGAACATTATAGAGCATTGGCTCAAGTTGAGAATTGAATTGTTGAACATTATAGAGCATTGGCTCAAATTGTGATATTTTTGATCTTGCCTTGCCCAAATTGCTTTGTGATTGTTGCTTGGGTGAGGAAGAGCGATAAAGCACGAAGGGTGATGCCGTGCACATTTATATTATTCATATGGTGAGGAAAGAGTGTTAAAGCACGGAGGGTGATGCCGTGTCGCATGATGTACAATTCCGTGCCGATTATATTGATTTTATGGTGAGGATGAGAGTAGAAGCATGAAGGGTGATGCCGTGCAGATTATATTAATTTTTATGGTGAGGACGAGAGTAAAATCACGAAGGTGATGCCGTGCACTTGTCCTTTATATTCCCGATTCTTGTTGATAATTGAATTATGGCTTTTCTTATATTCCTTTATTGGTTTCTTGTTAATACCTGATATTATTGACTTCCTTGCCTGGATTGCTTTGTGAATGTTGCTTGGGTGAGGAAGAGTGTAAAACACGAAGGGTGATGCCGTGTATGGTGAGGAAGAGTGTAAAGCACGAAGGGTGATGCCGTGTATGGTGAGGACGCTAGTAAAAGCACGAAGGGTGATGCCGTTCACTTTCTATTTGTTGTATTTTTTTTGTTATTAACATTTCAAGTGTATTAACTGTTTAGAGTCCTTTACAGTGTTGTGATACCTTGTGTTGTAAGCCATATTATTTTCAATATCTCGCCGCATTTATATAAAGCTTTCAATACTTAAATTTTCAACAATTGTACTTTAATTAAAAAAGGGTATTTTCTTTATTCAAACGATTTCTAAAAATAACTTCATCTTTTCTTGTTTATTTTCTAGTTGGGTTGGAAGTTTTACTCTACTATATATTAAATAAATGAGGCTCTTTGAACATTTTTAATTGTATTGGGTTATGGACCCTATGAATTGAGTAACATGAGAATGTTGTTGCGAAATGTGAGACGGAGACATGTGGGCACAAGGTGCCGAGAAAAATATGATGATTTTTATTAATGACAGATTATGTTATAGGCACGAGGTACCTGGGAAAATATTATGGTTTTATTTAATAGCACGTGAGTTGTCCATGCGGTTGTGATATATATATGCGCACGAAATGTCGTGAAAAATATGATAGTGGGTTGAGACCTATATTAATTATGATTATGAAATGAGGTGTCACAAGATGACTGTAACGATCCGAACCGTTGTTTCCTGTATTTTCGTCCCGTATTCCCCGTTAAATGCTTATTCATGTTTCAATATGTGTACTTGGTGAATTTGAGTCAATTCGGATCGAGTTTGGTATGAAATGGGACAATTAGTCTCTTTAAGGAAGAATTAATTTGGAAAAGTCAACCGGATGTTGACTTGTGAGTTAGAGGGCTCGGAATTGAATTCTTATGATTCAGTTAGTTTCGGGGGATGACTTAAGGCCTAGGAGCGCAATCGGAATTAATTTTGGAGGTCTGGTGAAGAAATTAGCTCATTTTGGCGAAGCTAATATTTTGGCGATTTCCGGTTGATAGGTGAAATTTTGATCCGACGGTCGGAATGGAATTCCGAGAATTCTGTAGCTTCGATATGACATTTTGGATATGTGTGCAAAATTTCAAGTCATTCGAACATATTTTGGTTGAGGTTTTGATCGAATGCTCGTTTTGGAAGTTTTAAAGGAACTTAGACTTGAATTCGATGTAATTCGATAATTTTGGTGTTAGTCGAGGTGTTTTGATAATTGGAACAAGTTTGAATAATATTATAAGATGTATTGGTATTTTTGGTTGAGGTCCCGAGGACCTCGGGGTGATTTCGGATGGCTAATGGGAACTTTTGAACTTGGGAAATTTCATAATAGACGAAATTGTAAATGAGTGTGCACAAGACCTCACTTTAAACGACTATATATCCAGTTATATAAGGAGTTGTGTGAGGATCTACCTATCAAATTAAAGCGCTTTGAGTCTAGTTTCCAACGCAATAAACCGTTCGTAATTTGGAGTTGTATACAGAAAGTTATGAGCATTTTACTGGGCATGTGTCAGTAGCGCGGCCTTAGCGCTGAGCGCGTAGCCAGCGCTAATTGAGTTTTCTTCTGCCTCACTAGCGCGGGATTAGCGCGGGCGTGCTAGTGTCAGGCCTCTATACACCTAAGGACGGGAAATGACGGACTTTGAGTCATTTCTCAAGCCTAGGGCTTCCCCAACACCCCCAATTCGACCAAGACACCCAATTGCACTCCTAAGGTAAGATTTTTGGAGTATTTTGAGTTGATTACTACTCCCAAACACTTATATTAACATGGATTGATCTTAAAAATCCTTAGATTTTCAAGAAATTCCTTCAAGAACTCAAAGGAGGGTTTTGCAAGATTTCTTCCAAAAGGTAATCCTACACCCTTAGACTCACATATATGAATATATTATGGGAATATGAGTATGAATCAAGTATTACAACTTATTGTATGGTGGTTGGAAGCCATAAATTCCCAATTTAAATACATGAACATGGTAGGGATTTAAAGGTGTTTATTTGATGGAATTTTTGTTGGTTTGGGTGTGAATGGTTGATCACACATGTGATGTTAGGAGTATAAATTGTTAAAGAATAATAGTGGGATGAATTGTTGGTTAATGGTGATAGTTGGAGGAACCAATGCTGTAGTTAAGAGGTGTAAATATTTATGCCTACAAGATATTTGATAATATGCCTAAATGGTATAATTTATGGGATCTAGTACTAATATTGGCCCTATTGAGTGTTGTATTGTAGATTGAAGTTACATAACTGTATGGGATCATTTTAGTATCATTAAGGGGCGAATTTTAGATATGTATGGTTAAAACCCCGTCTTTCAGAAATCGAACTTCATCGATGTTTGTGTGATTTTTGGCAGATTCGTCACACGAGGAGGCCAATTTGAGAGGCAAGGGCATAGCGAGCTAGAGGTGAGTAATGATTTTAAATGATGCACTGAGGGTTTGAAACCCCGGATTGCACAACATACTGCTATGTTAAGATGAGACACGCGTTGAATGACGAGCGCGTGGTCATTTACTATTGGGGATTGTGACTTGGTCCATCCTAGTTGATATTTTTACCGCGTAATTGATAAAGATCTATTGTTTTTCACTATGATTGGGGCTTATTGCCATATTTGGGCTTCGTGCCAATTATCTAAAATCTTTTGTGAATTTACATCACTATTTTCCTCACGAATTGAAATATTATTTGAACTCAGTCCAATTGAATTGTATTATTTTGTGAACTCAACTACATTTATACTCAACTCGAGATCTAATGATATTTATAATGCTGTTGAGCTAAGCACTATTGTTTTACTGATGCCCAAGAGGCTTATGATTAATTTCTGGACTGATTGAGGCCGAGGGCCATACGTGAGTATATGTTGAGTGATGTGAGGAGGCTTTCAGGCCTCGAGTGTTATATGAGGAGGCTTTCAGGCCTCGAGTGTTATATGAGGAGGCTTTCAGGCCTCGTGTGTGATGTGTGAAGGCTTTCAGGCCTATTGATATTGCGCTTGGGCTGTAGGAGCCCCTCCGGAGTCTGTACACACCCCCAGTGAGCGCAGGGTACCCAGGTGAGTTGGGAGTGGGCCCGAGAGGCCGTTGCTTGTGTGTGGTGAGTTGGGAGTGAGCCCGAGGGGCTGATGTTGTGTGCTGGTGAGTTGGGAGTGAGCCCGAGGGGCTGATACTATACTGAGATTTACATATTGAGCCCGAGGGGCAAGCTTTTGATTTATCCTTACTGTGGAAATTATTTGTCTTTACTGTTTTAAAAGAAGAATTATCTGATACTCACTATTTTACTGTATAACTGATTTTACTGCTTGGGATAGCGCTATATTGTGCCGTTATGAGATTTCATGTTTTCAGTCGTTATTTATTTTTATTACTCACTGGGTCGGAGTACTCACATTACTCCCTGCACCATGTGTGCAGATACAGGCAGAGCTGAGTTCGCTCCTGAGCGCTGATTCTTTCCAGGCCAGGCGGTGACTAGGAGTAACGAGGTAGCTGTTGACGTCCGCATCCCCGTTTTCTCCCTTATCTTTGTTATTTATGATAATTTTAGACTTTGTAAAATATTAGTAAACTCTGTAGTAGCTCATGACTTGTGACACCCCGATTTCGGGCTGAGTTGGGATGGTTTTCCTTGTTCTATCACGTTTATTTCGCATTTAAGATTATATTACCCATGATTTAGACTTATTCCTGCTAAGTAATTATAAAGAGATGTACTGTTTTGTTGATTGGATGGCCTTGTCCTCACGAGAGGCGCCATCACGACCGGGTTGGGATTTTGGGTCGTGACAAGTTGGTATCAGAGCCTAGGTTACTAGGTCTCGCGAATCATGAGCTGGTTTAGTAGAGTCTCGCGGCGGTACGGAGACGTCTGTATTTATCCTCGAGAGGTTGCAGAACCTTTAGGAAAAACTTCATATTCTTGAATTCTTATCGTGCGTCCGTGATTTAGCTTGAAAAAAGTAACTTTTACAATTCCTTCCACGTATTCGTATGCGCGAACGAATGCTCAGTATTAGATGTGCCTTGATGGCTTGTAATTCCCCAATCGAAGGGCGAGACGTGGTCGTTTTGAGTTTGATGTTAGGCCAGTCTGGAGGACTTGAGGCCGGATTTGTGCCAATGGCTTTAGCACCGAGGTGCTTATTGTGTGAGCAAGTATTTTTAACTTATATGTTCGGTATTGCCTCTATTAGTGGGAATCATGGCTGGATAGCTACGTGAGGAGTATGATAGTACTGCGATATGTAACTATATGACTTGGAAGTGACGAGGAAGGTCTACTGGGTGATAGATGAACTATTGAGTGTATGATTTCCATTGTGATAGGATGTGTAGTCCCAAGTTATGGGTGCGTGAAGGATATTTTTATGTCTCCTATTTGAAGTGAAGTAAATTTCATGTTACGGTATGAGTTTAGACTCAAGAAGATTAAGTGATGGTGTAATGTGTATGGAAGTGGAAGGTATACAAAAATATTAACTAAAGGTAAAGCTAGTGGGTAATTGGCTTATGAGGGGAAGCTATTTGTCATACTAGTTAGATAAGTCTGGGAGCTGAGATCGCTTCTGTAAATGTATTATGACGAAATCGTTAAGTCAAGGAGACCACTGTGAGCACGTGATTTTTTGCCTCACGAAAATTACTCCAAAATAATTCAAAAAAAAATAAATAATAAAACAATTTTTGCTTAGAGTGCAATTTTCTAGAATTCGTATGGCGTTTATTAAATATTGGTGTTATGTCCGTAAATGTCTACTTTGTCTGTTAAAATGAAGGATAAAATAAAAAAAAAACACATGTTGCATGCATAATTAGGATTTAATTATGCATTTAAGAGTCAATTAAAAGAAAATCACAAAAATATGCATTTGTTCTAGTTTTAATGTTTCACTGTGTGATTAACGCTTTGTCTATGTGTTAGATAGTTGTTAAAAAGGTAATTAATATTTTTGTAAGGTTAAAATTGTTTTATAATTTTAATTAGGATTTTATAATTAGGATTAAAATTAGGAAATATAAAATAAATTTAAAAAGGTGAAAAAAATTGGACCTGGACTGAAATCCAGGCCCAAACAAATTAATTCCCCACAGCCCAGTCCAAACAACCCCAGGTCCGGTCCAATTCAAGGCTAATACCAAACGACGACGTTTGGTCGTATTTCATCAAGGGCCGTTGGATCAAATCCATCCAACGGATGAGATCTCACAACCCTTACCCATAACCCCCTACCCGATCCAGCCTGACCCCAACATTTAACCAAACGACATCGTTTGGTTAAATGAATTGATCTCAACCGTGCATCTTAATTGATCCAACGGATGAGATCACTCCATCCCATCCCTATATAAATCCAAATCCCTACCCCGGCCCCCTAACTAAACACCCCCCTCTTCACTATTCATCATCCTCTCCGGAATCACACCCCTAACCCTAGCCGCCGTCATTCCCCATTACCTGAAACCCGGCGGCAACAACGCCGCCGGTCACCACCTTAACACCCCTGAACCCCCTGCCTTCCTCTATCCGAATCTGTTAGCCACTTGGCTCGAATCCTCCTGAGGTTCTCGAATCTTCATTTGAAGATTCGAGCCAAACTCAGATCCAAACTCAACCACCTCCGATGGTCCCCAAATTAACACCGTAGCTTCCCCCAACTACCCTAGCTATGGATCTGGTGTTGGTTTGGCTCGAATCACCTCAGAGTTCTTCGAATCTTCTTTTGAAGGTTCGAACCAAACATGAACTCACTCAGATTCGTTCCAAACTAACACCAAATGACCCCTAGGCCTCCCTCACCCTTGTGTCATCTTTGGTTCCCTTCGAATCTGCCCAGAAGTGTTCGAATTTAAGATCCAAGAATCTGAAACCCTAAAATTTTTCCAATCTTGGAATTTTTCCAATTCGAGTGAAGGATTGAGGTCTAAGAGACTTTAATCGAGGTATTCTCAATTGAGAATACTTCGAATAAAGTCTGTTCAGCCTCAAAAAGGTCCGAATCCAAGTTGAGTTTGAGTCCGTATGAAATTGAAGATTCAGAGGTATTTTTCCTATTTCTTTTGTTTCCTACATATGTTGTTGCCTATTTTAGTTGTCTGTGTAATTTTTCATATTTTTGTTTGTTTAATTCTGTGATTCTGTCTCATACCCGCTTACTTGATCAAAGTGTGAATTGTTCTGTTGGTTATGTTTGTTTACAATGTGTGTAATCGACTCGATTAAGTTCGTCGATTAGTTATATTATAGAATTCTGTTTCTGAAAATGCTATTTGAAATAATTTGTTTATCGGTTGTTTGTTGACAATTGTTGTAAGTAATAAGTTTGACTAATACTCGTTAATTAAATCATCTTTGTTTGCAATTAAATAAGATGCTGTTGATTTCTGAGCATTAAGTTTCAGGCAGTGTCAATATACTGACAATGCCCCCTGAACTTATGCTATTCAATTTCAATTCAGATTTTGTTCTGTTAAGTTCTGTGTATTGTTAATATGTTTGTATACAAGTTCAGTGTTCAATCTGAATTTAGTTTTGTCCATTAGCTATTAGACATTGGGTGTTGGATCAATTAGCTATCATTGAAAAGACAGAATGTTTGTTTTGATTTAGGAATTGGTTATTAGCTGCTAAACAGTTTAATTCAGATAAATCTGTTAAGGTTTAGGCAGTCTTTGGTCTGGGGCAGTAATAACAGTAATATTAAGGGATTTTCAAGGGTATTTCTGGGATAGAAACAGTAGGGTAATGTGATAATAGTAGTGTGCTGATAGTGGAGTGATAATGGCTATTACTTAATGAGATAATGGGAAACAAAGGGTAATGGGAATGCTGAAAATCAGGAAAAGATCACTTAATGGGATTTTAAAGTAGTAAAAGCAGATTTAATGGGATGTTCTGATTTTTTAAAAGAAGAAGGGGGTCCAGGCAGCACTGAAAAGAAAAGGGGCAGACCTGTATAAGATAGAGGGGATTGGGACTGAAGAGAGGAACTCAGATTTTGAAGAGAAAAAAAGACTGAGGTTTTTAGGGTCAGATTTTAAAAAGAGAGAAATCTGATTTTAAGAGAGGAACATATTTTAATACACTAGATTTTAACACACACACACAGAGAGGCATTGAAAAAAGCAGAAATAGAAATCTGATTCAAGAAAAAAGAAAGAAAACAGAAATAAAGAAAGAAAAATCAGAAGCAGGAAAAAACAGATTTCTACAATAGAAGCTAGTGTTAAGGTTGAATTTCTGAGATTGAAATTGTAAGTTTGCCTTCTCCTAAGTCTTGGAAAATCAGAAATACTGTGTTTTATCTGTCTGGATTTGTTCAAATCCCATTGTTGAGTTTAAAGTCTGAAATTTCTTAAAGAGTCATTCTACGTTGTGTCTGGGTTCTCGGGTTCTGTATTATTGCTCAAATCTGTGGAAATACTGGCATTTTCTGCTGATTTTGTTACTGCTGTCACTGCTGAAATTTACTTCTTCTGCCTTCATTTCCAGGTACATATCTGTAAACTCATGTCATGCAAAGCTTTCAACATGACAAATAAATGAAGCTCGAATTGTAATTCTGTCTTCAATACATTTGAGTTCGTTAGTTTAAATTTCAGCTATGTTTCATGTTGGTTAACTAGTAGTGAGTTCGACACGATGGCTATAAGTTAATTATCTTATTTTGAAATTCGTATAAAAGCTTTGTAATAATGTTATCCATTTCAAAATTTCATTAGTATAGTTATATTTGAATTGTCAAAATAGGAAACATGGCAGAAAGTTGGCCATTATTTAAATTTTATGGTATTGTTAGTTAGGTACAGAATAGTATGGAAATATCAAGGAAAAATACATTATTAGTCTATTTTGTTAGTTAGTTAGTTGTTGTTTAAAGCTAGATGATGTTGGTTGCATTTTGCTATATTATGGCATAATAATGGTTATGTTTATAATCAATAGTTGAAAGATGCGTTAGTAAAATCCGCTATGTTCACAATGTCGAAATATGGCGAATAATGTTGTATGCAATATCATTTTATTAAGTCAGCAGGTAGATTTGTTCTCTTTCTTAATAACAAATGGCCTAGGAATTTATATATTGTGAAAGTTAGTGTTTAGCAATAGTTCACATAGATTGAGAATCAAATTGGTTTTATTATATATATATATATATATCCCAAACTCAATCATAAGCAGAATTAACAAGAAATAATCATGTATATTGGATTAAGAACAAGTGATGTAGAAGGAGATTAGGCTTATAAACTGTACTAATTTTAAGAAGATAAAATAGCCTTTGCTGCAAATAAAAATAATGAAAATTCTTCGAAAACATCTCTTCCTTTCATAAATCAATTTTTTTTAGTTTCATACGCAATTCATTTTTTTTGGTATACACATATTGCATTTACGAGAAAAATGGTAGTATTAATCACGCGTTGTTCATTTTTACTCCTTAAATACGAATGATTTTTGCGGAATATAATTCATAAATATATATATAAAATTTGTGGTTATATATATATATATATATAATTTGTGGTTGACACTTAATAAATTGAGAATTCTTTTTCAAGAAATTTAGAGGCGTCTCAAATAGTGATTTACCATGACTTTCACATAAAAATAATATGGATGTAATAAACAATTTGTAAACAAATTTATACTACCATCAAGAATATTTTTGTGATTAGGGATACGTTCGCGTAACCTGATTATATTTCTAAAAGCAATTCGGATTATGCGTTCGTGCAACTTCGATCGAATATTTAATAAAAGGGATTTTTCGGAGAATATCAAATTAATTTCATAAAAACCCGAGATGTGCAGTTCATTGTTTAATCATACAAGGGCGACAATGTTCTTAATTTTATTTTAAATTTTGAACGTATGGTATTTTTTATAATAAAAATATAAAAAATATTATCAACCTTTTTGTGTACACGTATGCGTGGCACGATTCTCTATGATTATAAAAGGTATATAATACAAATATACGTACGCGTGATTCGTTTATATAATTGTAAACAATCTAAAAAAAAGCGGTAATAAAATCAAGTAGCAAGAAAAAGGGTATTTAGTAAATCAAGATAATTAAGCCAAGAATAAGAACAGCTAAGCGATCGTGCTAGAACCACGGAATTCGGAAATGCCTAACACCTTCTTCCGGATTAACAAAATTCCTTACTCAGGATTTCTGGTTCGCAGAATAACAAACAGAGTCATATTCTCCTCGATTCAGGGATTAAAACTGGTGACTTGGGACGCCTTAAAATTCCCAGGTGGCGACTCTGAAACAAATAAACAAATCTCGTTTCGAATGTCCTTCAATTGGAGATAACTCCCTACGCGCCCTCACGGGGTGGCAAAAAGGAGGTGCGACAACCACTTTGAAGGTCTAAAACATTAAAGAAAGAATATGTTCTTACTCGGTTGAATAGCCCAATAATGGAGGATTGAAAGGTATTTTCTATGTGTTATGATTCAAATAGGTGCAACACATGTCCATGTATCAATTTTGATAGTATAATACATGTAATATTGATATTAATGTAATTGATATACGTTGTGATGCTTTGTCAAGTTGTGGATGTGTTGTTAGGATGATTTTGGTGATTCTCTGGCAGGTGGATAGGCCTAATTACAAAGGAGACTCTGCCGAAATTTTTGAAAAATTTGGGACTTAGTAAAAATTTGGTCCCCTAGAGAGTAGGCTTAACTATTATGTGAGTGAATACAAGAAAACGCGGAAGAGTTAAAATTTCAGATGAATTGTGTTTCCACAAGCTTATGAAGGAGTGAGTTTAATCTCACTATGGTATTATCTCAGTCTGCCATACAGATGCCTCTGTCTTATTTGATCCGGGATCCACCTATTCTTATGTGTCTTCATATTTTGCCCGTCATTTGAGTATGCCCCGGGAGTCTCTTACTTTACCTGTTCATGTGTCTACCCCGGTGGGCGATACTATTGTTGTGGACCGTGTGTATCGGTCATGTGCTGTGATTATTGGGGGTCTGGAGACCCGAGTTGATCTACTGCTGTTGAGCATGGTAGATTTTGATACTATTCTGGGCATGGATTGGTTATCTCCATATCATGCTATTCTAGACTATCATGCTAAGACAGTTACTTTGGCTATTCCGGGTGTTCCGAGGATCGAGTGGCGTGGCATGACTGATTATGTCTCTAGCAGAGTAATTTCTTTCTTAAAAGCCCAGCGTATGGTTGGGAAGGGTTATCTATCATATCTGGCTTTTGTGCGGGATGTTGGAGCTGAGACTCCTAGTATTGATTCTGTCCCAGTTGTGAGGGACTTTCTTGATGTATTTCCTGCAGACCTGCCGGGCATGCCGCCGGACAGGGATATTGATTTTGGCATTGACTTAGTGCCGAACACTCAGCCCATTTCTATTCTGCCATATCGTATGGCACCATCAGAGCTGAAAGAATTGAAGGAGCAGCTTCAGGAACTCCTAGATAAGGGGTTCATTCGGCCTAGCGTGTCCCCGTGGGGTGCACCTGTTTTATTTGTGAAGAAGAAAGATGGCACAATGAGAATGTGCATTGATTATAGGCAGTTGAATAAGGTAACAGTGAAGAACAAGTATCCTTTGCCTCGCATTGATGACTTATTTGATCAGCTTCAGGGAGCGAGGGTATTTTCTAAGATTGATCTCCGTTCGGGCTATCACCAGTTGAAAATCAGGGAGTCGGATATTCCCAAGACTGCTTTCAGGACTAGATATGGTCACTATGAATTTTTGGTTATGTCTTTCGGGCTGACCAATGCCCCAGCATCGTTCATGCATTTGATGAACAGTGTATTTCAGCCTTATCTGGATGCATTTGTTATTGTATTCATTGATGATATCCTGGTGTACTCGCGTAGCCAGGAGGAGCATGCCCAGCATTTGCGTGTAGTGTTGCAGAGATTGAGAGAGGAGAAGCTTTATGCAAAATTCTCCAAATGTGAATTTTGGCTAAGTTCTGTGGCATTTTTGGGACACATAGTGTCCAGCGAGGGTATACAGGTTGATCCAAGGAAGATAGAAGCAGTGCAGAGTTGGTCTAGACCGTCCTCAGTCACAGAGATTCGGAGTTTTCTTGGGCTAGCAGGCTATTATCGCCGATTTGTTCAGGGGTTTTCTTCTATTGCATCGCCTTTGACCAAGTTGACTCAGAAAGGTGCCCCATTTGTATGGTCCGGCGAGTGTGAGGAGAGCTTTCAGAAGCTCCAAGCACTTCTGACCACAGCTCCAGTGTTGGTGTTACCATCAGCTACAGGTTCATACACGGTATATTGTGATGCTTCCAGAGTTGGGATTGGTTGTGTGCTAATGCAGGAGGGTAGAGTTATTGCTTATGCTTCTCGTCAGTTGAAGCCCCATGAGAAGAACTACCCTGTTCATGATTTGGAATTGGCTGCTATAGTTCATGCCTTAAAAATTTGGAGGCACTATTTATATGGCGTATCTTACGAGGTATTCACTGATCATCACAGTCTTCAACATTTATTTAAACAAAATGATCTTAATTTGAGGCAGCGGAGATGACTTGAGTTACTTAAAGACTATGATATTACCATTCTATATCATCCGGGAAAGGCCAATGTAGTGGCCAATGCGTTGAGCCGAAAGGCAGTCAGTATGGGGAGTTTGGCTTACATCCCAGTTGGGGAGAGGCCTCTTGCAGTTGATGTTCAGACCTTGGCCAATCAGTTGGTATGGTTATATATTTTTGAGCCTAGCCGGGTATTGGCTAGTGTGGTTTCTCGATCTTCCTTATATGATCGCATCAGAGAGCACCAGTATGATGATCCGCATTTGCTTTTCCTTAAGGACAGAGTTCAGCATGATAATGCCAAAGATGTGACTATAGGTGATGATGGCGTATTGAGGATGCAGCGCCGTATTTGTGTGCCCGACGTTGATGGGTTTAGAGATTTGATTCTTGAGGAGGCCCACAGTTCGCGGTATTCCATCCATCCAGGTGCTGCGAAGATGTATCAGGACTTGAGACAGCATTACTGGTGGAGGAGAATGAGGAAAGACATTGTGGGATATGTGGCTTGGTGTCTCAACTGTCAGCAGGTGAAATATGAGCATCAGAGACCAGGCGGTTTGCTTCAGTAGATGATTATTCCTGAGTGGAAATGGGAGAGAGTTACTATGGATTTCGTGAGTGGCCTTCCTTGGACTTTGAAGAATTTTGATTCAATTTGGGTCGTTGTGGATAGGCTGACCAAGTCAGCGCATTTCATTCCGGTGCGTACCACATATTCTGCGGAGCGGCTGGCTAGGATCTTTATTCAGGAGATTGTGCGGTTGCATGGTGTTCCAGTTACTATTATTTCGGATAGAGGTACTCAGTTCACTTCTCAGTTTTGGAGGACTTTTCAGCACGAGTTGGGCACTCAGGTGGAGTTGAGTTCAGCATTTCATCCTCAGACGGACGGACAGTCCGAGCGTACTATTCAGATATTGGAGGATATGTTGCGTGCCTGCGTGATTGATTTTGGAGGTTCTTGGGTTGAATTTTTACCACTTGCAGAGTTTGCCTACAACAACAGCTATCAGTCCAGTATTCAGATGGCACCGTATGAGGCCTTATATGGGAGGCGGTGTAGAACTCCAGTGGGTTGGTTTGAGCCCGGTAAGGCTAGGTTGTTGGGGACAGATTTGGTCCAGGATGCCTTAGAAAAGGTGAAGGTAATTCAGGAAAGACTTCGCACAACTCAGTCGCGTCAAAAGAGTTATACGGACCGGAAGGTCCGAGATGTGTCATTTATGGAGGGCGAGAAGGTTTTGCTGAAGGTTTCGCCGATGAAGGGTGTTATGAGGTTCGGAAAGAAGGGAAGTTGAGTCCGCAATTTATTGAACCATTTGAGATACTTAGGAGGATTGGAGAGGTGGCTTACGAGCTTGCTTTGCCGTCAAGATTGTCGGGTGTTCATCCGGTATTCCATGTATCCATGCTCCGGAAGTACATTGGGGACCCGTCTCATATTTTAGATTTTAGTACAGTACGGTTAGATGAAAATTTGACTTATAATGTGGAGCCAGTGGCTATTTTGAGTCGACAGGTTCAAAAATTGAGATCAAAAGATATAGCATCAGTGAAAGTACAGTGGAGAGGTCGGCCCATGGAGGAGGCTACTTGGGAGACCGAGCAGGAGATGCGGAGCAGGTACCCGCACCTATTTGAAACTCCAGGTATGTTTCTTAACTCGCTGGAGGACGAGCGTTTGTTTTAGTTGGGGAGAATGTAACGACCCGAACCGTTGTTTCCTGTATTTTCGTCCCGTATTCCCCGTTAAATGCTTATTCATGTTTCAATATGTGTACTTGGTGAATTTGAGTCAATTCGGATCGAGTTTGGTATGAAATGGGACAATTAGTCTCTTTAAGGAAAAGTTAGTTTGGAAAAGTCAACCGGACGTTGACTTGTGAGTTAAAGGGCTCGGAATTGAATTCCGATGATTCGGTTAGTTTCGGGGGATGATTTAAGGCCTAGGAGCACAATCGGAATTAATTTTGGAGGTCCGGTGAAGAAATTAGCTCATTTTGGCGATGCTAGTATTTTGGCGATTTCTGGTTGATAGGTTAAATTTTGATCCGACGGTCGGAATGGAATTCCGAGAATTCTTTAGCTTCGTTATGCCATTTTGGATATGTGTGCAAAATTTCAAGTCATTCGGACATATTTTGGTCGAGTTTTTGATCGAATGCTCGTTTTGGAAGTTTTAAAGGAACTTAGACTTGAATTCGATGTAATTCGATAATTTTGGTGTTAGTCGAGGTGTTTTGATAATTGGAACAAGTTTGAATAATATTATAAGATGTATTGGTATTTTTGGTTGAGGTCCCGAGGACCTCGGGGTGATTTCGGATGGCTAATGGGAACTTTTGAAGTTGGGAAATTTCATAATAGACGAAATTGTAAATGAGTGTGCACAAGACCTCACTTTAAACGACCATATCTCCAGTTATAAGGAGTTGTGTGAGGATCGACATATCAAATTAAAGCTCTTTGAGTCTAGTTTCCAACGCAACAAATCGTTCGTAATATGGAGTTGTATACAGAAAGTTATGAGCATTTTACTGGACATGTGTCAGTAGCGCTGCCTTAGCGCGGGAGCGCGTAGCCAGCGCTAATTGAGTTTTCTTCTGCCTCACTAGCGCGGGATTAGCGCGGGTGCGCTAGTGTCAGGCCTCTAAATACACCTAAGGACGGGAAATGACGGACTTTGAGTCATTTCTCAAGCCTAGGGCTTCCCCAACACCCCCAATTCGACCAAGGCACCCAATTGCACTCCTAAGGTAAGATTTTTGGAGTATTTTGAGTTGATTACTACTCCCAAACACTTATATTAACATGGATTGATCTTAAAAATCCTTAGATTTTCAAGAAATTCCTTCAAGAACTCAAAGGAGGGTTTTGCAAGATTTCTTCCAAAAGGTAATCCTACACCCTTAGACTCACATATATGAATATATTATGGGAATATGAGTATGAATCAAGTATTACAACTTATTGTATGGTGGTTGGAAGCCATAAATTCCCAATTTAAATACATGAACATGGTAGGGATTTAAAGGTGTTTATTTGATGGAATTTTTGTTGGTTTGGGTGTGAATGGTTGATCACACATGTGATGTTAGGAGTATAAATTGTTAAAGAATAATAGTGGGATGAATTGTTGGTTAATGGTGATAGTTGGAGGAACCAATGCTGTAGTTAAGAGGTGTAAATATTTATGCCTACAAGATGTTTGATAATATGCCTAAATGGCATAATTTATGGGATCTAGTACTAATATTGGCCCTATTGAATGTTGTATTGTAGATTAAAGTTACATAACTGTATGGGATCATTTTAGTATCATTACTGGGCGAATTTCAGGTATGTACAGTTAAAACCCCGTCTTTCAGAAATCGAACTTCATCGATGTTTGTGTGATTTTTGGCAGATTCGTCACACGAGGAGGCCAATTTGAGAGGCAAGGGCATAGCGAGCTAGATGTGAGTAATGATTTTAAATGATGCACTGAGGGTTTGAAACCCCGGATTGCACAACATACTGCTATATTGAGATGAGACACGCGTTGCATGATGAGCGCGAGGTCTTTTACTATTGGGGATTGTGACTTGGTCCATCCCAGTTGATATTTTTACCGCGTAATTCATAAAGATCTATTGTTTTTCACTATGGTTGGGGCTTATTGCCATATTTGGGCTTCGTGCCAATTATCTAAATTTTTTTGTGAATTTACATCACTATTTTCCTCACGAATTGAAATATTATTTGAACTCAGTCCAATTGAATTGTATTATTTTGTGAACTCAGCTACATTTATACTCAACTCGAGATCTAATGATATTTATAATGCTGTTGAGCTGAGCACTATTGTTTTACTGATGCCCAAGAGGCTTATGATTATTTTCTGGACTAATTGAGTCTAAGGGCCATACGTGAGGATATGTTGAGTGATGTGAGGAGGCTTTCAGGCCTCGAGTGTTATGTGAGGAGGCTTTCAGGGCTCATGTGTGATGTGTGAAGGCTTTCAGGCCTATTGATATTGCGCTTGGGCTGTAGGAGCCCCTCCGGAGTCTGTACACACCCCCAGTGAGTGCAGGGTACCCAGGTGAGTTGGGAGTGGGCCCCAGTGAGCGCAGGGTACCCAGGTGAGTTGGGAGTGGGCCCGAGAGGCCGTTGCTTGTGTGTGGTGAGTTGGGAGTGAGCCCGAGGGGCTGATGTTGTGTGCTGGTGAGTTGGGAGTGAGCCCGAGGGGCTGATACTATACTGAGATTTACATATTGAGCCCGAGGGGCAAGCTTTTGATTTATCCTTACTGTGGAAATTATTTGTCTTTACTGTTTTAAAAGAAGAATTATCTGATACTCACTGTTTTACTGTATAACTGATTTTACTGCTTGGGATAGCGCTATATTGTGCCGTTATGAGATTTCATGTTTTCAGTCGTTATTTATTTTTATTACTCACTGGGTCGGAGTACTCACATTACTCCCTGCACCATGTGTGCAGATACAGGCAGAGCTGAGTTCGCTCCTGAGCGCTGATTCTTTCCAGACCAGGCGGTGACTAGGAGTAACGAGGTAGCTGTTGACGTCCGCAGCCCCGTTTTCTCCCTTATCTTTGTTATTTATGATAATTCCAGACTTTGTAAAATATTAGTAAACTCTGTAGTAGCTCATGACTTGTGACACCCCGATTTCGGGCTGAGTTGGGATGGTTTTCCTTGTTCTATCACGTTTATTTCGCATTTAAGATTATATTGCCCATGATTTAGACTTATTCCTGCTAAGTAATTATAAAGAGATGTATTGTTTTGTTGATTGGCTGGCCTTGTCCTCACGAGAGGCGCCATCACGACCGGGTTGGGATTTTGGGTCGTGACAATGACCTTTACTCGAAAGAATTATATTCGAAAGATGCTTATTTGAAAGAGATTTATTTGAAGGAAATATATTCAAAAGATATTTATTGAAAAACATATTATCTTAAAGATTATTACTTGAAGGATTTATAGGTGAAAGATTTATATTTAAAGGACTTGATTAGATAATTGCACTTGTATTTATTAATTGTTGAGAAACATTTATAGTATTCTTGTTACCTGTTTTTTATATCATTGGTTGATCATTGTTGCCATCATCGGTACCTGCTTCGTATTATTTTTGTACGCTATATTGCACAGGTTTATTTGGTAGTCTGGTCCTAGCCTCGTCACTACTTCGCCGAGGTTAGGCTAGGCACTTACCAGCACATGGGGTCGGTTATGCTGATACTACACTTCTGTACATTTTTGTGTACAGATCCAGGTATTTGATCGATAGTAGCTATTCATTGCGGTGGAGACTCAAGGTAAACCTGCTGCAGCGTTCGTAGTCCTCAGAGTCACCTTCAATTGTACTTATTTCCATTTGTTCCCTTTGTTTCGGAATAGTGATGTAATTATGTTGTATGACTACTCCTAGAAAGGCTTATGACTTGTACTATCGGTTTTGGGAATTGTAAATTTTTTAGAGAAATTTCATTTGAAGTTAATAAATATCAATGTTATTTCAGTAAATTTTAGGCTTACCTAGTTTAGAGACTAGGTGCCATCACGACTCCTTCGGGGGGATTTTTGGGTCGTGACAAGTTGGTATCAGAGCTCTAGGTTCATAGGTGCTACACGTCATAAGCAAGTTTAGTAGAGTCTTGCGGATCAGTACGGAGATGTCTGTACTTATCTTCGAGAGGCTACAGTACTAGTAGAAAAATTTCCACTTCATTCATTCCTTATCGTGCGACATTTATTCAGCTTGAAGTATATATCTTATGTTCTTTTGCATCCACTCATGTATGGAATTGCGCATTACGCCAATGGTTTGTGATACCGTAAAAGGTTATAAGAGTGCCAGGGCTACTCAACCATTGTTAACACGTGTCATTCAGAATTGAAGATATGGAAGCGCAAAGAGATCTTTCAGTTGTGCGCATGGGGGTGCATCAGATTCTGACATTTGGTTGATAAGTAATATCTTAAGAAGGTTTAATTGGTTGCCTAATCATCACATGTGGATGTAGATCTAAAAATAGTTGGTCGTATTAGAGATTATGTGTTTCGTATGGGATTTCTATTTAGCGAATGGTATTTACTAGCAAGCCGAGACACTGGAAGAGGCGAGTTTAACTGTCACGAGGATGACATGCGCCAAATAAATAGCTTGAGGTGTCTTATGACCGGTGTCGTACGAGCGATAAAGGTTAGTATTGTGAATCATCGGAATGTTTCATATGGCTTCGTGCTAAGTGAGGGGAGTTTCCTATCAACGCTCAAATTGTGGGGTCATGTGTTATATTAGTTTTGTCTTGAGCTGTATATATGTGGTATTGAAAGGTTTGTCGAAACTTGTATATGATTAAGAACTGATATTTGAAAGGAATGGTGATGGGACTTTTGGTATTACCGCGTCCTTAATAATTCTACATTTCAGTATCAGCAGGGACATGGAAACAATTTCAGAATACTCATAGTGCTCGAGTTAATCAGGGCACTTACGTGGGGCAATCATCTTTTAATGTACCAGTGGCATGAAATTTCCTACAATGGTTATTTAAGTTATCTGGTACAGACTTAGTATAAGCAGTCGAACTGCAGATGGGTTGTTATGAAAATGGTGATACTAGGAACATCTTGAGAAATTATCCTAGACTTGTGAGAGACATATTTTGTCAAAACACTCAGGCTACGTGCCCCATTGCAGTTACTACTCCACTAACATGACCAACCATATGTAGAGGTCAGGATATTAGAGGTGGAGACCCAGTCCGTTGATATATTTTCTATGGTATGGCTGAGGTTGCTACACCAGACGGTATCATTATAAGTACAGTCTCGAATTATTATAAAGTCAAAATTTCCTTAACTTGATTCGGTTTTGAGTATCGAGGAAAGTTCTCCTATTGTGCTCCACTTATGAGTGAGCTTCATAATTCTTAAATCTACATATGTGAATACTTCTGTTGGGAGATTATATGGAGATAGCTATGTCTATCATTATGTGTTGGTCACTAAAAATAGCTGTGAGGCTAAAAGTGACTCTTGTTAATCAATTCAATGAGTTTGATGTAATTTCTAAATAATTGATTTCCATTGTAAATTATATGCCCTACCGGCAAGAGGGATCATTGTATGTTGTGATTTTGTTTAACCGAATTTATTTGAAAGAAGGAAGAAAGGAAATGGAGAATTTTAGTTGGCACAATGTGCAAAATACTTGTGATTCAGAGTTGAGGATGAGATCCTCACATTTTTATATGATATGAAATATTTAAACTGGGCTACAAGTTGCGGTGGATGTTATATAAGGACGAGGTCCTGGTGGTGAAAATTTTATGTGTTTAAATTCTCCTTTTGTGAAATTAAAATTTGTGCTGTAACACTTGTAGGGAGTCATGCCTATTAGACTTATTTGAAAATTCTTACATGAATATTTCTGTGCATAATTTGCCAAAATTGTATTGTAACTATTGAATTTTAGCCTACAAGATGAGAGCAAAGTGGCGTTAAATTGTGACTCGTTACTTCGGGTAAGTAATTATAAGATCTCCATGCCTTGTTGTTAGTAATCTGGAGGTTTGAAACGAAATTTTGTTAACATGAGGTTAATTGGCGATGTTGTAATCTATTATGAACACCCATTAAGACCAGAGATGTGGTTATGGTCATACATATGATACATTTTATGTCAAGATATCATTGTGATAATGGCGTGCTTGTAATGCGGAGATTAGTGTTATTGATATATACTTTGTGGTGCGTTGTTGGGTTGTGGACAAGTTGTTAGGAGTTGTTTGGGTGTTACTCTGACAGGTGGATAGACCCAATTACAGGGGAGACTCTGCCGAAATTTCTGAAAAATTTGGGAGTTAGAAAAATTTGGGATATTGAGATGTGCAAAGAAAGAGATAAGCTACATTATGTGTTTGAAGACGGACTCTACTTCTCATTCAAGGATGAATGACCCTAAGTGGGGGAGAATGTAATACCTCATATTTGATGGGTGCGCAGGCACGAGTTGCTATAGCCAGTCTGGACTAATATCGTGTGTTGACGTAAAAATCGGACCTTTCTAGAAATGATTAGAGTGTAAGCAATTTGGTCTTGAAGTTTACGAATATGGATAAAGGAAATGATCTCAATTGAAATGGTGTTGTCGGACTTATGTCGAATGCGATAATGTGGGATCAACCGCGAATAATTGTGTAAAAGTAAAATCATCAATTTGGTAACTTGAGAATAATTCTTAGTACGTTCGAGGACGAACGTTTGTTTTAGAGGTGGAGAATGTGATGACCCAAAATGTCATCTTTAAATTAAATAACCATCTCGGTATTTTTAAGACCTTGAAAAGCGGTATCAATAATTCCTCGACTTGCGTGCACAGTTCGTATAATTTTCCGGAAGGTTTTTATGTGAAAAATGGACTAAATTGGGAACTAGAGCTTTAAAACTCAACTGAGTTGACTTCGGTCAACATTTTGAGCAAACGAACCCGGATAAAAGTTTTGACCATTCCGGTAGTTCCGTATCGTGACTTGGGACTTGGTCATATGCCCGAAAGCGAATCTGGAGGTCCCTAGATCAAATTATCGCCATTTAACGGAATCTAGAAATCTAAGGCTAAAGATTTCTTAAGTTTGACCGGAGAGTTGACTTTTTGATATCGGGATCGGAATCCAGTTCTGAAATTTTTTATAGCTTCGTTATGTCATTTATGACTTGTGTGCAAATTTGAAGTCAATCGGACTTGATTTGATAGTTTTTTTCATCGAATATAGAAGTTGGACGTTCTTAGTTTCATTAGGCTTGAATTGGGATGTGATTCACGGTTTTAGCATTATTTGATGCGATTTGAGGTTTTGACTAAGTCCGCATCATGTTTTAGGACTTGTTGGTGTATTTTGTTGAAATCCCGAGGGCCTCGGGTGGATTTCGGAAGGTCAACGGGTAGAAAAAGCTGCTGAAATTCTCTTTGGGAAGCTGCTGTTTTTTTACAGCATCGTGAACAGTACCCCATGAACAGTACCCCGTGAACAGTACCGTGTATAGTACCCTGTGAACAGTACCTCGTGAACAGTACCCGAACGCGTGAACAATGCCCCCGACATTTTCTGGGCAGATTCTTAATTTCTGAAAATGGGACTTTGTCCCATTTTCCATTTTTGTCAAATTGGAGCTCGGGAAGAGGCGATTTTCGGGAGATTTTCAGAGAAAATAACGGGGTAAGTGTTGTTAACTTAATTTTGGTTAGATTACCCGAATCTTTACTAGTTTTGATACTAAATCTGTGAATTTAGTTGGAAGAGTTTGAAAACCCTCTCGGATAGATTTGAGGATTTGAGGGTCAAAATGTTATCGAAATTTAGTAATTTTGGTATGGTTAGACTCGTGGTTGTATGAGGTTTCATATTCCATAATTTTTGTCGGGTTCCGAGACGTGGGCCCCATAGGCAAATTTTTAATGCAATTTCGGAATTTAATGGAAAATGTAGAATTTCATATGGAATTAATTCCTATAATTTTTATTGACTGAATCGAATTGTTTATGACTAGATTTGAGAATTTCAGGCACGAATTCGCGAGGCAAAGACTTGTTGGAATTTTGAATTGGTTGCAAAGCGAGGTAATTGTTTGGTCTAACCTTAGTTTAAGGGATTAGGAATTGTGTCTTATTTGTTACATGTTAATTGTGGAGTACGACGTATAGGTATGGTGACGAGTATCTATACGTTGGTGTCAAGCATGCCCGTGAGTCTTATACTTTGATTAACCTGACTCCGTTTCGTAGTGTATATGCTCTATATGATAATTTTTATTGAGGAATATGACTTGTGGAAGTATTATTGTTTTGATGTTGTTTCCCTTGCCAGGATATTATTATTTTGATGTTGTTTCCCTTGCCGGGATATTATTGTTTTGATGTTGTTCCCTTGTCGGGATGTTATTGTTTTGATGTTGTTTCCCTTGTCGGGATATTATTGTTTTGATGTTGTTTCCCTTGCCGGGATGTTATTGTTTTGATGTTGTTTCCCTTGTTGGGATTTGATTATTGTACTATTGTTCCCTTGCCGGGATTGAATTGTTGAACATTATAGAGTATTGATTCAAGTTGAGAATTGAATTGTTGAACATTATAGAGCATTGGCTCAAATTGTGATATTTTTTATTTTGCCTTGCCCAAATTGCTTTGTGATTGTTGCTTGGGTGAGGAAGAGTGATAAAGCACGAAGGGTGATGCCGTGCACATTTATATTATTCATACGGTGAAGAAAGAGTGTTAAAGCACGAAGGGTGATGCCGTGTCGCACGATGTACAATTCCGTGCCGATTATATTGATTTTATGGTGAGGATGAGAGTAAAAGCACGAAGGGTGATGCCGTGCACTTGTCCTTTATTTTCCTGATTCTTGTTGATAATTGAATTATGGCTTTCCTTATATTCCTTTATTGGTTTCTTGTTAATACCTGATATTATTGACTTCCTTGCCTGGATTGCTTTGTGAATGTTGCTTGGGTGAGGAAGAGTGTAAAGCACGAAGGGTGATGCTGTGTATAGTGAGGAAGAGTGTAAAACACGAAGGTGATGCCATGTATGGTGAGGACGAGAGTAAAAGCACGAAGGGTGATGCCGTGCACTTTCTATTTGTTGTGTTTTTTTTGTTATTAACATTTCAAGTGTATTAACTGTTTAGAGTCCTTTACTGTGTTGTGATACCTTGTGTTGTAAGCCATATTATTTTCAATATCTCGCCGCATTTATATAAAGCTTTCAATACTTAAATTTTCAACAATTGTACTTTAATTAAAAAGGGTGTTTTCTTTATTCAAACGATTTCTAAAAATAACTTCATCTTTTCTTGTTTATTTTCTAGTTGGGTTGGAAGTTGTACTCTACTTTATATAAGTAAATGAGGCTCTTTGAACATTTTTAATTGTATTGGGTTATGGACCCTATGAATTGAGTAACATGAGAATGTTGTTGCGAAATGTGAGACGGAGACATGTGGGCACAAGGTGCCGAGAAAAATATGATGATTTTTATTAATGACAGATTATGATATAGGCACGAGGTACCAGGGAAAATATTATGGTTTTATTTAATAGCACGTGAGTTGTCCGTGCGGTTGTGATATAAATATGGGCACGAAATGTCGTAAAAAATATGATAGTGGGTTGAGACCTATATTAATTATGATTATGAAATGAGGTGTCACAAGATGACCTTTACTCGAAAGAATTATATTCGAAAGATGCTTATTTGAAAGAGATTTATTTGAAGGAAATATATTCAAAAGATATTTATTGAAAAGCATATTATCTTAAAGATTATTACTTGAAGGATTTATAGGTGAAAGATTTATATTTGAAGGACTTGATTAGATGATTGCACTTGTATTTATTAATTGTTGAGAAACATTTATGGTATTCTTGTTACCTGCTTTTTATATCATTGGTTGATCATTGTTGCCATCATCGGTACCTGCTTCGTATTATTTTTGTACGCTATATTGCACAGGTTTATTTGGTAGTCTGGTCCTAGCCTCGTCACTACTTCGCCGAGGTTAGGCTAGGTACTTACCAGCACATGGGGTCGGTTGTGCTGATACTACACTTCTGTACATTTTTGTGTACAGATCCAGGTATTTGATCGATAGTAGCTATTCATTGCGGTGGAGACTCAAGGTAAACCTGCTGCAGCGTTCGTAGTCCTCAGAGTCACCTTCAATTGTACTTATTTCCATTTGTTCCCTTTGTTTCGGAATAGTGATGTAATTATGTTGAATGACTACTCCTAGAAAGGCTTATGACTTGTACTATCGGTTTTAGGAATTGTAAATTGTTTAGAGAAATTTTATTTGAAGTTAATAAATATCAATGTTATTTCAGTAAATTTTAGGCTTACCTAGTTTAGAGACTAGGTGCCATCACGACTCGTTCGGAGGGATTTTTGGGTCGTGACATATACTATGCACTAAGTATAAGTGTATTAGGTAGTACTGTATCGAATATAGCTTATATATATATATATATATATATAATATACTTACGCTATACTATGCACTAAGTATAAGTGTATTAGGTAGTATTATATCGAATATAGCTTATATATATATATATATAATATATACTATGCACTAAGTATAAGTGTATTAAGTATAAGTATATATCGAATATATCCTCCAAAATCAATGACACAGGCTCGGAGCATGTCCTCAAGAACCTGAATAGTCCTCTTGGACTGACCGTCCGTCTGGGGATGGAATGTTGTACTCAACTCAACCTGGGTGCCCAACTCTCGCTGAACCGCTCTCCAGAAATGCGAGGTAAACTGCGTACCCCGATCATGATAGATAGCGGCACCCCATGAAGGCGAACAATCTCCCTGATATAAATCTCGGCTAACCTTTCGGACGAATAAGTGGCTGCAACAAGAACAAAATGCGCTGACTTGGTCAGCCTATCAACAATGATCCAAACTGCATCAAAATTTTTCCGAGTCATCGGAAGTCCAGTAACGAAATCCATCGTAATCCTCTCCCACTTCCACTCGGGAAGTGCAATCCTCTGAGATAGACCACCAAGTCTTTGATGCTCGTACTTAACCTGCTGATAATTCAAACATCGAGCCACGTGCGCAACGATGTCTTTCTTCATCTTACGCCACCAATAGTGCTGCCTCAGATCCTGATACATCTTCGCGGTGCCCGGGTGAATAGAATACCGAGAACTGTGGGCCTCCGCTAAGATCAACTCTCGAATCCTATCAACATTGGGCACACAAACTCGCCCCTGCAATCTCAATACACCATCATCATCTAAGGTTACTTTATTGGTACCTCCACGCTGCATCGTGTCTCTCAAGACACACAAATGGGGATCCTCAAACTGCCGCTCGCGGATACGCTCTAATAGTGAGGAACGAGCAACCGTGCAAACTAACACTTTGCTAGGCTCAGAAATATCCAACCTCACAAGACGATTGGCCAAGGCCTGAACATCCAAAGCAAGCGATCTCTGGCTGACTGGAATATAAGCAAGACTACCCATGCTGGCGGACTTCCTGCTCAATGCATCGGCCACCACATTGGCCTTCCCCGGGTGGTATAAGATAGTAACATCATAATCCTTTAGCAACTCTAACCACCTCCTCTGCCTCAAATTCAACTCTTTCTGCTTGAACAGATACTGAAGACTCTTGTGATCAGTGTAAACCTCACACGTCACGCCATATAAGTAATGCCTCCAGATCTTCAAGGCATGAACAATGGCTGCCAACTCGAGATCATGAACCGGATAATTCTTCTCGTGGATCTTCAACTGCCTCGAAGCATAGGCAATGACTTTGCCTTCCTGCATCAACACTGCACCAAGCCCAATACGAGACGCATCACAATAGACCGTATATGGCCCTGAACCTGTGGGCAAAACCAATACTGGTGCCGTAGTCAGAGCCATCTTGAGCTTCTGAAAGCTCTCCTCACACTCGTCCGACCATCTGAACTGGACACCCTTCTGGGTCAATTTGGTCATAGGGGCTGCAATGGATGAAAACCCCTCCACGAACCAACGGTAGTAACCTGCCAACCCCAGGAAACTCCAAATATCCGTAGCTGAAGCTGGTCGAGGCCAATTCTTAACTGCCTCTATCTTCTTCGGGTCTACCTAAATACCTGCTGCTGATACGACATGACCCAGGAATGCGACCGAACTTAACCAAAACTCGCACTTTGAGAACTTAGCATACAATTGACTATCCTTTAGGGTCTGAAGGACCACTCTGAGGTGCTGCTCATGCTCCTCCTGACTGCGGGAGTATATAAGAATATCATCAATGAAGACTATCACGAACAAGTCCAAATAAGGTCTGAACACTCGGTTCATCAACTCCATGAACGCTGCTGGGGCATTAGTCAATCCGAAGGACATGACTAAAAACTCATAGTGCCCATACCGAGTGCGAAATGTTGTCTTAGGGACATCAGACGCCCTAATCCTCAATTGGTGGTAGCCAGATCTCAAATCTATCTTTGAAAACACCCTCGCACCCTGAAGCTGGTCGAACAAATCGTCAATCCGCGGCAGTGGATACTTGTTCTTTATCGTCACCTTGTTCAACTGTCGGTAATCAATGCACATCCTCATCGATCCATCCTTTTTCTTCACGAACAACACTGGTGCACCCCAAGGTGATACACTGGGTCTAATGAAACCCTTATCAAGCAAGTCCTGAAGCTGCTCTTTCAACTCTTTCAACTCTGGCGGGGCCATGCGATATGGCGGAATGGAAATAGGCTGAGTGCCCGAAGCTAGATCAATACAGAAATCAATATCCCTGTCGGGCGGCATACCCGGCAGGTCTGAAGGGAAAACCTCGGGGAACTCCCGAACAATAGGAACAGAGTCAATTGATGGAACCTCTGCGCTAGAGTCGCGAACATACGCTAGGTATGCTAGACACCCCTTCTCGACCATACGTTGAGCCTTGACATACGAAATAACACTGCGGGTGGCATGGCCTAGGGTCCCTCTCCACTCAAGTTGGGGCAATCTGGCAAGGCCAAGGTCACGGTCTTGGCGTGACAATCCAGAATTGCATGATACGGGGACAACCAGTCCATCCCCAATATAGCGTCAAAGTCCACCATATCTAAAAGCAATAAGTCGACACGGGTCTCAAGACCGTCAAATACCACCACACATGAACGATGCACTCGGTCGACCACTATAGATTCACCAACCGGTGTGGACACATATACAGTAATACCCAAAGCCTCACTAGGCATGATCAAATAGGGTGCAAAATAGGACGACACATAAGAATACGTAGATCCCGGGTCAAATAACACAGAAGCACCCCTACCACAGACCAGAATAGTACCTCTAATCACATCATCTGATGACTCGGCCTCTGGCCTGGCCGGCAAAGCATAACAATGGGGCTAAACCCCACTTCCCTAAACTGTGTCTCTGGGGCGATCGGCTGCTGGCTGACCCCTACCTCTGGCGGTCCGAGCTCCACCTCTACGGTCTCTCCCTCCACCCATATGATCCCTACCCCCGCCTCTAGCTGGTTGGGCGGGTTGTGGATCACCTACTGCCTGAATCGTAGGGCGAGGACCCTGCTGCTGAGAACTACTCGAGGCTCGGGGGCAAAACCTAACAATGTGACTCGGGTCACCACAACCATAACATGCCCTCGGCTACTGGGGCTGCTGGCCCTGTCGACCTGTATGTCCTCCCCTGAAGCTCTGAAGTGGCGGTGCACTGATGGGGGCTGGTGGTGCGCTGAAGGTCTGCTGACCCGAATAATACTGCTGAGGACCACCACCGCCTGGAGTACCATGAGAAACCTGAAGTGCCGACTGGAAGGGCCTCTGAGAGTGGCCTCTGTCATATGAATCCCTACATCCAGACGAGGTACCACTAAATCTACCGGAATAACGGGGCCTCTTATCAGACCCATGACCACCTCCCTGAGCAAGTGCCATCTCTATCCGGCGGGCACCATCTGTCGCCTCCTGAAATGAAATCTTACCACCGGCACTCATGGCCATCTGAACACGGATCGGCTGGGCCAACCCATCAACAAACCTTCGCACCCTCTCTCTCTCGGTGGGGAGTATCACAATGGCATGATGAGCGAGATCAATGAACCGGGTCTCATACTGGGTGACCGTCATAGGACCCTGCTAGAGATGCTCAAACTGCCTGCGAAGAGCATCTCGCTGAGTAACTGGAAGGAACTTCCCCAGAAATAACTCTGAAAATTGATCTCAGGTCAATGATGGCGACCCTGCTGTCCTGGCTAAACAGAAATCCCTCCACCAAGTTTTGGCGGATCCTGCCAGGCGAAAAGTGGCGAAATCGACCCTATTGGTCTCTACAATGCCCATAGTCCGTAGAACCTCATGGCAGCTGAATATGAAATCCTGAGCATCATCTGAGGGAGTGCCACTATATGTAGTAGTGAAGAGCTTGGTGAAACGATCAAGCCTCCACAAAGCATCTACGGACATAGCCGCACCATCACTGGACTGAGCCGCAATACCTGGCTGGGCTGCCACAGCTGGCTGAACTGCTGGAACCTGAGCCTGAGGAGCTACCGGCTCTGGAGTACGAGTATCGGGAGTCTGAACTCCTCCCCCAGCCTGAGATGTGGCTGGAGCTACGGGAAGCAAACCCGCTCTAGAAATGCCCTCCATAAAGCCTACCAGTCGGACCAAAGCGTCCTGAAGCACTGGAGTGGCTATGAAACCCTCTGGGACCTGAGCTGGGCCCACTGGAACAGCTGGGGCCGGAACCTCCTCCTCAAAATCGACTTGAGGCTCCGTGGCTGGAAATGCTGCTCGGGGCTGAGCCCTGCCCCGGCCTCGGCCTCTGGCACGGCCTCGGCCTCGCCCTCTGGCACGACCTCGGCCTCGCCCTCTGCCCCTAATAGGAGCTGCTGCTGGGGGCTCAGGCTGTTGCGCGGTAGAAGAGGAAGCACGTGTCCTCGCCATCTGCGAAAGAACAGAGTAGAAAGACAATCAGTACTTGAGAAACAGAATCGCACGACAAGAATGAACAAGGTGAAGTTTTCCTAACTCGGTAGCCTCTGCGGGATAAATACAGACATCTCCGTACCGATCCCTCAGACTCCACTGAGCTTATCCATGAGTTGTGAGACCTAAGTAACCTAGGGCTCTGATACCAACTTTTCACGACCCGAATTCCCCACCATCGGGAGTCGTGATGGCGCCTACTGTCGGAGCTAGGCAAGCCAACCTTAACATACCCTTTCAACTAATTTTCAACAAGATAATAATAAAAACAATAAATTCAAGTGGAAGCCTTAATTTAATATTAAATGAACGAAAATGCGGAAAAATTAACATCATCCTCTACCCAAGATTTAGTGTCACAATACTCACGGACTACTATAAGATACTACAAATAAAAGTTTGAAAGAAAATACATAAGGAGTCTGCTTCGATACAATGAAAACAAATAGAAATAAAATAGATGAGACTCAGGGCCCACACACGCCAGCGAACTACCTAGGAGTCTCTGGACTGAAGGCACGCTCCCAATCTACTACTGCGGTCCGTAAGCTACTCCGAATCTGTGCACAAAAAGGACACAGAAGTGTAGCATCAGCACAACCGACCCCATGTGCTGGTAAGTGCCTGGCCTAACCCCGGCGAGGTAGTGACGAGGCTAGACCGGACTTACCTCAAATAACCTGTACAGATATATGTGCAACAACAGAAAGATATACAGAATTTAAACAGATACTAGGGAGGGGACATGCTGTGGGGTGTAACAATTTAGATATAAGACCAACGAACAGAGAGATGGAAACTGAATAATTAGCATCTATGAAAGAGAGCAAGTGAATCAACAACTGCACGACACCAACCTTCGTGCTTTTACTCTCAATTCTCACCAAAACTGTCAAATATAGTGCACGGGCATCACCCTTCGTGCTTTTCCTCACATAACTCTCACATCAAGGCACAGAATGACCCTTCGTGCTCAAATAATTAGAGACATGGCACGGAAAGACCCTTCGTGCATAAATAATTAGAGACATGGCACGGAAAGACCCTTCGTGCATAAATAATTAGAGACATGGCACGGAAAGACCTTCGTGCATAATTATCAAAACATGACACGGAAAGACCGTTCGTGCATAATCGCTCTTCCTCACCCAATCATCAGTCACAACCAATCGGGGAAAGGGAATATACAACAAGATTAAACATCCCGACAAGGGAGAACAAATCAACAATAGGTCCCGGCAAGGGAAAAATACTACACTTCCTACTTTAACTCATGTGCTTCTCAACTATCACTTCATAATTATATTAGCAAGTAATTAGCTCAACTGTTTCACATCTTTCGAATTTAAAAGCAACTACAACTCACGGTCATGCTAGACTCCGGTGTATAGATAACCGTCACCATGCCTATACACCGTACTCCACAGTTAACACGTAGCAAATAATATCCAAATCCTAATCCCTCAAGCCAAAGTTAGAACAAACACTTACCTCGAATGCTCCAAACTCAACTCACGCTTCTAGTATAGCTTTACCTCTTGATTCCACCACCAATCCGCTCGGATCTAGTCATAAGTTACTTAATCACATTAATAATTACTAAATGAATCATCCCCAATGCATGAAAATAGATTTTTCAAGGTTTTTCCCAAAAAGGTCAAAAATACCCCCGGACCCACGTGGTCGAAACTCGAGGTTCGGACCAAAACCCGGTTACCCATTCCCCCATGAATCCAAATATATGATTTGTTTTTAAATCGGACCCCAAATTGAGGTCCAACTTCTCAATTTGTAGAAAACCTAGGTTCTACCCAAAACACCCAATTTTCCCCATGAAAATCTTTGATTTGAAGTTGAAATTATATTAAAAGATGTTAAGGGATAAAGAAATTAAGTTAGAAATCACTTACCAATCGTTTTGGAGAAGAAAAGTTGTTTGGAAAATCGCCTCTTAGGTTTTGGGTTTTTGAAAAGTGAAAAATGACTGAGATTTCCGAACTTGTATACCTTTCTGAGGACCTGGCGCGGACCGCACAAAAATGTGTTGCGGCCGCGCCGAGTGGGAGAAAAATTGGGGCTTCTCTGAACCCTTCCAGCGTGGACCGCACTGTTTTGGTGCGCGGCCGCGCTGGTTGACCTGAAACCCTAGCCCTCAGACTCAGCCACGCGGACCGCACAGAAAGGCATCGCGGACGCGCGTCTCCAGCGCGGACCGCGCGGAAATGACCGCGGCCGCGCTGGTGTCTGCAACACCTGAACCTGCATTTTCTTAAGTCCAAGACCTCCCGGGCCCCATTCAAAACTCACCCGAGCCCTCGGGGCTCCAAACCAAACATGCACACAACCTTAAAAACATCTTACGGACTTACTCGTGCGATCAAATCGCCAAAATAACATCATATACATAGGATCAAGCCTCAAACACATGATTTTCTTTTCTTCAACTTTCATAACTCAAATTCTCCATTTTTAGTCCGAAACACGTCATATGACGTCCGTTTTTAGCCAAACTTTACAGATAGTGCTTAACACATATTTAAGACTTGTACCGGGCGTCGGAACCAAAATACGAGCCCGATACCTATATTTTCTAACTCCTTTTCATTTCAAATTTTCATATCAAATTTCAGAAAAACAATTTCTTTCAAAAATTCATTTCTCGGGCTTGGGACCTCAGAATTTGATTCCGGGCACACGCCCAAGTCCCATATTTTTCTACGGACCCTCCGGGACCGTCGAATCACAGGTCCGGGTCCGTTTACCCAAAATGTTGACCGATGTCAACATTATGCATATTAATACGAAAATTCATCAAATGTTTCACATAATTCACATATTCTAACATAAAAACTTTCCGGCTATGCGCCCGAACTACGCACGCCAATCGAGGCAACTAAAAGCGAGGTTTTCAAGGCCTCGAAAGCGCGGAACAAGGAAGAACTACGGTGATGACCCTTCGGGTTGTCACATCAGACTTGCTTGGTCAAAGGTATACTAAGATTAGCGACCAACATTGGTCGCTAAAGCGGGACCCACCTATCAAATTTCACAGGCCGCCCTGTCATTGTCTGATTTTTGGTTGTCTGATCACACTCGAAATTATGTATCTACTTATCTTATTTTTACCCCTGCTCGGTAGTTTTGTAGCAGGTTGTTTCAGACGTTTTCTAGGAAAAGAAGGAACCGCTATAATAACCACTACGTGCGTTTCATTCTCTTTGATTGTTTTTTGAAGTCACATAATTATATTATTATTTTAAAAAAATTACAAAATAAAAATATATATAATTTAAAATTAGCGACCAACGTTGGTCGCTAACTAAAGGGTAAGCAGATAGCGACCAACTTTGGTCGCCAAAATGGGACCCAGTAATAAAATTTTAATAATTATATCTATATTACAAAAAATTTATAAAATAAAAATAAATATAATTCAAAGTTAGCGGCCAAAGTTGGTCGCTTACTAAAATAGAGACCAACTTTGGTCGCTAATCTGGGATCCAGTTCTAACGTTTAACAAATATATTATTATTTTAAATATTATATAAAATATAAATAAATCTGATTTAAATTTAGCGACCAACTTTGGTTACTAATTTAAATTTATGTATAATTAGCGACCAAAGTTGGTCTCTATTTCAATTTATCTAAATTACTTTTAATTCAATTTAAAATTATACATACATACATACATACATACATACATACATACATACATACATACATATATATATATATATAGCTTAAATTGAATTAAAATCCTAAATTTCTACTATATACATATCGAATATAGCTTTTATATATATATATATATATGTATGTATATATAATTAGTGCATAGTATAGTGTAAGTGTATATATATATATATATATATATATATATATATATATATATATATATATATCAAAAAAGCTATATTCGAATATAATATTAGCTAATAAAAGCTAAGTATTAATGCACTTAACTTTTGAATAATTATGTATTAATGCACTAAGCTTTTATCGAATATATATAAAAGTTATATTCGATATATATAAGCTATATTCGATATAATATTAGCTAATGCACTGATACTTAGTGCATAGTATAGTGTAAGTATATATATATATATATATATGCTTTATTCTATAATATATATATATATATATATAAAGCTATATTCGATATAATATTAGCTATTGCACTAATACTTGTCGCACCTCCTTTTTACCGCGCCCGCGAGGGTACAAGGGAGTTTTCTCCAATTGAAGGACAGTCGAAACGGGATTTATTTAGTTACTTCAGAGTCGCCACCTGGGAATTTTAAGGCGTCCCAAGTCACCTGTTTTAATCCCTGAATCGAGGAGAATATGACTCTGTTTATTATTCTGCGAACCAAAATCCTGAGTAAGGAATTCTGTTAATCCGGAAGAAGGTGTTAGGCATTTCCGAATTCCGTGGTTCTAGCACGGTCGCTTAACTGTTTTTATTATTGGCTTAATTATCTTTGACTTTTACTAAATGCGTCCTTATTGCATGATTTTTACTACCGCTTTTATTTATACTGCTTGTGATTAAAGGCCCTTCTTTGAATCGAATCACGCGTACGTATATTCGTGTTATAAATTAAAAAAAATGCGGAATTGTGTCACGCGCACGTGTACACGATAATCTTGATAATATATTTATTAAAAAACAATGATTTTTCAAAATTGTGTCGAATCAAGAATATTCGTCTTTCTTAAATAGTGAACCGCACATCTCGGGTTTTATGAAATAAATTTAATATTTTTTCAAAGAAATTCGTTTTTTTTATTAAATATTCACTCGAAATTGCGCGTACGCATAATCCAAATTTTTGCTTTTAAAAATATAATCAGGGTGCGCGAACGCATCCCTGATTGCGTAAACTCTTTGTTAATAATATTATGGATTTTCCACAAAATTGTTTATTATATCTACACATTTTTTTATATGAAATTCCTGTAAAATTCATATTTTAGGGGATGCCTTTAAATTCTTAAAAGAATTCACGATTTATTAAATATTGCCCGTTGACTATAATTTCCGAGTATTAATTATGTTCATCCCAAGACTATTCAAATTCAAAGTAAAATAAGAACATGATTAAAAATTAATACTATTCTTCACAAATACAACATATACATACACCAAAGGATGAATGCCATATGAAACTCACAAAAATAATTTATGAAGGAAAGAAGTATTTTTTTTTGAACAATTTTTATTTATCTTAATTAATGCAAATTCTACTTTTATTTACCATTGATATAAAGTGTTGCGATTTGTTCTTATACGTCTCATCTCATGTACTTGTTTTTAATCTAATAGGCGAAATTATTTTTTTTATTAAATTGTTTACGGTGGCAGATAAGCACCAAATTGCTAAGAAAGGGAATTATTATGCAAATCGATTAATAATATTGCCTTACATGCAACATAGTTGAACGTTTGAAACATCCATAGCATTTTAACATCGTAATGAGCTATTCAACTCAACTCACCATCCATTAATGGTTCTATATATACCTGCTATCTTATACATGAAAATAATACCAACACCATTTACCTTATTTAACAATAGATATCACTACTGTAGTTTTCTTGATACTTCTACATCACTTCTTACTTAGCTAACAACAAAAATTAAATAATGACCAACATTCATGCCATATTCCCTACTTTGACAATTTAATTATATCTTCCGCTAATGAAAATTTAGAAATTAACCTTATTACAACATTTCGAGCAACTTCAAGAAATGACATTTAATTTACAGCCGTTACGTCAAAATATACTACTATTAAACCAATGCGAAACAAAGCTGAAATTTAAACTAATGAACTTGAGCGAATAGAAGACAGAATTACAATTCGAGCTTCATCTTTGTTATACTCAAGGCTCTTCACAACATGAGTTTTAAGAATATGTACCTGGAAACGAGGGAATAAGAAGTGAATTTCAGCAGTAATGGCAGCAAAAAATAGGCAGAAAATGCCAAATAACGCAGCTGATTTTGAGCACAATCAACGAGTCCCGTGAAACCAGACCAATAGTAACAGAGATTTGAGAAAAAATTTCAGATTTAAACCACACAGTATTAATAAACAAACACGGACAGATTCCAGGAAAAATATGTTTCGGGTTTTTCTTTCCTTTTTCTATATCTGTTTCAGATTCACTGTGTGTGTGTGTGTGCGAATACTCTCTTTTGGTTTCTTTTCTGTTTCTTCTTCCTCTTCAGATTCCAAGAGGAATCTGATTTTTCTGCTTGATTTTTTCTTTTATCTCTCTTTAGGTGTATTTTTCTTAAATTCTATTTCAAAATCTGTTCTAAAAATCTGATTTTTTCTTCTTTCAAAATCTGTCTCTCTAAGCTCTCTTTGAAAACTGATCTCTCTTTCAAAATCTCTCTGAAAACTCCTCCAAACTCTCCTAAAGTCTGCCTCTAAATCAGTCCAGCTCCCTGTATTTATACAGACCTGTCCCTTTCTTTTTTAAGTGCTGCCTGGACCCCCTTTTTGTTATCTAAGGCAGATTTTCCCTTAAAATCTGCCACTGAACTGCTTTTTCTTATTCAAACAGCACTAAAGATACCTTTACTTTATTTTCAGCCCCTCCACTTCCTTTGGTTTCCTATTATCCTATTAGATTAACAGCCACTAACATTCCACTTCCAGCACACTAGCACTAACACTGTTTTTACTGTTTCATTCCCAGAAATGCCCTGAAATCCTACTGTTATTACTGCCCATTAATACAAGATCAAAATCTATTATGAAACAGATTTAAAAATCAGTTCAAACCTAATTATCAACCTGATTTAAAACAGCTAATACCAATTCTCTTAAGTTCCTAACACAGTTGTATCTACCCAACAATTGTGAAATTTAATTTATCTAACATCTCAACAACATTATACTGAATTTCATCATAACAAATTACACTGAACTTCAACTTTGAACTAAAATCAAACAAACACAGGAGCATTGTCAATATATTGACAATGCCCTGAAACTCAATGCTCAGAAATCAACACTCATACAGCATCCATTTGATGGATTTTATTGAACTATAAACAAAGATGATTTAATTGACGAGTATTAATTAAACTGATTATCAAATAAGAATCAACTAATTACAACAAAATAATCCATCCAAAACAGGTTGTTTCAGTCAACATTTTCAGAAACAAGATTTATAATACAACTAATCGACGAACTTAATCGAGTCGATTACACACATTGTAATTAATCACAACCAACAGAAACAATTCACATTCGGATCAAGTAGATGGGTAGGAGGCAGAATCACGGAATTAAACAAAAATATGCAACATTACACAGGTTACTGAAACAAACATATAGAATACAAAAAGGAAATAGAAAAAACATACCTCTGAATCTTTAAATTTAACCGGACTCAAACTCAACTTGGATTCGGATTTTTTTGAAATCAAACAGACCTTAGTCGAAGTATTTTCAACTGAAAATACTTTGACTAAGGTCGATTAAACCTCAATCCTTCGTTTGAATTGAAAAAATTCCAAGATTGGAAAATTTTTAGGGTTTCAGAATTTAGATCTTAAATCCGAACACTTCTGGGCAGATTCGAATCAAACCAACGGTATTCTAGGCACGAGGGAGGTCAGGGGGGTAACTGGTGTGAGTTTGAGGTAGGTTGGGCTAGGGTCAGGTTTTACTCGAATCTTCAAATGAAGATTCCAGTAGTTCTAGTAGGATTCGATCCATGCAACCAACAGATCCGTGGTGAGGGTATTTAGGGGAAGCTGTGGTGTTATTTTGGGGGTCATCGGAGAAAGTTGGTTTTTCAGGCCAACCTTCAATCGAAGATTCGAGACATTGGGGCCTGATTCGAGGTATATGGGTTATGGAATTGGAACGGGGAGGTTGAGAGGAGTCGAGGGTGTTAAGGTGGGGTGGTTTGGACTACCGGAACCGCCGTGAGGCGATTTCCGGTAGGCGGTGTACGGTGGTGAAGGGCGGAGTTCATCAGATCTCTTTGAAAGAGATGATGAACAGGACCGGGGGTGGGGTGTTTGGTTTGGGGGCTGGGGTGTGGATTAGAGTTATATACGAGTGGGGTGGATTGATCTCATCCGTTGGATCAATTAAGATGCATGGTTGAGATCAATTCACTTAACCAAACGACATCATTTGGTTTAAGTTGGGGGAAAGGGGTCAGCCCGGGGGTGATATGGATCGGGTTTGGATGAGTTCCTGAGGCCGTTGGATCAAGATAGATGAACGGTTCAGATCTAGTTGCCCTAAACGTCGTCGTTTCATTTATGCAGGGGATGAACTGGACCGTTTGATTGCAATGAATCAACGGCCCAGATTAAAAATCCAGAAGAGACGTCGTTTGAGTCCCGTATGGGACTGGTTGACATGGACCGGGTCCTTTGCGTGATTGGGCCTGATTTTTTTTTTAAGAAAAAATCTTTGGCCCAGGTCCGTTTTTTCATCATTTCCCATTCTTTTATTTTCTAATTAAATTCCTAATTGTTGAATTCCTAAAAATTATAAAAATAAAATTACCCTTACAAAGATAAATTACCTATTAATACATAGACAACACATTAATCACACATTGAAATATTAAAACTAGAACAGACACATATTTTTGTGATTTTATTTTTTGAATCAATTATTAAATGCATAATCAAATCCTAGATATGCATGCAACATATATTTTTATTTTTATTTTCATTTTGTTATGACAAAGTAAACATTTACGGATATAAGACAAATATTTAACAAACATCACGCAAATTCAAAAATTGCACAGTAAAAGAAATTTATTTTATTTTTGATTTATTTTGGAGTAGTTTTTCGTAATGCAAAAATTACGTGCTCACAGCTGCCCCTCTTTGTGCGGAAACTCGAAGAGTTTTCGTGCAAAGATAAAGTGAGCGGACACGAGCGATTTTTGCCCGTTCAAATACTCCGTGGGAAGCATTTTTTTTGAAAGATTTGACCGAACCTCTGCTTCAAAGGTTTCCTACATATCCTTGGCTATAAAGGAATCAGGTCAATGTAGTTCGGGAAGTTTTGGGTAGCTGGGACTACCGTGGGACTGTGATGTTACTGCTGCTTCGTGCTGTTTTTACTGCTTGCTGACCTCCTTATTACACCTTACTTCAAAGGTAATACAAAAACTAAACTAGATTATGGTACAGGAATTATAAAAAATCTTATCTAGATCATGCCCTTGCGTTTCTTGTTGTCTTGATATCTTGGTGACTCTTGGGCATTTGGCTTATTCCGTATTCTTTTTCATTATGTCCCGTATTTTCTTTTGGGACTCTTGTTGTTTCTTGCTGGGGATTTTGTTGGACTCCTCTGCTTTATTGATTCTAAGTGTGCTCCTTTTTCATATGAGCGGGCTTTTGATTTCAACACTTCAATTGCATTCCCTCGTTCTCCAGGTGGGTGCCTTGACTGCTTCTTTTCTTTCTTCATCCTCATTCTCCAGGTGGACGCCTGACTTCTTTTTAACTTCTTCATCCTCATTCTCCAGGTGGACGCCTGACTTCTTCAATTCTCCATCCTCATTCTCCAGGTGGACGCCTGACTTCTTCAATTCTTCATCCTCATTCTCCAGGTGGACACCTGACTTCTTCTTTTCTCATCCTCATTCTCCAGGTGGACGCCTGACTTCTTTAATTCTCATCCTCATTCTCCAGGTGGACGCCTGACTTCTTCAATTCTCATCCTCATTCTCCAGGTGGACGCCTGACTTCTTCTTTTCTCATCCTCATTCTCCAGGTGGACGCCTGACTTCTTCTTTTCTCATCCTCATTCTCCAGGTGGACGCCTGACTTCTTTAATTCTCATCCTCATTCTCCAGGTGGACGCCTGACTTCTTTAATTCTCATCCTCATTCTCCAGGTGGACGCCTGACTTCTTCTTTTCTCATCCTCATTCTCCAGGTGGACGCCTGACTTCTTTAATTCTCATCCTCATTCTCCAGGTGGACGCCTGACTTCTTCTTTTCTCATCCTCATTCTCCAGGTGGACGCCTGACTTCTTTAATTCTCATCCTCATTCTCCAGGTGGACGCCTGACTTCTTCTTTTCTCATCCTCATTCTCCAGGTGGACGCCTGACTTCTTTAATTCTCATCCTCATTCTCCAGGTGGACGCCTGACTTCTTCTTTTCTCATCCTCATTCTCCAGGTGGACGCCTGACTTCTTTAATTCTCATCCTCATTCTCCAGGTGGACGCCTGACTTCTTTAATTCTCATCCTCATTCTCCAGGTGGACGCCTGACTTCTTCTTTTCTCATCCTCATTCTCCAGGTGGACGCCTGACTTCTTTAATTCTCATCCTCATTCTCCAGGTGGACGCCTGACTTCTTCTTTTCTCATCCTCATTCTCCAGGTGGACGCCTGACTTCTTTAATTCTCATCCTCATTCTCCAGGTGGACGCCTGACTTCTTCTTTTCTCATCCTCATTCTCCAGGTGGACGCCTGACTTCTTTAATTCTCATCCTCATTCTCCAGGTGGACGCCTGACTTCTTCTTTTCTCATCCTCATTCTCCAGGTGGACGCCTGACTTCTTTAATTCTCATCCTCATTCTCCAGGTGGACGCCTGACTTCTTCTTTTCTCATCCTCATTCTCCAGGTGGACGCCTGACTTCTTTAATTCTCATCCTCATTCTCCAGGTGGACGCCTGACTTCTTCTTTTCTCATCCTCATTCTCCAGGTGGACGCCTGACTTCTTTAATTCTCATCCTCATTCTCCAGGTGGACGCCTGACTTCTTTAATTCTCATCCTCATTCTCCAGGTGGACGCCTGACTTCTTCTTTTCTCATCCTCATTCTCCAGGTGGACGCCTGACTTCTTTAATTCTCATCCTCATTCTCCAGGTGGACGCCTGACTTCTTCTTTTCTCATCCTCATTCTCCAGGTGGACGCCTGACTTCTTTAATTCTCATCCTCATTCTCCAGGTGGACGCCTGACTTCTTCTTTTCTCATCCTCATTCTCCAGGTGGACGCCTGACTTCTTTAATTCTCATCCTCATTCTCCAGGTGGACGCCTGACTTCTTCTTTTCTCATCCTCATTCTCCAGGTGGACGCCTGACTTCTTTAATTCTCATCCTCATTCTCCAGGTGGACGCCTGACTTCTTCTTTTCTCATCCTCATGCTTCTCTTCGTTTCTTTTTATTGCCTTGGAATGGTTGAAAAGACTGTTTTGTCCTTGTAATTGATCCTTGACTATAGGATTCTCCTCTGTATGTTTTCCTTCAAACCCTTTTAACAGTAATCATATGTCCCTTCTGACTTTGCTGATCCACTTTTGATTTCACCTTTCTTACACCCATATCTTTTATCTCCCACCTTTCGTGGCTGTATTTTGTAACCTTGAATCTTGGTAGTATACCTTGACATTCCTTCTTATTTGTTTGGAATAAAACTTATCTCAAAGCTTTTAAAAAAGTAAGATTATTAGTAACGAAATACGCTGATTTCGACAATTATAGAATGAAAAGAAAAATCCAAATTTGGATGACTGTTGGAAAAGGAATAAAGGACTTATCTGATTGGAATTACTGGCACCAATGATCAGGGTATGCATTTCGGATTAATCAACCCAGTCTTTTAATCAATCTCCTTTCAATTGTCTCATTTTTGTTTTCCCCCAGAACTTCCGTAATCCAACTTCATTTTTCATTTCACAGGCCTGTTGGACTTTCAATGTCTCAAAGAGTTTTCACCGATAAACCTTCCTCATTTGTTCATTTCTCACTTCCTTTTCGCCTTATGGTGCCTACGAAGGTTTTCACCAATAAGACTCTCTCATTTTTACTTTTCTCTCAACTTCCGTCGCCTTATGGTGCCCGTGTGGGTTTTCACCTATAAGACTCTCTCATTTTTACTTTCTTTTCTTGTTTGTACCAGAGTGTTATGAACCATCTTCATTTGCTTGCCTCAGCATTTTTCTAAGATTGATCGAAAGGTCTTTTTGGTATGGGGTTAGAAATGGAAAAGGTATTAAAAGCTAAACAGTTCTTGGTATGGGTTAAAAATTACAACTCTTGGAATCTTTTTCTTATTTGCAATACAGTTTCTTTGCCCCAGTTTTTTGATTGGGGTTGCTTGACATAACTTTTTGTGCACATTATGTATATTGTGCACCCTATGACCGAGCCGTGAGGCGCCTACGTATCCTTCTTTGAGGAATCAGGTCAAACGTAGTTCACCACATGATAGTGATTTTTTATATATAAATTTATATATATATATATATATATATATATTATTGCTTCCAAGAGGGGGTAGGAAAGAAACAAGTATGGCTCAAAGGGGGGAAACAAAGGGTATAGTGTTTGGATAGCAGAATAAATGGCCTTTGTCATTCCAATCTTCGAAATAATGCTAAATACAAACATTCAAAAATTTTATGCATAATATCTCTTTACCGCGTCAGAATTGATCGCCATATCTATGCATTTGCCTTCAATATCTTTTAAACATAGTGCACCATTCGATAATACTCTGGTCACAATGAATGGTCCTTGCCAATTCGGGGCAAATTTGCCTTTTGCCTCGACCTGATGTGGAAGAATACGTTTCAGCACATGCTGACCTACTTCAAACTTCCGGGGACGCACCTTTTTGTTGTATGCTCTTTCTATTCTTCTTTGATATAATTGACCATGACATACTGCGGCCAATCGTTTTTCATCAATCAAGTTTAACTGTTCCAGACGGGTTTTGACCCATTCATCATCATCAATCTTTGCTTCGGCGATGATCCGAAGGGAAGGAATCTCAACTTCTGCAGGAATTACTGCTTCAGTGCCATATACCAACAAATAAGGAGTTGCTCCTACTGAAGTGCGAACAGTAGTGCGGTATCCCAATAATGCAAATGGTAATTTTTCATGCCATTGTTTTGAACCTTCTACCATTTTCCGAAGTATCTTCTTTATGTTTTTGTTGGCTGCTTCTACTGCTCCATTCGCCTTGGGCCGATATGGGGTAGAGTTACGATGTGTAATCTTAAACTGTTGACATACTTCCTTCATTAAGTTGCTGTTAAGATTAGCACCGTTATCTGTGATGATCACCTTCGGGATTCCGAATCGACATATGATATTTGAGTGGACAAAATCGACCACAGCTTTCTTGGTCACTGATTTGAATGTCTTGGCCTCAACCCATTTGGTAAAATAATCAATAGCTACCAGAATGAACCTGTGCCCATTGGATGCTGCCGGCTCAATTGGTCCAATCACATCCATGCCCCAGGCAACGAAGGGCCATGGTGCCGACATTGTGTGCAACTCGGATGGTGGAGAATGAATCAAATCTCCGTGTATTTGGCATTGATGACACTTGCGCACAAAACTGATACAATCTCGCTCCATGGTAAGCCAATAGTAACCGGCTCGGAGGATTTTCTTTGCCAACACATATCCACTCATGTGGGGTCCGCAAACTCCTGAATGTACTTCAGACATGACAGTTGTAGCTTGTCTGGCATCTATGCATCTTAATAATCCAAGATCTGGTGTTCTTTTATACAAAACTCCTCCGCTTAAGAAGAATCCATTTGCCAATCGCCTAATGGTCCTCTTTTGATCTCCTGTGGCTTGTGCGGGATATATCCCCATCCTGATATACTCCTTGATGTCGTGGAACCATGGTTCACCATCAAATTCTTCTTCAACCATATTGCAATAAGCGTGCTGATCGTGGACTTGAATATGTATTGGATCTACATAAGCTTTGTCCGGATGGTGCAACATTGATGCCAGGGTAGCCAATGCATCGGCAACCTCATTATGGATTCTTGGAATATGTTGGAATTCCACTGATTGAAACCGCTGACAAAGATCATGTAGACATTGTCGGTATGGTATGAGCTTCAAGTCTCGGGTTTCCCATTCTCCTTGAATTTGATGTACCAAAAGATCCGAATCTCCCATGACTAAGATTTCTCGGATACCCATGTCTGCGGCTAGCCCTTAACCCCAAAATGCAAGCTTCATATTCAGCCATATTATTGGTGCAATAAAATCGCAATTGAGCCGTAACAGGATAGTGATGCCCTATTTCAGAAATGATTACAGCTCCTATCCCGACTCCTTTCATGTTAGCGGCTCCATCAAAGAAAAGTTTCCAGCCAGGCTTTTCAATTCGCTCCACCTCGTCGATATGCATTGGTTTCTTCATCAGGAAAATAAGTTTTCAACGGCTCATATTCCTCATCGACCGGGTTTTCGGCTAAATGATCGGCCAGTGCTTGAGCCTTCATTGCAGTTCGAGTCACATAGATGATGTCGAATTCTGTGAGCAATATCTGCCACTTTGCAAGTCTTCCCGTTGGCATAGGCTTTTGAAAAATGTATTTCAATGGATCCAACCGAGAAATGAGGTAAGTAGTGTAGGATGACAAATAGTGTTTCAATTTTTGAGCTACCCATGTTAGGGCGCAACATGTCTTTTCCAGATGAGTATACTTAACCTCATAAGCTGTGAACTTCTTGCTAAGGTAGTAGATGGCCTGTTCTTTTCTGCCAGTGAGGTCATGCTGCCCCAATACACAACCAAATGAATTTTCCAAAACCGTCAAGTAAAGAATCAAAGGTCTTCCTGGCTCTGGCGGGACCAACACGGGTGGGTTTGACAAGTACCCTTTTATTTTATTGAACGCTTCTTGACACTCATCGGTCCATTTGACCGCAGCATCCTTTTTTAACAATTTGAAAATTGGCTCACAGGTTGTTGTGAGCTGAGCAATAAACCTGCTGATGTAATTTAACCTTCCCAACAAACTCATTACTTCAGTTTTGTTTCTTGGAGGTGGCAGTTCTTGGATGTCTTTGATCTTTGATGGGTCTAGCTCGATGCCTCGTCGACTGACTATGAATCCCAGCAACTTTCCAGATGGAACTCCAAATGCGCACTTGGCAGGGTTAAGCTTGAGGTTGTACCTGCGAAGTCTTAAGAAGAACTTCCTCAAATCTCCAACGTGGTTGGCCTGATGCTTTGATTTTATGATCACATCGTCCACGTATACCTCAATCTCCTTGTGTATCATATCATGAAACACTGTGGTCATTGCTCTCATATAGGTTGCTCCGGCGTTCTTTAAACCGAATGGCATTACCCGGTAGCAATAAGTTCCCCATGGTGTGATGAATGCCGTCTTTTCTGCATCTTCTTCATCCATTAGAATTTGATGATACCCGGCATAACAATCCACGAAAGACCCTATATCATGCTTGGCACAATTGTCGATCAAAATATGGATATTGGGTAATGGGAAATTATCCTTTGGACTTGCTTTGTTGAGATTGCGATAGTCGACGCATACTCTAATTTTGCCGTCTTTCTTTGGCACAGGAACGACATTAGCCAACCAAACAGGATATCGAGTGACTCGAATGACCTTTGCTTCCAATTGTTTGGTGATTTCTTCCTTAATTCTCACACTCATGTCAGGCTTGAATTTTCTCAGCCTCTGCTTGACAGGAGGCACCGTTGGATCGGTGGGCAATTTGTGAACCACTAAATCAGTGCTCAGGCCCGGCATGTCGTCATACGACCATGCAAAAACATCTTTGAATTCTATGAGTGCTTTAATTAACTCCTCTCGGATCTTTGGCTCAAGATGGACACTTATTTTAGTTTCCCGGACATTACTCGTGTCCCCTATATTGATGTCCTCGGTATCACTCAAGTTAGGTTTGATTTTTTCCTCAAAGTGAATTAACTCTTTACTAATCTCTTCAAAAACCTCATCTTCATCATATTCTGATTCATAATCACAATATATTTCTTGAATTATTACTTCGGAACCAGATTGATTTTTAAGACTGGGCTGAGGATTCCTCATGCATGCCATATCACTAGAGCCAGCGTAAAAAGAACTGTACAGGAAAGAAGAAAAAGAAAAGAAAACTATTAGGAATGATAATAAAAGGGGAACTGCTTTTTATTGGATGATGAAAGATAACAAGGTTTTGCACACTTCAAACAAACTGTAAGATAAGCTTTGGGATTACAACCCTGAAGTAACCCAAACAAACTGAAAGAAAATCAAAATAAACTACCAAGACTCCTTTCGAATTGGGAGAGGAGTGGCTTTCCAATTATTGAGCTTTGTTTCTGGCCCAACGAATTGAACTTCTGCGTTGCTACACCCTTCTCCGCTTTCCAACATATTCACATCACTAAACAATTTCTCGAACCTTTCAATTAATTCCTCCTCAGGATTGACCCGGGATTTAGGAATTGTTGTTATCGGGCGATTTTTAGCACCGGTCTTGACAAAAGACTTTGACAGATGTGGGACTGGTTTTGGAAGAACCCATGCTTGGTGTTTCAGCTTCCTAGCCCTTATCACGTCATTGGCAGTGGGTATGAACCCCAAACCGAATGTTCCCCAGTTCTCGGGGAGAGATACTGGTTGTATAATTCCTTGCAAAGATAAACCCAGACCTTTGCCGGGTATAAAGCCATTCTTTAACATTTCATAAGCTACCATGACTGATGCAGAGGATATCTTTGGATTTGGAAGGTATTTCCCCTCTGGAATTTTCTCTATCGACACTGTGTCGGTCACTTGGTATACCCATGGTCCCTGGTCATTTTCTGTTCCCTCGACCGGTACAATGGTACTGCTGTGAGCATTTAAACTTTCTTCTCCATGCACGACTACTTCTTGATGATCCCATTCAAACTTGACAGCCTGATGTAGTGTTGACGGGACTGCTTTAGCAGCATGGATCCATGGTCGACCCAACAACAAGTTGTAAGAAACAGTTATGTCCAACACTTGGAATTCCATTGTGAATTCAACTGGCCCTATTGTTAGTTCCAACACTATGTCGCCAAATGAATCTCTGCTTCCACCGTCAAACCCCCGTACGCAGATACTATTCTTCTGGATCCTCTCCTCTTTAATTTTTAATTTGCTTAAAGTGGAGAGAGGGCAGATGTTTGCACTTGACCCATTGTCAACCAATACCCGGGTTACTACGGAGTTTTCACATTTCACGGTGAGGTAAAGAGCTCTGTTGTGCTCGGTACCTTCCACAGGTAATTCATCATCAGCAAATGTAATTCTGTTTGTCTCAAAGATTCTGTTGGCTATTTTTCCCAAATGATTTACAGAGATCTTTTCAGGAACATGAGCCTCATTCAGGATTTTCATCAAAGCCAGACGGTGCTCCTCTGAATGGATCAGTAATGACAATAATGAAATTTGAGCGGGGGTCTTCTTTAATTGATCCACAACAGAATAATCATGGAGTTTCATTTTTCTTAAAAAATCTTCCGCCTCTTCTTCCGTCACAGCTCTCTTTGTTGGCGTTGGATTGTTTTTAGTTTTTCTTAACTCTTCGGGAGTAAAACATCTTCCCGAACGTGTCAAGCCTTGCACCTCACACACTTCTTCCTTGATTTCTTTGCCCTTGTACATTACAGTCACCCGTTCATAGTTCCATGGGATGGCTTTGTTGTTGATGACCGGCAGCTGGATTACAGGTGCAATAATAACCCGATCTGTACGGGCTCCTTCCACGAATACAATGGGTTTGTTAGCAACCCCTGGTACTATCACTTTCGGCCTTTCTTGTTTTGCAGCAACTTTGCTCGATGATCCCTCATCGACTATCATAGATGGTTCATCACCATTTTTGTTCTGCTTAGACACCGGCTTCTCCTCTATTAACTGCTTATCTGGCTTGGTTTCATGAGACTTGATCATCATGACAGTTTGTGACGGCTTCTTTGTCTCCCCATCAGCTTGTATGATTTCTATCATATTAGCCTCTTGATGGGCTGGCATTGGATTTCTATTGATATTTGGGGCTTCGGGGGTTTGAACCTCGATTTTATTAGTATCAATCAGCTCTTGTATTGCATTTTTCAAATGCCAGCATTTCTCCGTATCATGGCCTGGTGCACCGGAGCAATATTCACAGCTAATGGTGTAATCCAGATTCTTTGGAGGAGGATTGGGTAGTTTGGATTGTATTGGTCTCAGCATGTCTAGCTGTCTCAGCCTGTGGAACAGACTAGTGTAAGACTCTCCCAATGGAGTGTAAGTTTTCTTTTTCTGTTCCCTTTCTCCCCTGAATGCTGGCCTAGGCCTGAAACCTGGTCCGGGATAGGCTCGTGGGTAAGTATTTGGTGTGACAGGAGCACGCCAATTGGTGTGAACAGGTGGCTGATTGTATGCTTGAGCATGGTTAATGGAAAAATGAGGCTCTGAAGGGTGATAGTAGTGTTGGGATGAATCATGGTGGTAAGCTGATTGGCGAGGTCGTTGTTGATTATAGTAAAGCGGTGAACCTCTGGGTCCCGGCCAAATTCCTGAATCAACTACTGCTGCTTCCTCCCTCTTCTTTCTTCCGATTCCTCCTACCCCGCCTTGAATAGCTTGAGTAGTTGCCTTAATTGCTGAATAGCTCATGATTTTATTTGTCTTGAGGCCTTCTTCCACCATACCTCCCATCTTCACTACTTCGTTGAATGATTTCCCAACCGCTGAAACCAAATGTGCATAGTAAGTCGGTTCCAAGGCTTGGAGGAAGTAGTCTACCATTTCGCTCTCCTTCATAGGAGGATCCACTCTTGCTGCCTGTTCTCTCCACCGAAAACCATACTCTCTGAAACTTTCATTGTGTTTCTTCTCAAATTTTGTCAAAGATAATCGATCTGGGATGATTTCCAGATTGTATTGGAAATGGTATGCGAATGCCTGTGCCAGGTCATCCCAGGTGTACCATCTCCCATGGTCCTGGCGTGTATACCACTCCAAAGCTGATCCGCTTAAACTTTGACTGAAGTAAGCCATCAATAATTCATCCTTTCCCCCAGCTCCTCGCATCTTGCTACAGAAACCCCTTAAGTGGGCTACTGGGTCGCCGTGCCCGCTGTATAGGTCAAATTTGGGCATCTTGAAGCCAACTGGCAATTGTACATTGGGGAATAAGCATAAATCTTTGTATGCTACACTGACTTGCCCGCCTAATCCTCGCATGTCTCTGAACGATTGTTCTAGACTCTTGACCTTCCTGAACATCTCTTCTTGTTCAACATTTTTAGCTGGCTTGTCAATTTCGGTTGGGAGATCAAAACGAGGAGTAGTTGAATGAATTTCGGAAGCTTTGAGGGTGGGCTCCGGGGGGAAATATTGGTTGTCCTGGGCCTGGAATGTAGGCTCACTGGGAGATTTGTGGAATGTAGCAAGGGGAGGTGCTACGAAAACAGGAGTCATAGGTGGAGGAAAATATGGAACGGGTTTCGGAGGTGGAGACTGCGGTGTTTGAGAGGTGGTGCCTCGGTAGTGCTGGTAAATGGGGAAGTTTGGGGATAATTCAGTGGTGATATTATCCTGAGTTTGGGTCATTGATGGAGCAGGGTTATTTGGGTAAGATGGGGGTAACTGTCCTGTAGACCAGGCTTGGTACATCTCAGCCATTTGCTGCTTGAGCTTAAACATCTCTTCTTTCATTTTCCCGACATCCATCTCCTCTATCTCCATACCTGTGTCAACATCTGGGATAGACATACTTTCGGGTATTGGTCCTTTTGATCTTGTGTGATAGTGATAATATGCCAGTATACTCTTTAGAGAAACTAACTGCTTGAATTCTGAAAATGAACAAACTTGTTAGTTTTGAGAGTTTAACATATATATAATCACACGTTGAGATGCAATGCTCCTAGACAAATAATCCCTTTCTATTATGCATTTGCTCGGCTGCTTGTGTCGTCCCAGCTTTCTTGAAATTTTTATTGTCATTCACTTTTATTTATTATATATATCTTTTATCGTGGTGGTCGAATCTTAGAGATTGCCTACGTATCATGCCTTACATGAATCAGACCTTGCGTAGTTCGGACTAAAGGCAATCACTTTTATTCATTACACAAAGATGGAATTACATTTGAAAACTTTAAGAAAATGGCTTGAAACACACACACTTAAATCAAAATAAAAGATACAATTCTTAACATCTCACAACGTGCCCCACTTTCCACTTGTGTTGTATATTATTAGACTATTTGTTCAATGTGGAGCTTGACCTGGATGTCCTCCCAGCGTACGATACATCCTTTCCAATTCCAATGCTAGATGACGGGCAAAAGTGGGTGCATGTTCTGTAAACTTTTCATAGTCCATTCCCTGACAGTTTACGTAACTCTGAGAAGTGTAGACTGCCAAGTCGTGGATTTGTGCCCTGAAATCTTGGAGACGTTGGTCTTGGTTCTGCAATTGCTGCTGACGAGTGGTGGCTATATCTCTAACATGATTTTCCCGATCTAGAGCTGATTCTAATAGAGCTCGGAGTCTGGCCTGCTCTAATCTTGCTTGCGCTCTTTCCCTGTCGAGGTCTGCTTGTTGGTGTTCTCTGTTGCATCTTCTTGCCTCTTCTAGTTGTGCACGAAGCTGGTCTTCTGATTGCATCCAATAGTCTTTTTCCTTCTTGAATTGTGCCTTGTCTTTTTCGGATTGCCTATCTTGGCGTTCCTTGTTAGATCTGGCTTCTTCGTTTAATTGTTGGATCCTTTCTTTTGCTTTGCTCAATGCCCTTTCGTTTTCCGCAAGAATGGAATCATAATCTTGCATTCTTTCAAAGAGATTGGCGATGGTTTTTTGATCCTTCCAGCTCCTCTTTGGCGTTTCAGAAACTCTTTTCATTTTTTGGAATCGGGCATGAAGACTTTCATTTTCCCAAGCTAGACTCTTCTTCTCGCCTTCGGCTTCTTGTGTTTGCAGATCTTTCTCCAAACTGAGGCTTCTTAGATTTTCTTTTAGGGCATGGATAGTTTCTTTGTACCCTTTTTTCTTTTCTCCCCAGATCAACCGATCTTGGATTTTATCATTGAAGTTTTGAACATGGGGTCTTTTTGTTGGCCTTCTTAGCTCAGGCTCTGGTACATCATCCACGCGAGACCGTTTTTCAAACCACCTTGCATATCTAGGATTTATCTCACCCTTTGTAGCGTCTGGGACTTGAGTATCACTTTTCAAGTATCGGCACCCATTCCACATCTGCTGAAGTAGAGCCTCGGGAATAGTGGCTTCTGGGTGTAATTCGATTACTTGCACACTCAAATCTTCATCATCAGGAACTATTTGATATCTCCCTAATTGCCTTAGGACTCTCAGTGGTGCATACGGCTGAATGCTTCTCAATCCCAATAGTAGTAGATAACTATTTGAGGTTGACATGTGTATTACTTCCCTCATCGGGAGCCATCCCAGAGTCCATTCAATTTGATTTGCCGTTAAAGCCTTTAGATGAGATACCCATGCTTCTATCCCTTCTGGAGCTTGATAATTTTTTGTTCTTTCCTCATAGCTCTCGATGCAATTATCATTGTTTGACCCATACTGTATGACCTTGGGCTGTTGTTGGAGATGCTCCATCACCCACATTTGCAACAAAATTTTACATCCTTCGAAGACCTTTGCTCCTGATTTACATAAAGTCAAAGCCCGATAAATGTCTGATAGAATGATGGGGACAAAGGTGTGATTTTCTTTGGTGGTGAGGATTTGCACAATTTTTGCGGTGCGAATATCAATTGTTCGCTCTTTGTTTGGAAAGACCATGACTCCTAGAAAAGCCACCATGAAAGCAAAGCGACGGTGAATCTGCCAAGTGTCTTTGTTTTGCTTATTGGTAAGGCCTTTCTCATGAATTTCGAACCCATCTGACTTTCCGAACCTTGAATACAAAAAGTTGAAGGAACAACATCCATTGATGACATTGCTTTTCCTGATTTGACTGCTGATGTTCAGAAGACCGAAGAATCGATGTACCGAAGGAGCTTTTGTGAATATCAAGCTTTGATTTCTTAGACTTCCGTCAAAACCAGCATATCCAGCTATCTCCTCTAATGTAGGAGTAAGCTCGAAGTCAGAGAAACGAAAGACATTGTGAGCAGGGTCCCAAAAAGTTACTAACGCTGCAATCAGATCATTCACGGGGTTTAACTTTCATAATGTCCGTGAGATTTCCCAAATGCTTGACGACCCATTTTTGACCATCTTCGCCTAAATCATACCACCACATTTGAAGTTGAAATAGAAATTCTTCTGTACTCGTGGATGAGGGGCTTTGTGTGGTGCTCATTTTGTATCTGAAATTTAATTTTAATAAAGTCAAAATTCATTTTGAAAATTTATACTAAAAAAAAATCATTTTCGAAATTTTTTTATTTATTAAATACCTTTATTTCAAGATTTAAAACTATTTTTCTTTTTTTTTTTGAATTTTTTTTTAAAACAACCCATTTTATTCTTCTCTTCTCACCATGATTTCATTTAAGCTGGTCAACAAGCATGTTCGAGGCAAATGAATGCACAAGTAGCAAGTAGGATGCATCATGATGGTCTTTTTATTTCGGGTTCACCTGTCCTAGACAGACCCAACCCCTGTGTTGAGTCTCCAAGGCCAAATGTACATGATGCAAATATACGTTCCTACTAGGGATCCGGTACATGGCTGAGTTATTCTAAGTGAAAAACCTGAGGTTGATTGTTCTAAACCTGGCTTACCCAAACGGACAGTTTGAGCCGAAGCGGGGGCAACGTACCGGGAGCACGAAAGTCTGCCCGGCCTAGTTACTTGTCCCAACTCCGTCTTATTTGGTATGACTTTAACAGAAAGGTGGGTCACGCGCACGTGTACACCATAAATTCAGAAGACTCAGAAAGAAGGGGGTTTCGTAGCAGTTGTATATATTCACAATTCAAATAATATTAAAGCGGTAAAAAGCAACATTTAGCATATTAGCATATAAACAGTTGAAAATCATATAGTAAATAAAGCCAATTAACACAGATATTTTAAGCTCGAATTCTTTAAACCCTGAACCAATGGTTCTGGGTTACAGTAACAGTTGATCCCCAGCAGAGTCGCCAGAGCTGTCGCACCTCCTTTTTACCGCGCCCGCGAGGGTACAAGGGAGTTTTCTCCAATTGAAGGACAGTCGAAACGGGATTTATTTAATTACTTCAGAGTCGCCACCTGGGAATTTTAATGCGTCCCAAGTCACCTGTTTTAATCCCTGAATCGAGGAGAATATGACTCTGTTTATTATTCTGCGAACCAAAATCCTGAGTAAGGAATTCTGTTAATCTGGAAGAAGGTGTTAGGCATTTCCGAATTCCGTGGTTCTAGCACGGTCGCTTAACTGTTTTTATTATTGGCTTAATTATCTTTGACTTTTACTAAATGCGTCCTTATTGCATGATTTTTACTACCGCTTTTATTTATACTGCTTGTGATTAAAGGCCCTTCTTTGAATCGAATCACGCGTACGTATATTCGTGTTATAAATTAAAAAAAATGCGGAATTGTGTCACGCGCACGTGTACACGATAATCTTGATAATATATTTATTAAAAAACAATGATTTTTCAAAATTGTGTTGAATCAAGAATATTCGTCTTTCTTAAATAGTGAACCGCACATCTCGGGTTTTATGAAATAAATTTAATATTTTTTCAAAGAAATTCGTTTTTTTATTAAATATTCACTCGAAATTGCGCGTACGCATAATCCGAATTTTTGCTTTTAAAAATATAATCAGGGTGCGCGAACGCATCCCTGATTGCGTAAAATCTTTGTTAATAATATTATGGATTTTCCACAAAATTGTTTATTATATCTACACATTTTTTATATGAAATTCCTGTAAAATTCATATTTTAGGGGATGCCTTTAAATTCTTAAAAGAATTCACGATTTATTAAATATTGCCCGTTGACTATAATTTCCGGGTATTAATTATGTTCATCCCAAGACTATTCAAATTCAAAGTAAAATAAGAACATGATAAAAAATTAATACTATTCTTCACAAATACAACATATACATACACCAAAGGATGAATGCCATATGAAACTCACAAAAATAATTTATGAAGGAAAGAAGTATTTTTTTTTGAACAATTTTTATTTATCTTAATTAATGCAAATTCTACTTTTATTTACCATTGATATAAAGTGTTGCGATTTTGTTCTTATACGTCTCATCTCATGTACTTGTTTTTAATCTAATAGGCGAATTTTTTTTTTATTAAATTGTTTACGGTGGCAGATAAGCACCAAATTGCTAAGAAAGGGAATTATTATGCAAATCGATTAATAATATTGCCTTACATGCAACATAGTTGAACGTTTGAAACATCCATAGTATTTTAACATCGTAATGAGCTGTTCAACTCAACTCACCATCCATTAATGGTTCTATATATACCTGCTATCTTATACATGAAAATAATACCAACACCATTTTTACCTTATTTAACAATAGATATCACTACTGTAGTTTTCTTGATACTTCTACATCACTTCTTACTTAGCTAACAACAAAAATTAAATAATGACCAACATTCATGCCATATTCCCTACTTTGACAATTTAATTATATCTTCCGCTAATGAAAATTTAGAAATTAACCTTATTACAACATTTCAAGCAACTTCAAGAAATGACATTTAATTTACAGTCGTTACGTCAAAATATACTACTATTAAACCAACGCGAAACAAAGCTGAAATTTAAACTAATGAACTTGAGCGAATAGAAGACAGAATTACAATTCGAGCTTCATCTTTGTTATACTCAAGGCTCTTCACAACATGAGTTTTAAGAATATGTACCTGGAAAACGAGGGAATAAGAAGTGAATTTCAGCAGTAATGGCAGCAAAAAATAGGCAGAAAATGCCAAATAACGCAGTTGATTTTGAGCACAATCAACGAGTCCCGTGAAACTAGACCAATAGTAACAGAGATTTGAGAAAAAATTTCAGATTTAAACCACACAGTATTAATAAACAAACACGGACAGATTCCAGGAAAAATATGTTTCGGGTTTTTCTTTCCTTTTTCTATATCTGTTTCAGATTCACTGTGTGTGTGTGTGTGTGTGCGAATACTCTCTTTTGGTTTCTTTTCTGTTTCTTCTTCCTCTTCAGATTCCAAGAGGAATCTGATTTTTCTGCTTGATTTTCTCTTTTATCTCTCTCTAGGTGTATTTTTCTTAAATTCTCTTTCAAAATCTGTTCTAAAAATCTGATTTTTTCTTCTTTCAAAATCTGTCTCTCTAAGCTCTCTTTGAAAACTGATCTCTCTTTCAAAATCTCTCTGAAAACTCCTCCAAACTCTCCTAAAGTCTGCCTCTAAATCAGTCCAGCTCCCTGTATTTATACAGGCCTGTCCCTTTCTTTTTTCCTGGACCCCCTTTTTGTTATCTAAGGCAGATTTTCCCTTAAAATCTGCCACTGAACTGCTTTTTCTTATTCAAACAGCACTAAGGATACCTTTACTTTATTTTCAGCCCCTCCACTTCCTTTGGTTTCCTATTATCCTATTAGATTAACAGCCACTAACATTCCACTTCCAGCACACTAGCACTAACACTGTTTTTTACTGTTTCATTCCCAGAAATGCCCTGAAATCCTACTGTTATTACTGCCCATTAATACAAGATCAAAATCTATTATGAAACAGATTTAAAAATCTGTTCAAACCTAATTATCAACCTGATTTAAAACAGCTAATACCAATTCTCTTAAGTTCCTAACACAGTTGTATCTACCCAACAATTGTGAAATTGAATTTACCTAACATCTCAACAACATTATACTGAATTTCAACATAACAAATTATACTAAACTTCAACTTTGAACTAAAATCAAACAAACACAGGAGCATTGTCAATATATTGACAATGCCCTGAAACTCAATGCTCAGAAATCAACACTCATACATCATCCATTTGATGGATTTTATTGAACTATAAACAAAGATGATTTAATTGACGAGTATTAATTAAACTGATTATCAAATAAGAATCAACTGATTACAACAAAATAATCCATCCAAAACAGGTTGTTTCAGTCAACATTTTCAGAAACAAGATTTATAATACAACTAATCGACGAACTTAATCGAGTCGATTACACACATTGTAATTAATCACAACCAACAGAAACAATTCACATTCAGATCAAGTAGATGGGTAGGAGGCAGAATCACGGAATTAAACAAAAATATGCAACATTACACAGGTTACTGAAACAAACATATAGAATACAAAAAGGAAATAGAAAAAGCATACCTCTGAATCTTTAAATTTAACCGGACTCAAACTCAACTTGGATTCGGATTTTTTTGAAATCAAACAGACCTTAGTCGAAGTATTTTCAACTAAAAATACTTCGACTAAGGTCGATTAAACCTCAATCCTTCGTTTGAATTGAAAAAATTCCAAGATTGGAAATTTTTTAGGGTTTCAGAATTTGAATCTTAAATCCGAACACTTCTGGGCAGATTCGAATCAAACCAACGGTATTCTAGGCACGAGGGAGGTCAGGGGGTAACTGGTGTGAGTTTGAGGTAGGTTGGGATAGGGTCAGGTTTTACTCGAATCTTCAAATGAAGATTCGAGTAGTTCTAGTAGGATTCGAGCCATGCAACCAACAGATCCGTGGTGAGGGTATTTAGGGAAAGCTATGGTGTTATTTTGGGGGTCATCGGAGAAAGTTGGTTTTTCAGGCCAACCTTCAATCGAAGATTCGAGACATTGGGGCCTGATTCAAGGTATATGGGTTATGGAATTGGAACGGGGAGGTTGAGAGGAGTCGAGGGTGTTAAGGTGGGGTGGTTTGGACTACCGGAACCGCCGTGAGGCGATTTTCGGTAGGCGGTGTACGGTGGTGAAGGGCGGAGTTCATCAGATCTCTTTGAAAGAGATGATGAACAGGACCGGGGGTGGGGTGTTTGGTTTGGGGGGCTGGGGTGTGGATTAGAGTTATATACGAGTGGGGTGGATTGATCTCATCCGTTGGATCAATTAAGATGCACGGTTGAGATCAATTCACTTAACCAAACGACATCGTTTGGTTTAAGTTGGGGAAAGGGGTCAGCCCGGGGGTGATATGGATCGGGTTTGGATGAGTTCCTGAGGCCGTTGGATCAAGATAGATGAACGGTTCAGATCTAGTTGCCCTAAACGTCGTCGTTTCATTTATGCAGGGGATGAACTGGACCGTTTGATTGCAATGAATCAACGACCCAGATTAAAAATCCAGAAGCGACGTCGTTTGAGTCCCGTATGGGACTGGTTGACATGGACCGGGTCCTTTGCGTGATTGGGCCTGATGTTTTTTTTAAGAAAAAATCTTTGGCCCAGGTCCGTTTTTTCATCATTTCCCATTCTTTTATTTTCTAATTAAATTCCTAATTGTTGAATTCCTAAAAATTATAAAAAATAAAATTATCCTTGCAAAGATAAATTACCTATTAATACATAGACAACACATTAATCACAATTGAAATATTAAAACTAGAACAGACACATATTTTTGTGATTTTATTTTTTCGAATCAATTATTAAATGCATAATCAAATCCTAGATATGCATGCAACATATATTTTTATTTTTATTTTCATTTTGTTATGACAAAGTAAACATTTACGGATATAAGACAAATATTTAACAAACATCACGCAAATTCAAAAATTGCACAGTAAAAGAAATTTATTTTATTTTTGATTTATTTTGGAGTAGTTTTTCGTAATGCAAAAATCACGTGCTCACAATACTTAGAGCATAGTATATATATATATATATATATATATATATATATATATATATATATATAAAAGCTATATTCGATATGTATATAGTAGAAATTTAGGATTTTAATTCAATTTAATATATGTATATATATATATGTATGTATATATATATATATATATATATATATATATATATATATATATATATATATATATATATATATATATATTAAAAAAATCAAAATACAAAAAAAAATTAAATTCATTTTTTTTGTAAAATAGCGACCAACTTTGGTCGTTATTTTGGTCAAACGGTCAAAACATTGCGACCAACTTTGGTCGCTATTTTGGTCAAATAGTCAAAACTTATATAGCTACCAAAATGACGACCAAAGTTGGTCGCTAGTTTTAAATCCAGAGTCAAAATCGGGTTTCCTTTCCCATTCTCTTATTTTCTTCCCAATATTTTCCCAAACTCTCTCTCAACATATTTTCCTCCCCTTCTCTATTTCCCTGACACAAATCAATTCCCCCACCCTTGCCACCACTGTGACCGCGCGCCACCACGCCGGAGCTGCTGCTAAATCTGTCGCCGAAGCCGTTGTCCGCAGCTAGCACTGTCGCCGGAGCCGCTGTCCCCCACCCCTTGCCACCACTGCTTTTTTAATCCTCCTTTTAATATACCAAGGTTAGTAATCTACCTTATTAGCTTTTTAATTTTTAATTTTTGCTATATAATTTTATGTAATTTTTTAGAGTTTTTGTCTATTTAGTATTAGGGTTTTTGGTTTGAACTACATTAGATTTATGAACTTAAGGTAGAAATTATGATCTTTTGGTTCTAGTATTAATTTATATTGAGTTCAATTGTGAAAAGAAACAATTCATACATTAGCAATACCTAAATAAGAGTACTTTAAATACATTGTCTTAGAAGAGGAGCAATACCTAAATAAGTACCTAAATTCATGCTTTAAACTATGCATTATACATTTATAAGATAAGAAAAAAGAATTAAAGGAAGGAGTTTATTAATGTATTAATTATGAACTTAAGGTCATATTGGACTTTTAGGATATGAATTGGAATTTTAGTTAACTAAAAAAAGATTAAGATATGAATTAAATAAATTAATTTGTTCTTGCTTTATTTATATAGATGGAACATCGTACTTGGATGTACAATAGGAATTATCCTAATTGGCGGGGATTGCGGGAAGATTTTGTAGAAGGGGTTGATGGCTTTATTAGACATGCAATGTCACTTCCGCCATACCGAAATGAAGGAGTAATTAGGTGCCCTTATGTTAGGTGTGACTGTATGAAGTTTGGAAAACCGGAGGAAGTTAAGGTTCATCCTTATAGTAAGGGGTTTATAGCGAATTACTTTGTGTGGACTAATCATGGAGAGATCGATGGTAGCCATGGGATATTTCATAACATGGTTGTTGGTGAAAGTAGTAGGTCGGTGGAGAATATAAATCACGATTCCAGAATTCATGATATGGTTGCAGATGCTTTTGGAATGAACTTAGGGGGTGAGCCCAATGAAAATGTTGAACAAACTCCTAATGATGAAGCAAAATATTTTTATGAACAGTTAGAGGAAGCTAGTCTTCCACTATGTAAAGGAAGTCCGCACTCTGAGTTGTCTGTTGCAGTTAGATTACTAAGTATCAAATCTGATTGGAATATTTCTCAAGGAGCCATGGACTCTTTCATTGACCTTATGTGTGAACTAGTTGACTCCGATATTGAATTACCTGGTGATTTCTATAAGGCAAAGAGATTAGTTTCTAAGTTATGACTTTCGTCAATGAGAATTGATTGTTGTGAAGATGGTTGCATGCTATATTATAAAGATGATGCAAATTTAAGCAGTTGTAAATTTTGCGAAAAGCCTCGTTTCAAGAGGCTTTCCAGTGGGAAGATGGTCGTTATCAAGACGATGCATTATTTACCTCTTATACCTAGGCTAAAGAGGTTATATGCGTCGATGAGTTCTGCTCCTCATATGAGATGACACTTTGAAAATAGAAGACCACCTGGTGTTATGTGTCATCCTTCAGATGGAGAAGCTTAGAAGCACTTTGATAGGACATATCCAGATTTTGCTAGTGAACCAAGGACTTCATCTGGGACTCTAGAAGCTTGGAAGCACTTTCATCTGGGACTCCACCTATTTCAGGCCTTCGCCTGTGAGATACTAGCTCTGACCCCCTACACCTTCCACACATGCCTCTGATATACATGCTTCGGACGGTGACGCTGATGATGACGAGGAGGTGCATTATGATCAATATGGCAAGATCATCATAGTCCCTGAGGGTGATGAGTAAGAGTTATTTGTTATTTTTACGTTTATTGTTTTGTACAGTTTTACTAAGATATTAATGTGTTTTTTTTTATTAAATTGCAGGTTCATCCCTAGTAATATTACTACAAGAATAATCACCAAAGCCACCAGAAAGCTTTATGATGGCCCTTATGCGACTTGGAGTGATTTTCCATTCGCGCTGGAGGAGCAAATTTTCAATCAATTTAAGGTATAAATGTTCTTTTAAGCAGTACAATTATTTATATTTATGATATTTCCATCTAAATATGTATTATAGAATATAGCTTATATATATATACTTAAACTATACTATGCACTAAGTATTAGTGCATTAGCTAATATTATATCGAATATAGCTTATATATATCGAATATAACTTTTATATATATATTCGATAAAAGCTTAGTGCATTAATACATAATTATTCAAAAGTCAAGTGCATTAATACTTAGCTTTTATTAGCTAATATTATATTCGATATAATATTAGCTAATGCACTAATACTTAGTGCATAGTATATATATATGCACTAATATACTATATACTATATTATAAGCAGTTAATGCACTTAACATTTGAATAATTATTAGCTAATAAAAGTTAAGTATAATATATCGAATATAGCTTTTATGATATTTCCATCTAAATATGATATTTCCATATAATACTTAACTTTTGAAATACAGAGCAAGTGTGTATGGGAACACCGCTATAGCACGGATGTGGCTGCAAATTTTCATCTCAAAGCTCGCAAGCGGTTGTCGCATTGTTTCTCCAAAGCTAGAAAATTGAACCAGAAGACTGGCTGGTTGCTTCAAAATTTATGGGAGGATTTGCAAAGGCAATGGCTTACTGCAGAGTTCTTAAAGAAGAGTGAAAAAGGAAAGAAAGCTCATGCATTTGAGAAGGGAGGATCCTTGCACACTGGAGGTGCGATCAGCCTAGGGACAATAAAGAGAAGAATGGTTCGTAATTGCTTAATTTATTTTAATTTTCAAAGTATATCTATTCTGTTTATTAACTAAAATTTATGAGTTTTCAGGAGAAGAAGTTGGGGCGTCGATGAACCAAGATGAGCTATTCAAGGAGACTCATATTGTAAAGAAGAAGAAAGAGACAGATCAAGAAAGGTGGGTTGAGGGCCGAGCCTCGACTGTACATGTAAGTTTTCACTTTTCATTAAGTATTTTGATTTACTTTTATATAAATTTTGAAATACTAATTCAATGTAATTTTTCTTATAGGGTCGCTTCACAGCTGAAGTGGAGGAATTCATACGCAGTCAGCCACCTAATGAGTCGGGCGACCCAATCCAACCTTCGGACGAGGATGCTGAAAGAATCTGGATGCAGGCTGCTGGCGGTCCAAAATGGGGGAAGGTATACGGGCTTCCTACTAATAAATTCCATCGCTATAAGTGTGGAATGCAAGGAATAGGGGCTTCCTCGCAAGCCGAGCAACTTGATGGGGAGAGCCTCTCCTCTATGCGGGAGACTGTGACAAAGCTCACATCCGAGTTAGAAGCCGCCAAGGAAAGAGAAAAGATTAGAGATGCTCAGTACATTGGCATGCAAGAGCAGATCAAATCTCTCCTAGCTTCTGGCAGTTTTCCGATTCCCCGGTCTCGTGAGTCATCGCCAGAGGCTCGCCTTCCCCGTGCTCGTTCCTCCCGTCCTCTCCTTGATCGTTCTTCCCATCCTAGACAAGTACACCCTTTTGGATACCGTCTTGTTGATGAAAGTTCATCAGACGGTGATGATAATGATGTAGAAAACAATCCTTGACTTTTATACACTTTCAACTAGACAAATACAATCGGTTTTCGAATGGACTTGTAATAACAGTTAACTTAGTTTGGTTAGCTTAATGTGTTAGTTCTATTGAACTTTATAGTTTGTTAGTTTTAATGTTGTTGTTGTTGCTTTTTATTGTTGTTGTTGTTGTTGGCATAAAATGCCTGTTTAGGATTTTTGGTAAGCTGGCAGGTGGTGTAGTTGCCAAAACAGGCATTTTCTGCCAAAAATATACCAAAAAAAGCGACCAACTTTGGTCGTTAGTTGGTCGCTTATCCCTTAAAAAAAATAATTTTCTGGGCAATAGCGACCAACCTTGGTCGCTCTTGAACCCAGATTTCTCAAAAGCAACCAACATTGGTCGCTATTTCATTTAAAAAAAATAATTTCTGGAAATATAGCGACCAAAGTTGGTCGCTTATAATTAAAAAAAAATTGGTCGCTTATTTTAAAAATAATTAAAAAAATTAATAATAAAGCGACCAACGTTGGTCTCTAATTTTCAGATTAAAAATATAATATTTCCTTAATAGACCAAATTTGGTCGCTTTTTTTGATTAATAATAAATAAAACAAAACGTAATTTACATGTGGAGACCAACTTTGGTCGCCAAAATTATATTATTAAAATATTAAAGCGACCAAAGTTGGTCGCCATTTTCTTTACCCGAAATTTTTGGTCCTTTTACCTTAGAGACTAAAGTTGGTAACTTTGGTCCCTAAGGTAAAGGGACCAGCTTAATATCAACCAGGCCTGTTTGGTCGCTTTTTGGCCAATAAGCGATTAACTTTGGTCGCTTTTCTTGGTCGTTTTTTTACGAATTTTTAGTAGTGTCATACCATGTTAATGGTATCTTTGGGCCGTTGTAGCCCAACAACAAAGACGTGAGTCAACGGCAAAGATTAAAAGCTGGCTCTACAAAGAAAGTCCCAGTCAACTAACTAAAACCTTCACACGAGCCTCGAGAAAACATGACCATGTAAATACTACTACATTATTTTAATTACAAAACTTTGATATATATGCATGCATACCTTCAAATTACCAAACTATGGAGAACCGTAACTAATAAAAACGTCAGAAAGAATGAGGAGCAAGATATCATTCGTAAAATGTTTTCTACTATATCCCATTCATTAGTTTCTGCATTTGGAAATTCATTCATAAGTTTTCCTTGTTAGATTATTGAGGAATATGGTTACAAATTCCCCTTTTAATCATATTATGTGACAAGTATATAGACTAACAGGTATCGTCCGTGCTATGGATAATATTGAACCAGCTAAGATTTTCAGGACAACAAGTCGTATGATGTATAAATGCCCCCCCCCCCCCTCCTCCTCCTTTTCCTCCTTTAATTTCCCCATGTTTTGAGGTGGCTGCATTAGGGGGCAGTGAATAAGGTAGATGAAGCCACCAAATATTTGTCTGAACACAAATGCATGGGGTTTCGTATCAAACTTTGACTTACATTAATCTTTTAATAAAATTAGGCTTATTTCCATGCATCATTAACCTAACAGGTGAGACAGAAGAGTTTGCGATTTTTATTCAATATTCATAAATGACACCACATTGATCATACTGTTGACTATTGAAGTTAAACACTTAGCTTGTAGATAAGTTGTTAAGGTATTGTTTGGTACACATATTAGCCATGTGAGGATTATCATGCAGAAATTGTTTTACGTTGGATAATATGAAAGGATTGTTATTATTCGGTGAACAACAAGGTAAAAACTGTTGTTGTGTTGTAAATAATATAATACATGAAATTATGAAATATACTAATTACTTATTTTAAAGGTCATTTTTGTCTTCAGGTACTTTTATATCATCGTATAGCTAATATACATGTATTCTTATTCTACATTTTAACTCAACATATAAAACGAGAAGCTATGTATGACACCATGACAGACTAACAATACATTACAACGAATAAGCAAACAATTTCAAAAGAAGATTACACAAGTTCTTATACGAATACAGGAAGCGCTAATACAGTGATCAAGGAGCTTATTTCCATTGTTGATATCATAATGAGTGATTAGAAAGAACTTTATACATTAAACATTACATACACATACAGCAGAAATGCTTTTGAAAATGATTTGATGGAACAACGTACAAAATTACAAAAGCAAGGCGTAGTTCTATGCATCTCACCAAGTTACAATCAAGGCCTTCTACTCCTTATTGACTTCGAATTCTTTCTGAGCCGTTCTTGCTACAAATTTTGGGACAAATAGTTGTACCTGCGGTACTACTGCTTATACCGTGATAGCTTCTTGTCTTGACTATTTCTATGGACAGTAGTGCTACAAAATATGAAAATGGTTATTTTTTGTCACGACTCAAAATTCCACTGCATGCGTCGTGATGCACTTAGTCTCTATGACTAAGTAAGCTGATTATAATAACAACTCAAGCCATTTTTTTTTATAGAATTTAATACAAGTGTCAAAACCAACAGTGAAAATAGTGATACAACCTCCCAAGACTGGTAATACTGAGCCACGAACTCTAACCGAATACATGTACTGATCTCAAGGATCGAATATACAATACTATTCGAATAAAAGTTGACAGTACAATAAAATGGAAAGACTCCAAGGAACTGCAACAACCAAGCAACTCTACCTTAAGTCCTTGCTATCAAACTCTAACTCTGTCCGAGTCCGATATCTCCAATATCTGGCTTTGCACAAAAATATGCAGAAGTGTAGTATGAGTACACCACATGAATCAGTACCTAGTAAGCATCAAGACTAATCTAGGTGGAGTAGTGACGAGGTATATTCAAGACACTCACTAGTCTAATAACCGTGCAATATAACATAAAAATAATAGGAAGCTAATAGCAGTGATAACAACAAAAATCAACCAGTGATATAAACAGCAAGGCAACAAGAACATCATAAATATTGCTCAAACGAACAAGGAACACAGATACAACCAATTAATCAAGTCCCTCAAATATACGTCTTTCAAATGTAAGTACTTCAAGTATAAATCTTTTAAATATAAGTTTTTCAGATAAAATTCTTTAGAATATAATCCTTTCAAATGAATATATATATTTCGAACATACTCCCTTCAAATAAATATCTTTCGAATATAATTCTTTCCAATAAATATCCTTCACACTATGATTCTTTCAAATTATGTTTTTGAATATAATTCTTACAAATAAAAGTCACCTTGTGACACCTCATTTCATAATCATAAAAATACGGGTTTCAGCCCAATTTTATATTTCTATCATAACCGCACGGACAACTCACATTCAAAAAATAGCAATATATAAAATTCGCACGTTCAATTTATTTTCAATAAAGTAAAGTTACAATTTTTAAATCAACAAAGAAATGAATTTATTTTTGAAATAGTTTGAGTGAAGAAAATGACATTTCAATTAAAATAAAGCATCTGATAACCTACTAATTTGGATGTAAAACTTATTAAATTAAAACATAATAGTAATTTCTTTTATTTAAAAAAACTCATTCATCGAAAACAAGTACAAACCAAAACAACAAATCCTCAGAGTCTCGTACAAAAAACCAACACAATTCAACTGGAATAAAAAATAAGGGCAATCCCGAGGTATCGTCTCGTAGTCCCAAAAGTAAATGCACGACAGGGGAGCTCCCGAGGTACCACCTAGTTGTCTCAAAAGTAAATATGCAAGACGGGGGAGCTCCCGAGGTACCGCCTCGTAGTCCCAAAAGTAAATATGCAAAACATGGGGAGCTCCCGAGGTACCGCCTCGTAGTCCCAAAAGTAAATATCACATCATAATATAGCTTGCACCTCAAGTGCTCAAATATCACAACCCATCACAAATTGCACATCAAATGCTCAAATATTACAACATGTCACAAATTGCACATCAAGTGCTCAAATATTACAATATGTCACAAATTGCCCGCCGGCCACAACCAATTCCAAAGATACTATAAAATTAATTAATTCCACAGCAATTAGCCCAAGACTCCACACAACGTATATAAAACCTCAAAAACAACAAAAAGATGGAAAAGTAACTCAGCATAGGACAACGCCTTCTTTAATTCAAATTTCCGATAAATATATAATGCCTCTTTTTAAACTTATTTACTTAATTATTTGCAGATAGTAAAATCCATAATATAATTATTTCCGGGGAATATTGAATCAACAAACATAGAGAATTCACATAAAAATTCAAGTAGCAATCACACCAATTTATCATATAAAAACAAATTCGACAAATAAGGATTTGAGGCATGGCAAATAGAGGATTAAATAAATGTCCACAATTATTCAGTTTAATACGTAAAAATGCTTAAGACTTTAAACCAATAAGCTTTTCACATATAAGCCCGAGTACGTGCTCGTCACCTCGCGTGCACAACTTTTTACATTTCACAAATGGCACATAATACTCAATGCCTAAGGGGTAATTTTCACACTCAAGGTTAGGCAAGATTCTTACCTTTATGGATTTAGTCTTATATTCCAAAATAGCCTTATCGCTTGAATTAACCTCCGGACAGCTCAAATCTATCCAAATTAATTGTATAACTTCATTAAAATTCATCGAAAAATTCCGGATAATAAAATGTTGACATAAAGTTTCACATTAAAAAGTCAATCAAAAGTCAATGCAGGCCCCGCCTCTCGAAACCCGACATAATTTTCACGAAATCCAAATAGTCATTCCAGTACGAGTTCAACCATACTAATTTTATCAAATTCCAATAACAACTTGACCTCCAAATCTTAAATTTTCGTTCTTGAAAAGCTTTGCAAAAATCTTTATTTCTTCCATTTAAATCCGAAATAAATGAGGAATATAATGATAGAATCATGAACTATAATCACTTTCGGATATAGAACACTTACCCAATCCATATGATGAAAATCGCCTGAAAAATCGCTTCAATTCGAGCTCAATAGTTCCAAATATGTTAAAAATAGCCGAAACCTCGAAATATAGCTACTGCCATGTATTTACACTTCACAATTGCAAAAAATACTTCGCGATCGTGAAACACAACTTTTTTCAGCCCAAAATGTTCCCTTTGTGCTCGCGAAAAATGCTCCGCGATCGTGAAGAATAAGTGCCCAGTTCTTCCAGATAGCCTCTAGTATAATAGTCATAAAATTTTATACAAAACTCCAAATTCCATATGGGTTAACCTTTTGAAAACTAGACACCAAGGCCAACACTTTTCATGCTTTGCTCATCTCCCAGTTCCTTATATATTGCGAGATATAAGCTGCCAAAGTTAGCCTTGTTCACTACAAATTTCTTCTTCATGATTTCCAAATACATAACATTCTGTCCACAACTACAAATGCCAAATAGTTTGCTTTTCTGAAAATTAGACATAAAGTTCTACAACTTTTATTTTTGGATCATCTCCAAATTTCTTATAGATTACAAGATATAAGCTTCCAAAGTCGGGTCAGTGCAGTAGAACGTTTCCTCTACGCAATCGTGAATGGCCTTCCGCAATCGCGAATCACTGGCCAATATTTTCCATACTCACAGCGATCGCGGTTAATTCCACGAGATCGTATACCACACTACTATATCCAAAAATCAACACCTACAAATGGAATAGAAATGGTCTGAAACCACCTCGAAACTCAGCCGAGCCCCTCGGGACCCCGTCCGAACATACCAACAAGTCTCAAAACATATCACGGACTTAGTCGAGGCCTAAAATCACATCAAACAATGCTAAAAACATGAATCACACCCCAATTCAAGCCTAATGAAACTTGAAATTTCAACTTCTACATTCGATGCCGAAACCTATCAAATCAAGTTTGATTGACCTTAAATTTTGCACACAAGTCATAAATGACATAACAGACCTGTTCCAATTTCCAGAATCGTATTCCGACCCCGATATCAAAAAGTCAATTCTCGGTCAAACTTTTGAATTCCCTTTTTTCAACTTTCGCCAAAATGCTTCAATTTATTATACGGACCTCCAAATCTAATTTCGGACGCACGCCTAAGTCCGAAATCACCATGCTAAGATATTGGAATCATCAAAACTCCATTCCGGAGTCGTTTGCTCAAAAGTCAAAATTCGGTCAACTCTTTTCATTTAAGCTTCAAAAATGAGAATTGTTCTTTCAATCTAATTCTGAATCTTCCAAAAATCAATATCGACTGCAGACGCAAGTCATAATACGTATTATGATTTTCTCGGGACCTTAAGTCGCTGAATGAGGCGTTAATTCTTAAAACGACAAGTCGGGTTGTTATATATTCTCTCTCTTAAAATATACGTTCGTCCTCAAACGTGCCAAGAGTTATTCTGAGGACATTAAATTACTGAGTGTATTCTTACACACATACTCGTGGGTGATTCTACGTCACTGCAATTTAACATGGATCCGATAACACTATCTCAGTTGAGATTATTCCTTTTATCCTCATTTATAAACTTTAAACCCAATTTCTTACACTCCAATAAATTTCAAAAAGGCCTAATTTTTATATTATCACATTGTGTTAATCTCAACCGGCTGTAGCAATTTCTTGTTTACACTCGCACACATCATACATATGCCCATAACCACATCTCTGATCATAATAGCTATTCATAATCAATTATAGCACATGCAATTAATCTCATATTAACCAAAACCTCATTTCGAATTTTCACAACACTGACAGCAACACGCAAGGCATGAAGACCTCATAATTATTTACCCGAATTAACGAGTCACATTTAACACCACCTGAGCACTCATCTTGTAGGCTAAAACTAAATATTCATAGCACGAATATGGATAAATATATACAGAAATACATATAAGAATTTATCAAATAAGCCTAACATGCATGACTCCTTATTAATACTATAGTACAAATTTTAATTTCACAGAGGGAGAATTTAAATACATAAAATTTTCACCACAAGGACCTCGTCCTTATATAACTTCCACCATGGCTTGTAGCTAGTTTTAAATATATCACATCATATAAAAATGCGAGAATCTCGTCCTCAACTTTGAATCACAAGTATTTTTCACATAGTGCCACTGAAATTTCCCATTTCTTGTTCTTCTTTTCATAAATTCCAATAAAAAAATTCACAATGCACAATAAACCCCCATACCAGTAGGGATTATAATTCATAAAATTGAAATTAATTATTTCGAAATCACATCAAAACCCACTATAGTAATGAGTAATAGAGAGTCATTTTTGGACTCATAGCCCTTAATAGTGTACAAAACAAAATGATAGTGTCACGACCCGGACTTCCCACCATCGGGTATCGTGATGACGCCTACTATCGGAGCTATACAAGCCAAATATTTAAAACACCTTTTCTGCTTTCTTTCAACCAATATAATATACGAGACAAAATTTAAGCGGAAGACTTTAAATCTAAAGCAACTGAAAACCAAAAGTGCGGGAGTTAATACACATCACTACCCAAGGTCTGGTGTCACTAGCTCACGGACTACTACAGAATACTACAAACAATGTCTGAAAGGAAATACATCATGTTTGCCTGATACAAGATGAACAAACGAAAAACACGGAAAGGGACTTCGACCTGCGAACGCCAGCTAGGCTACCTCGAGAGTCCATGGACTGAAGATAGCCCCTAGAAGTCCTACTGTTGTGGCCCGTAAGCTGCTCCCTGATCTGTGCACAAAAATGCACAGAGTGTAGCATCAGCACAACCGATCCCATGTGCTGGTAAGTGCCTGGCCTAACCCCGGCGAAGTAGTGACGAGGCTAGACAGGACCTACCACAATTAACCTGTACAGATATATATACAAGTGCAAGAAAACAATAACAAGATAATACAAAGTAAAGCTAGGAGGGGACATGCTATCGGGGAGTAACAGATAAAAATGAAATATCGGAAATAAACAGAAGAAACTCCAATTCCCATGATATATATGTATATATATATATACAGTGGACGGCGCGCCACACGATCCCATAATATCATATATAAGTGGACGACGTGCTACACGATCCCAATTTTCATTTACCATGTGGTAGGCATACCACTCGTTCCCATTTCGTAAAATCATACGTGGACGGCGTGCCACACGATCCCATAATATCATATAAAAGTGAACGGCGTGCCACATGATCCCATAATATCATATATAAGTGGACGGCGTGCCACACGATCCCATAATATCATATATAAGTGAACGACGTACCACACGATCCCATAATATCATATATAAGTGGACGGCGTGCCACACGATCTCATAACATCATATATAGGTGGACGGCGTGCCATACGATCCCATAATATCATATATAAGTGAACGGCGTGCTACACGATCCCATAATATCATTCGGAACATCTGATTTTATAAGGAGAGTCCCATTAGGGAAAATCAACAACATGTCACTCTAACCCAGCAAGGGTACAACTAACAGCCCAAAATATCCCGACAAGGGAGAGTATATATATCGGCCTACACATCCCGGCAAGGGAGTAATCACAACACATTCTCTTTTTAAATCCCTTCTTCCTCAACTAACACATTCATATTCGAGCTAACGCTCCAAAAGTACACCAATCACAATTTTACCTCAACCATTCACATTATATGAAACTCATCAAATAACCAAGGAGATTATGTCACGTTATTCGAATTAAAAGCAATTAAGACTCACGGTCATGCTAGACTCCGGTGCATAGATAACCGTCACCATGCCTATACACCGTACTCCACATTAGCAAGTAGCAAATAACATCCTAATCTTATTCCCTCAAGCCAAAGTTAGAACAAACACTTACCTCGAATGCTCCAAACTCAACTCACGCTTCTAGTATAGCTTTACCTCTTGATTCCACCACCAATCCTCTCGAATCTAGTCATAAGTTACTTAATCACATTAATAATTACTAAATGAATCACTCCCCATGCATGAAAATTTTTTTTACAAGGTTTTTCCCAAAATGGTCAAAAATACCCCCAGACCCACATGGTCGAAACTCGAGGTTCGGACCAAAACCCGGTTACCCATTCTCCCACGAATCCAAATATATGATTTGTTTTGAAATCGGACCTCAAATTGAGGACCAACTTCTCAATTTGTAGAAAACCTAGGTTCCACCCAAAACACCCAATTTCCCCCATAAAAATCTTGATTTGAATTTGAAATCATGTTAAAAGATGTCAAGGAATAAAGAAATTAAGTTAGAAATCACTTACCAATCGTTTTGGAGAAGAAAGTTGTTTGGAAAATCGCCTCTTAGGTTTTAGGCTTTTGAAAAGTGGAAAAATGACTGAAAATCCCAAATATATATATTTTTGCTGGGGGCTGGCGCGGACCGAACAGAAATGCACCGCGACCGCGTGACTGCCAGTGCGGACCGGGCGGAAATGTACCGCGGCCGCGCCGAGGGAGGGAAGAAGTGGGCTCTCTGAACCCACCCAGCGCGGACCGCACTGATTTGGTGCGCGGCCGCGCTGGTCGACCTGGCTACCGACCCTCTGAACCCCCACCATGCGGATCGAACAGAAAAGCACCGCGGCCGCATGGCTGCCAGCGCGAACCGCGCGAAAACGGCCACGGCCGCGCTGGGTCTGCAATACCTGAACCTGCATTTTTTTAAGTCTAAGACCTCTCAGGCCCCACTTAAAACTCACCCGAACCCTCGGGGCTCCAAACCAAACATACATATGATCTTAAAAATATCTTACGGTCTCATTTGTGCGATCAAATCGCCAAAATAACATCATATACATAGAATCAAACCTCAACACACATGATTTTCTTTCAACTTTCATAAAACTCAAATTCCCCATTTTAAGTTCAAAACACGTCATATGACGTCCATTTTTAGCCAAACTTTACAGATAGTGCTTAAAACATATTTAAGACTCGTACCGGGCGTCGAAACCAAAATATGAGCCCGATACCACAGTTTTATTTCTGATCAATTTTCTTCTTCATTTTCCTTAATTAATTTCAGAAAACATTTTCACACAAAAATTCATTTCTTGGGCTTGGGACCTCGGAATTTACTTCCGGGCACACTCCCAAGTCCCATATTTTTCTACGGACCCTCCGGGACCGTCGAATCACAGGTCCGGGTTCGTTTACCCAAAATGTTGACTGAAGTCAATATTATGCATATTAATATCAAAATTCATCAAAGTTTTCACAAAATTCACATATTCTAACATAAAAACTTTCCGGCTACGCGCCCGAACTACGCACACAAATCGAGGCAACTAAAACCGAGGTTTTCAAGGCCTCGAAAGTGCGGAACAAGGAAGAACTACGGTAAAGGGTCATCACAGATAGACATGTGCTAATACCATAAAATTGCCCAACAGGGATAAATATATAAATGGGTCACATAATTACGAAGCTCACCCATAAGTGGGGCGTAATAGGAGGACTCGCCTCGATAATCGGAATTGAATCAAAATAAAAATAGTGCTCCTTTATTAAGAATAAAAATCATACCTGGAACGACACCATCTGGTGTAGCGACCTTAGGCATACCATATCAATTATATCAACGGGTCGGGCCTCCCCCCTCTAGGGCACCCTCTACCCGCCTGTCCTCCACCCATAACTGACTGTGCATGTGAGGTAGTAACTGGAATAGAGCCTGTAGCCTAGGTATTCTGATGAAATTTGCCTCTCTCAAGTTTGAGACAATCTCTCATGATGTGCCTAATATTACCATACTAATAACAACCCCTCTGTAGGTTCGGCTGCTCATACTGAGTTTGTGCTGGATAGATGGAATAACCATTATAGGAACCCCATGCCGGTGGTGCATTAAAAGAATTTACTGGAGCACCCCAAGTATTCTAAAATTATTTCCATGACCATACTGCTACTGAAATGTAGAATTATTAAGGACACGGGAATACCGCAAGTCCCAGCATCATCCCATAAAAATATCCGTTCTTAATCATATACAAGTTTCAGATAAACCTTTCAATACCACATATATACATCGCAGGACAAAATTGATATAATACATGACCCCGCAATCTGATCGTTAATAGTGGACTCCCCTTACTTGGCGCGAAACCATAGGACACAGTCCGATGATCCACAATACTTACCTTTTCCTGCTCGTACGACACTAGTCATAAGACATATCAAGCCATTTATTAGGCGCATGTCATCCTTGTGACAGTCAAAATTGCTTCCTCCAGTGCCTTGACTGCTAGTATGAACCCTTCACTAAATGCAAATCCCATACAAACTACATAGTCTCTAATACCACCAACTATCTTTAGATGTCGTGACCCTACCACGATTGTGACGATTAGGCAACCAAATAAACATTCTTAAGCTTGTATTTATCAACCTGATGTAAGAACCTATTGCACCCCCACGTGCACAACTGAATGATCTCTTGATACTTTCGCATCCTCGATATGGACGACATGTTGTAACAATGGTTGAGTAACCATGTCTCCCTTATATCCCCTCAATAGTATCACGAACCATTGGCGCATAGTTGATACCAAGTGCGCAATTTCATATACGAGTGGATGCAAAAGAACATAAGATATATGCTTCAAGCTAAATAAATATCGCACGATAAGGAATGAAAGAAGTGAAAATTTTTCCTACTAGTTCTGCAGCCTCTCGAAGATAAGTACAGATATCTTTGTACCGATCCGCAAGACTCTACTAAGCTCGTTCGTGACTCGTAGAACTTATGAACCTAGAGCTCTGATACCAACTTTTCACGACTCAAAATCCAACCATATGCATCGTGATGGCACTTAGTCTCTAAGACTAAGTAAGCCGGTCATAATAACAATTCATGCCTTTTTTTTATATAGAATTTAATAGAAGTGTCAAAACCAACAACGGAAATAGTGATACAACCTCAAAAGACTGGTAATACTGAGTCAAGAACTCTAATCGAAAACATGTACTGATCTCAAGGATCGAATATACAATACTGTTCGAATAAAAGTTGACAGTATAATAAAATGGAAAGACTCCAAGTGACTGCGACGACCAAGCAGCTCTACCTTAAGTCCTTGCGACCACACTCTAACTCTGTCCGAGTCTGATATCTCCAATACCTGACTCTGCACAAAAATGTGCAGAAGTATAGTATGAGTACACCACAATTGGTACCCAGTAAGTATCAAGACTAAACTCGGTGGAGAAGTGACGAGGTACAGTCAAGACACTCACTAGTCTAATAACATGTGCAATATAGCATAAAAATAATGGGAAGTTAATAGCAGTGATATAAACGACAAGGCAACAAGAACACCATAAATATTTCCAAACGAATAAGGAACACAAATACAACCAATTAGTCAAGTCCCTCAAATATACGTCTTTCAAATGTAAGTACTTCAAGTATAAAACTTTCAAATATAAGTTTTTCAAATAAAAATCTTTAGAATATAATCCTTTCAAATGAATATATATTTCGAATATGCTCCCTTCAAATAAATATTTTTCGAATATAATTCTTTCTAATAAATATCCTTCACTATAATTCTTTCAAATGATATTTTTGAATATAATTCTTTCAAATAAAAGTCACCTGATAACACCTCATTTCATAATTGTAAAAATACGGGTCTCAACCCACTTTCATATTTTTACGACACCTCGTGCCCATATTTCTATCATAATCGCACGGACAACTCACGTGCCAAAAATATCAATATATAAAATCCGCACGATCAATTTATTTTCAATAAAGTAAGGTTACAATTTTTAAATCAAGTAAGAAATCAACAAAGAAATGAATTTATTTTTGAAATAGTTTGAGTGAAGAAAATGACATTTCTATTAAAATAAAACATCCGATAAGCTACTAATTTGGATGTAAAACTTATTAAATTAAAACATAATAGTAATTTCTTTTATTTAAAACAACTCATTCATTGAAAACAAGTACAAACCAAAACTACAAATTCTCAGAGTGTCGTACGAAAAGCCAACACAATACAGCTGTAGTAAACAATAGGGGAGCTACCGAGGTACCGCCTCGTAGTCCCAAAAGTAAATGCACGACAGGAGAGCTCCCGAGGTACCGCCTAGTAGTCCCAAAAGTAAATATGCAAGACAGGAGAGCTCCCGAGGTACCGCCTCGTAGTTCCAAAAGTAAATATGCAAGATAGGGGGAGCTCCGAGGTACCGCCTCGTAGTCTCAAAAGTAAATATGCAAGAAAGGGGGAGCTCCCAAGGTACCACTTCGTAGTCCCAAATGTAAATATCACAGCATAATACAACTTGCACCTCAAGCACTCAAATATCACAACACATTACAAATTGCACATCAAGTGCTCAAATATTACAACATGTCACAAATTGCACATCAAGTGCTCAAATATTACAACATGTCACAAATTGCCCATAGGCCACAACCAATTCCAAAGATACGTCAAAATCAATTAATTCCACAACAATTAGCCCAAGGCTCCACACAACGTATATAAAACCTCAAAAATAACAACAAGGATAGAAAAGTAACTCAGTATAGGACAATGCCTTCTTTAATCCAAATATCTGATAAATATATAATGCCTCTTTTTAAACTTATTTACTTAATTATTTGAAGATTGTAAAATCCATAACATAGTTATTTTCGGGGAATATCGAATCAACAAATACAGAGAATTCACATAAAAATTCAAGTAGCAAACATACCAATTTATCATATAAAAACAAATTCGACAAATAAGGATTTGAGGCATAGCAAATAGAGGATTATATAAATGTCCACAATTATTCAGTTTAATATGCAAAAATGCTTAAAACTTTAAACCAATAAGTTTTTCACATATAAGCCTGAGCACGTGCTCGTCATCTCGTGTACACGGCTTTTCACATTTCACAAATGGCACATAATACTCAATGCCTAATGGGTAATTCCTCTACTCAAGGTTAGGCAAGATACTTACCTTTACGGAGTTAGGCCGATATTCCAAAATAGCCTTCTCGCTTGAATTGACCTCCAGACAGGTCATGAACATTTTCACTACTGTACTTATACATCTCCATACACTTTTTTTATAATTATATATATATATAATTGTACCTTTTTGAATAAAAGTGTATAAGCATCTCTCACGAACTTTTTGTACGATTTTCACTTATAATTCTTGTATAAAACTAGACCAAATCTCCATCAATTGACTTCAAACTTTGTATACAGCCTACTTAGACTATTTCTAATAAGTTCAAACAATACCCACTCCAAATTTCGCGCAAAATTGTATTCGAAATTTAACAAGCATAACATTAAAAGAGATGAAATTTTAGGTTTCTCGCGTCTGTTTTTGCGTTTTTGTAGCTGTGATAGATACGTATAAACTTGAGGAAAAAGGAGAATGGAAACTCACGGATATTTCACCGCATGAATATATAGAGAATAAAATAAACGAAAAAGAAATTCGGATCTAAGCTTATTGATATTTGGCTACACATTTGCAAATTTATAACTGGGCTAAAATACTGCAAGGTTAGCTTATGGAATGCATTATATACACACAAAATATTCCGTTTTTAATATAAACACACACGTATAGTATTGTACTTACTTTTTTTTTTTTTAAGCAAAGTGTCATATGAAACCGTCTAGTTATATCATACATTCATGTGCTTACTGATCCTGAGTAGACTTTGCAGGAGAGGTCATTAATTGGACGGATATTAAATAAGCCTCTATAATACAGTTCTAACTTCTATATAAGGAGAGAGATCTTTAAGAGAAGACGACAGAGGAAGAACAAGGTGGCCAAAACTACAAGTACTTCAATTTGCGAGGAATAAGTATTACATAATATATGTATAACTTACACTATATAATATGTGTATAACCAGTTAATGATGTAGAGATTCCAAAAAAAAAAAAAAGGAAATGCAAGTTGAAAGAGAAAAATAAGTATCACACTGTCATTAGTAGAACAAACGTGTATACTTATCTCTAGACAGAGGCGGACCCACCTTGTGGGTTAAGGGGTCACGGGATCCCGCTAGCCTCGGCAAAAATTCCGTATATATATCTATACATATATATGGGACCCCTTAAATAATTTACTTGTGCCCCCAAATATAAAATGTTGTACGGGAGAAGTGGTGTTCCGCGCTAAAGTTCCCTGCTTAGCTTGATGGACGCGTGATCGAAACCAGCTTCCGCTTTTCTCCTCCTCTCTATTTTAGTTCTTACTTTTTCTTCTATTTTATATTTTAATTCTTTGAATACAAGGTAATTTATAGTTAGCAAATTACTTTATTTTATACTTTTATATTTTTTTGGAATTTAATTATAGTTTAGCTCTAACACATAATAGTCTACTTAATTAATTTTTCTTTTTCAAATTCCTCCCTTAAAATTAAAACCCTCAAATTGATTATTAACATGCCCTTAATATTGATTTCTTTAGTAAGTTTTTGATAATTTAAAGTTTGAACGTCCTTTTGATCACTAACCCCTTCTTTAATTAAAACTAGAAATTTTAAAGTGTGAGACATGCTTAATCAAATACCTTCCTTTTTTATAGCACCCATTTTGACTTTATTTTGTTTATATTTGGATGATAAGTCATCATAATCATTAAGTTTTAAAAGAGTTTCACATCGAATTTTATCGTTAGTAATTAACATACAGTGATGTCACCGTTGTACTTAAATCCTGGGTCCGCCTCTGTCTCTAGACCAATTGTTCCATGCGAATCTATTTGGCTGCACATGTGCCTTAGCCTATGGAGTGTCGTCAAGTTCAAGTGATGAACTCCTTGTCAACATGTGCTTGTGCTCCTTGGGGGTGGGGGTGGGGGACTTTTGCACGAAAGGCCATTAATTGGACGGTTATTAGATGTAATAGAGTTCTCTATAGAAGCAAAGGCTTTTAAGAGAAGACAGAGGAAGAACAAAACTACAAAGACTTTATTTTGCGAGGAAGAAGCTGTACAAAACCATGGCTTCTAAACCAGGCATTCTTACTGAATGGCCATGGACATTTCTTGGAAATTTCAAGGTACTATTTCTTGGATTCCCCAACTATTTTCCACGTTTCTTTTGCAGTCAAAACATCAGGAGGTCAGGTAAGATTGCGTACGATAGACCCTTGTGGTCCGGACCTTCATAGCGGGAGCTTAGTGCACCGAGCTGCCCTTTTTTTATTTTATTTTTTATATTCGAGAGCATGTGGCTTTCTTGATGTATCTTAACAATTTGTTTATCTTCTTTCTTCTACGGTATTGCTCTGACTTTTGCAGTCCAACCTATGTCTTTGTTTCGTTTTTCATGTTCTTTTCCTTCTTTCTTTGGAAAAATGGAGTATTACTAATATGGAGCTAGGGAGATGTACGGTTGGCCAAAAGAGAAACTAAAGAGAGAAAAGGAATTCTTTTGAGCTTAATTTTCCCCCTACAGATTTAATAAATGTGACATGTTCCAGGAAAATATGCCTTTCTTTTAATAAGAGTAAGTACGTAGTTAGTGTTTTAAGAAGTTCTACGGAATAATTGCGGTCTTTTGGAATTCTCTCATAGTATTGGCAACTCATTACCTTTTGTATCTTTTTCTTTTAAAGGTTTATGTAACTAATTAGCTTCATGCAACGCTACTTCTTTGTCATGAATCTTTTTTTCCCCCTTAAAGTATGAAGTTATTATATCTAGGATTCTGCTGACTTTTTACAATGTAAATGTCTGGGATGAAGTACTTGGTTTATGCACCATTTGTGGGTCATAGCATATACACATACTTTACGAGCAAAGATGAAAGCCAGAGGGACGTTGTATACATAATTATACTCCCACTCCTACTATCGAGAGTGATTCAAAACCAGATATGGATATCTCTATCTCGCTACAGGACTGGCTTATCATTCCCATCATCACTCCTCCATTGTTACTGAGCCCATCACTTGTAAGTTGTCCTCTCAAAAACGTTTTTTATCATTTTTCTATATTTGTGATGAGGACTTACAACGTACTTATTGTATTTAATTTGGCAGCTGTAATTCATCCATTTGCTGAGCACTTATCATATTTCACGCTCTTTGCCATACCATTGCTCGCAACTGTATTCACTGGGACTGTCTCTATAGCTGCAGTTGGTGCTTATGTCACCTATATTGATTTCATGAACAACATGGGTCATTGCAACTTTGAGCTCTTTCCTAAGTGGATGTTCTCTGTATTTCCCTTTCTCAAGTACTTGATGTATACGCCCTCGTGAGTTTTCTTCGCCCTATATTTCAATGATTTTAATTCTATGCAATATATTTGGCACAATCAAGTCATTTATAAGTTAATTATAACTATGACATTTTGTAATAAGCAATGTAAAATTCCTATAAATTATTGGGCACGTTAGTGATCACTGAAGTTTTGTATTTGAGAAAATTTTGTTTGTTGTTTCGCCACTAAAATCAATTCTGTTGATGGCATCTACAGTATCACTCATTACATCACACTCAATTCAAGACAAATTATTCTCTTTTCATGCCAATGTATGACTATCTGTATGGTACAACACAAGTACTCAGATACATTGTATGAAAAGTTACTTGAAAGGGAAGCTGAATTGCCTGACGTGGTGCACCTAACACATATAACAACGTAACCCCTGAATCCATCTACCATCTTCGACTAGGGTTTGTGTCATTGGCCTCGAAGCCTCACACCTCTAAGTGGTATTTCTGGTTAATGTGGCCAATCACACTATGGTCTATAATGATTACTTGGATTTATGGGCACACATTTATTGTCGAGAGAAATTTTGTTCAAGAATCTCAAGTTACAAACTTGGGCTATCCCAAAGTATCGCATACAAGTAAAGAAATATTATTCTAGATTGTTTTCATATTTTGGATCCGGCAATTATTTATCCTGATTCTTGATTTTGTTGCAGTACTTTATGAAATGGCAAAGAGAGACTATTAACAATTTGATCGAGGAAGCAATCATGGAAGCAGATCAGAAAGGCATAAAAGTTTTGAGCCTTGGATTCTTAAATCAGGCAAGTCAAAGTATGTCTAAAAAGATTTAGTCATCCTTAACGTGTAAAAAGATTTAAAGAAAATTCACCCCTCACTCGATATCAAGGGCTGTAGGCTGAACCAAAATGAGCAGCTGATGCTTACGCTTTCATGCAAATGTAACTTTCTAGGAAGAGAAGCGGATGGTGAACTTTACATAAGGAGAAATCCTCGGCTGAAAGTGAAGGTGGTTGATGGAAGTAGCCTAGCTTCTGCTGTGGTCGTAAATTCAATTCCTAAAGGAACTTCCCAATTTGTCCTTCGAGGCCATTTATCCAAAGTTGCTTACTCTATTGCCTTAGCCTGCCAAGGAGGAATTCAGGTATATTTGATTATTAATCTACTCAACAATATTCGTTTTCCCTTCTCTCGTTTTGAATGTAACTTTTGTATATAAGTTGTCGCGTTAGACGAAGAAGAGTACAAGAGACTTAACACAAAGCTAACCCCTGAGGCTGCAACTAAGTTGGTCCTGTCGAAATCTTATAATGTTTCAAAGGTATAAACCAATATAAATCCAAAAGTATATTGTCCTGAATCTTGATAATTCGTAACAATCAAAAGAGGTTCTTGATTATGCTGCAGATATGGCTAGTAGGGGATGGATTGAGTGAAGATGAACAATTGAAAGCACCAAAAGGAACATTATTCATTCCTTTTTCACAATTCCCACCAAGGAAAGCTCGCAAGGATTGCTTCTATTTCACCACCCCAGCTATTATTACTCCAAAACATCTTGAAAATGTAGACTCTTGTGAGGTTAGAGACGGTTATGCAATATCTTTAGTGATGTTTTATACTTCAATACCACACAAGATGGGGGAGGTGATTTTTGTGGTGTCTAATTTTTCGCTTAAACTGATTATGGAAGGACCTGGTTCTTCTAAGTGTTCCTTAACCTACTATTACAGAAATAGTAAATGCGGAAAGTAAAGAACACAAGTATTTTACGTTGAAAACACCTAGCTCAAAAGGTGAAAAATCTACGACCTAATTTCCAGTAGGATTTTTTCAAACTCTCCACTAAATCACTAAGCCAACTGTATTTACAAAAACTCTTTTGTAAACCTAGGACTAACTCTAATCCCGTTGTAGCAAACATCCTCTAACTGTTGCGATAACTTCAAATTAACTCTAACTTGAATACTCTAAATACCTATTACAATTGCCTCTAGATAAAGCTGAGAGGTACAATATGAAAACACCTACTACATCTGAACTAGAATAAAAGACAAACACTTGGAACTGGTTCTTCTATCTGGTTCATGTAGCTTCAGGTTTGCACACTTGAATCTCACACACGAACTGCTTGCAAAATGCCTTGCTATTATGCTCTCAATTCCTATTTAACTTCTGCGTTTGTGCATACATGTAAAATGAGAACATCCTACAATATATAGATTTAGTAGATGAAGAAATAACTGGAGTTCTAATGCTACTCTTCCTTGGTGGAAGAGTCAACTTCTAACTCCTTCCCTATCTTGGATAATGTTCTATTTGAGTAAGGAGTCCTTATCCTTATCAATTATGCAACATTTTCGATCAGGAGATATATCAAATATACCAAGTTAAGTTTACCTTCTTCACGTGCATCCCACATGCTTGAATCTGCCCGTCTTTAGGCACCTGAGTAATGGACCTGGTTCATGCCTGAGCTTTCTTTGTCAATCTTCAAAACTAACTTTCACTTGGGCCAACAAATTCCCCCTTTTGATGATGACGAACTCTATGCTTTACATAAGCTTAGGCTCTACTTCAACTTAACTCGACATCAACACAATGTTAGAAAATATTTTCCTTTTTATCACTTATCATGAAGGACCAGGTTCATTAGGTTATAAACATCATTGTTCAAAGCTAAACATTTCTTTTCTTGTTTAAAGCACAACCTATTTTCCCACATTTGGCATCATCGAAAAGTTGCATAAAAATTGTGCAATACCCAGATTTTAAAACTTACTCATGGCCACTGAGGCTATCCCAAATGCAATCATGGATTAATCATCATTGATCAAGCTAAGAATTTCAACTATCAAAGAAATATAAACAGATAGTTAGAGCAAAAACCAGCAGATTTTATTGATTTCATTGATAGGTGATATGATTCTTCCACAAAGCATAAAAGGAAATAAAAATACTGAAAACATGAGCAAATAGAAAAATATCCTGAACTGGGTCACTGAAGGAACTACACCAGGCTAGGAAGTTAAGGCTTGGAAGAGCTAGGTGTTGCGTTATTGGCTTAGAGAAGTTTCAGCATGTCTTGAAGAATTCCATCATTCTTCTCCTTTTCCTTTGCAAGTTTAGTTCTGAGAGCATCTCTCTCAGATTCTACCTCAGCCAATCGTATATTCAGCCTTGTTATCTCATCCTCCTTTGCCTTACTCTCCTGCGCCAAGGATCTGACCTTACTATTAACTGGTGCCTTCTTGGATGAACCAGGTTCATCAGGAGTGACAAGGACCTCATAGTCACAAGCAATCAGAGTTTTGCCCTAAAGTAATCTTTGCTTGTAGCCACTTCTCATTTTTTCAGAGGCACCTTAAAATGTGCTAGCACAGCTGTGAGAATGAAGCCATAGAGAATGGAATGAAACTTAGTTCCATTGACAACCCTGTCAAGAAGCTGGATTACGAAACCAGACCAGTTAATATGTGTCCCACCATCCAAACACTGCATCGGTACCAAGTCCATGAAGTTGGCAATGTGCCTCCTTTCCTTCCTTGGAAGAACACATTTGATGACAAATTCAAATAACACCTTGTGATATGGTGTCATTGCACTCTTGTACACAGCCTTGGGTTGAGTTTTCTCCTTATGATCACTGAATTTTCTAATGATTTCAAGGGCAGTAGGAAGATTTTCTAGGCTTGGCCACTTAAGCTTTTTGTAGTCGTTGTACCCCTCAGCAGATACACCTAGAATTTCACCCAACTCCTTCATATCAAAAGAGATTTGTACCCCTTTCACAAAGCTGGTAACCCTTCCATCCTTCACCACAACATTCGCCATAAACTCAACTATTTCATCCCTAGCCAACCTGCCATCCATCTGAAGGACTATGTCCTTCCAGCCTTGCACTTCTAATTTTTCCAACAGCAGCACCATCCCTTCCTCCTCCAAATCCTTGAGGAGTCTGACCTTCAGAATAGTTCTTTTTCCAAACTTGGCCATCTTGTCCACTTCACAGTCTGGTTCATCATCCTCTTCTCCACTCCATTCCTCTTCTTCAAAAATTTGTACTTGTTTGGGTTTCACAGCAGACGTGGTCCTCTTTGCCATGGAGGATGGTTTAGCAGACTTAGAAGTAGACTTCTTAGTGGAAGTCTTGGCTTTCTTGAGATTTGGAGCCTGAACCTCCACTTCAGCATTGTCATCTTCATCTTGATGGACCAGGTCCATCTCATCCACAACAACAGCCTCAAAAGGCTCTCCCACTTGCTTATTCCCTTTATCCATCAGTTTCTTTTTACTTTCTGTTAATGTTTTTTGCATCTCTTCCTCATTCTGCTTCAACGTGCTTCTTGTGTCTCTTCCTCTTGTGGGAGGAATTTCAATAGGGTCAGAAAGAGCATCCTTCCTTTTCTTGTTAGCTCTTGTTGTGCTAGGGGTCTTTGTTGTAGGAGTTCTCCTTTCCTTAGGGTTATAACTGTCACCTACCTTTTTCAAAAAATCTGCTAGGGTTTCTCCAACGGATGAACTAGGTTCATCTGTATGCTTTCCAAGATTAACCAGCCCTTCAGTGGCTTCTCCTGATTCATTTCCCCTTATTTTCTTGCCACTTTCCTCCACCTTTTCTGACTTTGCTCAACAGATAGCCAATCGACCAGTTTCAGAAGTGGGTGAAGAATCAGCCACTTCTTTCCCTTTTCCCCTCTCATCACTTCGCACACCCTCACTCTCCTTTTCTTTTTCTCTTTTATTTTTACCCCCTCTCCTTCTGGACTCAGGCATTTCCACATCCACCACAGACCCAACTAATATAAATCTATTTTCTAAATTTTTAGCCAAATCAGAGATGACCTTAGTAGAAGGGTTTGGAACCGATGTTACCTTCTTAGAGTCGAAAGACCCAGTTTCTTCCCCCTCAGTCATAGCCTCGAAAGAGTCATCAGAATTTTGGGGTTCTTGGTCTTGACTTGCCTGTAACTGCGCGTTTAATTTCCTTGAAAGCGCACCTGTAGCCACGGTTTTTCGAGCAAGCATTTTTACTCGTCGTCTCCTGGGTTGAAGGATAGTAGAAGATTAGTAACATGGTGGGGGTGTACCAGGGTTATCATCAGGGTTAGTCATTTTTTTTGATTCTGTAAGGAAGGAGATGGGTAGGTTGAATTTTGGAAGAAGAGAGAAGAGAAAAATTTCGGCAGTTTTGGGAATTATGAAAGAATGTGAGGGGTGATGATGAATGATTTAAAGGAAGGGGTAATTAATGAGTAACGACAGGTTTAGCAGTCAATTATAAGTCTAATCAAACTGAAATTTCAGTTTTGAATAGAAGGTTGAGACTTCCCTAGAAACTAGGTGATTTAATTTGGGTGGGAGTCTTTGAATGGAACTGGTTCACTTATTGGATAATTTCAAAAAAGAAATAGCTTAGGTAGGACTCTGCTCATGATTCAAATATTATTATTTCAAAATATGCAGAGTGTAAAAAGCATACCGTGCTATCTTGATAAACCGGGTTCTTCACTGATAATTCTCTTGTGTAAGCCTAAATTTGCAAAAATAGAGGAAATATCACTAGAGATTAATGAGTCATTTTAACACATGGAACAAGAGTATATTATTGAAAGTATGAGACTGAGCAAGATTTAATCTACTTATGTACAATTTACAGACTTTCTAACCAAAAAAAATATTTTCATTTTTTCCTGTTTAACCTTGAACTGGCCTTTTTTAGGTGATCTTAATCATCCCTAATTCCAACCTGTTCCTCTTAAAGTGATCTCTACTTTAGGCTTTTGTGGAGATGTCAGCAATTTGCTTGTTAGCAGCACAAAATTCCATAGTAATCAAGCATTTCTCATAGTTGTCCCTCAAAAAATGATGTCTAACATCTATGTGCTTAGTTTTCTTATGATGGACCGGATTCTTTGTTATACTTATTGCACTAGTGTTATCACAAAAATAGGGATACAACCAACATCAATTCCAAAGTCCAATAATTGCTCTTTGATCCACATCAATTGGGCACAACATAAAGCAGCAACAACATACTCAGTTTCAGCAGTAGATAAGGCCACTGAATTTTGCTTTTTGGTAGACCATGACATAAGACATGAACCAAGAAAGTGTGTCATACCTGAGGTGTTCTTCCTATCCACAAGGAAACCTGCATAATCAGTGTCAACATATCTCACTAAGTTAAAATTACTACCTTTTGGATACCAAATGCAAAGGTCAGTGGTGCCTTTTAAGTATCTCAATATTCTCTTGACAACAGTCAAGTGGGACTCCTTTGGATTTGCCTGAAATCAAGCACAAAGATCTACACAGAAAACAATGTCAAGTCTGCTAGCAGTAAGATACAAAAGTGAATCAATCATTCCCCTATACAACTTCTGATCAACAGATGAACCAGGTTCATTTATATCCAATTTTGTGGCTGTTGCAATAGAAGTATCGATTACCTTTGATTCTTCCATTTTAAACCTTTTAAGTAACTCTTTCACATATTTCTGCTGATGGATCAAAGTTCCATTTGAGTTTTGTTTAATTTGTAAGCCTAAAAAGAAATTAAGCTCACCCATCATACTCATTTCAAATTCACTCCCCATTAGTTTAGCAAATTCCTTAGTTTATCAGTAGTTGCTCCAAAGATTATGTCATCAACATATATCTGTACTACTAGAAGATCTTTACCTTTTTCCTTTAAGAATAGAGTGTTATCGATTTTACCTCTCTTGTAGTCATGCTAAAGCAGAAATTTTGATAATCTTTCATACCATGCTCTAGGAGCTTGCTTGAGCCCACAGAGTGCCTTGTCAAGTTTGTACACATGATCATGACTCTCCTTGCTTTCAAACACTAGAGGTTGCTTGACAAACACTTCTTCTTTCAAGTAGCCATTGAGGAAGGCACTCTTGACGTCCATCTGGTGAAGAGTGAATTCTATGTAAGTAGCAAAGTTTATGAGGAGTCTTATTGCTTCCAACCTTGCAATTAGAGCAAAGGTCTCATCATAGTCTATACCCTCCTCTTGGCTATATCCTTGAACCACCAATCTTGCCTTGTTCCTTGTAACTTTTCCATCTTCATCAAGTTTGTTTCTGAAGACCTATTTGTGCCAATTACTAATCTGTCCTTGGTTCATGGAACCAGATGCCAAACTTGACTCCTTTCAAATTGGTTGAGTTCATCTTGCATTGCATTTACCCAGTCTGTATCCTACAAAGACTCAACAACATTTTTAGGTTAAATAAGAGATAAGAAAGCATCAAAAGCACAAAGATTCTTTAATGAAGATCTGGTTTTAATTTCAAAGGTTGGATCAGTAATTAAGTTCTTAATGGGATGAGAACTTTGGTACTTGTAAGGTTTTATAACCAACTGGCTTCCTCTTGATGTTTCTCCAATGTTTTGTTGCTGAGGAACATGTTCATGGGCAGGTTCCATCGAGGTATGAGATTCAGTTCCTCTTTGTTCAGTTCCCCCTATCAGGTTGCCCTGAGTAGAAGAACCTATTCCATCGCATGTTCTTTCTTCTGGTGCAGCTTCAGCATAAGGTATGATTTCATTTAAATTTCTTACCAGCCCAATTGCTTCATCTTCATGTTCCTGTCTCTCAGAAAGAATGTTAGTTTCATCAAAAACCATATGTACACTTTCTTCTACACACATAGTTCTTTTATTGTATATCTTGTAAGCTTTACTATGTGAAGAATATCTCAAGAATACTCCCTTATCACTTTTGGGATCAAACTTACCTAGGGAGTCTCTACCATTGTTGTGCACAAAGCACTTGCATCCAAATGCCCTAAGATGGGATATATTTGGTTTTCTCCCTTTAAGTAACTCATAGGGAGTCTTCTCTATAAGAGGTCTAGTCATGCACCTATTGATGATATAGCATGCAGTATTTACAGCTTCTAGCCAGAAGCTATGAGCCAGTTTACTAGAAAGAAGCATAGTCCTAGCCATATCTTCAAGTGTCCTATTCTTTCTTTCAACTACTCAATTTTGTTGTAGAGTCCTAGGAGCAGAAAAATTATGATTTATACCATGCGCGTCACAAAATTCAGCAAATTTAGCATTTTCAAATTTAGTTCCATGATCAGACCTAATTGATGCAAGTTGATTACCTAGTTGTTTCTCCGTTTTTCTAACAAAAGAAGTGAACAAGTCAAATGCTTCATCTTTAGATGTCAAAACAATGTCCAGGTAAACCTAGAGTAACCATCAACAATCACCATCACATATCTTTTACCACTTCTACTTAATGTTCTCATTGGACCACAAAGATCCATATAGACCAGTTACATCGATCTTGTGGTGCTTATCACTTTCTTGCATTTAAAGGAGGATCTTACCTGCTTCTCCTTGCACAAGCCTCACAAACTTTATCTTCCTTGAACTTGATGTTAGACAGTCATATCACCAGGTATTTGGAGACTAATTTGTTGAGTTGACTTAGACTTGCATGTACAAGTCACTTGTGCCACAAGAGGGGATCATTGTCCAACATACTTAAGCAAGTGAGTTCATTTTCTGAGACTGTAGACAGATCTACAATGTAAATATTGTTTACTCTTTTTCCCTGCAAAACAATCTTGTCAGTGGTAAGATTTATCATAAAACATCTGGTAGAGATGAATGCTACCAAGTTATCTCTATCACACAGTTGTGATACAATGATTAGACTGTATTTCAAGCCATCTATCAAGTAGACATTTTCAATAGAGTGAGAGCCTGTCTTACCTACCTTTCTAACCCCAATGATCTCACCTTTCTTTCCATTTCCAAAGGAGACATTACCTCCTTTGAGGTCCTCAAGTAAAAGGAACTGGTTCATGCTTCTTGTCATGTGCTTTGAGCAGCCACTATCCATGTACCATATTTGGTTGTTCCCCTTCACTTGGACCTGCAAAAGGAAATCAGGGGTAAGTCTTAGGAACCCAAACTAGTTTGGGTCCCTTTCTATAGGCAAAAGGGTGAATCAAATTCTTTTTGGCCCATCTTGGCAGTCTACTTTCCCTTGAACAAATATTTTATTCTTTTGACTAGTCTTTTCTTTTGCATTACATTCACTTTTGTAGTGACCAGTCTTACCACAATGTGTGTAGATTTTGTTCTCAAGAAGTATAAGGTACTTGCTTTTGGGATCCCACTTAGGTGCAGGGATCCCGTAGCCAAGTCCTCTCTTATTGCTACTGTGGTGTTCTTGTAGCCATGAAAGTGCATCAGAGGACCTGTTCCATTTACAGGTTCTGTCTAACTCGTTTTTGAACTTGCTTAGAACCTATTTTAGAACTCTTATATGCTCATCTCTTTTGTACAACTCATCTTTTATTTTTCCTAGGTTTTCTTCTAAAGTGAGTTATGTATGATCAACTTTCCTTTTACCTGTTCCTAATTTCAGTTTTAGATTTTCATATCTAAGCTCTAGGAAAAGGGTGTCAAGTTCAAGAACCTGATTCTTTAACTCAGTATTTTTACTTTCACTTTCACTAGCCCTAAGTTTTAGATTTTTGCACTTAGATTTCAAGATTACACATTCCTTAGATAGATGTTCCTTTTCATTGTTTATGACCTCGAATTCATCAATGAAATCTAGAATTAACTCAGATAGCCTTTGTTTAGACAAAAAACTTAATCTTGTCTTTGAGATGAATTATACTTACCTCAGATTCCTCATCGGATTCTCCAATTGCCATAAGTGCTTGTTCATCTCCATTGTCATCCTCTGAATCCTCATCTGAGCTTTCTCCCCCGGCAGCAACCATGGCCTTTGTTGATCATTTGTTCTTCTTGGGATGAATCTGTTCCTTCTTCCTGTTTCTTCATTCAGCTCTTTTCTTCTTCCATTCAATTTCTCACTGAGGACAGTTTTTGATGTGGCGATCAGTCTTCCCACACTTGTAGCAGCCCTCGTTGGTCTGTTTTTCAGGAGCTCTTGGTTTGTTGTAGCTTGCACCTCTTAAGGAACCCTTTCCTATCATTAGATACTTCTTAAAGTCTTTTGTGATCATAGTCATTTCATCCTCTTCTAGATCAGCACCTTCAGTGATTCTGAGTGCCAAACTACTTTCCTTCTTGGGGTGCATCCATCTTCATGGTTTACCTTCTAAGTTCATAGATAGTGAAATTTCCAATTAGCTCATCCAACTTAAGAGTGTCAATGTTCTTTGATTCATGAATTGCAGTGATTTTGCTTTCCCAAGTGACTGGCAGAACCCTTGTCAAAATTTTCTCAACTTTGTCTTCTTCAAGAATAAACCTTCCAAGAGACTTAAGTTTATTTGTTAGTGTGGTGAACCTTGTATACATATCTTGGATGGTTTCGCCTTCCTTCATAGTAAAATTATCATATTGATAATACAACAATGTTCCTCTGGACCTCTTCACTTGAGGTGTTCCTTCATGGGCCACTTGCAAAGTGTCCCAGATTTCCTTAGCAGTTGTACAACTTTGAATTCTAATGTACTCATCTGGACCAAGTCCACACACAAGCCATTTCTTGGCCTTAGCATTCTTTTCCCATATCCTCAAGTCCTTAGCATTGCAGTCAGCTCTTATTTTTGTCATATCTACTCCTTCAGCATTCTTATTCATGGTAGCCAGGGAACCATCAATGACAATGTCCCATTGCTCATAGTCTTCTCCGAGGATGTGATCTCTCTTCCTGTTTTTCCACTAAGAGCAGTACTGGCCATTAAAGAGTGGAGGCCTAGCAGTGGATTGCCCTTCCCAGTTTTCAGATGGTGCACTCATCTTGATCTGTTCCTAAGGTGTTAGCCTCTTCAAGGATAACCCGATCTGATACCAATTGATGTTTTATATTTCAATAGCACACAAGATGGGGGGAGGTGATGTGTGGTGTCTAGTTTTTTGCTTAAACTGATTATGGAAAGACCTGGTTCTTCTAAGTGTTCCTTAACCTACTATTGCCGAAATAGTAAATGCGGAAAGTAAAGAACACAAGTATTTTACGTGGAAAACACTTGGCTCAAAAGGTAAAAAAAACCATGACCTACTTCCCAGTAAGATTTTTCCAAACTCTCCACTAAATCACTGAGCCAAAAACTACATTTAAAAAAACTCTTTTGTAAACCTAGGACTAACTCTAATCCTGTTGTAGCAAACAACCTCTAACTGTTGCGACAACTTCAAGTTAACTCTAACTTGAATACTACTGAGTACCTATTACAATTGCCTCCAGATAAAGCTAAAATGTACAATATGAAAACGCCTACTACAACTAAACTAGAATAAAAGACAGACACTTAGAACTGGTTCTTCTATCTGGTTCATGTAGCTTCAGGTTTGAACACTTGAATCTCACACGAACTGCTTGCAAAATGCCTTGCTATTTTGCTCTCAATTCCTGTTTAACTTCTGCGTTTGTGCATACCTGTAAAATGAGAATATCCTACAATATATAGAGTTAGTAGATGAAGAAATAACTAGAGTTCTAATCAGTGGCGGCTCAATGATATTTGTGACCTAAAGCCAAATTTCAATGAGGGGCCCTAAGATTTTTGTTGTAGAAGAAAACTTATAAATTTATTTGAAATTTATTTTTCTAGCTTTTTGAGATGCAAAATTATATTTATAATCGATTTCTTCTAATAATTCTTTTTTAATTGATAATATAGCTAATCCATTTAATATCTCTTGAGACATTGTTGATCTTAACTAAGATTTTATTAATTTTAATTTTGAAAATTTCTTTCCGCTGAGGCAACTGTTACTGAAATTGTTAACATTATTCTATAAGCAATATAAGCATTTGGAAAAGAATCAAGTCTTTTTATATGATTAAATATATCGATTAGAGTATCATCTTCTACATGAATTATTTCCCTTATAACTTTTAATTAAGAAAATAAGTCTAAACCATCAATATCAAAAAGACTATTATGTTTCAAAGAACATTCAAGGTTAAGACAATTTTTCTTTAAGTTCTCATCATCTAGAGATCTCAATTTTTTGCCACCAAATAGGAAACCAAAAATATTTTCATACGCTTCAAATTGTTCAAATCTAGTTTGAAGTGAAAAAATAGCTTGCTCTGCTATGTATAAGAAGTAATCAACTCTAAAAGATTCTTCAAGAGACTTTGTAATTTCATTATCAACATTCTCATCAAATTGTTTCTTTCCATATATTACATGTTTATTACGAAATTCAGATTCTATATTCAACTCATATGCAATTTCCTTAGCAGAAATCATCGCAGTTGCAAATCCTTCTTCTCTATATTTTTTGAAAAAAGAAATCAAACCCCTAAGTTGATCTATGGCAACATCAATATGCATATCTTTTGATTGTAAATGTTTGCTAACTGAATTAACTGCAAATAGTATATCATACCAAATAGTCATACCCTCTCATAAGTTGCTAAACTACTAGCTTCACTTTTAGTTTTTGGATCCTCACTAACTTCTACTAATTTCAATAAAGCATTTCTTATTTGTGGAGTTTGAAATCGTATTGCTTTAATACTTTCAATACGACTTTCCCAACGCGTTTGTGATAATGATTTAAGAGTTAGGCAGGGTATATTATCTTTTAAAATTTTCCATCGCTTAGTAGAAGAAGAAAATAGTGAATTTATGTGTTGTACTAATCCAAAAAATGATATAGCTTTGGTACAAGAATTAACCATATCACAAAGTACCAAATTTAGATTATAACAACCACATGGTGTATAAAATGATCTAGGACTTATGTCGAGTAGTCCTTTTTGCACTCCTTGGTGTTTTCCCTTCATATTGGATCCATTATCATATCCTTGTCCTCTTAAACTATCAATATCAAGTCTGATATTTTTTATCTCATCTACAATAACTTCAAAAAAACCTTTTCCACTTGTATCATCCACTTTTAAAAACTCTAAAAAATATTCAGTAATTTTTACTGGAGTTACAATGATGTCGACACTCCGTAATATAAAAGACATTTGTTCTTGATGACTTGCATCTGGAGTGCAATCAAGTATGATTGAGAAGTACTTTGTTTCTATAATTTTGTCAATAATTTTATTCTTAATTTCGCTAGCTAATAAATTTATCAATTCATTTTGTATATTATGTCCAAGGTAATGATTATGGATTTCATTATGCTTAATTCGAAGAACATGTTCATGCATGATTGGATAAAATTCTGCAATCATTTCAATTAGACTCAAAAAAGTTCCGTTACTTTCTTGATAGATCTTTTCATTTTTTCCCCTAAATGCCAAATTATTTTTTTCAAGAGTTTTTATCAAGGCAATAATTCTTGATAATACATTTTCCCAGTGCTCTCTATCTCTATTGATTTGTTCTTGAACATCTTTATCAATTATTTTACTTTTGTGCAATCTCATTTCTAAAATCAATCCATGAACCCATATTTATAATATGCTCTTTTGATGTTTCATGAGCTTTGAGCTTAGCACTTATATTTCTCCAATCATTACTACCATCACTAGCTAATTTACTGCTACAAAAGCTAGAAGTCGTATTAAACAACTTACAACAAAAACAAAATACCTTATCCAAATCTTTAGAGTAAACTAACCATCTTCTTTCATGTCTTTCTCCATTAGCCAATTTTTGAATATAATTTCTGGTAGAAAAATGTCTAAAGAATTTATCCTTTGGAAAATCTATGTTAGTAATTTTAATTGGCCCTTTTTCTACTAATAGATCTCTCAACTTTGTATCTATACTAGTCCATTGACTAGGATCATATATGTTTCTAGGAGTATAATTATCCAACTTATTTCGAACTTCTTGTTTTTCTTGAGGATATATGTTAGGTTAGGTTTCTCGCCAACTTCTCCTCCTTCCTCTTCTTCTTGAATTTTATTATTGTCTATCTCAATTTTATTAGTGATTTGTTCATCTATCATAAAATCTTCCACATTTTTTGATTTAGAATTTTTACTATTCGCTATAAATTTATCAAGTGCTCCTCAGATTGTATAAGAGTTTCAATCATTTTCCTTTTTTAACGTTTTGAACACCCGAATTCATATTTTCTAGTTGACATATTAAAACTCTAATAAATAACTAAAAAGACAATAAATACTTACAAAGAAATATATCGAAAAAATTAAAAAATAGATGCAAATAATAAAATAAAGAACAATCAAAACTGATTCAACAAAGATAATTTGATAAGCTTTTGCTACTTCAAAATTCTTGATGAAATGCCAAAATAATTGAGAACTAAAAAAACAGATGGTACTTGTAACTGGTGTTCTACTCTTTTTATTTGTGATAGTGACTCAATAAGATTGGAATGTAAAAAGACCAAAGGAACAATAGAAGAGTAAAGTAAGGGTCTTTATCGGGCTGGCTGGGACGGGCTGAATGGGAAAAACCCTAGCCCGTTCGGTTAGCGGGCGAGCTGTTAGCGGGCTAAGGATAGCGGGATAGCGGGCTCTTAGTGGGCTGGGTTTTTTCGGATTTTTGTGGGCCCGTACGTGTTAGGGATAAAACGGGCTCGGGCGGGCCGAGCTCCAGTTTTTTTTTTTATTTAAATTTTATTTTTCTTATTCAATGTTATTGATAGTTAAATATTTGCAAACTTTTAAGGGTTAGAATTAAACTTTGAAGTTTGAAGTTTAAAGTTTTAAATTTGAAATTTGTATTTTAAAATTATAAAATTGAAATTAGAAAGTAAGTGGCTACAAAAAATTATTTAATAAGAGTATAAGACCAATAGGCAGTGTAAGGAACAAACTCCAAAGGCTTTCATGTAACGACCCGACCGGTCGTTTTAAGCTCTAGCGCATCGTTCAGCAGTTGGAAGTCATGAACAACTTCATTTTAGGTATATTGACTTGTACGTATGGTCAGAATTGAATTTCAAGAAATTCGGAGTCAAATTGGAAAGAAACTTTCGTTGCGGCAACCTTAAGTTGAAGAAAATGGCTAAGATTGGAATTTTGAGTAAATGACCTCGGAATTGGGATCTGAAAGTTCCAGCATGTTCGAATGATGATTTCGGACTTGGGCGTATGTCCGGATTTGGTTTTGGATAACCCGTGAGCATTTCGGCGTGTATTGTGGAACTTAGTATTTTAGAATAATTTCATAAACTTGGGTTGGAAGGCATTTCAGAGTTATAGATGTCTGTTTGGGATTCCGAGTCTGGGAATAGCTCTGTATGGTGATTCTGGAGTTGGGAGCGCGATCGGAAGTGAATTCGGATGTCCGGAGGTCATTTTGAAGTCATTTGGCTAAATGTAGGAGTTTGAAGGGTTTTGAGAAAATTCGACCGGAAGTGAAAATTTTGATATCGGGGTCGGAATGTGATTCTGAAAGTTGGTGCAAGTCCGTAATATCGAATGTGACTTGTGTACAAAATTTGAAGTCATTCGGACTAGTTTTGGTAAGGTTTGAGACACTTAGTCTCTTTTAAGGAAGCTTAAGTTGGAAAAGTCAACCGGATATTGACTTATGTGTTAGAGGGCTCGAAATGCAAATTTTATGGTTCGGATAGGTGTCCAGAATATCCGAACATGTTTCGGATTTTATGGTTCAAATCTTATGCGTTAGGTGATTTGGAACTTAGGAGTGTGTCCAGAATATTTTTGTGATGACCGGGGTAGAATTAAGCTTGAATTGGCAAAGTTAGTATTTTGGCGAATTCCGGTTGATAGGTGAGATTTTGATCCGGGAGTCGGAATGGAATTCCGAGAGTTGATGTAGCTTTGTTATGTCATTTGTGATGTGTGTGCAAAATTTCAGGTTATTCGGACATCCTTTGGTCGGGTTTTTGATCGAAAGTGTATTTTCGGAAGTTTTTGGAAACTTAGGCTTGAATTCGATGAGTTTTGGATAATTTGATATTGTTTGAGGTGTTTTGATGATTGGAGCAGGTTTTAATGATGTTATGAATTATGTGGGCATGATTGGTTGAGGTCCCACTGGCCTCGGGTGTGTTTCGGATGCCCAACGGGTCATTTTTGGTAGATTTTTGCCGTTTTGAGCATAAATGTAATGATCTAAAGGTTCATTTGTAGTTTTAGAGATCCAAATTTGATTTCGAAACTTCCAGAATTTAAATCATGAATTATAGGACTGATCTAGAAATTTTTGTTTAATTTCATCAAGTCGCGATTGGGTTTTTGACGTGAAATGTGAGTTAATCGTTTAACGAGCGAAATGGGTATTGAACTGGCCAACGAGCTCCGAATTGAATTTCGATTAAAGGGTTGTGTTCGTATTATTATTTGTGACTCATAGGAATAAGAATCGTCTAATTACGAGTTCGTATGATGGAGTTAGAGCCATTTTAGTTAACAATGGCTGTGTTGCAAATTTCATAAAAAGCTATTGTATTTTCTACAACAGTGAACAGTAACCGCGCGGGTGAACAGTGAACAGTGTCGTGAATAGTGACCCGTGAACAGTGATGGGTGAACAGTGTCGTGAATAGTGATCCGTGAACAGTACTTCCGAAATATTAACATTTCATCCGCGAACCCAACCCATTTTTCCACCATTTTTGAGCAACCTTGAGAGCTTTTGGACGGGAATTGAAGGGGTTTTGACGGGAAGTGATTGGAGGTAAGTCCTATAAACTAAATACATGATTATATTGTGCAATTATCCTTGAAATTCATGAAAATATAGCCAAATTGTAAGAAAATAGGGCTTGAAATTGAAATTCTAAATTTGGGATTTGAGGGGTCAAATGGACTCCGATTCTTGTGAATTTGGTATGTATAGACTCGTGGCGATATAAGGAACATTTTGATGTAAATATTTCTGGATTTTGAGAAGTGGGCCCGAGGCTCGGGTTTTGCAAATTTCGTGAATTTCAATATTTTTCGATTGCTTTCGATTGGGTATTGTCCCTTTAGCATAATGCAACATATTCGTTGCGATTTTGGGCAGATTCGACGCACGTGGAGGCCAATTCGAGGGGCAAAAGGCGTCGCGAGCTAAAGAAGTAGCCGGTTCGAGGTGAATAATTGATGCAACTATTGTTCTGAGGGTTTGAAACCCCGGACTTTCACATAGTAACGCTATATTGAGGCGAGACACGCATACCATGGCAGGTGCAGGGTCGTATATGATTGGGGATTGTGACTTGGTCCATCCCGAGTGATAATTATAGTATATTGGCGACTGATTCGCACATTGTATTGATACTTATAATATGTTGGTGACTGATACACATATGTATTAATGATATTTAGGCTTAATTCCACGTTTGGGGGCCTTGTGCCGACTTGTAGAATCCTTCGGGGATTAATATCATTTAATTTCAGTCCAAGGTTTTAATTACTGTTTTGCAAACTTAGCCGTAATTCTAAATGTTGAAAACTCAAATGACATTTTAAATGTATTTCGGGCTGGAAACTTCTATTTTGTAAATGCCCAAGGGGCTTATTATATTATTTTCTGGAGTGATTATAAAGTGACTTGAAACAGTGGTAACAATGGCACTATATTATGTAAATTGGTCAAGTAACAATGGGCTGACCGGTCAGGTAACAATGACTGACCAAGATATTGCACTTGGGCTGTAGGAGCCCCTCCGGAGTCCAATGACACTGTATGATATACTTGAAACAGTGGTAACAATGACACTGTATGATATACTTGAAACAATGGTAACAATGGCACTGTATGATGTAAATTGGTCAGGTAACAATGGCTGACCGGTCAGGTAACAATGACTGACCAAGATATTGCGCTTGGGCTGTAGGAGCCCCTCCGGAGTCTGTACACACCCCCAGTGAGCGTCGTCGACGATAAATAAATATGGATGGCTCGGGCTGCACGCCGCAGTGGGTACTGGAATGTACCATCATATGCATTGCATTGCATTCATGTATTTGTATTTATACTGTTGTTTAGCTGCTCAGTTCCATATGTTGCTGTATATTTGGATTTTAGCTTACTTTGTGTATTTACTGGATTTTCTTATCTTCGGACTGTAGTTACTTTTATTACTCACTGGGTCGGAGTACTCACTTTACTCCCTGCACCTCGCGTGCAGCTGCAGGTATTGATCACCCGGTAGCGGGATATTAGCTCATTGAAGGTATTACTATTGTAGCTGAGCAAGGTTACCGCCAGCGTTCGCGGCACCGGACATTGTCTTTAGAATTTCAGAATTTAATTTTGTATATTATTGGCCCTGTAGTTGTGTTCAGGATTTCTTTAGATGCTCGTGACTTGTGACACCCCGGTCGGGTTATGTTGGGCTTTAAACACTGGTTATTATTGTCGTTAAGTTGTATTTATTTATTCATTTATGTTTAATAATTGTTAAAGATACGATTTGGGTTAGTTGGCTGGCCTTGTCTTCACGAGAGGCGCTATCACGACCGGGTTAGAAAATCGGGTCGTGACATTTCATTTATATTTTTAATACTTCAAATTAATTTGCAAGTTCTTTTTTGATTTTTTGATTTTTGAACTTGCAAATTAAAAGTTTACAATAATTATAAAAAATAAGAAATAGTACATCACATGCTTTGCATCATTTTTGTAATTTCTTCCATGTCAATATGAGGTTCTTGGTTTCCAGCATTGGTTGAATCGGAACCATAAACCATTATATCTCCAATTTCTTGGTCTTCCTCTTCGTCTACCTCATCATGCCCTTGATTTCGCCATTCTGTTCTTATCCAATCTCTAAAGTATACTAGAATTTGCAAAGTGTTGTTGCCCAATGAATGACAGGTATCTCCTAGCTGCTGCCTTGCTTGGCTAAATGCGCTCTCTGATGCGACTGTTGAAATCGACACATTTAGCACGTCTCGAGACATGGCCGAAAGAATAGGAAATTGATTTGAGTTGCTCCTCCACCAACCCAGCGGTAGAAAATCCTTTGTGAGGGGCTCTGATGACTTTTGCAAGTAGAATTGTAGTTCATCAATATTCCTGCTACTGGGTTGTTGATGCTCTCCTAGTGTAGACCAAATCTGATAATCTTGAACATAATCATCATCATCCATAGTTGTTCTAGATGTTGAAGGATTAGTTGAAGGAATATTTGCATCTACAACTAAAGAAGCATCAACAATGTTAGCATAATAATTATATAAAGTTTGTAAATGTGTGTGTAGCTCAGAAATACAAGTGTCAATATCAGGAGTTTCAGTTGGGCCAATATCCATATAAGTATATAAAGCTCTCATTAATTGGCGACACTTTATCATTTTAACAGTAGGATTTCAAATAGCACCTATTAGGTAAATATAGGGAATTGGGTAGAAATACCTTTTAAACTTATCTAGCATAGATTCAACAACAGTAGCATATCCTTCTTTCTGCTTCAAATTATGTAGTAAAAGAGAAATTTCAGCAATATGAACTAAACCATTTGAAATGGTAGGATAATAAACTCCAGAAAACTCAAGTGTAGCCACATAAAATTTTTGTAAAAATTGTACAACATCATGAATGACTTCCCAATTTCTAGATGTTAACAAACGGTTAGGATCGGTACAATGAGAATTAGCAACTTCAGTTATAGGCATTCTACATTTATAACAATATCTTAAGAACAAATAAGTATAATTCCACCTAGTAACTATTTCTTCAGGCATGAGTTTCGGTTTTAGTCCATAGTGTACACATTTTTCCTTAAATGCATTTAATCTAGCACTTCTATTATTTCCTTGAATTACACCAACAACTCTCCTAACTAAAGTAACTTCATTTTTAAATAATTCAAGGCCACTCTTCACAATCAAGTTATAAATATGACATGCACATCTAACATGAAATATTTCAGGAATTGGTGGGTGTAGATGCAATTTTAATATTGTAATAGCAGCAGTGTTGTTAGAAGCATTATCAAATGACATACACAAAACTTTTTCTGCAAGATTATAAAATATAGCAACTTCATGTATAGTATTACTTATAAATGCACCAGTATGACTTTGATCTTCATCATATTTAAAAGCAATAATACGTTTTTGCATACAAAAATTATCATCTATCCAATGGCATGTAACAGTCAAATAATCATTTCCATTCACAGCACGACCAATATCAGAAGTAAGAGAAACTTTACAAGGAAGACTTGCGAACAAATAACGTATATATGTCTAATATTGTCCAAAAAGCCTAAAGATATCAGCTCTACAAGTACTTCTAGGAATACCTTTAAACATAGGGTTATAAAACCTTTGAATATAAGTAACAAGATACAATGAAGAAGCAAAACTAAAAGGTAAACAACCTAAAACAATCATTTTAGCTAATTCTTCCCGATCTTTCTTATTATCGTATTTCCCAAATAACCCCCAGTACTCAGGTTAAGTCTTTGTTGCCCAGATGACTCATCCACTCCCCAATCAAGAGGGTGTTTCTCTTCCATATGCCTACGAAGTTGACCCGTTCTCCCTCCTTTACCGGGCTCATGTTTAAAATGTTCACTACAAATTTTACATTTTACATAATTTTTTTGATCTTCTAGTCTTTCAAAAAACATCCAACACTTACTTCTTAATCGTCGATTCTTCTTAATAGGGAAAGGAGGCCTACTTGTTGCACTCCTAACATTTTGAGTTTGACTAGCATTACCAGGTGTAAGTGGTGGTGTTTCAAGATTATCAGGTGATTGAATATCATCTAACAAAGCATCTAAATCATCATCTACACCATAATTTTCTTGCATTCGCTCATAATCTACATTTAAATTTTCAGGTGAACTTTCAGAAATATGTGTAAAGCTACTAGAAGAACCAACACCACCTCTTGTTCTTTCTGAAGTTTTCTTACTACCAACTTGTCACGACCCTAACCCCGAACTCGGTCTTGATGGCGCCTCTCTTGAAGACAAGGCCAGCCAATTGAACCAAACTCTGATTTTAAACAGTTAAATAGCATAAATATAGTCTAAACATGGTTTAATAGCACTAAATAGCGGAAATATAGATAACAAGGCAGAAATCCAACCCGACACAGCCCTAATCGGGGTGTCACAAGTCACAGGCATCTACTAGGGTATTAATACAACTGAAGGTCTGAAGTGTACAAATATAGTCTAATGAAATAAAGAGAGAGAAAAGCAATGCTGCGAACGCCGGCTGCTACCTTGCTAAACTCTGATGACTCTGCCTCCGATCAGCCAAAATATACCTGAATCTGCACACAAGGTGCATGGAGTAATGTGAGTACTCCATCTCAGCGAGTAATAATAATAAATAAAGACTGAAGGCAAGAAATTATGTAAAACATACCAAGATGTTATATAGAAGCAGTCCAAAATCAGTAAGAAAGCAGTGAAGTTGTAAAAATCTCTTAAAATATCTTAGCTCAGTTTAAACTTCTTTGAAAATGGGTTTTTCAACGGTTACTCAATGAATGCAAAATAGTTATTGCAGAGAAGCACAGAAATTCGCCCCTCGGGCACAAATACCATAGCTTAACAGGTAAAATGGCAAGTAAATATGAAAGATAAACAAATAAAGGTTCGCCCCTCGGGCACAATGTTAACAAATCTGCCCCTCGGGCAATATCTCAGAACAATACCAGCCCCTTGGGCAAATCACATAGAACAATACCAGCCCCGAGGGCTATCACATAGAACAATATCAGCCCCTCGGGCAATCACATAGAATAATATCAGCCCATCGGGCTATCACATAGAACAATATCAGCCCCTCGGGCTATCACATATAACAATATCAGCCCCTCAAGCTATCACATAGAACAATATCAGCCCTTCGGGCTATATCTCACATCACAATGAGTACCCGTGCTCACTGGGGGTATACAGACTCTGGGAGGGGCCCCTTACGGCCCAAGTGCAATATCAAGCCATCTCGTAGCATAAAATCTAGGCCCTCGGCCTTATATCAGTCAAGCCACCTCGTGGCGTATATATGTATCTCAGGCCCTCGTCCTTATAAACAATATCAACAAGCCACCTCGTGGCGTACATATCTCAGGCCCTCGGCCTCAATCAGTATCAGTGTTTCCTCACAACTAGGCCATCGACCTTACTTAGTCAAAAATACTCACAAGCCCCTCGGGCATTAGTAAAACAGTATTTCTCTGTCCAAAACATCATTCAAAATATCATTTAAGTCTCAAAACGAAGTAAAAATGGCTGACTGGTAAAATAGTGGAAAATAGCATGACTGAGTTCAATTAATAAGTCAAAGCAGTGAGGAAATAGTACTAAAAATCCCCGAAGGGTTCAAATAGTTGGCATGAAGCCCAAATATGGTAATCGGCCCAAATCATGATGATAACAAATAAGTTTCAGTCAAATACGCAGTAAAATCATCAATCGGGACGGACCAAGTCACAATCCCCAATAGTACACGACCCCACGCTCGTCATCAAGCGTGTGTCTCACCTCAATATAGCACTACGATGTGCAATCTGGGGTTTCAAACCCTTAGAGCATCATTTACAATCATTACTCACCTCTATCCTTATACTCTCACGAGTCTAACCATACAAAAATTATCCAATTACGATACCATTTGGTCCTTCAAATCATCATTTTACATTTTTGAAAGATTCCACAATTTTCTTCCCAAATTCCATCCCAAATCACGAATTAAATGATGAATTCAATGATGGATACATGTACTCTAGCCAAATCTGAGTTAGAATCACTTACCCCGATGAATTTCTTGAAAAACCTTTGAAAAATTGCCAAAATCCGAGCTCTCTAGGTCAAAATATAAAATAAAACCCAAAACCTCATTTTTATAGAGTACCCCCAGATTTCCACCCCCGCGGACTGCACAAAAACGACCGTGGTCCGCACAAAAACGACCGCGGCCGCACAAGTTTCCCTCTACAGTGAAAGGCTTCAGTATTTTGGTCATAACTTTCTACAGATGTCCAAATGCCTATTATAATATTTTTCTAAAAATTAGATTCAAAGAGCTACACCTTTTATTTTTGAATCATCTCAATATTCCTTGTGGATCAAAAGATATGAGCTTCCGAAGTGGGACCAGTGGAATGTTCTTCACCGCGGCCGCACACTATTTTGTGCGGTCCGCACAACACTCACCGTGGACACACTTGTTTTTGTGCGGACCGCGCGGGTGAGTTTCGAGGATTGCAACCCTTCTAGACCTGCTACAGCTATGATTTTCGACCTAAAACATCCCGGAACCTACCCAAAACTCCCGGAACTTCAAACCAATTGTACCAACACATCCCATGACATCGTTCAAACTTGTTCAAAACTTCGGAACGCTCACAACAACATCAAATTACCAATTTAACATGGGATTCAAGCCTATGAACTCCAAGAACTCTTAAATTATACTTTCGATCAGAAAGTCTATCAAACCTCGTCCGAATGACCAGAAATTTGGTACACGCATCCCAAATGATACAACGAAGCTACTGCAACTCTCGGAATTCCATTCCGGCCTCTATATCAAAATCTCACCTATCAACTGGGAAAATGCCGAAATCTCAATTTCGCCAATTCAAGCCTAAATCTTCTCTACAACTTCAAAACCCATTCCGATCGCGCTCCTAAGTCACAAATCACCTAACGGAGCTAACCAAATCATAAAAATTCCGATCCGAGATCATATACAAACAAGTCAAATCTTGGTCAAACCTTTCAAATTTCAAGCTTTCAACTGAGACTGTTCTTCCAAATTCATTCTGATTAACTTGAAACCCAACACCAACGATTTACATAAGTCATAATACACCACACGAGGCAAGTCATGCCCAAGAGCTGACGATCAAAGTGCAAAAGTTCAAAACGACCGGTCGGGTCGTTACATCCTCCCCCACTTAAACATACGTTCGTCCGCGAATGTGCCCAGAGTTGTTCTAAAAGCCAACCAATCGCTGAATAACCTTACCATGCATATACCCAGGGGTGATCCCACGTCACCATATCTCATATAGGTCCGATAACACATTGTAACTGAAATTTTCTTAGTCCAACCTATCCCATAAACCATAGAACCACATTTCCACTTCTAAAATCATCGATACGATCAGAATCTCACATTTATACTGTGAATAAGTCCGAACAAGCTGTAACAAACCATATCTGCTATCTCAGGTGTGATCACATGATATACCACATAACTCAAACACTTGTAGTGATAACTTCTAAACACAGCAGTTGCACACAACACCTGAATACCGATAGAAAAATTCTAATCAACTAAAGTCTCATTACAATACTTTCATATACTGCCAACACTTTTTTTTTCTCAAATCAACCATTCATGAAGCCACTTCTCCTTTGGAAAAAGCCATAGCAAATTTCTAAGTTGAACCTCGATATTATCCTCCCAACATGCTAAAATCAAATCCGTTTGCAGTCATTAAAGACCCCGACGGTCTCATCTAATCCAACACAACTACTCTTGTGACATTGACACCTCAATATATACTAAAGCCACGATTTGTGCAATCCGTGCACCAATAAGCCATAATCCGAACCTACTCAATTCCTGAAAAATGACTCAAATGAAAGAGTTGTACCGCAAGCTCACTAGTACCACCACACACAATGCCGAGAACTCGTATCACATCATAAAATAGAACATACAAATCTAACCCGCAGGATCATAGCTTCGCTCCAATGCGCGACCTCATCCAAACACTGATCCACGTGAAAACACCTTAAGTCACTCTGCTCAAAATCGACAATTGTGCGCAATATGATGTCTAAAACCAAAGCAATCATCATAACCACCGCGAAGCAATTGATATAACATTACACATACCCGAAGGGACACAACCGATACGCTACCCGCCGAGAAATACCCAATACTCTACCCGCTCGAATTCCACTGAGAGGACCTAATAACGCCGCACCACATGTGCCTATAACCAACAAACCTTAACGCCTCGCAACACGGAAAGATAACTCATAGATCCCCCTGATTACTAATAACTCAATAACAACTGAATCAACACATCCCTCACCATTGGCAACTCGAAGTTAACCAAGCCGTCGTGATACAGAACACACATCCATATAGGTCTACCAATGAACTACACATCACGTCTAGTCACACACAACAGATAAATAATCCTCTGAAGGTTCACAACGACTGAATCATAGCACATACTACCCTCTGACCAACCTTAGCTATTTTCTCTTAGTCCATAACCGCAATACCTATGATGTATTATTAAATCAATCATATTTCCCTCTTTCTGAAGTGCATACCGTTATCAAGACACACCATTTAGTAATATCAATTACCTAGTCATCTGAAACTGTCTGTGCTGTCTAAGAATTTATGACCTTCCTTTCAAAACTGAATTGCGACCTTACATATGCCAATCTCCGCCCTACACAACATACCATATATAACATGCCATCCTATGATAAATATAAGAACTTTAAAATCCCTTTCCGAGCCACAATCAACTACATACTCAACTAGTCAAAAAAATTCCATTAGATCCCATCTAAGAGAAAATCACTATACATCTCATGCTCCTTATGCCAACAGAAATTAAACATCTCTATCGTGGTAGAAATTATTAAAAACTCTACAAATCCCCCTTTCCATAAAACCAAACCACCAATACTGACTCATTTTAACTCAACCAAGATACACAAGCCATCCAAAACCTAAGAGCATTGCCACGAAACACATGCGGAAACTCATTACCTTGTAAACACCCAAAGAACTATTCATATCCTTACCATACCGATATGGCCTACTACCAAGCTATCCCATCTATCCGAGCTCCCTTTTGATTTACCTTCACTTGATACTCCTTCTTGCTATAACATCACATTTCCTCAACCCAAACTTACCACACGAGACCCAAGCATAACACCACATAGCCTAAGGCTCATCACCCGCTGAATACTCTTTTTAATGTTTCCCCAAAGCACCATATTCAAGATACCTACTCTGAAAGGACTTACTGCGAATCCGAAGCCATTACCTTCACCTTCCCGATACTGATATATGGAATCCCATAATTAACATAGAAAATACCACAAGTCTTGCCATCTTCCACTGAAAAAACTTAGTTTCTAGCCATAAGTACAACTTGAAAGCCTCCAATCATTGCATGTAAAAATTTGAACACAATAGGACCATTCTCTAGAGTCATTCACTCTACTCAAACCGCAGTTAGATTGATTAAACGAACCGAATAGCCTGTGCTTCATTAGCATTCCAACACTGCAGAATGTGACTTCATTCCAATATAACCAAGCAACTTCCTGCCTTATGCGCCGAGGATTCCTTACCAACCACAACTCAAGTCATTCCCAGATTCTCATACACCATAAAGCATAACATAACCTTTATTGAAATTTTGTTTACTCGAGCTATAATTGATTCACAAATACACCTCAAACTGGAACCATTAGAGCACATAATCGTGCAATCAACTATTCAATAGCGGACTCTCCTACTTGACTCGAAGCCATAGATCAAAACATGCACCATAACTCATAACATATATACTTTATTGCTGCCATAATACCATAGTGAGATTAGACTCAGTCCTTCATAAGCTCTTGAAACACCGACCATCTGGTACTTTAAATCTTATGCAAATCTCGCATTCACTCTCGTAACAGTTAAGCCCACTCTATTAAGCGACCCAAATTTAAATTTCAACACATATGTTTCACTTGTGAATGAGATCTTCTAACAGACAGCATAAGGATCACACAATCTCAGAACACCGCAGGAGACAACCCACCTGCTTTACCTCAAACTAGCATTCCTGTATACCGTCCATCATTATACACATTACGCAGTCACTTAATCTTCCTGAGTCTGAACTCTTATCGCTATATGAAATTTACTTCCTTCCCAATAAGGACACATGAAAAGATTTTTTTTTCACACACCCAAAACTCGGGCTATACATCCAAATCACAATGGAAATCAAACACCAAATAGTCCTCCTGCCCCAAAGAAGACCCTTCTTGCCTCATTCGGTTCATATGAACAAATCTCGCAGTCACCACATACTCATCATGTAGCTATCCAGTCATTACTTCCACCAATAGGGACATTACCGAACACATAAGTTCAAAACACATGCTCACACAATTAGCACCTCGGTGCTCAAGCTATAGGCAAAAATCCGGCCTCAAGTCCTCCAGAATGGCCCAGCATCAACTCACCGAGATCACATCTTACCCCTCGATCAGGGAATCACAAGCCATTAATGCATATCTGATACTGAGCGCTCATGCGCGCATACGAACACGTGAAAGGAATTTCAAAAGTTATTTTTCAAGCTGAATCAAGGACGCACGATAAGAATTCAAGAATGTAAAGTTTTTCCTAAAGTTTATGCAGCCTCTCGAGGATAAATATAGACGTCTCCGTACCAATCCGCGAGACTCTACTAAACCTGCTCATGACTCATGTGACCTATGTAAACTAGGCTCTGATACTAACTTGTCACGGCCCTAACCCCAAACCCGGTCATGATGGCGCCTCTCGTGAAGACAAGGCCAGCCAATTGAACAAAATTCGCATTTTAAAACAATTAAATAGCATAAATATAGTCTAAACATGGTTTAATAGCACTAAATAGTGGAAATATAGATAACAAGGCAGAAATCCAACCCGATACAGCCCTAACCGGGGTGTCACAAGTCACGAGCATCTACTAGAGTATTAATACAACTTAAGGTCTGAAGTGCACACATACAATCTAATGAAATGAAGAGAGAGAAAAGCAATACTGCGAACGCCGACAGCTACCTTGCTAAACTCTGATGACTCTGCCTCCGATCAACCAAAACATACCTGAATCTGCACACAAGGTGCAGGGAGTAATGTGAGTACTCCGACTTAGTGAGTAATAATAATAAATAAATACTGAAGGCAAGAAATCATGTAAAACATACCAAGATGTTGTATAGAAGCAGTCCAAAACCAGTAAGAAAGCAGTGAAGCTGTAAAAATCTCTTAAAATAATTTAGCTCAGTTTAAACTTCTTTGAAAATGGCTTTTTCAACGGTTACGCAATAAATGCAAAATAGTTAGTGCAGAGAAGCACAAAAATTCTCCCCTCGGGCAAAAATACCATAGTTTAACAGGTAAAATGACAAGTAAATATGAAAGATAAACAAATAAAGGTTCGCCCCTTGGGCATAATGTCAACAAGTCCGCCCCTTGGGCAATATCTCAGAACAATACCAGCCCCTCGGGCAATCACATAGAACGGTACCAGCCCCTTGGGCAAATCACATAGAACAATACCAGCCCCGAGGGCTATCACATAGATCATCAGCCTATCACATAGAACAATATCAGCCCATCGGGCTATTACATAGAACAATATCAGCCCCTCGGGCTATCACATAGAACAATATCAGCCCCTCGGGCTATCACATAGAACAATATCAGCCCTTCGGGCTATATCTCATATCACAATGGGTACCCGCGCTCACTGGGGGGTATACAGACTCCGGGAGGGCCCCCTTACGGCCCAAGCGCAATATCAAGCCATCTCGTGGCATAAAATCTAGGCCCTCGGCCTCATATCAGTCAAGCCACCTCGTGGCGTATATATGTATCTCAGGCCCTCGTCCTCATAAACAATATCAATAAGCCACCTCGTGGCGTACATATCTCAGGCCCTCGGCCTCAATCAGTATCAGTGTTTTCTCACAACTAGGCCATCGGCCTTACTCAATCAAAAATACTCACAAGCCCCTCGGGCATTAGTAAAACAGTATTTCTCTGTCCAAAACATCATTTAAAATATCATTTAAGTCTCAAAATGGAGTAATAATGGCTGACTGGTAAAATAGTGGAAAATAGCATGACTGAGTTCAATTAATAAGTCAAAGCAGTGAGGAAACAGTACTAAAAATCCCCGAAGGGTTCAAATAGTTGGCACGAAGCCCAAATATGGCAATCGGCCCAAATCATGATGATAACAAATAAGTTTCAGTCAAATACGCGGTAAAATCATCAATCGGGATGGACCAAGTCACAATCCCCAATAGTACACGAACCCACGCTCGTCATCAAGCATGTGCCTCACCTCAATATAGCACTACGATGTGCAACCCGGGGTTTCAAACCCTCAGAGCATCATTTACAATCATTACTCACCTCTATCCTTATACTCTCACGAGTCTAACCATATCCAATTATGATACCATTTGGTCCTTCAAATCATCATTTTACATTTTCGAAAGATTCCACAATTTTCTTCCCAAATTCCATCCCAAATCACGAATTAAATGATGAATTCAATGATGGATTCATGTACTCTAGCCAAATCTGAGTTAGAATCACTTACCCCGATGAATTTCTTGAAAAACCTTTGAAAATTGTCAAAATCCGAGCTTTCTAGGTCAAAATATCAAATAAAACCCAAAACCTTATTTTATGGAGTACCCCCCAGATTTCCACCTCCACGGACCGCACAAAAACAACCGCGGTCCGCACAAAAACGACCGCGGCCGCACAGGTTTTCCTCTACAGTAACATGCTTCAGTATTTTGGCCATAACTTTCGCTACAGATGTCCAAATGCCTATTATAATATGTTTCGGAAAACTAGATTTAAAGAGCTATAACTTTCATTTTTGACTCATCTCAAAATGCCTTGTGGATTAAAAGATATGAGCTTCTGAAGTATGACCAGTGGAATGTTCTTCACCGCGGCCACACACCATTTTGTGTGGTCCGTACAACACTCACCGCAGACGCACTTGTTTTTGTGTGGACCGCGCGGGTGGGTTCCGAGGTCTGCAACCCTTCTGGACCTACTACAGCTATGATTTTTGGCCTAAAATATCCCGGAACCTGCCCGGAACTCCCGGGACTTCAAACCAATTGTACCAACACATCCCATGACATTGTTCAAACTTGTTCAAAACTTCGGAACACTCACAACAACATCAAATCACCAATTTAACATGGGATTCAAGCCTAAGAACTCCAAGAACTCTTAAATTATGCTTTCGATCAGAAAGTCTATCAAACCTCGTCTGAATGACCTGAAATTTTGCACACACATCCCAAATGATACAACGAAGCTACTGCAACTCTCGGAATTCCATTCCGGCCTCTATATCAAAATCTCACCTATCAACCGGAAAAACGCCGAAATCTCAATTTCGCCAATTCAAGCCTAAATCTTCTCTACAAGTCCAAAATCCATTCCGATCGCGCTCCTAAGTCACAAATCACCTAACGGAGCTAACCAAATCATAAAAATTCCTACCCGAGATCATATACAAACAAGTCAAATCTTGGTCAAAACTTTCAAATTTCAAGCTTTCAAGTGAGACTGTTCTTCCAAATTCATTGTGATTAACCTGAAACCCAACACCAACGATTTACATAAGTCATAATACACCACACGGGGCAAGTCATGCCCAAGAGATGACGATCGAAGTGCAAAAGTTCAAAACGACCGGTCGGGTCGTTACACACCTCTACTAGTGCATGCTTTTTTGGCCGCTCTAAGTAAATCCATTATATAAATTAAACTATTAAAGTAAGAAATCAAATTCAAAAATTCAATTAAGAAACTAAATTTATAATTCTAAATAATAAAATAAGTGTACACCAAATTAGAGAAAGAGATGGAACGAGTGTACCGGGATTCCTTATGCCGCACTAATTTTGAATTTTTGATATCAAAATTCAAACTTCAATTGATAGACTGAAACTTGATAGTTGATAATACTTGAATACTTGATACCATACTTCACTTGAATAATTGATATTTGATAATAATAATTTTGTAATGGCTAAACTAAATAATTGATGAAACTTGAAATAATAAATAATTGAGAATTTAAGAACTATAATATCAATAGAGAATTGAGACTTGAGAGAGAACTAGAGTAGTAAGAGTGAATTGTGAGAAAAAATAAAGAAGAAGGGGGGCTATTCATAGATTTTAAAGGGTTAAAAAAGTAATTTTACAATTATTAGGGGTGGGATGGCTATATTTTTAATTTGGGGGGGGGGGCGAAATTGGCCATATTTGCAAAATCTGGCCGTTCCCCAACGGTCATTTCTCAATTTGACCGTTGGGAACGGTCCAATTAAATTAAAAAAAAATTCAACGGTAACTGGGTTGCTAACGGGTTCAACCCGTTAAGAAATTTCGGGTTAGGCGGGTTAGGTGCACCGTTAAGCTAAACGTGAACGTCCACAACCCGCCCCCCTAAATAACCCGTCCCAAGCCGTCCAATAGTGAACAGTAATAGACTGAACCGGATTGAACCGGGCTGACCCGGGTTGAAGCGGGCTGAAAACGAGTCAGCCCGGCCCGATTAACAGGTTTAAGTAAAGTTAATAGACTTTTGGAGAGAAAGATAAAAGGAGATAAAAAGAATATGGGCCCATTTATAATAATGATGGTGCATAAATGAGGCAAGATGGTGGAATGTTCACATGTAAATTAGGCATGGATCCCAAAAATATATTTCTTTTCCAATTGTTCTCCAACGGGCCCCTTTCCTTGAAACTTGCATTTTTTTTCTTTTCAAATAATTAATATTGTTAAAGAAAATGGGCAAATACATTAACGGCTACAAAATTTTGGGGCCCTTACAAATAAGGGGCCTAAGCAAGTGCTTTACTTGCTCGGCCATTAGGCCGGCCCTGGTTCTAATGCTATTCTTCCTTAGTGGAAGAGTTCTAGTGATCTCAACTTCTAACTCCTTCCCTATCTTGGATAATGTTTTCTTTGAGTAAGGAGTCCGTCTCCTTATCAATTATGCAACCTTTTCGATCAGGAGATATATCAAATATACCAAGTTAAGTTTATCTCCTTCACAATATAATTCCAGAATTGGCTGCCACGAAGAGTGATGAGTGCGTGGAGAATAGCTGGGATTTTGCATGCCTTGGAAGGTTGGAACGAGCACGAGTGTGGCAACATGATGTTTGATATTGGCAAAGTATGGAAAGCTAGTCTTGATCATGGTTTTTCACCATTAACCATGGCTTCTGCTACTGAATCAAGACCTAGAAATATAGATCGTTTTGATATATGATCATATATTGGATCCATGGTCAAGTATATCAGCCTTTAGAGTTCGGTATGCAATATATAAATTGTAATATGAACCATTTGGGAGCATTAGTGATGACTTCTATTGAACAAGATAGATCTTCCCCGGAAGAGCTTTGTATCTATGCATTTAACTATTTTCCAGTTGATTTCTTCGAGGATTTTTCACCTGACTGTTGTCACTACTTTCACAAATGGATCAGTGACTTACCGCAGGTTGAACAAGCTTATGGAAATCAACTAGAGCCTTAAGTTTTTAAGGATGCTTATGAATACAGGACGTATAAATACATTAATCAAGGAGCTTATTGATTTCGAATTAATCCTGAACCATTTATGTAACTCCGAATTGGACAAGGACTCAAACCAAAGCACCTTGCGATTGGCTGCTCTGTCTTTTATATCTGTTGCGACAGATTCTGCAAAAAAATTGAACCTGAGATACTATTCTTCTGATGCAACCTGGCATGTACTTCTCTTGACTATTTGTATGGCCAGCAGTGCTACAAAATATCAAATTGTTTCACGTAGACGAATTAAGATAAGTTAACATAACTAAAGCGAGAAACAAAGGACCCTGAAAGAAATTTGGGAGCAAACGTAAATCTGCATCTTCAGAAGTGCTGAATTCCATATTATAGTAAGTTTAAAACAGCAAATGCCGCTTTTCCATTTCCAGGAATTGACCAAAAAGGCAACCCGACGCACTAACCTCCCGTTATGCACACGGTCCAAGGAAGAATCGGACCACAAGTGTCTATTATAATTTCAAAAAATTTTGAGCATCATTATAAAAGTTAAAACAACTTAACTTTCAACCATATGAGGTCAATTCATAACTAAGCTTATGTACAAAGTAAAGCTGGTTCAACAGTCAGATAAAGTTGGAGTTTGTGTAAAAAATAGTCCTACTTGATGCAACCTCTCAAAAAGTGAAAATAGGATGGCCTAGTTAGTTAAAAATAGCCAGCTTTTGCAAAGTCATTGAAAAATAGCCACTATTTTGCTGCAATACGGAAAGTTTCAGCATAATATATTGGAGATTGGTGCACTTGTGTATGAACTTCCAGCATATTATGCTGGAACTCCAACACACAGAAAGTTCCAGCATAATATACTGGAGATTGGAGCACTTGTGTATGAACTTCCAGCATATTATATTGGACCAGTATATTATGCTGGAACTCCAGTATATTATGCAGGAACTCCGGTATATCATGCTAGAACTCTAGCATATTATGCTGGAAATCCAGTATATTATACTAGAACTCCGGTATATTATGCTGGAATATTTTCGGATTTTAAACAGTGTTTTCATTCAGATCTATCTTTATATGAAAAGTGGCTAAATTTCGATTATTTTGAAACTGTGGCTATTTTTCAATTACCATTTGTAAATCTGGTTATTTTTGAATCTCTAAAACATTTATATAACCGAACCAACTAATTTGGTATCGGGGCAATGTTGATTATTTATTGATCTTGGTAAAAAAGTAGTATGTTTGGATTAGCTATTTCACTTTAACATATTGTGTTAGAATATGTTATCAACTTTGAGGCAATAGTAGAATTTTTACCTCTTGCAAGTTCTTATCTTTTATTAGTTTTGTTTAGATAGGGAGCGATTTGTGTTAGTAAAAAAAGGTTTTACCTTCCTTAATTGTACTTTTCTTTTTGAGGTTTATTGATAAAAATCTATATAGGTACTATGGCTGAGTGATTTATTATATTGAATAATAAGTTGGAAAATTTCTTCTTGGCTCCAGAAAAAAAATTGTTTAACACGTTATTCTTATCTTCCACAAAATGACTCCTCACAAACAGGCAAGCTTAGTTGAAGTTTAATGTGCTCAGACAAATAACACGAGCTTTAAAAACGAATTTAACATAATAATTCACCGACCAAAATTCATATTTTCTTAAATAATATTTTTCTTTTTGTTTTGTTGTATTATGTGTTGTCTTCTTTACCCTTACTAGTATATTAAAAGAACACCCGTTATTTAGTGTAATAAAACAACAATCTCTTTTTTTAAAACCACTAACACCCTAGGAGAGAACAAGCTACTACTTGTAAAAGCCAAATCAAAACTTACTTTCCAAAATCACCGTCGATGTCAGAGAACCAATTTCTTGCTTCCACTACTTTCATTGTCTCCTTTTGAACGAGAAACCTGAAATGCCTTTCATTAATTAAGACAAGAAAGTCGGCTTCACCTAACAGGGACCAAATGTCTCCCTACTTTCACTTGAAATTTAATGCTCCATTAAACAACACGGGCACTAAAAACGTGTCTAATTAACACAATAAATCAATGAAAAACAAAATGGAGTCCATTACTTAAATTGTCTCCCAATTATCCTGAATTACTCAGTAAAATCACATTTTTTTTGCTTGAAACATAAAAGTCACTTAAGTCTATAGTGTATGGGTCAAAATTAGATCAGAGAAATTCGGCACGCGGAGATATAAGGTCGAGGTCGGACAGGCTGTGGACGGACAGGTCGAGGTCGGACAGTCATCAATAAGGCCGAGGTCGGACCGTCATCAATAGCCGAGGTCGGACAGTCACCAATAGCCGAGGTCGGACAGTCATCAATAAGGCCGAGGTCGGACAGTGGTGAAATAGCTAGTTTGTTTTGGAATCCTCAAAGGGAATATTCTACTGAATATTCTCTCTAATTGTACTTTTTTAGGATTTTCTATGGATGCCCCTTATAAATAGGAAGAGAGGACTTCCAAAAAGGGGGGGGGGGGGGGCTCTCTCCCCCTCTCCCTCTCTCTAGAAAATACGTAAACATACCTCTTTAAAGAGATTAGAGGATTTGTGATCCCAGACCTTCATCAGATCCAAAAAGGGTCTTAAGGTTCTTGTATCTGTTATCATTCGTCTTTATCAAATGAAAGAGGATCCGCTCCACTCAAGATTTGGTGAATCTTTTCCTTTATTTACATTTTTTTGCCATTTAATGTTACTTAATGCATCTTTCTTTATGCTATTAAATCTGGCCATAATCAAGGCCAGTATTTATGCTCGGCTATGTTTTTCTATTCATATTATTCATCTCGGATCTAGAGTTAATTATCTTTAACTAGGATTTACCCCTTCATCTTTGATTGATTTGTCCAAAAAGGTTTTAATATCTTGTGAGTCAAAAAAGAAGAGGTCGACCCCTACGACCAAGAGCCATCGCCAAAAAAGAAGAGGTCGACCCCTTCGGCCAAGAGCCATCGCCAAAAAGAGGAGGTCGACCCCTACAGCCATGGGCCATCGCCAAAAAGAAGAGGTCGACCCCAACGGCCAAGGCCATCGCCAAAAAAGAAGAGGTCGACCCGTACGGCCAAGAGCCATCGCCAAAAAAGAAGAGGTCGACCCCTACGACCAATAGCCATCGCCAAAAAGAGGAGGTCCACCCCTATGGCCAAGAACCATCGCCAAAAAAGAAGAGGTCGACCCCAACTGTCAAGGGCCATCGCCAAAAAAGAAGAGGTCGACCCCTACGACCAAGAGCTATCGCCCAAAAGAGGAGGTTGACCCCTACGGCCAAGAGCCATCGCCAAAAAGAGGAGGTCGACCCCTACGGCCAAGAGCCATCGCCAAAAAGAGGAGGTCGACCCCTACAGCCAAGAGCCATCGCCAAAAAGAGGAGGTCGATCCCGTATGGCCAAGAGTCATCGCCAAAAAGAGGAGGTCGACCCCGTACGGCCAAGAGCCATCGCCAAAAAAGAGGTCAACCTCGTTCGAACCACGACGAGTTAACATTTCGACAAGCTCGAATAGCACCCCTACGGCCAAGGGCTATCACCAAAAAGAAGAATTCGGCCCCGTCCGAATCAACACTCGGCCTCGTCCGAATCAACACTCGGCCTCGTCCGAATCAACCTTCGGCCTCGTCCAAATCAACATTCAGTCTCGTTTGAATCAACACTCGGCCTCGACCGAATCAACACTCGGCCTCGTCCGAATCAACTTTCGGCCTCGTCCGAACCAACCTTCGACCTCGTCCGAACAAACATTCGGCCTCGACCGAATCAACACTCGGCCTCGTCCGAATCAACCTTCGACCTCACCCGAATTAACCTTCGTCCTACTCGCCCGTCCAGATCCGAGGACGCGAATAACCTCCTCTGATGCTTCCTTCCCGCCCTCGATGGCCTCCCCCAAATCTACCGTCTTCTCGATCGACTCATCACTCGAGTCATTGGCCATGATCGAACTCTGATAAAGTTCAGCCCACGGGGATACCACTATAACCTAAATATCGGCACCCTCAGCTGTGATCCATACTAGTCGACCTCCCCATCTGAATTTCTCGAACTACGATTAATGAAGTCCGCTCACCGAGCTCGACCACGAGACGACCTCAATAAGCGGATGGACTAATTGTATGGGTCAAAATTAGATCAGAGAAATTCGGCACGCGGAGATATGTGGTCGAGTTCGGACAGGCTGTGGACGGACAGCCACCAATAGCCGAGGTCAGACAGTCATCAATAAGGCCGAGGTCAGACAGTGATGAAATAGCTAGTTTGCTTTGGAATCCTCAAAGGGAATATTCTACTGAATATTCCCTCTAATTGTACTTTTTAGGATTTTCTATGGATGCCCTTTATAAATAGGAAGAGAGGACTTCCAAAAATGGGGGGGCTGACTCTCTCCCCCTCTCCCTCTCTCTAGAAAATACGTAAACATACCTCTTTAAAGAGATTAGAGGATCTGTGATCCCAGACCTTCATCAGATCCAAAAAGGGTCTTAAGGTTCTTGTATCTGTTATCATTCGTCTTTATCAAATGAAAGAGGATCCGCTCCACTCAAGATTTGGTGAATCTTTTCCTTTATTTACATTTTATTGTCATTTAATGTTACTTAATGCATCTTTCTTTATGCTATTAAATCTGGCCATAATCACGGCCAATATTTATACTCGACTATGTTTTTCTATTCATATTATTCATCTCGGATCTAGAGTTAATTATCTTTAACTAGGATTTACCCCTTCATCTTTGATTGATTTGCCCAAAAAGGTTTTAATATCTTTTGAGTCAAACATATAGCACTCATAAGTCAATCAACTAGATTTCTAAAAATTTTCGGTGGTCAAATACCTGTTTTACCCTCCAAACTATTAAAATTTATTATTTTTTACTTTTTAAATATTATACTAATATTTTTACCTCTTTGTAATCTATATAATGGACTTACATATAGAACAAATAAACCTTATTTAAAACGTAAAAAGTTAAAAATATTTTTCAAACATATATATATATATATATATATATATATGATAAAATAATTGAGCATAGCACAAAATTTAATTAGAATAATTTATTCGTATCAACAATTTTGATTAAAAAAACTCTCAAAATTTATTTACACAATTGAGAATGAAAAAGAAAAACACTTTTAAAACATATACTCCACGCAAGTAATACAAAAAATAATAATTTAAAATAGATGCATAATTTACAACATACATTATATATGCTTGAAAACTATGCTCAATTTTTTTTTATTCCGCCATTATATATACTTGAAAAATTATGCTTAATTATTTTATATTCCAACTTTATATAAGCTTGGAATATACTTTGAAAAATATATTCCACTTGTTTACTTTATAAATAATATTTATTTGTCGTATAGGTAAGTCATAATATAGATTAGAAGGAGAAAGAAAACCATAAAATTTTAAAAGTAAAAAAATAAAAGACAAAGGATGATAATTTAGTGGGTAAAATAAGTATTCGACCAACGAAAGTTTGAGAAATCTGATAGAGTGATTTTCTGAGTGCTATAAGTATAGTTAAGTGATTTTTCTATTACAGTTAGCTTTACTAGGTAATTTCGAATAGTCAAGTGATTTGACTGGTGGACCCCAGAAATGCTATTTTCTTAAATAATAGTATATGAAAATATATTTTGGTCATTTCTTAGATTCATGAACAGCGAACGGTTATCTTTTAAAATAAAAACTTTAATCTAATTCAAATTTAACTCATCTGATTCAGATCATGACCTTGGTAGTACTTAACCTACGTTTTCTTTAAGAGATAATGAGGAAGGAGACGAAGAAATTTACGTTAAAATACTGACGTGCATATAAACAAATTATATGCACATCAAAATGTAGTGCTACTTTCAGACATAATGATCAAGTGAAAAAATACAAAATAAATATTTCGGTGATTGTCAAGACTGTTTAACCAAAAATTTGAGTCCTTGGTCAAAGCTAAAAGAAAAATTTGGGTTACTGATAATCAGGAGACAAAAAATAAAATATTTTTGAGAACAATGGTAGAGGGTAAATAGATAAGTATTTCAGTGTATTCTCAATAGTATTCCGTGTCCTTACAAATGATGATCCTTCTTCCTTTTATAGATCATTCTAGGTAAAGGAATAAAGCCTCAGCTTTAATGATATAATCATGAGCAATAAATGACATTAAATAGGCCGTTACACAATCATTCCTATTAAATACCAACTTTATAACGTATCAGACATTTAATAATGAATTTGGGCTCCTTTCTGTCATCTGATCCTTGCTTTCAATGCCTTCTAATCCGTTGGCTGCAAATAATTTAAATTGGTACGAGACTCGTATCTATACGTCGTCTCGTGCTTATTTAAATTCTTCTTCCCGTGGCTGTTTTCACCGTGCCTCTTAGTCAATTGCTGTTTCTTTGACCATTCAACTAATCCACGTGTCATGCCACATCATTTTTAATATAAATTCAGTTTTTTTCCCAATACAGATAGTCCCCCCACTTTCCATTTTTTTATCAATTAAATAATTGGGAAGTGGATCTTCATGTAAAAAGAACTTTTGTCACAATTAATGTTCATGACAGTACTAACGTCTCAGCAATCTTTTCCATTTAATGCTCTGTCCATGTGTCATTTTATAATTGATTCCGCTATTCATTCCTTTCTTCGAGACTTCTTCATTCTCACTATTTACGAAGTGATAGCTGCCTTTATTATAGGCTTTTCATCATTATACTTAAAAAGTTGACGGTTCCTATTTTACACATAACTTTGTCTTCCTTTGTCTTCTTCACTAATCTTCGACACATACCTTCTTCTTGACAATGTCTTCTCCAAACCCTAACCGTAAAAAAGTAGGCCTCGAACAGGGTTAGAATCTACGCGAGGCGGTTCCTCTGGTTCTTCTTCAAGGAGTTTTGTTCCAAAAGCCCCTTCTTCTAAGAGTAGGGAAATTCTTGATACTTCTCAAGAACCCTCAGTTGATGATATAGTTCCCAGTGATTTGTCTTTTGAAAGTGACAAAACGTCTCTTCAAAAACAAATTAAAAATTTAGAAAGAGCCGATACTTACCCAACATTAGTAACCGAGCTTACAATCCCCACTATAAGAAGAGATTGTAATTGGAAGGATAGTCTTCGAATGTCAATTCCTTCCCCAAATCAAAGAATTTCTTCTTTTAGAAATGGGTATTCTTCTGTTTACACTTACCCCTTCACTTTGGGTTTTAATCCTCCGATTGACCCAGTTATTCTCGATTTTTGTCGTTTCTTTACCATTTGTTTGGCCCAAATTGGTCCATTGGTGTGGAGAACAGTGGCTTGTTTGAGATATTTATCATCCAAGGCCAATGTCAATTTCACCTTTTCTCATCTCATTCATCTATACCATCCCAACTTAATACGCCATGGGGTTTTCACCTTAACTGCAAGGAGCAAAAAAGTTTTGGTAAACTCCGAGGATGACAGAGATCGTGGATGGTATATCCGTTACGTTGTTGTCCGTACAGTGGATTTGATTGGTTAAACAAATATTTCCTTTCCTGAGAAGTGGAATTTTGAACGTAAGTTTTCTCTTATTTACCGTACCTACTTTTGAGAATTTCAAAAGAATGTTGTTTTTTAACCTCGTCCCTTCTTGGTTTTTTGTAGCAACCATGGGAGATGTGGAACCTATTCCCAACTTTCGTGGTTGGGTAGACTCACTTTTGAAAATTGCTACTAGGGAGCAAAGAACTTGGAAATCAATTTCTTCCTTACATGGCTGGAAAGTCAAAACACACGGTATCCCCTCTTTTACAAAATTTTGTTTTACATGTTAAGCACTTTTTCCTCAACTTTAATCATGTATATCCATTCTTTAATCAGGATTTGGCATTAGAGGAATGACAGCTGAAGTAGCTATGGCCATTCGCATGTCTGCGAATGCTGCTCTGGATTTAGATAAGGCTCGAGCCTTGTTGCCTAAAAGAAAAGCTACAAAGGAAAGTTCTGAAGAAGAAGAGGAGGGTACCTCCCTAATTACCAGGCCAAGGGCCAGGAGACGAATAGTCATTGATGATGAAATTGAAAACACTCCTGCTCGTACCTCCGCCACCGAGCCTGTTTTGATTCAATCTGATGAGGATGCCGAACCAAGAGATAATAATGAATCAATTCAGCACCTTTTTGACAGTGGTTTCGAGAGTGGCGAGCTCGGACCTGTTTTTGACGAAGCTCCTCTTTCCTCACTTGTTCCTATTTCCTCCATTCCTTTGCCTACCGTAAGTGTTTCTTTACCAGCTTTAACACCTTCCATTTGTTTGCCAATTTCTACTGCTCCTATATCTGTTCCCTTGGCTACTTCAACCGCACCTGCTACTGCTCCGGTGTTGGTTTCGACATCTTTTCCCTCCATTCCTTCTATTCCCTCCGCTGCTCCTCTTCCCTCTGTTCATCATACAGAGACAGGTTCTAGCAGCGAAAATATGTCAATGAGAAGTGTTACTTTGGAAGTTCCTGCCAATCATAGCCTCTTGAGGAAGACTGGCAGAGCCGATGTTTGGCTCGAACCTCTCATTGGAGATATCGAGAAGAAGAAGATGGAGAGCCATAGCTGCTTAACTTTGATGAACGACGTAGTTCATTCTACTTTGAAGGTATTTCTACCAACAAGTTTTTTTTTTAAATTATCTTCAATTTCTCATTTCCATGACTTACCTCTGTAGGCTAATCTTATTAGCACGGAACTAATGAGAAGAATTTCCTTACTGGAAAGAAAAGCTCATGAGTCTGAGAAGTCTGTCCACGAGGCTGAGGAAATTGCTAGGGGAGCCCAACTTGAAGCAACCAACTGGAAGGAGCAGTTCGAAAATGCTCAAGGGACTATAGAAGAGTTGCAAGAAAATAAAAATCTCCTAGAGCAGCAAAACCGTGGTTTAACTTCTGAGCTGGCAACAGTCAAAGCTTCTTCAAGCCAATTGAAAAGAGATAAAGAGCTTTTGGAATGCTCTTTATCAGAACAATTATCCAGAGCTAGTGAAGAAGTTAGAGAGCTGAAGGCACTTTTGGCTAAAAAGGAAGAATATGCAGGAGAGTTAGTACAAAACTTAACTCAAGCTCAGGCTGACTTACAGACTTCTTCTGTCGAGATTCAAGCCTTGAAGAGTTCTCATGCTTCTCTTGAAGCTTCCATTGACTCCCATTTAGCTGAAAATCAAATTTTAAAAAACGATCTTGCTATGTGGGAAAAGGAATATGGACTTCTAGAGGAAAATTTTAACATAGAAGTGAGTTGGGCTTTTCTGAATTCTCGTCGTGATGCTTTGACGGAAGCTGCTCAAGAGGGTTTTGACTTGCAGTCTGAACTGGCTAAAGTCATAGATACCATTGAGAAAAGCCAACAGTCTACTGATACTCCTTCTCCTGCCCTTGAAGTTCCTGAAAATGTTGCTATTCCAGCTTCAGAGGGTGAAACTTCTACAACCCAATATATGGAAGTTGAAACTTCCGTGATAATCCCCTCAAGCTCAGCTGAAACCGTTCATGTTGCTGCTTCTTCAGAAGTTGCCACCGTGCCTGTGGCTGAAAGTGAAATTCATATTGCAACTTCTGATGTACTAACCCCTTCAACTGGATGATGGTTTTATCCCTTAGTTTTTAAGGGATTTTTTGGTGAAAGTCCCCAGTTATCATAATGGGGCAATTGTATAAATTTTATTGACTAAGTTTCTACTTAGTTTTTTTTTTTAATTAGATCAATAAATTTGTTAATACTTCAATGTGTTCTACTCTTGCCTTTTCTTTACTTATTTAGGACTTATAGAATAGTTTAACATTTTTATCCTTTGAAAATGCTTTATGATTCTCCCATGACTTATTGACATGAGGCTTATAAAAGAGGGCCCTTTTATTTTATCGACACTTAATGAAGAAGACGTCTCAACTTCATAATGGTGTTAAAATACGATGAAAGTAATAGGAAAACACACGTTTTGTATGAAACAACTTTGGCAAGTTTTCATTCATAAACTTTTAACAAGTGTTTGACTGTTACATGTATCTGTTTTTCTTGTAACAGATTTGTAAATAACATAAACTAAACAAGGTTTTTTTATAACCTGTTTCAGTACATAATCATGACCCTATCTTTACATGTTAAGAAGGGTTTGAGAGGTGACTTTGTTTATGAGTTTGAGAGATGACTCTGTTGTTCTCATGAATGCTGAAGACTTCGTAACTTCTTCTCAACACTTGCTTCAGTTTGGCCGACTTTTATTCGATACTCGTATCTGTTTCTTTGCACCTATCTGTGTATAATATGTAGTCCCCCAAGTGTTTGAGCGGTGAAGTATGAAGCCTCGAACACTTGTTTATTTCTTTTTACTTTGGCCCTTTTCCTGAAACAGAAAGATATACGGGACTCGACTATGTGATTATAGATGAAGACTGCCTAACTCGTGTGTATTTCCATCAGATTAATTGTAACCCTGGGCTAGGAATTTATGCATACTCCATTTTGCCTTGCAGGTTGTGACTCATCATTTGGCACGAGTTAGGATATTTAGCCTAGCATCTAAAATCGTTAGTAAAATATTAAAAAATCAAGAGAAGAATTTTTACATGATGATACCTGACCGTAGGTACTTTCTTAAAAGTAATATCTTTTTAAGTGGACAGCATTCCAATGTGAGGGTAAAATTTTACCATCCATTGTTTCCAACTGGTATGCTCCTTTTCCCGCAATGCCACGAACTTTGTATGGTCCTTCCCATGTTGGACTTAGCTTTCCTGAGTTAACAGCTTTTGTAGATTGGAAAACCTTTTTAAGCACGAAGTCCCCAATTTTGAAAAATCTGAGGCGTGCTTTCCTGTTGTAATATCGTTCTATTACTTGCTTTTGTGCTGTCATCCTTATCAAAGCAGCCTCTCTTCTTCCTTCAAGTAAATCTAGGCTAACCCGCATCTCCTCATTATTGGATTCCTCCGTTGCCTGATCGTACCGTGTGCTTGGCTCACCTATTTCAACTGGTATTAAGGCTTCCGTACCATAAACCATCGAAAATGGTGTTTCTCCAGTGCCTGTTTTGGTCGTTGTACGATAAGCCCATAGTACTCCGGGTAACACCTCAGGCCAATTACCTTTTGAATCTTGTAACCTCTTTTTCAAGTTATTGATAATAACTTTGTTAGTTGATTCCGCTTGTCCATTCCCCACTGGATGGTATGGCGTAGATGTTATTCTTTTGATCTGCCAACTTTGAAAAAATTCTGTAACTTGTGCTCCAATGAATTGTGGTCCATTGTCACATACGATCTCCTTTGGTACTCCAAAGCGGCATATTATATTGCGCCATATGAAGTCTTTAACTTCTTTTTCTCGTACCTGTTTAAATGCCCCTGCTTCTACCCATTTAGTGAAATAATCTATAAGTACGAGTAGAAATTTTACCTGACCTTTCGCTTGTGGAAGTGGACCTACGATATCCATTCCCCATTTCATAAAGGGCCAAGGGGTTAAAACAGTATGTAGTAACTCAGCTGGTCTATGCATATTATTGTCGTACCTTTGACATTTATCACATTTGGACACGAAAATGGTTGCCTCTTCTTCCATCTTAGGCCAATAATATCATGTGCGAATTAACGTTCTTACCAGTGACCGTCCTCCTGCGTGATTCCCACAATGTCCTTCATGTACTTCTCTCATGACATATTCGGTTTGAGAAGGGCCGAGACACCTTGCTAGTGGTCCGCCGAACATCTTTCGATAAAGATTACCTTGATATAAACAATATCGTGCAGCTCTTTTGCGAAGCGCGAAAGCCTTTCCTTTGTCATTAGGCACGGTTTCGTGCTGTAAAAAGGCAACAATTTCATTTCTCCAATCCCATGTTAGATGATTGAAATTTACCTCGTTTTTGTCAGGTTCGAGAACAGAATGAAATAGATGTATGACTGAAGCATCTGTATTGTTTGCCACGTCTGCTGCGGATGCAAGGTTTGCTAAAGCATCTGCCTCTGCATTCTCCTCTCTTGGGACTTGCACTACTTTCCAAGTTTGGAATTGCTTTACTAAATCCCGTACCTTTGCGAGGTATTCTTGCATTCGTGACTCTCTGGCTGTGTAAGTCCCCAGCATCTGATTAACCACGAGTTGAGAATCACTCTTGATTATAATCTGTGTTATGCCGAGTTCTCGTGCCAATTCTAAACCTGCAATTACAGCTTCATATTCTGCTTCATTGTTAGTTATAGAATAACATTTTATAGCCTGTCTAATGGTCTCCCCCACAGGTGGTACGGGGACTATTCCTAAGCCTGCCCCTTTTACATTAGATGAACCGTCAGTGTATAAAACCCAAGTCCCCGGGTTCGCACCATTAAAAACTAATAATTCTTTCTCTGCTTCTAAATGCATCCCCTGGCTAAAATCAGCCACAAAATCAGCTAGTACTTGAGACTTTATAGCGGTCCTGAGTTGATAAATAACTTCATATTCACTTAGTTCTATAGCCCATTTCGCTAATCTTCCTGAAAGCTCATGTTTATGCAAAATATTTCGAAGAGGAAAAGCAGTAACTACAACAATGGGATGACTTGGAAAATAAGGTCTTAACTTTCTAGATTCCATGACCAAAGCTAATGCTAATTTTTCTAACTGTGGGTATCGTGTCTCAGCTTCCAATAAAGACTTACTTACGTAATAAATAGGAGATTGTTTACCTTGGTCCTCGCGGACTAAAACAGCACTTACCGCGACTTCAGATACGGCCAGATAAATGAGAAGTTTTTCCCCTACCTTCGGTTTTGCCAACAACGGTGGTTTTGACAAATAAGTTTTCAAATTTCTAAGGGCTTGCTGACAATCTTCATTCCATTCAAAATGATCTTGCTTTTTAAGTGCAGAGAAAAACTTAAAACACCTTTCTGAGGATTTGGAAATAAATCTCCCCAAAGCTGCAATTCTTCCCGTTAATCGTTGTACTTCCTTTTTATTAGTAAGGATATCCGGGATTTCTTCTATTGCTTTGATCTGAGAAGGATTCACCTCAATACCACGGTTAGAAACAAGAAAACCCAAAAACTTACCTGATGCAACTCCAAATGCACATTTTTCTGGGTTGAGTTTCATGTTAAATTTTCGCAAAATTTCAAAAGTAATAGATAGATGAGAAATATGATCATGAGATTGCTGGGTTTTGACGAGCATATCGTCTATATATACCTCCATTGTTTTCCCTAAATGTTCTTGGAACATTTTGGTGACCAACCTTTGATAGGTTGCCCCAGCATTTTTGAGACCAAAGGGCATTACTTTATAACAATAAGTCCCCCTGTCTGTGATGAAAGAAGTTTTTTCTTCATCACCAGGATCCATTTTGATTTGATTATATCCTGAGTATGCATCTAAAAAACTTAAAAGTTCATGACCTGCGGTCGCATCAATTAGTTGATCTATATGTGGTAAGGGAAAGGAATCTTTTGGACATGCTTTATTTAAATCAGTATAATATACACAAACACGCCACTTACCATTTTTCTTGGGTACAACCACCGTATGAGCTAACCAAGTTGGATATTTTACCTCACGGATTGATCCGATTTTTAATAATTTTTGGACTTCATCCTGAATCACCTGGTTTTTGAAAGCACCTTGTTTCCGTTTCTTTTGCTTTACTGGTGTGAAAGAAGGGTCCTCGTTGAGTTTGTGAGTCATCACATTCGGAGGTATCCCTGTCATATCAGCGTGGGACCAAGCAAAGCAATCTAAGTTAGCTTTTAAAAATTCGATTATCATACCTCGCATGTTCGTGTCTAAATTAGCCCCGATATAAACCTTCCGTTCAGGCTGTTGATCAAATAACGTCACTGCATCAAGCTCTTCAATCGTCGTTTTGATACTTTCATTCTCTTCAGGTTCTTGAACTGTGTCAGGCCTTGAGTCCAAATCTGTTTTCTCTTGTTCAGTTGAAGTTTGATCTTTTTTACTTTCAACTGTTTCCTGTAATTGCTATTTTGCTTTATTTTCGGCGTTCGTACTTGTTACAGCGTTGACATTTCTGGCCATCTGCTGATCCCCACGAATTTGACAAATTCCCCATGGTGATGGGAATTTGATAACTTGATGCAGGGTTGATGGGACAGCATCCATATCGTGTATCCATGGCCTTCCCATGATCATATTGTAGGCCATTTCCATATCAACTACCTGAAATTTAGTTTCCTTCACAACACCCATAGCAAAAGTTGTTAGTATTACCTCACCTTTTGTTACTACACTTGAGTTGTCGAAACCTGACAAGGTGTGCGCCTTGGGTAACATTTTGTCTTCAGCTTGCATTTCCCGCAGTACCCTTAGTAATATAATATTTACAGAACTTCCTGGATCAATCAAAACTCGCTTTACATTAGTATCATATACAAGTAAAGATATTACCAGTGCATCATTATGTGGAGTTGTTCACTCCTTCGTTATCTGCGTCATCGAACGAAATGCTTTCATTGTCAAGGACCTGCCGCACCCGTTTCCCGTGTGTAATTGTTACCTTAGAAACCTTGTTTGAAGCTGTGTAAGTTATGCCATGAATATCTTCTCCCCCGCTTATGACATTCACTGTCCTTTTGGGTGAAGGAGGTTGTGGTGGTTCTTGTCTATTCTTCATATAAGCTTGTTTTCCTTTCTCACTAAATAACTCAGTGAGATATCCTTGCTTTAATAGATGATCTACTTCACTTTGCAGGAATCTGCATTCTGAAGTTTTGTGCCCATGATCGTTGTGAAATTCGCACCAATGGTCCGGATTGCGTCTACTTGGGTTTGACCGCATTTCTTTCGGCCACCGTACCTTATATCCTATGCTTCTTAAAACAGCTACGAGCTCGGAGGTAGAGACGTTGAAATTATATCCACCGAATCGTGCCTTTAAACTCCTGTCATCATCACGTGATTCTTGTATATTCCTATCATTCCTGAACTTTGAAGAAGAGCTAGAATCCCGGTTCCTTGACTTTTGATCGTATTGTTGGTTATCTTGCTTCGACCGTGGGTCCTTTCCTGCGGGTCCCATATATGGATCGTACCTGTTTTTACCTGATCTTTTTTCGGAATCTGACCTTCGGGTACCGCCCCTTTCTTCATGATGGAGCTTAGGTACGGTATCTTCTTCGATTCGCAGCTTCGTGCTATACCTATTGTAAACATCATTCCATGTGGTTGCAGGAAATTCTCGAAGACTTTCTTTGAGTCGTCTCGTGGCTTCAGAACTTTTGTCATTTAAATTACTTGCAAAAGCTATAGCAGCCCAATTGTCAGGCACACGAGGTAGAGTCATTCTTTCACGTTGGAACCTATCAACGAAGTTTCTAAGCAACTCCGAATCCCCTTGTTTGATTTTGAAGATATCTTCCATCCTTTTCTCAACTTTTTGTGCTCCCGAATGTGCTTTAATAAAAGAATCTGCAAGCTCAGCAAAAGAATTAATAGAATTTTCAGATAAAAGAGAATACCAGGTTAATGCACCCTTGGTGAGTGTTTCTCCAAATTTCTTGACCAATACTGATTCAATTTCTTGTTTGGTCAAGTCGTTGCCTTTCACGCCAGTTGTAAATGCAGTCACGTGGTCACGTGGGTCTGTAGTACCATCATATTTCGGGATGTCAGGCATTTTGAATTTTTTCGGAATTGGAAGGGGAGCAGCACTAGGCTTCCATGGTTGTTGTGAGTATTTGTCCATGTCTACTCCTTTTTATTATTGGTGGAACTCCAGGGATTTGCTCTATTCGCTCATTTTGTTCCTTCAGCTGTTTCTGCAAGGTTAGTACTAAATTTTGCAAATATGAATTATTTAAATTACCTGGTCCCCCTTCTTGTGGTTCACTGGGGGTTGCTCCGTTTCCAGAATTATCAAGACCAGAACGGGGGTTCTCCAATGTATTATTATTAGGAGTCGGCGTAGGTGGCGCAGCAGGCAATCGACTAACAAGTGCCTGAAGAGCTTTGCCGACTTGTGCATCGATTAGCTTTTGCAAAGCTTCAGTTGTAACTCCTTCAAAATGTTCAGATTGCTCTTGTTGATCAGCACGGGATTCAGTAACAGGAGTGCCTTCACGAGATTGACGTGGTGAATTTAAAGGAGAGGGAACCACGGTATCTTGATTTTGATGTATTTGATTTTCATGGCTTCCCAATGTGTTGTTACTGTTGTTGTCGGCGTTATTGTTTGACATGGTGACGATAATAGATAAGATATAGCTTAAAAGGAAAGATTATCAGATTCCCGGTAACGGAACCAATTTGTTTAACCAAAAATCTGAGTCCTTGGTCAAAGCTAAAAGAAAAATTCGGGTTACTGATAATCAGGAGACAAAAAATAAAATACTTTTGAGAACAATGGTAGAGGGTAAATAGATAAGTATTTCAGTGTATTCTCAATAGTATATCGGTGTCCTTACAAATGATGATCCTTCTTCCTTTTATAGATCATTCTAGGTAAAGGAATAAAGCCTCAGCTTTAATGATATAATCATGAGCAATAAATGACATTAAATAGGCCGTTACACAATCATTCCTATTAAATACCAACTTTATAACGTATCAGACATTTAATAATGAATTTGGGCTCCTTTCTGTCATCTCATCCTTGCTTTCAATGCCTTCTAATCCGTTGGCTGCAAATAATTTAAATTGGCACGAGACTCGTATCTATACGTCGTCTCGTGCTTATTTAAATTCTTCTTCCCGTGGTTGTTTTCACCGTGCCTCTTAGTCAATTGCTGTTTCTTTGACCATTCAACTAATCCACGTATCATGCCACATCATTTTTAATATAAATTTAGTTTTTTTCCCAATACAAAGACCGTCTCTGGTGAACTGAAGTTTTAAATGAAAACACATACGTGCTTAAATAACCGGCAAGTCCTTCAGCCTCACAATTCGTAAAACTCAGTAATAGATGAGTACATTACCAAACATTATAAAGAATATGATTATACTAATTAATATGTATGAATAAAAAATCAATTAGTAATATGTGGATCATACTGTAGTTAAACTTAAATGAAAAACCTGACAATGCTACTACGGGCATGTTTGGTATAACGGAATCCAAGGAAATATTTTCTTGGAAAATAAGTAGTAATCATATTCATTTTGCAGTGTTTGATACGCAAATTAAGGAAAATAACTTCTCAAGAGTATTCATAAATAATTTAGATACAATAAACATGAAGCCATAAATTTTCGAACCAACAACCTTCCGAACCGCTAAACTTTCGAAACCGCAAACTTTTGAACTCGTTAACCCGTAAACTTTCAAACACATAAACCTCCGAATTCATAACTTTGGAACTTGTAAAATTTCGAACCTGTAAACCGAAAGATGAAACAACTAAAAATGAAAAATTTACAAAAAATATTTTTTTCCGGGGGGGAGGATGGGAGGAGAAAAAATAAAAAAACAAAAATTTAAAATTACAACCAAAAAAAGCAATTAAAAATATTTTTTTTGTGCAGGTGAGAGGGGGAAGGGTGGGGGCGGGAGGAGAGAGTAGCAGGTTGGGTGGTGACAAAAAAAAAAGAAGGGAAATCTACACAAATTACCCATTTGGGCCAAAATAATTACCCACTCAAAACGTTTTACATAATATACCCATGATGTCCAAAATATTTACCCGACTTTCCACTGACATTCCCCTTTTCCCATTGATTACTCTTTGTCTTTTTATATTTTCTCTCTCCAGTCTTTTCCTATTTATTCTAACTTTTCGCTGCCATTCTCTTTCTCCTATTGATTACTTTCTCCCTTTCTCCCATTAATTACTTTATGTCTTTTTGTGTTTTTCTTCTCATATTTTTCCTACATTGCATGCTATTAATCTTTTCAAAGTATGTGCTTTTGTTTGAAGACTTCAAGAGCCTCTTTGTATTTTATTTTCTCCTGCATTCATAGATTAAGATACCCCGATCCAAAACATCTCATTAGTGAGCTCCATGAATAAGTTAACTCTTCAATCATATACAGAGGTCGTCCCAAGATTTAAATTTAATACGTTCAGCTTTTAAGGTTTTTATTGAACTTATTATACTACTAAAATTATGGGTTCAAATCTAATACTTGTTGAGATTTTAATAGATTTTTACATATAAATCTATGTTTTGTGTCGCAAGTTATGAGTTCAGTTGAATCCGTATCCGAAACGCTACATCCGCTCCTAACCACATACTGCGATTAACTAACTCTGAGAACTATTGTTACTAGGACTTCTTATATGATACACAATCTAATGACAAAAAAAAAAAATACTTTTAAAAAAAAAAGAGCTAACGAAATGATATATTGTAATAATATGCAATATTTCAGTTGGAACTTAAATAAAAACATATTTACCCAACAATATATCGCTACGGTATCACATTATATTGTAAGAGTATACTGTTATACTACAACAGTATACTATAATAGTATACATATATACCGAAATGATATACTATGCAACTTTTCAGCAAAAATTTAAATTAAAACACAGTTACCCAATAATATACCGCTATTGTATTACAATATACGGTAAGAGTATACTATAATAGAGTATATAGTTATTCTGCAACGATATACTATAATAGTATATATATATATATATATATATATATATATATATATATATATATATATATATACCGAAACGTTATATGGGTAGGGTCGCGTAATTATTTTGTATGGGTAGAATCAGAGTAATTATTTTGGTTTTTATGGGTAATCCTGTATATATATCCCAAAAAAAGCCTTTTTGGAGAGAGGGATTGGGGTTGGGTGGGTGTGGGTGTGGGGGTATGGGATGGGTTGGTGAGGATGGGGAATAGGGTGGAGAAGGTTGACAAGGAGTTTTGGAAAATGTTCTCCCTTCTTTTGATAAGGAAAATATTTTACTCCAATTGGAGGAAAATGAGTTCATAAGGAAATATTTTCCAAAACATTCAAGCCAACAAACATGGAAAAATTAGAAAACATTTTTCGAAAAATGTTTTCCTTCATACCAAACACACCCTAAATAAGAAGCAAGTTGCATGGTACTATTTAGAGGTGTACAAACCGAACCGGAAAACTGCACCAAACCGAAAAGTCAAACCAAACCGATTAAAAAATCCGACTAAGTTTGATTTGATTTGGTTTGGTATTGAGTAAAAAAACCCGAACCAAATCGACATATAAATATATAATTTTTATATATATTTTTAAGATTTTACATATAATTTTCTTTAAAAAATGTCTAGAAATATTTGGGATTCTCTTGCGGGATATAATATTTAGTAGTATATGAAGTGCAACATATTTATTAACCTTAAATAATGGGTTGTATGATCACTTTCTTATCAAGTGTTACTGAAATGCATCAATCTCTTTGTTTTTTCATATTCATATCATATGTTAAGATCTATTAAATTCTTATATCTTTTTCGAATATGAAGTGCTTATTATTATTTAGCTATCATATTGATTTTTATGTTTAATTACTAAATTCGGTTAACCTTAAAAGTGTATATCAATGAAACATTATTGTTAGACAACTAAAAAAATAAGTATTATGTGTTACTAAGAAAATTCTCCCATAAGAATATTTTAATAGATAATATGTTTGTCAATTTTTATATTTTACTACATATATTTACTTATAAAAAATTTAACAAAGTAAAATTGAAATAATATTTAAGTAACAAAAAACTCGACAAAATCGAACCAAACCAAACCGATATAGTTGGTTTGGTTCGGTTTTGATAAAAAACGAACCAACCCGGTCCATGTAAACCCCTAGTAGTACTGTAGGAAGCGCATTAGACATTACAATTGCATGGAGCATGTCTAAAAAGAGAGGATCATTGGTTTTTTTCCTGTTAGTTTGAGTTATCTTCACGTAATAATAAGCTCATAACCGCATCATTGGTTTAATTCAAAGTCAAATATGCATATCGAAAAATAAAGGGAACAAAAAGATCAAGATCATCTTTTTTACATTTTTTTTCATTATTGTTCTTTCTGGTGGGGTGCAGATTTTCTTTCCTGTTTGCTGCAACTTGTCATGAATCGTAGCATTGATATGTGTTTCACACTTTTGATGCATATTTCCAATTTATACGCAAGCACACAATGTAGCATAAGCTACCTAGGTGGATTAGAGTTGCTAATTGATGACACGGTCCAGATTATGGGTATCTCGCAACTAGCTATGTACGAAGGCTTTGATTTTTTTGACTTTCTTAGTAAGAAAAAAAAAACGAATTATCAAACATGTGGCTAGAATGTAGATTTCGTGGAGATAATTGCACTAAGTCTGTTAAAGTGATACCACGGTCGAAAATGCAAAAATAATGAAAAAAGTTTAACTTCCATATACCAACGCAATTAACACGAGTTTCCTGCTATAACATGCACAAGTATACTGGCGTTACATTGTTAATGTATATAAGTTAAAGCGGTAAATAGGAAATACCCCCCCCCCCCCTCGCCCCCACATAGCATAACTCTACATAAGGCAGGGGAAGCAGAGGCTTTTGAGGAACACAGGGAAAGAACAAGTTGAGCAAAGCTACAAATACTTAGTTTTACCAGTTTTGTGGTGAAGTAACAAAAGAATGGCTACCAAACCTGGCATTCTCACAGAGTGGCCATGGGCACGCCTAGGGAACTTCAAGGTACTAATTTTCTTGAATAATTCTCAAAGATCCTTTCACTTTTGCAGTGCTCAAAACATCACCTATTTATACTACATCGGAAAGCATGTGTTTTGCAGTAATTAATTTAAACTCTCTTCTTTTTAGTTTCTTCTGCTGTTGGAAATACCTATCCCCTTTGAAATTGCACTGAGCTCCTTGTCCCACATTACCTAGTCTTTTCCTTCCTTCTTCGAAAAATATTCTTTGAGGGAACAGACACTACTAGAAATCCGCTAATTTGCGACCAGGAAAAGCGACCAAAGTTGGTTGCTTATTGGCCAAAAAGCGACCAACTTTGGTCTAAAAAGAAAATATTATTTTTTAAAATCTGGATATTAGAGACCAAAGTTGGTCGCTTTAGTATTAATTTTTTTAATTTTTTTTTTTAAAATAAGCGACCAAAGTTGGTCGCAAAATGCAAGAATTAATTATTTTTTAATTGTAGGCGACCAAGGTTGGTTGCTATATTTCCAGACATTATTTTTATTTAAATGGAATAGCGACTAACTTTGGTCGCTTTTTGAGAAATCTGGGTTCAATGGCGACCAAGGTTGGTCGCCATTTACCAGAAATTTGTTTTTTTTCCAGCGAAAAGCGACCAACTAGCGACCAAAGTTGGTCGCTTTTCTTGGTATATTTTTGGTAGAAAATGCCTGTATTGGCAGCTACACCACCTGTCAGCTTACCAAAATTCCTAAATAGGCATTTTATGCCAACAACAACAACAACATTAAAACTAACAAACTATAAAGTTCAATAGAAGTAACACATTAAGCTAACCAAACTAAGTTAATTGTTATTACAAGTCTATTCAAAAACCGATTGTATTTGTCTAGTTGAAAGTGTATAAAAGTCAAGGATTGTTTTGTACATCATTATCATCACCGTCTGATGAACTTTCACCAAGACGGTATCCAGAAGGGTGTACTTGTCTAGGATGGGAAGAACAATCACGGGGAGGGCGGGGGGAATGAGCACGGGGAAGGCGAGCCTCTGGAGACCAGGGAATCGGAAAACTGCCAGAAGCTAGGAGAGATTTGAGCTGCTCTTGCATGCCAATGTACTGAGCATCTATAATCTTTTCTCTCTCCTTGGCGGCTTCTAGTTCGGATGTAAGCTTTGTCACAGTCTCCCGCATAGAAGAGAGGCTCTCCCCATCAAGTTGCTCGGCTTGCGGGGAAGTCCCTATTCCTTGCATTCCACACTTATAGCGATGAAATTTCTTAGTAGGAAGCCCGTATACCTTCCCCCATTTTGGACCCGCAGCAGCCTACATCCAGATTCTTTCAGCATCCTCGTCCGAAGGTTGGATTTGGTCGCCCGACTCACTAAGTGGCTGACTGCGTATGAATTCCACCACTTCAGCTGTGAAGCGACCCTATAAGAAAAATTACATTGAATTAGTATTTCAAAATTCATATAAAAGTAAATCAAAATACTTAATGAAAAGTGAAAACTTACATGTACAGTCGAGGCTCGGCCCTCGACCCACCTTTCTTGATCCGTCTCTTTCTTCTTCTTTACAATATGAGTCTCCTTGAATAGCTCATCTTTGTTCATCGGACGCCCCAACTTCTTCTCCTGGAAACTCATAAATTTTAGTTAATAAACAGAATAGATATACTTTGAAAATTAAAATAAATTAAGCAATTACGAACCATTCTTCTCTTTATTGTCCCTAGGTTGATCGCACCTCCAGTGTGCAAGGATCCTCCCTTCTCAGATGCACGAGCTTTCTTTCCTTTTTCGCTCTTCTCTAAGAACTCTGCGGTAAGCCATTGCCTTTGCAAATCCTCCCATAAATTCTGAAGCAACCAGCCAGGCTTCTGGTTCAACTTTCTAGCTTTGGAGAAACAATGCGACAACCACTTGTGAGCTTTGAGATGAAAATTTGCAGCCACATCCACGCTATAGCGGTGTTCCCATACACACTTGCTCTGTATTTCAAAAGTTAAGTATTATGTGGAAATATCATAAATTCTATATTCGATATATTATACTTAGCTTTTGTTAGCTAATAATTATTCAAAAATTAAGTGCATTAACTGCTTATAATATAGTATATAGTATATTAGTGCATTAGCTAATATATATATATATATATATATATATATATATATATATATATATATATATATATATATATATATATATATATAAAAGCTATATTCGAATATATATAAAATCTATATTGGATATAATATTAGTTAATGCACTAATACTTAGTGTATAGTATAGTGTAAGTATATATATATAAGCTATATTCTATAATACATATTTAGATGGAAATATCATAAATATAAATAATTGTACTGCTTAAAAGAACATTTATACCTTAAAGTCATTGAAAATTTGCTCCTTCAGCGCGAATGGGAAATCACTCCAAGACGCATAAGAGCCATCATAAAACTTTCTGGTGACTTTGGTGATAATCCTTGTAGTAATATTACTAGGGATGAACCTGCAATTTAATAAAAAAATACATTAATATCTTAGTAAAACTGTACAAAACAATAAACATAAAAATAATAAATAACTCTTACCCATCACCCTCAGGGACTATGATGATCCTGCCATACTGATCGTAATGCACCTCCTCATCATCATCAGCATCACCGTCCGAAGCATGTATATCAGAGGCTTGTGTGGAAGGTGTAGGGGGTCAGAGCTAGTATCTCGTAGGCGAAGGCCTGAAATAGGTGGAGTTTTAGATGAAGATGGTTGCGAGCCCTGTGACTGCGACATAGCTGTATGGCCCACAAGTGGACGTGACACTGATAGCTGTGACCCGAGTGGCTGTGACCTGAGTGGCTGTGACACTGATGCCTGTGATCCATGTGGATGTGACATGGATCGATGCGATCCATGCGATGCAAATGGCTGCGATCCACGTGGTCGTGCGGTAGTTGGACTGTATGTCGGACGTATAGTCCTATGGCCCTGTGACGAAAGACACGGTGTCTGCACGAAGTTGTAGGGCTGGTGATGCTGTGGCAGCTCAGAATAGCCCTGGGGTGGAGGCAAAGTCATAGGCATAGGCATCTCTGAAGAGGCAGGAAAAGATGGAGGATTATCTTCTACCCTCCTCTTTGGTTTCTTAGCCTTTTCTCGACCCTTGCCTATCATCTGCATAATATAATACATATTTAGATTGAAACATATAAATAAACTAGCTATAAATGAGAGTTATTAAAGAAACCAACTTTTTAACTCTCATCAACGTATAGTTCCACGTCCGAGAATTCTTCTTCCTCACTAGTTTGAGCTTCATTAGTTGATTCTTCTTCCTCGTTTTCTGTAATTCTTACTTCATTTATATCAACTTCTTCCAATATGTGTTCAGGATGTTCCAAATCATTTTCTAAAACTTTGTCCACTATTTGGTCAACATTGGAGATATCGTTTTGATATGCAACATCTAACACATTCTCGACTTCCACCCTACCCACATACTTAGTTTTTATTACAATCCACCAATCGGACTTATTCCGCCGCAATGGATAAGGAGCATAATACACTTGCCTAACATTATGTGCAATTATAAAAGGATCATAGCGATCATACTCCCTCGTATGATTAACCTCAATTATGTTGTATTGATTGTGTACTCTTGTACCTCTTGTTGGATGTGGGTCAAACCACTTACATCTAAAGAATATCAATTTCTTATATGGCCAACATGTATATTCTAGTTCTATTATTTCTTTGAGCACACCATAATAATCAATATCTCCATCTTGGTTGCCATTACCACCTTGAACCCACACCCCACTGTTGTTGCTATTTTTATTTTTAGAGAATCCTATGTATGAAACTTATAACCATTCACAACGTACTTAGACATTGTTGTGACCTCAACCCCAGGTCCCCAAGATATATCTTTCAAAAATTGATTTACACAATTATTTGGATCATTTACCTACATATTGTTAAAAAAATTCATAAGTTAGCATAACTTCCAAACATTGTTTACCTACATAGTGTTAGAATATTTTAAGGAGAAACTTACAAATTGTTTGAACCACGTATCAAATCTCGTATATACAGCATCATGGCCAAATTGACCCACGAAATGACTGTGACACATCAAATATTTTTAGTAGTTGCATTGATATGTAATCACAGTAATTTTTATATTTTGATAACCACTAAATCAATACTTACTTGAGAAATGGTACAACTTCGGGACAATTTAGCAACACGTGAAGTGTAGCTGACTTGAACTCTATATCACTCAAACTTCTCTTTCTAACATCCTTAGAACATTTGCCTGGTTGATTGAATATGGACATAAGAGAATATAATGGATCATTCCTAAGGTCGACCGTGTGCCTGTTGGGCCTATTCCTAGCACATGGTACATTACTCTCAAAATAATAAGAACAAAAATGAGCAGTTTCCTTTGCAAGGTAAGCTTCACATATAGATCCTTCAATCCTATTCCTCTGCTTAACAAATTGTTTGCATTTGCCAATTGTCCTACATAATTTCAGGTTAGCCAAGAACATTCAAATAAAATAGAAAATTATATCAAATATATAATATTACCTCTCAAAGGGATACATCCATCTGCATTGAACAGGCCCTCCAAGTCGTGTCTCGTGTACAAGGTGGATTGAAAGGTGTTCCATCACATCAAAAAACCCACATGGAAATATCTTTTCCATCTTAGAAGAAGTTACACGAATGTTCTGATCCATCCGGTGTAGGTTTTCTTCCCTTAACGTGGAAGAACACAAGTCTTTGAAAAACAAACTAATCTCTGTGATAGGTTTCCAGATTCTTTCAGGCAAACCACAAAATGCAATAGGCACTAAAGTCTCCATGAAAACATGACAGTCATGACTTTTCAAATGGCTCAACTTCCCTACCTCCATATCAACTTTTTCCCCAAAATTCGACGCATAACCCTCAGGCATCTTCAATTTCGTTACCCAATCACAAATATGTCATCTTTCCTCCAAAGTGAATGCGTAACTTGCTTTGGGCTTGAATATCTTACCATTGTTTGCTGTCTGCAAGTGTAATTCAGGCCGCCTGCAATATTCTTGTAAGTCCATTCTAGCCTTCGGGTTATCCTTTGTCTTACCTTTAACATCCATCACTGTGTTGAACAAATTGTCAAAATAATTCTTCTCAATATGCATGACATCAAGGTTGTGACGGAGAAGATTATCCTTCCAATAAGGCAACTCCCAAAATATACTCTGTTTGGTCCAATTATGAGTAACACCGTATCCGGGGAATCTATAAGGTGGAGCTTCAGTAACTTTACTGAAGTTCTGGACCCTCTCCTAAATTTCCTCACCTGAAAGTATCGGAGGTGGATAATCATATTCCATTTTATTCTTTTTGAATGCATTTTTCATCCTTCTAAACTCATGACCCTCAGGCAAGAATTGACGATGACAATCAAACCATGATTGCTTTATGTCATGTTTCAAAGTGAACGCTTTACTATTTTCCATGCAGTAAGGACAAGCTAGTTCCCAGCAGTCATCCACCCAGACAACATTCTATACGTAGAAAAATCGTTAATTGTCCACATTAAATTAGCACACAAATTGAAACTCTGCTTGGTTGATATGTCATATATTTCAACACCGTCGTACCACAATTGTTTTAGCTCATCAATCAAAGGTTGAAAATATACATCTATAAAACTTTTCGGATTACGTGGACCGGGGATAATACAATTTAAGAATATATATGGACTAGTCATGCACAACTCAGGTGGTAGATTATAAGGTGTAAGAAAGACAGGCCAACATGAATACGGTGTCGCAGATACAGAAAAAGGCGTGAAGCCATCCGCACACAAACCTAACCGAATGTTCCTTGGTTCACTAGCAAAATATGGATATGTCCTATCAAAGTGCTTCCAAGCTTCTCCATCTGAAGGATGACACATAACACTAGGTGGTCTTCTATTTTCAAAGTGCCATCTCATATGATGAGCAGAACGCATCGACGCATATAACCTCTTTAGCCTAGGTATAAGAGGTAAATAATGCATCGCCTTGATAGCGACCATCTTCCCGCTGGAAAGCCTCTTAAAACGAGGCTTTTCGCAAAATTTACAACTGCTTAAATTTGCATCATCTTTATAATATAACATGCAACCATCTTCACAATAATCAATTCTCATTGACGAAAGTCCTAACTTAGAAACTAATCTCTTTGCCTTATAGAAATCACCAGGTAATTTCGGAGTCAACTAGTTCACGCATAAGGTTAATGACAGAGTCCATGGCTCCTTGAGAAATATTCCAATCAGATTTGATACTTAGTAATCTAACTGCAACAGACAACTCAGAGTGCGGACTTCCTTTTTGTGGTGGACGACTAGCTTCCTCTAACTTTTCATAAAAATGTTTTGCTTCATCATTAGGAGTTTGTTCAACATTTTCATTGGGCTCACCCCCTAAGTGCATTCCAAAAGCATCCGCAACCATATCATGAATTCTGGAATCACGATTTGTATTCTCTACCGACCTACTACTTTCACCAACAACCATGTTATGAAATATCCTATGTCTACCATCGATCTCTCCATGATTAGTCCACACAAAGTAATTCACTATAAACCCCTTACTATAAAGATGAACCTTAACTTCCTCCGGTTTTTCAAACTTCATACAGTCGCACCTAATACAAGGGCACCTAATTACTCCATCATTTATGTATGGAGGAAGTGACATTGCATGTCTAATAAAGTCATCAACCCCTTTTACAAAATCCTCCCGCAATCCCCGCCGATTAGGATAATTCCTATTGTACATCCAAGTATGATGTTCCATCTATATAAATAAAGCAAGAACAAATTAAATTAGTTAATTCATATCCTAATCTTTTTTTAGTTAACTAAAAGTTCAATTCATATCCTAAAAGTCCAATATGACCTTAAGTTCATAATTAATACATTAATAAACTCCTTCCTTTAATTCTTTTTTCTTATCTTATAAATGTATAATGCATAGTTTAAAGCATGAATTTAGGTACTTATTTAGGTATTGCTCCTCTTCTAAGACAATGAATTGTTTCTTTTCACAATTGAACTCAATATAAATTAATACAAGAACTAAAAGATTATAATTTTTACCTTAAGTTCATAAATCTAATGTAGTTCAAACCAAAAACCCTAATACTAAATAGACAAAAACTCTAAAAAATTACATAAAATTATATAGCAAAAATTAAAAATTAAAAAGCTAATAAGGTAGATTACTAACCTTGGTAGATTAAAAGGAGGATTAAAAATCAATGGTGGCAAGGGGTGGGGGACAACAGCTCCGGCGACAGTGGTGGTGGCGGACAACGGCTCTGGCGACAGGTTTAGCAGCGGCTCCGGCGTGGTGGCGCGCAGTCACAGTGGTGGCAAGGGGTGGGGGGATTGATTTGTGTAAGGGAAATAGAGAAGGGGGGAGAATATGTTGAGAGAGAGTTTGGGAAAATTTTGGGGTGAAAATAAGAGATTGGGAGGGGAAACCCGATTTTTACTCCTGGATTTAAAAATAGCGACCAACTTTGGTCGCTATTTTAAAATAAGCTATATATATATATATATAGCTTAAATTGAATTAAAATCCTAAATTTCTACTATATACATATCGAATATAGCTTATATATATATATATAAAGAACCCGTCCCTGTGTTCCGAGCGCTTCATGTTCTTATATATATATATATATATATATATATATATATATATATATATATATATAGAGAGAGAGAGAGAGAGAGAGAGCTTATATACTATATACTATATTATACCTATACTATACTATGCACTAAGTATTAGTGCATTAGCTAATATTATATCGAATATAGCTTTTATATATATATATATATATATATGCATATGAGTAGGTTATAATTCATTGTTAATATTATATATATATATATATAATTACATTTATATTATTTAGATAGTAAATACAAAAGTGATTTTTAATTTTGACCATTGTTGACCTGAAAAGAGACCAACTTTGGTCGTTAAATATACATAAATTTAAATTAGCGACCAAAGTTGGTCGCTAAATTTAAATCAGATTTATTTATATTTTATATAATATTTAAAATAATAATATAATTGTTAAACATTAGAACTGGGTCCCAGATTAGCGACCAAAGTTGGTCTCTATTTTTTTAAGCGACCAACTTTGGTCGCTAAATTTGAATTATATTTTTTTATAATTTTTTAAATAAAAATATAATTTCTAAAATTTTATAACTGGGTCCCATTTCTTGGCGACCAAAGTTGGTCGCTATCTGCTTACCCCTTAATTTGCGACCAACTTTGGTCGCTAATTTTAAATTATGTTTATTTATATTTTATACTTTGTTTTAAATAATACTATAATTATTATAATTTTATAATTGGGTCCCCCTGTAGCGACCGACGTTGGTCGCTAATCTCAGTATACCTTTGACCAAGCAAGTCTGACCGTGACCAAGTAGCGACCAACCTTGGTCGCTAATCTATATCAAATAATTATTTTATTATTTTCGCCAATTTAGCGACCAACTTTGGTCGCTTTTCTTGACAGACCAACTTTGGCCGCTAAAGTTTAGTCGCTTTTTTTCACAATTCTAGTAATGAGAGATGTACGGTTAGCCAGAAGAGAAACAAAAATACTTCATACTTATATTGTAGAATACCCCATATCTGATTAATTTGCACGTGTAACTTAAAATAATTTTGAGCAACCCTTGCCACTATAATGAAGGGAAGCCTTGGTAAAGTTGTTGTCATGTGACGAGAAGGTCACGGGTTCAAACCATGGAAACAACCTCTTGCAGAAGACTGCGTACAATAGAACCTTGTGGTCCGGCCCTTTCCCGGATCCCGCATATAGCGGGAGCTTAGTACATCGGGCAGCCCCTACCACTACAATGTCAACCTGTTGAATGGATTCAAAGATTTAAATATATACAAAAAACATTTGCTTTTAACCTATTTCTACCGTATAATTTTTCAACAGGGAGTATTCTATCGAACACCAAAATGCATGGAGCTCTGCCCTGCTTCCACGCAAATATTCTTTCTTATTACTAAGTGGTTAGTATTTTCAAAAGTTCTACAAAACTGTCTGTATTGGAGTAACCCACGTAGTACTCGTAAATAATTACTACTTTTTTGTGTCTTTTAAGGTGAAAGTGACTAGTTAACATCATGTTACACTATAACGTTTTCATAGAGCCTGTATTACGCAGTGCATGAAGTATGCATTGTCAATCTGCTACGCTAGCTACTCTACTTTTTTGTTTTACCTTTGCCCTAAATCATGAGGTTATTCTTGCTAGAATTCTGCTAACTACTCTCTTTTTCAAAATAATTTGTTCGAATTAAGTACTTGGTTTTGGCACCATTTGTGGGTCATAGCATATACACATACTTTATGAGCAAAGATGAAAGCCAGAGGGATCTTGTATACATAATTATACTCCCACTTCTGCTCTCGAGAGTGATTCACAACCAGATATGGATATCTCTATCCCGCTATAGGACTGCCAAGGGTAATAATCGGATTCTTGATAGGAGCATCGAATTTGATCAAGTTGACAGAGAAAGCAACTGGTATGAACTTTTCACCCTCACACTTTCATTGTTCGCACGCTATATAGTAGTAAGTGCTAACATACTCACCATTGTTCTAATAAATAGTTACTTGCACCTGGTGCTTACACCAAACTAAACAGTTCAACTTTTAGCAATCCAAATTAAAGTGAAATTTATATAACATAACCATGGTTATAAGAAAGACACATGTTGTGCATTTCTTAATTTGGTGTAAACATCAAGTGCCTGCGAATTTTTAGCACTGGATTCCCCCTCTTCTTTCCCCAAAGAAAGTTTAAAATGAAAGAGTACTATTTTGACTGCTTTGTACGGGAGGTTTAGGCAGCAAAATTGAACCCCTATTGGTTATTTAGGCCCTTTACTATAGATTTCCTGTAAGCGAAAATTGTTTGAAAGCTCTTTCTCATAATATAAGCTTTACCTTACAAAACCTCAACCTTGTACTTGATAGATAGTTTCTGTATCTACAAAGTGATCTAACAAAAGTATTAGACGCCGTAAAGTAAAGTGTACATGACATGATTGATTTAAGGTTGAATATATGGTTTTGTAGGGATGATCAGATCATATTTAATGGGCTGATATACTATATCGGATACCTGTTGCTGGAACAAGCTCATCACTTGCCTTTGTGGAGGACTGATGGAATCGTTATGATTGCCTTGCTTCATATTGGTCCTGTCGAGTTTCTCTATTATTGGCTTCATAGAGCTTTGCACCACCATTTTCTCTACTCTCGTTATCATTCGCATCACCATTCCTCCATTGTTACTGAGCCCATCACTTGTACGTTGTCCTTTCAAAACTGTTTTACAATCATTTTTTTTTATATTTTGTGATCAGGTCTTATAAAAAGATATTTTTATTATTTTGGCAGCTGTAATTCATCCGTTTGCTGAGCACATATCATATTTCATGCTCTTTGCTATCCCATTGCTCACCGTTACACTCACTGAAACTCCTTCTATAACTGCATTTGGTGCGTACATCACCTACATTGATTTCATGAACAACATGGGGCATTGCAACTTTGAGCTCATCCCTAAGTGGATATTCTCTATGTTTCCCCCCCTCAAGTACTTGATGTATACGCCCTCGTGAGTCTTCTTGCCCTATATTTCAACTAGCTTAATTTACTGCATTATATTTACACAATCATATCACATATAAGGTAATTGTAACTAAAATTTTATGATAAGTGTTACTCTAGTAATTAATAACCTTACAAAAATGGTAATTAATTGAAGTTTTGTACTTGTGAAGATTTTGTTTGTTCTTTTGCCACTAAGATCATTTGTGTTGATGGCACAGGTACCACTCACTACATCACACTCAATTCAAGACAAATTATTCTCTTTTCATGCCAATGTATGACTATATCTATGATACACTGGACATGTCATCAGATACATTGTATAAAAAGTCACTTGAAAGGGAAGCTGAAGTGCCTGATGTGGTGCACCTTACACATCTAACAACCCCTGAATCCATTTACCATCTCCGTCTAGGGTTAGCATCGTTGGCCTCGAAGCCTCAGTCCTCTAAGTGGTATTTCTGGTTAATGTGGCCTGCCACACTATGGTCGATAATGATCACATGGATTTATGGTCACACATTTATTGTCGAGAGAAATTTGTTCAAGAATCTCAAATTACAAACTTGGGCTATCCCAAAGTATCGCATACAAGTAAGTAAAGTAGTAGTATTATTCAAGATTGTTTCATATTTTGGATCCGTTGTTGAAGCGATTATTTATCCCGATTATTGATTTTGTTGCAGTACTTTATGAAATGGCAAAGAGAGATTATTAACAATTTGATCGAGGAAGCAATCATGGAAGCAGATCAGAAAGGCATAAAAGTACTGAGCCTTGGACTCTTAAATCAGGTAAGTCAAAATATATGAGAGAATTACATGATTCTTCTTAAACGTCTGTTAGCTATCACAAACATTGACTAATATTAGGGCGAAAAAGAATTGAAAAGAATTCTCCTCTCACCCTATATCCAATGTTTGTTGGCTGAACCAAAGAGAGTCTCAGTTGCACTAGTTAACACATCTAAATAAATGTAACTTTCCAGGAAGAGCAGCTGAATAATAGTGGTGAACTTTACATAAGAAGGAATCCTCAGCTGAAAGTAAATGTGGTAGATGGAAGTAGCCTAGCTGTTGCTGTGGTCATAAATTCCATTCCTAAAGGAACTTCCCAAGTTGTCCTTCGAGGCCGTTTGTCTAAAGTTGCTTACTCCATTGCCTTAGCCTTGTGCCAAGGAGGAATTCAGGTATATGTGACTATTAATCTCCTCCCCGATTTGGTTTGCTTTCTCTTAATTGTTGTATTTTTTTTATATATAGGTTGTCACGTTAGACGAAGAAGAGTACAAGAGACTTAAAACAAAGTTAACATCAGAGGCTGCAACTAAGTTGGTCCTGTCGAAATCTTATAATGTTTCAAAGGTACGTATAAACCAAAATACATCAAAAAGAATACAGTCCTGAATCTTGACAATTCATGACAATCAAAAGAGGTTCTTGATTATGCTGCAGACATGGCTAGTAGGGGATGGATTGAGTGAAGATGAACAATTGAAAGTACCAAAAGGAACATTATTCATTCCTTATTCACAATTCCCACCAAGTAAAGCTCGAAAGGATTGCTTCTACTTCAGCACACCAGCTATGATTACTCCAAAACATCTTGAAAATGTAGACTCTTGTGAGGTTAGAAATGCTTATCTAATATCCTTTATTATTTCTCTTTAGTTTTTTCTTGATCGTCTTACAGATCATAGTAAAAGAAATTGATCATGATTGAATTTATTATAATTCCAGAACTGGTTGCCACGAAGAGTGATGAGTGCGTGGAGAATAGCTGGAATTTTACACGCCTTGGAAGGTTGGAACGAGAACGAGTGTGGTAACATGATGTTTGATATTGACAAAGTATGGAAAGCTAGTCTCGATCATGGTTTTTGCCCATTAACCATGGCTTCTGCTACTGAATCCAAGAACTAGAGATATAGATTGTGTTTGATATATGATCATATCTTGGATCCGTGGTCAAGTATATCAGCCATTTGCATTAGGTGATCTTTCCAGAGCTCTGTATGCATTGTATAAGATGTAATATGAACAAATTTTGGAGCATGGATGGTGACTTCTATTGATTAACAAACTTTCTGTTAATCTCCCTTTACTTTCCCATTAACTTTATTTTCCTTCATTCTTCATTTTATTTCCAGGTTTTCTTTGTGACTTGAGAACTCCCAGTTAATAACAAATTTGTGACAAATGGTATCAGTGCCTCTTTTAGGGAGATTCCACTATTTTGTTTTATGATCTATTCACAAAGTTCCTATAAAAGATAAAGAGGTAATTCTTAAATGTGTCGGAGCAGATACTAAAAATTACTCTGTTCCAAGAAAAAATGCACACCACGGTATAGTCTTGGAAGTTTCTCTCTATACTCTGGATCATGCTTATTGATTGTAAACATCAGCTAGTAATAATCTCATCCACAATTCAGAGAAATGCCCAACCTACATCAAACAAAAAAAGAGCAAGATTTGACCTTTGAACATATCATAAATGCCATTTATAAGTGTTACTCGCTGCATCAATTATAAGCTAATAAAAATGAAAACTAAAATGCTCAAAGAAAACGAACATAGTATGATTTTCAAGGGATATTGTTAAATTGGCTAATTCTCAGCCATGATCAAAGAGATTAAGAGCAGAGAAGAATGAAGACAGAGCAAGGAGAAATCAATAGCTTCTAGATTGATCTAATCAGCATGCAGTTACAGAATTAATTTGTTATCTAAATAGCTACTGTAGCTATTAATATATAAAACTTCCTAACCGACTAAATTAACCCACTATAATAAATAACTGGCCCAACTAGTGTACAACTCAACCTTAGTGCACTATAGTGCATCTATATAGTTCCTTTACAACCCCTCAAGCTAGGAGAGATGAAGATATTCTTCATTCCTAGCTTGGATAGAAGATAACAGTGCTAAGCAACAGGAAGGTCCTTAGTCAAAACGTCGACCTGTTGCTCTAATGATGGCACATAGAGGGTGTCCATTAGACCTTGATGAATCTTCTTCTAAGTGAAGTGACAATCAATGTCTATATGTTTAGTCCGCTCGTGGAATACAAGATTAGCAGCAATCTGTATGGCAGACTTGTTATCACTATGCATAGGAATAGGCAAATGTAAAGAAACTCCCAATTCTTTGTATAGACCTATGAGCGAAACAATCTCTACCACAGTTATATTCAGCTTTAGCTGAGTTTCTAGAAATGGTTACCTACTTCTTGGATCTCCAAGATATGAGAAAGTCTCCAAATTTGATCAAGTATCCTGTAATTGAGTTTATGGTGTTGGGGTAGGAGGCCCAATCTGCATCACAAGAGGCCTGAAGAGTAGGAGAGTTGTGAGATAACATAAGGATACCAAGGCCAGAAGCCTGTTTGACATATCTCACTACCCTGATGGCTTCTTCCATGTGAGAGGCTTTAGGAGCATGAATAAATTGGCTCAGACATTGCACATCAAAAGCAATATCTGGCCTAGTGATGGTCAAGTAAAGCATTCTACCTATAAGTCTTTGGTAGCTGCTAGGATCCTCTAGTGGTCGATCAGAGGATGAACCAACATAGGCATCAAATTCACTATTGGTAAGCTTCTGATTCAACTCCACTAGTGCACCAAGTGGTCGAGCACCTGCTAACCCCATGTCTGAGATTAATTCCAGAGAATATTTGCGTTGATGCATCAGAATACCTTCATTACTTCTAGCAAATTTTATCCCCAAAAAATACCTGAGCTCACCTAGATCCTTGATCTTGAAATTTTTCCTCAGAACAACCTTTGTGGCATTAATGAGCTCAAGATCATTTTCAGTAATTAAGAGATCATCAACATAAATCAGAATCACCACTAGTTTGTTACCTGATTTTTTGGTGAGCAAAGAATAGTCCAAATGACTCTGTGCATAACTAGAAGCAGTCAATGCTGAGATCAACTTGATGTTCCATTGCCTGGATGCTCGTCTAAGCCCATAGAGGGACTTGTGTAACCTGCAAACTTGATGTTTGCCAGCTTCAAAACTGAAACCTTGAGGAAGGTCCATGTATACCTCCTCATGCAAATCACCTTGCAAGAAGGTATTGTAGATGTCCATTTGGTGTAAGGCCCAACCTTCAATGCAGCAAAAGAAACGACTGCTCTAACATTGACCATTTTGACAATAGGAGAGAATATTTTCTGGTAATCAATTCCCTCCTTTTGATTATAGCCCTTGGCCACTAACCTTGATTTAAATCTTTCAGCTTCACCATTTGCTTTATACTTTATCTTGTAAACCCATTTACTCCCTATGGTCTTCTTCCCCTTAGGTAGTGCTACAATCTCCCAAGTCTTGTTCTCTTCTACTCTAAATTTTCATTGCTTATATCCACTTGCTATCTTTGGCAGCCTTATGATATGATCTGGGCTCAATGATGCTGGAGACATGTGCCACAAAGTTCTGGTAGGGCTTGGACAGATGATCATAGCTGACCACTGCTGAAATAAGATAAAGGCATGTGTTTGCCCCTTTTTGTCCCTTGACTTGAGTTACATAGTCCTTGAGCCAGATGGGAGGCTTGCTGGCTCTCCCTGATTGCCTGACTGCATTCTGTATGGGCTCAATATCAACAAGTGGCTCCTGAGAAATGGGAGTTGAAGACTGAACATGTATATCCTGAGCTGGTGAAAGAGATTCAGCCATGGGCAAGACTTCATGATGTTGTACTTGTTATTCAATGGGATCAGTGATGAACCTGTCTACCTCCAACTCAGATTCTCTCTACACAGGTGATGGCTGGCTTTAATGAAATAGCAAGCAGTCTGGGTTGGAAGAAACAATCTGTGTGGGGGTTGGTGTATGTATGTGATGCAGAGAACTATCAAACAAATTAATAGGAGGACTCATATGTTGAAAAGGGTAGATGTTCTCATGAATTGTGACATCTCTACTAAGAAAATAAGATATGTTAGTTAAATCATACAACTTATACCCCTTTTGATTTTCAACATATCCTAGTAAAATAGATTTGATTTCCCTTGGGGCAAATTTATCTTTCTTTCTGACATCTGTGACATAGCAGAGACATCCTATAACTCTCACGTGCAACAAAGAAGGTGCTTTCCCATAGACAAACTCATAAGGGACTTGTTGTTCAGGACTACATATAGCAGCCTATTAATAATGTACACAACACCAATGATGCATTCACCCCAAAATCTAATAGGTAAGTGTCCCTGAATTCTTATTGCTCTAGCTGTCTCTAATATATGTCTGTGCCTTCTCTTAAGCACTCCATTTTGTTGTGGAGTGTAAGGGCAAGAGCTTTGATGAACAATCCCATTAGTTTTGAACAAATCACTACAATTGGAGTTGAAGAATTTTGAGCAATTGTCATATCTGAATACCTTAATTTTCTGACCAAATTGAGTAGCCACCATCACAATAAAATCCTTAAATAAAACTACAACATCAGATTTAAGATGAAAAAAATAAAACCAATTCCATCTAGAGTAATCATCAACTAATGTTAGAAAACACCTCATTCCATTATGTGTTGGCACCTTATAAGGGCCCCATACATCCATATGTAAGAGAGCAAACATACTATCTGTCTTGCTACTACTAATTGGAAATGGAACTCTTGTTTGTCTTGCTAATAGACATGTTTCACACTGAGTAATACAAAACTTATCAATATTCTCAAAAGTAGTGAATTTCCTAAGAACAAACATGGGAACATGACCCATTCTCTTATGCCAAAGTTATGCAGGTATACTGCCTATTACTGCTATAGACTTCATATCTTCAAATTGAACTGTCTTATTTTGTGAACACAGAACATACAACCCATCTTTCTCTCTACCAATCTCCTTCACCCTCCCACTGAAAAGATCTCAAAACACACAAAAATCAGGAAAAAATGTGATGTAATAGTTCAAATCTCTTGTTACTTTTGATACAGACATGAAATTGAACTTAAAAGCTGGCATACACAACACATATTTGAGGACTTCACCTCCTGTCAATGAGAAATTTCCAATCTGAGAGACACCTGCTGAATCACCAGTTGGAAGTTGCACCTGTCTAGATTTGCAACTGCAGGATTTGTGACTGATACACCAATGTTCAACATGGATTTATCACCAACCATGTGGTTAGTTGCCCCGGAATCCACAATACATTTCAAGTTAATTAATGTAGAAAATAAAGGTTTACTTGCCAAATTTACACTTGCATCAGGCATGTTTGCCTTCTTTAACACGGTTAAGATTTGACTGTATTGTTCCTTAGTGAAGAATAGTGCTACTGTGTATTCATGTGACCCGCTGACTGCTGACCATAATCTCTCCCTGCATTCACCAAGTTGACCTTCCTTTTCCCTTTGAAATCAGCTGTGTATCCTATCACCTTATAACAGTTCTCTTTCTTGTGGCCTTTGATCTGACAAACCTCACATTTCATCGGCTTGAAGCAATTTTCCCTGTTATGTCCTTTTATGTTACAATAGTCACAATACATTTTGTAATTTTTCCTATTCCTATGTCCCACTCATGTGCCTCCTTTTGTTGTGAATAAGGTTGTTGGTTCAATGCCATTTCCTCCCAAATTTAGCATTCCAAAAGTAGCTTTCTGACTGTCATCTTGCACTAGCATAACATATGCTTGATTTACACTAGGCATTGGTATCATAATAAGGATTTGACTCCTTGCTTGACTATAGGAGTCATAAGTCCCATTAGGAACTGCAGTAACCTCTGATTGCACAGATGAACCACATACTCCTTAGATTCATCACAATTACAAGAAGGAAAAGCAACAATTGAATCTATTTCATCCCAAAGGTCTTTCATTTTTGAGTAGTAAATAGAAATAGGTGAAACACCTTGTGTTAGTGTACAAATTGCTCGAAGAAATGATAGATTCTCCTCAAGTTAACTTTGTCAAATCTCTCTTGAAGATTATTCCAGACACGAAATGCATTTGAACTATAGAGAATTCCGCTGAGAAATTTGCACTTACATTGTTGGTAAGCCACGAAATCATCATTGCATTACAGCGATCCCACTGTTTCACCAGATCTCCTCTGTAATCTTTACGTCGCATTGAGCCATCTATGAAACCTAGCTTGTTCTTCACTAGCAAAGCTACTTTCATGGCTCGACTCCACAACGAGTAGTTCTCCATTCCGACTAGCTGAATTCCAATCTGAACGACTCCAGGAGTGTCGCCGACACCAAGGAATAAATAATAATTGTGGTCAATCATTGACGAGCTACCACCAGTGACTCCGCTTGAATCTATCACTCATATTTTCAGAAAATGTGTCCTTAATCTCCATTTAATTCAAAAGTTTAGGGTTTGCTTGCTACACTATCTCTGGATTCCTCGTTTTTCACTATCAATTCTGTGAAAAATCCCTCAATTCAGTAGCTAGTTAGCTTTGATACCATGTTAAATTGGCTGATTCTCAGCCATGATCAAAGAGATTAAGAGCAGTAGAAGAATGAAGACAAAGCAAGGAGAAATCGATAGCTTCTAGATTGATCTAATCAACATGGAGTTACAGAATGAAGCTGTCATCTAATAGCTACGGTAGCTAACGATATATACAACTTCCTAACCGACTAAATTAACCAACCAACTAACTACAATATACAACTGGCCCCAACTAGTGTCAAGCTCAACATTAGTGTACCGTAGTGCATCTATCTAGTTCTTTTACATATGAGTAAAAGTTGGCATGCCAATGTCAATTCCCAATTGCCTGAACCTAAAAAATCTATAATAATAAATGCAAGTATCCATTGTTAACTTTGGTATTCACTTAACGGATGGCAAAGCCAAATTAAACTTACCGCAAATGTCAAGAGACATTCAGAGCATTACAGTGCAACCAGTTATGTGAACATCCAGAATGATTTGCAGTATTCCCACTCTGTCCACTCTTACTACATAGCCACAACTATCGGTCACCGGACGCACAACCACAATTGCTAACTATTATTGTCATTATTATCGCATATCTTTTTTACTCTTCTCTAATTAAGGAAAAAATGGATTTAAATCGGAAATCAATAATTTACCGCAAAACTTCTTCATAACACTAGAAATACACAAAGAAATATTTCGAGTGTGTAAATAAAGTCTCACATGGAAAGTAGAAAATAAAAAGAAAATATTTAAGGAATTAAATACTCTTAATAGTTAAGGTCTTTTGGGAAAATATATGCGAGCTTGGCCTAAAACGGACAATATCACTTTACAGTATGTTAAGAGTATCTTTGAGCCGTTTTAGCCAACAATTTAGTATCAGAGCCAATGGTTTAGCAAGACGAGTATATAGATGGCAGAGTGATGACGTAGGCCTTATTTGTTTTTTAAAAAAACTAAGATGTCTGAATCTGAATGCACATATGAATATCAAGATGTTGTAGGGCCCGATTTAGGCCTTATTTGTTTTTTTAAGATTAAGATGTCTGAATCTGAATAAACATCTGAATATCAAGATGTGTATTAAGATTAAGATGCCTGATCTGGATATACATCTAAATGTTAAGATGTGTATTAAGATCTCAATAATAAATGATTAAGACTGTTGTTTTTTCAACATCTGAATGAATAAAATTTATCTTTATTTAAAAACTAATAAATATATAATTTAAATAAAATACTAATTTACTTAATAATTTTATCGACAAAATAGTTTAAAAATATATATTGTAGTTGATGCTAGTGATGGCTAACGGTGGTATTTGTGGATGCTGACTAGATGCGATGGTTGGTAGTGATTTTGGTTGATAGTGGTGGTTCTAGATAATAGCTAGTAGTGTTTGGTAGTAGAGATTATGGTTGAGAATGGTGGGTGATGGTCCTATGAAAATGTTATCAATCCAAATTACGCAGTACATGAAGTATGCATTGTCAATCTGCTACGCTAGCTACTCTACTTTTTTGTTTTACCTTTGCCCTAAATCATGAGGTTATTCTTGCTAGAATTCTGCTAACTACTCTCTTCTTCAAAATAATTTGTTCGAATTAAGTACTTGGTTTTGGCACCATTTGTGGGTCATAGCATATACACATAATTTATGAGCAAAGATGAAAGTCAGAGGGATCTTGTATACATAATTATACTCCCACTTCTGCTCTCGAGAGTGATTCACAACCAAATATGGATATCTCTATCCCGCTATAGGACTGCCAAGGGTAATAATCGGATTCTTGATAGGAGCATCGAATTTGATCAAGTTGACAGAGAAAGCAACTGGTATGAACTTTTCACCCTCACACTTTCATTGTTCGCACGCTATATAGTAGTAAGTGCTAACATACTCACCATTGTTCTAATAAATAGTTACTTGCACCTGGTGCTTACACCAAATTAAACAGTTCAACTTTTAGCAATCCAAATTAAAGTGAAATTTATATAACATAACCATGGTTATAAGAAAGACACATGTTGTGTATTTCTTAATTTGGTGTAAACATCAAGTGCCTGCGAATTTTTAGCACTGGATTCCCCCTCTTCTTTCCCCAAAGAAAGTTTAAAATGAAAGAGTACTATTTTGACTGCTTTGTACGGGAGGTTTAGGCAGCAAAATTGAACCCCTATTGGTTATTTAGGCCCTTTACTATAGATTTCCTGTAAGCGAAAATTGTTTGAAAGCTCTTTCTCATAATATAAGCTTTACCTTACAAAACCTCAACCTTGTACTTGATAGATAGTTTCTGTATCTACAAAGTGATCTAACAAAAGTATTAGACGCCGTAAAGTAAAGTGTACATGACATGATTGATTTAAGGTTGAATATATGGTTTTGTAGGGATGATCAGATCATATTTAATGGACTGATATACTATATCGGATACCTGTTGCTGGAACAAGCTCATCACTTGCCTTTGTGGAGGACTGATGGAATCGTTATGATTGCCTTGCTTCATATTGGTCCTGTCGAGTTTCTCTATTATTGGCTTCATAGAGCTTTGCACCACCATTTTCTCTACTCTCGCTATCATTCGCATCACCATTCTTCCATTGTTACTGAGCCCATCACTTGTACGTTGTCCTTTCAAAACCGTTTTACAATCATTTTTTTTTATATTTTGTGATCAGGTCTTATAAAAGGATATTTTTATTATTTTGGCAGCTGTAATTCATCCGTTTGCTGAGCACATATCATATTTCATGCTCTTTGCTATCCCATTGCTCACCGTTACACTCACTGAAACTGTTTCTATAACTGCATTTGGTGCGTACATCACCTACATTGATTTCATGAACAACATGGGGCATTGCAACTTTGAGCTCATCCCTAAGTGGATATTCTCTATGTTTCCCCCCCTCAAGTACTTGATGTATACGCCCTCGTGAGTCTTCTTGCCCTATATTTCAACTAGCTTAATTTACTGCATTATATTTACACAATCATATCACATATAAGGTAATTGTAACTAAAATTTTACGATAAGTGTTACTCTAGTAATTAATAACCTTACAAAAATGGTAATTAATTGAAGTTTTGTATTTGTGAAGATTTTGTTTGTTCTTTTGCCACTAAGATCATTTGTGTTGATGGAACAGGTACCACTCACTACATCACACTCAATTCAAGACAAATTATTCTCTTTTCATGCCAAATACCCATGTTAAGGTCTCTTAATCTCAAATCCTAATTACCCATCTTTTCCCAAATTGTTCACCACTAATTAGGTCTTTAATCACATATAAACAAGTTATGAAGTCAAAAATATTACCTCCAAGTGATTCCCCTTGAATCCCTCTTCAATCCCCTTCAAAAAGCTTCAAAATCGCCCAAAAATGGAGGAACTTAGGCTCAAAATCGCGGAATAGGCCTTTTAAATCATTCTGCCCAGGTATTTAAATCCTTCTTCGTGAACGCGGTTAAAGCCTCGAGTTCGCGAAGCACAAATTGACGTTGACCACTTTTCCTTCTTCGCGAACGCGTCCCCTTATTCGCGAACGCGAAGGCTCAGCTTCCCAGCCCATCGCGAACACGGCTCCCTTCTCGCGAACGCGTAGTTCAACGACCCAGCCCTTCACGAACGCGGGACCTCCCTCGCGAACGCGAAGGCCAAAACTTCAGATCCACGTCCTAACCCTTCGCGAACGCGAGGGTCCACTCGCGAACGCGAAGAACAACTGGTCTGCAACACACTCCGCAGTTTTTTGCAGTTTTTCACAACTTGAAATGGTCTGATTGACCACTCGAAACACACCCGAGGCCCTTGGGGCCTCAACCAAACCTGCCAACCAATCCTAAAACATCATTCAAACTTGTTCCAACCTTCGGAACACTCAAAATAACATCAAAACACCTATTTTTTCATTGGATTCAAGCCTAAGAATTCCAAAAACTCTAAAAATACACTTTCGATCAAAAAGTCTATCAAACCTCGCCCGACTGACCTGAAATTTTTCACACACGTCGCATTAAACACTACGAAGCTACTCCAACTTGCAGAATTCCATTCCGACCCTCGGATCAAAATCTCAATATCGAACCGGAAACTTCAAAAATTCAACTTTCGGCATTAAAAGCCTAAATTAGCTACAGACCTCCAAAACACAATCCGAACACGACCCTAAGCCTGAAATCACCCAACACAGCTAACGGAACCATCGGATTTCCATTCCGAGGCCGTTTTCACACTATTCCAACTACGGTTAACTTTTCAACACCTAAGCTCTCATTTAGGGACTAAGTGTCCCAAAACTCTCCGAAACTCAAAATTGAACATCGCGGCAAATCAAAATAGCAAAAACAAACTTGGGGAAATAAGTTAATGGGGGATCGGGGCGTAAATTCTTAAAACGACCGGCCAGGTCATCACATCCTCCTACACTTAAACATTCGTTCGTCCTCGAACGAGCATGGAGATATACCTGAAGTAGTGAAAAGATGAGGGTAACGGCTGCGCATATCCTGCTCGGTCTCCCAGATCGCCTCCTCGACCGGCTGACCCCACCACTAAACCTTTACTGATACAACGTTCTTTCACCTCAAATTTCTTACCTGCCTGTCCAATATTGCCACTAGGTCCTCAACATAGGATAGATCCTTGTCCAACTGGACTGAACTGAAATCCAACACGTGCGATGGATCACCGTGATACCTCTGGAGCATCGAAACATGAAATACCAAATGAACTCCGACCAAGCTGGGAGGTAAGGCAAGCTCATAAGCAACCTCCCCAACACGCCTCAATATCTCAAGGGCCAATAAATCTCAGACTCAACTTTCCTTTCTTCCCGAAACTCATAACGCCCTTCATAGGTGAAACCCGAAGCAGAACCCGCTCTCCAACCATATAGGAAACATCACGAACCTTCCGGTCTGCGTAACTCTTATATATGGACTGGGCTATACGGAGTCTATCCTGAATCATCTTAACCTTCTCCAAAGCATCCTAAACCAAGTCTATGCCCAACAATCTAGCCTTACCCGACTCAAACCCACCCACCAAGGATCTACACCGTCTCCTATATAAAGCCTCATACGGTGCCATCTGAATGCTGGACTGATAGTTGTTGTTGTAAGCAAACTCTGCCAATGGCAAGAACTGATCCCAAGACCCTTCAAACTCGATCACACATGCACGGAGCATATCTTTAAGAATCTGAATAGTGCGTTCGAACTGTCCGTCCATCTGAGGGTGAAATGTTGTACTCAACTCCACCCGAGTACCCAACTCATACTGAACGGCTCTCCAAAATCGTGATGTGAACTGAGTACCTCTATTTAAAATGATGGAAACTGGAATCCCATGCAGACGAACAATCTCCCGGATATAGATCTCCGCTAACCGCTCCGAGGAATAAGTAGTACACACAGGAACAAAGTGAGCGGACTTGGTCAGCCTATCCACGATCACCCAAATAGCATCGAACTTTCTCAAAGTCCGTGGGAGTCCAACTACAAAGTCCATGGTGATCCGCTCCCACTTCCACTCCGGAATCTCTATCTGGTGAAATAGCCCACCCGGTCTCTAGTGCTCATACTTCACCTGCTAACAGTTGAGGCACCGAACTACAAATCTAACTATATCTTTCTTCATCCGTCTCCACCAGTAGTGCTGCCTCAATCCTGCATCTTCGTGACACTCAAATAAATGGAATACTGCAAGCTATGGGCCTTCTGTAGAATCAATTCTCGAAGTCCATCAACATTGGGTACACAAATCCGACCCTACATCCTCAATACCCCATCATCACCAATAGTCACATCTCTGGCATCACCGTGCTGAACCTTGTCCTTGAGGACAAGCAAATGAGGGTCATCATACTGCCGCTCCCTGATACGATCAAATAAGGAAGGCTGAGAAATCACGCAAGCTAGAACCCGACTTGGCTCCGAAAGATCCAATCTCACAAACTGGCTGGCTAAGGCCTGAACATCCATCGCCATAGGCCTCTCCGATGCTGGTAAATAAGCCAAACTCCCCAAACTCTCTGCCCAGTGACTTAAAGCATCGGCCACCACATTGGCCTTGCCCGGGTGATACAAAATAGTGATATCAGTCTTTTAGCAACTCTAACCACCTCATCTGGTGCAAATTTAGATCCTTTTGCTTGAACAGGTGCTGCAAACTTCGATGGTCAGTATAAATCTCACGGGGAACCCCGTATAAATAATGGCGCCAAATTTTCAAGGCGTGAACAATGGAAACTAACTCAAGGTCATGGACCGGATAGTTCTTCTCATGTATGTTCAACTGTCTAGACGCGTAGGAATCACCCTACCGTCCTGCATCAACATCACTCCGAGGCCAATCCTTGAGGTATCACAATAAACCGTATAAGACCCCGAACCTGCAGGCAATATCAAAACTAGGGCTGTAGTCAAAGATGTCTTGAGCTTCTAAAAGCTCGCCTCACACTCCTCCGTCCACTGAAATGGAGCACCCTTCTAGGTCAACCTGGTCATAGGGGCTGCAATCGATGAAAACCCCTCCATAAAACGACGGTAGTAACCCGCCAGGCCAAGGAAACTGCGGATCTCGGTAGTTGAGGATGGTCAAGGCCAACCCTGCACGACCTCTATCTTCTTCGGATCCACCTGAATACCCTCACTCGATACCACGTGGCCTAAGAATGCCACTGAATCCAACCAAAACTCACATTTCAAGAACTTAGCATATAATTTCTTCTCTCTCAGAGTCTGAAGCACAGTCCTCAGGTGTTGCTCATGATCTTCCCAACTCTGGGAATACACCAGAATATCATCAATAAAGATAATGACAAACGTGTCAAGATACGGCCGTAACACATATGCATAAAGGCTGCTGGGGCATTGGTCAACCCAAATGGCATAACAAGGAACTCGTAATGACCATATCTAGTTCTGAAAGCAGACTTCGGGATATTTGGCTCCCGGATCTTCAACTGATGGTAACCTGAGCGCAAATCAATCTTAGAAAACACTCGTGCACCATGAAGCTGGTCAAACAAATCATCAATACGAGGCAAAGGATAACGGTTCTTCACTGTAACCTTATTCAACTAGAGATAATCAATACACATACATATAGAACCATCCTTTTTCTTCACAAACAAGACCGGAGCACCCCAAGGTTATACACTAGGCCGAATAAAACCCTTATCAAGCAATTCCTATAACTGATCCTTCAACTCAAGAAGATCCATATGAAATGGAGGGATAGAAATGGGCTGAGTTCCCGGCAACAGATCAATGCCAAAATCAATATCTCTATCAGGTAGCATGCTTGGAAGATTAGCTGGAAACACATCGGGAAAATCCCATACTACTGGGACTGAATCAATTGAAGGTGTATCAGTACTGACATCTCTCACATAAGCTAAATACGCATCACACCCCTTCTCAATCATACGCTGAGCTTTAAGAAAAGAAATAACTCTACTGGGAGTGTGATCTAAAGTACCCCTCCACTCAACACGCGGTACACCTGGCATAGCCAGCGACACAGTTTTGATGTGACAATCAAGAATAGCATAATGGGGCGACAACCAGTCCATGCCCAAGATAATGTCAAAATCTACCATGCTGAGCAACAATAGATTGGCTCTGGTCTCAAAACCACTAAGAGCAACCAAACACGACTGATAAACGCGGTCCACAATAAGAGAATCTCCCACATGAGTAGAAAAATATAAAGGGGAACTCAAAGAATCCCGAGATACACCCAAATGCGGGGCAACATAAGAAGACACATAAGAATAAGTGGAGCATGGTTCAAATAGAACCGATGCATCTCTGTGATAAACCAGTATAATACCTGTGATGACAAAATCGGAGGCAACAACCCCGGCACGGGCAGGAAGGGCATTGTATTGGGCCTGGCATCCCCCTCTAGGGCAACCTCTACTTCCCCGATCTCCACCTCTAGCTGGCTGAGTAGGTGGGGTAGCAACTGGAGCTGTAACCATAGCCTGAGAACTCTGCGAGGCATGCTGTGTCTGAGAAGTCTGTGGAGGTGCACTCCTCCCAAGTCTAGGGCAATCCCTCACCACATGGCCTGTGTCATCACACTCAAAACAAGCTCTAGGAGTATGTGGTGCCTGTGACTGGCTCGGGCCAGGTCTGCTAGACTGACCTCTAAAAGCACCCCGCACAGGAGGCATGCTAGATATCGGAGGTGCATAAGGCTCCTGAGATCTAGGAGGAGCTGGCATACCACTTGCTGCTGGAAGAGCTGAATGAACAGGGTGACTCATATAACCCCTACCATGACGACATGCTACTGGGGCACGGGTATCGGAGAAATGGCCCGACTCTCGAGACCTCTTGGCCTCCCTCTCCTCTCTCCCCCTAGCATGCATACCCTCAATCCTCCTAGCAATGCTCACCACCTATTGATAAGAAATATCCATCTCTAACTCATGATCCATGCTAGACCTGATGCTGGGAATAAGGCCCTCAATAAACTGGCGAACCCTCTCGCGAACAGTAGAAACCAAGGCTGGTGCATGCCTAGCCAAACTTGTGTAACGGACAACATACTTTGAGACAGTCATAGCACCCTGGCGCAAATGCTCAAACTCTGCACGCCATGCATCTCTGAGGCTCTGAGGAACATACTCCCTCAGGAACAAATTTGAAAGCAGCCTCATCTGGACTATCTAACTTATAGGTGTGCCACTACTCATAGGTGGCTCCTTGAAGCTGGAAGGTAGTGAAGGAAACCCCGCTCGATCCTGATATACCTATGGTATGGAGAATGCAGTAACTCTCATCTAGAAATCCCAGAGCATCCTCTGATGCTAGACCACTGAATACAAGAGGCTTGTACCTCTTGAACCTCTCAAGCCTCAGCTGCTCCTCCTCGGAAACCGCTGCCCTTCCCTCGGGCTGAACTGACACTATAGGCAGTATAGGAATAATGTCAAACCTACTCAACATGCACTCGCTGCTCAGGAGTCTGGGCGGCGGGAGTCTGTGCTCCTCCCCCAACCTGAGATGTAGCTGCAGCAAGGGGAAACAACCATGCTTGTGCCAAAGTGGTATACATGCTCATGAACTATGCCAGAGTCTCCTGAAGAGCTAGAATAGTAGTAGCAGTAGGCGTGTCAGGTGCCTGGACTCTGGCTGGAACTGCTGGTGGTACCTCGGCGGCAGCTCACGTAGGTGCTCTAGCTGCACCACATGCACGTCTGTGGCCTCTACCTCGGCCCCGACCTCTAACAGTTGCAGTAGGGGGCGCATGTGCCTGGTTATCTCGGGTAGCACGTGTCCTCACCATCTGTGAGAGAATAGAAGACAAAAGTTTATAATTGTGATGTCAAAATATCGCACGACAAGGAAATCAAATAAAGTGGAATTTTCCTAACAGTTACATAGCTTCTCATAGATAAGTACAGACGTCTCCGTACATATCAACGAGACTCTAATAAACCGGCTTGTGATCCATAACTCCTATGAACCTATAGCTCTGATACCAACTTGTCAAGACCCTAGTTCGCCCTCCGTGAACCATCATGAGAGCACCTAGTCCTCTACGACTAGGTAAGCCTAAATTGCGAAAGATATACCAAGTGCGAAATAAAAACAAATTAAAACAGAATGAAGAATGATAAACAGTGTTTAAAAGTGCCGCTCGGCATATACAATATTTAACTCTCAAACCAATACATATTTCCAAGACCCGAAAACCCATGAATCACAAGCTAAAGATCACTACACAGTACTCTAACTCCAAAACATCTAACAAGGAAAATAAATACAGAAGGGCAAATGTTTAAAAGCTAGAATAGAAAGGGACTCCTCGATCTGCAGACGCGGCAGATATACCTCGAAGTCCCTGGAGCAGTCATCTCACCTCAGGGGTGATAGGACTGAGTCGCAGTACCTGGATCTGCACATGAAAAGCATTCGCAGAAAGGGCATGAGTACACCACAACGATACTTAGTAAATGCCAAGTCTAACCTCGGTCAGCTAGTGACGAGGAAGGTCAGGGCCCTACTGAGATAAAATAAAGAGTATAAGACATGACAGTATAAGATAAGCAGTACAGTTGAGAACCAACGATAAGAATTTAATACAGGAAAATAAGGAATTCAATAACGGAAACAGAGGCAAAAATAATTACAAGGAAATAACAGGGGATCTCTCAGTATCCCGAGGATCTCTTTGTACCCTCAATATATGTAAGGGATCTCTTGGTATCCCGAGGATCTCTCGGTATCCTCAATATATGCTAGGGATCTGTTGATATCCCAATGATCTCTCGGTATCCTCAATATATGTTAGGGATCTTTTGGTATCCCGAGGATCTCTCGGTATCCTCAATATGTGTTAGGGATCTCTTGGTATCGTCAATATACGTGCCAGGGATCTCTCGGTATCCCGCACCTCAGTTCAAAACATAAATACATATAGGGGATCTCCCGGGATTCCATCACGTAGTTCCAAAGTAAAACACACAGCAGAAACACAAGAATACTCAATTAAGCTCAATTTCGTACCAAGTAAACAAGTAATTCTAACCTAACATGCTTCACATAATTCAATTAAGGCAGTTTAAGCAACTAAACAGTTAATTCAATTAGACATTCTTTTTCTAAGCTAACAACAGGTTTAAATTACAAGTAAAATGAAACAGAAAAAGGAACACAATTGAAATTACTTAAAGAAAATCGGATTTTCAACAATTAGCTCAAGTACACACTCGTCACCTCACGTACAAGACATTTCAAATATCAAATATACCGAATCCTAAGGGGAAGGTCCCCCACACAAGGTTAGACAAGTCACTTACCTCGAACCGACTCAATAATCAATCTGAAACCACACTCTTGCCATGAGTACTCGACTCCAAATGACCCAAATCTATTCAATTCAATTTCATAACGTAATTAACACTTCAAGTAACTGATTCTACAAAGAAATTCTAAGCTAATACGCAAAATTAGGTAAAATAACCAAAATGCCCTCGGTCCCACGTCTCGGAATTGGGTAAAATTTAGATTTTCAGAAACTTCATACTCTCATGAGTCTATACATAACAAGAACACTGAAATCAGAGTTCAATTGACCCCTCAAATACCCATGTTAGGTCATTAATCACATATAAACGAGTTATAAAGTCAAAAATATTAACTCCAAGTGATTCACCTTGAATCCTTCTTCAATTCCCTTCAAAAAAATTCAAAATCGCCCCAAAATGGAGGAACTTAGGCTCAAAATCGCGGAATATGCCTTTTAAATCATTCTGCCTAGCCATTTAAATCCTTCTTCGTGAACGCGGTCAAAGCCTCACGTTCGCGAAGCACAAATTGACGTTGACCACTTTTCCTTCTTCGCGAACGCGAAGGCTCATCTTCCCAGCCCATCGCGAACTCGACTCCCTTCTCGCGAACGCGTAGTTCAACGACCCAGCCCTTCGCGAACGAGGGACCTCCCTCGCGAACGCGAAGGCCAAAACTCCAGCGAGGGTCTGTCGACGCCCCATTTTTCTCTAACCATGGGGTCAGAAATCCGGTATACGACATTGGGATGACAACTCTATTCCCTTTCGAGAATTGGGTTTAGAAGTTGAAGAGTCGCCACCTAATGATTATAGTACATTAGGACACTTTTAGAAGAGCTTGAGTTCGAAAACCAGAGATTAGGGTAAGGGCTAGAAATTATCCCGAGGGGAAGGTGTTAGGCACCCCTCAGGATCCACAAGTATGGTTCTTGACCATGCTACAATTATTACTTTAAGAAGACAAGTAGAAAAAATAAAGCAAAGGGCTTCACATAGTTTTGCAAACAAGTTTAAGAGTTGAAGAAGTAGAGAGTATAGAAAATTAGTTTTAAAAGAAAGCTTAAGGATTAACAAGTAAAGGGGAAAGGGGTCCTAGTTTTGTGATTAATATGGATCACTTCAATGTAATACCCAGCAATCACACCTCAAAAGAGGGGTCGCACGTGATATTAGCGCACCGGTCATCATCTCCATATTCTACCCTTCCCACCCAGTAAAGGTTATTTAAACGCGCGATTGGGTCACAAAAGCTTATTGCGTGTTGTACTCGTCCCATCCTATAAGTCCTAGAGGGTATTTAGGACCACTATTCCTACGAGGTAAGGACTAGGCTGAACCCTCGGGTTTAAAGGACAAAATGCTAGGCGACATACATAACAAGTAGGACTACACATAAAGGAATCATACAAAGGCGAATAAGTGGCTCACAAATCCCTCCACAAGTAAACATGTAATTAGCACGTCTCAAACACATTTAAGGTCTTAAAGATAAGAGTTTAAAAAAAACAGGAATGCCGGAAAAAGATAAGCTTCAGTGAAAGCAGAAGGTTTAATAAAAAAAAACCTGAATGGCCTGATGAATGTTTGACTTGCAGAAATACAACTAAGAGGGAAACAGTTGAGTAAGTAAAAGGCAAGGGAATTGTTAAAACACCGTTTGAAGAAAGTAGAGATTTGAAATACAGCAGTTTGAAATAACACGTTCCTGGACAGAAAGATAACCAAGTAGCTCGAAAGCTTAATAGGGCGAGACTCAGAAAATTAGCGATATTGTATAAATGTGAAACTGGTTTCCAGATAGAGAGGTTTTCAAAGAAAGAGTGAACTTTAGAAAGGCAAACGAGAAACAGAGTTCAGAAAGTTAAAAGAGGCTGAGTAGTCTGAAACTGATAAAACAAAATAAATCAATTTTTATTAGACCTAAAGCTTGCCTAGGCGTCGTATGTATTGCCTACTTGAAAAGGTGAACGTGCATATTAATTCCAATTTTTTAAAGAGAAGACACAGTTTAGCCCAAACTTAAATTAAACAACTGGTGAGGTGTTCAGCAATTGCAACTCAGATGAAATAAAATCCCAAGCAACATGATGACTAATGCACATAAAGCTCTTAAAACATGATCTCTAAATGCAGTAGTAATTATTTTTTATAACAGTTGTTTGTTGGTTACTAATCGTGATTATAAAATGAGTATAATAACAATATGAAAGTAAAGAGCCTAGAGCAGGATTTCTATATGTAAGATGCATGTCCTATACATGGTTTCTATTGCACAAATAGGTAAGTAAAGCCCTATAGACATGTTTTCTACCCATTACTTAAACTAAGCATGCATAATCCCACCCAACTTCACTATAGCCCCAATGAGTTGTTTACAAGTTATTACAAACCATGATAGCTGAATCACATAAGTAAAGAAAAATAAGAAGTTACTCTATAGGGAGCCTTTAACCAGCCCCAACCTTCCAACCTCACTTCTTTCGAGTTTCACAACCTTTGCCATGGTTTGGGTGCGACAAAGCTCCCTAAGGGCCCATTGAGATCCTTGGCCAATACCAACACCCAAACACTACCAAAATGTTGAACAAGTGTAGTGTGGGATTACCAGCCTTGTGCATCAAAGTTCAATGAGTACTCAAGGGTACCCAAGGCAATACTTACACGCAGTAGGTAGAACCTAAACTCTAGGATTAGTGAGAGTGCGTGACATAGTTTTTAAAGAAATTGAGTTGAAAAACAATTTAAAAAAATGATCCATGTAGAACCAGATTTGAAAGAAAACAATGTGACAATTTTGACAATCTCAGAGCCTAAATACCACATATAGTTCAGGGAAGTAAACACAAATAGGGAAAAAGGAAGTGGGGACAAGTAGTTCACATGTAAGAGCATAGACATCAGAGAAAACACTTCAGCCTTCAACAGTCATACTCCCTCCCAAAGAGATTCAGGATTATTTAATAGCTAGGAAAGGTTATGAATACAGACTGATAACGTATAGGGGTTAGGGGGTAAGGAAGAAATGTATTAACAAGTAAAGGAAACATAGACAGACTGAACTACAGGAAAGATGATCATATCAATGAATTAGCAAAAAAAGCATGCTAATTGCAATGAAGACAGCAGAACCATAAGTAGAAGCATGAAAGAAATAAGATAAAGTGCAGTATGTATAAAAACATATTGTTTTGGAAGTTGTAAATCAAATAGAGGGCATACCAGTCGAGGATGAGATAATATAGAGCAGTAGTGTGCAGAGAAGTAGAGCAGTAGTATAGTAGAGCAGTCCCAAAATCACTCAGTCTTGGCTTTCAGCCGATTGAGTAATCAGTAGTCAACGGGGGAAGTGAGAGAGGATGTGTAGAGAAACAAGAGAGAACAGTGAGTATGCTTATGTGTGTAAGAGAGAGTTCAGAACACTGAATGTCCTCTTATGCCAAAGAGAGGGTAGACTATTTATAGTTTTTGAAAACAAGTGGAAAAATAAGGTAACACGTATAGACTGATCATAGTTATGGAAATAATGCCTATTTGAATAAATTAAAGCCTCGGAATCCCTTCAATTAGGGAGTCATAGCTCAAACGGGTACAAATTGTATCAAATAAGGAAATTATTATTTGCAAGACTGGTATTTCCATAATAGGAGTAGTAAGAGTATGATGCATGTGATAAGGACTGAATACAGAATATTTCAAGTAAGGAAAGTATAAGGACAACATATTGTGCATACAAATTAGTTCAGAGAATCACGGATGAAATTGAAAGTCACAGGGAATCAGTACTAAGTAAGGAGAGCATTTCACGAATAAGTAAGTGATTCAAAAAATCAGTGTAAAACTTCTAATGAAAACATATACCAATCAGGGATTCGAAGAGATGCACAAAATCAGTAGAATATTTGGTAAACGATGAACAATTAGACCTATAAAACACAATAGGCATGAAAATCAGATAACCCTAAGCAAGAAACCACAGAAACAGTAGAAGGTTGGAACCCTAACAACAAAAATTAAAGCATAGAACTCGGAGAACAACCCAGAAGATCACACAAACCAGCAAATAATACAAACACAAACATATAGTACTCAAAATCAGAAAGATAAAGTGATTTCGAAAAGGGGTTCAGAAACCCTAGTTTGAAAATGGAAACGAAAACGTTTAAAACTTGAACAATCGTAAAGATCGAGTAGAGAGTAGTGTAAAACACAAAAGAGTAAGTTAAAAATTGTTAAAAAGGCAGAGATTTAAGAGGTCTAGGTAGAAATTAGGGTTACGTAAAACCAGTGAGAGGTAAGAAACCTGGTTGTGAAACTCGTCAATAATGGTATTCGTAGCACCATCGGACCAAAACCCAGTGGGAAAAGGCCGGAGACAAATCAGGCAAAGATTCCGGTGACCATCTTGTATGGTGGAGGCTTCTGAGGTCTCGAAGATAGAGGGAATCAACAAGACAAGGTTTCACGGCGACTGGTGGTCGAGAGAGGTGAGGTTGGAGGTGGTCGGAGAGACGGTGAATTCATCGGAGAAGAATAGAGAACCAGAAGGTTCTAGAGAGAAGGCAGAGTGAGAGACAATAGAGAGAGATAGGGAATCTCGTGGAAATGAAGGGTCTGGGGGGGTAATTGGATTTAATTAAGGCAAGCAAATCTGGGCCGTTGATCTCATTTGATCAATGGGCCAGATTAAATCGGAGCTAGGCCGGGTTGAAAATATAGGTCGGTCCAATTGGGGTTAGGGCTGGGTAAATTGAGGGCTAAAATTGAAATCTGAATGGGCTATAATTGCAATGAGATGAGGCTAAATGTCAAATAGCCAGTTTTCCCTTTTTATTTATAAAAAATAGTAAAATGATTTTTTTAAAACAAACTAAAAGCACTGAGCTAATTAATAATATATAAACATTAATTTGAAAATACTAGAAATGATTTTATGCTTGCAAAACGCTATTACTCGTAATATAGGCTATAATTGCAATTTTATGCAATTTAGTTTAAAAATATCAAATAGATTTGTAAAAGTATGCAAAAATTACCTTAATTATATTTTGGTGTAAATATGAGAAATAAATAAATAATTCACCAAAATGATAATTTTGGGAATAATTATTGAATTTTGCACTGCTAAAATAGACAATAAATTGGTTTTGAAAATTTTTAGAAATTTGGGAAAAATACCAAAATATTTGGGCATGCTTATGTATGCACATATATGTTACTTTGAAAGTATTTTGAGTGTAAAAAATACTTGGGAAAAAATTGGGTATCAACAGCTGCCCCTCTTTACCCGCGAAGGATGAAAGAGTTGTCGGGTAAAGATACGATGGCCAATTTTGCCCGAAAAGAAACTATTTGAAAAGTATTTTTTGCCCGAGCTCTGGTTCTTGAGCTGCTACATATCCTTGGTCTTACAGGAATCAGGCCACGTGTAGTTCAGGATCTATTGACGGGATATGCCGATGGAGATTTTGAAAAGAACGGACATGATGTTTGGTTGAGAAAAGTGGTTGAAGTCTAATAGGCTGCGGGAACTGGAGCGGGATCGCTCCTGCTGAGGCGGCTGTTGATAGCCGGTGTACCTGCAAATGAATAATACCAACATACATTGTGCATAAATTTAAACGTGATGCAAGTTCCCATCGGACCATGAATGTTGTCTTTGGACGGTTAGGATGACGTCCTCAGATCATGACATCCTGGGCTATGAAGTGTATAATAAAGGATTCGCATGCTATGAAATGATGTTCTCGGGCTATGAGAATGATTCCTCTGAACCATGATGCCTTTGAATAATGATATGCAAAAGGTAAAATAGGGGTCCTCAGGCCATGGCATGGCGTTCTCGAGCTTTGCAAATGGTACCTCCGAACAATGACGCCTTTGGACAATTTTGCGATCTTTCAGCCCATGAAATGCAGAAGGTGGCGATCTTTCAGCCCATGAAATGTAGGATTTGGCGATATTTCAGCCGATGCGAGGCGTAAAAGGTGGCGATATTTCAGCCATGCGAGAGAGATAAGATGGCGATCTTTCAACCGATGCAAGAAAATAAAGTGGCGATATTTCAGCCATGCAGGATGGAGACAGAGCTTAGTCTCGGAAGGCAGAAAGGTAGCCTTGTGCAATGCATGAAATGCAGATGGAGGTAGAGCTTAACCTCGGAAGGCATAAAGGTAGCCTTATGCAAAATGCAGATGGAGACAGAGCTTAGTCTCGAAAGGAAGAAAAGTAGCCTTATGTAGATGATGATGGAGGTAGAGCTTAACCTCGGAAGGCAGAAAAGTAGCCTTATGCAGTGCAGGAAATGCAAATGGAGATAGAGCTTAGTCTCGGAAGGCAGAAAGGTAGCCTTATGCTATGCAGAGAAATGCAGATGGAGATAAAGCTTGGTCTCGAAAGGCAGAAAGGGTAGCCTTATGCAAAATGCAGATGGAGACAAAGCTTAGTCTCGAAAGGCAGAAAGGTAACCTTATGCAACGCAGGAAATGCAGATGGAGGTAGAGCTTAACCTCGGAAGGCAGAAAGGTAGCCCTATGCAAAATGCAGATGGAGACAAAGCTTAGTCTCGAAAGGCAGAAAGGTAGCCTTATGCAAAATGCAGATGGAGACAGAGCTTGGTCTCGAAATGCAGAAAGGTAGCCTTATGCAATGCAAGAAATGTAGAGGGAGGTAGAGCTTAACCTCGGAAAGCAGAAAGGTAGCCTCATGCAGTGCAAGAATGTAAAAGGATGATTAGTAGTAAAATCTCTTAGCTGATAGCCGATTACGACAATATGACTGCTAGGGAGATTGTGTACGGATAGCAATTGCGGGCAAGTGATGATTCTGAGAAGTTGCATTCTTTGGAAAGTATGTGTACATAAATATACCTGATGATATTGCAAGTCGAGTGCCTGCATCCAAAGAAAATTGTGAGTTCTGTGAGGGGAAAGGTTAGTTCGTCTTCCCCGGGCTCTTGACGTTGTGTGTCATTGGGGTAGCGTCGCTAAACAACAACAATTCGGATAATAGTTATGCATGCTTTAGCAAATATATAATCAAAAATAGTTTTCTTTAGATGAACCAATGACTGCGACGTGGTTCAAGTCATTGCAACCTCTTTCACTCCGGAATTTTGAGGGTCCTCCTCAAAATTCTGCCCCAGTTTGCTAAGCGGACATTTCTAACGGCTGTGCTGAATGACTAAAAAAATCATCTTCGGAATTTTGAGGGTCCTCCTCAAAATTCTGCCCCAGATCCAATAGTGGGGAAAAATGGGATTTATATTAAATTATGACCGAACCCATAGGGCTGCCTACATATCCCCTCTTAAACGGGAATCAGGTCAGGCGTAGTTCAAATTACATCATTAAGGGAATCATAAGCGGTTACACATAATATCGTTTCACTGCATCTGAATTGATTGGTTTCGGCCAGACTTCTCCATCCATCTCTGCAAGAATAAGGGCTCCTCCAGTTAGAACCCGGTGAACCATGTACGAACCCGGCCAATTGGGAGAGAACTTCCCCTTGGCTTCATCTTGATGTGGGAATATTTTCTTCAACACTAGCTGCCCCGGTGTAAACTTTCTTGGCTTAACCCTTTTGTTGAAGGCTCTGGACATTCTGTTCTGATATAAGTGACTGTGGCAAACCGCATTCATCCTTTTCCCATCTATAAGGGCTAACTGCTCGTAGTGACCTCTTACCCATTCTGCATCATCCAACTCCACTTCTTGTATGATCCTTAAGGAGGGAATTTCTACCTCGGCGGGGATGATCGCCTCTATACCATAAACCAGCATGTAGGGAGTTGCTCCGGTTGATGTGCGGACTGTAGTGCGGTATCCCAATAAGGCGAATGATAACTTCTCATGCCATTGTTTGTGCCTTTCGACCATATTCCTTAGTATCTTCTTAATATTCTTGTTAGCTACCTCCACAGCTCCATTCATCTAAGGCCTGTAGGCTGTAGAGTTCTTGTGTTTGATCTTGAAAATTTCACACATCGCTTTCATCAAGTCGTTGTTGAGATTGGAACCATTATCGGTGATGATTGATTCCGAAACTCCAAACCGACAAACAATGCGGTCGCGCATGAAACCCGCCATAACCTTCTTAGTGACCGCCTTGTATTATGCTACTTCGATCCATTTGGTAAAATAATCAATTGCCACTAAGATGAACCTGTGCCCATTTGATGCGGCAGGCTCGATAGGTCCGATAACATCCATTCCCCAAGCGGCGAATGGCCACGGTGAGCTTGTTGCAGTAAGCTCGCTTGGAGGCGCCTTTATCATATTTGCATGTATCTGATAGCGATGGCATTTGCAAACATACTGGATACAGTCTGTTTCAATAGTCATCCAAAAATATCCTGCTCGGAGTATCTTTTTCGCTAAGACAAAACCATTCATGTGCGCCCCGCAGGTTCCTGCATGCACTTCGTCCAATAGCCTGGATGTTTTTTTTGATTCGACACACCTTAGTAAACCCAAATCGGGAGTCCTCCTGTACAGGATTCCTCCACTGTGAAAGAAGTTGCTGGATAGCCTACGAAGTGCGCGCTTCTGAGTAGCGTTGGCAAGTCCTGGATATTCCCCTGTTGTCAAGTACTCCTTGATGTCGTGGAACCATGGTTTTCCATCCGCTTCTTCCTCAACGTGGGCACAATAAGCTGGCTGATTATGAATCTTTACTGGGATGGGATCAACAAAATTTGTATCTGGATGCTGGATCATGGACGATAAAGGAGCTAATGCATCAGCAAACTCGTTCTGGACTCTGGAGACGTGCTGAAATTATGTCTTTTTGAACCTTTTCCTCAACTCTTGTATAGGAAGTATCTTAGAGTTCTTGGTTGCCCACCCGCCTCGAACCTGATGTATGAGCAAGTCTGAATCCCCGATCACTAGCAACTCCTGAATGTTCATGTCAATGGCCATTTTGAGCCCCAAGATGCAGGCTTCATATTCAGCCATATTATTGGTGCAAGGGAACCTGAGCTTGGCGGATACCAGGTAGTGCTGGCCGGTTTCTGATACTAGGACTGCTCCTATGCCAAGTCCTTTGAAATTTGCAGCTCCGTCGAAAAACAGCCTCCAACCATCATAGGATTCTGCAATATCTTCTCCTATGAAAGATACCTCTTCATCGGGAAAATACATTTTTAAGGGCTCGTATTCTCCGTCTACGGAATTCTTGGCGATATGGTCCGCCAAGGCTTGCCCTTTGACTGCTTTTTGGGTCACGTAAACAATGTCAAATTCACTTAGCAGGATTTGCCACTTGGCGAGCTTGCCAGTGGGCATGGGTTTCTGGAAGATATACTTTAGAGGGTCCATTCTGGATATGAGATAAGTAGTTTAAGCACAAAAGTAATGCCTCAACTTCTGCGCGACCCAAGTCAGAGGACAATAAGTGCGTTCTAAAAGAGAATACCGGGCCTCGTACGGTGTGAACTTCTTACTGAGATAGCAGATGGCTTGCTCCTTTCTCTCTGTTTCATCATGTTGTCCCAGAACACAACCGAATGCTCCATCCAATACCGCAAGGTAAAGCAATAGGGGCCTTCCTAGCTCAGGCGGAACCAAGATCGGCGGCATTGACAGGTATTCCTTAATTCTGTCAAAAGCTTTCTGACAATCATCAGTCCACTTGGTAGCAGCATCCTTTTTCAACATTTTGAAGATAGGTTCACAAATGACTGTGGACTGAGCTATGAACCGGCTGATATAGTTGAGTCTCCCAGGAAACTCATCACGTCCTTCTTGTTCTTTGGCAGTGGCAATTCTTGGATAGCTTTGACCTTTGATGGATCCAATTCTATTCCTCGACGACTCACGATGAAGCCCAATAATTTTCCAGCAGGAACCCCGAATGCACACTTGGCGGGATTCAGTTTCAGATTGTACCTCCTCAGTCTGTTGAAGAACTTTCTTAGATCTTCCATATGATCCCTGGCTTTCTTGGATTTGATGATGACATCATCCATATATACCTCGATCTCTTTGTGTATCATGTCATGAAAGATGGTAGTCATGGCTCTCATGTAGGTGCCACCAGCGTTCTTCAAACCGAATGGCATCATTTTGTAACAGTACATTCCCCACGGCGTGATGAAAGCCGTTTTCTCTGCATCTTCCTCATCCATCCATATCTGATGATACCCAGCGAAACAATCAACAAAAGACTGCAACTCGTGCTTGGCGCAGTTGTCGATAAGAATGTGTATGTTGGGCAAGGGGAAGTCGTCTTTGGGACTAGCCTGATTAAGATCCCGGTAGTCAACACAAACTCTAACTTTCCCATCCTTTTTTGGTACTGGCACGATGTTGGCTAACCATGTCGGATACGCTACTACCCTGAGAACCTTGGCTTTGACTTGCTTGGTAACCTCTTCTTTGATTTTCAAACTCATGTCGGGTTTGAATTTCCTGAGCTTCTGCTTTACCGGCGGGCATATTGGATCTGTTGGAAGTTTGTGAGCTACAATGGATGTGCTGAGACCAGTCATATTATCATATGACTAGGCGAATATGTCTTCATATTCCTTTAGGAACTCCGTGTACTCTTTCTTTTCTAATAGTGACAGGTGAACACTGATGCGCGTTTCTTTGACATTCTCTGCATCTCCCAGATTAACGACCTCAGTTTCATCCAAGTTAGACTTAGGCCTATTTTCAAAATTCTCAACTCCTCTAACGACCTCTTTTGGCATATCATCCTCTTCTGAGTCCGTATCCGTTGTTGCGTTGTCTCGTTGCAAGTCACAATCGTTGGTTCATCGTCAAGGTAAGTAATAGTAATGCTGTGTAAAATAAAGTGAATGATAGAAAAATAATAAGAGCGAGATATATAATAAACTGAAATGATTCAATTAAATTCACAATTGTTTTGAGTATCAGAGCTTTTTTCAGAATTAAAGACATTGCGGAAATAAAATCAGCTAGTAAAAAAGTAAAATGTGATGTATGGTGCTTTTGTTTAGCCTTGCTACCCCAAAGCTTTCCAGGTCCTGGTGGTTCTGATTGACCAATTGCTGAGGCGCTCTCCTTGGTTCACAACTTGTATAGAAGGGCCTTCCTCCCCTTCCTCCTCGAAGATAACACAGCAGTCCATATCATCATCCTCCAGGAACAGATTCCTCACGGCTGCCAATGCTTCCTCTTCCTCCGACCCATATACAGTATTTGCCGGCTAGAAAGTCTGCTCTAGGTGAGGTATCGGATGCTCCAGTGGGTAGTAGGGACCGCGCCATGGTGGAGACCAGTGATTGAACTCCTCCCAAGTGTACTCATACCCCAAACCAAATGTAGTGCCATGTTTCTTCAGCTTGATGGGTTTGGTGATTCCCTGGAGGTTTTTGCCGAGTCCCTTTCCAGGTTCGTATCCACACCAATTCAGGATACTTTCAATCTTGTTATCCCACCATTTATCTTTGTCTACAGCGTTGACTCTTTCAATGTGGTGGTATGTTTCTCCGTCTATTCTCCTTCTGCCTCCAATCATCGGGATGGTCTGGCGACTATATATGGGGTTGCTACCATCGCCATGAATAATCACCTCTTGGTGATTCCATTCGAACTTCACTTCCTGATGCAGGGTCGATGCCACAGCTCCAGCGGCGTGGATCCATGGTCGTCCTAACAGCAAATTATAGGATGCTGGGACATCTATCACTTGAAAGTCAACGTCGAACCAGGTTGGCCCCATTTGCAAGCATAGGCTGATCTCTCTGATAATAGACCTACTATTAAAGGCTTTGACATTGATGGCCCCATCTTTGATCTCGTGCAGGCTCTTTCCCAATGTTCTGAGAGTTATCAACGGACAGATGTTGAGGCTGGAGCCTCCATCGATCAAGACTCTAGTGACGAAGTAATCCTCGCATTGTACGGTGATGTGTAGGGTCATGTTGTGACTCAGTCCTTCCGGCGGCAGCTCATCTTCGTGGAAGGTGATTTTGTGGCTTTCCAGTATTTGTCCTACCATATTTGCCATTTCGCCCATAGTTATGTTGCTGGGCACATAAGCTTTGCTCAATATCTTCATCAAGGCATTTTTGTGTGCGTCAGAGCTCTGTAGAAGAGCTAGGATGGAGATCTGTGCTGGTGTTTTGTGCAACTGCTCAACGACCGAATACTTCTTAGCTTGTATTTTCCTCCATAGATCATCGAGACCAGTTTCAGTAGTTCGTCCCGAGGCTTGCTTACTGGACTCAGCTAGGTGCTCTGGAGTGTAAACCCTGCCTGTTCTAGTCATACCCTTCGCAGCAATTGCTTCTCCCGTCTTGGTTTTTCCTTTCCTCCTTGCCTCAATTGTGTAATCCCGTGGTATGGCGTTTGAGTGGAACGGTGTTATGTCTGACATTGCTACAGGAATGGGTACCCTCAGTGGTAACACAGCAACTTCAAAGGGTATAGGTGCCTTTGGAACCCCAAACTCAACCTCAATTGGCCCGGCCACCTTCGCAGAAGAAGGTGCTTCAAATTCGAGAGGTATAGACATGTTTACTTCATCGCCCCTGGAGGGCTGGTTCTGCACAACAATCGGGTTAAGTGTGACTGCTGGTTTCTTTGGCTCATCATCCTCAGCAATCAGTCCTATCAATCCCTTGGGGTCCCAGTCATCTTCAATCTCGATCATGTGAATGTCCCCACCTCTGTGATCAGGCAGAGGGTTGTTGCGGACATTAGGAGCAGGATCCTTTGCTACGATAACCTTATTGTTGATCAGAGTTTGAATCTTGTCCTTTAACGAGCGGCATTCGTCAATGGTATGACCTTTCATGCCGGAGTGGTACGCACAGGTCTTATTAGGGTTGACCCACTCACTGGGAAGGATTTTCTGGAGTTATGGCAGGGATAGGGGAGACGTAACCAGCAACTTTAAGTTTCTCATACAGCTGGTCAATTGGCTCAGCGATGGTTGTATATTGTCTGGGAGGTCTGCGGTCAAAATTTGGCCTGGGTCTAGGGAAATTTTGGCGAGTAGGAGGTGATTGGTAGTGAGAGGGTTGAGCATTATAAACTTGGTAAATGGGTGCAGGTTGAGAGTATCTGGGTGAAGTGGGTTGATATGAGGGAGGTGGAGATGATTGGTAAACGGGTGGTGGATTTTGGTAAGAGGGTGTGGGTGCTTGGTAATTCGGGATAGGCTGATATGTAAGTGGAGGTGACGGGTAAGTGCAGTATTTTAGTGGTGATTTGGCTCCCTGTGTGACCATCACGACATTGACATCCTTCTTCTTGGCCGTGCCACCAGACTGTAAAGCCTTGTTGGTGGCTTGCAATGCTTCAAGATTAGTAACCATACCATTCTTAATGCCTTCCTCAATTCTTTCTCCCAGCTTGATGATATCAGAGAATTTCTGGCCCTCGATAAGCATCAACCTCTCATAATATTGTGGGTCCTGAGCCTGGACGAAGAATCTGTTCATTTGTTCCTCTTCTAAGGCCGGCCTGACCTTAGCAGCCTCTGATCTCCAACGAGTAGCATACTCGCGGAATGTCTCAGTAGGCTTCTTCTTCAAATTCTGGATGTAGAATACATCCGGTGCATTCTCTGTATTGAATCGGAACCTATCCATGAAATCTGATGCCATACCTACCCAGCTTGTCCATTTCTTGGGGTCCTGACTGATGTACCAGGATAAAGCATCCCCCTTCAGGCTTCTCATGAAGAGTTTTATACATATTTTCTCATTCCTTCTGACTCCGACCAGCTTATCACAAGATGTCCTTAAATGGACTCTGGGATATCCCGTGCCATCGAACATTTCGAACTTGGGAGGTTTGTATCCCTCCGGAAGTTCAACATCTGGCTGAATGCAGAGGTCCTCATAATTCAGCCCCTCTATGCCTCTGTTTCCTTCCATGCCCTGGACTCGGCTGGTCAACTTCTTGAGTTCTGCTGCCAAGTTTCTGATAAGAGTGTCCTTGTCATAAGACTCAGGTGCACTTGAGATTGGTTGAGTTTAGTGGGGTATGGTATCTACGTAGATGGGAGTGTTGTGGGGGTGGTCGTTTGTGGTGCTCAGTGGTTCAGGAATGAGTAGTGGAGTGTGGCATGTGTTGCAGTGTTGAGCATGAGTGGGTTGCATCTGTGGTTGTGGGGTGTTTTGTGGAGGTGCTGGGTTTTGAGCATTTGGAAAGTTGACATCAGGAGCGGTGAGAGTGAATAATAAATTTGCCAAGTTCCACACTAGATCCAGTTCTTCTTGGAACTTCAACAGTTTCTGCTCAAGTTGGGCAGCAGTTTCATTAGCAACTGGGGTACCCCGAGGAATCTCAATTCTTTCAATTTCCTTTCTGGAGCTTGAATCTCCCATTCTACCTTTGTTCTTGTTCCGGATAGGACTCGGAGGAGGAGGAGGAGGTGGAGGGCCCTTGGATCTCGTACTGTATGATGATGGTGCCAGAATGCACGAACTAACCTTTGGGGAGGGGAATAAAAATAAAGAAAAACAAAAAAGGTAACAAGTTAGTGCGGGTTATGAGAAGAAAATGTTGCAATATTTAAACATATTGTGCAAGAATATAAATCACGTCCTAATTTGGGTGCCTCGTTGTGCCCGAGGTAGGCCTAGTGACGAATTAATTTGGAGAACTTATAATGCTAAATGCCTCATTTTATTGATAAAAATAAGACGAATCCAAAACGATGCTAAATAACAGAAAATAAAATGTCACTAATGTCCATTGGCCTTATTACATCATTAAAAGCAAAATAAAGGATTCCTAACTACTTGGTCCCAAAAGGACCTTTCCCAGATTCAGTATCTTCATCCCCCTCGAACAGCTTCACCAGCTTGCGCAGTCCTAGCAGCAGATAAGCTTGGCCCAAATGTCTGCATGCATTCCCTTCAGCGTTTCGACAATCTTCAATCCTCTTGAGGAACTTTCCTTATAGATCCACTAGACCCCGCTCCAAATACCCTAGTCGCTTGTTGGCGCTGACAGCCATATCCTTCCATTCTTCGATCAACTTTTGATGGGCTTCTTATATTTCCCGATGCTCACTTTCACACTCTCGAATTCTCTTGCACAGTTGATTGTACTTAACCCGTGCTTCAGCTTTCTCGTCGATGATTCTGTGTCCGTGAATGAACCCGGGCTGACCCATACCATTGTGATTATCTTCCAACCAACCCGAATAGTGTGGCACGCAACCAGCGTGCTACCTGTCTGGCTCAATAGATTCTTTCCCCAAAACGAGCTTGCAATGCCATATGTGTTGAGCTTGGCATTTGTGAGGGCTATTATCGTCTTGGAAATCAGCCGTAAAATGACTCATTTTGTCGACCTTTGGTATGATTTGCTTTCTTCCCGCCTGCCTCATAGCTCGGAGGGGAATGTAGGGATAAGTTCCTCTTATACCAATGAGTATGAGAAATGGTGCGTCTCGGGATCGAACAATAAATTCTTCCGTAGGGAACCATTCGACCATCCATTGTACCTGGTCTTCTTTTAGATTCTCGGATAGCTCCACCCATCTCCCAGTGTCCTCTGGCTGAGCGAACATATTAGGCATATAATTCATACGCGTTGGCTGGTGGAAGGCAATGTGATCATCCCAGTCTCTGCGTAAGATCTCCTGTCGGTATTCTCCTTTCTGGAGGTGCTCCATGAGCCAGAGCTGAAGTAATAAATTACATCCCTCAAAATGGCTGGCCTTTCGCTGACAGTTGTCTAGAGCCCGGTATATCTCAGCAACAATCATGGGCACTATACTGAAAGGCTGTCCGCCAATTCCTTCCATCAGAGTCTTGGTTACCATGGCCAGTCTGGTGTGGATCCTAGCCTTCTTCATAGGGAACACTATCATCCCCAGGAAACAAAACATGAATACGAAGACTCTTCTGTGAATATGCCCCAGTGAGGTGAGGGCAAATTCATCTAAGTAGGTGCGGTATGACTTGTTATGGTCGTACCTCTCGTACAGACAGTCGAATGTGATGTAGGAGTCTTTCAAACAGGTCAAGTCTGGGTTCTTCTTCAGTCCCATCATCTTAAGGAAACCCCTACCCTTACGATTCTCTGCATAAGCAAACCCGGAGTCTCCCCAGGAATACCAGCTAAGCCTCCTATTTCTTCGAGCAAAGGAGTCATTTCAAGGTCCCCAAAGCAGAACACGGACCTGTCACTATCCCAGAACAGAGTTGCAGCCTATATGATTTTGTTGTCAGGCTGGATTTCTAGAAGAGAAGGTAGATTCCCTAAGTATTTTCGGACGAGTGTCTGATCACTAGAGTGGAGATCCTCCCACCAATTTAGCAGCCTTGGATGAATGTTGGTTACCATGCCAAATCTGGGGACTTCGTGCCTCATTTTCTGCAAAACAGAGTGTTTGACCCTTACCCTGCCAGACTCGACTATTTAAACCAATAATTAGCATAAAAAGCATTTAGTTCTCCAAATAAATGCACAGAACATGTAGGTGTCCGTTTGGGTTTCAGGGAAACCCGATGGACTTTGGACAAGGCTATCTTAATGAGTCATTATGTGGACAACATAACTGACTCGGGTAGGTTTGATCATGATGCATGCACAGTAAGACAAAGTAAGGTTTTTATCGGGGTGTTAGACAGGTACCCTTGAGCGTACAACTCAAGAGGGAAAGGCGCGGAATCGTCGACTGCACCGCTGATCGACTGGTTTTACCGCAAATACGCCTTTGCCGAATTTAAAGGGTGATAATATTGGAAGAGCACAACCAATCATTATAAGTGTTGCTATGGTATTTGTTTGGCACAACTGGAATATGATGTTGAAGATGCAGTTTACAAGAATAAAACAAATTGACATGTATTTTCACGTTCATAAGATAAATGATTACGCTAATTGCACTAATTACAACAATATTGCAATAAAGCAGTAAAGGAAGGCAGCTAAAGGAAAGAAAAGACATGAAGAGCTAAGTTAGTTTCCTAGTGAAAGACTAAAAACAGTAAATAAAGTAACTAATGAGATAGTAAAGTCACAAGCAACATGCAATGGTAAAAGCCTAAAGAAGATCCCCAATAGAGTCGCCATGCTGTCGACGCCCCCTTTTTCTCTAACCGCGGGGTCAGAAATCGGGCATACGATATTGGGAGGATAACTCTATTCCCTTTCGAGAATTGGATTTAGAAGTTGAAGAGTCGCCACCTAATGATTATAGTGCATTAGGACACTTTTAGAAGAGCTTGAGTTGGAAAACCAGAGATTAGGGTAAGGGATAGAAATTATCCCGAAGGGAAGGTGTTAGGCACCCCTCAGGATCCACAAGTGTGGTTCCCGGCCATGCTACAATTGTAACTTTAAGAAGACAAGTAGAAAAAATAAAGCAAAGGGCTTCACATAGTTTTGCAAACAAGTTTAAGAGTTGAATAAGTAGAGAGTATAGAAAATTAGTTTTAAAAGAAAGCTTAAGGATTAAGAAGTAAAGGGAAAAAGGGTCCTAGGTTTGTGATTAATATGGATCACTTCAATGCAATACCCAGCAATCACTCCTCAAAAGAGGGGTCGCACGTGATATTAGCGCATCGGTCATCATCTCCATATTCTACCCTTCCCACCCCGTAAAGGTTATTTAAACGCGTGATTGGGTTACAAAAGCTTATTGCGTGTTGGACCCGTCCCATCCTATAAGTCCTAGAGGGTATTTAGGACCACTATTCCTACGAGGTAAGTACTAGGCTGAACCCTTAGGTTTAAAGGACAAAATGCTAGGCGACATACATAACAAGTAGGACTACACATAAAGGAATCATACAAAGGTGAATAAGTGGCTCACAAAACCCTCCACAAGCAAACATGTAATTAGCACGTCTCAAACATATTTAAGGTCTTAAATATAAGAGTTTAAAAAAAACAGAAATGCCGGAAAAAGATAAGCTTCAGTAAAAGCAGAATGTTTAATAAAAAAAAACCTGAATGGCCCGATGAATGTTTGACTTGCAGAAATACAACTAAGAGGGCAACAGTTGAGTAAGTAAAAGGTAAGGGAATTATTAAAACACCATTTGAAGAAAGTAGAGATTTGAAATACAACAGTTTGAAATAACACGTTCCTGGACAGAAAGATAACCTAGTAGCTCGAAAGCTTAATAGGGCGAGACTCAGAAAATTAGCAAGAGTGTATAAATGTGAAACTTGTTTCCAGATAGAGAGGTTTTAAAAGAAAGAGTGAACTTTAGAAAGGCAAACGAGAAACAGAGTTCAGAAAGTTAAAAGAGGTTGAGTAGTCTGAAACTAATAAAACAAAATCAATCAATTTTTATTAGGCCTAAAGCTTGCCTAGGCGTCGTATGTATTGCCTACTTGAAAAGGTGAACGTGCATATTAATTCCAATTTTTTTAATGAGAAGACGCAATTTAACCCAAACTTAAATTAAACAACTGGCGAGGTGTTCAACAATTGCAACTCAGATGAAATAAAATCCTAAGCAACGTGATGTCTAATGCACATAAAGCTCTTAAAACATGATCTCTAAATGCAGTAGTAATTTTTTTATATAACAGTTGTTTGTTGGTTACTAATCGTGATTACGAAATGAGTATAATAACGATATGAAAGTAAAGAGACTAGAGCAGGATTTCTCTATGTAAGATGCATGTCCTATACATGGTTTCTATTGCACAAATAGGTAAGTAAAGCCCTATAGACATGTTTTCTACCCATTACTTAAACTAAGCATGCGTAATCCCATCCAATTCACTATAGCCCCAATCAGTTGTTTACAAGTTATTACAAACCATGATAGCTGAATCACATAAGTAAAGAAAAATAAGAAGTTACTCTATAGGGAGCCTTTAACCATGCCCAACCTTCCAACCTCACTTCTTTCGAGTTTCACAATCTTTGCCATGGTTTGGGTGCGGCAAAGCTCCCTAAGGGCCCATTGAGATCCTTGGCCAATACCAGCACCCAAACACTACCAAAATGTTGAACAAGTGTAGTGTGGGATTACCAGCCTTGTGCATCAAAGTTCAATGAGTACTCAAGGATACCCAAGGCAATGCTTACACGAAGGGGGTAGAACCTAAACTCTTTGATTAGTGAGAGTGCGTGACATAGTTTTTAAAGAAATTGAGTTGAAAAATAGTTTAAAAAAATGATCCATGTAGAACCAGTTTTGAAAGAAAACAATGTGCCAATTTTGACAATCTCAGAGCCAAAATACCACATATAGTTCAGGGAAGTAAACACAAATAGGGAAAAAGGGAAGTGGGGACAAGTAGTTCACATGTAAGAGCATAGACATCAGAGAAAACACTTCAGCCTTCAACAGTCATACTCCCTCCCAAAGAGATTCAGGATTATTTAATAGCTAGGAAATGTTATGAATACAGACTGATAACGTATTGGGGTTAGGGGGTAAGGAAGAAGTGTATTAATAAGTAAAGGAAACATAGACAGGCTGAACTATAGGAAAGATGATCACATCAATGAATTAGCAAAAAAAGCATGCTAATTGCAATGAAGACAGCAGAACCATAAGTAGAAGCATGAAAGAAATAAGATAAAGTGCAGTATGTATAAAAACATATTATTTTGGAAGTTGTAAATCAAATAGAGGGCATACCAGTCGAGGATGAGATAATATAGAGCAGTAGTGCGCAGAGAAGTAGAGCAGTAGTATAGTAGAGCAGTCCCAAAATCACTCAGTCTTGGCTTTCAGCCGATTGAGTAATCAGTAGTCAACATGGGAAGTGAGAGAGGATGTGTAGAGAAACAAGAGAGAACAGTGAGTATGCTTATGTGTGTAAGAGAGAGTTCAGAACACTGAATGTCCTCTTATGCCAAAGAGAGGGTAGACTATTTATAGTTTTTGAAAACAAGTGGAAAAATAAGGTAACACGTATAGACTGATCATAGTTATGGAAATAATGCCTATTAGAATCAATTAAAGCCTCGGACTCCCTTCAATTAGGGAGTCATAGCTCAAACGGGTACAAATTGTATCAAATAAGGAAATTATTATTTGCAAGACTGGTATTTCCATAATAGGAGTAGTAAGAGTATAATGCATGTGATAAGGACTGAATACAGAATATTTCAAGTAAGGAAAGTATAAGGACATCATATTGTGCATACAAATTAGTTCAGAGAATCACGGATGAAATTGAAAGTCACAGGGAATCAGTACTAAGTAAGGAGAGCATTTCACGAATAAGTAAGTGATTCAAAAAATCAGTGTAAAACTTCTAATGAAAACATATACCAATCAGGGATTCGAAGAGATGCACAAAATCAGTAGAATATTTGGTAAACGATGAACAATTAGACCTATAAAACACAATAGGCATGAAAATCAGATAACCCTAAGCAAGAAACCACAGAAACAGTAGAAGGTTGGAACCCTAACAACAAAAATTAAAGCATAGAACTCGGAGAACAACCCAGAAGATCACACAAACCAGCAAATAATACAAACACAAACATATAGTACTCAAAATCAGAAAGATAAAGTGATTTCGAAAAGGGGTTCAGAAACCCTAGTTTGAAAATGGAAACGAAAACGTTTAAAACTTGAACAATCGTAAAGATCGAGTAGAGAGTAGTGTAAAACACAAAAGAGTAAGTTAAAAAGACAGAGAATTAAGAGGTTTAGGTAGAAATTAGGGTTTCGTAAAACCAGTGAGAGGTAAGAAACCTGGCTGTGAAACTCGCCAATAATGGTGTTCGTAGCACCATCAGACCAAAACCCATCGGGAAAAGGCCAGAGACAAACCATGCAAAGCTTCCGGTGACCATCTTGTATGGTGGAGACTTCTGGGGTCTCGAAGATAGAGGGAATCAACAAGACAAGGTTTCACGGCGACTGGTGGTCGAGAGAGGTGAGGCTGGAGGTGGTCGGAGAGGCGATGAATTCATCGGAGAAGAAGAGAGAACCAGAAGGTTCTAGAGAGAAGGGAGAGTGAGAGACAATAGAGAGAGATAGAGAATCTCATGGAAATGAAGGGTCTAGGGGGGGTGGTAATTGGATTTAATTAAGGCAAGCAAATATGGGCCGTTGATCTCATTTGATCAATGGCTCAGATTAAATCGGAGCTGGGCCGGGTTGAAAATATGGGTCGGTCCAATTGGGGTTAGGGTTGGGTAAATTGAGGGCTAAAATTGAAATCTGAATGGGCTATAATTGCAATGAGATGAGGATAAATGTCAAATAGCCAGTTTTCCCTATTTATTTATAAAAAATAGTAAAATGATTTTTTTAAAACAAACTAAAAGCACTGAGCTAATTAATAATATATAAACATTAATATAAAAATACTAGAAATAATTTTATGCTTGCAAAACGCTATTACTCGTAATATAGGCTATAATTGCAATTTTATGCAATTTAGTTTAAAAATATCAAATAGATTTGTAAAAGTATGCAAAAATCACCTTAATTATATTTTGGTGTAAATATGAGAAATAAATAAATTATTCACCAAAATGATAATTTTGGGAATAATTATTGAATTTTGTACTGCTAAAATAGACAATAAATTGGTTTTGAAAGTCTTTAGAAATTTGGGAAAAATACCAAAATACTTGGGCATGCTTATGTATGCACATATATGTTATTTTGAAAGTATTTTGAGTGTAAAAAAAATACTTAGGAAAAAATTGGGTATCAACAGGGTCCACTCGCGAACGCGAAGAACAACTGGTCTACAACACACTCAACGGTTTTTTGCAGTTTTTCACAACTTGAAATGGTCTAATTGACCATCTGAAACACACCTGAGGCCCCAGGGACCTCAACCAAACCTGCCAACCAATCCTAAAGCATCATTCAAACTTGTTCCAACCTTCGGAATGCTCAAGACAACATCAAAACACCTATTGTTTCATCGAATTCAAGCCTAAGAATTCCAAAAACTCTAAAAATACGCTTTCGATCAAAAAGTCTATCAAACCTCGTCCGAACGACCTGAAATTTTGCACACACGTCACATTAAATACTACAGAGCTACTCCAACTTCTCGAATTCCATTCCGACCCTCGGATCAAAATCTCACTATTGAACCGGAAACTTAAAAAATTCAACTTTCGGCATTTCAAGCCTAAATTAGCTACGGACCTCCAAAATACAATCGGAACATGCCCCTAAGCTCGAAATCACCCAACGGAGCTAACGGAACCATCATATTTCCATTCTGAGGCCATCTTCATATTTTTTCGACTACGGTCAACTTTCCAACACTTAAACTCTCATTTAGGGACTAAGTGTCCTAAAACTCTCCGAAACTCAAAACCGAACATCTTAGCAAATCAAAATAGCAGAAATATACTTGGGAAAAGCAGTTAATGAGGAATCAGGGCGTAAATTCTTAAAACGACCAGCCGGGTTGTCACGCAAAGGGACATCTCATACATATTCATACTCCCATATCTACTCTCGAGAATGATTCACAACCAGATATGGACATCTCTATCTCGCTTCAGGACTGCTAAGGGTAATAATTGGATTCTAGACAAGAGCATTGAATTTGAACAAGTTGATCGAGAAAACAACTAGTATGTACTTCCCACCCTCAAGCCTTCCTTCTTTCACCCACTCCACAGTAGTAGAAAGTGAAATACATATACTATCATACCTGTCCCTGTCCCTAACCGGATGGACCCACACTTCCTTTCCAAAAGAAAGTAAAAGATGAGAAAAGTTCTTTCAATGAGCTGCCCCTTCTTTAAGAAAGGTTTGATTTTGGAGCGCATACTTAAACCACTATAAACTCGGAGCAAATTTAACATCGGCAAATCAATCCTTAGACCCTTATGACACATTTTAAGGCCATTTAGGCCTAGATTCAAAGCGGACAGTATTCATTAGTAGGCTAGACTGCTACAAATGTTATTAAAACCACTCTACCTACAACTTTTGGTGATGGTGGGACAAATCTTAGTGCGCGGTTGAGTTTATGCAAAACCCACAACATTGGGAGTTGTGATGGTGCAGAACTCCAACTGAGTTTAGGTGAATCCCACATCTTCGAAATGATGGCAGGGTAAACATCAACAACGTTGAATCTTAAGAGGGGTGAGTATGTAACAATTTAGACAAATCTCACATCAGCAAAAACACATACAAGATGTTGGGTATATAAGCAAGCAAGTCTTAGACCCAGTGACGTCTTTTAAGACCAATCGAACCCAAGACCAATGCTGAGAATATCACTGGTGGCCAAAACTGCTACAACTAAGGCCATTTTGAGCTCTAAAATTTATGATGCAACATTTAGGTTTTTTCCAGCCGAATATGTTATTGGAAAATTTCAGTCAAAAAATAAGCTATACCTTACAAGAGTCAGAATCATATACTAGGTTGCACATGTCTAAACCACGCTTTGGATAGTACTAATTAGATTTTGATTGTGTCCGAAAGGAATCCACCCAGCAAGAACATGCAAAATAAAGTACATGACATGATTTGTATAAGGTTGAAGTGTTTTCTGTAGTGATGATTAGATCATACTTAATGGGTTGGTATTCTACATTGCGTACCTAAAGTTCCAACAGAATCATCACTTGCCTTTGTGGAGAACTGATGGGATCATAATAACTGCCTTGATGTATATCGGTCCGGTGGTGTTTCTCTATTACTGGCTTCACAGAGCTTTTCACCACCATTTTCTCTACTCTCGTTATCATTCTCATCATCACTCCTCCATTGTTACTGAGCCCATCACTTGTAAGTCATCTTCAGAATTGTTCTGTATCATTTGTTTTATTTGTAGTTTTCAGAGGTAGAACGGTCAGTCTTGGAGAAAATATATCAGATATTTAAACAAGGAGCTTACGTTTTGTACATTGATAATGTAAATATTCTTTTAGAGAAAATCTCACTTTATACCCATCAATTCCAAATTATTTACCCTTTAATGCCCAGACCCAAACTATTTACTACTTCTACCCATGCGCCCAAAACTATTTACCCGCCCTTTGTTCTATTCGCACTGCCACTGCCTCACCAACCGCAATAAAGGGCTCCTTAATTTCAAATGCGGACAATTTTTAATCCCTCTTCTTCTTTGTTAAGAGAGTTAGAATTCTTTACTTTTCTTTTTAGTTTTATTATAATAACTTCACTTTTAGTGCTCTCCTATTTGACCTGCTTTAATTTAAGAACTATTTTAGTCTCTGTCTAAAACTTGTGGCCATTATCATTAGGGAAAAGTTTGCGTATGAATTCGAAGAGAACTAGTACTCCCATGTATTAGCTTTTATGTGTATTTGAATATTCACCATTGTTGGGCTTGAATTTAAAATTTTAATTTTGAAAATTTCTTGTTTGATTCAAAGTGGGTGCTTTTAAATATTGCTTATAATACCTTGTGGAAGTTCATACTGAAATTTGATAGCATTTGAAGCTGATTTGAGGTGATTGAGATCGAAATTTTCAGCTGAAAATCGAAGAAGAACACAGCTACCCAATAGTATACTGCTACAGTATACAATATGCTGTAGGAGTATATAGCTATACTCCAACAGTATACTATAGGAGTATATAGTTATACTGCAACAGTATACTATTATAGTATACAATATATTGTTATAGTATACTATAATAATATGCAATATACTGTAACAGTATGTTGTAATAGTATACAATATATTATAATAGTATATTTATTACCCGTAAATTCACTTGCCTTTTCTCTTTTAATTTGCTTTAAGCTTTTACCTAGAGTGAAAGGCAAATTGAAAAAGCAAAACAATAAATAATAATATTATAGTATGCTATATAATGTAACGATATACTCTTACAATTAGATCCTTTAGAATTTTTTGAAATTTTTATTGACAACTGATATTATTTCAGTTTAATAATTGAATTAATTTTTTTAACTCTTTGCGTACAATTGTATACCATGTTGGTATAGCTATATACTGTACTGGTATCATATGTTAGTTAATATTTTTTGATTGTATTAGCTACATTTAATTGGAACACAATTTGATTTTTCTTTAGTAATGATATAAAAAAAAGAATAATAAAAAATAGTGAAAATAGTAAATGAAATTAGATTATGAAAAGAAAAAAAATATAACAAAAAGAAGTTAAATGAAATTAGAAAAGGAAAAAAGAAAAATAGAAGAAGAAAACGAGAAAAAAGAAAAGGAGAAAATAAAAAAAATAAAAAAGAAAAGAAAGAAAAGAAGCATAGAAATAAAAAAGAATTGAAGACTAAAGCAAAATTTTTCACAAAAACTATTATGGGTAGGAAATGTAATTAGTTTATGGGTAGAAAAATAAATGGGTAGACAAGGATAAATAGTTTTATTTTTGTGGGTAATTGTGTCAAAACCCCTAAATAAAAAGCAAGTACAATGCTAATCTACTAGAGCCATGTAGTAGGTTAGCAAAACTCATATATATTAATATATTAAATTTTAAGGCATGTTATTCAGATTTGGCTTAAGGCCACCTATTCTATTGAGATGCCCCTAGGCCAACCCTATTTTTCCCCGGCCCATGATCCTCCACTCAAACCCCCTAAAACGTTGTGACAATGGGTTACTATGAGCTACTAGGATAGTGCGTTTATGTTCTTTGTACAGATTGGCACTCACAACCGACAGACTTTCACTTATTATGATTCAACATCATTCTTGTAATTGTACTAGATGAGTAGCAGCCCGTGCTAGGCACATAATATTTGACTGGTGGTCTGGAGTACAAAATCTAATCTCAAGAAAGTTAAAAGAAAGTGTTGGGAATAAACCCCACAAAAATAATATTTACAGTAATAAAAGCGGAATAATAATAACACCGAGATACGGTAATTAACAAGAATAAAAGAGTAACAACGACATCAAGATTTTTGCGAGGAAAACCTTTTTAATAAGGGGAAAAAAACCACGGCCCCGAGAGGAGCAACTGATATCACTATAGTAAGGAATTTTACACTTTGTAGGTCGGAGGTAAATACTCCAAAGACCACTACAACACTCAAAAGAAATAACCCTCTTTTGATATTCCCACCTCACTACAATATCGCTCACTCTCTATTTTCCTCACAGACTATTTTCTTATACCTTGTCTGTGAAACCTCACTCTTTCTTTCTCTCTTTGTTGGTGTGAAGAAATGAGAGTTGAAGCTCTCCTTTTATAGCCAAAGCTTCACCCTCTAAAGCCTACAATATTTGACAATTTACACACACTTTTCACAATTCAACAAAGTTGGCTACCAAACCAAAGAAATTCAACAAGGTTGGCTACCAAACCAAACTAATTCAACAAGGTTGGCTACCAACCAAACCAAGTCAACAAGGTTGGCTACCAAACCAAAGAAAACTCTTATTAGGCACATGCCTAATACTTCTTCAATGAGATGGACATCATCAATCTCCCCCTCCAGTCTCATTCATCTAGAGGAGGTAGCACTGTCTTCTAGTTTGAGTGCATGCCGACAAGTTCTTTGCATAGCTCGAACTTGTTCCTTGGTACCACCTTGGTCAGCATATCTGCGGGATTCTCACTTGTAGAAATCTTCAAGACTTTTAGAGATTCATCATCTACCATTTCTCGAATCCAATGATATCTCACATCAATGTGTTTGGTCCTTGCATGGTACATAGAGTTCTTGCTAAGGTCTATTGCACTTTGACTGTCACAATAGACGACATACTCCTTCTGATGCAATCCAAGCTCTTGAAGGAACCGTTTGAGCCATACCATTTCCTTGCCAGTTTCTGTAGCGGCAATGTACTCTGCTTCAGTTGTTGAAAGTGCAACACACTTCTGCAACTTAGACTGCCATGATATAGTTCCCCCTGAAAATGTAAACAAATATCCAGTAGTGGATTTTCTGTTGTCAATGTCACCTGCCATATCAGCATCTCTATAGCCCTTCAAGATTGGATCAGATCCTCCAAAGTACAAACAATCTCCCGTTGTACCTCTCAGGTACCTGAGTATCCACTTGACTGCTTCCCACTGTTCCTTTCCAGGATTTTCAAAAAACCTGCTGACAACACCAACTGCATGATCAATATCAGGTCTAGTACATACCATTGCATACATCAAGCTTCCGACTGCTGAAGAATAAGGAACTATAGCCATGTTCCCTTTCTGTACAACGTGCCACGAGCAGCTCCCTTTGCAATCACCAATGATCCCTTAGTGAGTCTCCACTTTTGATTTGCAAAATAGCCCTCGTATCCATCTCGGTCTAAAGCAATTCCCGAGATCAAGTTCATACGCAAATCAGGTATATGCCGCACATCCTTTAGAACCAATATGCATCCGACATTTGTCTTGATACAAATGTCACCAATCCCCGCAATCTTTGAGTAACTTGTGTTACCCATTTTCACTGTGCCGAAATCACCTGCTACATATCTGCAAAAAAGATCTCTTACCGGTGTGGCATGGTGAGATGCCGCTGTGTCAACCACCCATTCCGACTCTGGACCTGACAGGTGCATGCATTCCTCTTCCTCATTTATAAAGAGGACAACATTATCATTATTTTGCACCATGGCGGCTGTGTTGTCGTCATTCTTCTGGCCACTGGTTTCACCTTTGCCCTTCCTTGGATTTGGGCAATCTCTTTTGAAGTGACCTGGTTGATTACAGTTGTAGCAATTTCTGACTCTTGATTTGGATCGGTTCTTTGACTTCCCACGAGCTCCGGATCTACCATAGTTGTTCGAACTCCTTTGATAACTCCTGCCTCTACCTTCTGTGATGAGAGCCTGTCCTTGATTTTCAGGCTTCTTTCTCATCTTCTCATTGAGTAGAAGAGCCGATGTGACATCTTTCAACTCAATAGTAGTCTTACCGTGCAGGATGGTTGTTGCCAAATTATCGTACGAAGATGGCAACGAGTTCAATAGCAAGATGGCTTTATCTTCTTCCTCGATTTTCACTCCGAGGTTGGCAAGCTGTGTGATTAGTCCGTTAAACACATTTAAATGTGACAAAAAATTCGTACCTTCACTCATGTGTAGGGCGTATAACTGCTTCTTCAGGTACAATTTATTTGTCAGCGTTTTGGACATGTATAGGCTTTCCAACCTTGTCCAAATTCCACGTGCAGTGTCTTCATCAATGATGTTATTTACCACATCATCTGATAAGTGCAACCTGATTGCACTAGCAGCTCTTTCATCCAAGTCAGCCCAATCCTCAGCTTTCATGGTATCAGGCTTTTTGGAATCAACATCTAGAACCTTGTGTAATCCTTGTTGGATGAGCAGATCTCTCATCCTTCTTTGCCATGTTGAGAAACCGTTATCTCCGTTGAATTTTGCTACCTCGTACTTTACTCCGGACATTTTTATTTTTCACCAAGTATAGTACTACCGACAGTGAATAGTATTTCAGTGAACGAGCAGAACCTGTGCTCTGATACCAGTTGTTGGGAATAAACCCCTTACCAAAATAATATTCACGGTAATAAAGCGGAATAATAATGTAGCACCGAGATACGGTAATTAACAAGAATAAAAGAGTAACAATGACACCAAGATTTTTACGTGGAAAACCCTTCTGAATAAGGGAAAAAACCACGACCCCGAGAGGAGCAACTGATATCACTATAGTAAGGAATTTTACACTTTGTAGGTCGGAGATAAATACTCCAAAGACCACTACAACACTCAAAAGAAATAACCCTCTTTTGATATTCCCACCTCACTACAATATCGCTCACTCTCTATTTTCCTCACAGACTATTTTCTTATACCTTGTCTGTGAAACCTCACTCTTTCTTTCTCTCTTTGTTGGTGTGAAGAAATGAGAGTTGAAGCTCTCCTTTTATAGCCAAAGCTTCACCCTCTAAAGCCTACAATATTTGACAATTTACACACACTTTTCACAATTCAACAAAGTTGGCTACCAAACCAAAGAAATTCAACAAGGTTGGCTACCAAACCAAACTAATTCAACAAGGTTGGCTACCAACCAAACCAAGTCAACAAGGTTGGCTACCAAACCAAAGAAAACTCTTATTAGGTTGACTACCTAACCAAACTAAGTCAACAAGGTTGACTACCAAACCAAAGAAACTTTTATTAGACACATGCCTAATACTTCTTCAATGAGATGGACATTATCACAAAGGTTGTCATAGTATATTGATCTATAATCCCAACCACGAGCAAAGAAAGAAAACGAAAGGTAAATAAGTTTGCATTCACACAAAAGAACATGAGATCTCAATGTCGGTATTGTAGCAGTTATTTCAATTATTACTTACCATCAAACCAACACGTTTATCTGTTTTTTCAAATAATATGTGCTTTGACAGAAAATCATATGAAGTGAAGCTCTGCTAATCAAGCAACTGTATTTAGTTTAGGACGGATATGTGATACAGCACTCAATCGTTTCATCTACTATATATGCTCTTCAACTTAAATCAGAACAAGTTACAAGAAAAAGGCAAAGGAAAATCAAACAGCCCAACAGCTAAATATATGATTGCACAAAATATATATTGCAAAAATTAGGCTGACTGATAGAAAGCTCAACTTTCTTGAATGTGGACAAAAGAGCTTGCCACTTTCCACTTGTGACTATACAGTGAAGCAGGGGACAATTTCTATTGGCATGAAAATCATTATGATCCTGTATATGTAATATCATTGATAAAGCACAATGTGAAATTTCACCTTTTCCAGTAGGATTTCAAAAACTAACTGCTTTGATTCGACATTCAAATTATGAAAACTAATTGCTTTCGCTCCATAATACTTGAAGAGAATTGTGCAAAACGAAAATATTGGACCAAAAAAATCATCTTTTTTTGTACCTATTGAACAGTTAGGTTAGGTGCACTCTGTTGGTCAAGGTAGAGATTCCAAAGGTCAATAGCTAAAAAAAGAAATTGATTATAAATGGGAAAAAAAATTGCATACTCAAATGCTATGGACGGAATAAGAAAAACAGGACAGAAACAAATCACACGGAACCACGAAGAAATTCAAGAGGAAAATCCACTTGTATAAAAATGTACCAAGGAGGAAACCCAGAAATAACAGAAGTTGGAGAAAGCTTACCAGAAAGGGAAAAAGGGAGCAAATCGTAGCATCAGCAACGGCAGAACAAAGAGAAAAGCAACCAAACGCCCACGGGTTTCTATGCAGAATATGAATGGAAATTTGAATATTGACCAAAGATCTTGGTCTTTTTTCTCTCAACGTACAAGTTCACTTCTTCCGACTTCTATGCATAGAGTACAACATATTTTTGCATGGAATGTTCATCGTCCCTCGTTCCACTTATCACTTTACTAGTTTCTCGGCGTATGTCGATTCATGTAGTACATAAATTTTTAAAATAATATGATAATTTTTATAATTAAAAACTTGAGTAAATGATTGTACCTGAAAGAATAAAGTACAAATTCAAGCTCATTGAAATTTGCAAGCTAGTATAAGTCTTCTCGTAGAGACGCGAACTCTGTTTCTCTCTCGGCGCATGTTAACTAAACGTGCGCATCCATGGGGAAGAGAACTCGGATTCCTACTCAGAAGATGATTGAAGCAAGGGAATCATATAGACAAGCAACAAATCGGACGAAGAAGCGAGGAAATCAAGTAAATAAGGAAGTAATGGAGAATTGCAGTAACAGTCAAAACCTAAAAATAGCAACCAAGGAAGTTGAAATTGAGCAAGTTCGAGGCAAGGAGAAGGGAGATAATCAACAAGAAACGACATGCAGAGTTGAATTACCATCACAATTGGAGATTGATTCAGTAATTGAAGCAATTTCCAATGGAACAGTAATGGAGGAGAAAATTGAAGCTAGGGGAAAAGTGGAAAAATTGAAAAGGGTTGTGCAGGAATGGGAGGAAGGAATACAACAATCTGAGAAAAACCATGTGCGAAACAACACTGGCAGGATATCATGGGCAGATGAAGCTGAAGAAGAAATAGAAACTAGGGCTAAGAAATCAATTTGGGAAAACTTTGATATCACAAAAGTTGTGAATGTTGGCTTCAACTTGGAGTATGTGAATCCAAGTAAGCATGGAGAAACAACAATTTGTGAGATCGAACTGGAGGATATTACTTCTGAAATTGATTTCTAGAAAAATACCATTGTCTGTTATGTGCTGGGAGCACACCATCCTTTCATTGTGCTTACCAGTTACATACAAAGACAGTGCGGTAAACATGGCATCAACAAGGTCTCAATGCTGAAAAATGGGATAGTTTTGGTGAGGTTTGACAATGTGATTGGGAAAGATAAAGTGCTGTAGGGAGGGATATATCATTCTGACAATAAGCCATTTATTGTCAAGGAATGGCATAATGATATGGAGTTTACCGGGGAGGAACTCTATACTGTCCCAATTTGGGTGAAACTACCTGGATTGGGTTTCAAGTATTGGGGACCTAATGGGCTTAGCAAGATAGGAAACATGATTGGCAAGCCTCTTATGGTGTACAGGAATACAGAGAACAAGATAGGTGTCAACTTTGCTAGACTCCTTATTGAGGTAGATGTGGATTCTCTCATGCCTGACAAAGTGAGATTCGAGAATGAAAAAGGTGATTTGACTGTACAGAGAATCCAATATGACCGGAAGCCAGTTCTATGTAAATATTGTCACAAGTATGGTCACTCAGAGGAAGATTGTAGAAGGAAGAAGCAAACAGCCCCTCCAAAGCAACAAACTGTTGAGCCAGAAGGAAAAGACACAAACAAAGAGAAGGAAGAGAACAAAGCAGAAGCAGTAACAAAAGTTAGAAATCACAAAGCCAGTAGAGGAGAAGGAGCCAACAAAAACTATAGAAGGAAAGATGAATGCAGAAGGATGGGTGACACCTCATAACACAAGGAAGTCTCCTAAGGAACAAATACAACATTCTTCAGCAGGACACAACACATTCAGTGTGCTAAGTGAGAGCAGTACAAGTAGACAATCACAAAACAGACAAGTCTCAAATGGGGGAGGCACTGTCCTATCTCCAAAAGGTCATGGATAGCATGCTAAGCTGGAATGTTAGGCGCTTAAATGCTCCTAACAAACAAAAGGAGGTAAAACTCCTATGAAATAATGAAAATATAGGTTTAGTGAACTTACTAGAGACTAAGGTAAAAACTGGTGTCACACCTCCTTTTTCCGCCCCCGCGAGGGTACAAGGGAGTTTTTTTTCAATTAAAGGACAATCGAAACGGGATTTATTTATTTATTTCAGAGTCGCCACTTGGGAGATTTAGGGTGTCCCAAGTCACCAATTTTAATCCCGAGTCGAGGAAAAGAATGACTCCATATTACAGTCTGCGCACCAGAAATCCGGATAAGGAATTCTGTTAACCTGGGAGAAGGTGTTAGGCATTCCCGAGTCCCGTGGTTCTAGCACGGTCGCTCAACTATCATATTTGGATTGATTATCTGATTCAATACATGTTGAACCTATGTGCAGATTTTAACTTTTAACCGCTTTTATCATTTACTGTTATTTTTATCAAGAATTGCAACATCGTGGAAACACATCTCGAACCACGTCACATCAATGCACCCGTGGTTGTTGGCATATTTCAACCCTGTTGAGATTTAGATTTGGGTCACATAAATATGCACCCGAGTTAAGGAAAATAAATTATTAAAGGCGCACCTAAAGCAACTAGCGTATTGTTATTTTGTGGAAGGCCATAACATTCGCTAAATGGCTCGTCCCGAATTCTAAGTATTTTATATAAACATTTAGAGGGCCCCGCAGCTTGTGCATTTTTATTGATCGAGGCTCGTCTCATCCATTATTTTAAAAATTGCAACGTCATGAAAGCGCATCCCGAACCACGTCACAATCAATGTACACGTGATTAGAGCTACATTTCGACTCCGTTGAGATTTGGATTTGGGTCACATAAATGTGCACCCGTATTTAAGAAGGTAAGATTAATTAAATACGCGCCTAAAGAGACTATCGTGTTATTATTCTGGGAAGGCCGTGAGATTTGCTAAACGGCCCGCCCTGGAAACTAAGTGCTTTGATATATATATATTTAATGAGGGCCCCGCAGCTTGTGCATTTTTATTTGTCGAGGCTCATCTCGTCTTTATTTTAAAAGGATATCCTATAGTAGCTACGTTTCTAGTCGCATTTGTCTCTACTAATTGAAAGCAAAAATGATCCTACTTAATTACATGCTTGCAGGTTATTTATAGCGGGATTCCGAATGCTTTTACAAAATCAGAAACATGGCCACACCCACGGGCAACCGATCGAATCTTATGGGCCCAAACCCAGCTCCTGCGGGATTGGCCAGGCCTGGGCCACTGTTTTTCCGATGAGAGCCTGCATAGTCCGTTTTGACTTGGGCTCGACCTTCGTGAGGTTGAGACCGTAAACTTGTGTTCTTTGTTCTAAAGGTGTGGTTTATCAGTTATAACGAGGCAGTTTATCAAAAGGGAAGAAAATTAACTAATGATGGATAGTTTTCATGCATTAATGGACATGCTAATCACAAACATAGCTAATTTCTGAGCTACAGCCTACTACACTGTCAAATCTTTTATCTATCAGCCTACACACACAATAGGATATCAAGTTACCATACATTGACATTTACTATGTATGAGAGCTAACTCCAGTATCCAAGCAAAAAAAAATGTAAACTATTATACATCACATGATATTCAATATACAGGCTATGTATGAAAATAAACAATCTTCAACTCTTCTCTTGTATTCATGCTCAACTTTCAAGTTACATTGACAGTATTAGTCGTGTACCTGGTTTAGGAATTCAAAAGAAGAAGGAGAATGATCAGCCGAGTAGTATGCAACAACACAGCAACAGCAGGTAAACAGCAGTCAACAATCAACAACCACAACAATCAACAACAATGTCACCAATAGTCCACAAACAACCAACAGCAGTTCCAACAACGAGGAAACCCACAGGTGGTCGAGCACCAAGAAAACAAACCCAGACACAGAGTAGTAAAACAACCGAGAAAACCAGAATATTCAATGCAAAAGCAACAACAGTTCAATTAGAGTAACTGACTTGGCCAAGACAGCTTGACCAACTTAATCTCTTATGCAGTTTTCAGACAGTGTTTGGTTACAATGTTCTGAAATTTTCTTTCTGTTTTTCCTTTTCTGAAGACTAAAAAATGTCCAGCCCTTTCTTAGCTAAAAATAGCTCTATTTATAACCTGAAAGAGAACCCTAAGGTCTGCCTAGAATTTCACAGCCTAAGGTCTGCCCATCCCCTTCATTTCCCATGCCTAAGCATCTTCTCGATGCAAGTTATTTGGTTCCCCATGCCTGGCCCATTGCTCTAATCAAGATTCATGAGTTCATTTAAGTATTCATTTTAAAACTCCCATGCTCTTATGTTTTGTCCCCACTAATACTAGATTAATAGTATTTGATTAAACAATCTATAGCCCCCTTAATCCTGAGCACTTAACCAGTCTTTCCCCAACCAAAGTTACCCAACAGACCCTTGATCAATGCTGTTTTGCCCCACCCTTTCATTCTATTTGATCTGACAGTTATGACCCTTTGAGAACTAGTTCGAACCCCCCCCCCCACAGCTAACAAACCAACCTATAATCAGTCCAACACAACCATTCAACAAAATCAGCCAATAAGAGTTAGGTCGTTTGTTATTTAATACTGTGAAACTAATGACAAACATGTGTCAAGTCGACTTTGCGAGTTATAGCATATACTAATTAGTCGCTAATCAACTAAACTCAAAACAGAAACAAACTGAGTGATTCAGGCATTTTTTGGACAACAATGGAACTTTACGACACTTAATTATTTGACGACGTTACTCAGGTCGACTATACGAACTATCATACGTAACAATTAATCGACTAACAACATAGACTAAACAGGGCACCAATTTATTTCAAAACTCGGGACATTTAACATGTAGTTTACGAAACTTAACTAGTCGACAACATCAATCGAAGCGAATAGGCATCATATAACACTCAATTAACACTTAAGAAAAGAAATCGACCAAACAAAAGGGTCTTTGAAGATGGGGGAATTGACAGAAAATAATCAAAAGATTTAGAACAAATCTACGAACATATGCACAACACAAAAGGAAAGAAAAGAAGATTACACCGGGAACTTACCTCAACACGAACCAGGTTTGGTTTTTTAGGGTTCTTGAACTCAGATTTGGGGTTCGAAGAGTTCTGCTTATATTTGACCGGAACCAAAGCTGATTAGGGTATGAGGGATGTCAGGGGAGTGACTAGGGTGAATTTGGGACTCATCCGGTGACTTAGGGTTTCGGCTCGAACCTTCGAATGATTATTCGAGACGTTCCAGGAAGATTCGAGCCAAACCATTACCAGATCGGGGTTGAGGGTGGTCTTGTGTCTTAAGGGTGTTAGTATGGTGGTCATTGGCATTGTTGCCGTCGGGTTGAGGTGAAAGGGAAGCTATGGCGGCTGCTAGGGTTTGGGGGTATTTTGAGGTTCCGTTCTGAGAGACAGAGGAACAGGGTGGGGGATTGGATAGGGAGCGTGGGGTGTGATGGAGGGTTTATATACTGAAGGGGAAAATAGATCAGGGCCGTCGGATCGAGTTGGATCTATGGCCAGGATCTGTTTTGAAATGGGAAACGACGTCGTCTCTATTAAATGAGACTGGGTCAGTCTAAGGTTTAAACGGGTTGGGTGCTGGGGAATGCCATGGGATCATTGGATCAGATTGAACGGATGGATCAGATCAAACGCCTTTATACGGCGTCGTTTGGGGGGTGCCTGAGGCCTGGTTTGGACTGGGTCAGATGTAATTGGTTTTGGGACTCATTTTGGGGCCCAATCTGATTTTCCACAAGTTTTCCCCTTCTTCAATTACCAAAATTGAACTAAACTCCTAAATAAATTGTAAAAATTAAAAATACAATTACACACATATTGGTTAACACCTTATAATAATTAACACACAGTTTTAACATTAAATAAAAATCACTCAATGACAAAAACATATATTTTTGATTTTCTTTTTCTTTTGGAGTAACTTCCGTGAAGCAAAAAATTACGTGCTTATAGCTGCCCCTCTTTGCCCGAAGATACGAAGGGTTTTCGCGCAAAGATAAAGCGGGCGATTTTTGCTCGTCCGAGTACTCCGTGTGAAGCATTTAAAAAAAAAAAGATTTGACCGAAGTTTTGCTTCAGAGGTTTCCTACATATCCTGGGCTGAACAAGAATCATGTCAATGTAGTCCGGGAAGTTTTGGTAGCTGGGACTGCCGTGTAACTGTAATGTTACTGTTGTTGCATGCTGTTACATATGCTGCCGTATGCTGTTATCTCTTACCGATCTCCTTGTTACATTGTGCCAAAAGGAAAGAAAAACAAGAAGTTAGGCTAGACTATGGACCATAAGATCTCATCTATCTTCAACTTGTTCTCGTCGCCTTGCTTTCTTGTGAGCTTGCGTTTTCCTCCGATGCTTTTAATTTGTGAACTTGGGGATGACACTGGTCTTTTGCCTTTCTGAATGCCAGTTTTCATCATTTTGCTTGGTTCGCTGGGGACATGGCTTTCTTCATTAAGCTTTTCAGTGGTTCCTCTGGTGGTATGGCTCTCTTCAGATTTCATCATTAAGCTCATCAGATTTGCCATGATGGGCATGATTTAATGTTCACAAGCCGCTTCTTTCAAAACGCGTCCCTACGCGTCCTTTCTTCCTTTTGACATATGCACTTGAGTTTGCCACCTTCTGCTTTCTGGTGCTTGGGATTTTTATTGTTTCCTGCTGGGTACTCCTGTTGTAACCTTCTACCTTTCGGTGGGGTTACTGCTCTCAAAGCCTGAAATGTTTAAACTAAAACATGAAAAGTATTCCTCTCATTATACAGGTGGGCACCTATTTAAACTAAGACTGAAAAGTATTCCTCTCGATATATAGGTAGGTGCCTATTTAAACTAAGACTGAAAATTATTCCTCTCGTTATACAGGTGGGCGCCTATTTAAACTAAGACTGAAAATTATTCCTCTCGTTATACAGGTGGGCGCCTATTTAAACTAAGACTGAAAAGTATTCCTCTCGTTATACAGGTGGGCGCCTATTTAAACTAAGACTGAAAATTATTCCTCTCGTTATACAGGTGGGCGCCTATTTAAACTAAGACTGAAAAGTATTCCTCTTCGTTATACAGGTGGGCGCCTATTTAAACTAAGACTGAAAATTATTCCTCTCGTTATACAGGTGGGCGCCTATTTAAACTAAGACTGAAAATTATTCCTCTCGTTATACAGGTGGGCGCCTATTTAAACTAAGACTGAAAAGTATTCCTCTCGTTATACAGGTGGGCACCTATTTAAACTAAGACTGAAAATAATTCCTCTCGTTATACAGGTGGGTGCCTATTTAAACTAAGACTGAAAAGTATTCCTCTCGTTATACAGGTGGGCGCCTATTTAAACTAAGACTGAAAAGTATTCCTCTCGTTATACAGGTGGGCGCCTATTTAAACTAAGACTAAAAAGTATTCCTCTCGTTATATAGGTGGGCGCCTATTTAAACTAAGACTGAAAAGTATTCCTCTCGTTATACAGGTGGGCGCCTATTTAAACTAAGACTGAAAATTTAAACTAAGACATGAAAATTATTCCTCTCGTTATACAGGTGGGCGCCTATTTAAACTAAGACTGAAAATTATTCCTCTCGTTATACAGGTGGGCGCCTATTTAAACTAAGACTGAAAATTATTCCTCTCGTTATACAGGTGGGCGCCTATTTAAACTAAGACTGAAAATTATTCCTCTCGTTATACAGGTGGGCGCCTATTTAAACTAAGACTGAAAATTATTCCTCTCGTTATACAGGTGGGCGCCTATTTAAACTAAGACTGAAAAATATTCCTCTCGTTATACAGGTGGGCGCCTATTTAAACTAAGACATGAAAATATTCCTCTCGTTATACAGGTGGGCGCCTATTTAAACTAAGAAAGTATTTGAATTCGTTTCCTCGTTCCTCCGAGAAAATATTTGACAACGGCAAAAAATTTTCTGCCCCGATTTTGGCTATCTTTCTGGCATCGCGTTCTGCTGCCATCATTAACCTTTATTTTCCTGCAGCAGATAAAAGGATTTAGTTAGTTTTAATCATGGTGGGCAGCGGTGACCTTCCCGCTGGGGGATGATTTTTCCCTTTTCTTTTCCTCGCCCTGTGCTCCGACAACTAGTTGGTGGATGACGTTGCTTGCTGGGGGTGGTTTTCCAATTTATCCCCCTTTCATGCTTTCTCTTTGCAGAACACGTTGTGGGGAGTCCGCTTCGATCCCGACACCACTCCCTTTAGGAGTTTACTTTCTCCCAGAACTGCAAGGCATAGAATTGCATTGCCTGGGGATATCTTGCACCAGATTAATTTCCCTTTCTTGTGGCGTCTGACCACTTCGGATTCGGTCCCGGGATTTATCGACGTTCTGCGGGGAAACCTTCTCGGAACTTGGTCCACAAGTCATTCACCCGTCATTTTCCGCTCTCTTCACATCACCCTTAACTTTCTACACAATTCGTCCTTTGGTTTTGCAGCCAATGCCTTTTGTCTTATTGCCTCGGCTCTTGGCCTATCCCTTTCGTATTTTGCTTATGTACCCCTTCGGCCTCTGGTAGTAAACTTTGAAAAATCCTTTTCAAAACGAATTTTTAGAAAGAAAAATGAAAAAGATAGAAAAGGAGAAAAATCTTTCTGAACCAATACTTGGTGGAAAAAGGAAAAAAGAAGAACTTATCTGGATGACATGACTGGTTCTTGTGATCATGACGTGCACCATAGATTCCCGACCCAGTCTATTTGTATCAATCAACTTGCCTGATGGCCTTACTTGCTGGGGATAAATGAGTGTCCATTTCTTTGCGAACGTGGACCCTTTTGTCGATCTGTCTTGTCGCCTCATAGTGCCCTTCGAGGGGTTTTCACTAATGAGACTCTCTCTTTTCTCTCAGCTCCCGGCGCCTTATGGTGCCTGTGAAGGTTTTCACCGATAAGACTCTCTCGTTTCATATCTCTCATCTTTCATCGCCTTGTGGTGCCTGCGAAGGTTTTCACCGCCAAGACTCTCTCATTTTATTTCTTCAAAGGAGAATTGGAGTGCTGTCGATATGACCCTCTTTTCTGGAGATTCCTTTGGACTATCAATTCATTTCCAGTTTTATGATCCTCTTCTTTGCCGGGGATCAGTGTATTATTCTCGGCTTTGTTTGCCTGACTTGGCACCTCTTGGAGGTTGATCGGGAGGTCTTTTTTGGACATCGATATTGGTTTTGGTGTGGGGCTAAAAGGAAAGCTATCAAAAATTTGAAATAACTCTGACGGGTGAGCCACTTCAACTTTTGGAATCAAACCTTTGCTGGAACTTTAAAACATAACCTCTGCCCCAGTTTTCTTGCTTGGGGGATTTTATTTTTACACTATGTTGAGCTACGTGCGTTACGCACAACTGTGCTCACTATGCACACTTATGTACACTATGACCGAGCCGTGAGGCGCCTACGTATCCTCTTTGAGGAATCAGGTCAAACGTAGTTCCTAACGGTTTTGTGATTTTTATCTTTTCTCTTTTTTTTCCATTTTCTTTTACAATTTTTCTTTTTTCTTTCTCTTTTTTTTCTTTTTCATATCTTTTCCATTAGTGATTCCATAGGAGGGATATGAAAGAATAACTTAAGGCTCAAAAGGGGGAAACAAGGGTAAAAAGTGTTTGGATAGAAGAAAGAATTGCCTCAGTCATTTCATTATCCAATAAGTGCCAAATACAATCAAACGAACCAATGACTACCATAATCAAAGAAATTACGCATAATATCTTTTGACTACATCAGAATTGATAGCCATGTCGACACATCTCCCCTCGATATCCGTCAAACATAAAGCACCGTTGGACAACACTCTGGTCACGATATAAGGCCCTTGCCAGTTTGGGGCGAACTTGCCTTTTGCCTCGACCTGATGCGGGAGGATCCTCTTCAATACCTGCTGCCCTACTTCAAACTTCCTGGGGCGTACTTTCTTATTGTATGCCCTTGCCATTCTCTTCTGATACAGCTAACCATGGCACACTGCTGCCAATCTTTTATCGTCTATCAAGCTCAACTGCTCTAGTCGAGCTTTGACCCATTCATCATCATCAATTTCGGCTTCAGCGACAATCCGGAGGGACGGAATTTCGACCTCCGCTGGTATTACGGCCTCAGTTCCGTATACCAACAAATAAGGAGTTGCACCTATGGAAGTCAGGACGGTAGTGCGATAACCCAACAAAGCAAAGGGTAATCTCTCGTGCCATTGTCTAGACCCTTCCACCATCTTTCGCAGTATCTTCTTGATGTTTTTATTGGCTGCTTCGACCACTCCATTCGCCTTGGGGCGATATGGGGTGGAATTGCGGTGTGTAATCTTGAATTGTTGGTATACCTCTCTCATCAAGCTGCTGTTAAGATTTGCACCGTTGTCCGTAATGATCACTTTTGGGATCCCAAATCTGCAGATGATATGGGAGTGAACAAAATCCACCACTGCCTTTTTAGTTACCAACTTGAAGGTTTTAGCCTCGACCCATTTAGTGAAGTAGTCAATGGTTACCAGAATGAACCTATGGCCGTTAGATGCTGCCGGCTCGATAGGCCCAATGACATCCATGCCCCATGCAACAAATGGCCAGGGTTCTGACATTGCATGTAGCTCTGTTGGCGGAGAGTGAATCAGATCTCCATGTATCTGACACTGATGGAATTTCCTCACGAAAGTGATATAGTCATGCTCCATGGTAAGCCAATAATACCCTGCTCGAAGGATTTTCCTTGCCAATACATATTCGCTCATATGTGGCCCGCAAACTCCAGCATGTACCTCTGCCATAACCGTCGTGGCCTGACCGGCATCTATACATCTCAACAATCCCAAGTCCGGGGTTCTTCAGTACAAAACTCCTCCGCTGAGGAAGAAACCATTCGACAGACGCCGAAGGGCTCTTTTTGGTCTCCAGTGGCCTGTTCCGGATATATCCCCATTTTGAGGTACTCCTTGATATCATGAAACCAGGGCTCGCTATCTGCTTCCTCTTCTACCGCGTTGCAATAAGCGTGCTGATCATGAACCTGGATGTGCAGAGGGTCAACATACATTTTGTCAGGGTGGTGCAACATTGATGCTAAGGTGGCCAATGCATCCGCAACCTCGTTATGAACTCTCGGGATATGTTTGAATTTCACTGATCGAAATCGCTTGCTCAGATCGTGCAAACATTATCGATATGGTATGAGTTTCAAATCCCGTGTTTCCCATTCACCCTGAATCTGATGTACCAAGAGGTCCGAGTCTCCCAAGACCAAATCGTCTTGGACATCCATGTCTGCAGCCAATCGCAGACCTAGAATGCAAGCTTCATACTCGGCCATATTATTGGTGCAATAGAAGCGTAGTTGAGCCGTAACAAGATAATGGCGTCCTGTTTCAGAAGTGAGTACTGCTCTTATTCCAACCCCTTTCGCGTTCGCGGCTCCATCGAAGAAAAGCTTCCAACCCGGTTCCTCGGGTAACTCCAGCTCACTTGTATGCATCACTTCTTTGTCGGGAAAATACGTTCTTAAAGGCTCATATTTTTCATCAACGGGATTCTCTGCCAAATGGTCGGCCAGCGCTTGGGCTTTCATGGCTGTGCTCGTCACATAGACGATATCAAACTCTGTGACCAGAATTTGCCATTTTGCCAACCTCCCTGTGGGCATAGGTTTCTGAAAGATATACTTCAATGGGTCCAAATGGGATATGAGATAAGTAGTATACGAGGACATGTAGTGCTTCAACTTCTGAGCTACCCAAGTTAAGGCGCAGCGTGTTTTCTCGAGTTGAGTGTACTTGACCTCATATACTGTAAATTTCTTGCTAAGATAGTAAATGGCCTGCTCCTTCCTTCCTGTGTCATCGTGTTCCCCCAGTACACAACCAAATGAATTTTCCAGGACCGTCAGATAAAGAATTAAGGGTTTCCCTGGCTTAGGCAGAACCAACACGAGTGAATTAGACAGTTACCCTTTGATTTGGTCGAAAGCCTCCTGACATTCTGCCGTCCAGCTTACCGCAACATCTTTTTTCAGCAGCCAAAATATGGGTTCACAAGTTGCCGTGAGTTGAGCGATGAATCTGCTGATGTAGTTGAGTCTCCCCATCAGGTTCATTACCTCTGTTTTGTTCTTTGGCGGTGGCAACTCGGATGGATTTGATCTTGGATGGGTCCAACTCAATACCCCGTCGATTGACGAAGAATCCTAACAGCTTTCCTGATGGAACCCCGAATGCGCATTTGGCCGGGTTGAGCTTGATATCATACCTTCAGAGTCTTTGGAAGAATCTCCTTAGGTCTGCTACATGGTCTTCCTGACGCCAAGACTTTATGATCACATCATCTACGTACACCTCAATTTCTTTGTGTATCATGTCGTGAAACACAGTAGTCATTGCTCGCGTGTACGTTGCCCCGGCATTCTTCAGTCCGAACGGCATTATCCGATAGCAGTAAGTTCCCCATGGCGGGATAAATGCTGTCTTTTTCGCATCCTCCTCGTCCATTAGGATCTGATGATACCCCGCATAGCAATCCACAAAGGATCCGATCTTGCGCCCAACGCAATTATCGATCAGGATATGGATGTTGGGCAATGGAAAATTGTCCTTGGGACTTGCTTTGTTGAGATTGCGGTAGTCGACGCACACCTTGATTTTCCCATCCTTCTTTGGAACAGGTACCACATTGGCCAACCACTCGGGATATCGAGTGACCCGAATGACCTTCGCCTGCAGCTGGTTAATCACCTCTTCTTTGATCTTTACACTCATTTCTGTTTTAAATTTCCTTAGCTTTTGCTTGGCCGAAGGGTATGCTGGGTCAGTGGGCAATTTGTGAACCACTAAATTGGTGCTTAGTCCCGGCATATCATCATATGACCATGCAAAAACATCTTTGAATTTCACGAGGGTTTTGATCAATTATTCCCTGACATTTGGCTCAATGTGGATGCTGATTTTGGTTTCTCTGACATTATCAGCATCTCCTAGATTCATAGCCTCAGTGTCATTTAGGTTAGGCTTGGGTTTCTCTTCAAATTGGCACAGTTCTCGGTTTATCTCTTTAAAGGCTTTATCTTCGTCATATTCAGATTCATCGTCACAAACGACCTCTTGTATCATTAAGTCGGATTCAGATTGATTTATTAGACTAGGTCGAAGATCCACTGTGCATGCCATGTCATTAGAACCAGTAAAAAGAGAACTGTTTAGAAAGAAAAAGAACAAAACAAAATTAAAATGAGACAAAAGAAGAGAATTTTATTAAACTTGCGGGATAAAAGGGTTCACACTTTTACAAAACAAAAGTAAAATTTGGATTACACCCTGGAATAATCCGAACCAAACAAAACAAACAAAAAACATAAATCAAAGCCTACTACCAAGACCCCCCCCCCCGGACAGGAAGAGGAGTAACCGTCCAATTGTTGGTCTTGGCCTCAAGCCCCACAAATTGTATCTCCGCTCTGCTGGAACTCTCTCCAGCTTCTACCATACTAACATCAGCGAATAGCCTCTCGAAACTCTGATTCAGGTCCCCATCCATACCAATCAATGGTCCTAGAATCTTTGGGACTGGTGGCCCCTTGGCGCTTGCTCTGACAAAAGATCTTGAGAGGCGTGGCACCGGCTTGGGCAGAAACCAAACTCTTTTCTTCATTTTTTGCGCTTGCTTCCTATCTGCCGCGGTTGGTTTGAACCCCAAACCGAAGTTTTCCAAGTTCTTGGGCAGGGAGACAGGTTGGACAATCCCCTGAAGCTCAACCCCCAAGCCTTTTCCCGGCACAAACCCGTTGCCTAGCATTTCCGAGACCATCATGATTGTTGCGGAAGCTACCCTAGGGTACTGGAGGATCTCACCCTCAGAAATCTTGTTTGCTGACATTGTATCGAAAATCTGGTAGACCCAAGGTCCTTTGTCATCATTGGTCTCTATGAATGGCACAATGGCGCCACCCATGGTGCACGACGTGTCTTCGCTGTGTAGTACGACCTCTTGTCTATCCCATTCGAACATAACCATCTGATGTAGGGTGGAAGGCGCTGCTTTGGCTGCATGGATCCACGGTCGTCCTAACAGAAGGTTATAAGATATTGTGGCATCTAACACCTGGAACTCCATGGTAAACTGGACCGGACCGATGGTCAATTCAAGTACAACATCCCCCACAGTGGCTGTTCCATTTCCGTCAAACCCTCGGACGCAGATGCTATTCTTGTGGATCCTTCCGTGGTCGATCTTCAACTGGTTCAGGGTGGATAATGGACAAATATTGGCACTTGAACCGTTATCCACCAATACCCGAGTAACTACCGAGTTTTCACATTTGACAGTTAGGTAGAGAGCTTTATTATGCTCCGTACCTTCCACTGGCAGATCATCATCTAAGAATGTTACCCTGTTCACCTCGAAAATCTTGTTGGCAATGGTTTCCAGGTGGTTTACAAAAATCTCGTTGGGCACATGAGCTTCATTCAATATCTTCATCAGGGCCCGACGATGCTCCTCAGAATGGATTAGTAATGACAGCAGCGAGATCTGGGCCGGTATTTTCCTCAGTTGTTCGACCACGGAGTAGTCCTGCACTTTCATCTTCCTCAAAAACTCCTCAGCCTCTTCTTCGGACACAGGTTTCTTGGTTGCAGCTGGGTTGGTTCTTCTCAGCTCCACCGGAGCAAAACACCGTCCTGATCGAGTCAGCCGTTGCGCTTCACAACTAACTTCCTCCACTTGTTTTCCTTTGTACATCACCACCGCCTTCTCGTATTTCCAAGGAACGGCCTTGCTATAAATCATCGGCAGCTGGACTACAGGCTTTGTAGTGACCAGTTCCCTGTACACCCCTTTCAATACCACTACAGGCGTGGGTGGAGTCCTTGATATTACCAACTTGTTTGGCTCGGGTTTGCTTGTTAGGGCGGATGGGCTCTTTCCCAATATCACTACTGGCTTGACGCCTTCTCCCTGCGACTATACCCCCGTTCTTCCATTGGTCGATCCTTCTTTCGGAGCGGTCTGGATCATCATCACTGTCTGTGAGGGCTTTCTCAACTCTCCTCCCTCATACACCAACTCGATCATGTGAGTCTCGTGGTGCGCCGGCAGCGGGTTCTGGTTGATGTTGGGTGCCTCCGGCGTTTGGACCTCAATTTTATTAGCATCAATGAGGTCTTGTATCGCCTGCTTCAGCCTCCAACATTTTTCAGTATCATGTCCCAGCATTCCTAAGCAGTACTCACAGCTTATTGACCTGTTCACATTTTGGGATGGTGGGTTTTGCTCTCTAGGTTCGACAGGACTCACCAAACCCAACCGTCTCAATTTGTGGAATACGGCGGTATAGGTCTCTCCCAGCTCAGTAAAGGCACTATGTTTCTGTAGCCTATCATTTTAGCAGCTTGACTCCCTCGAAAACCCTTCCCTGGAGGGTTCCTGTATGTTCTTGGTGGAGGGTAGGCATTTTGCGGTGGTGGGTAGGTATTATGGGGAGTTGGCGCACGCTATTGTGGGCGAACCGGAGGTTGGGTGTATGTTTGGGCTTGATGGATGGTGAAATGCGGTTCTTGGGGTGGATAGTAGTGATGTGGTGGGCTGTATGGGTAGTTTGGCCTGTGAAGTCTGGGTTGGTTGTAGTATGGCTTGCCAGACCCGGACCAAGTGCCTGCCTCGATCGTGGCAATTTCTTCTTTCTTTCTTCTTCCCAGCGCACCTCCCGTGCCGTTCTGAATAGCATGGGTCGTTGCCTTGAGTGCTGAGTAATTCAGGATTTTCTCAGACCTCAGACACTCTTCTATCATGACCCCTATCTTCACTACCTCGTTGAAGGATTTTCCAACCGTCGTCACCAAGTGACCAAAGTAGGTTGGATCCAATGTTTGCAAGAAATAGTCCACCATCTCTCCCTCTCTCATGGGAGGATCGACTCTGGCCGCTTGCTCTCTCCAGCGGAACCCGAACTCGCGAAAACTTTCCCCGGGCTTCTTCCTAGTCCTCAATAATGTGAGACGGTCAGGGACTATCTCAATATTGTATTGGAAATGACCTGCGAAAGCCTGCGCCAGATCATCCCAAGTGTACCATCTGCTGGAATCCTGCCTGGTATACCATTCTAGCGCAGATCCGCTCAGACTTTGGCCGAAATAAGCTATCAGCAGCTCATCTTTGCCGCCTGCCCCTCTCATTTTGCTACAGAATCCCCGCAAATGCGCCATGGGATCACCGTGCCCTTCATATAAATCAAACTTAGGCATCTTGAACCCAGCCGGGAGTTGGACATCCGGGAAAGGGCATAGATCTTTGTAGGCCACGCTGACCTGGTTGCCCAATCCGTGCAGGTTCCTGAAGGACTGCTCCAGGATTTTGAACTTCCTCAATACCTCATCTTATTCTGGGGCTTTAACCAGCTTTTCAATTTCTGCCGGTAACTCCAAGTGCGGATTGTAGGCATGTGGTTCGGGGGCATGGAATGTAGGCTCAGGGGGATAGTATTGCGTATCATGAGCCTGAAACAATGGCTCGCTGGTCGTTCTTTGCAGGGTGGCTGATGTGGGTCCCACAAAAGTGGGAACATTTGGTGTTGGGAGAGGTTGATGGGGTGGTGGAGCTTGGGAATCATGGGGGATTCTCTCCTGATGATAATGGGGATTCGGGAGGCTTGTTAAAGGGCCGGAGTGAGGGTATTCCGGCATGTGCCCCAGTGGCTCAGGGCTCTTTTGTGCTTTGGCTAGAGCTAACTGCATTGCATTCATCTCTAGTCCCATCCTTTCTATCTTTTCCATCACTTCCTTTAACAGCTAGCTCATCGGCCTTTCCTCCTCAGTACTATTCTCTGAAGTAGTCATGCTTGTTGCTACCGGTCCTTTGGATCTTGTTTGGTAAGGGTGTGTTGCCAGAATTCTTTAACAACTAACTGTCTGGATTCAGACAACAACAAACCTTGTTAGCGTTAGAGTTTAATAGATTTGATAACGACACATTGAGGATGCAATGCTCCTAGGCAGTTAATCGTTTCTAACATGCTTTATTTCAAACAACATGCGTCGTCCCGACTTGCTCTTTTGGCCCTCTTGGTTTTGGGAAACCCTGTATTTTATTCTATTTCTGTATTTTCTTCTCTCTTTTTTTCTTATTTCTTTCTTTCTTTCTTTATTAAAGGCGGTCGAATCTTATGTGGATTGCCTACGTATCACGTCCCCGCGTGAATCAGACTGGCGTAGTTCTGCCCCAAAGTAAAGACACACGAAAATTCTTTTGGAATCAATTAATTCATCACCAAAATTTGCTATTACAGACTTAAACCAAGAACATCAATAGTACAGACTCCAAAGTTCTTAACCCTATTTGATTAAAAGAAAAGGAAACAACATATGGGAAAGCAACAAAGCCAAATGAACAGGACTCGACCAAAGATTAATTTTCCAACTTAGGGGCCCGCGAGGCATCATTCGGCCTTTCCGCGGCCCTTGGTGTAAGGTCTCTCTGCAAGCTTTTCAACTCATTCATGATCCGGTGGACGCAGCCCATGATGGAAACAAGAAGGGTTTTCCGAGGCATTTGCTCACATGCTAGGCATCTCATGTAGATGTAGTGCCCAATCTCGTCGATCCTTCCTCGAATGTTGTCCCTTTCAACGAACAATTGCCTTATTTGTCGTTTCTTTAATCCTAGTGCTTGCGCATTGTCGGCAAGTTGATCCTGGAACATCTCCATTTGTCTTTCCATGCAGGCCATTGCATCGTAACAACGTCTTCTGTCGGCCTGGGCATCTCGTGCTTGTTTGATGATCCGATCATGAAGAGTGGAGTTCGTTTTCCTTAATATCCCGATGCTCATTTCATAATCCCTTATGACCTGTTGCAGACGCTGCCTCCGGGCCATTGTGCCTTTTGCCCATCTGACCTTCATCCTTGCTATGCAAGCTTCTGACTGTTCTAATGCTTCTCGGCTTTGGCTAACCTGATTTCTCAAATCTGCTATTAATCTTTCGTCGGAGCGACGTTTTTGTCGGTCAAGGTTACTTTTACCGGCTTGGCGAATGCGGGCCTTTAGTGTCTGGTTCTCTTGGGCTAACTTGTTCTTTTCACCTCGCTCGGAGGCAACTTGCACGTTGTTCTCAAATATAAGCCTTTCAACTTGTTGTTTTAACTTCCCGATTTCAGCCCGGTAGCCTTCTACTTTTGCGAGCCAGCCCCATTGTTCTTGCGATGACTCAACAAAATCTTGGAGGTGAGGCCTTTTGGTTGGCCGCTCTGGTTCGTCCCTCGCAGTGTTCTTCTTATTATTCCAAGCGAGGTAGGCCGGTGAGACTTCACCTCTAGGCACATCACCTACTCAAGTATTCACCGTCAAGTACTGGCATTCACTCCATGTGCAACGAACTGTCTTTTCAGGAAATTGGCCGTCATTGCTGACCTCGACTGTATAAATACTAAGATCTTCGTCCGAGTGTACCACCTGACACCTTCCTAATTGTCTCATCACCCTGTAAGGGGCATAAGGCTGAATACCTCTGAGTCCCATTAGGAGTAAGTGAGGACCAGTGGCGGGCATGTACACAATTTCTTCCACAGGAAGCCAACCCAATGTCCAATTTATTTGTTTTGCGGTGATGGCACGGAGATAGGATATCCATTCTTCAAACCCTTCTGGTAATTTGAGACCTGAAACCCTTAGGTTATAACCTTCGATGCAGTCCTTGTTTGTAGACATGTAGCGCATACACTGAGGATGACGACATAAGTGTTCGATCATCCACATCTGCAATAATAAATTGCACCCTTCGAAGAAATCTGCCCCGGCTTTACATGCTGTGAGGGCTCGGTATATCTCCGACACTATCATAGGAGCAAGAATGCTTTTATCGTTGGTAATCAGGAGCTTGACGATTCCAGCCACTTTCAGATCGATATTTCTATCTTTCCGGGGAAACACCACAATGCCCAAGAATGCTACCATGAAAGCGAACCGCCTATGTTCATTCCACTTTGCTAGATTCCCTCTGCTGCAGACACCACTTTCCGGATCATTGAATCCTCCTATGTGCCCGTACCTCTAGTATGTGAATTGCAAGGTAGAAAAACCCCTGTCCAACTCAGCGTACGAGACTACCTTGCTTATCTTTAGTAGATCCATGAATTTGTGTGAATTCACAGCTCTTGGAGAGATCAGATATTTGTGCCTTAAACCTTCAGTGATGTCCATGTAACCTGCTATTTCTTCTAAAGTTGGGGTGAGTTCAAAATCTTAGAAGCGGAATACGTTGTAGGCCGGGTCCCAAAATGTAACCAAAGCCTTTATGATGTCGCATCTGGTCCTGACATTCAACAAACTAGTCAGGCCTCCCAGATGCAGTTTGATCTTGTCTTGCTCTGACTTTTCCAAATCCTCCTACCACAATCGCAACTCCAAAGGGATTTTGCTCCTAACTGTTACTGGCAAACTTGGACTTATGCTCATTCTGCATGTTTATTGGGGGTGATTAAGCAAAAAAATCCAGACTCATTTGACTCAAATACCAAATTGACACACCTTTGTTTCCTTAAAAAAACGAAATTCGGCTGTTTATGAAAAGCACGATGTCACCTTGACTATTTCAAAACTTTTGTTCTTTTGGATTATTTTTGAAAAAGTAAGTTGGGCCCGATGGGGGTTGCCTACGTATCTCACACCCTGCGAGAATCAAACTGGCGTAGTTCGGGCAGAAAACATAAACCAAATTTTGGAAATACTATTTTTCCTCTTCCGTTCGAAAATAAAACAAAGACTCTTTTTTTTCCTTTGTCGTTTCTATTTTCTTTTGCTTTTAATAAAACAAATTAATAAGACACATTTTTTTTATTTTCTCAAAATTCCGGCAGAGTTTTAACCGTTTTTTGGGTATTGGTTTTTTCCAAAAATAAACAATTAATTCCCTAACCGTTATCTTTTTTTTAACAACATTCCCAATATTCAAAAGCCGGTCAGCATGCAAGTCTGAAACAAATAAATGCATAAAGCAAACAGGATGTAGCAGGATGGTCTTTCATTTTAGGTTGCTAGTCCTAGACGGACCCAACCCCTGTGTTGAGTCCCCTAAGTTAAATGCAACGTGATGCAAATAAGCGTTCCTACTAGGGATCCGACATGAAGTCATGTTATACTAAGTTATAAAACCTAGGTGTCTGTTCTAGACCAGGCTTACCCGAGCGGACAACTCGAGCCGAGGATGGGAGCTGTGTACCGGTAACCAAAAGGCCATCCGGTTTTGCAACTCCTCCGAATCCTCGTTCTATTTTGGTATATGACACTAACAGAAAGAAGTCACGACCAGCGTGCACTCCTCAAGAGAGAGAAGAGAGGGGTTTCGGCACAGTTTATATGTACAGTCCAAGTAATATCAAAGCGGTAAGAGCAACATTTTTGCACATTTAGGCTAAAACATGTAATAAAATCAGATAATAAATCAAGCTAAATAATAACAATTATTCTAAGCTCGAATTCTTAACCCTGAACCAGCGGTTCTGGGACAGAAGTCCCCAGCAGAGTCGCCAGAGCTGTCACACCTCCTTTTTCCGCCCCAGCGAGGGTACAAGAGAGTTTTTTTTCAATTAAAGGACAATCGAAACGGGATTTGTTTATTTATTTCAGAGTCGCCACTTGGGAGATTTAGGGTGTCCTAAGTCACCAATGTTAATCCCGAGTCGAGGAAAAGAATTACTCCATATTACAGTCTGCGCACCAAAAATCCGGATAAGGAATTCTGTTAATCCGGGAGAAGGTGTTAGGCATTCCCGAGTCCCGTGGTTCTAGCACGGTCGCTCAACTATCATATTTGGCTTGATTATCTGATTCACTACATGTTGAACCTATGTGCAGATTTTAACTTTTAACCGCTTTTATCATTTACTGTTATTTTTATCAAGAATTGCAACATCGTGGAAACACATCTCGAACCACGTCACATCAATGCACCCGTGGTTGTTAGCATATTTCAACTCTGTTGAGATTTGGATTTGGGTCACATAAATGTGCACCCGAGTTAAGGAAAATAAATTATTAAAGGCGCACCTAAAGCAACTAACGTATTGTTATTTTGGGGAAGGCTGTAACATTCGCTAAACGGCTCGTCCCGAATTCTAAGTATTTTATATAAACATTTAGAGGGCCCCGCAGCTTGTGCGTTTTTATTGATCGAGGCTCGTCTCATCCATTATTTTAAAAATTGCAACGTCATGAAAGCGCATCCCGAACCACGTCACAGTCAATGTACACGTGATTAGAGCTACATTTTGACTCCGTTGAGATTTGGATTTGGGTCACATAAATGTGCACCCGTATTTAAGAAGGTAAGATTAATTAAATACGCGCCTAAAGAGACTATCATGTTATTATTCTAGGAAGGCCGTGAGATTTGCTAAACGCCCGCCCTGGAAACTAAGTGCTTTGATATATACATTTAACGAGGCCCCGTAGCTTGTGCATTTTTATTTGTCGAGGCTCATCTCGTCTTTATTTTAAAAGGATATCCTATAGTAGCTACGTTTCTAGTCGCATTTGTCTCTACTAATTGAAAGCAAAAATGATCCTACTTAATTACATGCTTGCAGGTTATTTATAGCGGGATTCCGAATGCTTTTACAAAATCAGAAACATGGCCACGCCCACGGGCAACCGATCGAATCTTATGGGCCCAAACCCAGCTCATGCGGGATTGGCCAGGCCTGGGCCACTATTTTTCCGATGAGAGTCTGCTTAGTCCGTTTTGACTTGGGCTCGACCTTCGTGAGGTTGAGACCGTAAACTTTTGTTCTTTATTCTAAAGGTGTGGTTTATCAGTTATAACGAGGCAGTTTATCAAAAGGGAAGGAAATTAACTAATGATGGATAGTTTTCATGCATTAATGGACATGATAATCACAAACATAGCTAATTTCTGAGCTACAACCTACTACACTGTCAAATCTTTTATCTATCAGCCTACACACACAATAGGATATCAAGTTACCATACATTGACATTAACTATGTATGAGAGCTAACTCCAGTATCCAAGCAAAAAAAATGTAAACTATTATACATCACATGATATTCAATATACAGGCTATGTATGAAAATAAACAATCTTCAACTCTTCTCTTTTGTATTCATGCTCAACTTTCAAGTTACATTGACAGTATTAGTCGTGTACCTGGTATAGGAAAACAAAAGAAGAAGGAGAATGATCAGCCGAGTAGTATGCAACAACACAACAACAACAGGTAAACAGCAATCAACAATCAACAGCCACAACAATCAGCAACAATGTCACCAATAGTCCACAAACAACCAACAGCAGTTCCAACAACGAGGAAACCCACAGGTGGTCGAGCACCAAACAAACAAACCCAGACACAGAGTAGTAAAACAGCCGAGAAAACCAGAATATTCAATGCAAAAGAACAGCAGTTCAATTAGAGTAACTGACTTGGCCAAGACAGCTTGACCAACTTAATCTCTTATGCAGTTTTCAGACAGTGTTTGGTTACAATGTTCTGAAATTTTCTTTATGTTTTTCCTTTTCTGAAGACTAAAAAATGTCCAGCCCTTTCTTAGCTAAAAATAGCTCTATTTATAACCTGAAAGAGAACCCCTAAGGTCTGCCTAGAATTTCACAGCCTAAGGTCTGCCCATCCCCTTCATTTCCCATGCCTAAGCACCTTCTTGATGCAAGTTATTTGGTTCCCCATGCCTGGCCCACTACTCTAATCAAGAGACATGGGTTCATTTAAGTATTCATTTTAAAACTCCCATGCTCTTATGTTTTGTCCCCACTAATACTAGATTAATAGTATTTGGTTAAACAATCTATAGCCCCCTTAATCCTGAGCACTTAACCAGTCTTTTCCCAACCAAAGTTACCCAACAGACCCTTGATCAATGCTGCTTTGCCCCACCCTTTCATTCTATTGGATCTGCCAGTTATGACCCTTTGAGAACTAGTTCGAACCACCCCCCCCCCACAGCTAACAAACCAACCTATAATCAGTCCAACACAACCATTCAACAAAATCAGCCAGTAAGAGTTAGGTCGTTTGTTATTTAATACTGTGAAACTAACGACAAACATGTGTCGAGTCGACTTTGCGAGTTATAACGTATACTAATTAGTCGCTAATCAACTAAACTCAAAACAAAAACAAACTGAGTGATTAAGGCATTTTTTGGACAACAATGGAACTTTACGACACTTAATTATTTGACGACGTTACTCAGGTCGACTATACGAACTATCATACGTAACAATTAATCGACTAACAACATAGACTAAACAGGGCACCAATTTATTTCAAAACTCGGGACATTTTACATGTAGTTTACGAAACTTAACTAGTCGACAACATCAATCGAAGCGAATAGGCATCTTATAACACTCAATTAACACTTAAGAAAAGAAATCGACCAAACAAAAGGGTCTTTGAAGATGGGGGAATTGACAGAAAATAATCAAAAGATTTAGAACAAATCTACGAATATATGCACAACACAAAAGGAAAGAAAAGAAGATTACACCGGGAACTTACCTCAACACGAACCAGGTTTGGTTTTTTAGGGTTCTTGAACTCAGATTTGGGGTTCGAAGAGTTCTGCTTATATTTGACCGGAGCCAAAGCTGATTAGGGTATGAGGGATGTCAGGGGAGTGACTAGGGTGAATTTGGGACTCATCTGGTGACTTAGGGTTTCGGCTCGAACCTTCGAATGATTATTCGAGACGTTCCAGGAAGATTCGAGCCAAACCATTACCAGATCGGGGTTGAGGGTGGTCTTGTGTCTTAAGGGTGTTAGTCTGGTGGTCATTGGCGTTGTTGCCGCCGGGTTCAGGTGAAAGGGAAGTTATGGCGGCTGCTAGGGTTTGGGGGTATTTTGAGGTTCCGTTCTGAGAGATAGAGGAACAGGGTGGGGGCTTGGATAGGGGGCGTGGGGTGTGATGGAGGGTTTATATACTGAAGGGGAAAATAGATCAGGGCCGTCGGATCGAGTTGGATCTATGGCCAGGATCTGTTTTGAAATAGGAAACGACGTCGTCTCTATTAAATGAGACTGGGTCGGTCTAAGGTTTAAACGGGTGGGGTGCTAGGGAATGCCATGGGATCGTTGGATCAGATTGAACGGATGGCTCAGAACAAACGCCTTTATACGACGTCGTTTGGGGGGGGTGCCTGAGGCCTGGTTTGGACTGGGTCAGATGTAATTGGTTTTGGGCCTCATTTTGGGGCCCAATCTGATTTTCCACAAGTTTTCCCCTTCTTCAATTACCAAAATTGAACTAAACTCCTAAATAAATTGTAAATATTAAAAATACAATTACACACATATTGGTTAACACCTTATAATAATTAACACACAGTTTTAACATTAAATAAAAATCACTCAATGACAAAAATATATATTTTTGATTTTCTTTTTCTTTTGGAGTAACTTCCGTGAAGCAAAAAATCACGTGCTTACAACTGGCAATATGGAGAACGTAATAAATAATATGTTTGGAGGATGGAAGTACATTACAAATCTGGAACACCATTATAATGGTCGAGTAGTTGTAGCATGGAGACCTGATTACTATCAAGTCAGGTACATAAGTGGTACTGCCCAAAGTATAACATGCCTAGTTACAGATGTTGTTCAGCAGAATGAGTTTTATATGATAGCTGTGTACGCTTTTAATATAAAGAAAGAAAGAAGAAGTTTATGGCAACACTTAGAAAGTATGAATGGAGGAATAAAGCAACCATGGTTGGTAATAGGAGATTTCAACTCTATCCTGCAAGCAGATGATAGAATAGGAGGAAATTCAATTACTATGGGTAAAGTGGTGGATTTACAAGAGTGTATTGACTCTTGTGAACTCATGGAATTACCATGTGGAGGTTGTAGATACACATGGAATGACAAACATGGTGATAATAGAGTCTTTTCAAAATTTGACTGGGCTTTTGTCAATAGAGAGTGGCTGGATTATATGCTAGTGGTTCAGGCTATATATCTAGTGGAGGAATAAATGATCATTGTCCACTGAGGATGAGTAAAGATACAAGAAGGAGGAAGAGGGCTAGAGCCTTTAAATTCTGTAATGTGTGGGCTTTACATCCTTAGTTTAAAGAGGTTGTAACACAAGAATGGCAACAAAAAGTAGCAGGGTATAATATGTTTCAAGTAATTAAGAAACTGAAGATACTAAAGAAGGCACTGAAGAAGCTCAATTATCAGCACTTCAGGAATATCTTAACAGAGGTAGAGGAAGATAGGACATCATTAAACCAAGCTCAGAATAGATTGCATTCTGACCCCTATAATAATGCTTTACAAGAATAGGAGATAGCCATGTATCAGAAATTCAGGAATTCCTCTTATCTAGCAGAAATGTTTTTATTACAAAGGAGCAAAGCAAGCTGGATTAAGCTAGGAGATGACAACACTAGGTTTTTCCACTCAGTAATCAGGCACAAAAGACTGCAACAAGCCATTACGCAGATCAAGGATCAACATGAGGAATTAGCAACAGATAATATAAGCATAACAAATGTTCTGGTAGACTACTATGAAACTATGCTAGGAAAGGAAGGAAGAAGAAGAGCAAAAGCATTTCATAGCTTTCTGAAGAATGGCACTACACTGAATTCTACACAGCAGGTGAAACTCATACAACCATTCACAGTCAAAGAAGTGAAACATGCTATGTTTAGTATAGATGTGAACAAAAGTCCAGGTCCAGATGGTTATGGAAGTGGTTTCTACAGGGATGCTTGGAGTATCATTGGTAATGATGTTACTGCAGCAATATTGGAATTCATGGAGAATGGAAAATTGTTAAGGAAAGTCAACTCAACAGTAATATCTTTGATTCCCAAAGTCCCAGTCCCAGAGTTTGCAAGTCAATTCAGACTAATTTCTTATTGCAATGTCATATACAAATGCATTTCTAAGATGTTGTGCAAGAGGCTTAAGAAAGTTGTATCAATACTAGCAGCTGAGAACCAAGCAACTTTTGTTGAAGGTAGATCATTGATTAATAGTGTCCTTATCTACCATGATTTACTGAGACACTATAATAGGAAAACAACTCCTAGGTGACTTATGAAAATTGATTTGAGAAAGGCATATGATATGATCAACTGAGATTTCATAGAGGAAGCTCTGAAAGGATTTGGATTTCCAGATTCATTCACTAAACTGGTGATGACTTGTGTGACTACAACCCAGTTCTCTATAAGAATTAATGGACTGAATTAGGCTCCCCTTGGTTGGAATCTTTAATTTCTGATATTTTTTTTTTCTTTTCTGGTCTGTAATAAACTGTTGGGGTGTTAGAGAAAAGGGAGGGGAACTACGCATGCAAGGGGTAGATATAATGCCTATAGGGTTTATCATTTATAAAATTCTGCATCTCATCTAGAGAGCAGGCCTATAAAGATTACTATTTTCTAAAGTTATGCATTTTATAAATCACTGAAACTCTGCATTCTCGTATAGATACCATGTCCATAAGATTTTCTACATTCTCACATAGATACCATGTCCATAAGATTTTCTACATTCTCATATAGATACCATATTTATAGGATCTTCTGCATTCTCATATAGATACTATGTCTATAGAGTTTTCTATAATTTCATAATAGATTCCATACCTGTAAGTCAATTCTAAAATTCTGCATCTTCATATAGACACCATGCCTATAGGACTTTCTGCATTCTGCATCCGTCATTAGGCAAACCTATTATAGGATTTAAATAACTAATCAATTGCATGTAGACAACATGCTTATAGGATTCCTGTATAAACAATAACAGTGCTCAAATCAGTAACACTTAGAAAGCATGTCTATAGGAGCTGTTAACTAAACTTGAATTGCCAATTCGTCTAAAATCAGTAGCAATAATGCGTTAACACCTGCAGAACTTATGCTTTTGTAACTAATAAATCTTTTCTGCAATCAGTTTACTCTCTTTGTTTTTTCCTGAAATTGATAGATATCATGCCTATAGGTTCTGTTTAACGCCTAGGTAAGCCTTATGGTAAAAACTATAATTGCATCAGTCTTTGATAATTACAACCAGCAGGCAGGCCTAATTCAAACTTCTTATCTGAAAATATATGATAAATCAGTCTTCCTTAATGTTTAAGTTTAATTCAAACCTAATCAGTACGTGTAAGACATGCTAAACTATATGATTTCTCTTATTTAAGGAGGTTTATTTGAGCCATATCTGCTTACTTGCTTTCCCAATACTTGCTGTATATGTTTTTGAATGTCGCCTTAGAATTTTATCCTTTTGAAAACTCTGAAAAAGCCCCAACTCCCTCCCCTTTAGGATTAGTAGTCTCAATGCCTCCGAGACTGATAGGATTGGGATGGGTACTAGCATGCAATAAGTAACAAAACTTTCCGCGCTTTAATACCTTAACGGCGTGGGAAGGGTAGATATGGATATGATGACCGGTGCGCTAATATCACGTGCGACCCCTCTTCTGAGGAGTGATTGTTGGATATTGCATTGAAGTGATCCATATTAATCATAAACCTAGGACCCCCTCCCTTTATTTGCTTTCATCTCTTCTTGTAAAACTATTCAAATTTTTTTCATAAATTTCTGCCCTCTCTACTTACCTTCAAAAGTTTTCAACCTAATTGTGTTGTTGTATGCAAGTCTTTATTTGAGCCTTAATTGTTTACTTGTAAAGTCACAATTGTAACATGGCCGGGACCACACTAGTGGATCTTAAGGGGTGCCTAACACCTTCCCCTCGAGATAATTTCTAGCCCTTACCCGAACTCTGGTTTTTCCAACTCAAACCTTTGTTAAAGTGTCCTAATGCACTATAATCATTAGGTGGCGACTCTTCAACTTCTAAACACAATTTTCGAAAGGGAATAGAGTTGTCCTCCTAATGTCGTATACCCAATTTCGACCAATAGAAAAAGGAGGCGTCGACATTAGGTAGGGGTAAGGTCTGCGTACAGATTACCCTCCTGTTGGGATCAAACTGGGTTTGTTGTTGTTGGGTTTGTTGTTGACTAGTGTTCCCTTGCCAGGATTTTATTGTGATTTCATTTATTTCCTTGCCCTTATTTCTTGGAATTATTGTTTGGGTGAGTAAGAGTGTTAAAGCACAAAGGGTGATGCCGTGTATGATTTTGTGAGGAAGAGTGTAAAAGCACAAAGGGTGATGCTGTGCCGCATGATGTACAATTCCGTGTCGATTATATTGATTTTATGGTAAGGACGAGAGTAAAAGCACGAAGGGTGGTGGCGTGCAGATTATATTGATTCTTATGGTGAGGACGAGAGTAAAAGCACGAAGGGTGATGTCGTGCACTTGTCCTTATTTTTTCTAATTCTTGTTGATAATTGAGTTCGGTTGTCCTTTACGCTTATTTACTGATTTTTTGTTGTTGCTTGATTTTATTTTGATGTTATTGATTCCCATACCATATTTGCCTTGTGATTGTTGCTTGGGTGAGGAAGAGTGTAAAGCATGAAGTGTGATGTCGTGTACTATTTTGGTGAGAGAGTGTTAAAGCACGAAGGGTGATGCCATGCATTATTTTTGTGAGAGAGTGTTGAAGCACGAAGGGTGATACTGTGCACCTGTCTTGATTTTCCTGATTTTTATTGATAACTGGTGTAAGCACGTGATTTTTGCCCTATGAGAGAAATACTCCCAAAAAAAATTCAAAATAAAATAATTTTCCTTTGTGTGCAATTTTGAGAATTTTCGTGGCATTTTTGATAATTATTTGTATTTTGTCCATGCATGTTTATTTGTTAAATTAATAAAAAATATAAAAATATGTCGCATTTGCATTTAGAATTTAATTCTACAATTAGGAGCAATTAAGTTTGTTTTACAAGAACAAAAAATCATAAAAATATTGTACGTTGCATTTTTAGCATTTAATGTCCAAATTGTGTGATTTTATCGTAATTGCTATTTAATTATGTGTTAATTGTTATTGAGAGTTAATTTGCACTTTTATAAATTAATTTAGTTCTATATGATAATTTAGGATTTTTAGAATTTAGTTTTAGTTTAAGAAAAAATAAAAGAAGAAAAAAGAAGCAATAAAAGAGGAAGAAAATCGGATTGGGCCACCTTCTAATTTAAATCAACCATGACCCAAATCAAATAACCCCACCGGGTCGACCCGACCCAGTCCGCCCCATAACCCAAACTAATCCCAACCCCCATTTTCATTTTTTACCCTAAAAAACCCTAAAAGCTACCCCCCCTCTTCTTCTTCTTCTCCAAAACCACCCCCTTTCCCCTCGTCCCAAGCTCCCATGGATGACCCCAACCCAGCAAACAACCCCCTCGTCATCTCCATCCTCACGTCCAAACAGCCCCCCCCTCCGTTCAACCAGTCCATCGCCACAAATGACCCTCCCCGTCCGCCATTGAAACCCAACGTCCAAACCCCATCGACTTCTGCTTCGTCCAGTCGCAGCTCCAGCCAGCCCGCCATGGCTGCTGCTGCTCGACGACCATAACACCAGCCATCGACGACCATAACACCATTGCTGCTGCCTTCGTCAAGCTCCAACCAAACGTTGCTGCTTCTTCTGCTTCACCTCCCATGACTGCCTCGTCGACCTCCAGCAAAGAACACCCAAGAACCCACTGCTGCTGCTTCACCTCAACACACACACACGCATAGCCTCACATCCAAACACATAGCTGCTACAGCTTCATCTCCTCTCTCGTCAAATATATGCTCAACACATGCACACACAACCCCACTGCTGCTACTTCCATGACCACACACACACACACGGAGGAAAAGCGAGGCAGTCCGGTTAAAGTCCGGCGAAGTTCTGTCAAGGTTTCGTTTGGTTTTGTTTGAGTCCATTGTTGTTCGTCGTTCGGTGAGGTCCAGTCTGAGTTCGTCAAGGTTAAAAGAGAAGGTGGGTTTTCATTAAAGTCGAGATCTGTTAGGTCGTTGGTAGTCTTGGTTTGAGTTTGCCATTTCCGTTCGAGTTCGTCGTTGTTCATTTCCGGTTAGTTGGTTTAAGTTTTATTTTTGTCCGTATTTTGTTTGATATTCTCGGATTTGAAATCAGTATATGTTTGATTCTTTTCTTGTTCGTTGTTTTTCATTTCTTGATTATATCTTCTGTTTGTTTTTATTCATTTGTTTTTGTTTAGTTTTAATATAGAAGTGTGTTAGTTTACTCACTTGAATCATTCATCTTTGTTGTTTGAGTTAGATTTAATTCGTGGTCATTGTTTGTTTGAAGTTCGTTTTTCATCAAGTGATTTAATGTGAGTGTTTATGTTTTGGTTTTTAGTTTTTGATTTAGTTTGAATCATTCATCTTTGTTGTAATGTTGTTGGATTTAATTCGAGATTCGATTGATGATCGAGTTTAGTGATTTGTATTTACTTGTTTGTTCTGCTGAGTTTGTTCGGATATGAATCTGACTGTGTTGTTAATTCATGAACGTTGTCGATTAGGAGTTTGTTTGGCAAGTTTATTATGCAGAGTTTGATTATTAGTTGTCAATTGTCAGGTTTAATTGGTTATAGCTGTTGTATTTTGGTTAATTGATTAGGTGAATTGGTTATAGCTGATGTGGGTAGAATGGTAAATTGCAGTATTTTCAGGGGTAGAATGGTAATTTCAGTAATTTCATAGAGGTATTTTTGGAATTGAAAATTTGAACAATTATTTATTTTGAGTGCTCTGTCCACTAAGCTAATAATATTAAAATAAGGTATTAAAATAATATAGTGGGGGACAAGACATAATGGTGGAGAATTAATACATTGTTTAATATAGTGGGGGACAAGGCATGCGGTAGTGGGGCAATAAGGGAATTAAATAAGGAAAAGACATATATTAGTGGGGAATAATACATTTGTTTAATAAAAGTGGGGGACAAGACATGTAGTAGTGGGATTACGGGGCTCAAGAAGATGAGACCTCTTCTTTATTTGTTTAATTATTTAAAGTGGTATGTTTTTGGACATAAATAAGGGGAGTTTGGGCAGAATTAGGGAGGACTTTTAAAAAATCTTGGGGGCTAGACACAAAGAAAAAAAAGGTTTTCCTGAATATTAAAGAAAAGAATTTCGGAAATATTGAAGGGATTTTCGAATTCGAATAGAGTTTAAAAGAAAGAACTTTCTGAACATTACGAGAGAATTAAGGGTTACACATTAACTGATCTTTCAATCTAAAAAAAGGGTTCACTTTGTTTTTGCCCGTTGATTATTGTTGGTGTTTCTGGATTTTCATGTGGCTTGTTCCTTGAGTTTGGTTGGTTATTTGCTACTACTTTACTGGTTATTGCTGGATTTGTATTGTGATTTTAAAATCTTTCACTGGTCTCTCGTTGCTGGTTGTTGCTGGTTATTGTTGTTGTTGCTGTGTTACATACTACTTTGTTGACCTTCTTCTTCTTGTATTGGCAATACCGGGTACACAACTGTAACTTTGGCATATTGTAAGCTGAAATGTGAAAGCATGAATACATATGAAGAATGAAACTTTGAAGTTTTAATTTAGCTTTTTCTTTGTTTCTTTTACTAATTGTATTTAGGCTATTTCATGTATTATTATTCTGTAAATTTCTGTCGCTTTGCATAATTAGGCATCTTGTAGTGATGTATTAATTAATACTTTGCTTTAACTTGATTATTAGGTAGTATATATTTAAGCATGCTCATTACTGTCAAACTGTTTAATAATTGGAATAAGAGAAAAATAACATAAGTTGGTCTTTAGCGAATCGGATTGGCAAAACTGATTAAGTTTACTAGCTATGAAGGTTTTAATATTGTCAACATTAGGTTAATCGTGAACATATAGCTAAATTTCGTTAAAGTATGAATTTAAATTAATTTCGCGAATTAGGCATTATGGCATGATTTGAGTTCAAACAAGACGAGTTAATGTTTAAATTTAATAAACTTTCGAATATGCATTAGCAATTAAGATTGATTCTAGTTTCAAATAGTTGTAAATAATTAATTCCAACGATTCAAGTCATCTAACAATGCGAGTTTAATCTAGTTATAGGATAATTAGTTTCTTTTGAATATATTATTTGTCGATTCCGTATTTTATTTATAATTTCAATTTTAGTAATATTCCTTTCCGTTAACATTTGTATTAATCTAGCATTTAATATGTTACGCTTTTTTTAAAGCATGTAATTAATTAGGATTTTTTCTCTTTTATTTTAGAGGCGAATTTAATAGAAATGTAGTCACTTTAGGATATCCTTAAAATAAATGAGGCGTGCTTCGCCAAAATAAATACAAAATTGCGGGGCCCTCAATAATTACTTGTTTTAAAATACTTAGATTCCGGGACGGGCCGTTTAGCAAATTTCACGGCCCTACCCAAAATAATAACAACGCGTTAGTCTTTAGGCGCATATTTAATAATGTTATTTTCCTAAACTCGGGTGCATATTTATGTGACCCAAATCCAAATCTCAACGGAGTCGAAGTGTGTCGACGACCACGGGTACATTGACTGTGACGTGGTTCGAGATATGTTTTCACGATGTTGCAATTCTCGATAAAAATAATAATAATGATAAAAGCGGTTAAAAGTTAAAATTCGCACATATGTTCAACATGTATTATATCAGATAATCAAGCCGAATATGATAGTTGAGCGACCGTGCTAGAACCACGGAACTCGGGAATACCTAACACCTTCTCCCGGGTTAACAAAATTCCTTATCCGGATTTCTGGTGCGCAGACTGTTAAACAGAGTCATTCTTTTCCTCGATTCGGGATTCACTGGTGACTTGGGACACCATAAATCTCCCAAGTGGAGACTCTGAAACAAATAAATAAATCCCGTTTCGATTGTCCTTTAATTGGAAAAACTCCCTTCTGCGCCCCTTTGCGGGGGGCGCGGGCGAAAAAGGAGGTATGACAACTCTGTCGACTCTGCTGGGGACTTAATCCAGAACCACTAGTTCAGGGTAGAAATTCGAGCTTAGATAAATTGTTATATTTGGTTTTATCTGATTTTGTTACATGTTTGGGCCCAATGCGCTAAATGTTGCTTTTACCGCTTTGATATTATCTGAATTGTATATAAACTGTGCCGAAACCCTTCTCTTCTTACCTCCGGGGATGTGCTTACTGGTTGAGACTCCCTATTCTGTTAGTGTCATACCCTGAAATAAAAGAGGCTCGGAAAGTTTCTAAGCCGGCTGGCCTTTTGGTTCCCGGAAAGGAGCTCCTTCCTCAACTCGAGTTGTCCGCTCGGGTACACTGTCTAGAACATATACCCAGGTTGAACCTAGAATAACTTGACTTCATGCCGGATCCCTAGTAGGAACGTTTATTTGCATCATGTTGCATTTGACTTAGGGGACTGAATATCTACTGGGGAGGTAACCCAGAATCTCTGGTTCAGGGTTTAAAAATTCGAGCTTAGAATAATTGTTATTATTTGGATTCATTTATTATCTGATTTTGTTACATGTTTTAGACTAAATGTGCAAAATGTTACTCTTACCGCTTTGATATTATCTGAACTGTATATAAAAACTGCTACGAAATCCCTCTCTTCTCTCTCTTGAGGAGTGCACGTTGGTCGTGACTTCTTTCTGTTAGTGTCCTATTCCAAAATAGAACGAGGATTCGGAGGAGTTGCAAAATCGGATGATCTTTTGGTTACCGGTAAGCAGTTCCCATCCTCGGCTCGAGTTGTCCGCTCGGGTAAGCCAGGTCTAGAACAAACACCCAGGATAAACCTAGTATAACAAAACCTCATGCCGGATCCCTAGTAGGAACGCTTATTTGCATCATGTTGCATTTGACTTAGGGGACTCAACACAGGGGTTGGGTCCGTCTAGGACAAGCAACTTGAAATGAAAAAAAACCATCCTGCTGCATCTTGTTTGTTTTGCACATTTATTTGCTTCAGATCTGCATGCTGACCAACTTCTGAAATCAGGAATTTTTGAAAAATTGTGAAAAAGAGAAAATAAAATAGCAATGTAGAAAGGTAATTCTGAGTTACCGGCGAGCTCTACCAAAATTTTGTGAAAAAAAAATGTTTTTTTAGTGTAATTTGTTTAAACAAGTCTTGTTGTCAAAATTAGTTTATTGTCGTGTCCAGTCAATATCCTATGCTATTTATTACTGTCATCGATCGTAATCACTCATTCGCGAATCATTCTTTCTATTTCCCTTTTCAACGAACGACAACTCTCAATGCTATGCCCTGGGACATAGGAGTGGTATGCGCATCGTGCAGTAGGATCAAAGTTTCTTGCACGTGGATCTGGAGTATATCCGGGGTGCGGCTCAATCAGGACAACATGCTTTAGCCTTTCAAACAGACTTGCATAAGATTCTCCGATCGGGGTGAGAGCCTTTTCTCGTTTCAGCAACCTCTCCTTACAAAGCTATTTGCTGCAGGTGGTTTTGGCCATGTAATTGGATGTTGCATGCGACCAAGAAGAAGACAGGTATGTGGAAAATGGGTAAATACATTCCCACCCACACATGCGAAATGGACACATTCAACGGGAATCACTACAACTTGGATATTGACTTGATTTCTCTTGTACTTATTCCGCACCTCGAAGCGTACATAAGGTATAAAATCAAAGAGTGCATTACATCAGTCCACCAGGAATATGGCCATACCATTATGGATATTTTGAAGGTAGGAGGGGGCTTAGGCAAGGGGATCCTATCTCACCCCTATTATTTGTTCTAGTAATGGAATATCTGTCAAGGGTTCTTGGTGAGATGAGTGAACTCCCTGACTTCAGATACCACCCCATGTGTAAGGAAACAAAGTTAACTCACTTAGTATTTGCAGACGATTTGATGATTTTCTGCAAAGGAAATCTGAAATCCATAGCTAGAGTGATGGAGGCATTACAGCATTTCAGTGATGTCACGGGTTTGGAAGCAAACATAGACAAATCTAGCATGTTTGTAGCAGGGGTTGATGAGGAGACAAGGCAAAATATGCTGAAGATTACTGGATTCACGTTAGGGACCTTTCCTATAAGGTACCTAGGACTTCCTCTTACATCAAAGAAGTGGAATAAGATGGATTGCAAGCAATTAGTTGATAAGATCACAAGCAAAATCACAGCTTACACAAGGCAACTATCATATGCTGGGAGATTGCAAATAATAATGGTTGTTCTACTCTCTATATATAACTTCTGGAGTGATGTGCTTATTCTGCCTCAAAGTGTGGTAAAGCTTGTGGACAAGAAATGCAGAGACTTCTTGTGGGGTGCCACTGAAGACAAAAGGAAGGTTAACCTAGTAGCTTGGGATAAGGTCTGTATTCCTAAACAGAATGGGGGTTTAAACATCAAAAGATGCTGTAAATGGAACATTGTTGCAGTAGGTAAACTGTTATGGTAATTAGCTAGGAAAAAAGACATACTATGGGTCAAATGGGTTAACAGTATATACATAAAGGATAAGGCAAATACATGGGAACACCAACCACCAGCAGACTCTAGCTGGTATTGGAAGAAATTGAACTCTCTTAAGCTTCAAATGGCAGGATGGTATCAAGGAGATAAATACATGTTATAAAAAACAGGAGAATACTCTATGGCTAAGAGCTATCAACATATGTTGGTGGCTCTATCTAAGACAAGGGAAGTAAAGCTAATATGGAGTAAAATAATGCTTCCTAAACAGAGATTTATAGTGTGGTGGGCATGTCAAAACAAATTGCTAACCAAAGAAAGGATGCAGAGAATGCAGTTAAAAGTAGAAGATCACAAGTGTTGCTTATGTGATCAGAATCAGGTGGAGACTCAGACTCATCTTTTTGGGCAATGCAAATGAATAGCAGGCCTCAGAGAAAATTTGAGTAGTTGATTGGATATCAAAATTCATAATAATGAAGAAAATAAGGTGATCAAATGGATCCAAAGAAGAAGATGGAGCCAAGTTCACAAGGAAATAGTAGCTGTTGTATGGGGTGTCATGCTGTATTATACCAAGCAAGCAAGGAATTGGAAAATATTCAGGAAAGTAAATGTGATCATAGACCTTGTAAATGATAAAATTAGGAAAGAGATTCTAGACAGAGTGGAAATAGTGTATAGGGGAAGAAGAGATAGGAAATGCAAAGAGTTGTTTCAGAGAATATGTAAATAGATAATTCTGATATAATTGGAGATCTGGTGTCTGTATCTGTTTCAGACACTAGAGGCTCATAGGTTGTAAAAAATATTTTTCTGGTTGTAATATTCACATTTGTTACCAAAAAAAAATTTGCAAGCTTGGACACTTCAAAGTCAAGAATATTCTAATTTTGTGAAAAAATATAGTATCAATTATGAACCAACATCTAATAAATTAGAAGTATTAAGTAACACCAAAAAGTATGTGAAATATACTACTCTCCTTGTTTGTGACCAGTACCTCTATCAACATTGCGACTGTAATATAAACTTGATTTTTAAATATAAAATATTTCTACAAAAGCCTACATCAAAATATTTTCCTCTGTATGAAACTCATCCAAATTTATAAGATCAGACACTTTATTGAGATTGTTCTAATTATATAAAAAATGAGTCAAGAACCCTTATCCAATAAATCAAAAGTATTAAGCAATATCATTCAAACTAAAAATATTTAACGTTATCAAAATATTGGGAGTGTTTAATCATTTTTTAAAAGGTGTATGGTCACTCCTGCTAAGCTATGAAAAAAAATACGAAACTACCGGCTTAGCAAATAGGTCATATACTATTATATTTCTATACAATGTCAGGTAATAAATAAACTATGCATTAGGGGTATTCTTTTCAATAGAATCGACACTAAAGAAAAAATATTGAATATTTTAAAAAGAAGAGAGACAATAGTAGTGCTCAGATAAATATTAACTTAGTGCTAAACAATAGTTTGTTGGTGACAAAGAAGAGAATAAATATAGCAAACTCGTAAAACATAGTCGACCAAAAAACCATTTCTATTACTTTTGTTAACTTGAATACTCGCTAAAAATTATCATAAAACATTTGTCCTTAACCAATGGCTCCAATTAAATAATATAAATAATCAAATCGGTCATTTTGAAGTGTCTTTATGCTCACCAAGACTAAGATGAGAACATGATAGTTGTACATCGTAAATTTTTTAAAGTTATCAGCGATTTTGGTTAATTTAAGCTTAGTGATTTTAAGTGATTCATGTACCTTAAAGGGTAAAATTTAATATTCTTAATCATGAAATCCTAGTCGTCCAAAATCTCAATCATCAATTATTAGTTTAACCCCATATATAACTTAGTCTACCCAAATAGTTAATTTTTTTTTTCTAAATCTAGATGAATTTTTTAAACACGTCAGAAGATGCAAGAGAAACCTGCCAAACTCTTAGTGATTTTCAATAATCCTCTTAACAAAACAACATAGTTTATTGTATAAATAATATAACAAAACTAATATATATAAAAGCTTCGATGAAACACTAACTTATTGATTTTTCCTATATTAATCGACTCTTCCTTATAAACAGCCAGTAAGAGGAGGGATTTAGGAATTTAGAGCTATCATACCTTCTAATTACTTATTGCAAAATTTGAGGAATCTCATTGTTACAACTCTCGGACCATAATTAGACTTACACAACTTTATTGAGAATTCAAAGGTAATACAAAGTCAGGAGCTAAAACGAATCTAACCTTTTTGCAACGGATTTCATAGTTTTCAGCTTGATCTCAATGCATACTATAAAAAAATTAATAAATATAGATATTTAATTGACAGAACACAGGCCGAACCCGCTGCCGAAAAATACATAGAGGGTCGGCTATGGGGTAAAATCAATAAAGCCTAGCTAGTGTATACGGTTAAAATCATATGCCTCCGATTAATAGGCTCGAGGGTCCGTTCTAGGCCCAAGTCCGAGTGAGGTCGAGTTTGAGACCGGTGGACCATACTCGAGCTCGAAGACAGAGTGAAATGCTCGGAGATAGGAGTTCGAGGAATATCAAGGCCAAGTATGCTCGACCACGAAATAGTACCATTGTGGATTTGTAACAGAATAAACTAGATTCCTGCCACGTTTCCAAGATCATGGCGCAAATCCCGGAATAGGATTGTACGATTCCGTACTAGGCGGTTAGATAATTGTACCAAGAATATTCTTTACTGTAAATAGAAATATTCCTTATTTACGGTTCCCCTATTATATAAAAGGGACTCCAATCATTTGTAAGATCATCTAATCATTGAACAAAGAATATACTCTCTACTTTTTGCCTACTGTTCATTAGAATCATCTTTTAGCTCTACTGTTCTTACTTACTTTTCTTGCTTACATGTTCCTACTATTTTAAGCCCACCTCGAGGTCACCGTTGTCAAGTAACATTGGTTTGATTCACTTGTCTCTTTCATTTCTACTTCATATTTCTTGATTATTAATTGGTATTGAACTAAATCACATATCTTTAAAATCACAAATCAAATTTAATTATTACTCGTATTTTCGAGGTAAACAGTTTGGCGCCCACCATGGGCTAAAGATAATAGTGATTATTTCTTTACTGATTCTCGTTACACACGTTGTTTTTACACTTTTTCTTGTCAAGATTTTCTGATTCTCAGGCTGAAACATATCTAGCACACAAAACGCACATGTTCATGACAACGAAGACATTGGAGAAAACAACAGTATAGGGGTAGGTGTACCACCAATAAACGCTGAGAAAGTGCCAAATATGGAGCCAGTTGATATTAGTTCACATAATGCTCTAAACGTGGATTCAGGTACACACCCCGTGGGAAATGAATGCAGGGAAGTCCGATTTGGTGGCCAAGGAGAACGAGGAATGGGAGATGGGGGATCAACATCCAAGTGATATTCGAGATGCTGCAAGCTCAGGAAATCGCTATCGCTCAACTTCAAAGTCAGAATAAGACTTCGAGCGTAGCTGAACATGAAAATACTTGACATGCTGAACCAAAACCGGAGAGGTTGAACGAAAATAACTCAGGGACTGACCCCACCATTATGAGGATGCTCGAAGAGCTCGCCAAAGGATTGAGTTCGGAGAAAAGAAGATTGAAGAAAATGACAAAAAAGGTGCAGACTTACAACTCTCGTGTTGATCAAATACCGGGGGCACCTCCGGTCTTGAAAGATTTAGATGCCAAGAAGTTCATACAAAAACCATCCCCCCCCCCCGTGTGGCTTCGATGCCCATTCCCAAGAAGTTTCGCATGCCCGATATACCCAAATATAATAGGAAAACTGACCCTAACGAATATATTACTTCATACACTTGTGGGATCAAAGGAAATGACTTTAATGATGATGAGATCGAGTCAGTGTTGTTGAAAAAGTTTGGGAAACACTATCAAAAGGAGCTATGATCTGGTATCACAACTTAGCTTCTAACTCTATTGATTCATTGCTATGTTAGCAGACGCCTTCATGAAAGCACACTCCGGGGCCATAAAGGTGGCCACGAGAAAATCATACGTCTTCAAGATAAAATAGAGGAACGAGGGAATGTTGAGGGAATTCGTGTCTAGGTTACATATGGAACGAATGGAATTACCACCGGTCTCGGATGACTGGGCAGTACAAGCTTTTACGGAGGGTTTGAATGAAAGAAGCTCGATTGCATCTCGAGAATTAAAGAAGAACTTAATCGAGTATCCAGATGTGACGTGGTCGAATGTGCACAATCATTACCAGTCAAAAATCATGGTCGAAGACGATCAGTTGGGAGCCCCCTCGAGTTCAGTTCATCCTTTCGCAGCCAAGCCCCCGAGTGACACAGACCGGGAATCAAGATCAAACAAGGAAAAGTATCAGCCATACGTCGATCAGAGAAGCAACGGATTGGGTCGCAACACTCCTCGAAACGATTGAAGAAACGATCTAGGTCAAAGTTCTCGGGGACTTATGAGTAAGAGCGGGTTCGATAAACATACAAACCTCGCCGAGGCTCCTCGATTATGAGAGTACAACTTCAGCATAGATGCGTCGGCGATTGTCTCAACTATTGGGAGAATCAAAGACACCAAGTGGCCCAGGCCAATACAGACCAATCCTTCTTAAAGAAACCCGAACTTAATGTGCAAGTATCATGGCACACATGGTCGTAGAACAGAAGACAGCAGGCAGCTAAGGGAAGAAGTGGCTCGGTTGTTCAACGAAGGCCACCTTCGAGAATTCCTGAGTGATCGGGCTAAGAATCATTTCAAGGAGAGAGATGCAAGGAAAAATGAGTAGGAAGAGCCACAACATGTGATCCACATGATCATCGGCAGAGTCGATGTCCCTAAATGACCTGTATTCAAGTGCACCAAAGTATCAATCACCAGAGAAAAACAGACTCAGAGCTATGTGCCCGAGGACGTCTTATCATTCTGTGACGAGGAAGCCGAAGGCATATCTCAGCCTCACAAGGACACCCTGGTAATCTCTATCCTTTTGAATAAAATTCAAGTTAAACTTCTTTTAGTGGATCCAGGTATCTCAGCAAACATAATCAGATCGAGGGTCGTGGAACAACTCGGCCTGTAAGATCATATTGTACCTGCATCCCGAGTCCTAAATGGCTTCAACATGGCAAGCGAAACAATAAAGGGGGAGATTATCCTACCAGTAAACGTAGCCGGGAACATACAAGATACAAATTTTCATATCATCGAATGTGACATGAGGTACAACGTGCTCCTCGAGAGACCGTGGATACACACCATGGGGCAATGCCAATTCCTTTCACTCTCAATCATGTTGTAGGCAATCTTCCACCTATTTTTCATGATGTATTAACCACTAACAACTCATCTGATCATACTGATACCTGTATACCTCACAACATTATTGATCAAGAGAACATAAATCTTCCATTCTCTAATATGCCACCACTCTCTCCCTTACCAACACCTTCTTCACATGGGACACAGGTTCTAATTCAACATCTTCAAGATGCAACATCTTCAAGATGCAACATCTCCTCTGCCTCCAATAGAAGAATCACTAAGATGTAGAAGATCTTGTAGGGAGCCCCTCACATCTGAATGATTATGTTTGCAATCTACCAAATCTAAAGTCTAACTTTAATTTCTCCCTACATATTATGTTTTCTCATAATAACCACATTACTTCTGATGCCCTACATCCTGACAGTAAGCATGTTGTAAAGAACATCTGTAATGATATAGAACCAACTTCATATAAAGAAGCAACCTTGTATCCTGCTTGGCAAAGTTCCATGACACAGAAATTTGAGGCATTGTATGCTAATAACACATAGGATCTAGTCCCCTTACCTAAATAAAAATAGGCTATTGGGTGTAGATAGATATATAAGGAAAAACATAAAGCATATGGCAGTATAGAAAGGTACAAAGCAAGATTAGTTGTAAAGGGATATACTCAGCAAGCTGGTATAGACTACATAGAGACTTTCTCTCCAGTAGTCAAGATGACCAATATCAGGTCTTTCATTGCCATAGCTGCAAAGATAAAATGGGAAATCTCACAGCTGGATGTGAATAATGCATTTCTCCATAGAGATTTGCATGAGGAGGTGTATATGCAAGCTCTTCCAGGTCTTGAAATGCACTCTCCAGGGTTAGTTTGCAAGCTGAACAAATCCCTTTATGGATAGAAGCTGGCCAGTAGACAATGGTATGATAAGTTGACTGAAGTACTATACTCAAGAGGGTACACACATTCCATGTATGACTATTCCTTATTCCACATGAAACAAGGTTCCTCTATTGTCTTTGTAGCAGTATATGTTAATGATGTATTGCTCACAGTGACTGATTCAGAAGAAATCAACCAGCTCAAGACTTTCCTATATGACAACTTCAAAATTAAGGATTTGGGGAAGTTACATTACTTTCTAGGGCTAGAAATCCTTTTCAAGTTAGATGGTATATAGTTTCACAAAGAAAATTTGTCTTAGACTTGTTAAAGGAATACGAGTGTCTACATTCCACATGCTTGACTTCTCCCCTTGATCCTACAATGAAGTTGAAAGCTAAAGAGGGGGTTCTATTGCCCGATTCTACTTTCTACAAGAAACTAGTTGGAAATTGAACTTTCTTACTAATACTAGGCTAGACATAGCATATAGGGTTCAACATCTCGGTCAGTTTATGCAGGATCCTAGGGAGCCTCACTTGCATGCAGCCTATCATATGCCGAGGTACCGGAAGAAGGACCCTACTCTGGGTCTGTATTTCAGCAATGCAGATGATCTTTCAGTGTCTGCCTATTGTGATTCTGGTTGGGTAGCCTGTCCTAATTCGAGAAGATCAGTATCTGGTTATGTTGTATTTTTGGGTGGCAGCCCTGTCAGTTGGAAGTCTAAGAAACAGAAAACCATATCTCTCTCCTCAGCAGAAGTAGAATACAAAGCCCTCAGAAAGGTTATTGGTAAACTTGTTTGGCTATCAAGACTACTTAAAGAACTCACTATGCCAGTTTGTTTGCCAATACCTATGCTTTGTGACATCCTATCTGCTCTGCATATTTCTAGGAACCCTATGTTTCATGAAAGAACCAAACACATTGAAGTAGACCGTCATTTTGTGCGCACCAATATCCAGGAGTGCCTCATCTCTTTGTACTACATTGGCATTGGAGAGAAGCTTACAGATGTGCTCACTAAAGCTCTCACTGGGATCAATCATTATTCTATTCTTGGCAAGCTGGGTATGATCTCCTGACATCCAACTTGGGGGGGGGGGCGTATTAAGACTATACTTATCTTGTAATTATGCTGAGTCAGCACACTGTTAGTTAGACTATTAGCAGATTAGTTAGTGGTAGTTAGTTGAGGTTTATTTATTAATTTCTTGCCAGCTGTATCTTAGTTGTATACATGTATATAATTGAATAATACTCAATACAAAGGCCAAAGTTTCATTTCATAAAGTTAGGGACTCTCTGCAGTTCTCATTTTCTCTCTCTACGAGCTTCATCTTCTAGAAGCTGTTGAATCCTCCATTGGAGGAGATACAAAGCTCAGTCCACATCTGTAATCTTGACAATAAGTGTATAGCCGTGTATAATTACCGTATACTCTATGTACACCAGCTAAAAAAATTAAATAGCTACTCCAACGGGTAATTTATTTAAAACCCAAAATTTTTATTCTTCATCTTTATGCTGTGTGGCCTAGCTACAGCCTACAAGTAGGGGTGGTTTGGATTTTTTTATTACCAAACCAAACCAATGTTGTTGGGTTTTTAAATCTATAAACCATACCAAACCAATAAAATCTGGTTTTTTAATCTTGATTTTTCTCGGATTTTTTTCGATTTTTTCAGGTTTTTGGGATTTTTTTTCGGGATAAAGTCTTCGTAGCACAAAATATTTAACTTGTACTCCAATTATTTCTTTAGTCCTAGTAGGATACAACTATATAATGTATTTTTCAAAAAAATACACAATGATATGAGATTAGTCATAGTATTGTACTAAATACTATTCAATAACAAAGATAATAAAATATTACTAATTAATATGACATAAAAAGAATAAGATAATCTAAAAATACTATATAGGTAATGTTAAAATAAGTACAACTAATAAGTACTAATTAATTACACAACTAAGCACTAAAGAAAAAAATAAGTTAGGTTATGCATTTTTCATTATAAACCAATGGAAAATTAAAAAATAGATATCCAACACTATTGTCATTCTTAATGTTGAATTGAGTTTTTTTTTTTATTAGGATTAGTATTGATTTGAACTTTATTTGACTTACTACTTTTGTTGGTAAAATTTATTGGACCATTCAAGAATGTTAAGTCTAACTTTAAATAATACGTTTAAAGATAAAATTGTGAATAAGTTGAAGAAATATTTATAACTTATATTACAATAAATATCTATATGTATAAAATATTTTAAAAAATTGTACAAATGTAATGTTGGGTTGGTTTGGTCTCGGTTTGACTTTTTTTAGTTAAAACCAAACCAAACCAATTATGGTCAGTTTTTTTTTGCCAACACCAACCCACAATCGGATTTTTTTTCCGGTTTGACTCGGATTATCGATTTGGTGCGGTTTATCGATTTTCTTTGTACACCCCTGCCTACAAGGATTACAATTCAGCCATGCATACTAGTTGTATAAATAGGCCTAACACTGGATACGTGATAAACTTAAATCACGATTCTTTCATATTCTTTATTATAATTAATAATTAACTGTATTGTAATTGTTTGTATTCGGACTGAAGTAATTGCTATTGATTTGTGCCAACATTTTTTTGAATTAGGACTTAAACCCAACTTAGTTTTGTATGACTTTGTATAATAAAATTTATATATCTGTAAGGGACTATATAATGAAATCATCTAAAGATTTAATTAGTAAGATATAGTGGATATTTAATCATGTCTCAATATTATCATCTAAAATTTGAGTCTATCTTTAACTAGGAAACATTATATAAGTCTCACATCAATTAATCAAGAGTAGAATATATCCAAGGTTTAATCATCTTGCCATAAATTCAATAGTAATTAAGATGGGGAATATAAATCAAGATTTTGTGGGCATAATTAAACTGAATTTTATGTATAAAAACTCCAGAACCCCCTTTACTTTTGCCATACTCTAATTATTTTCTATGTATGGCTCTCTCCTTAATCAATATCTTCTTTTTGTTATTGGTCACTCCACTTGGCCTTTCATTAGCAAGAAAATGCTTCTTTACAGAGAAGATTGAGGTACATGTTATCAACAAACTTCCTCCTAATTCCCCACAACTGCAAATGCATTGCGCCTCGAAGGATGATGACTTTGGATACAATAATGTTGCCGTAGATGAAGACTTTAATTGGTCGTTTTGCGAGTCAGAATTCGAAAATACTTTATATTTTTGTCACTTTTGGTGGGGTTCAAAAGAGAGAAGTTTTAATGTGTTTGACGACCCATATTATTGTGTCCATGATTCAAAAGTTATCAATGTGTTAGACTATTGTAAATGGGAGGTGAGGGAAGATGGTTTTTATTTGGAACTGTATAATGCTACTAACCCACAATTTTATATGTCTCACTATTTGGACTGGTCTTAGAGAATAGGATCGATGTTTGTGTTCTTGTTTAAGTAAAATGAGAAGGAAAAAAGACTTGATTTCTTAATTTCTTGCCTTTGAGAACAGTGGAATATCATTTTTCTTCCTTATTTGTCCTGATCTTGTTTTTCATATAGGATATGATGCTATCAATTTTCGTTATATGTATTCAATCATTCTTATGACTTTTGAATCTGCAGTGGTATTTATACCTAAACAAACCATTTAATCTCTATAGTTAAACAAAAGTGAAAGTATACATTACTATCACTTAACTATAATTACAGGACACATGGGCATATAAAAACATGAATCTTGGATTCATCGATCTTTTGTAAACTTCTGCTCCATTCTTCTTAAATTATCGATCGTAATTTTTAAAAATAATTATTTCAAATTATTTGTCATTTTAAAAGTTCAAAATAAAATTAATTATCTTGTTGTCATTTTACCCTTAATAGTAACTGTTCTTGAAGATGGAAATAACACATAAGTAGAGTAAATATTCATGAAGAAAGAATATATCTTAAGATATAAATAAGGTTAGAATAGTCCAAAACCCCTTCTAATAAATATTTTCTTAAGGGCTATTTAAAACAGAAATACGATAAATAATTTGTGATGGAGGGAGTACCATCTTATAAAGACTATTGACACTTGCATCTATACATAGCTCGAAACTCACTAGGGGTACAAGTGTCTTAATGCTAATGCCTCGATACGTGGAGGGATCCTTTGTCTATGTAAAAAAATTTCGCTAGGGTGTTCAATGCATTTAAAGATGTTGTGCTCGACCAGGTCATAGATACTTTTTATATGATGTGAAATAATTTGCTTTGAGTTAAATTTACATGATTTTTTCTAAAAGATATCATACCATTATGTGTATTCCTATATATTATATGTAGCTTCCATATTTTTCCAGGAACTAATATGAAACTTTATTCGCTTACTCATCAATGGACTGAGAAATTATTATATGCTCCCATTAATCCAAAATAAAGCCCGTCTGGCAATGACAGATCCAAAATTTAAAGGTCGTGGGTGCTCACTCTAGCATAAATTTGCGACTAATCGCATAGCATAAGTACATAATTATTTGAACATGACATAAAAAGTTAATGAAGATATTACGATTAATATTATCATTATAAAAAAAAATTTCTACACACAATTTATAATGAATTACTAATAATATTATCATTATTAAAACAATTCTAGTCACGAGGTATAACTGTGCTCGATGATTTTTTATATGTTGAAAATAATGAAAAATAGCATCATTGCTTACAGTTCCGAAAACTTTTCGCTTTTTTGTTTTCCACTTTTAAAGTATCCAATTTTTTTTTCTTTCTTTGAGCCACAAAATTATTAAGAGACAAAACATTAATGGGTCTTCAATGTCTTTGCTTTATGTTTTGATGATCTAACAAACTTACTGTCAAGGACCAGATAGGAAACCTGACACATTTGGGCTACATTGCAAGTTAACGGATTCCAGCTAAATGTGAACTACTATAGCTTCACGAGATTGAGAACCAAACAAGGACCTGATACCCTTGTGGTTCCCTCAGAGCAGTACGAAGTCAATTGGACACAGCTGGAAGCGATGTGACTGCCTGCACTGTTTCTGCCTGCACTGCATTGTCTCTAGTGACCACTTATTCTTTGACCAACTAAAGTGCTTACATCATTCAAGTGATGTCATCAAGGTGTATTAACAAGGAGTTTATATCAAAACATCACTTGAACACTTGCAAATTCATTCAAGCCTTCGGCAAAACAGTGAACTTAATTCTCAAGAGCTTGAAGAACAAAGCTAAAACGCTACAACGGACCAATTCCTAAATTTAGTATTTTATTGTCCTTAATTGAGTTGTAACTTTGTGATTGTTCTTATTGTATCTCCTAAATTGCTTTGCTAGAAGCGTTGATTAGGAACCCTCTTGTAAAATCCATAAACTCTTTGAGTTTGTGTTGTGACTAGAGTTAGTCATAAGTTAAAGTCTTTGTAACTAGAGAGTCACAAAATGGCTTGTGGTAAGAGTATCACAAGTTAGTTGAGTTGAAGTCTTTGTAGTGGAGTCATTACAAAGTGGCTTGTAATAGGTGTTTACAAGTTAGTGAAGTTGAAAGCCTACAAGTATAGGTCGTGGTTTTTGTCCCCTTGAATTGAGATTTTTTCACGTAAAAATCATGTGTCTTATTTACTTACTGGTTCATTAGCATTCTCAGTAAAACCTCATAGAGGATCAGGTACTCTACTGTTTGGTGGACTCATACAAACTAACAATTGGTATCAGAGCATATTCCTTCTATCAGGCTAACACCTAGGAAGGATCCTTATGGCTGCTCCATCAAATTTTGAAGAAGGTCAATCTACATACAGACCACCCTGGTTCAGTGGACAATACTATGGGTAGTGGAAGACAAGAATACATGATTTTATCAAGGTTGAGGATTCTGAGTTATGAGATGTCATATGTGATGGCCCTTATGTCCCAACAAAGGTACTTGAAGAACTTCCATTCTCAATGCCAAGAACCAGAAAAGAATACACCGACGCAGATAGGAAAGCTGTGGAGAAGAATTTTCGTTCCAAGAAGATTTTGGTATGTGGAATAGGACTTGATGAATACAATAGAATCTCTGTTTGTGACACTACTAAGGAGATATGAGAGGCTTTGCAAACAGCTCATGAGGGAACCACTCAAGTAAAACAATCTAAGATCGATTTGCTCACTACAGAGTATGAACTCTTCAGGATGAAGGGCGATGAATCTATTCAAGATATGTACACAAGATTCACTTCCATCATAAATGAGTTACACTCACTTGGTGAAACCATTCCTAGGAACAAGCTAGTGAGGAAAATCCTCAGTATTCTGCCTAGCTCTTGGGAAAGCAAAGTGAATGTTGTTACTGAAGCAAAGGACTTGCAGGAGCTGACCATAGACGAGCTGGTTAGAAATCTGAAGACCTACGAGATGAAAAGAAAGATAGACAGTAAAAGAAGAGAACCAAAGAAAGAAAAGAACCTGGTACTCAAAGCTGATAGTAATGACTCAAGTGAGGAGGACAGTGGCATGGCTTACTTAACCAAAAGATTTCAGAAGATGGTCAGAAGAAATGGAGAAATGCTAAAAAGGGGTAGCTCTAGCAAACCAAAAAACTATGATCTCTGTTATAAGTGTGGAAAGCCTGGGCACTTCATCAAAGATTGTCCTCTCCTGAAGCAAGAATTCTCTAAGTACAACCCTGAGAAAGCAGCTAAGAGGAACCCAGTTCCTGATAAGGACTTCAAAAGAAAGAGATTTGCTAACAATGTAGTGAAACAGGCTATTGCAGCATGGGGGGACTCCTCTAGTGAGTTTGAATATGAAACTGATGCTGGTGATAGTTCCATGATGGCAGTTGAAAGCGAGGGAAATGAAGATGATTCAACTTTTCTTTTGATCGCCTAATCAGATGATGAAGAAGAAGATGACAACAAAGAGGTAAATTTTAGGGATGTTCAGAGAAATCTGAAATCCTACTCTCCTAAGCAACTTATGTCGTTAGCTAATGTATTGATTGATGCCTATCATAACCTTGTGGAGGATAAGGATGCCTTGATCTAGGGGAAGCTGAACAAACAAGAGATGATATGATAATGTGTGTAGTGGATCTAAAGGAAACCATTTGTGAGTTGAAGAAAGAAAAAGATGTCTTGACCAAAAAGATTGCCAACTTAGAGCATGAAAGAGATGACTTATTGGTAGTAGTTGTTGACCATAAGGAAACTATTGAGAACTTCAGTAAAGAAAAGGAGGCCCTAGCAAAAATAGTGATTGAAATTGAGGAAAAAAGAGATGATCTCTTGGTAGTAATTGCAGACCTGAGGGAAACAATGGAGGGACTAGGAACTAAGTCTAAACCTGGAAATACTGGAAAAGGAAAAGAGATAGCCAATGAGGAACACATTAGGCTTGAAAACGAGTTGAAAGCTATGAGAACTAGGATGTGTGTTAAAATTGAGAAAAACAAGTACCTCCAAACTAAACTGGAAAGAGTAAAAAATGATCTTGAAAAGTTCCTAAAGTGGACCTGGTCCTCAGAAGCTATCACTGCCATGTACACTAATAATGGTGGAAACAGGCAGGGAATAGGGTTCCAAAGGGAGAAAACCCCTTACAACCCACATAGCAAATATGTGACTGTACCCGAAAACTGGTTGTGTACCCACTGTGAGAACAATGGACATTTCATGGAAAATTATCAAGCCAGGGTCTAGTTCACTCAGAAAAACAGAATGGTTGCTGAAAATGTAACTACAAAAAAGGGACCAAGTTTCACTCACAAAAAATGCATATTACCTGCATGGACTAAGAGAGCTCTTATTCATCCTCTTGCCTAATACAAGGGACCCAAACTTGCTTGGGTTCCTAAAACTAACTCTTGATCTTCTTGTGTAGGGAACAGTGAAAGAAAGCTGTCAACAATAGTTCATGGATGGTGGGTGTTCAAAGCACATGACTGGGAACACCATGGACTTTCTTTCACTAAAAGCCCTGCAAGGAGGGAGTGTATCCTTTGGCAATGGGAAAAAGGGGTACATTCTTGGAGTTGGAAAAGTCGGGAAATCACTCACTCATTCTATTGAAAATGTATACTATGTCAATGGTCTTAAGTATAGTCTCTTGAGTGTCTCTCAGATCTGTAATAAAGGAAACAAGGTGGAATTCTTGTCCAAGATATGTACAGTTACTAATCTGGTAACTAGTGTCCAAGAGATTCAAGAACATATATGTTGCTGATTTCGAGTCCTTACAAAGTGGTGATCTGAGTTGTCTGAAAGCTGTTGATGATGATGCTGAACTCTGGCACAGAGTATTGGGGCACGCAAGCTTTTCTCTTTTGAACAAACTAATTCAGAAGGACCTGGTCCATGGTCTGCCCATGTCAAAGTTCAAGGTACAAAAAGTTTGTGATACTTGTGCTAGAGGAAAACATATGAAGTCCTCTTTTAAGTCTAAAAAGGATGTGAGCACCTCAAAGCTACTCGAGCTTCTGCATATGGACCTATGTGGCCCTATGAGAGTGCAAAGTAGGGGAGGAAAAAGATACATTTTTATGATAGTGGATGACTACTCCAGATTCACATGGTCTCTGTTTCATAGAACTAAAGATGAAAACTTTGAGGTGTTTGTGGCCTTTGTGTAGAAAATCCTGGTGAAGATGGAATCTAGAGTCGCATGCATTAGATCAGATCATGGAACAGAATTTGGCAATGCGAAATTTGATGAGTTCTGCAATGAAAATGGCATCACTCACAACTTTTGAGCTCCCAAGAACCCCCCAGCAAAATGGAGTAGTGGAAAGGAAGAACAGAACTCTTGAAGAAATGTCAAGAACAATGCTAATCGAGAGTGGAATTGCAAAGAACTTCTGGGCTGAAGCGGTCAACACTGCCTGCTACTTGGTAAACAGGTGCATGATCAGATCACTCCTGAACAAAACCCCATATGAGTTGCTAAATGGAAGGAAACCCGAGCTAACTCATCTAAGAACATTTGGGGTGCAAGTGTTATGTTCTAAATAATGGAAAGGATCAGCTTGGTAAATTTGATGCCAAAAGTAATGAAGGAATATTTCTGGGCTACTCTTCTCAAAGCAAAGCGTACAAGATATACAATAAGCGGACTCAATGTGTTGAGGAAAGTGTTCATGTTAGTTTTGATGAGCCATATCCATCCTGTGAGAAGAGTGCTGAAGAGGATAAAGATGGAGAACCCTTACCAGTCCCTGGTGAAGTCATTGACATGACAAATGGAAAGGCAGATATGATGTGCCAAGTAAAAGAGCTGAGTGAAGACAATACTGCCTCTTCTTCAATGGAACCAGGTACTTCAATTACAACCACTGAAGCTGAAGAAAGAATGGTTGATGCAGTTCAGGGTACTCCACTAGCACCTGAGAGAAGAACACAAGAAAACCAGCACCCACATCCTCTACAAATGAACCTCAGATATCTAACTGGAAACACAAAAGCTCTCATCCTCTTGACAATATAGTTACCCCTCTAGATTCCGGAGTACAAACTAGGTCAAAAGCTAGAAATTCACTTGTCTTCTTAGCCTTTCTCTCCAAAATAGAACCCAAGAATATCAACGAAGCCCTGAAAGATGCAGATTGGATTACAGCCAAGCAAGATGAGCTACATCAGTTTGAAAGGAACAATATCTGGCACCTGGTACCTAGACTCTCAGATCGAACCATTATAGGAACCAGGTGGATATTCAGGAACAAGATTGAGGAACATGGAAACACACTAAGGAACAAGGCCAGGATAGTGGTTCAAGGCTACAATCAGGAGGAAGGGATTGATTATGATGAAACGTTTGCTCCGGTCGCTCGCATGGAAGCTATTAGAATTCTAATCGATTTTGCATCTCATATGAAATTCACCCTATTCCAAATGGATGTCAAAAGTGCATTTCTGAATGGATTTCTTAAGGAAGAAGTCTATGTGAAGCAACCTCCAGGGTTTGAATGTCATGAACACCCTGAAATTTTGTGTTTCAACTGGACAAAGCATTGTATGGGTTGAAGCATGCTCCTCGAGCTTGGTATGAAAGACTGTCAAAGTTCCTCTTAGAAAATGGTTTTAAAAAAGGGAAAATTGACAACACCTTGTTCCTAAAGAAACGGGGAAGGAACCTGCTCATTGTTCAAGTTTATGTTGTGATATCATTTTTAGGGCAATAGCTGATTCTCTGTGTGAAGAATTTGCAAAACTCATGGGAAGTGAGTTTGAAATGAGCATGATGGGGGAACTGAACTTCTTCTTGGGCCTTCAAGTAAAACAGTCCTCAAAGGGTATATTTATTTGTCAGCAAAAATACACCAGGGAGCTCTTGAAGAGGTTTGACATAGAAACATCAAAGGTGATAGACACTCCCATTGCTACGGCCATTCGACTGGACATGGATGAAACTGGATCCCTTGTGAATCAAACCATGTATAGAGGCATTATTGGGTCTCTTCTCTATCTCACTGCCAGCAGACCTGATATTGTCTTCAGTGTGGGGCTATGTGCAAGGTTTCAATCAAATCCCAAGGAATCTCATTTGAAGGTTGCCAAAAGAATTCTGAGATAGCTTAAAGGAACACAGGATCTGGTCTTTTATTATCCCTCAGGTGACAGTTTTAATCTCATTGGATATGCTGATGCAGACTATGCAGGTTATCTTGTGGATAGGAAAAGCATTTCTGGAATGGATCACTTCCTAGGTTCATGTCTCATCTCTTGGGGCACAAGGAAGCAAAACTCAGTGGCTCTTTCAACAGCTGAAGCAGAATATGTAGCTGCAGCATCCTGTTGTGCTCAACTTCTATGGATTAAGCAACAACTGGAGGATTTTAGGGTACGTACTGAGAGTGTGCCCCTTCTATGTGATAATACCAGTGCACTCAACATGGCCAAGAATCCAGTTCAACACAAAAGGACCAAGTATATTGATATGAGGCATCACTTTCTGAGGGACAATATGGATAAAGGGTTGATCTGTATGAAGTTCTGTAGCACAAAAGACAAAATTGCATATATCTTTACCAAAGCATTAAGTAGGGAAAATTTTGAAATAAATAGGGTGAAGTTGGGGCTTTTAAAGCCCAATTGAGAACCTGATTCCTCATCATTTGCCTATGAAAATCACCTTCAAGTAAAACTAGCTAAATTGTTTTCTGGCCAAGTCTAACTCACTTTAATACCATTGCAGGTAAACACGCATGATGAGTATAGAAGCTGTAGATGCAATGCATGGGCGATAAAAGAGGATTGATACTTTCAAATAACAGGTCAAGAACCTAGTTCTTGTACCAAAGGTTAGTAGTTTTGTGCATTCGTTAATACACGTCTTAAAAAGGTACAAAACTCAAATGCCATGTCATCCACCTTTTCACACCCTAGTGTCACGTCTCTTCACTCAAATCATTCCATATCCCTCTAAAATGTTGCACTTCTCCACGCACAACCGCCATTTCAGAACTGGTCCTTATCTCTCTCTTCAAAGTTATCCATTCTTAATAAAACCCTCCTCCTTTCTCCACAAACCATAAGTCTTCCATTAGAACTTCCCAAAGTACCTTCACTCCATCTTTTCAATGGCTGATACAAGCTCTAACATCCCTGCCTCAGTCATCCCTGGTACTAAAGAACCTATGGAGTCCTCCGTCCCCTTTGAGTCTTCTATAACCACTCTTACTCTCCTCGCTGAAATCACACCTCACCTAGATTCCCCGTCTCTCCCCATTTCAGAAACCCCTCAAATTATTGATCCATCCTCTCTAACTTCTGAGGTTCCCTCTAATCAAAGAACAAATGGAGAATAAGGTCAAAGCCCTGAGGTCATAGAGGGTTCCGCCATTGTTGCTATAGATACTATGGTGGCAGTGGTGCCGATTGAGGAACAAAATATTGTAACCATCTTTGTGGTATCTGCTGACGGTGTCTTGCATGAGATAATTTCTCAGAGAAACGAGGTACAGGGTATGGGGGAAGAAGGAGCCATAGTGACTGTTGAGGGTGCTGCACTAGCAGAAACTACTGGGCCCTCATATGAGAAACTTGACCCCTCTCCGGAGGACCCAGGTCAGGGTTCTCATTCCCAGGACAGTTCTGCTCCTGCATTTGCTATTGCGCCTTTGGACATTCAAGCTCCTGAGATAAGGTCCAGCAATTAGGAGGATTTAGACAACCTGGCTCTTGATGCGTTCATAGTCAAGCGAAGGGTGGTGTCCACTCCTGAGTCTTCCACCAAGCGACCTACTACCAGGTTTTAAGCTAAGGTGGCCTACGACTTTGCCCTTCAAAAGAGCAAAAAAAGTACTAACAAGCAAAGAAGGAGGTTGGTGAAAGATAATGTGCCCGTATGGTTTAAAGTTGTCCCTATGGTGGAAGTGGAAGAGGAAACACCAGAGGAACCTGGTTCCTTGGTGAGAGTGTCCTAGAAGAAGAAGTAGCCTGCTTCAGTAGAGAGAGTTTCAACCACCAGTTCCAAGTTGAAAGATGTTGTGAGTGAGCCTTCAATGTCTGATGAGGATGTGTTAGTCAAGTATAAGGGAAAAGAGAAATCAAGTGGTGGGAAGTCTGGTAAACGAAAGTTTGAAACTGATAAGGAACCTAGTTCTATGAAAAAGCTGAGGAGTGAAAGCAGTTCTGCTTTAGAACGCCTAAGGCACCAAAAGGTTCTGCTGGGTCGTACGTTTGACCCAGCAATCTCTGATATGGCTGGTATGCGACAAATTCTTAAGATGGTTGAGTTTCAACGATGTGCGCATCTATTCCAAATGGATGTACCTAAGGTGTTTGAGGATGAGGTTCAAAGCTTCTTTCCTAGCCTTTTTCCCGTTGAGACCGACCATATTTGTGCTTTGGTGAATGGAGTAGATATTGTGTTCGATGTAGGTTTTCTTGGGGATATTCTTAAAGTCCCTACAGTTGGTGTGCCTAGTGTGAAGGATGCGTGTCAGTATAATTTCCGGAATGTTGTGGTAAAGGACAATGCAAACCAAAATGGGAGCCAGATCCACAAGAAGGCATTACTCCCTGTTTATCAACTGCTCTTCGAATTGGTAAACAAAGTTCTATTGCCTCGTGCTGAGAGGAGGTCGATGACCTCTAAGTCTGACCTGTTTTTGATGGAACAACTGGATAGCTTTATCCTTGTCAGCCTGCCTGCTATTATGATCTAACACATGCAAAAAGTATCAACCTTCAAGGATGGTAATCATGGTCTTCCATACGGGTTTCTGCTTACGCAAGTGTTTAAGTTCTTCAAGGTGTCGCTGGGGCAAGGCAAGGTAGGAACCAAGAAGCAGACTTTCTTACAAACAACGTTAGCAGAATGTGAGTGCATAGAAAAGAATGGGGGGAGGGATAGGCAGTACATCAACCGTCTCACAGCTCATTAATGCTCAAAATTGTGCAACTGAGGAGATTCGTCAATTGAAGGCTAGGAATGCTATCCTGGAAAGTTAGCAAGCCCAAGGGGTTCTGGCGTCAAATGATGAAGTGACTCGTTTGACAAAAGAGAATACTGATCTCAGGGCGCAAGTGGAGAACCTGAAAGCAGAACTGCTCAATGAGCAAAAGTCGGCCAATGCCCGAATAGACCTAGTTCTCCAAACTCTTGCTGCAGCCTCCAAGCCCTCTACTCCTACTACCCCCTAATTACCACTTCAGTGACCAGTTTCTGGAATGTTCTTTTAAGTTTTTTTTTGGCAGATATTTTGTTTCTTTTTTTGATGTGGTTGGGATGTAACAGTACTGCTCCCGTCATTAACAGTCCAATTTTGTCTTTCCTTTTTAAGCAAAGGCATATATTTTTACACTACTAGAAAAAAATGGATTTCCCACTGCGAAATCAGTGAAAAACTGGTGGGAAAATTGAGTTTTCACACCACATTCCCACTGAAACGAGTCACCAGGAAAATGCTTGGTGGGAAATATCTTTCCAGAGAAGCGGTGGGAAGTTTTCCACGGTTTTCCCAGAGAAACTTTAATAGGAAAAATAATGAAATTTCCCACCAACAATCAGTGGGAAATAGTATTAGTAATTTTTATTAAGTTTAATACATTAGCCAGGGAAGTGATGGGAAAAATGCACGGGAAGCTGGAAATAAAGTATGAACTTTCCCAGTGATGGAAAATATGCAAGTTCTGAAAAATAATGTATGAACATTCCCACCGATATCAGTGTGAAATGTGTTAATTCTGAAAATAAAAGTATAAACTTTCCCACCGATATCAGTGAGATAAATGCAAATTCTAAAAAAAAATATGAACTTTCCCACCGATATCAGTGGGAAATATGCAAGTTCTACAACTATAGTGACGAACCTTCCCACAGAATCAGTGGCAATTCCGTGGGAAATCTAGAAATTATTTTTGTGCACAATGTTGCTTTTTATACTGCATCACTTGCCAAACAAAAAATACAACCACCTACAACCTAAATACAATTAAACATTCACACACAAAAATCAGCATCTTCCGATCCATTTCTTTAATTAACAACCAACCAAAACTAAACATACTAGAAACCAATAATGCAACTAAACATTCAAATAAGAAATTCAACATTCAATCTTATCTAATTGATACATAATATCCAACATCATAGTCCCACCCAAAATCATATTAATAAAAGAAACTACTCCTTAGTCTTGTTAGAGTGTGATGGAGAACATGGTAGAGGAAATGCACCAGCTGCTAAGAGGTAGTTTAGCTGGGCCTTGAGGTTTTCAACGTCACCCGTGACACGTGTAAATGCAGCATCCTTTCGCCTCATTTCTTCCTCCCTCCGCCTATCTTCTTCCTCCCTTCGCTTTGCCTCCTCTTCCCGCGCAACCCTTTCCTGTGCATACAACTCAGTGATCTCTGCTATTCTTCTATACAATAGCTCAAACTCATCCTAATTAATTGAGGACCTTGAAGAAGAAGAGCCACCGGATCCAAAAGATCGACGACTAGAACTAAACTCTGATCCAAGGCCGTAAACTCTTCCCTTATGTACGCCACCATCCGCCTTAATCCACAAGTCCATATAATTCTCCTGGGATGGTTGGATTGGCTTTCCTTGATCATCATTTGGTTGGCTTTGAATGAACTCCTCCAAGGATTGTTTGAAAGTATTCTGCAAAAAAGTTACCAACTATTATATGAATAAATTTAATTAATGAAAAGTATTAAAAAGTAACTTGAAATCTTACATAGGTTGTCTCGGCTCGTGGCTCAATCCAAGTTGTCTTTGTTCCATCCTTTAGCTTCTTCATATGTGTATGCTCAAATACCTCATCTTGAGTAGCTGGTCTTCTTAAAGACTTTTCCTGTTAAATAAAACATGGAAAAAGCAAAATTAAAGTGCTATGCCCATGAAATGGTTCTCTATTCTTGAAAATTCAAGGAAGCAATGGATAAGAGAATACAAGTAATGGATAGAACTTATAGAGTGCTCGACAAGAACTGTGAAACAGAAAGACTAATCTGGATTTAAATTGCTACAGGAACTAAATCACATAAAGCATCACATACTCTTTTCCAAAAAGGTACTCCCTCCGTTCATATTATATGAGTTAGTTTGACGCGGCACGGAGTTTAAGAAAAAAGAAGAAGACTTTTGAAATTTGTGGTCTTAAAAGCTTAAGGGGTAAAAAGTTTGTGGGGCCATGACATTTGTGTGGCTATAAAAGCTTCTCATTAAGGATAAATGAGTAAAATGAAAGAGTTTAAAGTTGAATTATTTTCAAATTTAGAAATATGTCATTTATTTTGGAACAGACTAAAAAGGAAAGTACCCATTTAATGTGAAACGTAGGGAGTAATAAGTAACAGGGAAAAACTTAAGTTAACAAGTAACCATATTTGGCATTACATAAAGTATCATAGCCAAAAGCGAAAGGCTATTCATGTCTCAAAACTGCCTTCTGCAGCAAGAATATCAGTAAGAAATCCATGAAACTTGCCCTTTTTGCACAATTTCATTAAAAAAGCCATTGTGTACTGCATTTTATGCTAGCTCATAAGGCAGACCAAAAAAAGAGAAAAAATCGACTGTAGACCAGGATATTTCAAGAAATAGTTAAGCAAGGGCTTGTTCAGGCTGTATAATTCAAGATTTGAAAGGAAAAAGCTTAAATCCACGTGTAGATGGATATTGAGAAGGACATCCGAACTTCAAAGATGAATAGAAAAAATAATTGTGTACACGAAGCAGAAAAAGGATAAGGAGGTAGAAGAGATGCACTTGTAAGAATCTTAAGGAACACAATTTGTCAATCATATAAATCTTAACAGCTATTACTAAAAGAGCCAAAGGCTTTTCATTAACTAACTGGTTGTAGTGCTTCCAACTAGATCTTAACTGCTATTCCTCAAACGTTGTGTCAATATAAATTGTAGCTCTGCAGCGAATGGGTTCAGCAGCCATGAATGGGTTCAGCAAACATGAATTTAACATAAGTACATTAAACTATCTTTTAAGTGCACTGTTTTTCAGTTCACTTCCAAATATCACTGGCGTAAACAGACATTATGATCATATATGCTGATTGAAAAGCCGTCCTGACTAACATCAACCTCCATCCAGATATGTTTGAAAATGGAAACCATTTTCGACCAATTATTATATTAGTAACATTTATCATCAGAAACAATCTTCTGTGAAGAATGAGATAACATACAAAGATAACTAATTAAAGTCCATAAGAAGAAATAAAAGGAGAACTTTGAAACATTTATAGTATATCAAATTGTCACTACTACTTCTCGGAACCTAGTTCTATTTTCAAAGCAATGACATTCATGGAGAAATTCTTGTTCTATTCTCAGTAGCAGCCTTGTTGCTTCAAGAAACATAAATTCCGCATTAAGGTATGAACATAAATTCTTTTTTTAAACCATTACCTCATGAAGAATTGTACATATATTAGATATATATATATATATATAAGAACAATTCATCCACAAGAAAATTGTGTTAAAGAGCCATTTTCTTGTAGAATATCTAATGATGGCTCATATGTGTACATTGGCAAGATTCAGGAAAAGCAGAAGCAAAAAAGAACTTATAGTAATTACCTTATAAGTAACTTAATTGTATAAACACAGGACTAGAATATTGCAGACCAGCGGATCTGGTGGTCGACAATCGTTCGGACTTGGTAAAGGTTGTCGCAGCACCTGTAGTAGGACAGAGGACTTATCGCGATGCCCGCGGACCAATTTACGATGTCTCCGTCGCTGACGTTCGTCAAGCAGGCCACGTGGATTGGCCAGGGTCTTCTTCGGCTAATGAGACCTCGATCCCGAAGCCTTCGAAGTATCTTTTTGATAGGCGGGTTGCCTTTGCCAATTCACTTTCTTAAATTCCTCAGAGGCCCAATACTCAGTTAGTTTAGTCCATATATCCTCAGTAATCCAACTTGGAATCTCTTTCTTATTTCGAGCTTCTCGAAGCATATCAGTCAACCTATCAGCACATTTCTTAAAAAAGATGCCTCGTACCTATACCTCACATTCAACTGGCCAAGCACACTTCATCTACAAATAATTAATTTGTTAGATTGGTTAAATATGAGTTGAAAAATGAAATAATTTATTTTACCCTAAATTCATCAAACATCCTATCCCTAATATTCCATGGAACATCTGACCAGAACCTCCAAGGTCCATGATAAAATGAACACATTGATTCAACCACAACTTTTGTAGCTTGAGTACAAGGATGAAACCTGCATTAAATTAAACATGTTAGAAACCAGATTTATAATTAATTAGAAAATAAACAAATAATACTTACCCAGCTTTATGGGGAATGATAATCAACTTCCCGAGATCATCTAACCTTCCAACATTTTGAGGATCCTGAGCATGTATAGGAGGCTGTGTAACTAAATCACTATCAATGCATGGGGACTTCGGAGGGATATCAACACCAATATTTGGAGGATCCTGAGCATGTATAGATTCAAATGAATGCATGAAAGGATGCTTTGGAGGCCGACTAGAAGATGTGGGCATTCTAGGGGTAGAATAAGAGGCTATGCCAGGGGAATATAATGAAGGAATAACGGGAGACGATGACGATTGAATGCCATGTGATGGAATGACTGGAGTAGATGATGGGGGTATGGCAGGTCTAGGCATAGGCATAGATGGGCAAGCAGGTCTAGATGAAAACATCCCATTTATGTCTTGGGAAGACATGTAATAATAGTAAGGGGTAGAGGACGGAGCAGTATATCCTAGGTGTGATATAGAGTTATAAGGGAGTTGGAACTGAAGACGGGCATGTAGGTGGAGGCACATGTGGACCAGATTGTGCCGATGGTGGAGAGGTAGGGAGACGACCTAAGTTACGTGAAAGTTGTTTATTCTTCTTTGATTTACCTCCAGCAGCCATCTAAATAATACAAGCATAAGAAATAAATAGCATGTTAATTCTCTTAGCAACAAATTTAAAAGCATAATTACTACATAAGTTAGAAAAAACAAACATGTCAATTATCATCATCGCTTGTTTCATTTTCATCCATTCCATCGTCATCGCTTGCTATATTTTCATCATCAGTTTCATCCTCCTCACTTGTTTCATTTTCATCAAAAAATTCTTTCTCCTCAATGAATTCATTTTCATCACCTGAATCTTCCTCCGCATTGGCCATAGATGTCCCAATTCCATAATTTGTTCAACTAACAAGTCAACTTCTTCGTATATGCCTTCACTATGCAGCTCATATTCTAATTCATTATCCACAATTTGTTGAACACTTGATATATCATTTTGGTATTCTACAACTAGTGAATCCTCAACTTCCACTCTTCCAACTGGCTTAGTTTTAATAGCTACCCACCATTCATTCTTATTTTTACATGTCAACGGATAAGGAGCGTAATACACTTGCTTCATATTTTGTGCTATAACAAATGGATCATAGCTTTCATACTCCTTTGCATGCTTAACTTCTACTATTTTGTATTTTGGGTGTACCTTTTTACCTCTATTTGGTATGGGATCAAACCACTTGCATCGAAAAAGTACCAACCTTTTCTTTGGCCAACCAACATACTTTATTTCTAAAATCTCCTGGAGCACACCATAATAGTCAATATCCCCACCTTGGTCACCATCACCACCTTTCACTCATACCCCACTATTAATGGTTTTCTTATTCTTAGACCATTCTTCTGTATGAAACTTGTATCCATTGACAAAATACGTAGACATGGTTTTGACTTGTGGGGTAGGTCCCCAAGCTATATCATGTAAAAAAGGATCACATATACCATTTTTTGGATTATGAACCTATATAGAGTTGAAGAAAATCGAGAAGTTAGAAAATCATATAGTGTGTAAATAATAAATTTTTTATTACATATTAATTAACACTTACATAGTCTCTAAACCACTCTGAAAATCTGGGATAAACATTATCATGGCCGAACTGACTCACAAAGTAACTATCAGACATTTTACAATGTTTATTAGTTAAAAGAAGAATAGATTATGCACATAGGTCAATAGTATAATTCCAAACTTACTTGCAAAATTGTTGAACTTCGGGGCAATTCAGTAATACATGTGTTGTAGCCGATTTTTTTACCTTATTAGTCCAACTTCTTTTATGACTTTTTCTCGAACCTCTACCCAATTGATTGAATATGGATATTGAAGGTTCCAAAGGATCATTATCGCCTTCATCATGCCAATTCGGTCTATTTCTCAAACATGAAACATGATTCTCAAAATAATACGAACAAAAATGAGAGGTTTCTCTAACTAGATACGCTTCACATATTGATCCCTCAATCTTGGACTTTTGTTTCACGGTCCATTTACATTTGCCAATAATCCTGCATAGCACACTTTTAGATAGGAATTCTTTTTACCAAAATACATAAAGAGAAAATAGTTAATGGTCATTACCTCTCGAAGGGATACATCCATCTACATTGAACTAGTCCTCCAAGTCGTGCCTCTTGTGCAAGGTGAATTGGGAGATGTTCCATTACATTGAAGAAACCACATGGAAAAATTTTCCCTAGTTTATTTATGATTAAAGGAATATTACTTTCCATGAAAATTAGGTTTTCATCCCTTAATGTGTTAGAACACAAGTCCTTAAAAAACAAGCTTATCTCTGTGATGGGTTTCCATATTCTCTCAGGCAATGAGCTAAATGCAATAGGAATTAATGATTCCAATAAAATGTGACAATCGTGGCTTTTCATATACATCAACTTTCCTTCTTTCATGTCAACATGCCTGGATAAGTTTGATGCATACCCATCGGGAATCTTCAAATTCCTAACTCAGTCAAAGATCTTTCATTTATCATCCAAAGTGTATGTATAACTAGCCTTAGGCTTCACCATCCTGTTATTTACTTCTTTTAGTTCTAGTTCTCTTCACCTGCAGTATTCCTGTAAATCCATCCTGGCTTTCAAGTTATCTTTTGTCTTGTTCTTGTCATCCATAACAGTATTAAACAGGTTATCAAAAAAATTCTTTTCAATATGCATGACATCCAAATTATGTCGAAGAAGATTATGCTTCCAATAAGGTAACTCCCATAATATGCTTTGTTTAGTCCAATTATACTAAATGCCATAACCAGGTATTCTAGCAGATGGAGACTCCGTTACCTTAGGTAGATCTTTAACCCTATCCCAAATTTCCTCACCTGACAAGGTTGGTGGTGGCTCATCATAATCTGTTTGATTCTTCATAAATGCACTAGTATTTCTCCTGAACTCATGATCCATTGGCAAAAACTGCCGGTGACAGTCAAACCATGTGTTTTTACCTCCATGCCTCAAAGTGAATGCTTTTGTATCTTTCATACAGTAGGGGCAAGATAACTTTCTCGTAGTCGACCATCCAGACAACATTTCATACACAGAAAAATCATTAATAGTCCATATCAAAGTAGCACACAATCTAAAGTTTTGCTTAGTTGATATGTCGTATGTTTCAACACCTTCATGCCACAATAATTTTAGATCATCAGTCAACGGCTGCAAATATACATCAATTAAACCTTTTGGATTACTTGGACCCGGAACTATGCAAGTTAGGAACAAATATGGACTTGTCATACACATTTCAGGTAAAGATTATATGGCATAACAAAGACAGGCCAACATGAATATGGTGCAGCAGAGACAGAAAATGGAGTGAATCCATCTGCACAGAAACCCAACTTAATGTTTCTTGATTCATTAGCGAAGTCTGGAAACATCCTATCAAAATGCTTCCACGCTTCTCCATCTGAAGGATGATACAAAATACCAGACAACCTTCTATTTTCATGGGGCCATCTCATATGAGGAACAGAACTCATTAATGCATACATCCTCTTTAGTCTAGGTATAATTGGTAAGTAATGTATCTTCTTAATTGCAACTTTCTTACCTTTGGCATTTGTGACTTCCTTAAAATGATACAGTCCACAAAATTTGCACGCTTCTAGAGCCGCATCATCTATATAATATAACTGCCACGACCCATTTCCTTAATAGATCGTGATGGCACCCAACACCATTGTCAGGCAAGCCAACGCGGAAATATAATTAATTTCTCATTTTACTTTCACCAAAAATAAGTGCAGCAATTCCTTATGTTAAAGTTAAAACCAGAAATTAATAGTAATGTGCCAAAAGTAATCATACAACCCCAAAATGAAAGTCTGCTAATGTGTGTGCCAAGACCTGGTGTCACAAGTAGTAGGCAACTAGCAGAATGTACAAAAGAATAAAACTATCCTACTGTCCGAAATAGAATATATATCAAAAGTAAAGAAAGACTCTATCAGGCTGCTAGACGGCACAGGAAGGGGCAGCTCACCGTGGAAGTCTCGGACTATGAATCAGGGGCGCGCACCAGACTGATAGCCAGATGTACCTGCCTTAGATCCTATACAATTAAGTACAAAAGTGTAGTATGAGTACATAAAAAATATGTACCTCATAAGTATCCAGCCTAATCTCGAAGAAGTAGAGACGAGAGGTCGACTTGATACTTACTAAGGCCAAATAATATAATAAAGTGTTATTCTAAGCATGGGAGTCAGAAATAATCAACAGTTTGTAGCAAGAGGTAATAAGTCATGTTCTTAACAATTTTACAGTTAGCCATTTACATTTCAAATATTTAGCAGAACAAGTCATGGATAAGATTTCACGTAGATATCATGCGCACATTATGCCAAGGTCGACAGCCCGATCTAACAGAAAATAAACTGTGTACTGCCAGAGGGTCGAATGGAGCGAGCCATAGATGCATTTATTTCTACCTAGGCGATCGGCCCAATCCACAAATATCAATTAATACCAAGAAAAACACATGAAGGCACATTTATTTTCAAAAAAATTCATACAAGTGTCCAACAAGTGTATACATTTGCTTATATTCCTTTCCAAGTTTCTAGCATATCCTAAGTGATCACATTAGCAAGAAAATATAGAGACATTCACAAATATAGCATGATACGAGCCCTAGACTACCCGGACAATTAACATAATAGTAGCTACGCACGGACTCTCGTCACCTAGTGCGTACGTAGTCCCCGTATTTAGTAGCAAATTATTCAATTATTACACTCTTGGAGACCTACCTCGCTCCAAAGTGTATTTTCAATACCAAGAACGAGCCCAAACACTCAATTTGGAGCCGAACGATCCAAAACTAGTTAAATAAGGTAGGAACTAGTCAATATAAGCTCACAAGATCATATTCTAGCTATTTAAGCAATTTTCCAACCTTAAACACAGTTTCCTAAAATTCGACCCTAGGCCCACATGCCTGGATTCCAAAAATTTTCGAAGGAAGTTGTTCTCTATAACCTAAGGATCAATAATATATGATTTCTAATTCATTTCATAACAAATTTCGTGGTTAAATCTAAATTTTATCAAAACCCTAGGTCTTGCCCTAATCCCATAGTTTTCACAAATATTTGTGCATTAATCTACCCAAAACCCAAGTATTAAACTCACATTAAGTAGAATTAACTTACCTCACAATGCTATGTTGAAATCCCCTCTTTGAAAGCTCCCAAATCGCCCAAGTGTGGAGATAAAATGAAATAAATGGCCTAAGTCTTGTTTTTAAAAGTTGTGCTCAGGTCTCTGATGTCGCATTTGCGACATCAGGTTCGCAAATGCGAACTCACCATTGCCACAAAATCTTCGCAATTGCAAACTGCCTCCCTTCCTACTTTCATCGCAAAATGCGATCCTGGGGTCGCAAATGCGGACCCTGTAGGGTTCGCAATTGCGGTGAAATTGTCGAAAATGCGACGCTGCCCACTTGCTGCCTTTATTGCAATTGCGGTGGTTTCCTCGCAAATGCGAGGTCGCAATTGCAAACAAATTCCTCGCATTTGCGAGACCTGCAATTTCTCACAGAAACACCAGAAAACTGGGGTGCTTTTCACCCCCAAACCCATGCCCAAAACTCACCCGAGCCCTCGGGGATCCACTCCGAACTCCCACACCAGTCCAACAACATTGTACAAACTAGCTCGAGCGATCAAATCGCCTTTTAAACCCTAAAAATATTGACCAAAGTCAAACTTAGGCTTTAAAGAAAATCTTAAGGAATCAAATGAGCATATTTCAACCCAATTCCTTCCAAATCCCGAACCAATTCTTCCCGCAGGTCGTAAGTTAGTTAAAGCAAGAGTTGGAAATTTTATTTAGGGGAACGGTATTCTAAAAAGCAAAACGACCAGTCAGGTCGTTACAATAACATACAACCATTTTCACAACAATCAATTTTTGTTGAGGAAAGTCCTAACTTGGAAACTAATTTCTTTGCTTTATAGTAATCATTGGGTAAGTTAATGCTAGGATTAATTTCACACATGAGCCAAATTATAGCATTCATGCCCGCTTGAGAAATATTTCAATATGATTTAATAGTTAGTAATCTAACTGCAACAGATAACTCAGAGTGCATTGAGTCTTTATAGAGTGGACGACTAGCCGATTCTAATGATTCATAGAAGCGCTTTGCCTCATCATTGGGAGGCTCAACAACATTTTGTTGGGATTGAAACCCTGAGTAAAAACCAAAAGCATCTGACACCATTTCATGTAATTGAGAATTCTCAACATTATTCTCCATTTGTGTACTTCTCTCACCACTAACTAGATTTTGAAAATAAAAATCACCAACACTACAATAGTTCTCTCCATGAACGGTCCACACATAATAATTTTCCCTAAACCCCTTGCTATAAAGATGAACTTTAACATTTCCGATTGCAATAACTTTGTACACTTGCATTTCACATAAGGACACCTAATTATTCCTTCGTTACGAAATTCAGGAAGCATTTTTGCATGAGCAATAAATCCTTTAACACCTTCAACAAATTCTTCCTTTAATCCACAACGATTAGGACGATTCCTATCGTACATCCATCTACGATGTTCACGTTCCATCTAGTAAACAAATACACACAAACAAATGAATAGACTTAGAACGATTTATTTGTTTCAAGTTAGTTTGCAATCAATCTTGAATAGTATACCTTAAAGAACTCACTTAGTTTAAAATTAATTATGAATAGTATACCTTAAAGAACTAACTTTTATTCGTCTTTTTATAAGTAAAGAAAAGACTATAGTTCTAGATCAAGTTACTATGAATGAAAAGTACTTTTTCATAAAAATGCTCCTATTAAGTTCTTGGAATCAGTTTAAAAAGTCAAACCAAGATTCTAACAGATTTGCTATCATCCATAAATAAATTTAAACTTGGAGGATAAATATAATATTTACAATAAAGGATTTTTTTATCAAGGTAAAAGCAATATAAATTTATGTAGTTGTTCTGGCAATTTAACAGCTTAACTTGTATTTAACAACTGAAACCAACTTAGAGATTAGCAAATGAAGTTACCTCAAGAATTATAACCTGATTTGAGAAGCTGAAAAATGGCTTCACCGTAGACTCCAGGACTTTGATTTTCAGTAGATCAAATGCACACCATAGGTTCAAACCCTACCACAGACAACAACCTTTATTTAAGTGGAGAAAGATAAAGAGACAGTCCCATTATCAGACATCTAAGCCCGAAAATACGGTAAAAAACAAGAGAATCCTCTGCTGTAATTTCACGAAGGTAAGGGCAAAACAAGCTCTACTTCTATTAGAATCAAGAAGTAATGCAAAATAAACCCCATCGGTAATACCATTACACCAACACATTCCTGTAATCTAACACGTTAACAACGCTCATTTACAAATTCTCATTAGAAAACACTAATGACTTATTTTGGCAGAATAAGGTAAATTCACTGTCCATATCATTCTCATATTGAGACAATGGCATGATACTAGTTGGAAATTGTCAGCAAGAAGTAAAGAGATTCTCCTAAAACTGAGAAGTTTCAATCAAAGATCTGATTTCCTCGTTCCAGTGGAGGGAACTCAAAAAGATCATCAATAATCCATCCACCAACTCAAAGCTAATAACAAAAACTAAAGAAAAATTTCGAAAAACTTTAGTCCGTATTAAAAGAGCAACTGGAAAATAAAATCTAGCTACCAAAACATAAATTACATCAACTGGAAAAGATTACAAACATTTATTACTAGGCATGGAGGAACCCTAGATTTTTAGACATTTAAGGTAAAATCAGAAAAGGGAGAAATATGGGGAGGGAGGGAGCGAGCGAGCAAGAGAGGGAGGAGGGTCTTACCGATTTTGCATGAGCTTAGTGAAAGCTCTGATTTCTGAAAATGGGGGAAAGTCGGTCTGCCAAGAGAATGGAGAGAAAGAAAAGAATGAGATTGAAAAAGAGAAGAAAAAAGGGTATACCTAATGTAATAGAAAATACTTTCCTATTGATCTACTGGAAAATTTGTGGGAATTGTCTTCTATAAATTCAATTTTTTTGGTGAAATAATTTTAAGCTTGCGGGTTTTTGGACCAAATACAACAGTTCGAAATTTTGAGCTTCCCAGTGCATCAATAGGAATATTAAAATTATGTTTTATTTTAGGTTCCCATCGTTTCACTAGGTAGATTTTAATAAATTTATTTTTAATGACATTCCCACTGATTAGGTGGGAAACAAATTACGTACTTTTTTGCGCCAACTAGTTTTCACCTATAGTCTGTGGGAACATTTTTAAGAAAAAGGTAAAAGAAAACTTTTTCATTTCCCACTGAATTTTTTTATATTTCAATGGGAACTGCCACTGATAATATATCTTTGGGATATTTCCCTGGAAATTTGCAATTTTCTAGTAGTATTATCTATATAAAATCTATCCTCTTTTATTCTCTTATTGCCTGAATTTTATGATTATCTTATCTATCATGTTGTGTGCACATATGTGACATGAGTTAGCTCGGCTAGACTTCTTTATGCTGTTTGACTGCTTGTGTCTTTTTAATAATGTCAAAAGGGGGAATATAAGTTGTAGATAAACTGATAAAATTTGAGAAGTATAATTTGAATCAAGGATCCGATTAAGGGGGAAGGCATAAAGTTAGGGGGAATTTGTGAGCTCATGTTACTTTATCTGGTTCTCCTTACTCTAAATACATGTTATCAATGTCTAAGTTTGTCATCATCAAAAATGGGAAAATTGATGGGTCTTCAATGTCTTTGCCTTATATTTTGATGATCTAACAAACTTACTGGCAAGGACCAGATAGGGAACCTAACACACTTGGGCTACATTTCAAGTTAACGGATTCCAGCTAAATGTGAACTGCTATAGCTTCAGGAGATAGAGAACCAAACAAGGACCTGATACCCTTGTAGTTCCCTCAGAGCAGTACGAAGTCAATTGGACACAGATGGAAATGACATGACTGCCTGCACTGTTTCTGCCTGCACTGCACTGTTTCCGGTGGCCACTTATTCTTTGACCAACTAAAGTGCTTACATCATTCAAGTGATGTCATCAAGGTGTATTAACAAGGAGTTTATATCAAAACATCACTTGAAAACTTGAGAATTCATTCAAGTCTTCGGTAGAACAATGAACTTAATTCTCAAGAGCTTGAAGAACAAAGTTAAAATGCTACTACGGACCAGTTCCTAAATTTAGTATTTTGTTGTCCTTAGTTGAGTTGTAACTTTGTGATTGTTCTTATTTTATCTCCTAAATTGCTTTGCTAGAAGCGTTGATTAGGAACCCTCTTGTAAAATCCATAAACTCTCTGAGTTTGTGTTGTGACTAGAGTTAGTTATAAGTTAAAATCTTTGTAACTAGAGAGTCACAAAGTGACTTGTGGTAAGAGTATCACAAGTTAGTTGAGTTAAAGTCTTTGTAATGGAGTCATTACAAAGTGGCTTGTAATAGGTGTTCACAAGTTAGTGAAGTTGAAAGCCTACAAGTGTAGGTCGTGGTTTTTGTCCCCTTGAGTTGGGATTTTTCCACGTAAAAATTCCGTGTCTTATTTACTTACTGATTTATTAGCATTCTCAGTAAAATCTCATAGAGGACCAAGTACTTTACTGTTTGGTGGGCTCATACGAACTAACAAAAATATTAAGAGAGAGACAAGTTTTTTTCTTTTTCTCTAGCTTTAATAAAATTCTTAGTTCTTATTTTTTCCCTTTTATGCGCCACAATGAGACAAATAAATGAAAAAGAAAACGCAAAAAACATAACAACAAGGAGATGTCAGCAATGGAAAGAATAAGGTTAGATTTGGAATTAGGACAACAACAACAACAACAACAACAACGACCCAGTATAATCCCACAAGTGGGGTTTGGGGAGGGTAATATGTACGCAGACCTTACCCCTATCTCGAAGGATAGAGAGGCTGTTTCCAGGAGACCCTCGGCTCAAAAAAGCAACAGAAGACGATATATTAGTACCATAATAATGCATAGATTTGGAATTAGGAAAAGAAGGAAAATTTGATGCATTGTGGGAAAGTAGCAAATTCGGCGTCGTTGGTAAAATATTTACTAACATAAAAAGCAGCTAAATTTAAAATAAAAAAAACTGCTAAGCGTAAGAATCAAACTCAGCCACCTCTAGACGTCGCAAAGCCTTAACTTCCGCCATTGATCCAAAGCAGCTAAATTTAAAATAAAAAAAACTGCTAAGCGTAAGAATCAAACTCAGCCACCTCTAGACGTCGCAAAGCCTTAACTTCCGCCATTGATCCAAAGCAGCCCCGGTTCCTTTCGTTACTAGGCACTGCATATTAAACTTTGCACTTACGATATAACTGCCAGAGCTCACGTTGGGGTTAATGGGTGCTTGAGAACCATAAATTGATACATAGATCCGTCCCTGCCATCTGGTCAAGTTAGTAAAAATTGCTTATTTTGATAAGCGTTTTGAGAAAAATATTTTTGAAGGATTGTACTTGGCAAAATTTATTTGAGAATTGCTTTTTATAATATTTGAGAAATAAACTGCGTTTGGATAATATTTTGAAAAAGTACTTTTGAGTATTACATTAACAAAAGGAATAGTATCAAGTTACTATCCTTGACACTTTCAACTATTCTGCAACTAATATTTTTCCTAGTTAATGGTTCCTTGACGACCTTACAAAGTTACTCCAATATCAATATCTAATTATATGATGATCCAATAGATCATCTAGAGTTTTAATTATTAATTTTGTATTTCGTAATTTCAAATAGCTTCTTTTAGCCTTTTTTGATTTGCGTGCACAGTCGGTGTCTTTTTCTGGAAGGCTTTATATGAAAAATTAATTAAAATGTTAATTCGTATCTTAAAAATTTATTTGAGTTGACTTCGGTCAATATTTTGAACAAACGGACCCGGATCCTTATTTTGATGGTCCTGGTGGGTCCGTATTGTATTTTGGGTCTTGAGCATATGTCCGGAATCAAATTCGGAGGTCCCTAACTCGAGTTTTCTCAATTTGTTGAAAATTTGAAGTTTAAAGGTTTAAAGAACTTATACATTTGACTGAAGTTTGACTTTATTGTTACCGGGTCCGAATTTTGGTTCCGGAGCTTGGTATAGGTCCATTACTATATTTACAACTTGTCCGCAAAATTTATTGCAAAGCGGAGTTGATTTGATGTAGTTTAGACATCCCGTTGTTAAAATAAATGTTCTTAAGTTTCGCTGAAAATTTCATTCATTTTGATGTCTGATTCATATTTCTAGGTGTTATTTTGGTATTTTGATTGCGCGAGCGAGTTCATATAATTTTTTTAGACTTGTGTGCATATTTGGTTTGGAGCCCGAGGACTCGGGTGAGTTTTGGATAGGCTACAGGTGTTTCTGACTTAGAAAGTTCTGGTTTTCTTTAGCTTCTGCTGTCATCTGGTGTCTTCTTCTTTGCGATAGCGTAGGTACTCCCGCAATGGAGAAGAGTAAACTGGGCTGGGGGAGGACTTCCTTAATCGCGAACGCGATAGCTGGGTCATGGAAGTGGAGCAATGGGGGACTTACCCTTCGTGAACGCATGAGGCTTTGAACCTGTGGAGGGGCCATTGTGTTACTCTACGCGAACGCGAACCCAGGCTCATGAACGGGGAGGTGTGAGGGACTAAACCTAAGCGAACACGTAGTGTACCTCGCGATCGCGTAAGCCAAATAGGCAGTGCTTTTCGCGAATGTGTCAGGTTTCTCGCGATCACAATGAGCACGTGATGCCCAGTCATTTAAACATTTCAAAAATGGAATTTCACACATTTTTCACCATCTTTCTATTAGTGGTCGGCCTAGAGGCGATTTTGAAGAAAAAAGTCATCACCAATTCATAGGTTAGTATATTTTAACTCATTTTCTTTCATTTATAACAACACCCATTAATCTAGCCTTAATCTTTGTTCTTCCATGGTAGAAAACTAGGGATTTAGGAAGAATTAGGTTTTTTTGCAAATTCGGGATATAGACCTTAATTTGGAGTCGAATTTCAAAACTAATTACATAGCCGGCTCGGGGGTGAATAGATAAATAGATTTTGGTCCGAATCTCGGGTTTGACCAAGCGGGCTCGGGATTATATTTTTTACCTTTTGGAAAAAGCGTAAAAATTCTAACTTTATGTATTGTAATTGATTCCCTTAGCATTATTTGATATTGTCGAGTCGATTATGGTTAGATACGATTGGTTTGGAGGCAGATTCTAGAGGAAAGGCCCCGATTAAGTTGATTGGAGAGTGGGGTAAGTGTTGTGGTTAATCTTGACTTGAGGGATTATGACTTGTCTGCCTATTTGCTACGTGTTTAAATGTTTCGGTATAACGTATATGTGCGATGACGAGTACTTATGCGTTGTTGTTGGGTTAAAACATGCGGATGGACTTGTTTCCTTGTAATTTATTGCCTACTTTGCTTATGATATCCATGCTTAGATTAGTTTATTTCTTATTGATCGTTCTTTTCACATTTATGAATTAATTGTGATGGTTAAGTATATTTGGAAGTTGAGGTTTGGCATCTTGGATCCATTATTGACGTAAGGTTTATTATTGAATTTTCTATCTCCCAAATTTTATATTCATTATTGTATGGTAAGGGAGAGTATTAAAGTATGAAGGGTGATGTCGTGCTATTCACTACTTCATTTATTGACTAATACATAATGAGGAAGAGAGTAAAAGCACAAAAGGAAATGTCGTGCCGTATTTATCATGCTAAGGTTGAGAGTAAAAGTACGAAGGGTGATGTCGTGTGATTATTATCATTTCATGGTAAGGTTGAGAGTAAAAGCACAATGGGTGATGCTATGCCATTTTATTCATTATGTTTATCCGTTTCAATGGCTGATGATTTATTTGACTGTCTTATGTTGTCATTCCTATTGTAGTTTTAGTATCTTGTTCTCCTTTCGCATGTCCCCTCCCAATCGTACATATTAAATTATTATTTGTTACTATGTTGCACATATATCTACGTTTGTACAAGTTAAATTACGTGAGTGTCCTGTCATAGCCTCGTCACTATCTCGTCGAAGTTAAACTCGGTACTAACAGCTTACATTGGGTCGTTTGTACTCATACTAGACTCTACACTTCTTGTGCAGATTTTGGTATTGGTCCCAGCTGTACGTGAGGCGCATCGACTTGGATTATCACATTTGGAGACTTGAGGTAGATCTGTTGGCGTCTGCAGACTTTGACGTCCCCTTCCTCTTTACTCATTGACTGTTCATTTCATTCGAAACAGTTGGATTTATTTCAGATTCTATTTGTAGAACTTCTAGTAACTCGTGCACTTGTGACTCCAGATCCGGGATTGTACTTAGATATTTTTGGCTATTTTACCTTTTCGCACATGATTCTAGTTTTATAAGTTTTAATTACTTGAATTGTTGAAAATGGCATACAATTTACGTTGGCTTACCTAGCGAGTGAAATGGTAGGCGTCATCACGATGCCGAAGGTGAGAATTCCGGGTCGTGAAAAATTAAAATATAGAGGAAAAAGCCCACAACAAGTTTTTTTTAAAATTTTATTCTTTAAATCCTATATATCTTTTTTTGTTTGAACTTATTCTGAATGAAAGTAATTAAATATTTCTATTTTACAAACTATTCTGAGAAGAAAAAAATGCAAAAGTAACTCTCACAGTTTCTATAAAAATCAAATCAAAGGAGTTAACTCTAAAATATTTTGCCGAGACAGACCCAAAGAATAAAATCAGACGACCTTTTAGTAATGAAGGCGACAGAATAGAATGATGGTTCATGTAATTTTGATACAAAAAATGATGAAACTTGATTAAAATAGAAGTTGATAGCAGTATTAGCAATATAGCTGTAAAAGAATTGGAAGCATGGGAGATAGAAAAAAGAAAACAAAAAAAAAGAAAAAGATTAAATTAATGAGAGATAATTTGTGTCGTTTTCCCAAACTTATATCACGATTCTTTCGTATTCTTTGTCATAATTAATTGTATTGTAATTTTTGCATCATTAAGTCCATGCATTCGGACTGAAGTAATTAATATTGATTTGTGCCAACATTTTTTTTAAAAAAAAAATTAGGACTTAAACCCAACCTAATCTTTTATGACTTTGTCCAAATTTTTTTTATATATCTGCACAGGGACTTATATATGTTGAATCATCTAGAGGTTAATCTGAGTTAGATATAGTGGATATTTAATCATGTCTCAACATTATAATCTAAAAGTTTAGTCTATCTTTGATTAAAAACAATTATATAAATCTCACAACAATTAATCAAATATATCCAAAGTTTTGATCATCTTGCCATAAATTCAATAACATACAAGAAAGAAAAGATGAAGGGACTTTAATAGTAATTAAATGATTTCGGAAAGGGACAAAGTGTTTGGAATCCAAATCAAAATTTTGTTGGCCTGACTAATTAAACTGATTTTTTCTATATAAAACTCCAGAACCTCTTTTACTTTTGCCATACAAATTATTTTCTAAATATGATTCTCTCCTTGATTAATATCTTCTTTTTGTTATTGATCACTCCCCTTAATCTTTCAATAGCAAGAAAATGCATCTTTACCGACAAATATGAGGTACGTGTTATCAACCACTTCCTTCTGATTCCCCACAACTGCAAATTCATTGTGCGTCGAAGGACAATGACCTCGGATACGATAATGTTGCCGTAGATGAAGACTTTAATTAGTCGTTTTGCGAGGCAGAATTCTTTAATACTTTATTTTTTTGTCACTTTTGGTGGGGTTCAAAAGAGAGAAGATTTAATGTGTTTGACGACCCATATTATTGTGTCCGTGATCAAAAAGTTTTTAATTATCTAATGTACTGTAAATGGGAGGTGAGGCCAGATGGTTTTTATTTGGAACAGTACAATGATACAAATAAATCATATTATATGTATCACTATTTGGAATGGTCTTAGTGAATCCGATCCAATGTTTGCCTTCTTGTTTAAGTAAAAATGTAAAATGAGAAGGAAAAAAGACGTGATTTCTTAATGTCTCGTATTTGAGAATAGTGGAATATCATTTTTCTTCCTTATTTGTCCTTATATCTTGTTTTCCAGATAGGATATGATGCTTATCATTTTTCGTTGTATATGTTCCATCAGTTTTATGAATTTGAATCTTATAAGATAGGGTTGTAGATATATATATATACTGCATCCATGTTTATACTTTTTAGCAACTCAAACAACTTAATCACAATATCACTTAACCACGATTAAGTGAGAAACATGTGTATGAATATATATGTCTTGTATTCATCTATTGTTTTATAAACATGAGGTGTCACTAAAATTCTATCATCTTTAATAATTTTCGACACATACATGCATCAATGCATAGCCTGAAACCTCACTGGGTGTAAAAGTGTCTTAACACTAACGCCTCGATACACGAAAGAATTCAGTGTGTCTATGTATAGAAATTTAGTTTTAGCATATTAGACTAGTACTCCCTCCGTCTCAAATTATCTATCGTGAATTTTTAAAAATAGTTATCTCGATTTATTTTTATTATTTTAGAAGTTCAAGATAAAATTAACTATTTTTTCTCATTTTATCCTTTGTAGTAATTTTTCTTGAAGATGGAGATGACACACAAATAGAATACATATTCAATAAAGAAAGATTATATCTTAAAATATAAATAAGAGTTAAATAGTTAAAAAAAAAATTTATAATTAATTGTTTTTTAAGATCCTTGTAAAAAAAAAAATATGTCAGGTAACTTGAGAGAGAAGGAGTAAAAGAGAACAAAGGAAATATTAAAGTCAAGCAGCATAGTATCGTTTTTTTTTTTTTTTATTCTGTATCTTTCTGTTATGCAGACTAGCTACAAGGACTACAACTTCAATTCTGTCGTGTATACTTATTTTTGGTCAAATCCATCACAGTGATTGGGAGGGGGATTTATGCATATATTTTTTTTAATTCTGAATCTTAATCATTAAGTGTGTTTTTTTTATTTCAGAATTACTTAATGGGTCTGAATAGGTATGTATGATTAAGATCTATAATAAAGACTTAATTTTATGAAGATGCTATTATACACATTTATTATTAATTGTCGTCATCGCCTACTATTATCAACTATCACCATGCCACCCACCACCACCATACTCAATCATAGCCGCCACCATTATCGACAACCACTACCCATTATCCCCACTACCCCACCACCATCATTCTCAACTATAACCACAAACTCAATCACCTCAACTACCACAACTAACCACCCCATTACCATCAACAATCATAGATGGCACTACCCACCATTATAAACTACCACCATCTTCCTCAATCATAATCACAACCACCACCACCCACCATTATTAATTATTATCACCCACCACTATCATCCTCAACCATAATCCTATCACTACCCATCACCACTAGCTATTACCTAGAATAACCACCAACTACCATATATATATATATATATATATATATATATATATATATATATATATATATATATATATAAATTATATATAGAATATTAGATTAATTAGTATTTTATTTGAATTTTATGTTTATTAATCTTCAAATAAATTTAAATCTTATACATTCAGATATTAAGAAACAAACAGTCTTAATCATTTAGTATTCAGATCTTGATACACATCATAATATATTTGGATGTGTATTCATATTCGAGTTAATCCTAATGCACATCTTGATATTCAGATGTATATTCAGATTCAGGCATCTTAATCTAAAAAAAAATGAGGCCTAAGGCAGCCATTTCAACTTGTGTATTACACCATTCTATGAGGTAAAATTGGTTTATAACAAATGATCGAATTATAGCATGACATGTGGAACCGTAGGTAAGAATTTATTAGTGAAAAATAGACTCATCACGTGGGTCTATTAAATAGCGACACATATCAGCAAAGTTATGAGAAAAGTGAAGAATGATATGTGAAACACCTCAGGACCGAGCATACTCATACTGTGCCTGTTAGTGTCGGAACTGATCATTATAGAAAAGTGCCGGATCAGGTATGAGAGAATAGCTCATAATTACAAATGAGGAAACAATCAATTAATCCCGGATTACATGGGATTTACCATATTACGCCATCAGTTACAAATCAATTATGTAATATACAATAAATGGAATAAATGATTGTAACTGTCAGAACAAGGCAATTAATTACGAAATTGACTCCATGCACGCGAGTGACTCAATAGGTATGAGATTAACTCAACAGGCACGAGGTTGATTCAACAGGCACTATACTGACTCATCAGTTACAAAATTAACTCATCAGCTACGACTTTAAATCATCAGTTACGAAATTAAATCATCAGTTATGAAATTCCAGCTTCCAAAAGTAACAGATGGATTGAGTAAATTCTCATAATGGACCCATAATTCAAGGAGAATGGATACCTATAAATAGACACACTTTATCATCATTGTAATCATCTATTTTTCTTCTCTACAATTCTATACATTGTAATTCATAGCATCTTACTTCCAAGTTGGCCATAGTTCGGCTCTTCAAGCTCTGTTCAGCTCATCATCCTATCAAGGATCATCCAATAAGAATTATTTCTTCTCTACTTTATTTTTATTATGTTATCTCTCAATAAATTTAATTTTTTCTTTAAACATTCGCCATGGCCGAAATTTTTCAATCAACACAGTTGATGACAACCAAGTTAGAGATGGCTTTACCATGCAAAATGAAAATGAAAGAATAGCCTCGATAATAATAGGTAAGCAACAAACAGAGAATCAACTATTAGTACCAAAGCTGATTATAACGAATCTGTGCGAAATAGTTCCCGAATAGGAGGTTCAAGTACATCTAGTAATTTTAGTTTGCATAATTTAGTTCTAATTTTATAGAAACAGATCAAGGAACAGAACGAGCGTATAGAACACCTCCGATAATTTCCAACTATCGCACGGGAATGATATGTATAACCGTTACAGCACCGGGCTTCAAATAGAGGAAGGCACCGAGATTCAATCGAAAGTCAAAAATAGTTTCAAAGATCAAATGGAGGTGGTTCTTAGGTGATCCGAATTTAAACGCACAAATCTAAAAAATAGTCCCGTGCAAAGAGATACGGGATTTCCTTCACGGGATAAAAAAGAACCGGACCTTCTCGAGCAGGTAAAGCTTTTGCTAAATTGCAAAATTCCATAGGAGAATAATGAAGGTTAGAAAAAGCATGGGTAAAAAATCTACGGAATTGCTTACAAAGATACCGCACCTAAAAATTGGAAAAGAAGAGATAGGCGCAGGATGGATAATTAAAAACCATGATGAAAAAGTTTTATTAATATCCACAGACAAGTAGACAAATACTTTTGAAAATAATCATTGAACCGAAAGAATCAGAAGCCACGTGTAATGACCCGGTCGGTCATTTTAAGAGTGTAGCCCCGTTCCCGTATTTACTACTCATTTTATGATTTACAGTTGTTAGGTAATTTTCGTGGGTAGTTAGTTCAGGTTTAGAGAGGTTTCGGATTGAATTGAGATATTTAATCTCAAGGTTGGAAGCTTAAGTTAAAAAGGTTGACCGGATGTTGATTTGTATGTAAGCGACTCTAGAATGAAGTTTCGATGGTTTCCTTCGCTGTGTTGGGTGATTTGGACTTATGAACATGTCCGGATTGTGATTTGGAGTTTTGTAGTGAAATTAGGCTTGAAATGGTGAAAGTTGGAATATTTGAAAGTTTGACCAAGAGTGGACTTTGTGGTTACGGGGCTCGGATTGAGGTTCCGGAAGTTGGAGTAGGTCTGTGGTATCATTTGTGACTTGTGTGCAAAATTTGAGGTCAATCGGACGTGAATTGGTAGGTTTCGACATCGAATGTAGAAGTTAGAAGTTCAAAAGTTCATTAGACTTGAATCTAATTCGTGGTTTTAGCGTTGTTTGATATGATTTGAGGGCTCGACTATTTTTGTATGATGTTTTGGAAATTAATGGTATGTTTGGTTCTAGTTTCGGGGGCCTTGCGTGAGTTTCGGATGGTTAACGGATCAATATTTGGACTTAGAGAGTTTCTGGAATTTTCTCGAGCACTGATCTGGTTTCCTTATACCCGATCGTGTGAGAAGGTCTGTGATCGCATAGGCTAGTTGGAGCAGCTGTGATATTTTGTTCAATACGATCTCTAATTTTGGCATGCGATCGCGTTTGTTGGGGGAATCAGTGCATCGCAAATGCGTGGGCTAGGCCGCGTACGCGAGGAGGAGGTGAGGCAGTGGGGTTCACGTGCGTTGTTCTATGCGAACGCGTGGGCCATCCGCGATCGCGTAGGCCTGGTAAGCCTGTGCTTCATGTTCATGTGTGTTCTTGTGCATTCGCACAAAGGAGTTTCTAGAGACGATGAAGGTTATGCTTCGCGATCGCGAAGAAGGGATACCTGGGTAGATTTAAACATTTCAAAAACGAGGGTTTGAGTTCATAACACAAATTGGATTCTTGGAGGTCGGTGGGAGGTGATTTTTAAGTGGGTTATTGGGGTAAGTGATTCTTACCTAGTTTTGGTTAATTTTCATGTATATGTCTTTGATTTAAACATTAAATTAGTGATTTGGGGTGGGAAATTGGGGGAAAATGGAGGAAAGTTCTTAGGACGAATTTTGAGGTTTTGATCGAGATTTTAGTATCGGATTTGAGTAATTTTGGTAGGGGTGGAATCGTAGTCGAATGAATGTTTGAATTTTGTAACTTTTACCCGACTTTGAGACGTGTGCCCGGGGACCAATTTTTGAGTTGACTTTTTGACCTTTGATTAAGAGCTTAGTATTTTCTTGTGGAATTGATTCCTTTACTTCATGTTGATTGTATTAAATTTTTGGTGGCTGGATTTGAGGCATTCAGAGGCCGTTTCGTGAGGCCAGGACGTGTTGGAGTAAATATTTGCACTATATGAGGTAAGTAACACTTCTAAACTTGGTCCTAACAGTATGAAATCCCGAATTATGTGTTGTGCGATTGGTGTTGAGGTGACACACATGCTAGGTGATGGGCGTATGGGCATGCACCATAAGAACTGTGACTTGATCGATTCCATGGAACTGTATAGTTGAATTATCTTGTTATTATCCGTATTTTCATTATGTGATAAAGTAATTGAGCTGCCAATCATGCTAGAAATCATGTTTAGGCTATATGCTAGTACTGTTGGGACCCATAGTGGTCGTTCCTTGCTGTTGAGTTTGTTGTTTAATTGCAGTCGTGTACTCAGTCATATGCATCATTCATATCGTATCTCAGTCTCTGCTATTGCACGGTGTCATATCTCGTATCATGGATTAGGGCTGATTAGTATGAGCGTTGTGAGCCCGAGAGACTGGAGAGATTAATGACCGAGCGAGGCCAAGGGCCTTATTGTGAGTGATATCCATGGGATTGGGCTGAACGTGCAACGTGTTTTTATTTGTTTATGCCCGGATCTGTCTTGTTATAGCGCTTGGGCTGAAGAATCCCCTCCGGAGTTTGCACACCCATAGTGATCGCAATTGATTTATATTTAGGGATAAATCTTCCCTGGGCATGGATCTTGCCCGAGTTATTTATATTTGGGGATGAATTTTTCTTGGAATGGATTGGCTTATACAGTACTGAGTGACTGACTGTCAGTTATATATATACTTGGGATGGATTTTCCCTGGGCTAGATTGGCCATATACAATACTGAGTGACTGAGTACTCCGAGAGTGTGAGTACGCGAGGTTTCCATTGTAGTGCATCATATACAATATGCACTGTGGCATGTAGGAATAGAAATGGCATATCCCTCGTATTATTCAGAGTTGATCTATTTTACTGGTATTGATGTTTTTATCTGATGAACTTAAAAACATGCCTATATTTCTGTACTATTATTTCTATATTGAACTGTACCTTATGGGTTCACACTTTCAGTCCAAAGGTTAGATTTGTTACTTATTGAGTTGGTTGTACTCACGCTAAACCCTACATCTTATGTGCAGATCCAAGTACTTATGATCATGGTGGTTGCTGAGTTGCGGGAGTTCGGACCTTCGGAGATCATCGAGGTAGCTGCTTGGTGTTCGCAGACCTTGACTCTCCTCCATTATCTCCCATTTTTTATTATTTAGTATTCTTGTCTAGATGGTGTACCAGATTTTATATTTATTTAGATCCTGATGTACTCGACGACACCCCAATTTTGGGAGAGATTATGTATTGAGTTATGACTTCCTATCATGCTTTTAAGAGATTTTCCTTTAATTAAACTGCTTTCGTATCTTTCAAAGATTTAAAGTGCTGGAAATATCTGAGTAGCTGACTTGCCTAGTACTATGATAGGTTCCATCATGACGGATTGGTTTTGGGTCATGACAAGTTTGTAGTAGAGCCTAGGTTACATAGGTCTCACGAGTCTTGAGCAGGTTTAGTAGAGTCTTGCGGATCGGTACGGAGACGTCTGTACTTATCTTCCAGAGGCTATCGAACCCTTAGGAAACTTCACATTCTTGTATTCTTATCGTGCTGATTTGTTGATTTCGGTAACTGAACTACTATTATTCTATTCTCTCACAGATAGTGAGGACACATTCTACCGGACATGACAGACAACTACCAGTACCACTAGCTAGGGCAATGAGAGGCCGAGTTCTCGGTAAGGGCAGAGGTACAGCTCATACAACAGCGAGAGAAGCACCTGCAGACACACTAGTTGCTCCAGCTCAGGAGCAAGTTCCAAATGTGGTTGAGCCAGCTTAGACACCACCTGTGCCCATTGTAATTCCAGGCCTTCAAGAGGCTTTGGCTCAGATTTGACTGTGTGCACTAGCCTTGCTCAAGCGGTCTCTGTTCCTGCCGCAACAGCCACTTCTCAGGCTGAGGGAGGTACTCAGACTCCGCCGCCTGTGCTCCAGAGCAGTTGATAAAGAGTCTTCAGACACCGGGGGTACTACTAGCCCAGCCGGTTATAACTGCTCAGGCCCAAGTGTGTCCTATTATGATAGATGATGAGCAGAGGAGACTAAAGAGATTTGGGAGGCTTTAACCTCAATCATTTAGCGAGGCTGAGTAAGCAGATGCCTAGGGCTTCTTAGATAAGTGCTAGCGGATTCTTCGCACGCCGGGTATTCTGGAGACCAGTGAGGTCTCATTCACTACTTTTCAGTTTACTGGGGATGCCTTCAGAAGGTGGGAGGCTTATGAAAGGCTCAGGCCGGTGGGTGCAACACCACTTACATGGCAAGATTTCTCTGTTTTCTTCTTGGAGAAGTTCATGCCGCAATCTCGCAGGGAGGAGCTACGCTGACAGTTTGAGTAGCTAAGTCAGATGGCATGTCTATGACCCAGTACGAGATGAGGTTTTCAGAGTTGGCTCATCACACAGTCTGGCTGGTTCCCACTGATAGGGAGAGGATTAGGAGGTTCATTGATGGCCTCACATATCAGCTGTGGTTGCTTATGACTCGGGAGATGGTATCTGGTGCTACTTTTGATGAGGTAGTTGATATTGCTCGGCAGTTAGGGATGGTCCATAGTCAGGAGTGTAAGGAGAGGGATGCCAAGAGACCTTGAGTTTCGGGTGGTTTTAGTGGTGTTCCTTCTAGTGGGCAGTCCTACCACAGTAGGGGTCGTCCTTATAGGCCTACTTAGATGACTCGTCTAGCTCATCGTGGCACATTACTTGTCCATGGTTCATACAGTGCCCGTTCGGGTAAGTCATATCTTAGTGCCTTTCTAGTTCCGAGTTCGTCCCATAGTCCTTCAGTTCAGGGTTCATCTGCACTGAGTTCTTTTAACAGGTATTCTGGTTCGTGAGGTCTGCCTCAGTACTTGCTGCCATTTTCAGAGAGGGGTTGTTTTGAGTGTGGAGATTTGGGTCATATAAAGAGACATTGCCCCCGCCTTTTCGGGAGGTCCAGCTAAGCAGAGAAGCCAGACTACGACTTCAGCACCAGTTACTTCACCACTCGCCCAACCAGCTTGGGGTTGGGCTCAAGCAGCCAGGGGTCACCCTAAAGGGTGAGGCCAATTAGGTGGTGGTTAGGCTCGATTCTATGCTCTTCCTGCCAGACCAGATGTCATTGCTTCAACCATAGTGATCACATGTATTGTCTCAGTATGCCACCGAGATGCTTCTGTATTATTTGGTCCTGGTTCCACTTATTCGTATGTATCATTGTATTTTGCCCATTATCTGGATATGCCCCGTGAGTCCTTAGTTTCATTTGTTCATGTATCTACATTGGTGGGAAATACTATTGTTGTGGACCGTGTATGCCATACGTGTGTAGTGACTATTATGGGATTGGAGACGAGATGTTATCTCATGCTGCTTAGTATGGTTTTATTTTGACGTGATCTTGGGTATGGATTGGTTGTCTCCGTGTCATGCTATCCTGGATTATCACGCTGAAATCGTGGCAATGCTGGGGTTGCCAAGGATTGAGTGGAGAGGTTCTCTAGATTGTGTTCCTAGCTGAGTGATTTCATGTTTGAAGGCCCAACAGATGGTTGAGATGGGGTGCTTATCTTATTTAGCCTTTGTGAGGGATGCTGGTGCTGATACCCCTATTATTAATTCTATTCCGGTGGTACAAGACTTTTCGGATGTGTTTCCTACAGACCTGTAGGGCATGTCACCCAACAGGGATATTGACTTGGTGCCGGGAACTCAACCCATTTCTATTACTCCATATCATATGGAACCAGCTAAGTTGAAATAATTGAAAGAGCAGCTTCAGGAACTTCTTAATAAGGAGTTTAGTAGGCCTAGTGTGTCGTGTTGGGGTGCACCGGTTCTGTTTGTGAAGAAGAAGTCTGGTACTATGCGGATGTACATCAACTATAGGTAATTGAACAAAGTTACAATCAAGAACAAGTATCCCTTGCCGCGTATTGGTGATCTATTTGACCAGCTTCAGGAAGCGAGGGTGTTCTCTAAGATTGACTTGAGGTATGAGTATCACCAATTGAAGATTTGGGACTCGAATATTTTGAAGACAACATTCAGGACCCATTATGGTCATTATGAGTTCCTTGTGATGTCTTTTGGGCTAACCAATGCCCCAACAACATTCATGCATCTGATGAACAATTTATTTTTGCCTTATCTCAACTCATTTGTCATAAATTTCATTGATGATATCGTGGTATACTCTCGTAGCCAGGATGAGCATGCCTAGCATTTGAGGATTGTGTTGCAATGGTTGAGGGAGTAGAAACTTTATGCCAAGTTCTCCAAGTGCGAGTTTTGGCTTAGTTCGGTGGTGTTCTTGGGGCACGTGGTGTCTAGTGAGGGGATTCAAGTGGATCCAAAGAAGATAGAGGCAGTTCAGAGTTGGCCCATACCATCCTCAGCTACGAAAATTCAGAGCTTCCTCGGCTTGGCCGGTTATTATTGTCCCTTCGTGGAGAATTTCTCATCTATTGCATCACTTTTGACCAAATTGACCCAAAAGGGTGCTACTTTCAAGTGGTCGGATGAGTGTAAAGAGAGCTTTTAGAAGCTCAAGACTGCCTTGACCATAACTCTAGTTCTAGTTTTGGCTTCAGCTTTAGGCTCTTATACAATGTATTTTGACGCTTCTCGGATTTGTATTGGGTGCATCTTGATGCAGGAGAGTAGAGGATTGCTTATTCTTGGCACCAGTTTAAGACCTATGAGAAGAACTACCATGTACATGATTTAGAGTTGGCTGCATCGTTCATGCATTGAAGATTTGGAGGCATTATCTCTATGGCGTGTCTTGCGAGGTATTTACCAATCATCGGAGCCTCCAGCACTTGTTCAAACAAAAGGATCTAAATTTGAGGCAGCAGAGATAGTTGGAGTTGCTAAAGGACTATGATATCATTATTCTGTATCATCCCGAGAAGGCCAATATTGTGGCTGATGCCTTGAGTTGGAAGGCGGTGTGTATGGGTAGCCTTGCATTCATTCTTGTTGGTGAGAGACCGCCTGCAGTTGATGTTCGGCCCTTGTCTAACCAGTTTGTGAGATTAGATGTTTCGGATCCTAGTCGGGTTCTAGCTTGTATGGTTTCTCGGTTTTCCTTATATGATCGCATCAAAGAGCGCCAATATGATGATCCCCATTTGCTTGTCCTTAAGGATATGGTTCAGCATGGTGATTCTAGGGATGTTACTATTAGGGATGATGGGGTGTTGAGGATGCAGGGACGGATTTGTGTGCCTAATGTAGATGGGATACATTTGTTGATTCTTAAGGAGGCCCACAGTTCGCGGCATTCCATTCATCCGGGTGCCTCGAAGATGTACCAGGACTTGAGGAAGCACTACTGGCGGAGAAGGATGAAGAAGATTATAGTGGGATTTGTAGCTCGGTGACTTAACTGTCAGCAGGTAAAGTATGAGCATCAGAGACCGGGTGGATTGCTTCAGAGGCTTGAGATTCCGGAGTGGAAATGAGAACGTATCACCATGGATTTCGTAGTTGGGCTCCCACGGACTCCGAAGAAGTTCAATGCTATTTGGGTGATTGTGGATTGGCTGACCAAGTCCGCACACTTCATTCTAATTTGGAATACTTATTCCTTAGAGCGGTTGGCTGAGATTTACATCCGAGAGATTCTTCTTCTTCACAGTATGCTAGTATCCATAATTTCAGATCGGGGCAAGCATTTTACATCAAAGTTTTGGAGAACTTTGCAGCGATAGTTGGGCGCCCAGGTAGAGTTGAGTACAACATTTCACCCTCAAATGGACGGACTATCCAAGGGCACTATTTAGATATTGGAGAACATGCGACGCGCTTGTGTCATTGATTTTGGGGGTTCTTGGGATTAGTTTCTACCGTTCGCAGAGTTTGCCTACAACAACAGCTACAAATCGAGCATTCAAATAGCTCTATATGAGGCTTTGTATGGGCGACAGTGTTGATCTCCGATGGGTTGGTTTGAGTCGAGTGAGGCTAGGCTATTGGGTACTGACTTGGTCCTGGATGCTTTGGACAAGGTTAAATTAATTCAGGATTGGCTTCGCACGATGCTGTCTAGATAGAAAACTTATGTCGATCAGAAGGTCCGTGATGTTGCCTACATGGTTGGTGAGAAGGTACTGCTCAAGGTTTCACCCATGAAGGGTGTTATGAGATTCAGAAAGAGGGGCAAGTTGAGACCTCGGTATATTGGGCTGTTTGAGGTACTTTAGAGGATCGGGGAGGTGTCTTACAAGCTTTCTTTGCCACCTAGTTTGTCGAGTGTGCATCCAATGTTTCATGTTTCTACTCTCGGTAAGTATGTCGACGATCCATTTCATATTTTGGATTTCAGCACAGTTCAGTTAAATGGTGATTTGACTAATGACGTAGAGGCAGTGACTTTTGGATTATAGGTTCAAAAGTAGATGTCAAAGGACATAGCTTCAGTGAAAGTGCAGTGAAGAGGGTAGCAAGTTGAGGAGGCTACTTGGGAGACCGAGCGCTCAATGCGGAGCAAAATATCTACTCCTATTTGAGACTCTAGGTATATTTCTAGACCCGTTCGAGGAAGGACGTTTGTTTAAAAGGGGGAGGATGTAATGACCTGGCCGGTCATTTTGAGAGTTGTAGCCCCGTTCCCCCATTTACTACTCATTTTATGCTTTATAGTTGTTTGGTGATTTGCCGAGGTAGTTGGTTCGGGTGCAGAGAGGTTTCGGATTGACTGAGACACTTAGTCTCAAGGTTGGAAACTTAAGTTGAAAAGGATGATCGGATGTTGACTTGTGTTTAAATGACTCAGGAATGGAGTTTCGATGGTTCCGTTAGCTCCGTTGAGTGATTTTGGACTTATGAGCATGTCTGGATTGTGATTTGGAGGTCCGTAGTGGAATTAGGTTTGAAATGGCGGAAGTTGGAAATTTTGAAGTTTTACCGAGAGTGGATTTTGTTGTTACCGGGATCGGATTGAGGTTTTGGGAGTTGGAGTAGGTCAGTGGTGTCATTTGTGACTTGTGTGCAAAAGCTGAGATCAATCGGACATGAATTGATAAGTTTTGGCATCGAATGTAGAAGTTAGAAGTTCAAAATTTCATTTGGCTTGAATCTATGCGCGATTCGTGGTTTTAGCGTTGTTAGATGTGATTTAAGGGTTCGACTAAGTTCGTATGATATTTTGGGACTTGATGGTATGTTTGGTTGAGGTCCCGGGGGCCTCAGGTGAATTTTAGATGGTTAACGGATCAATTTTTGGACTTAGAGAATTTCTGAAATTTTCTGGTGCACCAATCTTGTTTCTTTATACGCGGTCGCGTGAGAAGGTCCGTGATCGCATAAGCTTGTTGGAGCAGCTATGATGTTTTGTTCAATATGATTGCCAGTTCTGGCATGCGATTGCTTAGGTTGGGGAAACCGTGCATCCTAAACGTATGGGCTAGGCCGTGTTCGCAAAGAGGAGGTGAGGTAGCTGGGGTTCACGCGCGTTGTTCTATATGAACATGTAGTCCATCCGTGATTGCGTCGGCCTGGGAAGCCTGTACTTCTCATTCGCATGTGTTATTGTGCGGTCATGTAGAGGAGTTTCTGGGGGAGGTGAAGGTTGTGCTTTGCAATCGCAAAGATTTTCCCGCGATCGCAAAGAAGGGATACTTAGGCAGATTTAAATATTTCAAAAATGAGGGTGGAAAATTGGGGAAAAATGGAGGAAAGTTCATAAGCCGAATTTTGAGGTTTTTGATCGAGATTTTGGTATCGAATTTGAGTAATTTTTGTATTGGTGGACTCATGGTCGAATAGATGTTCGAATTTTGTAACTTTTACCTGGTTCGGAGATGTGGGCCCGGGGGCTGGTTTTTGAGTTAACTTTTGACTTTTGATTAAGTGCTTGGTATTTTCTTATGGAATTGATTCCTTTAGCTTGTGTTGATTGTGTCGAATTGTTTGTGGCTAGATTCGAGACATTCAGAGGCCGTTTCGCGAGGCAAGGGTGTCATGGCCCAAATAGATGGGCCACGACGGGCACCCGCTACCTTACTCTACTGAGTACCAACATAACGTATCTTTTCGTATCATACTATCATAGGTAAATGAGAAAGAAAGGCTGCCATAGGATAACTAGAATAAAACATGTAATACCATCTTAGACATAAGACATACAGGCCTATAAGACCAAAATGAACACTCGTACACTACACATAAGCCGACAAGGCCATACAATCTGTTACGTACATGAAATATGTCTACAAGCCTCCAAGAGTAGATAAATACCATAAAGGCTGGGACAGGGCCCCGCCATACTAAATAATACATGTCCAAATTATACTGATCAAATAAGCAACTCCGGAGAAAATGGAGCGCACCAACTGTCACGACCCAAAAACCGACCTGGTCGTGATGACACCTATCGTGAAATTAGGCCAGCCAACACAACTCCTGAATCAACCATTTTCTAATAAAAGTTATTTTTATACCATTTATAAACTAATAATCATATAATGGAAATTTAAAAGAAAAGTGTGGAATAATTACACAAGCCCGACATCGGGGTGTCACTAGTTATGAGCATCTACCAAGGTTTGAATATAACATGAGTCTAAAAATATAATAAAAATAGTAATAAAAATGAGGGGAAGGAAAGAAATGCTACGAACGTCGTGCATCCACCTTGCTAAATCCAATGACTCCGCTCCTGAGCAATCAACACCCGCTACCTGGTTTCGAAATACCTGAATCTGCACACGAGGTGCAGGGAATAATGTGAGTACTCCAACCCAGTAAGTAACAAGAGTAAATAAAGACTGAGCAGTAGGACACGATGAATCCACATTTATGATAAACTCAATAAGCTTAACAGACTTTCAAATCAGAATACGAGTCAATCGTCTCATTTAAAAACCAGCTTTTGGTAAAAAAAGAATAATTTGAAAATGCTTTCCAACAGTTTCAGTAGAGGTTCAATACAATTTATAATTAAAGAGATGAAAATCATAATCGGCCCCTCGGGCAAAACATAGTTCGTATACAGCCCCTCGGGCAAAACAGTAATCATAAACACCTCATATCATAAAAGTCTCAGTGGAAATAACAAATTCAAATCAGTGATTAAATACCGAATATCTCATAAAAACTCCAGCTTAAATGAAAGTTGTTTAAAAATATTTGTTCAACATTTTCAATAGAGGCTCAGTATAAAGAGGAATGAAAATAGCAATTTCATAAAAAAAAGCCCCTCAGACAAATTAAAGCATCACTCATATATGTATACAGCCTCTCAGTCACTCAAGACTCAACTCTCATCAATCAGCGCTCACACTCAACACTCACACTCAATAAGTACCATATAGTAACTGCTGCGGCGTGCAGCCCGATCCATATATCACGGCGACGTGCAACCCGATCCATATAAATAGTCGACTGCGCTCACTGGGGGTGTGCAGACTCCGGAGGGGCTCCTACAGCCCAAGCGCTATATCGCTGCGGTGTGCAGCCCGATCCAACATATCGCTGCGGCGTGCAGCCCGATCCAACATATCGCTGCGGCGTGCAGCCCGATCCATATATATATATACTTTGTTGCAGCGTGCAACCCGATCCATAAATATATAATCCTCACAACCAGGCCCTCGGTCTCTCTCAGTGATTAACCTCACAATCAGACCCTCGTTCTATTTCAGTCGTCAACCTCACAATCAGACCCTCGGTTTATCTCTGTCATCAACCTCACAATCACTCGGACCATCAGTAAAACAGGGAACTCAACCCAAACAATTTTCACATTTTAAGAAATAAAGTGATAAAACCAGAGTTAAACAATAAACATGTAAAACATTACTGAGGATATGCTTTCAAAACAAATAGAGTGAGGAAATAATAGTGAAAGTGCCCCTATGGTCTCAACAGGTTGGCACAAGGCCCCATACATGGCATAAAGCCCAAAATATAATCAATCTCTAAAATATGGAATATCATAAGATTTCAAATCAAATACGCGACTTAACAGTCGTACGGGATAGACCAAGTCTCAATCCCCAACGGTGCACGACTTCTAGCTCATCATCTAGCGTGTGTGTCACCTCAAAGTAGCACAACGATGTAAAATTGGGGTTTCAAACCATCAAGACAACATTTACAATCATTACTTACCTCGATCCGGTCCAAACTCTAGCCCGCGATGCCTTTGCCCTCACGGATCGACCTCCAAATGCTCCAAATCTAGCCACAATCAGTACATAACTATTAAAATATGCTAAGGGAACAAAGCCCACTCGAAAATATCCAATTTACATCAACAATCCCGAAATTGCTCAAACCCGGCCCCCGGGCCCACGTCTCGAAATCCGACGAAATTAACATCAATGGAACCCTCATCCTCTCACGAGTCTATTCATACCAAGAATATCAAAATCAAACCTCAAATGGCCCCTCAAATCACAAATTCTAGTTCTCCAATTACAAGCCCTAATTCTTCAATACTAAGCTTAAATTCCATGATTAATTAGGTGGAATTCACATAAGAAACAAGTATAAAGTCCATAAATCTTACCTCCAAGTGATTCTCCTTGAATCCCTCTTCAAAAAGCTCCAAAAACGACCAAAAATGGTGGAAATAAACTCCAAATTCGGGGACAAGATGACTATTTAAACATTCTGCCCAGGCCTGAAATCCTTCTCCGCGAACGCGATCAAAGTCTCGCGTTCGCAAAGCACAAAATAACTTTGACCAGAATTTCCTCTTCACGATCGCGACCTGCCCATTGCAAACACGGAGATTCACCCGCGAACGCGATGCCCAAACAATCATCCCTTCGCAAATTCAGAGCCTTCCTCGCAAACCAGAAGGCTAAAATTTCAGCCTTCACCACCTAACCCTTCGTGATCGCGAGGTCCTACTCGTGAATGCGAAGGCCATTTCTCTGCAACACTGATCAACAATTTTCTGTAATTCCAAACAACATGCCATGGTCCGATTGACCACCCGAAACTCACCCGAGGCCCTCGGGACCTCAGCCAAACATGCTAACATATCCCATAACCTTATTCAACTGTTCCAACCTTCAGAACGCTCAAAGCAACATCAAAACACCAAACTTACATCGGATTCAAGCTTGAGAATTCCAAGAACTTTCAAATTACGTTTTTGATAAAAAACCCAATCAAACAACGTTCGAATGACCTGAAACTTTTCACACACGTCACAAATGACACAACGGAGCTACTGCAACTTTCGAAATTTCATTTCGACCCGTATATCAAAATCTCACCTATCAACCGAAAAACGCCAAAATCTCTATTTCGCCAATTCAAGCCTAAACCTTCCACGAACTTCCAAAATGCATTCCGATCATGCTACTAAGTCCCACATCACCCGACGGAGCTAACCAAATCATAAAAATTCCAATCCGAGATCATATACCAACTAGTTATATCATGGTCAAACTTTTCAAATTTCAAGCTTCAAGCTGAGAACTGTTCTTCCAAATTCATTCCGATTACCCTGAAAACCAAAAACAACGATTTACATAAGTCATAATCCATCACACGGGGAAAATCATGCCCGAGAACTTACGAGCAAGGTGCAAAAGCTCAAAACAACAAGTCGGGTCATTACATCTTCCCCCACTTAAACATACGTTCGTCCTCGAACGTGCCCAGAGTTGTTCCAAAAGACAACCAATCGTTGAATAACCTTACCATGCACATACCCGGTGGTGATACCACGTCACCCTATCTCGTATATGTCCGTTAACACAATGTAACTAAAATTTCACGGTTCAACCTAGCCCATGAACCTTAGAACCACATTTCCACTTCTGAAATCATCCACAAGATCAAAATCTCACATCTATACTCTGACTAAGCCAGGACAAGCTGTAATAACCCATACCCGCAACCTCAGTGCAATTACATGATATACCACATAACTCAAACGCTTGTAGCGATAACTTCTAATCACAGCAGCTGCACACAACAACCGAATATCGATAGGAAACCTCTTATCAACTAAAGTCTAATTCCAACACTTTCATATACTAACAATGATAAATGAAACATGCAGTAAGCCATAACCGTTTTCTCAAATCAATCATTCATGAAGCTACTTCTCCTTTGGCAAAGACCATAGCAAAATTTTGCGCCGAACCTCGATGTTATCCTTCCAACATGTTGAAATCAAATCCGTTTGCAGTCATTAAAGATCCCGACGATATCATCTAATCCAACACAACTACTCTAGTGACATTGACACATTAATACAGACTAAAGCCACGACTTGTGCAATCCGTGCACCAATAAGCCACAATCCGAACTTACTCAAATCATGAAAATGACTCAAATGAAAGAGCTGTACCACAAGCTCACTAGTACCACCCCAACACAAGGCTGAGAACCCGTCACACATTGTAGAAATAGAACATACGAATCTAACCCACAAGATCATACCTCCACATAGCTTCGCTCTAATGCGCGACCTCATCCAAACACTGGTCTGCATGAAACACCTTAAGTCACTATGCTCAAAATCGACAACCGCACGCAATATGCTGTCTAAAGCCAAAGCGATCATCATAACCACCACGAAGCAATTACATAATACCACACAACTCGAAAGGACATAACCGATACGCCATCTACCGAGCAATACCCAGAACTCTTTCCGCTCGAATTCCACTGAGAGGCCCTAATAACACCGCACCACATGTGCCTATAACCAACAAATCCTAACAGCTCACAACACGGAAAGGTAACTCATAGATCCCCCCGATTGCTAATAACTCAATAGCAATCGAATCAACACATCCCTCACCAATAGCAACTCGGAGTAAACAAAGCCGTCTTAATGACAAACCTATATCCATATAGGTCTACTAATGAACCACACATCAACTCTAGTTACCCACAACAGATAAATAATCTTCCGAAGGTTCACAATAACTGAATCATATCACATACTATCATCTGACTAACTTACCCATATCTTTGCCATCCACAACCACGAGCTAACCTGTATATGAGAACTTCCAGCCTCCAAGTCCATAAAGCACACAATTTACCATATCTGATCCCAATTCCGTCGCTCGCATATATAACACACCTCTAGTACTCAATTATCTCATGAGAGGTACACCTATAATTCTTCAGAGCCACCAAACATCAAATGTCATCTATTGATCAGGCAAGATAGTGCCGCAATACCAATAAAGCATCCGTAACTCGAACACATCGCCCTTTCTGAAATGTTATACCCTCATCAAGCCACACCAATCAGTGATCTCATTTATCTAGTCACTTGAAGATGCCCATGATATCTAAGAATTTGTGACCTTCCTTTCAAATCTGAACCGTGACCTTACATATGCAAATCTCAATCCTACACAACATACTGCATAACTCATAACATCCTAGGATAACCACGAGAACTTCATATCCCTTCCGGGCCACAAGAAGCTACGCACTCAATTAGCCAAGAACTTTCCATTGAGCCCATCTAGAAGAAAATCACTACACCTCCCACGCTCCTCATGCTAGTAGAAAACGTACACCTCCAAACCGTGGCAGAAAGCCATCAAGAACTCTCCGAATTTCATTTGCACAAAACTAAACCGTCAGGACTGAATCCTTCTAACTCAGCCAAGCTACCCAGGCCACTAAAACCCAAGAGCATTGTCGTGAAACACCTGTATAAACTCATTACCTCATAAGCATCCAAAGAACTAATCATATCCTTACCACACCGATCCGGTCTACTACCAAGCTATCCCATCTATCGAGTTTCCTTCTGATCTACATTCAGCTTGACACTTCTTCTTGCTACAACCCCACAATTCCTCATTCCAGACTCACCACACGAGACCCAATCACAAAACCACACCGTCTAGGACTCATAAGCCGCTGAATACTCTCTTAAATATTTCCAAAAACACCATATTCAAAATACTTTACTCTGAAGAGACTTCCTGTGAATCTAAATCCGTTACCTTTACCTTCATAATACTGACACATAAAATCCCATAATTGATATAGAAATGTGACAGATCTTGACATCTTCCAATGAAAACTCAGTTTCTAGCCACATATACACCTTAAAAATACCCATTTGTTACATGTAAAATCTTGAACACGTTAGAACCATTCTCGAGAGTCATCCTCTCTACTCAAACTGCAATTAGCCCGATCAAAAGAACTGAACAACCTGTGTCTCATTAGTACTTCAGACACTGCAGAATGCAACCTCATCCTAATACAACCAAGAAACTTCCTTCTCTATGCACAAGCATCCTTTACCAACAACAACTCAAGACCTTCCGTGATTCTTACACACCTATGAAGCATACTACAACCTTTGTCAAATTTTTTTTCCTTTACTCGAGCCATCCTCGGTCTCAATCTCCATAGGACATAACTGATCCACCAGTATGCCTCAAATTGGAATAACATAGCACATAACCGTGCAATCAACTAATCAATAGCAGACTCCCCCACTTGGCTCGAAGCCATAGATCAAAACACACTTAATAACTCGTAATACATATACTCTATTGCTGCAATAATACCATAGTGAGATTAAACTCAACACTTCATACACTCGTGAAACACATACCACCTGGTACTTTAAATCTTATGCAAATCTCGCACTCTCTCGTAACAGTTGAACCCCACTCTCTTTAGCGACCCAAATTTAAATTGCAACACATATGTTACACTTGTAAATGAGATCTCCTAACAGACAACATAAGGATCACACAACTTCAGAACACTCTGCAGGAGATAACCCACCTGCTTTGCCTCCAACTAATATTTTTGTATACCTTCCACCGTCATAAACATTACACAGTCACTTAGTCTTCATGAGTTTGAACTCATACCGCAATATGAAATTTACTTCACTCCCAACTAGGAAACATAAAAAGATTCTTCACACGCCCATAACTCGAGGCTATACATTGAATCAAGATGGAAATCAAGCACCTAAAAGTTCTTCTATCCTCCAGCAGACCCTTCTTGTCGCTTCCAAATCATATGGATACATCTCGCAGCCATAACATACTCATTACATAGTCATTCAACCATCACTTCTACCAATAGGGCACTACCAAATGTATAAGTTCAAAAACACTTGCTCACACAATCAACACCTTGGTGCTCAAGCTATAGGCAAAAATCCGGCCTCGAGTCCTCCAGACTGGCCTAACATCAACACATATATATCATATCTCACCCCTCGATTAGGGAATCACAAGCCACCGATGCATATCTGATACTGAGCGCTCATGCGCGCATAAGAACGCGTGGAAGGAATTCAAAGAGTTACTTTTCAAGCTGAATCAAGGACGCACGATAAGAATTCAAGAATGTGAAGTTTTTCCTAAAGGTTATGTAGCCTCTTGAGGATAAATACAGACGTCTCCATACCGATCCTCGAGAGTCTACTAAACCAGCTCATGACTCGTGAGACCTATGTAACCTAGGATTTGATACCAACTTGTCATGACCCAAAAACCGACCCGGTCGTGATGGCGCCTATCGTGAAACTAGGCCAGTCGACACAACTCCAGAATCAACCATTTTCCAATAAAAGTTATTTTTATACCATTTATAAACCAATAATCTCATAATGATAATTTAAAAGAAAAGTGCGGAATAATTACAGAAGCCCGACATGGGGGTGTCACTAGTCATGAGCATCTACCAAGGTCTGAATACAACAAGAGTCTAAAAATGTACTAAATACAGTAATAAAAATGAGGGGAAGGAAAGCAATGTTGCGAACGTCGTGCAGCCACCTTGCTAACTCCGATGACTCTGCTTCTGAGCAATCAACACCCGCTACCAGGTTTCGAAATACCTGAATATGCACACAAGGTGCTTGGAGTACTGTGAGTACTCCAACCCAGTAAGTAACAAGAGTAAATAAAGACTGAGCAGTAGGAAACGATGAATCCACATTTATGATAAACTCAATAAGCACAACATGCTTTCAAATCAGAATACGAGTCAATCGTCCCATTTAAAATCCAGCTTTTGGTAAAAAAAAAGAATCATTTGATAATGCTTTCCAACAGTTTCAGTAGAGGTTCAATACAATTTATAATTAAAGAGATGAAAATCATAATCGGCCCCTCGGGCAAAACATAGTTCGTATACAACCCCTCGGGCAAAACAGGAATCATAAACACCTCATATCATAAAAGTCTCAGTAGAAATAAAAGAGCCAATTCAGTGATTAAATACCAAATATCTCATAAAAACTCCAGCTTAAATGATAGTTGTTAAAAAGCATTTGTTCAACATTTTCAACAAATGCTCAGTATAAAGAGGAGTGGAAACATCAATTTTATAAAAACAAGCCCCTCGGGCAAAATATCACTCATATATGTATACAGCCTCTCGGGCAAGCCTCTCAGTCACTCGAGACTCAACTCTCATCAATCAGCGCTTACACTAAGCACTCACACTCAGTAAGTACCATATAGTAACCACTGCGGCGTGCAACCCGATCCATATATCGCTGCGGCGTGCAGCCAAATCCAACATATCACTGCGGCGTGCAGCTATATATATATAGGGAAAGCCTCTCAGTCACTCGAGACTCAACTCTCATCAATCAGCGCTCACACTAAGCACTCACACTCAGTAAGTACCATATAGTAACCACTACAGCGTGCAACCCGATCCATATATCGCTGCGGCGTGCAACCCAATCCAACATATCACTGCGGCATGCAGCTATATATACATACATACATAAATATATATATATATATATATTGTTGCGGCATGCAGCCCGATCCATAAATATATAATCCTCCCAACCAGGCCCTCGGCCTCTCTCAATCATTAACCTCACAATCAGACCCTCGGTCTATCTTAGTCGTCAACCTCACAATATATATATATATATTGCTGCGGCATGCAGCCCGATCCATAATTATATAATCACTTGGACCATCAATAAAACAGGGAACTCAACCCAAGCAGTTTTCACATTTTAAGAAGTAAAGTGATAAAACCAGATTTAAACAATAAATAGGTAAAACATGACAGAAGATATACTTTCAAAACAAATAGAGCGAGGAAAAATAGTGAAAGTGCCCCTAAGGGTCTCAACTGATTGGTACAAGGCCCCAAACATGACATACAACCCAAAATATAATATCAATCTCTAAAATATGGAATATCGTAAGATTTCAAATCAAATACGCGACTTAACAGTCGTACAGGGCGGACCAAGTCTCAATCCCCAACGGTGCATGACTCCATGCTCGTCATCTAGCGTGTGTGTCACCTCAAAGTATCACAACGATGTGAAATCCGGGGTTTCAAACCCTTAGGACAGCATTTACAATCATTACTTACCTCGATCCGGTCCAAACTCTAGACCGCTATGCCTTTGCCCTCACGAATCACCTCCGGATGCTCCAAATCTAGCCACAATCAGTACATAACAATTTAAATATGCTAAGGGAACAAAGCCCACTCGAAAATATTTAATTTACATCAACAATCCCTAAATTGCTCAAACCCGGCCCCGAGGCCCACGTCTCAGAATCCGACGAAATTAACATTAATAGAACCCTCATCCTCTCACGAGTCTATTCATACCAAGAACAAATTGGACCTCAAATGGCCCCTCAAATCCCAATTTCTAGTTCTCCAATTACAAGCCCTAGATCTTCAATACTAGGCTTAAATTCCATGATTAATTAGGTAGAATTCACATAAGAAACGAGTATAAAGTCCATAAATCTTACCTCCAAGTGATTCCCCTTGAATCCCTCTTCAATCCTCTTCAAAAAGCTCCAAAAAGGACCAAAAATGTTGGAAAGAAACCCCAAAATCACGGACAAGATGACTATTTAAACATTTGCCCAGGCCTGGAATCCTTCTTCGCGAACGCGGTCAAAGCCTCGCGTTCGTGAAGCACAAAATAACTTTGACTAGAATTTCCTCTTCGCGATCGCGACCTGCCCATCGCGAAGCTTACTCAAACTAAACCTTCGCGATCGCGTTACACCACTCGCGAACGCGATGAATAAAAATGCCTCAAGTCCAGCTGACCAAATTACTCTACACGAACATAGAGATTCACCCGCAAATGCGATGCCCAAACAATCAGCCCTTCGCGAATGCGGAGCCTTCCTCGCGAATGTGAAGGATAAAATTCTAGCCTTCACCAGCTAACCCTTCGCGAAAGCGAGGGCCTACTCGCGAACGCGAAGGCCATTTATCTGCAACACTAATCAGCAATTTTCTACAATTCCAAACAACATGCAATGGTCCGATTGACCACCCGAAACTCACCTGAGGCCCTGGGGACCTCAACAAAACATGCCAACATATCCCATAACCTCATTCAAACTTGTTCCTACCTTCGAAACACTCAAATCAACATCATAACACCAAAATTACATCGGATTCAAGCTTAAGAATTCCAAGGACTTCCAAATTATGCTGTTGACAAAAAATCCAACCAAACCACGTCCGAATGACACGTGGAGCTACTGCAACTTCCGGAATTCCATTCTGACCCATATATCAAAATTTCACCTGTCAACCAGAAAATGCCAAAATCTCAATTTCGCCAATTCAAGTCTAAACCTTCCACGGACTTCCAAAATGCATTCCGATCACGCTCCTAAGTCTCAAATCACCTAACGGAGCTAACCAAATTATAAAAATTCTGATCCGAGATTATGTACCAACAAGTCAAATCTTGGTCAAACTTTTTAAATTTCAAGCTTCAAACTGAGAACTGTTCTTCCAAATTCATTCCGATTACCCAGAAAATCAAAACTAACTATTTACATAAGTCTTAATCCATCACACGGGGCAAATCATGCCCAAGAACTGACGAGCAAGGTGCAAAAGCTCAAAACGACCATTCGGGTCGTTACACCAACATCTTTCGCTGAGCTGATATCCTACTTGGAGGACTCTCGGCCTGTCTATCAGAACCTGCGGGCATGAAATGCAATGTTCCCAGGAAAAAAGGACGTTCGTACAAATAATGTAACGAGTATGTAAGGAATGAAAATTAGTAAATAATAGACATGAGAGAAACATAGAGTAAAAGATTCAACATATAAGTTTGGATAACTTTGAAATCATGAAATACTTATAGTGTAATGCATATGGGCATGAATATTATGTCGTGCATAGGTACACGTGTTCATAGAATCAAGCCTCTGAGGCATCCCATCATATCATCCCGGCCACTGTGGGCAAAATCATCAATGTATACCAGTTGATCAGGTGGTGGTACCTTTGAGTAATATCATGAAGTAAACTTTTTCAACTTACGTATTTTTTTGAGACCCATGAACAGAAGATGTAATAATAAGACATATGGGAATTCAAGAACATATGCGCCTCTAATACTTTTATGAATATAGTCATTTATGGAAGTTCTGCATTTGCTCGTCTCATTCGTGTCGGATAGATCATGACAAAAGGAAAGAAGGGATAACCTTAACATACCTGAGCCGATTCTCTTGACAATCCCTCTAATACATGTCAATTGCGACAAAACATGTAACGACGGATCAAAATAGGAATAAATCCGTATGATATTCTTGAGAAAGATTACACCGTACTCCCTTAGAATCACAAATCACATGCTTTATCGTATTATGAAGTTTCAAAGGAATTGATTGGACTCCATCCGTAGTAAGCAAGCCTAGTATCACCCTTTAATGAGATAAGAAAATGTCTTTAAATTGGAGGTTGTGGGCCCCACTTTTGGGGCTTAGTTTTTGCCCAAATATCTCATTATTGTGCCACTTAATTACATGAAATAAGAGTCACAACTTGGCTTTGATTAAAACTCCATTTTGCTGCCACATTGGGGGTTCATTAAGCTTTATCCAAAGATTCTAATTTATTAGTTAATCTCTTCCTAAAAATTAATAGTTACCCAATTATTCATATAATTAATAATTATCTCAAATTACTTAAAATACTACTCACTTTTAACACACTATATACATCTTACCATCATGGTCATGTGGTACCTTGTATGACACTAGCCCGTAAATAAGTGGTATTATAGTTTGGACCGTATTTTACCTTAAAATGCCAAACTTCAACGAAACTCATTTTCTTCGATTTGCTTACCCCTCTCTCTTTCACGAATTTACTCATCACTTGTTTAAAATAGTATAATGCTTATAATATCAAAATAATCTCATTCCTGAACTTACGTTTATTAACTTATGACGAAACTTTAACATATAAAAATACGGGATGTAAGATCATTCCCCCCTTTGGAGCATTCGTCCTCGAATATTGACTAATGCACTTATCATTATCATAACCTATAGTTCTTGTGAATACTTATACTATTCTTGCCATCTAGGCAACTGTTCTGTGAATAAATCCAAGGGCTAGGGCATTCCTCCTATAGGCCTCTTTCTCACACCACCACTTGTGGTCGGAATCTTTCCAATCTCGTAACTATTGCTACCTTCTGTCATGCAGCCCGTACGACTTTTTCCTTATATGTGCGCCTATGAAACTCTTTCCTCCAACTTTTGGCCAATCTCTAGGCCTTACTTTGTGAATATATGCATAACTATGACAAGATGTCACTCTGGGAATCTATAAGTACAATGAAGTTCATTCGATACTTTGTTGAACTTACGGATATTACTATATCTTACTTCATATACTTGGTTACTCATTCGTATGAATTTACTACATCTAGGTAGGCCATATTATAGCATAACCCTTACTTCGATTTATCATTACTGAGGTCTGCTACCAAACTCCAGGTTACTCTTTCACTGCTGATCATATATGTATCAATCTATGTCCTTTAATGCTTCCTTATTACTGTTCATCTTAAAAATGACGACCTACTCTCATCTTATATTTTGTAACTCTTGTCCATCTATTGTTGATTCACCTCAATATTGATCTATAATCTACAATTGATAACTTGACCTTTTATGTAACACCGTCGCTAGGGCTCACGTCTCATCGGGGAACATCTGAAATGATTATACTAATCCACCTGGGGTGATACCATGCTTCCATAATTGTATTTCATAGCATCCCAATGTGATTCACCTTACGTGGGTCTTTTAATCATGTACCATTCATGAAGTCATTTTTTTGTTTCTTCAAATCATTACTCAATCGATGGCCCAAACGTCATCCTTTACATATCACAATTACACCCTTATCCTATTACCAGGGCAGCATTCCATCTTTTTTAAATTCTATTAGTCTTAGACTCCTTTAAGTTCATTCAGGCTATACTGAGCTTTGTATAACTTAGAGAAACCATCAACTCTTCTTATTTTCATGGGCTTAATCTTGAGGACTTATCCATTTTCGTCACCTTATCACTTTCCCTTTCTTATCCTCACTCCTGTCTTCCTAAATCCTTGTCGCTTTACCATACTTTAGCTTGCGGCCTATATATATATCTGTTTATACTACTCACAACCTTCCTTCAACTTGCTTGCACTATAGGTTTTCTTATGTTATTCTAGAACATCAAGCGAGACAACACATTGTCTGTAACTCTTCTTTTACTCTGAACTTGACCTCTCGATACCTAGAAACCATAGGCTAGAAGATATGTCACTGACGATGCTGCTATCATTCCTGGATATTGAATCCCCATGCTTCTAGCCTTCTATTCGAAGTATGGACTATTTACAACCTTCTGCATTTGAGTATCTCATAAGTTGTTCACCTTTACCTTACTTACCTTAAAGTCTCGCATCACATCTTCTATCTCTTTCATGACCTCCCTTCCACATGGGTATGATTTACATCCACAACTTGAAGAATTATTATAATACTTGCACCTCTGGTGCATACACAATTTAGTGGGAGCTTCATACTGACTTCTTATGAGGCTGGTACTCTTCTAACTGGCTTTATCGTAGAGCCGTTACATAATATGGCTACTGTACTATCTCTCTTGTACCTCTGATATTAAGAGTGATTCTGCAATATTCTCAATCTCAATTTCTATAAAAAATTTTGGTTCAATAATCAGACTCCTGATTTACTTGGTTGATGTAATTGTTTAGTCTCCTCTTCCTTCTAATCAGCCTTTATTAGGCTTAAGTTACCTTCCAATCTGCAGCTCCTGGTATTAGTTATTACTTTAGCCTTTCATTGATGCTATGGAATATCTGCGATACCATCATCTAACAATTCAATCCTTTGTCTGTGCCCTGGACTAAATTCTTTCTTTTAACTTATACCGGAGTCTTCTACGGTAGTATGAATGTTTATATATATGCTACATGGATAATACTACAAAATCTTAAGTGCGTTCACAACGTAACTAACTCTGGATCATTGATTGAATAATTCCTTTCGTTCTATCTCAGCTTTCTTTAAACGTAAGCTATTATATTTCTTGGTCTTTCTTCCCCCTTGTTGTGTGCATACTTATCTTATCTTAGTTCCCCGCATGCCGGAGTTTTCGTGCAACTCATATGATCCCGAATATTAATTTTGATTTTACTTCCCTTATTAGCCACGGTAAGTGCCACTTTCTTATGGAGTGCATATAATGTTGTTGTGAGACTGTTTTTACATGACCATTTCTTCCTCAAGTTACAATGCTTAGGTTGAAGTCTTCTTCCTTATTTCCCCAACTAGTCTTTTATTGTAGTACTTAGGGAGGACCCTCTGACTCTTGTAAAACTGTGAGCTTATTACATTGTTTACCCAACAAAAGTTTTGATGTTCTTTCTCACTAATAGTTATCCTTACTTACTTACCTCCATGACATTGTGCTCGTAGGGTTGCTTCTGAACATAAATTTTGATTGTTTACCAGTGGCACTCTTTTTATTTCCGTAATAGTCATACGGTACCTTTTTAAATTTCCCAACTCCTATCTAAATGTATCTCATGTATTACAATGTCATATCTGCGAGACTGAATTCCCCATGTGGGGTTCACTATGTTTATCTTGCACGATCTGTTGCCTTATCTGTATCCTCTTGGCTAACCATAACGAGGATCTTCCTGAACCAACTACTAACACATGTTGGCCCATTCTCATATCTATGTTCCGCATAATCTCTCTTTGGTTATCTTCTCTATCTTAACTTACGTCTCGCACTGGCTTCTTATCTATCAATAACATATCGGGCAGGAACCCTTACTTCCTCTCCTTGATGTCGGGTTTGCATAATGTTATGGAATCATAGTATATTTGTAGAATTTGAATAAGTTCAATCTCATCACTTTCTTATTTTTATTGCATTCTTCCTTTATCATTCCATAGCTACTAGAACCACTTAATTCGGACTTAATTACATATCACTCTAGATTCTCCCCTTTAGGGGAGTACTAAGATTTAGTGGTACGACGAGCTACCTATAGATGTCTTACCTCTTCTCTTAGGCGTCTTTTCGCATCATCTATGATCTTTACTCGCCTTGCAGTAATCCTTCTGTACCAAGGATAACAAATTTCCTTACTCGCGAGGATGGAACTTAGTATAACGGGCACATACTGTCCCTTAAGCTTAACTTTGCTCACATTGCTCGCTTTAGGAAAGCATCTTCCTGAATGACCATTCTTTGAATTTCTCATGAATCTCCTTGTGTGTCCATTCTATTATAACCAGAATGCAATTTGAAATTCTTATGATGCCGACCATTATCAAATTATTCAGTTCCTAGTTCATGTTTAGTTTATCTTGTTCACCAGCCCACATTGATTTCTGTTACTCTGGGTCTAACTCTTCCTTCTGGTAGTCGTGCTGGAGTCACGAACTTATTTCTCGAAATGAGGATATGACTGTATGGCCTATACTCTTTTGTTGTCTTAAGGCCTGTCACCTCTTGTCTCTTCCCTCACTTAACTATGGATTCTGTAATACTCTACCATTGTCATCCATGTATCACATCTTACTCATAATGCTTCATTATCTCTCTTCTTATTTTCCTGCTAATATTTTTGTCTATCACTTTATTATGAAAACTTTAACAAGACATTCTTTTTCTTTTAGCTCCCATTGCTCCCTCTATTGGCTCTTCGGGTTGCCTAATATTCTCTCTTTACTAGGGACGGTAGCCATACTAAGGTAATATTTATCATTTCCAGGCTTCCAGTGCTAATCTTTGTAATTTTTTTTGAACATTCTATTATTCATATCTAACTTTACTATTTTAGAGTGCACCATCTAGGTGTCTCACAAGGAGATCTATTAGCACATTTGCAATAACCTTCGAAAATGTCAACTAAAACAATCAACACATTTACCATTTTGGGTTACTCTAACACCAGCCAGATCCTGATATCTCGTCCTTCTCTTAAACTGCACTTGTTAGCCCATATAGGGCATAACGGAGATTGATGTGGCCAATTATACATACCTCTGTTACTGTTGAAGGTAACTCAAAATGCTTATATCTCCCTTCCTAAGTGGTAAGTAATGATAACTCTTCACTAGCTGAGTACACCTCGCACCCCTCTTCATCATGCTTCTCTTACTTGTTGAAACTTGTATCTACCTTCTGATTTTATAATTGCTTTTTACCATATGGGTAGATAGATATTCATGCCTTAGGGCTCCTTTTCCAGAATCTCACACGTCTTATTACATACATGATCTGCTGGAGACCTTACATTTACTCATCATAAGCATGATGCAAAATTGAGTTCCTCTAACTCAACTCTTCCACAGCCGCATTCAATCCTTTACCAACTGTCTTTCTAGATATAGGCATCGTCGTATTATGAATAAGATAATATTTAGGAAATTGAGTTCTTACAACTGAGCTCTACCACACGATCTAGAGTAAGAAGAAAGAGTGACAATCCTAAATGCCCTGTAGCCTCCTACTTATAAGTATGGTGCACGACACACCCATAAACAAGACTCTACTAGACACGACTTATAGACTCCCTAGGACAAAACTGCTCTGATACCACTTTTGTCATGACCCAAACCGATGGGCCGCAACGAGCACCCTATATCGTACTTAACTGAGTACCAACATAACGTATCTTTTCGTATCATGCTATCATAGGTAAATGAGATGGAAAGGCTGTCGTAGGATAACTAGAATAAAAACTGTAATGCCAGCTTATACATAAGACATACAGGCCTATAAGACCAAAATAACCACCCATACACTGAACATTGGCCGACAAGTCCATATAATATTTTGCGTACATGATATATGTCTACAAGCCTCTAAGAGTAGATAAATACCATTAAGGTCGATGTAGGGCCCCGCCATACTGAACAATACAAATCCAAATTATACTGACCAAATAAGTATCTCCGGAGCAAATGGAGCGCACCAACATCTTCTGCTGAGCTGATAGCCTATTTGGAGGACTCTTTACCTTTCTATCGGGACATGCGGGCATGAAACGAAGCGTCCCCAGGCAAAATGGATGTCAGTACAAATAATGTACCAAGTATGTAAGGAATGAAAATTAGTAAATAATATACATGAGAGAAACATGGAGTAAAGGACTCGACATGTAAGTCTGGATAACTCTGCAAATCATGAAATACTTATAGTGTCATGCATATGCGTATGAATGTCATATCATGCATAGGTACATGTGTTCATAACATCATCAAGCCTCTGAATGAATCCCATCATATCATCTCGACCATTATGGGCAAAATCATCAATGTATACCAGCTGATCAGGTGGTGGTGCGTATATAATGCTGTAACTTTTTCCCATATCCTATATACATATAATATACATATATACGCGTATATAACTCTATCTGGTTATGGTTCAATGTACATGTATAAATGAATGCAATGCATGAGAATTATGTCAATAATATCTCTTGGAATGTCGTAAGACCATTATGACTTTGAGTAATATCATGATTTAAACTTTTTTCAACTTACGTATTTTTCTGAGACCCATGAATAGAAGATGTAATAATAAGACACATGAGAATTCAAGAACATAGGCACCTCTAATACTTTTATGAATAGAGTCATTTATGGAAATTGTGCATTTGCTCATCTCGTTCATATAGATCATGCCAAAAGGAAAGAAGGGATAGCCTTAACATACCTGAGCCGATTCTCTTGACAATCCCTCTAATACACATCAATTGCGACAAAAACATGTATCGGCGGATCAAAGTAGGAAAAAATCCAGATGATATTCTTGAGAAAGATTGCACCGTACTCCCTTAGAATCGCAAATCTCTCGCTTGATCATATTATGAAGTTTCAAACAATGTGTTTGAATTCCATCCATAGTAAGCAAGCCTAGCATCACCTTTTAATGAGATAAGAAGATGTCTTTAAATTGGAGGTTGTGGGCCTCATTTTTGGAACTTAGTTTTTGCCCAAATATCTTATAATTTTGCCACTTAATTACATGAAATAAAAGTCACAACTTGGCTTTGATTAAGACTCCATTTTGCTGCCACGTTGGAGGTTCATTAAGCTTTATCCAAAGATTCTAATTTATTAGTTAATCTCTTCCTAAAAATTAATAGTTACCCAATTATTCATATAATTAATAATTATCTCAACAACAACAACAACAACAACAATAACAACCCAGTATAATCCCACTTAGTGGGGTCTGGGGAGGGTAGTGTGTACGCAGACCTTACCCCTACCCTAAGGTAGAGAGACTGTTTCCAAATAGACCCCCGACATCCTTCACTCCAAGAACTTCCCACCTTGCTCTTGGGGAGACTCGAACTCACAACCTCTCGGTTGGAAGTGGGGGTTGCTTAATAATTATCTCAAATTACTTGAAATACTACTCACTTTAAATAAACTTTATACATCTTATCATCATTGTCTTGTGGTACCTTGTATGACACTAGTCCATAAATACAGGGTATTATAGCTTGGACCATATTTTACCTCAAAATGTCAAACTTCGATGAAACTCATTTTCTTCTATTTAACTCATTTTCTTCTATTTTGCTTACCCTCTCTCCTTCACAAATTTACTCATAACTTGTTTGAAATAGTATAATGCTTATAATCTCTTTCTCGAACTTACGTCGATTAACTTACGACGAAACTTTAACATACGAAAATGCGGGATGTAACAAAGGGCATGTTGAAATAGATATTTGCACGGTTGGAGGTAGGTAACACTTCTAAACTTGTTTCTGAGGGTACGGAATCCTGAATTATGTGTCATGCAACTGATATTGAGGTGGCGCACATGCTAGGTGACGGACGTGTGGGTGTGCACCATAAGAACTGTGACTTCGTCGATTCCATGGAATTGTATAGTTGCATTGTCTTTTTGTTATCCGTATTTTTATTATGTGATAAAGTAATTGAGCTGCCAATCATGCTAGAAGTCATGTTTAGGCTATTTGCTGGTACTCTTGGGACCCACATTGGTCGTTCCTTGTTGTTGAGTTAATTGTTTAATTGCAGTCATGTACTCAGTCGTATGCATTATTCATATCATATCTCAGTCTCGTTATTCTACAATGTAACATTTTGTACCATTGATTAGGGATACATAGTATGAGCGTTGTGAGCCCGAAATACTAGAGAGATTAATGACCGAGCAAGGCTGAGGGCCCAATTGTAAGTGATATTCATGGGATTGGGATGCACGTTGTAGCATAGCTTTATTTGTTTATGCCTGGATCTGGCTTGTTATAGTGTCTGGGCTGAAGGAGCCCCTCCAGAGTCTTCACACCCATAATGAGCGAAGTTGATTTATATTGAAGGATGAATCTTGCCCGAATTATTTAGATTTGGGGATGGATTTTCCCTCGGCTAGATTGACTTTATACTGTACTGTGTGACTGATTGTTAGTTGATATATATATATACTTGGGATGGATTTTCCTTGGGCTGGATTGGCCACATACAATACTTAGTGATTGAGTACTCTGAGAGCGTGAGTATGCGAGGATTCCATTGTAGTGCATCACATACAACATGTACAGTGGCATGTAGATATAGAAATTTCATATCCCTCGTATCATTCAGAGTTGATCTATTTTACTGGTATTGATGCTTTTATCTGATGAACTTGAAAACATGCCTACATTTCTGTACTATCATTTCTATATTGAACTGTACCTGCTGAGTTCGTCTCTACTTTCAATCTAAATGTTAGATTTGTTACTCATTTAGTTGGTAGTACTCACGCTACACCCTGCACCTCATGTGCAGATCCAGGTGCTTCTGGTCACGGCGGTTGCTGAGTTGCGGGAGTCCGGACCTTCAGAGATCATCGAGGTAGCTGCTTGGCATTCGCAAACCTTAACTCTTCTCCCTTATCTTCTATTTTTTATTGTTCAGTTTTGTTGTCTAGACGGTGTACCAGACTATATATTTATATAGATGCTCATGTACTTGGTGACACCCCGGTTTTGGGAGAGATTATGTTTTGAGTTATGACTTCATATCCTGCTTTTAAGAGATTTTTCTTTAATTAAACTGCTTTTGTATCTTTTAAAGATTTTTAGTGTTGGAAATGTCTAAGTAGTTAGCTTGCCTAGTAATATCATAGGTGCCAACATGACGGGTTAGTTTTGGGTTGTGACACCACGAGGTCAAATGCAAAAGAACTAGAAACTATCATTGACTTCCCAAATAAGAAGGTTTACTTTGGTCGAGACTTGACACCAAACTTAAAGATAATTTGATTGAATTTTTACGTGCTAACGCAAATTTCTTTGCTTGCCCCCATGCTAAGGTAATAGGTATACCACCATAGGTAATGGTTTATGTGCTCAATATTGGCCCACGCTATAATCCGATCAAGAAAAGAGAAAATCAGAGTCAAATAATAAAAGATAAAGTTACAAAACTTCGTAATGTCGGATTAGTTTGTAAAGTTGAATCATCCGGACTCGCTAGCTAACATCATCCTATAATTACTTTCAAAATCCCGATGAGAAATATGGTTGCTGGTAAACCAAATTGTCTCGGAGGTCTCGGTAAATGTAATCTTAATTCAATAAGATAAAAGGCAAATAATCTCTTATCTATTGTAAAATACTCTGAGACACGAAAACTACATATATACATTTTGAGAAGTTGGCATTAATAGCAGCTGCCCTAAATCTAATAGCAGATGATTTCCTAGTTGCTATATATTCATTACGCAATATTTTGCATAAACACGAACTGTTAGCAAGGCTAGCTAAATGGGTAGGTGAACTTAGTGAATATGATGTTATTTATCAGCCATGTACGACTAAAAAATCACAAGCTTAGTAGATTTCATGATTAATCTTAGCTCGAACATATTGTCCGAAGCTGAAAGGGAAGTACATGTTGCTCCTGAGATAATTATTAGATCTGGACTTTCTACACAATTAGGTCCACAAGTATTATAAGTCCCAGGTTAGGGACAATGCTTTATGCCTATCGGTGAAAGTAGTTAGATAATTCATAAAAGTTATTTTATTACTAACAACATAGCCGAGTATGAAGCATATGTTACTAGGATTGAATTAGCTGGGGGGATTCAGAGCAAAAATATTGATTTAACGCTTGATTCATAACTCATGAACAAATCCAAGAAAACTATGCATCTCGAGAAAGTCGATCCAGATGTGCTAGTCTTGGATCTACTACTGATATCATAGACTGCAAAAATAACTACGGGCTCTTATTGAGAAATATATTTTTCGGATCAAACAGTCTCGGGATCGAGTCATCCCTTATTTGGGCGATCCTGATCTATCATCAATTAGAATGAAAATGAGGTAAGCTCGACTAATTTAATTTGGAATTGGCCTAATAAATTCATTTATTACTTTCACTATGGGATATTACCCAAAGACAAGCACGCTCTCGACAACTCTGAGTGCGTCTTATCCCATACTGCCATGTTGAAGGAGAATTATATTTCAGAGTAGTCAAGGGTTCCAAAGCTAAAATGCCTCAAGGACCCAGACAAACAGAATATATGATGCAAGAAATTTATAAAGAGAGCAACGAAAATTACTCTGGTAATAAGGATTTAAATCGAGAACTCATCAAAGACACTACGACAAACTCAAATAAAGATATGGCATGATCCTCGATAATATTTTGGAACCTCTGTAGTTCTCGACCAGAGTAAAAAATATTTGATAAAAGGAGCTCCGGTATCGTCCCCATGTTAGAACTTGACTATTTGAAAGTCCATCAACATCGAAACTAGCTATCCTACTGAGGATTATCAAATTGGGGACTGTCAAATTATGATTTCAGTGTTTGAGTTCTCATACCTCAAAACTCGAACACTAGGGAGATTACTTATACTTGAAGATTAGTCAATTTGACCTGTCATTATAACAAATGATACAAACAGTTGAATGTCTTGGGAGATAGAATTCCTAAGAGTATTCTGACATTACTTACCACCATCTCGAGTCAGTTAGTTGTCTTGCTCATATCAAGCATAAAAACTTCAAATAGTGTTGAATCAGTTCTTCAAAAATACATATACTACATGTACACAAAAAGGATTGAGAATTCCATGTCAGAGTCTAGAATCCCATGATAAAAAAGAGAGTTTTATATCCAAGTAAAGATAAATACACGCAAATATGCCACCAGAATAAAATTCACTTTGAACAAACACGTGATTTATATCAAGTCCAACAAAGACCATTCAAGTTAAATATATAAGCCTTTCTTGACTGCTGATTATATTATGACTCGGATCGATTATCCCATATATATTAATGAAAATCTCAAATATTATTTCGAACATGTGTCCCTCTCTACTTGGAAATATGTTCATATACTCTAAATCGGATTCAACATCCAATCTGATTTAATGTCTCTTTGGGACAAATCTACTAAGATATACATTTATTCGGGATAAATATTCCCTCACACTCAATGTCTTACCAGGAGGATAAATTACTCCTGTAAATCTTATTGGGATAAATACTTCCATAAATCATATCGGTATTAATAATCCCTTAGGTTAAAAGTCTACTCGGATCAATCGATCCTATTTTATGCCTGAGTGAAAAAGAGACGTCCTCTTCATAGCGTTTAACAAAAAATAAAAGGGCCTTCCTTTATTTAAAAGTCAAACACCCAAAGGTGCAACTTTAAGACATCGCACATGAAACAATACATCCAAATATATATATATATATATTAAGTCTATAACACTAAATATTAGCACTCAAATAAATTCTTAAAGTGCCAAGAAAAAATTAATACTCGGATAAACTCCCTACAGTACCAAATAATATCGAGACAAGTGTGATTACAATACTTATATTTGCAGTGCTTATATCTTTCTCAAACCATAGAATTATCTCTATCATCCGCCATGATAATGGAAATATCATCTAGCTTGGAGACGAAATTGAGTAGGCTGGGGATTGGTTCGGGGATTATTTTGATTATCCTCGGAAAACTCTTTCCTCTTTGTCAAATCTTTTATTTAGAAGACGTGGAACAACACTCTCTAGATCAGTACCCAAAGTACTCTTCTTCTAAAGTCATCCAATAAAATGACTAACGATCGGATGTCCTAATCGCAAAGTTAACCAATTGCATTAATTCTTGGACTTTATCAAAATTAGAAATATAAAATTCCTGGCTATTGACATCCCCAGTCACTAAGGCTGTGAGATTATAAATGTTTCGGGTATACCTAAAAGCCTAAGAGTCAAGATTCAAAGATAAAAACTTCAGGATATATATTAAAAATTCGAGATCAAGCTTTCTGGGGTAGTGATACTTTTTTCAGCACCAACCGATCAATGAATAAAGGAAAATAAGTGGCAGAGTTATCTTCTGAATTCCTAAGTTCTGCACTATTTTATCCTTCAACCGATTTTTGTCCCTATTAGATTTTTCTGGAAATGTTTTTAATGAGGCAGAGACAAGGGTGGTGTAAGGCCCCGGAAAAAGTTTGCTAAGTAATTTAGGATTTCGTGCTGCCGGGTAGGCAAAATATAATATTTTACATGCTATTAACATGATAGACATCAATTGGATTTGGTAAATAAGTGTATAAGTCATATAGTAAGTAATTTGGGGTCCAAGAAAAGGCCTAAGTATAAGTCAAATTAGAAAATTACATAATAGGCTAAAATTCCAAATGAGTTCGCACAAGTCCACACTTTGAACGAGCATATCTAAATATAATAAGGTTTTATGTGATGAACAACCTATAAAATGAAAGGTCTTTTAGTATAGTTTCTAACGCTTCAAACCATTTGTCATTTGGACATTCCTACACAAAGTTATGATCAAATTACCAAAGGTTGGATTTGCGATCAATTTCGCGATGACAAAACGACTCCGCGGACCGCATATGCGTCACATAGTGAAGCAGAGTCGGGCAATACATTTTGTTGTCGCATATTGATTATGCTGTCGCATAATTGATTATGATGTCGCATAATTGGTTATACTGTCGATTATGCTATCGCATAATGATTATGTTGCAAGTCTGTTGCCCACATATCGATTATGCTATAGCATAATTTCACTACATAAATGATTTGGGGGTCATTTTTAGAAATTTTCATATCCGAACCAACTTTGATAAATAAGCTCTAGAGCCTTATTTGGGACTATTTTATACTAAATCTAGAGAGAGGTGAGAGAATTTTATAGAGAGGAGGAGGAAGCCTAACATTATAACCGTTCAATCTTTCATCAATCTTCAAGAATCAGGGAAACCAATCACAAGATCTTCAGCTAAGAGGTAAGGTTCAATAAACTAGACTTTAATTTCGAGTTTGGGGTATAAGATGGGTTATTGAGGTATGATTCTTGGGTGTAATAGTAGTATGTATACATGCATGTACAAACTAGGTTTGTGGGAATATTGTTGAACACAAATAAGTAAAGATTGAGTTGGGGAATGAGGGAAATCTTGTAGAAGAGCTTTGAAATCAAGATGCACAACTAGTATTTGATAAAATGCTCAAATGAGCTGAAACCATGAATATCTTCCTAATTTGTGTTCGATTTTGTTATGTCTCAAAGTATATTGGGATTTCTAGAATTTTCGGAATGTTACAGTAACTTAAGGAGAGCTTAAACAAGGTATGTCGGCTAAACTTTCTCTCTCGGAATTAAATTCCATAATGTTTCCGTAAGTTCAAGTATGACCGGTTCAAAGTCCCTAATTTCTAGGTTTCGGGTCATCCCCTATAAACTCATAAACTTGATCACTCCAAACGAGCCTTATATTGAACAATAGATGTTTAAAGTATGGGTTGCTTATTATCATAGTATGGCCTTGAGTTGTGGTTTAAATGAAAAGTGGTGTACCGATTAGGTAAGGAAAACTCGATATGCTTAATACTCCTAACCTCCCGTATGCTTACAAAATGTCTTGATTGAGTGTGGCTAGTGGTTGGTAAACTACAAATATGTTTGAAAATGAATTAAATGAACTTGGGACATAGAGTGTGGACAATGTTTATAACTATGCATAATGATGCCTATGAAATGAGGGAAATATATGAATCAGATTACGAAATGAGCCTCGACTCATCTGTCTTAAAATGACTTCTAAAAGTAAAATTTGCTTAAAAGCTCTATTGAGGTGCGTATGGCTAACTTTCTTCTTCTTAGAATCGAACTCTTTGTGTCTGAATAATTGGTGTAAGTTTTGACTTGATCATGCTAGAATTGATAATCTTAATGTGTTGGGTTGAAAGATTTATGTTCCGTAATTGTTCTAAATGTTTACCATGTAATCATACTATTTGAGATCGTGATTATGATTTTCAAGCCCTTTTCCTTATGTGTGCAATGCCTTATGTGATAGAACTTATTGACATGAACGATACTGTTATTCAAATAAATAAAAAGTGAAAGACTTGGATTATAAAATGTGTCCAAGTGCCAAGAACTACTTAATAAATGGGGCTGTTTGTGCCATGTAATGGAAGATGGAAAGAAATGTGAATTAAATGGATAATTGAAAGAGGTTATGTCCCAAGTGAGATGGCTTAGCCGGTCGGGTCGAGAACGGACTCCGTGTAAGAACACGGTGGCATTGTGGATAAAATTGTGAATATGGTTACGTCTTACTTGAGACGGCTTAGCTGATCGGGCCGAGATCGGATGCCATGTTGTACACATGGTGGCATTTATGTTGGATTTCTGATTATTATTGTGAATTTGGATTTGTCTCACTTGAGATGGCTTAGCCGGACGGGCCGAGACCAAACTCCATGTAAAAATACGGTGGCATTGTAGGTTGTGGCACTTGGACTAAAGATTCTAACCCTAATGAGATGGAAAGATTGAATCAGAAACTATGTGATCCTTACTTGATGTTTTCTTTTATATTTCTGTGAAGCACTTATTGATTATTATGATTGTCTTCTCTTGTTTCACTTTTAATTCTACTAAGATTGGTGTTTTCCTTTACATACTAGTATTATTCGACAGTACTAACGTCCCTTTTCCCGGGAGTGAAACATCTTTAAATGGATGTAGGTAGTTCCATAGCAGACAATATTGGTTGCAGCTAGTGGCGCATCCTCTTTTCAGCCGACTTGGTGAACCCCACTTCGTTTTAGGGTCCTATATCATTGTTTATCTTGTACTTTGTATTTGGAGATATAGTTAGAGCCTTGTTGCCGACATTTCCATATTACTCTTCAGACGTATTTAATGGCTCTGTAGACAGGTTGTGGGTGGTGTTTGGTATTGTAAATTAAATTAGAAATATTTGTATTTTACAAGTATGTTTTTCTTCATGTCTATAAAAATTGTAATATTTTGGATATTATGGTTGAAACTGCTAATGAAAACAAAATGGAAGTTGTTAATGAAATTTTTACAAAATATGATAGATGGAGTTCATATTCTCTTTATTTATGAATTAGTTTGGATAGAATGAAACCTAACAGGCTTGCTTTATCGGGTTTACCCGGTTGAGCGCCGGTCACGCTCCTTCATTTTGGGGCGTGACCGGTGGAAAACAAAAAACCTTCCACTTCCTAGTCATATCACTGTGACTAATCGAAAATTAGGGGAACTATCTATATTAGTGAAAAATAGACTCGTCACGTGGGTCTATTAAATAGCGACATGTATCAGCAACGTTATGAGAAAAGTGAAGAACGACATGTAAAGGTGATATGTGAAACACCCTCGGGACCGAGCATACTCGTACGTGCATGTTAATGTCAGACTCGATCATGATAGAATAGCCCCAGATCAGGTTCGGGAGAATAGCTCATAATTACAAATGAGGAAAGAAGCAATATCCAGGATTACATGAGATTTACCATCATTAGGCCATCAGTTACAAACCAACTATATAATGTACAATAAAAGCAATTTATGGTTGTAACGGTCAGAACAAGACAATAAATTACGAAATTGACTCAACAGGCACGTGATTGACTCAAGAGGTACGTGATTGACTCGACAGACAAGATATTGACTTAACATGCACAAGACTAGCTCATTAGCTACAGAATTAACTCATTAGTTACAGAATTAACTCATCAGTTATAAAATTAACTCATTAGTTATGGAATTCCAGCATTTACTCAATTGTTACAAGTCTTGCAAAAGTAATGGATGGATTGAGTAAATGCTCATAACGGACCCATAATTCAATGAGAATGGTTACCTATAAATAAACACATTTTATCACCATTATAATCATCTAATTTTCTTATTTACAATTCTATATATTGTAATTCATAGCATCTTGCTTCCAAGTTAGCTATAGCTCGGCTCTTCAAGCTCTGTCCGGCTCATCATCCTATCAAGGATCTTCTAATAAGAATTATTTCTTCTATGCTTTATTTTTATTATATTATCTCTCATTAAATTTATTTCCACTATTATATCATGTTGTATTAATGAAAATTTATATCTTTCAGATCGAATCGGTTGCTTGTAGCCCGTCATATAAATTAATTGCTTTGACCTTAGAAATATATTTTTTGGGTTAAACAAAGAAATGGCAAGTCAGGCAATGACCAACACCAGACACAATGAATGTAATTGACACTGGGTAAATCCCGAAGGGAGCATATTTAATGGGAGGAGATCAAGAGTTTGCCATCGAATAACATTCAGTGAGAAAATATTCTCTAACATTAAATGAGTGAATGTTGCAGAGAATATTTGCATTCGTGGGTTGCCGTTAGATATTCATCAACGACTCTTTTATTATCATTTAAGGAAGATTGTTCCAAGGATCTTGTTTCTGTAGGTAGAGCTATAAATAGCAGGCTCAACAACCATTGTAAGGGAATGATTCTTTTACAAACACATGATGTATTTTACGTTTACTCTCAATTGAGCAATTTTACTTGCTCTTTATCACTGCTTTTCACTTTTGTCCCCGGAGGCATTGGCTCGGAGTCGGGTTGGTCATCTTCTTCAAATTAATTGCTAAGTATCATTTTAATCTTATCTCTTTATCATTTCTGGATCAAATCAGTTTTCTTTTCTATAAATCATGTAACAAATTTAACTGTACCGATTTACGGGTAAATAGTTTAGCGCCCACCGTGGGGCTTAGACAGTTGCATAATTGCTTCGATCCTTACGTTTATTACTAACTTGTTTTGATTTGTTCCTTATTAAGAAAAAAAGAATATGGCGGCTAATGATGTCAACATCATGCACAACATAGAGGGGCACGAAGAATTATCCCAATATGATGATTCAATCTGAGACACCCGTAACGAAGGTGATGCAACAACCCCCATTTGTAAAGGATGATACCTCAGTATGTGTGGGAGGAAACTCCTGATAATGTGGAGGAGGAACATGTTATGTAAACAGTAAAAATATTAAGAGAACAACAAAAATCAATCATGAAACACCTCTCAAGACAGGATCAGATGATGACAAAGTTAAAGTGAGCTTTGTCAGGTGCCTCTAGTAATGCAAACGAATGGGCCCCGGCTCCTCCTAGTTCTCCTGCAAACCAAATGTCTCAAAGGGTAGAAAACAACATCCTAAGAGGCGAGGATGGTTTCGATAAACCTGGAGGGACCGGTAGTGGATTTGGAAACACTAACGGGAATGATCCCTTCAAAACCGAGCTCATGAGGTTTATGAGGGAAATCAACGAACTAACGAATCAAAATTCAAAGGAGTTTCACGCTCGGATGGATTATATTTCGAGTGCACCACCAATTCTAAAAGGCCCAGAGTCGAAAAAATACAAAAAAATAGAGTTTAAACCGAGCACAACACTAGAGTTAATTCCGAAAATGTTCAAGATGCCGGATATACTAAAATACGATGGGACTTTGGGCCTACAGGAGCACATCACAATCTACAACACGGCTTTGAAAGGGAATGATTTGGCTCAATATTTGATCACATCGGTACTACTAAAGAAGATTGGTGAAACTCTCACAAAGGGGGTCCTCATTTGAGATGCTTGTAGATTCATTCAATTAATTATTTTGAGATGCTTGCAGATTAATTCATTAAGAATAAAGTTAAAAGCAACTATGATGTGGATCAGTAATTTTCTAGAGGTCATTTTTTGTCGTATGAGAGAACCAAATATTGGAACAACAAAGTGTTTTGGCGGTCGGATAGGTTCACTCCTGATAGGAGAAGAGATCGGGGTTGTAGCAGCAGATCATTACAAGAGAAGGAAATAACAGGGGACCGAGACCCTGCATATCCTAGGTTATAAGATTGAAATTTCAAAATGATCTCAGTATAGTTGGTATCGATGATGAGGAATATCAAAGAAGCACGGTTCCCGAAGCTAATTCGGTCAAATCTTGGCTAGAGGGATCCCAACTTGTGGTGTGATATCATGGGACTCACAACCATATAACTAAGGACTGTCAGTATCTATGTTAAGAGGTGGCAACATTGTTAAGGAATGACCATCTCAGAGAATTCTTAAGTAATCGAGCTAAGAACAACTATGGCTGAAGCCATGAAATGCCGGGCCTTTGAAGGTAGAGGAAGGCTCCCTTTGGTTTACTATCAATATGATTTTCGGTGGGAATGAAGTTAATGGTGTGACATTATCAGCGATCAAGAAAACAAAGATATAGGTGACTCATAACAAGAGACTCCGGGAGGTCGTGGAAGTTGATATCACCTTCACGAAGGAAGATGCTGATGGACTCCTCCTGCCACACAACGAAGGTTTGGTAATCTCTCTCAATGTTTTAGATTTCAAAATTAAACGTGTTTTGGTTGACCCAGGAAGCTCAACCAACATCATCCAATGGAAAGTTTTGGAGCAAAAAAAGTTGACCAGAAGCATCATTCCGACGAGAAAACTCTTAGTAGGATTCAACTTGTCAAGTGTGACAACCGTAGAGATATTTTGTTGCCCACAAACACCGAAGGATTGATCAAAACCACTTTATTCGAAGTGGTAGATGGTGATAAGGTTTACAATGTAATACTCGAAAGGCCGTGGATACACCAGATAAAGGTTGTGCCCTCAACCTATCATCAACTATTGAATTTCCCAACCCTGGAAGAAATTAATCAGATAAGAGGAGATCAACCAGCTGTGAGGGATATGAATGCAATAACTATTCCAGCAGCAAGGAGCCCACCAAATAGCAATTCTAGGAATTGATGCCTTCTCCCTTTTCAAATGAAGACGATAAAGGCGAGGAGTCGTGGGAATTCCACTAGGTGCTGAGATATATTCAGGTACCATAGGAGACGAATGCGACCAAGTCCACTGCAGAAGAACTCGAGCAAGCGGCCCTATTCAAAAAGTTTTTGGAAAAAAGTTTCACTTGGGAACAGGACACAATCCCAAACTCAGGTTAAAATTCATAAGTTTTCTTAAAATTAATGCAGATTGCTTTGCATGGTCGCACTTGGATATGACAGGTAACTGATAACTAGGGATTATAGCCTATTTTATGCTCCTTTTTGCTTGAGTTTTGTATTCAAAGTGTGTACAAGTATTCCCAAAAGCTAACTTGTTGTGCTTGTTTGCAGTGTTTGGTCGAAAAGAGACAAGGATGTCATAACCAGCTCAAAAAGCAGTGAAACCTGCACAAGTTCAAAGCCAAGTCAAAGCAGCGCTACAGTGAAAAACCAACCATGGACGCAGAAGATCCACCGCTGAGGTGGTTCTTTTACCATGGTCCGTGGTGGCACAAATTGAGAGAGATGCAATTTTTGGGATTTCAAGTCACCGCTGACCGCGATGCGTTTGTGCGGTCGAGGTGCCTCTACCGCGATATGGGTGATTTTATCGCGGTCCGCGGAGGAGAGTTTTAGAGAGTCTAATGTTGAGCTACAAGTTGAAGACCGCGGTCCATGGTTGATTTTATGCGGCCGCGGTAGCCTCACCGCTGCAGCGGTCCATTTTCAGCTGTCAATGGTACCTCCGTCAGGGGCATTTTTGTCCAGAAAATTTAGCTGTGTATAAATACTTCTTTTTTAGATTTTTAGGTCATCTTATCAGTAGTGAGCACGTGAACACCGTATTTTAGCTATTTTGAGTAATTTAGTAGCTTGTTTAGCAATTAAACTTAATTTCTTATCTTGTAATTACATTTTATGGGTTATTCTTCATCTCAATCTATGATTTCTTCTTCAATTATGAGTAGCTAAACCCATTAGCTAGGGTTGTGGCTCAAACCTAGCCTGGGTATTTAATGGGTCTCTTATTTTAGGACTTAAATATTTATGGGTGATTGGTATTTGTCCTGATTTATGATTTCTATGTTGAATTAGTGGTTGCAAACACTAATTTGTGCCTTTTTGACTTAGGCTCTTCTTGAGAAAGGAGACTAAGTCTAGGAATTTCAGGCCAACAAGGAATTGGGGTGTATTCAAGAGATTGATAGCCCCAATTAAAGGGTTAAACCAAGAGATAGTAATACCCGACTTGTGCCAACATTACTTGAACAAATTGAACACCCAATTGGGCTTGAGAAAGCCAATTAGGGCAAAGTCACTCAAACTACCAAAAGGTATAGAGTGAGTAGTTTCGTGCATTGTCTATATCACAATCCCAACTATAACATTATTGTTCTAAGTTTGAGATCCCGTTAGATACTCACTTAGGAGTAAGTCACTTAACTAGTGCCTTTTTACCCATTTAGAAAACCCTACAAGAATATCTACTTAGCTTAATTTCGTGCATCTTTAGTATTAAAATTAGAAGTAACAAACAAACAAGAATGATTGGAAGTGCAATTAAGAGCACTACACATTTCTAGATTAGATAGGAATCCAACTCCAAACATTATATTAGATCCCTGTGGATTCGATCCCGACCTTCTCGGGTAAAAGCTACATCGACCGCTCTTGCCACTCTACAGTGGTGTAAGGTTGGACCTGATCACTTTTGGCGCCGTTGTCAAGGAGCTAAATGGCTTTGGCTATCTATCTGACTAGTTTTGTGTTTTGTTTTTCTTTCCTTCTATGTTACTAACTTGTGTGTGTCACCCATTCAGGTACCAAATTGCGGCGAACAATAACAATGATCCTCTTGGAAATGCTATTCTGGGGGAGGAGGTAGATTATAATATTGATTATGAGGTACTTATAGTTCCTCAAGCTCAAAGGAGAGGCCGCCAGGCCAATGATAATGTTCTAGACCCTCCCCCGCCACCTCCAAGAGTTGCTCCTCGGGTGCTTCCAAATGAAGGATATGCAAGTGAAAATGTCACACCCCAGATCCGTGTGGGTAATTTTCAAATTACAAATGTGATGTTGAGTTTGTTGGAGCAGCTGATAACTAGGGATTTTGACATGTTTCATGCTCCTTCTTGCTTACACTTTGATTATAAATTCTTACAAAATAGTCCCAAAAGGCTCATAAGTTGTGCTTGATTGCAGGTTTGATCAACAAAGTGACAAGACGTCAAAGATCGGCTCAAAAGGAGTGAAACCTGCACAAGTACCAAAGACAAGACAACTCAGGACAAACAGGTCTAGTGCGGTCGCACTACACTTTGTGCGGTCCGCACTAGGGAGATTCAGAGAACTAGATTTGAAGGCATCAAAGCAGTACATATTGTACGGTCCGCACTGAAGACAGTGCGGCTACACTACCATTTTATGCGGTCCGCGGAAGTAAACTTCAGAGAGATGTCAAGTTCCAAGGTTCAAGCCTATGCGTTCCGCGGTCATGTTTGTGCGGACCGGACTAGACTCCTTCGCGGCTGTATTCCATTCTATGCGGTCCGCGGAGCCTGGGTTCAGAGAGTTGATTTTTTAGAGTCAAGAGCCTAGTGCGGCCACACACCATTTTGTGCGGTCCGCACTGACCCTACAGGGCATTCTTGTCCAGTTTTTCTAGCTTAGTATAAATAGAACCTTTTTCTATTTTTAGGGTATCGACTAATTTTTGAACTGAGCTGCACTCGTGAGAAGACCATCTGTAGCCATTTTGGGCATTTTAACTTAGTTTTAACGATAGTATCTTTGTATTTACTTTAGTGTTTAATAAATATGCCTTCATCTTCATCTATTTCTCTATTCTTCTCTTCAAGCACTGTCACACCTCCTTTTTTACACACCCGAAGGTAGTATAAGGGAGTTTTACCACTTTAAGTAATATTATTCGAAATAGGATTAATTACTCATTTTTATTCAGAGTCGCCACTTGGGATAGTTTATTTGGTGTCCCAAGTCACCGGTTTATTTTGAATCCCAAATCGAGGAAAAATTCGACTTTCCTTTTGAAGTCTGCGAACTAGAAATTCTAAATAAGGAATTCTGTTAACCCGAGGGAAGGTGTTGGGCACCCCCGGATTCCGTAGTTCTAGTACGGTCGCTTAAACTATAGTGAGAGGGCAAAAATTGGGGGGTCGTGGTCTATGCTGAATTCTTTTTCTTATTATAATTGGCCTATTATCCGATTTTAATACATGTTTTAACCTATGGTGCATTTTTAACTTTAAAACCGCTTTTATTCATTGTTAGAACTATTTCAACATTATACAAAACACCTCTTTGGATCACGCCACATGAAATGCACCCGCGATCCGCGACATATTTTATTTAACGTTGTCAAGATTTGGATTTGGGTCACATGAAATGCACACCCGAGTTTAGGAAGGATATTTTTAAAATAGCACGCCTAAAGCAGCTACGCACTTTCAAGTTTGCGAGGTCCATGGAATTTCAACTAAATGGCACACCTCAATTCTAATTGTTTAAAAGGTTTCTTATTTTAAAATTATGAGGGCCATAGACTATTGGTATTAGTTAATATGACATACCTCAACTTAAATAATATGAGCTTAATTAATTTAAACCAACACCACTTGGAAACATTGTTTGCATAAACGTCCACTACAAAAGAACGTTGGGCTTCTACGCTGAATCCAGCCCAATAGAATGGACGGGAAAGGGACAATCCAAATTATTGGGTCCTTTCATTAACTGGGCCAGCGTTAGGCCCAATTCTTGGAATCAAATAATTTGTACAAAATTATTTAGTCACAAATCAACTAAAGCTACATGAAACAAGAAATTGAATTAACATTTTTAACTTCTAAATTCTAACTATTTAAGCATAAATCAACTAGCTGAACTTCTGAATTTTAACTTTCATGCATTTTGGGCCAAGTCTGCTGTGGGAAATATCCAGCAGCAAATAAACGAGCTACTGGGCTCAAGAAGCAAGCCCAAGTAGCAATGGCATACCATCCTTACTTGCAAATGACCTCAAAGTCCAAGGCCCAGGGAACCTAAAACTTGCATAAGCCCAGGGCTGAGGAGTAGGACTCAATATCGAGTCCATACCAAAACTGCAATTTGCCCCCAACAATAAGCCTGATAAACTTCATCACTACACAGCAGCTAGGACGCAAAGAAGCTTTAAAGGCTTCTAACTCACATTACACTAGAAAACACATGCTCGACTTCAATTACACTGATAATGAAACTAACAAATATTCATGACTGAATTCAATTCTAAGCTAAACTCACAAATAAACTCACGAAACTTAAAATTCAGTTAAATCCTTTCTTAACACCATCAGTAATAGAATCCAAGGAATTAGCATATCATTCATTTGAATCCAAATTTCATACTCATACCCTCATAGAATCAGACCAACAAGCAAACATGGGTTCACTTTACAGGATTCTAGCAACGTGAGAAAGGGCTAAGCTGACCTGCATAATATAGGATTTACATACATAATAATATAGAAATGGACGAAATAGAAGAAATAAACTTGATATACAATTTGTATTCAACATGCTTCACATTCAAAAATGCGATTCACATTTCACATGTCGTCTATGGTTCCAAAATATACCTAGAAAGCAAAGAAAGTAAGAAGAATGAGGGATCAGCTACAACAAAAAGGGTATCAGCAGCAGTGTAACAGTGTTAACACAGCAGAAACAAACACAAACTTCAAAAAACAAACTCCAAGCAACTCAAACCAAACTTGAGCCATTTTCCACCTAGATACACAACTTTTGGGATTTTTTCAGAAGTTCTAAACTAACAAAAAAATTCAGAGAACCGAATGAACCAAAATCAAAACCAGTTCAAGCAATTTGCTTTTATGTCCTTGGTTAAAAAAATCAAGTTTTCACATAAGTCCCAATCCCAGCTTCTAGGAAGCTTCCCTATTCAGTTACAAAAGATTCTCCCACCTACAATTCCTAAAACGACCCTTAATACCCCTGTTTTTTACTTCTTAAACCAGCCAAGTATGGGTCAAATTGAACACAGGTTCAGCCAGACACGGGCTCAATCCTAACCCAATAACCTAAACCACTCTTCTGAAGTGGGGTCTAAAAGGGTCTCAAAACCCAAACAACAAACATGACCGAAACCAAATCAGTGTTTTATGACAAAGAAAACAAAGCTTAAATGATTTCCGAAAACTAAAACCTAAGCTAAGTGACTAATTAATAACACAAATAGGCATGTAATTAGCTAATTTATTAAATCAAAATGACCTAACCAAATTTAATTGTGTAATCAAAACAGAAGACGAAATCAGAGGTTTAAAACATGATATTAATAAAACTAGACAGATCACTGAAAATCAGAGAACACACTTTTTTTTTAAGATTTGAAAAAGAAAACTAAATGGAACAAATGAACACCACTCAATCTAGGCTCAGATAATTGGTCGAGGTTCAACCAAAGAAAAAGGAGAAGAAAAGAAGAGGAATAAAAGGTGAACTAAAACTAAAATAAACGGAAAAATGAAGGGAACTCACCGACTAGGCTCGAAGTCGATACTGGCATTCTGAGTTAGCCCAAAACAATGTCAATCGCTTGTTCTTGGTCATGAACAATCGAACGTCATTATTTTGTGATAAAACAGCCTTGAACAAACAGGGAATTCGGAGGAGTAGTTTTGCATGCACAGGTTCGATTTTAAACTTTTAGGGCTTGAACTCAAATTCAAGATTCGACGAGTTCTGGACGGATTCGAAGGAAAAGAAGTGAGGACTCAGAACGGGGAGGTGAAGGGGAATCTGTGGTATAGATTTGGGGTTCATTGGGATCGTCGCCGCCACCAGATAGGGTTGAGGATTTGAGGCAGCAACGTTAGGGTTCATGGAGATAAGGGATCTCTGAGGAGAGGGGGGTGTGAGGGAGACAAGTGGATAAGGGGGGTGAGTATGCGTTTGGACAGTTATATAATAAGTAATAACCACTTCTGAGCCGTTGGATCAACAAACCTCGACGACTGGGATCACTTTTGCACTAAACGGCGTCGTTTGGCTTGAGTGAGGAGATGGGGTCGGGTAAAGGCAGAACTGGGCTGGATTTTGGGGCTATTTGGACGGGTATTAGGAGAATAAATGATTGGGCTTGGGGTTTTAATTAGATTTGTCCCAATATATTTCCTTCTCCTATTTTCTTTTCAATTCTCTTTTCTTTTCTCAAATTAATTCTTTTCTCTTCCTTTTTCAAAAATTAAATAAAAATCTACATTAAATCCTAGAATTTAATTACCCTAAAACACAAATTAAACCTAAATAAAAATTTTCACGATTAATTAAAACAACAAATTAAAAGAAAAACTACTAAAAATCAAAATTAACATTAAAAGGTGCAAATTAAACTATTTTTGTTTTTTTCCTTTTATAAAACAACTTAATTAATTAATTTAATCCTAAAATATTAAATTAAATCCTAAATGCAAATGCACATATTTTTGTATTTTTATGACTTAAACAAAAATTAGACATGCGCACAAAAAATGCAAACAAAAAAGAAAAATTCTACATTAATTTCTAAAATAACAAATAATTAAAAGGAAAAATCTAATTCTTGGGATTATGTAGGGGCAATTCAGGTTAGGCAAAAATCACGTGCTCACAACTGCCCCTCTTTGCTAAGAGACACTAAGGGTTTTCGGGCAAAGATAAAATGTGCAATTATGAGGGATTTTTGCCCGTTTGACACTCCATGAGAAGTATTTTTTGAAAAGAGTCTGACTGAACCTTGCTTTAAAGGTTGCCTACATATCCTTGGCTATAAAGGAATCAGGTCAATGTAGTTCTGGAAGTTTTGGTAGCTGCGACTATCGAAAAGTTGTGATTTCACTGTTTTGTTGCTGCTGCTACTGCTTGTTGAACTCCTTATTACACCAATATGAAAAATAAAAAGCTAATCTAGCTAAACTTATCAACTACGAGTTACAGAATTCCTATCTATAAATCTCTTGAAGCTTGATCTTGAGTCTCAGTTGGTTCTTGCTGTGGACTCCGATCTGAATCTTGATGCTCGTTAGCTGTAGGTACTGGTTCTCTCTTCAGCTTTGAATCAAGGCGGGTCATGCGAAGCTTGTGACTTCAATCATATCTTGAGCAGTCCACATCCCTCTTCGTTTCAACCTTTGAGTTCACTTCTTTATTTTTTGTTCTTTTTCTTCTTTTATTTGTTCTGGATTGAGACTCATTCTTTTGTTCATCTCGAACCCTGTGCCTTGAGGTAAAACCTGCTCAGACACCAAAACAAACAGACGAACGAAATTTTCTGCCCCAGTTTACACTAGGAAAATTTCGTGAGTTACTTATAACTAACTTTTTTTTGAAAGCGTTAACATAAGGATTGTGTTCCTTTAGGAGGAGGAGATTAGGGAATGGAGCCCTATATCTAAAAAATCTCAACTCAAGGATTGAAGCCCTAATGTTGGTAAAAAGGCGACTAGAGAATGGAGGACTTATGTCTAAAAATCTCAACTTAGGGATTGGAGCCCTAATGTTGGCAAAAAGCGACTAGGGAATGGAGACCCTATGTCTAAAAATCTCAACTTAGGGATTGGAGCCCTAATGTTGGCAAAAAAGGCAACTAGGGAATGGATGTCCTATGTCTAAAAAACTCAACTCAGAGATTGAAGCCCTAATGTTGGCAAAAGGCGACTAGGGAATGAAGGCCCTATGTCTAAAAACTCTCAACTTAGGGATTGGAGCCCTAATGTTGGAAAAAGGCGACTAGGGAATGGAGGCCCTATGTCTAAAAACTCTCAACTTAGGGATTGGAGCCCTAATGTTGGCAAAAGGAGACTAGAGAATGGAGGCCCTATGTCTAAAATCTCAACTCAAGGATTGGAGCCCTAATGTTGGCAAAAGGCGTAAAAGATTGAGATTGGGGATTCTGAACTATCATTTTGTTTGGATTTTCTTATCTTTTTCTTCATTTTCCTTTTTCAATTCATTTTATTTCAATAAAATGCGGGAAAGAAATTTGGAGGAAAACTTCCTTTTTGGATTGATTGTTACTGCGAACCTGTTTGTAGCTTTTGCGCAACTTTTCTTTTGGCTGCACCTTCTTTTGCACGGTTGCCTTGGGCTGCACCTATTTCAATTTTAAACACAAAACGATTGTTAGTTTGCAAGGTGGTTGGTTTTGTGGCCTTTATTGTCTTGATCACTCGATCTCGACCCGAACCTTTGTTAGGAACTTCAGCTGCTTGGTGATTTTCTGAAGATTGATCTATCTTTCAAACCGAGGAGCTCAACTTTTCAAAATTTCTCCCGACGGCTTATAGGCTTTGGCCCTTTAATTTTATTCTGTCTCTAGGGGCTTTGACTTGGGATTTCTTTTCATTTTCAATAAACTCCATTTCAGAGCATCAACCATCATGGCCAGTCGGGATCGACTTGATGCACCCGTTGAGGCTGGGTACTTTTCTTTAGCTTTAGGCAGAACCCTGTAAAGCCAATCTTGCCACCTTTTCTTTGTATTAGTTTCGAAAACAGAGGACAAGAAAATGAGTTTAAGGAGAAGTGTCTTTTTCGAGGAGGAAGGACGGACTTATCTGGGGTGCATACAAACTTCAATAGACATGACATGCTTCTTGGACTGGATGCCCGATCCACACAACTATCCCAAATTCTCATAAACCCATTGCGACCCGTGTTTCAAAACCGAGGAATCTTGCCAGGACTCTTTCAATACCAATGGTGGTGAGGGGTTTCTTTTTTTTTGATCAACGATGCCCTTTGCGGGTTTTCGCCAATCTACCTCTCTCATTTCTCTTCTTACCATCGCCTTATAGTGCTCTTTTACGAGTTTTCACTAACAAGACTCTCTCATTTTCAATTTCTCTGCTCACCATCGCCTTACGGTGCCCATAGATTTTCACCAATAAGACTCTCTCATTTTATTTCTCTTATCTTGATTGAATCGAGTCCAAACAACTGCGTTCTTTATTTTTTGAAAACCTGTCACCGATTGATCGAAAGGACTTTGAACAAGGTTTGGGTAAAGAGAATCTGGACGGAATTACAACTTTGGAACCGTTCTGCTAGGCTCATTTCCGAACCATTATAACATCTGGCCCAATTTCACTTTTGGGGGAATTTTTTTTTTTGGTGTGACTGAACGCCAGAGAGAGTCTGCCTACGTATCCTTTCGGAATCAAGTCAAACGTAGTTCAGGGAACTTTGTTTTTGTTTTTCTTTGTTTTTTTTGTTCCAAAGAGGGTAATGAAAGAAAATTAACCGGCTCAAAAGGTTAGCAAAAGGACTGGAGTGTTTGGGGTAGCGAGAATGAAAGCCTTTGTCATCCCAATCAGATAGTGCTATTGCTGCAGAAGGACTAGACATAGTACCTTTTGACCACGTCTGCGTTCAGAGCTGCCTCGGGGTCGTTTCCTTCGATATCTCCCAGATATAACGCTACTCTTGGTAATATCTTTCGGATAATGTATGGGACTTTCCAGTTAGGAGCAAATTTCCCTTTTGCTTCCTGATGATGAGGAAGAATACGCCTTAAAACAAGTTTTCCCACTTCAAAATTTTTGGGCCGTACTTTCTTGTTGTAAGCATGGGCCATTCTTTGTTGGTACAACTGCCCATGGCAGACTGCGGCCATTCGCTTTGCATCAATCAGGGTTAACTGTTCCAGAAGGGCTTTGACCCACTCACTGTCTTCAATTTCAGCTTCAACAATGATCCGGAGAGAAGGGATTTCAACTTCCGCAGGTATTACGGCTTCGGTGCCATAAACCAAAAGGTATGGGGTTGCTCCGACCGATGTGCGCACAGTAGTGCGATACCCCAATGATACAAACGACAACTTTTTATTCCACTTCCTGGAACTTTGAATCATCTTTCTCAAAATCTTTTTGATGTTCTTATTTGCTGCTTCAACAACACCATTGGCTTTAGGTCGATAAGGAGTAGAGTTCTGATGCGTTATCTTGAATTGTTCGCATATCTCCCCCATCAAATGACTATTCAAGTTTGCAGCATTGTCTGTGATAATAGTTGTAGGAATGCCAAAACGACAGATAAGATTGGAGTGCACGAAATCTACCACAGCTTTATTGGTGACACATTTGAGAGTGATTGCTTCAACCCATTTCGTGAAATAATCGATCGCGACCAATATGAATCTGTGTCTATTTGAGGCCTTTGGCTCGATTGGCCCAATGACGTCCATGCCCCAAGCAACAAATGGCAAGGGCGCTGACATGGAATGCAGTTTTGTGGGAGGTGCATGAATCAAATCGCTGTGCACCTGACAATGATGACATTTACGAACAAAACTGAAACAGTCCTTTTCCATGGTCATCCAGTAATAACCCGCTCGAAGGTCCGCACACTCCTGTGTGCACTTCGTGCATGATTCTCCCAGCTTCTTCGGTGTCAACACATCTTAACAAGTTGAGGTCCGGTGTCCTTTTATACAAGACATCACCACTCAAAAAGAAACCACTTGCATGCTGTCTAATGGTTCTCTTTTGGTCTCCACTTGCTTGCTCGGGGTATTCTTTGGTTTTCAAAAATCTTTTGATGTTATGATACCATTGCTGAATATTTGGTTCTACCTTGACCGTATTACAGTAGTTGTGCCTTTCCCTTATTTGGATTTCCAAAGGATCAATGTGGGCATTGCCTGGGTATGGCAGCATCGAGCCCAAAGTGGCAAGTGCATCAGCTAGTTCATTGTGTCAATGAGGGACGTACCCGAACTCTATCGACTTGAATCGCTTGCCAAGTTCTTCCACATGTTGCTTATAAGGAATAAGCTTGACATATCGGGTTTCCCATTTTCCTTGAGCTTGTCGGATAATCAGATCCGAATCTCCCATGATTAACAACTCTTTAACATCTTGGTCGATTGCCATGTTCATACCCATAATATAGGCTTCATACTCGGCGGTGTTGTTTATGTAGAAAAACCGAAGCCGGCCTGTGGCTGGATAATGCTGGCCGGTGGGTGAGATCAAGATTGCCCCAATTCCAACGCCTTTTGCGTTTACCGCCCCATCAAAGAACATTTTCCAAGCATGGGTGTCTTCAGATATTGCCTCAACCGAATTTACCTCTTCATCTGGGAAGTAAGTGCTCAAAGGTTGGTATTCATCATCAACCAGGTTCTCAGCCAAATGATCTGCTAATGCCTTGGATTTCATTGCCGTGCGAGTGACGTAGACTATGTCAAACTCCGTGAGCAAGATCTGCCACTTTGCTAATCTCCCAGTGGGCATTGGTTTCTGAAATATGTGTTTTAAAAGATCCAACCTGGTTATGAGGTAAGTGGTGTAAGCTTGCAAATAATGCCTCAGCTTCTGAGCGACCCATGTTAAAGCGCAGCAAGTTCTTTCCAATAAAGTATATTTGGCTTCATAACTGGTAAACTTCTTGCTCAGATAGTAAATGGCTTGCTCTTTCTTTCCGGTCACATCATGTTGCCCGAGGACACAATCGAAAGAATTTTTTAAGACTGTTAGATACAAAAACAGAGGCCTCCCTGGCTCAGGTGGGACCAATACTGGCGGATTCGACAAATATTCTTTGATTTTATCAAAAGCTTCTTGGTACTCATTTGTCCATTTGATTGCTGCATCTTTCTTCAGCAATTTGAATATGGGTTCACACGTAGATGTCAACTGAGTAATGAATCGACTGATATAGTTCAATCTTCCCAACAAACTCATAATATCTTTCTTAGTTCTTGGAGGAGGCAAATCCCGAATAGACTTTATCTTTGTTGGGTCCAACTCGATGCCCCTCCGACTAACTACGAATCCCAAGAGTTTGTCGGATGGTACCCCAAATGCACAGTTGGTTGGGTTCAGCTTCAAATCATATGTGCGCTTTCTCAAGTCCTGAACGTGGTCGTCCTGGGTTTTGGATTTGATGATTACATTGTCCACATACACCTCTATCTCTTGGTGCATCATATCATGAAAAATGGCAGTCATGGCCCTCATGTAGGTTGCCCCGGCGTTCTTCAGACCAAATGGCATGACTTTGTAACAGTATGTACCCCAAGGTGTGGTAAAAGCTGCCTTTTCTACATCTTCTTCATTCATCAACACCTGGTGATATCATGCGTAACAATCTACGAAGGAATGTATCTCATATTTGGCATAATTATCAACAAGGACGTGGATGTTCGGCAAAGGGAAGTTATCTTTGGGACTTGCCTTGTTTAGATCCCTGTAATCCACACACACCCGGGTTTTTCCGTCTTTCTTCGGTATTAGGATCACATTGGCTAACCATGTAGTGTATCGAACTACCCGGATTACCCCTACTTTCAAATGTTTCGTGGCCTCTTCTTTGATCTTATCACTGATATCAGTTTTAAAATTTCTTTGCTTTTGTTGGACAGGGGGGCAATCGGGGTAAGTTGGCAACTTATGAACCACCAAATCAACACTTAGCCCTGGTATATCATCATATGACCAAGCGAACACATCTTTGAACTCAAACAAAAGTTGGATTAATGTGTCCCGGGTTTTCCCATCTGTGTGAATGCTTATCTTGGTTTCCCTGATTTCTTCAGAAGTACCCAAATTAACCGGCTCAGTATCATTAAAGTTCGGCTTAGGTTTATTCTCAAATTGTTCCAATTCTCGATTTATTTCCCTAAAAGCCTCATCTTCATCGTATTCCGGCTCTTGGTTCATTATCTCACAGTTAGACAACATGTTTGAATCCGGGCATGAAGTCCGCAAGCATGTCACATTATTTAAAGGCACATTATTAGAACTAAAAGAAGAAATAAAAGAGAAAATAACGAAGATCAGAAGGAATAGAGGAAGATGCACGATGAAATATTGATTTCATTTCATTGAATTTGAAGATAACAAGGTTTACATTGGAAATTAAAAGACAAGAAACTAAAGAAAACATCCGAGTTACACCCTGGAATAACTCGTGATGCAGAAAAAGTGGCAGGACAGGTCTACCGGGACTCCCACCTGATTGGGAATGGCGTAGCCTTCCAATTCTGCAATTTGGCATTAGGTCTCACATACAGCACCTCAACGGTGCTTGAGCCTTCCCCTAGCTGAACTATGTGGGCTTCATACAATATCTTCCTCATGGCCCCACAAATTTCTTCGATTTCTCCGGCCATAAACGCCTTATCTTCCTCTTCCTCATTGTATTTCGGCTTGACAAATATTCTGTACAGATGCGGCACCGGCCGAGGCAAGACCCAACCATCATTATTTCTATCATCTGCGCATCTTACATCAGTTGGAGTAGGTCGGAAGCCTACCCCAAAGAACTTTTCACTGGCGGTCAGAGTAATAGGTTCAGTTATTCCTTGCAACGATTACCTAAGCCCTTTCCCAGGTTTGTAGCCGTTCCTGATCATTTCTTTGGCCACCATGATTGATGCATTAGAAAAGAAGGGTTGAGGGCAAGATTTTCCTTCTTCGCACTGATCAGCGACCACGATTTCAATGGCGTGGTAGCCTATGTGCTGACTCCCCTCTCTTGCTTCAAGACACGGGACTGACGGGTCCCGATAAATTGATTGCTCATCTTCCCCGTGGACCACAATCTCTTAATCCTCGTGCTCGAACTTCACCATCTGGTGAAGAGTAGAGGGTACAACCCCCGCTGCATGGATCCACGGCCTCCCCAAAAGAAAGTTGTAGGATATGTCCATGTCCAAAACCTGGAAGGTTACTACAAAGTCTAGTGGGCCAATGGTCAGAATCAGATCAATCTCTCCAATTGTGTACCTTTTGATATATCAAAGGCACGTAGACAGACGTTGTTGGGTCGGATTATTTCGGTATCGATTTCCATATGCTGCAGAGTTGAGAGTGGGCAAATATCTACCCCAGAGCCTCCGTCCAACATAACCTTTTTCACGTAATACCCTTTGCATTTGACTGTCAGGTGCAGAGCTTTGTTATGTGCGCCCCCTTCTGTGGGCAAGTCATTTTTGCTAAAAGAGATCTGGTTGATTGCGAAAAATCTTTCAGCCATTTTCTCCAACTGCTCTACAGAGGTCTCGACAGTCACATATTTTTTGTTAAGGGTCTTGATCAATACCTTTTGATGTTCGATGGAGTTCATCAACAGAGACTTGTGCGGGAGACTTCCGAAGCTAGTCTATCACCTCATTATCCTCCATTTTCATCTTTTGAAAGAAGGCCTCCGCTTCGTTGGCACTCACGGGCTTTTTAGATAGGAAGCACTTTCTAGTGGCATTGTTCACCTCTTCCAATTTGAAATACTTTTCAGCCGAGTTATTTTCTTGATCTTCTCCCGAGATTTCTTTGCCTTTGTAAGTCACCACTAATTTGTTGTACTTCCAGGGCACAACGGTAGGATCCGTCATGGGCTTTTGTAGTGCGCGACCAATAACCACGGGCTCACTCAGCCTTGGTGGATTAATCAGCCCCCGCATCACATATGCTCCCTTGGGAACATACATTTGGGTCGTCTTATTCAGCTCGAATCTCCTGGGAGGACTCAAAGTCATCTGCCTTTCTTTGCAGCCTCGAGGGACATAGAGGACATCATCTTTAGAAGGCGTTGCCCCAGTTTCAACTTCAACTTTCTTCTCTGACTTTGGAGGGGTGGTTTTGTTCTTTTTCTCCCCTTTGTCTTGCTTTGAGGCAGCCTTTGGTTTCTTTTCTACATCAACGATGGCAATTATGGCCTTCAACGCTGGGTCAAATTCCTTGTCCTCACAAATCATTCCGATTACTGGCCCGTTGTTGTGGGCCGGCAGTGGGTTGTTAGTCACATTGGGAATATCTTCATCCCTTAGCACTATCTTCCTTTGTTCTATCAAGATCTCCACGGCTCTCTTTAGAGACCAGCAATCATCTGTGTCGTGCCATTCTGCCCCTGAGTAATAGGTGCATCAGGTACCAGCTTTGTAAGCGAGTGATGCTGGGTTTTGCCTGGTTTGAGGAACAGGCTGTAGCAGACCTATTTGAACAAGATTTGGTAACAAGCTAGAGTAGGTTTCACCAATTGGTGTAAAGGTTGGCCTCTTGGGTGGTTCACGAGTGTGGAAATTATTTTGTGGAGGCCGGGGGTTGTAGTGTTTTTGGTAAGGAGGCTAGTTTCTAGAAAATGGAGCTTGGTTCCGGTTGGATTGTTGTTGTGGCCGGACATAAGGTTGAGCATTCATGACCGTGTATGGATGAGGAGCATAGGCTACATCTTAGTGGGGGTAATAGTGTTGCGGGGTCCTTTCTGAGAAAAAGGATCTGGGAGTATAGTGTTTTCTTGCACCCGATGCTGCCATTGATGTTTCTTCCTTTTTCTTGCCGTTCGCTACTCCTCCAGACCTACCCTGAATGGCTTGGGAGGTAGCTCTAATGGCGGATTAGCTCAATATTCGCCCTGTTTTCAACCCGTTTTCAACCATTTCTCCAATTTTGATGGCTTCGACAAACGTCTTACCCATCGCGTACATCATGTTTTGAAAATAATCAGCCTCTTGGGCTTGGAGGAAGACCGTGACCATTTCAATCTCATCCATTGGAGGATTTACCCTGGAGGCTTGCTCACGCCATTTGACGGCGTACTCTCGAAAGCTTTTCGAGGATTTCTTCTTTAGATTTGTCAATGAGTTCCTATCAGGGGCAATATCAATGTTGTACTGAAACTACCTGACGAAGTCCCGAGCAAGGTCATCCCAGATATGCCAACGGGATATATCTTGATCTATATACCATTCAGACGCGATTCCGGCCAAACTCTCTCCAAAGTAGGCCAAGAAGAGCTCCTCTTTTCTGCCTGCTCCCCGCAACTGGTTGCAATATCTTTTGAGGTAGACAATGGGATCTGTGTGCCCATCATATTTCTCAAACTTCGGGGTTTTCTGCGTGCCCGGTCCAGTCCCCTATTAAACAAAACAACATTGTTTCCCCCTTGGAATCCCAGTCATTGATCTTCATTGATAAAATGGTTGGGAACTACGACTCCTTTTGATATTTAATTGTCGGAACCAAAGGCCCTCCACCCATTTCACTTCCCCTTCATTCCTCGTCTCTATGCTTAGAGACTAAAAAACCCTAGCCACTGCCCTAAAGTTCCCCACCATCTCCACCGGCGGCGTAGCCCCAATCCGCCCCAAATTTACACCCTAGATTCCCCGTCACCTCCTCTCTCACAATATCCAAACCATACCCTTCGAATCCCTCCCAAATGGTTCGGATTTTAGATCTAAAATCAAAACCCTAATGCCCCAAATCCACCCTGACCTCAGATCTGTGGCGTGCAAGGTTAAGATTCAAATCTTCATGTTCCAGGGATGATTTAACGTGAAATTGATGTTGGTTGTTTGTTCTTGACAAAGAACATGCGACTAACATTAGTTTTGGGTTTGAATCGGAGCAACCGGAGTTTCGTTAAGTCAATCACTAGGTATTTTCTCTTGTTTTTCCCTCTACCTATTTCTATGATTTCTCCTTCTATTTTCTTTCCTTTTCTTCCACCTTTCTTTAATCAGTTTCGTCATGTTCCTCTTCTTCTGACCAAAAAAATAATGAAGGGATTAGGGCAGCCATAATCCCCGGATTAATGGAGTATTCTAATATTAGCCAATACCTCATCTCTTCTCCTTGGTTTCTTTACATATTATTTCTTTGTTTGTTTTTCGGAGTTCCTTCTTCAAATTTTAAAACTCTATTCATATAAATTGTTGGGTTATTTATGTGCCCCATGTGTTAGTTTGTTATCCAGTTTGTGTGAATCAAATCAGGCGTTCTTCATGATTAGGATAAGTTCTTAAGTATAGGGCAATCATCAGGCAGGCTGTTTTCATTTTTGGTTGTTGTTTAAATTATCTAATTATTAATACATTTTCAGCATGTTTTGGTTCAAGGTCAGTCATAGTTTGCATTTTTTTAAAGTTTAATCTTGTTTGTTAATCCTTTATATTTCATTGCTTGGGTCTCTTTTGGGTTGTTAGCCCATTCCTGTTTGGACAGGAGAGGCCCATAGTTTTCCTTTAGGTTTTGGTTCAGCATTGAAGAGTAAATTACAAGGGTGTCAATGGTGTTTTGGGTATTTGAGGGTGGGGAATATTTTTCTGTTGTAGGAAACTTCTAGAAGATAAGGCTGGAGCTTGGTTTGTTAAGAGATAAGGGAGGGTCAAATATTTTGAAGAGTTACAAAGGGTAAAATGACTAAGAATTGGAGGGGTAAAAGGGGAATTGGTTAGCTGGGCTAGGACTGCCTTAGGCATGCCTATATAAAGACCTCTTTTTCCTTCATTTTGGGGAAAAGACTCAGACCCTAAAAATCCAAAAGTTTTCTGCTTTATTTTGGTTCAAAATCGCTGGAAATTGTTCTTTGATTTCATTTTTAGTAATAACTCAAAAATTTCGAAAGATCTCTGGTTCATCTGGGTCCAAAAATTTTCTAAGGAAGTTGAAATTGATGTGTTGAAGTGCTGCCCTACTGTTTCTCCTGAATCTCTCAATTCTGTTGATTCCTAAATACATTTTCTTTTGTTTTTTGATTGCTGTATTCAGGTACTACTCTGAAACTTTGAGCAACCAATTTGAATGTTGAAGATGTGAACGATTTGGATTGATATAGCTGTGTTATTTTAATAAATTAGCTCTCATGTCTTTATTGATTCATGTAACTCTCTCCTTGTTTAGCTAGTATCATGTGGGATTTGATTCAGGTGGTACTTGGTTCCTAATAAAGACTTGCATTTGGTTCATGTAATTAAGGCCCATTTCTTCCTCTTCTTCTCTTCTGTGAATCTGTTTAATGTCTGAGGCGTGGACCTCCATTTCACTGTTGAGTTACAATATGGAGAGAATTATTGAGTGTGTACTTACTTCATTTCTTTGAGTTTATTTTTAATCTTGTTGAATCATTGGAAGTTTTATTATGGGTTCGAATCAGGTTAGATGAGTTGAACTTGCCTGGAAATTCTGTCCTTGTTTAACATATGAAGTCATGAGCGTCTTAAATCATTTCCTGATTGAAGTTTAGTTTTTTGAAAACCATGTTGTAGTCAGCTAGCATATGATATTCGACTAAGTTCTTTTTGTTGATTTAAAAATAGTTTTGCATGATTTAAGTCTTAATGTTTCCTTAGGTTGCCATGCGATAAAATTGTTGAGTTAATCTGGTGCTCAAATACCGATTTCTGTAGTTAATGTTGGTGTGTGCATATAAAGTGAATTGGACCAGATTCGTGGGTGGCCCAAATGAGGCCATGAGTATGAGCTTGAATGCATAGGCTTAGAGCCCAGAAATTCGAGTAAAGTAATTCACGCGAATTTAAATTGGCCCCCTGGCCAGCAAATGTATTGGGATTATCGGGAAATCATGCGTCGAAATGGTTGGGCTCATCGTTGGCCCAAACCCTGTCCAGTGACTAAAATACCTGGTATCATCACATATGGGCGTATAACTAGTAATGGTAATTTGAACATTAATTTATAGTGGGCTTAACATCTTGGACCTTTTTAATTAAGTATTGTCCTTCACAAATAGATTGAGGTGTGCCATTTAATTGAATCATCTATGGCCCTCACAAATATTATGATTAGATATTACAATAAAATATCCGTAGAAAAGCCTTTAGGCATGTTTAAAATACAATTGTGACTGTGTACACGTTCGCGTGGCATAATCATGATTCTAAAAACCAATTCGGAGTATGCGTTCGCGCAACTTTTATCAAACATTTTCGTAATAATAAAATTGTTCTCAATATAGTCCGAGGTGTACCATTCACAGTTTAATCATTCATGGCCCTCATGTTAATTTCATAACCTAGATATAAAAAGAAAATTTTACACCCTATAGAAAAGTTTAGTACCCTATTTATTTTAAATAAATACCATTTTAAAATATTACATCCTATAGATACCTTTTATCCTTTATAGAAAAATATCTAATTATAGTTACATCCTACATTTAAGGCACCATATATGCTAAATAATAGTTTTCTCTCTCCTTTTTTGAATTTTCTCTCACGTAATCACCGTAAAATCTGTATGAAAATCGAACCACGTTCTCTCTCTCTCTTTTGCATACACTTTACTCTCTTCTCCCACAAACCCATGATTCAAACTTCTTCTCCCACCCAAATTCCCTAGGTTTCCCCCATTATCACTCCCCAGTTATTTTCTCTCTAAAATTACGATTTTATTCCTGATACAAGTTCTTAGGGTAAGTATTAAGCTTCTTAGATTTTGATACAATTATTTAGTTTCTTCGATTTTGATATAGATTTTTCTTTGCTTCTTAAAAAATAACCATTGTTATTGTTTACTCATCAGAAAGCTTTCGATTTTCTCTCCAATGTCGGATTCAACGTCACACAAGATGGTAACAAGAGGTATACCCACCAAAATTCTCAATTTTGATGGGCCCTCTTTCTCGTTGCGGGTGAGAGAATTTTTGGGGTCATCGGCTACAGATCTGTATGTGTATATGATTTTTTGGTCTTCTTCTATGTTTTTTACTGAAGTGGGGGAATTCAAAAATATATAGAAAAGGGTTGCTGGAGTTCTGGATTATTCATGTGATTTTATAATTATGATGATGTATTCGTATGTATTAAGTTGTATTCATAAGAATTAAAACAATCCAGAACTCATTTCCACATTCACAATGTCATTAACTGAGTTGTGCTTACTTGAATATTGTATGTTGTATTTAAATGTATTTAGATGTATTCTATTTACATTAATTGTATTTCCGTACTTATTACAGTTTTTCTTGCTTGTTATATGTATATATTCACTGTTTTGTACTAAATGGTATTAATATGTATTTCAATATTTAACTGTATCTTATTGTATTTATATGTATTCATACACTTAATGAGTTTATATATTTATGATGAATATGAAACCTTTTTACAATTCTTGTTTGTATGCAGGAAATTAAACTGTTTGTGAAACACCCGCCAAGATTATCACCGCATATTTGTTCATATACAAACACAAACATAGTATCCGATCTCAAAGAAAAGCTTACTACTGAACAATATAAACTATTAAGTTCTACTTTCAGGGATTGTGGGGTGCATGTCGCGGCATACGCAGAGTTTCTTAGCACATTTGGGCTGGTTGCACAAGTAAAATTTGATGCCAATTTACTCCGCCAAAGATATGGTGCACTCCTTTGGGACTATGCTATGCGGAAGATAGACGCTGATGCCGTAAGCGAGAGCGAAGCACCTTCAAAGATTCTTAGGCACATCACCGATTAGTATATATGCAACATGTTGTATTAATATGTATTCAACTTATTGTATCAGTCAGTATTCAACATGATATATTTATCTATATTCATTAAGTTGTATTTATATGTATTCACCAGGTTATGTTCACATATTTTCAGCAGGTGTTTTTAGACCTTCATATTTATATAATATGTTGTATTGGTATGTATTCAGCTGTATTTTGAATACGGCTTTTGTATATAACTGATTGTAATAACAGATTGTCATAATTTGTATTCAAGTGTATTTGAATACATGTATTTAACCCTTTTCTATATAAATGGTATTAATATGTATTTCAATATTTAACTGTATCTTGTTGTATTTATATGTATTTATACACTTAATTAGTATATATTTTGATGATGAATATGAAACCTTTTTACAATTCTTGTTTGTATGCAGGAAATTAAACTGTTTGTGAAACACCCGCCAAGATTATCATCGCATATTTGTTCATATACAAACACAAACATAGTATCCGATCTCAAAGAAAAGCTTACTCCTGAACAATATAAACTATTAAGTTCTACTTTCAGGGATTGTGGGGTGCATGTCGCGGCATACGCAGAGTTTCTTAGCACAGTTGGGCTGGTTCCAAAAGTAAAATTTGATGCCAATTTACTCCGCCAAAGATATGGTGCACTCCTTTGGGACTATGCTATGCGGAAGATAGACGCTTATGCCGTAAGCGAGAGCAAAGCACCTTCAAAGATTCTTAGGCACATCACCGATTAGTATATATGCAACATGTTGTATTGATATGTATTCAACTTATTGTATCAGTCAGTATTCAACATGATATATTTATTTATATTCATTAAGTTGTATTTATATGTATTCACCAGGTTATGTTCACATATTTTCAGCAGGTGTTTTTAGACCTTCATATTTATATGATATGTTGTATTGATATGTATTCAGCTGTATTTTGAATACTGCTTTTGTATATAACTGATTGTAATAACAGATTGTCATAATTTGTATTCAAGTGTATTTGAATACATGTATTTAACATTCATAAATCATATTAACTCTCTGATGTACTATATGTATTCCAAAAAGAATCATCAGTTCAATGTATTCAATGATTGTATTCATCTATATTCATATATAATGAAGATACAATGGTCGTATTAGTTACGTATTCAGATTTAATACACCAGCTAAGTATATCCAAAATATATTCGAAATGACACCGGAATCTATAACAAATTATTTTTCATTAATACAAGTCAGATTGTGAACTAATTTCAACGTGGAGAATTTCTACAAATACGCTTATTATGTCATACCAGTCCACATATACTACACGAATGTTGATTTTTCTTTTGCAGCAATTCAATGAAGGGCTTATTATGCTTCTTCTTTGGTCCTGCAGGAGGTCTTTTCCATTTGGGTGGTAATACAACTTCATTTTCTACATGTGCTGGTATATTCCATTCTTTCCGGTCCGTCAAAAGATACACGAGAACCTCATATGTCATTACAACAGACTTTGGTTTGTAATAATCAGAGCAATAATCTTCTGGCATTTGAAACTTGCTCTTCAGGACAGCCCAAGTATTTGGGCACGGTAATTCGTCGATTTGGAACCGCCCACAACTGCATTTTTTCTCTAAAAGGCTTACTGTGTAATGCCTTCCTTCATCGTTCACCGTATGCAAATATTCAGTCGATGGCACCACCTACATTTAAAAAAACAAATCATACATATATATAAGAATAGACGTATTAAATATGATTTTCATATATAGTATTATAATTTTATTTAGTTTTAAGAATCATAATATATTTTGTATTAAAATACAACTATAGTAGATACAACTATATTTGTACATTCAGAATTCAATGACATACATGTATATACTTGTAAATACATTGAATATATTAGAATACATACTACGTGAATGCTGGCAGAATATTAGAGTATTCTTGACTGAATATAGGATACAACTTCCATTGCTACCTTGAAATATATATAGTTAAATACCTTGTACCATGGATATTGTATTCATGAATGTTATTGTATTCATGAATACATTAGCAAAAATAGGCGTGAATCAGGGAAGTCCAGCTGATCAGTTGTTGTATTCGAGTGTATTCGACTGTATTCATGGAGTGAAAAGTGGGATTACAACTGGACAGATTATTGTATTCGACTGTATTCACGGCATGAAATAGGGGATTACACTGTTTTTAAAACGAAAATGAATCAATTAACATAATAGACTCCTAATATAACTCAACAAACTCAATTATAAATCCGAATACATAAATACATCTGAATACATAAATTATATTAATTAAAAAAACAAATGAAGACATTCATGGAATATAGCGAGACAATGAATATAATAAAATACAGGTGAGATATATTGAAATACAATGAAAAAAAGACAATGAATACAATGAAATACATAGAATACAACGAGATACATTGAAATACAATTAAAAAGGTAGCAGACTCTTCAAGTTGCTCAGCCCCAAACTCCATCGTCTTTGTTAAAGAATAACCCTAATGTCGTCTCATCGATAGCAGATTTCGAACCTCCATTGTCAGCCCCAATTTACCCTAAAAAATCCTTTCAAAAATACCTGACAGTGAGTAGTAGTCATGCTTTTTGCAAAAATTACTCTTGTATTTGATGTAATTACTCCAACAACCTTTTTTTGTATTTGATGTAATTACTCCACTGTTCCGACATCAATTATACAACACACAAATCTATATATTTTTGAATTCCCCTACTTCAGTAAAAAACATAGAAGAAGACCAAAAAATCATATACATGCACAAATCTTTAATTTTTATCAAAAGGATCAACTTTGAAAATAAAAAGAGAAAAGTATTATACATGCCTTGATGAAGCTAAAGAGTCTAATATCTTATCATTGTTTTCTTTCTTTTAGGTAATTGAAGAAGTGAAAAGATTGGTTGAGGAATATAAGAAAGAAAAGGTTAGTATTACTGTAACTGGCCATAGCTTAGGTGCATCACTTGCAACCCCAAATTGCAGTTGGCATAGCTTTCAATGAAATCAACAAAACAAGCGAAGGCAAGGAATTTCCAGTGACAGCTTTTGCATTCGCAAGTCCTAAAGTTGGAGATCTCAATTTTAAGGCAGCATTTGACAAACTTAAAAGTCTCCCTACTTTGAGAATCCATAATCTATGGGATGTTGTTCCGAAAGTACCTCTAATTGGCAATATAGACGTGGGCGAAGAACTAATGATTGATGTCGCAAAATCACCATATGTAAAGCCTCCGTGTGTGCAACCTAACAAGCACACACGGACATAAATGGATAGATTTCTGGGAGTTTGAAAAAAGAAACATAATACATAGCATAGGACAGAATACCTTGTATCATTCGTGTAGACATTGCCTCATTCAAGGTAAGCATCTCCTGATATTTTTTTCCAAGCGTTGTGTATGTCTGAAGAGCTTCTTGAACGTATGCCATATGCAAACTCGAATTTGAATGTATTTCTGTATACAATTGTATCAATCTCAAATTTTCTTGGTTTGAAATTGATTTCTACGAACTGTAACAAAAGAACATGAAAAGAAAGAAGGGAGATTTGAAAATCGACAGAATCCTCTATTTTTGGATACTTTCGGACGGAAAATCATTGATGGAGGGGGAAATACAGATTATGGTGCTATAATTGTGTTAGTTGAGTTATATTAGGAGACTATTTGCTAGATTGATTTTCTTTCCATTTTTAATCAGTTGAAAGGTCCCTTTTTTAAGAAATATACGTTACTGTATTTAATGATTCAACTCTTGAATACAGTTGAATACAACATCTTATTAACAGGTTTTCCATGATTCACGCCACTTTTTTCTAATGTATTCAAGAATACAGTAACCTAAATACATCAAATACATCTTAAAACATCTAAAAACGTATCTACATGCTGTAATATAGCAAATGGTATCTATAGAGAGCTAATTATCACTAAAAGATATCTATTTATGAAATTTCTCATATAAAAATGACAAATACTCGTGGTTGCTTTAGGCCCATTTAATGTATCATTGTGACTGTGGACACGTTCGCGTGACATAATTACGATTCTAAAAATAAAATCAGAGTATGCGTTCGTGCAACTTTGGACAAATTCTTTTTAAATAATAAAGCGTTATTAATTGTGGACATGTTCGCGTGACATGATTTTTGATGCGCCAAACAAACGGTACACGTGCGCGTGCCCTGTTTTAAGATAATTTCTTAGTTAAAAAAGGCAAATGCATATAGGTTCTAAAATTAGTAGTTAAACATTTTTAATAAGCCAAGTATGATCAAAGCGACCGTGCTAGAACCATGGAACTCGGGAATGCCTAACACCTTCTCCAGGATTAATAGAATTCCTTATCCGGATTTCTATGTTCACATACCGTAAATAGAGTCAATTTCCTTGATTCTGGATTTTAAACCGGTGACTTGGGACACCATAAATTATCCCATTTTGATTGACACTTAAATTGGAAAAAACTCCCTTACACTCCATTCCGGTGTAGCAAAAATGAGGTGTGACAGCTCTGGCAACTCCGCTGGGGACAAAAACCCAGAATCTCTGGTTCAGGGTTCAGAATTCGAGCTTGTTAATATGATTTTTACTTGGATTCATTTATTGCTAACATTACTGTATTTTGTGAACCTTTTGTGCTAAATTCTATCTGTTTACCGCTTTAATATTGTTTGAATCGTATAACTGTCTTCTTACGCCACCCCTCCGAGTCTTCTGAAAATGGTGCACATGTTCGCGTGGCCTGATTTTTCTATAGAAATTATACCAAATAGAATGAGGCTAGGTCAGCAACAAGGACGGGTAGACTTTAGTTCTCCCGGTATGTTGCCCCCTCTTCGGCCCCAGTTGTCCTCTCCGGTAACCAAAGTCTAGAACAAAATCCCAGGATTTAAACCTAGAAAAACACAGCCTCATGCCAGATCCCTAGTAGGAACGTTTGTTTGCATCATGTGCATTTGACTTAGGGGACTCAACATAGGGGTTGGGTCCGTCTAGGACAGGTTGACCCAAAGTAACAGACCATCCTGATACATCCTATGTGCTATGTGAACATTTATTTGTTTCGGCTTGCATGCTGACCTACTAGAAAAATAAAGCAAAAAAAAACCAAGAGTGATGTAGGGAAGAAAATAAAACCCGGTTCTGAAATCCCAGGTATTTGGAAATGTCCTGAAACTCTGCCAAAATATTTCAAAAAAAGAGGAAAAAAAAGTCATTTTAAAAGAGTCAAATACTGTGTCCTTTTCAAATGTGTCAAAACTGATCGAACTATGCAGGTCTAATTCTCACCGAATGTGGGATACGTAGGCAACCTACATAAGGTTCGGCCTTATTTTTGAAAAAAAAAAGAAGAAAAATAAAGTCAACGGTCAAATAAATGTAGTTTGGAGTTTCTGTCAAAATAAGCGGATCCAACTTTGGTAATGTCGTAAGTCGTTCTTGCCGAGATAGCCTTAGAGTATCTTCAGTTGTCGAAGGGCTATTTTCATAAAAGAGGACGAGTCTGTCGGTAAAGTGTCATTTTTCCATAAAGTAGTTCTCCCCGGCCTCAAAATTCATTTAGAATTGGGAAGGGGCCACGTTTGCAAAACAGTCATTTTTGCTAAAATTAGCATATGGGGGAAGGAATCATGTTCCATGGATTTTTGTAGAAATTAAAAAAATTGTTTTACAACAAAGGTCCACCAGAGTCAACCCTAACCTTAACCCTCCACAGGTAAAAATGAATATTGTCTAGGACCCGTCACAAATGAACACCGCCCAAAACCCGTCAGAAGACATGCTCAGTTGCAGTTGCGTATTTGGTGGAATGATCTTGATGAAGATGGTCAGAAGTGGGTGAAAAAACAGTTGGGTGCCCTTATAAACATTTTGGAAATCAAACCATGGGAAGATTTAATCAAGGCTTTGGTAATTTTTTGGGACCCTACCCACAATGTGTTTCGTTTCTCAGATTTTGAGATCACCCCTACTTTGGAGAAAATGGCCGGGTACATTGAGTTTGTCCGGGATTTGAGGAGGCATCAACTTATATTTCCGAGAGCTCCTTCGGTGCACAAGTTCTTTGACCTCCTTAATATCAGTAAACATATGAAGAAGGCCCATATAAGCAAAGGGTGTTGTTATTTCTACTTCTTGTACCTCAGGTTCAGGCATTCAGCTGGGTTCGAAACACATGAAGGTTTGAGCAACAACCAAGATAAGGGCCTTTGGCAAAGTCATCGCCAGTTTTCTTTTATTGCGGCATTTTTGGGGATCACGGTCTTTCCAAATGCAGAAGGGACAGTGGATACTCGTATGGTCAGAATTGCACAATTCCTCACTACCAAGGAAGATCATACACTTGTCCTGTTAGTGCTGGCAGATATTTATCGAGCATTGACATTTTGCAAAGCGGGGGCTCAGTTCTTTGAAGGTTGCAGTATTCTTCTACAAATGTGGTTGATAGAGCATCTCCGCCATCATCCCAAATTCATGAGGTATGGTTCTAGCCCGGATAACTTCATTGAGAGTTATGAGGAAAGAGTAAAAGACTACAACGTGCCAGAAGGGTTTGAAGCCTGGGTAACCCACTTGAAGGCTTTCAAAGCAAGTCAAGTCGAGTGGACTATAAGATGGTTACCGATGACAGAAGCCATATACATGACGGCTATCAAGGGTTACTTGAGGTTGATGGGTGTGAGGAGTATCTAGCCATATGCACCGCATAGGGTCTTAGGGCAGTTAGGATGACATCAGGTGGTGCCCGAAGATGAAGATCTAACCACCCAGGTCATTGAGCTACATCTAGAAGCTGCATTGCCCGAGGCTTTAGTTCCGCAGGATTGGAATGGCTGCCGGTATCTAAAAAATGACACCTAGGTACTAGATGTTGCCAGGGGGAAGTGGATCCAAATTACGCTGCATGGTTTGTGAAGAGGTCTTGTGTAAACAACGAGCCAGAGCCTGATCCCGAGCCTGAGCCTGGCCTGAGAGGCCTGCCAAGAGACCTCATGTTTAAGCTTTTGACAACATAATCTAACAAAGGTTGGCCTAGGGAGAAAAGGAGAAGAAATATCAAGCCGAAATTCACGCCTTGAAAGAGAAGCTAATAAACATGGAATTCAACAATGATCTCCAAGCACAAGAAGCCGAAGGTGAAAGAAGAAAGTTGGCCCAAGAGAATGAAGCTCTTCGAGCCCAAGTTCAAAAAATGAGAATAGCAGTTGAGAACCCAGGTAGGAGCAAAAAAGACGAAAAACTCATCTATAGCCTTACACAAAAAGTACGTATTTTTGGGGATGATTTGCAAAAGACTGAAGCGGAGCTAGCAAATGCCCGAGCTAAGTTAGCTATGAATGCAGAGGGACGGGCCAGTTTCGTTCGGCAACTGAAGGAGAATTATGACAAAGGAATGGTGAGTATAAAGAAAAAGGTCAATGTCCTTGAGAATGAGATGGCCAAGCAGGCAAGAGACTTCAAAGCAGAAAGGGAACACTGCTATTCCCTGATGGCACAACTAGAGAAATACCTGCAGCAACTTCAAGAGCAAAATCACACAGCTGAACAAGTTTTGGATGCCAGATCTCAGTAGATCAGACGGTTGCTACAGGAAAAGGGTATTATTAGGCAAAAGGTTAGAAGAATTGCGGACTACATTATGATGAAGTGCGACGAGTGTGAAGACATGACCAGATCCATGTTCTTTGCTTCAGTTATGATTTTTGTCCGACAGATCATGGATGAATTGTTTCGCCTCCAGGAAGACATGGCACGAAGGCCCGCAACAAGGCCAACTGGAGCAGCAGTTGGAGCACTTATGTATTCTTGACGTTGTTTATTTTCGAGTCTGTATTGTTAGTTCGTTAGTTCATTTCGAGTATGTCTTTTTAGTTTTTTTTTGAAGTTGTCGGTCTACTCATCGTGTCTATTAGTCTTTATGAATAAATCTATAAGGGAAGTTGTCGTAATCAAGATGTTTTATTGTGTTTTATTTTATGAAATTTGAAAACCCCAAAAAAATATTTTTTTATTATTTATTTCGCACATGTTCCCAAAACTACGCTTGGTCTGATTCATGCGGCGTCATGATACGTAGGCAATCCCCATAGGATTCGATCATAACCATGAAATGAAAAGAAATGAAAAAAGGGGAGAAAACAAGAAAAACTGTGGAAAGAAATAATGGCAAAACAAGAGATGAAAAATGAGAGAATAAAAGAAAAACAAACAAGAACCAAGTGAAGAAAAGAAGGAATGAAAAAGAAAAAAAGAAAAGAAGAAATTGCAAAATGGAAATTAGTGAAAGCGGGATGACGCAAGCGGTCGTTCAAATGCATAATAGAAATGGTTAACTGCTTAGGTTCATTGCATCCCCAACGTGCGATTACCTTTCTCTTAAGCTATAATCGCTAACGAGTTTACTTGTTGTCATTAAGTTCAGGCAGGTGGTTAGTTTGTTTGGCATTCTGGCAACTCACCCGTACAATACCAGGTCCAAAGACAAGTTGATCATGGCTGGCCAAGAACTGGATGCAAATGTTATTGGTCCGACAAGGGAGGGGGAAAAGTCTGATGTTAATCTGAAAGAGGAGTTATATAAGTTGAAACACCAGATGGCAGAGATGTATCAGGCATGGGTAAAAGGGCATCCACCACCATCATACCCCGCCAACCCTACTTTCGTCCCACCGCTGGCTCAATCCCAAGAATTTGTACTGTTGATTCATCTCCAGGCTTCCCCACTTACCACCACTACCAAGGCACCACTTCCCAAACCCCACAAGCATCACCACCCAAACCAATCACATACCCCCCTCCACCAGCCACCCCTATTTTCGTGGCACCCCCACCCGCTACACTCCATCGATCCTCTAGTGAGCCCTTATTACAGACCCAAGATAACCAATACTATCCCCAGGAGCCTACTTTCAAGGCCCCAGAACATTACTCCTACACTCCTCGTTTCGACCTCCCAGTTGAGACCGAGAAACCACCTATAAACCCAGAACAACAGGAGATGTTCAGGAAAGTTAAAAGACTGAAACAGTCATTCAGAAACATGCAGGGATTAGGAGCCCAAGTGAGCGTAGCCTACAAGGATTTGTGTTTATTTCCCGATGTTCAGTTGCCGGTGGGATTCAAGATGCCTAAATTTGATCTATATGACGGGCACAGAGACGCATTGGCCCATTTGAGAGGATTCTACATTAAAATGAGAGGAGCTGGTAGGAAAGATGAGCTGTTGATGGCGTACTTTAGCCAGAGTCTGAGTGGTGAAGCTTTGGAGTGGTACACTCGTCAGGATCACAGTAGATGGTATATATAGGATGATTTGGCCCAAGCATTCACTCTTCATTTCCTATACAACATTAAGATTGTTCCAGATCGTTTGTCTTGGACTAAGATTGAGAAGAAGCCTAGTGAAAGTTTCAGAGAATATGGTTTTCGCTGAAGAGAATAAGCGGAAAGAGTTAACCCCCCCAATAGAGGAGAGTGAAAGGGTGGAGTACTTTCTGCAGGCTCTGGAGCCTACTTATTTTGGCCATCTAATATCAGCTATAGGCAAGTCTTTCAACGAGGTAGTGAAGATGGGTGGCATGGTGGAAGAAGGACTTAAATCAAGCAAAATCATGAGCTACTCAGCAATCAAAGCAACTACCCAAGCCATTCAGAATGGTACTGGAGGAGTGATCAGAAAGAAGAAGAAGGAAGACATGGCAACAGTTGATTCAGGATCATGGTTTGGACCCAGGGCCCCGTCACACCAGTACACCCAGCCTTAACCCCATTACTGAACCTACACTCAAACCCCATATAATCCACCCCAACACTACTTCCCATCACCAGACCCTCATATTTCTGTCCACCACGTCCAGACATATACCCAACCTCCTACCTATGTATAATGGCGTGCCCCAGCCCCACAAAACACCTACCTAGCTCCACAAAATGCTTACCCACCCACACAAGACTACCAAAACCCTACCGGCCCAAGTTTCCGACCCAATCCAGCATTCAAAAACAAGAGGTTGCAGCGGAAGAAAACTTTCACCCTGTTGGGGGAGTCTTATACAAGTTTATTGCATAGATTGAGGCAGTTGGATATGCTGAGGCCAATTGAGTCGAAATTGTCAAACCCTCCTCCAAAGAATCTTGATTATTCAATGAGATGTGAATATTGTTCAGGTACTTCGGGGCATGATACGGAGAAGTGCTGGCACTTGAAAAATGCCATCCAGGAGCTCATTGATACAAACCGAATTGAAGTCCAATCTCAAGAGGCACCCAACATCGACCAGAACCCATTGCAAACCCATGAGGGAACAAATATTATTTAGATAGTACACAAGGGAGGGGAGCCCAAGAAGCCTTCACAGACCGTCATGATGATTCGATCTAGTGAGGTCAAGCCAGTTAAAAAACCAACGGTTGAAGGATCAGTGAACAAGTTGAGCATGACAAACGGTAAACCATCTGTGGTAGCTGAGAAATGATCCACAAATGATGTTATAGTAAAGCAAGAAAAGTCAAAAGTGGTCGTGCCAGGATTGGCAAACAAGGCTATCCCATAGAACTATGAAGGGGTGGTAGTGACCTATAAGGGAAAGGAAGTGAAAGAAGAAGTCAATGAAGCCTAGGGATTAACTCTCTCAGGAAGATGCTTTGCCCCGGAAGAGTTAAGGAAAGTTAAAACATCCAGAAATAATCCAGTTCTAATAAACAAAGTAGTCACTAAAGAACAGGCGGATGAGTTCCTGAGGAAAATGAAGGTACAAGATTATTCCATCGTGCAGCAGTTGAGAAAGACGCTTGCTCAGATTTCCTTGCTATCATTGTTGATCCATTCATACGAGCATCGTCGGGCCTTGAAAAATTTCAATGAACCATCTGGAAAAGATTGCCAACAAAATATTTGAGGTAAACAGGGTCACTTTCTCTGATGATGAGTTGCCTATGGAAGGTACTGAACACAACAAATCTCTTTATCTTACGGTAAAATGTGAAGATTCTGTGGTCACCGGGGTGTTAGTTGACAATGGTTCTAGTACAAACATCTTCCTTCTTTTTATTCTGAACAAGTTGAAAGTTGATGATGAGAGGATTTACAAGAACAACATATTTGTACGGGGTTTCGACGGTGGAGGAAAAGACTCGGTTGGTGATATAGTGCTTGAATTAACCCTAGGACCAATGGAATTCACCATGGAGTTCTAGGTGCTGGACATAGCCATCTCTTATAATTTGTTGTTAGCTCGACCTTGGATTCATGCTACCAAAGCAGTCCCATCCACTTTGCACCAGATGGTCAAGTTCGAATGGGATAGGCAGGAGATTGTCGTGCATGGTGAGGATAATTTGTGTGCTCACAGTGATGCCTCTGTCCCGTTTATTGAGGCTGAAGATGACAAAGGGCCTTGAGTCTATCATGTTTTTGAAACAATGCCGATCGAGAAGGTTCTAGAAGGGAAATGTGTTCCAACTGCAAAGATAACCTTTGCATTAGTCATGGTGGCCTCTGAAATGCTGAAAAATGGCTTTGTGCTAGGTAAAGGTCTGGGTGCATCCTTGCAGGGTATCATACAGCCAGTGTCCCTCCTTGAAAATTTGGGTACGTTCGGTCTTGGATTCAAACCTACAGCGGCAGATGTGAAAAGGGCTAAAAGGTTGAAACACAAGGCATGGGTACTTCCAAAGCCTATCCCGCATCTCTCTAGGTCTTTTGTCAAGCCCGGTGCCAGGAAACGCCTAGTGACGATAGTTCCAAGTTCCATGGTTGAAATTGATGAAGAGTTAATTGAAAGGTTCCAGAGGTTGTGTGATGATGTGAACATGGTAGAAGTCAGAGAAGGTTCTAGTAAAACAGACGTGCAGTTCGCCGGGTCGAACGTAAAGCTTAACAATTGGAAGGCTACTCTTCTCCCTACCCGGAAGGAGTCTTGGTAGTTTATTTTGTTTTCCTTTCTATTTGGGTCATTCCAGGGTTGTGACCTAGATTTTTATTTTTCGCTTGTTGATGTACAAACCCTGTTATCCTTTATTTTCAATGAAATGCAATTTCCCTTTTCCATCATTCCTGATAGCTCTTATTTTTGTTTTTCTTTTCTTCTTTGTACAATTCTTTTTATGCGGGTTTCAATGACATAACATGCATGAGGAATCTTCAGCCAAGTCTTAAAAGTTAATCTAATTATAAAATATTAATTCAAGAAATAGAGTGTGATGATGAATCAGAATATGATGAGGACGAGGCCTTTGAAGAGATTAGTAAGGAACTAAGCCATTTTATATAAAAACTCACGCCTAATCTTAATGAAACTGAATTAATCAATCTAGGGGATCCAGATAATGTCAGAGAAACTAAGATAAATGTCCATCTTGAACCGCAAATCAGGGAAGAAATAATTAAAGCATTGTTCGTATATAAGGATATCTTCGCATGGTCGTTTAATGACATGCCAGGCTTAAGTACTGATTTGGTGGTCCACAAATTGCCAATTGATCCAGCATTTCCCTCCCGCTAAGCAGAAGTTGAGAAAGTTCAAAACTGATATAAGTGTGAAGATTAAAGAAGAAGTCACAAAGCAGTTTGACGGAAATGTTATTCGAGTCACGCGGTATCCAACGTGGTTAACCAACGTTGTGCTATGCCAAAGAAAGATGGTAAGACCAGAGTGTGTGTTGACTACCATGTCCTCAACAAAGCCAGTCCAAAGGACAATTTTCCACTGCCATCCACATTTTAATCAATAATTATGCCAAGCATGAGATTGGATCTTTCATGGACTGCTATGCGAGGTATCATTCGATTTTAATGGATGAGGAAGATGCGGAAAAGACGGCATTCATCACGCCATGGGGAACATATTACTACCGAGTCATGCCTTTTGGTTTGAAAAACGCTGGGGCAACTTACATAAGGGAAATAGAAACCATATTCTATGACATGATACACAAGGAGATTGAGGTTTACATGGACGATGTGATCATAAAGTTCAGGAAGCAGTCGGACCATGTCAGGGATTTGAGAAAGTTTTTTCAGAGGCTCTGCAGGTACAATCTTAAGCTCAACCCTGTAAAGTGTGCATTTGGTATTCTATCTGGGAAACTGTTGGGATTCATAGTCAGTCGGCGAGGCATTGAGTTGGATCCATCAAAAATCAAATCTATCCAGGAACTACCACCACCAAAGTACAAGACCGGGGTGATGAGTCTGTTAGGGAGGCTGAACTACATCAGCAGGTTTATTGCTCAGCTCACGACAACTTGTGAGCCCATCTTTAAGCTGCTAAAGAAGGATGTCGTAGTCAAATGGACTGATGAGTGACAGGAAGCATTTGATAAGATCAAAGAGTATTTGTCGAATCCACCTGTGTTGGTCCCGCCGGAACCAGGGAGACCTTTGGTTCTTTATTTGACAGTCCTGGATAATTCATTTGGATGTGTATTGGGTCAGCATGACATCACTGGTAGGAAAGAGCAGGCTATCTATTATCTCAGCAAGAAGTTCACATCTTATGAGGTTAAGTATACTCCCCTTGAGAGGAAATGTTGCGCCCTGACTTGGGTAGCTCAAAAATTGAAGCATTATTTGTCATCCTACACTACTTACCTCATCTCTCGCCTGGATCGCCTAAAGTATATCTTTCAGAAGCCCATGCCCATAGGAAGGCTCGCAAAGTGGATGATCTTGCTCACAGAGTTTGACACCGTATATGTGACTCGGACGGCGATGAAAGCCCAAGCTTTGGCCGATCACTTGGCCGAGAACCTAGAGGATGAAGAATATGAACCTTTGCAGACTTACTTTCCTGATGATGAGGTAATGCAAGTTGATGAGGTCGAGAAAGATGAAAAGCCCAGCTGGAAACTCTTCTTTGATAGGGCTGCTAACATGAAAGGCTTTTGAATAAGAGTTGTACTCATTTCTGAGACATGACATTATTACCTGTTACGGCTCAGCTTCGTTTCTATTGTACCAACAACATGGCTGAGTACGAGGAATGCATTTTGGGATTGAGGCTAGCTGTAGATATGGGAGTTCAGGAAGTCTTGGTCTTGGGAGACTCGGACCTTTTGGTGCACCAGATTCAAGGAGAATGGGAGACACGAGATTTAAAGCTTATATTGTATCGACAATGTCTGCAGGATCTATATCAGCGGTTCAGATCAGTGGAGTTCAGGCATATCCTAGGATCCACAATGATGTTGCTGACGCTCTGGCTACTCTAGCGTCAATGTTACATCATCCAGATAAGGCTTATATTGATCCTTTGAATATTCAGGTCTGTGGTCAGCATGCTTATTGTAACATGGTGGAAGAAGAACTTAACAATGAACCTTGGTTCTACAATATCAGGGAGTACATTAGGTCGGGGGTATATCCGGTACAAGCTACGGGGGATCAAAAGAGAACAATTCAACGTTTGGCAAGTGAATTTTTCTTTAGTGGAGGAGTTTTATACAAAAGAACTCAAGATCTGGGATTGTTAAGATGTATAGATGCTAGACAAGCCACGGCTATCATAACCGAAGTGCACACCGGAGTCTACGAATCGCATATGAGTGGGTATGTTTTGGCAAAGAAAATTATCTGAGAAGGTTATTATTGGCTCACCATGGAGCCAGATTGCATCAGTTTTGTGTGCAAATGTCACCAATGTCAAGTACATAGAGATTTGATTCATTCTCCACCATCTGAATTGCACACAATGTCTGTACCATGGCCCTTTGTTGCTTGGGGTATGGATGTCATCGGACCAATTGAGCCAGCAGTATCCAATGGACACAGGTTCATTCCGGTGGCCATCGACTATTTTAGTAAGTGGGTTGAAGCTAAAACTTTCAAGTTGTAACCAAGAAGGCAGTGGCCGATTTTGTTCATTCAAACATCATTTGACAATTCGGAATCCCAAAGGCGATCATCACAAATAATGGTGCCAATCTAAATAGTCATCTGATGAAAGAAGTGTGTCAGCAGTTTAAGATTACACATCGAAATTCTACCCCATACTACCCTAAGGCGAATGGAGCAGTCGAGGCAGCCAACAAGAACATAAAGAAGATACTGCAGAAAATGGTGCAAGGTTCCAGTCAATGGCATGAAAAGTTTCCATTTGCTTTGTTGGGTTATCGTATGACCGTTCGCACTTCAGTAGGTGCAACTCCTTATTTGTTGGTGTATGGCACTGAAGTAGTGATACCCGCAGAAGTTGAAATCACATCCCTTCGAATTGTTGCTGAAGCCGAATTGATTATGATGAGTGGATCAAAACCCATCTAGAGCAATTGAGTTTGATTGATGAGAAGAGGTTGGCAGTAGTGTGTCATGGCCAGCTGTATCAAAAGAGAATGGCAAGAGCATACAACAAGAAGGTGCATCTGCGGAAATTTGAAGTGGGTCAGCAAGTATTGAAATGCATCATTCCATATCAAGCTGAAGCAAAAGGCAAGTTCGCCCCAAATTGGTAGGCGCCGTTCATTGTAACAAGAGTGTTGTACAATGGTGCTTTATATTTGACAGATATAGAAGGAAAATGTGTAGACATGGCTATCAATTCTGACGCGGTAAAAAGATACTATGTATGATTTCTTTTCTTTGTCTAATTGTTGTTTGTACTTGGCATATTTTGAAGATTGGAATGACGAAGGCATTTTTATTCTGCTATCTAAACACTTTATCCTTTGATACTCCCTTTGAGCCTTATTAATTTTCTTCCATACCCCTCTTTTGGAATCAATAGAAAAATTCAGAAACACGAACGCAAAAAGGTAAGTAAAGAAGAGAAAGAGAAAAAGAGAAGCTAAAAATAGAAAGAAAAGAATGGAAAAGAGTAAAAAAAAGAAAAGAAAAAGAAAAAGAGAAGAAAAGAGAAGAAAAAAGAGAAAAGAAAAAAAAAGAGAAGAGAAAGGAAAGGAAAAGAGAGAGAGAAAAAGAAAAGAGAAAAATAACAACGACAAAGCAACCTATGACATGAACTACGTTCGACCTGATTCTTTTAAGGATACGTAGGCAGCCTCATGGTTTGGTTCCATCAAAATAAAGCTCAAAAGTCCCCAAGCCGAGAAACTGGGGCAAAAAGTTGTGGTTGTTATAAGAAATCTAATTCCAAAAGTTGTAATTTGAACCCATTCAAGTTGTTTTGAGCCTTTGTAATACCCTTTCTTTCTAACCCTATCCAAAAGTACATATTACGGTCCAAAGAAATACCTTCCGATCTGTCTTCGAGAGATGCCAAGTCGAGCAAGTAGAGGTGTGATTTATAACAGGGGAAACACTCCGGTCTAAGCAGGAAAAATGAAAAAAATGAAAGAGTCTTATTGGTGCAAACCTCTCGGGCACCGTAAGGCGATTGAAAGCTGAGAGAAATTAAAAACGAGAGAGTCTTATTGGTGAAAAACCTCACGGGCACCGTAAGGCGATGTTGAGTTGAGAGATGAATAAATGAAAGAGGTCTGCTAGTGAAACCCTTCAGCGCACTGCAAACCGAATAAGGTTGTGGACTTTGCAAAGGAATCAGATTATGGGAACCCCGGGCACAAAGTGTAAAGAATGAAAGAGGATTGACCGAATAGACCAGGTTGATTAATCAAAAATGCATGTCATGATCATTGATGCCAACAACCTCACTCAGATAAGTCCCTTTTCATTTTCTTCCTAAAATAGTCCTTTCATTTGATTTTTCTTCTCTATTCATAACTCTCAAAGTCATTGCATTCCATATCCCTTTGGGTCTACTCCTCTAAGGCTTTTTCAATGTTAGCCTTTCAAAGCAAAAGAAGGGATCACAAAGCTTACTACCAACTTCCAAAATTGCACAAAGCAAAGTGCAGCCAAAGCATACCAGACTTAGCATAATGCAAAAGTTGAAAAATAAGGTGTTAATGAAAGTTCAAGCGGTCGAATGGTTTGTGAATTTTGTGGAAGATACAAAGGTTCAAATTGGAAGGATAAAATTGTAAAACAATGGCTTGGGTGTAGAGCACTCGGGTCATTCAGGGTCCTGCGGTTGAGATTTAGTCAGAAGTCAAACAATTCATGGCCAGTTCAAAGCAGCCAGTCAGAGCAAAGCACGGCAATGCTCCCACCTTCAGCAAGAGTGCCACAAACTAACCACCACATTTTTCAAACTAAAAAGATTTTTTATTTGATTGAAACAGGGGCAGAGAATTTCGTTTGTTTCGAAGAACCCTCCATGAGGAAAGAAGGTGCCAGACATGCTCAATAGTAAGTTCCATTACCCTCCTGGATAACAGGATTTAGTAAGTTTTGAGGCCCTCACAAATGACAACGTCTGACGAGAGATCTACGTTTGGGAAGTACAATTTGGCATTTAAATTGTCACTTTTGAGAAGAGGTTTGGTTAGAAATTTTCAAGATAAAGGAATTTAGTTTAGAATTTGTTCTGATAATAGAAATCGGTTAACACTCATAGATGTTCCCAATATCAAACTGGGGCAGAAAATTTCTTTTGTTTTGTCTGTTTGTTGAAATCAGGCACCCACCTGAAGAACAGGGGAAGACAGTTCAAAGGAAAAGTAGTTTCAAGAGAAAACAATTCAAGTGTTGGAAATCAGGCGCCCACCTAGAAAACAAAGGAAAGCAATTCAAGTTTCAGAGGAAAGGAAGACAATACAAATGTTGGTAATCAGGAGCCCACCTAGAGAACAAAGGGAAAACGAGTCAAGTTTCGAGGAAAAGCAGTGCAAGTGTTGGAAATCATGCGCCTACCTGGAGAACAAAGGGAAAGCAACAATGTTCAAAGGAAGATGGGTCAAGTTCAGCAATCAGGCGCCCACCTGGACAGCAAGGGAATGCAGTTAAAGTTTTGGCAATTAGGCGCCCACCTGGAGAACAAGGGAAGACAGTTCAATTTTCAAGGGAAAGCAGTTTCAAAGGAAAGCCGGTCGAGTTCAGCAGTCAGGCGCCCACCTTGAAAACAAAGGGAAAATAATTCAAGTTTCAGAGGGAAGGAATACAATTTGAGTGTTGGAAATTAGGAGCCCACCTGGAGAACAAAGGGAAAACAGCAATGTTCAAAGGAGACGGTTCAAGTTCAGCAATCAGGAGCCCACCTGGAGAGCAAGGGAAGACAGTTCAAGTTTCAATGGAAAGCAGTTTCAAAGGAAAGCAGGTAGAGTTTAGCAGTCAGGCGCCCACCTGGAAAACAAAGGAAAAACAATTCAAGTTTCAGAGGGAAGGAATAAAATTCAAGTGTTGGAAATCAGGAGCCCACCTGGAGATCAAAGGGAAAGCAGCAATGTTCAAAGCAAGATGGTTTAAGTTCAGCAATCAGGAGTCCACCTAGAGAACAAAGGGAAAATGAGTCAAGTTTCGATGAAAAGCAGTGCAAGTGTTGGAAATCAAGAGCCCACCTGGAGAACAAAGGGAAAGCAGCAATGTTCAAAGGAAGACGAGTCAAGTTCAGCAATCAGGCACCCACATGGAGAGCAAGGGAATGCAGTTAAAGTTTTGGCAATCAGGTGCCCACCTGGAGAGCAAGGGAATATAGTTTGAGTATTGGCAATCAGGCGCCTACCTGGAGAATAAGGGAATTCAGTTCAGAATACAATTCAAGTCAGCAACAAATGAAACTCACCTGGAGAGCACAAGTCAACTGAGTGGCAGAAATTGCAAGATAAAGTTTGAAGATGTGTAGATAGGATTCCTGTAATTCCTAGATCATAGTCTAGTCTAGCTTTTTTTATTTTGTCTTGGTGTAATAAGGAGTTCAAAAAGCAGTAGCAGCGGCAACAATAGTGAAATCACAGCTTCCTGGTAGTCCCAGCTACCAAAACCTCCCGAACTACACTGACCCGATTCCTTTATAGCCAAGGATATGTAGGCAACCTCGGAAGCAGGGTGCGGTCAAATTTTTCAAAATGCTTCCCACGGAGTATTCAAACGGGCAAAAATTGCTCGTATCCGCTCACTTTATCTTTGCACGAAAACTCTTCATGTTTCTGAGCAAAGAGGGGCAGCTGTGAGCACATGATTTTTGCCCTATAGGAATTACTCCTATAAAATATAAGGAAAAGAATTTTTTCATTTTTTTATAATATTATAGGATTTTGTGGAAATTTGCGCTAATTGTTCGCATTTCTGTGCATGTTTATTTTTGTTAAAAATCATGAAAAAGCCAAAACATACCATGCATTGCATTAAGGTCATTTTTATATTTTGAAGGTTAATTAGTAAATTAGTTGCTTTATTAAAATTGAATCACAAAAATTGGCTTACTTTTGCACTTTTAGCCTTTTAGCTTTAAATTAGTAATTTCCTCTTTAATTTAGGAGTAATTAATTTTTATAGTAGATGACTAGTTTAATTTTACAGATTAGATCAACTTAGGATTTAATTTGGGATTTCAATTAATTATAAAAAGAAAAAAAAGAGAATAATAGAACAAAAGAAAAGGGAAAGGGAATTTGTTCTTAAAACCCAATTTGGGCCAAGACCCAAACAATCCTTGGCTCAATTCCCCCCCCCCCCAAACTCGTTCCCTCTGACCCTGCCCAACCCGGTCCAGCCCCCTATGAAACAAAACGACATTGTTTCCCTTTTTGAATCCCAGTCATTGATCTCCATTGATCAAACGGTTGGGAACTAAAGCTCCTTTTGATATTTAATTGTCGGAAACAAAGCCCCCCCCCCCAATTTCACTTCCTCTTCATTTCTCGTCTCTATGCTCAGAGACAGAAAACCCTAGCCGCCGCCCTAAAGTTCCCCACCATCTCTGCCGTGTAGCACCAATATGCCCCAAATTTACATCCTAGATTCCCCGTCACCTCCTCTCTCACAATATCCAAACAATTTAATTCAAATCCCTCCCAAATGGTTTAGATTTTAGATCTAAAATCAAAACCCTAAAGCCCCAAATCCACCCTGACCCCGGATCTGTGGCGTGCAAGGTTAAGATTCAAGCCTTCAAGTTCCAGGGCTGATTTAACGTGAAATTGATATTGGTCGTTTGTTATTGACAAAGAACATGCGATTAACATTAGTTTTGGGTTTAAATCGGAGTAATTGGAGTTTCTTTAAGTCAATTACTAGGTATTTTCTCTTATTTTTCCCTCTACCTCCTTCTATTTTCTTTTCTATTCTTCCACCTTTCTTTAATCGGTTTTTTCATGTTCCTATTCTTCTGACCGAAAAAGTAATGAAGGGATTAGGGCAGCCCTAATCCCCGGATTAATGGAGTATCCTAATGTTAGCCAATACCTCATCTCTTCTCCTTGGTTTCTTTATATATTTTTTCTTTGTTTGTTTTTCCGACTTCCTTCTTCAATTTTTAAACATATGTTTATCTAAATTGTTGGGTTATTTATGTGCTCCATGTGTTGGTTTGTTATCCAGTTTGTGCGAATCAAATCAGGCGTTCTTCATGATTAGGATAGGTTCTTAAGTTTAGGGCAATCATTAGGCAGCTGTTTTTATTTTTGGTTGTTGTTTAAATTATCTAATTATTCATACATTTTGAGCATGTTTTGGTTCAGGGCCAGTCACAATTTGCATTTTTTTAATTTTAATCTTGTTTGTTAATCCTTATCTTAAGGTTTCACTATGAAAATCCTTTATATTTCATTGCTTGAGTCTCTTTTGGGTTGTTGGCCCATTCCTGTTTGGACAGGAGAGGACTGTAGTTTTCCTTTGGGTTTTGGTTCATCATTGAAGAGTAAATTACAAGGGTGTCAAGGGTGTTTTGGATATTTGAGGGTGGGAAATATTTTTCTATTGTAGGAAACTTCAAGAGAATAAGGCTGGAGCTTGGTTTGTCAAGAGATAAGGGAAAGTCAGATATTTTGAAGGGTTAAAGGGTAAAATGACTAAGAATTGGAGGGATAAAAGAGGAATTGGTTAGCTGGGCTAGGGTTGCCTTAGGCATGCCTATATAAAGACCTTTTTTTCCTTAATTTTGGGGCAGACACTAAGACCCTAAAAATCCAAATCTGCATTATTTTGGTTCAAAATCACTGGAAATTGTTATTTGATTTCATTGTTAGTAATAACTCAAAAATTTTGAAAGATCTCTGGTTCATTTGGGTTTGAAATTGGTGTGTTGAAGTGCTGCCCTACTGCTGCTCCTGAATCTCTCACTTCTGTTGATTCGTAAACACATTTTCTTTTGTTGGTGATTGCTGTATTTAGGTACTACTCCGAAACTTTGAGCAGCCAGTTTGAATGTTGAAGATGTGAACGATTTGGATTGATATAGCTGTGTTATTTTAATAAAGTAGCTCCCATGTTTTTATTGATTCATATAACTCTCTCCTTGTTTAGCTAGTATCATGTGGGATTTGATTCAGGTGGTGTTTGGTTCCTAATAAAGACTTGCATATGGTTCATGTAATTAAGGCCCATTTCTTCCTCTTCATCTCTTCTATGAATCTGTTTAATGTCTGAGGCGTGGACCTCCATTTCACTGTTGAGTTACAATATGGAGGGAATTATTGAGTGTGTACTTACATCATTTCTTTGAGTTTATTTTTTAGTCTTGTTGAATCTTTGGAAGTTTTATTATGGTTCATATCAGCTTAGATGAGTTGAACTTGCTTGGAAATTCTGTCCTTGTTAAACATCCGAAGTCATGAGCGTCTTAAATTATTTCCTGATTGAAGTTTAGTTTTTTGAAAATCATATTGTAGTCAGCTAGCATATGATATTCAACTAAGTTCTTCTTGTTGATTTAACAATAGTATAGCATTATTTGAGTCTTAATGTTTTTTTAGATTGCCATGCAACAAAATTGTTGAGTTAATCTTGTGCTCAAATACTGAAATCTGTAGTTAATGTTGGCGTGTGCATATAAGGTGAATTGAGCCAGATTCGTGGGTGGCCCAAATGAGGCCATGAGTATGAGCTTGAACGCTTAGGCTTTGTGCCCAAAAATTTTAGTCAAGTAAATCACGCGAATTTAAATTGGCCCTCTAGCCAGCAAATGTATTGGGCTTATCGGGAAGCCAGGCGTCGAAATGGTTGGGTTCATCGCTGGCCCAAACCCTGTCCAGTGACTAAAATACCTGGTATCATCAAATATGGGCTTATAACTAGTTAGGGTAATTTGAACATTAATTTAGAGTGGGCTTAACATCTTGGGCCTTTTTAATTAAGTATTGTCCTTCACAAATAGATTAAGGTGTGCCATTAAATTGAATCATCTATGGCCCTCACAAATACTATGATTAGATATTAGAATAAATATCCATAGAAAAGCCTTTAGGCACGTTTAAAATACAATTGTGATTGTGTACACGTTCGCGTGGCATAATCATGATTCTAAAAACCAATTTGGAGTATGCATTCGCGCAACTTAGATCAAACTTTTTCGTAATAATAAAATTATTCTCAATATAGTCCGAGATTTGCCATTCACAGTTTAATCATTCATGGCCCTCATGTTAATTTCATAACCTAGATATAAAAAATGACAAATGCTCATGTTGCTTTAGGCCCGTTTAATGTATCATTCTGATTGTGGACACGTGACATAATTATGATTCTAAAAACAAAACCAGAGTATGAATTCGCGCAACTTTGGCCAATTTTTTTAATAATAAAGCTTTATTAATTGTGGACACATTCACGTAAAGTGATTTTTGACGCGCCAGATAAATGGGTACATGTGCGCGTGACCTGTTTTAAGATAATTTCTTAATTAAAAAAGGCAAATATACATAGGTTCTAAAATCAGTAGTTAAACATTTTTAATAAGCCAAGTATGATCAAAGAGACCGTGCTAGAAGCACAAAACTCGGGAATACCTAACACCTTCTTCCGGGTTAACAGATTTCCTTACCCGGATTTCTGTGTTAGTAGACCGTAAATAGAGTCAATTTTCTCGATTCAGGATTTTAAATCGGTGACTTGGGACACCATAAATTATCCCAAGTGGCGACTCTAATTTTTAAATAAGTAATACCGTTTTGATTGTCTCTTAAATTGGAAAAAACTCCCTTACACTCCCTTCCGGGGTAGCAAAAAAGAGGTGTGACAACAAGGAGGGAAAATTTTATGAACACACCTTACAATGAGGCGTGTGAGATATTGGATAAGATGGCAGATACTTCCTCAGCTTGGCAAAGTCGAGCTAATATGCCACAAGGTGACCCCACTGTCATCCACTTGCACAAAGAGCTCCGTGATCGTGGCCAGGCAATAGCAGAGTTAACTACAATAATGAACCAGTTGGCAAAAACTCAATCGCAACAAGTTCATGCTCCTAGACAAGCAAATGCTATGGAAGGTGTCAATATGTTGGTAAACAAGAGGCGACAAAGAGGTCAACAAGGTCAAGGTAGTCTGAATTAATATGAGCAAGGTAGTGGTGGTTTCAATCAAGATGATGGCTATGATAGGCAAAATAAAGAAGTGCAGTATGTGAAAAATTACCAAGGACAAAGGAGTAATGCTCCTAACCAACAACAATAGTGGAGATCCCAAGGAAATTAGGGGAATCAAAACGAACAAGGCAATAGTAATCGGGGGAATCAATACAACAAGGCAATAGCAATTAGGAGAACAACAATCAGAATTGGGGCAACCAGAACAACCAGGGCAACTAGAGTAGCAACAACAACAATTGGGGAGGAAACAACAACCAAAAGGGTTGGAATAATGGTAACCAAGGGAATCGGGGGCAAGACTTTCAAAGACGTCCGATGTTTCAACAACCAAACAACCCACCTCTATTTCCGTCCCAAGGTCCCAGCTCGTCAAACAATGAGATGGGAAGGGTTGAGATGATGTTTGAACAAATGATAAAGAAGAACACCGACTCCGATGCCCAGTTGGCATCCCATAATACTTCAATCCGGAATTTGGAGGTTCAACTTGGCCAGATTTTGCAATCTTTGGATACTCATCCTAAAGGGGCTCTACCTAGTGATACGGTAGTAAACCTTAAGGGTGGGAACAACACCGGGCATGCAATGGAGGTGATTACTAGAAGCGGTCAAGGTGGTGATGTGAATACCTCCAAGCAAAAGGAAATTGTGAGTGAAGAGGTTGAAGTACAAGATAATGATGCTCCTATGGTTGATGAGCAAGTTAGTGAAGAGAATGTGAATGCGGGAGTAAGAATTGATATTAATAATAATGAGGTGGAGACTCAAGATGATGTGAACCCGTCTAGAGAACACATAATAGACATACCAAAAATGGTAGTGCCCAAGGCCAAGGCTCCCTTACCAAGGCCTCCTCTACCTTACTTTCAAAGGCTTGCAAAGCAAAAGAATGAGAACCAATTTAGAAAATTTATTGACAAGATGAAGAGCTTATCAATCGATGTTTCTTTGGTGGAAGCTATTGAGCAAATGCCGGGTTACGCCAAGTTCATGAAGGACATAGTGACTAAAAACCGATCCATGAATTGTGAGACCATCAAAATGACTCACCAAGTAAGTGCAATTGTGCACTCGATGGCTCCAAAGCTTGAAGATCCTGGCGCTTTCACCATTCCATGTACCATTGGGAGTGCGGATTTTGCAAAGGAATTGTGCGATGTGGGTGCAAGTATCAATTTGATGCCTTACTCTGTTTTCAAAACTTTGGTTATTGGTCAACCGAGGGCTACTTCAATGAGGTTGCAAATGGCAAATACAACTATGAACAGGCTGTTGGGTATTATTGATGATGTTCTTGTTCGGGTGGACAAGTTCATTTTGCCTGCTGACTTTGTGATTTTGGATTGCGAGGTTGATTATGAGGTTCCGATCATATTGGGAAGACCTTTCCTTGCAACCGGAATGGCCTTAGTTGATGTGGAAGCATGGGAGCTCACCTTCCGGGTGGGTGATGAAAAAGTGGTCTTTCATGTGTGCAAATCAATGTAGCAGCCAAACAGTACTGAAGTGTGCTTTTTTGTGGATCTTGTTAAGAAAGTGATAGTTGATGATACTAGTGAAATAATCAATGTGGAGGACTCTCTAGAAGCGGTTTTGTTGAACCTTGATGCCAATAAGGATGTAGGCCGGGTGGAGTGTGTCAATGCTTTGCTTGGAATGGGCTCTTACTCTTATGAGCCTCGAAAGCTCTCTTTGGATCTTGAGAATAGAAAGAATCCACCAGCAAAGCCCTCAATCATGGAACCTCCCATGTTGGAGTTAAAGTTGTTACCTCCATACCTCAGGTATGAATTCTTAGGCCCTAGTTCAACTTTGCCAGTTATTCTTTCCTCTTGTCTTACTAACATGTAGGTAGATGCCACATTAGCGGAGATCCAAAAATGGAAGAAGGCAATTGGATGGACTCTAGCTGATATCTGTGGGATAAGCCCCGCCTTTTGCATGCACAAGATGATTCTTGAAGATGATGCCAAGCCCTCCGTTGAACATCAAAGGAGGTTGAATGAGGCTATGCAAGAGGTTGTCAAAAAGAAGGTGATCAAGTGGTTGGATGCAGGGGTTGTGTACTCCATCTCCGATAGTTCTTGGACTTCGCCGGTGCAATATGTGCCGAAGAAGGGTGTACGCGGAGAAATCAGAAGACTTGATTTCTCGCTATCAAGACATTTCGGAAGCATGCCCCGGAAACTCTCGGGAGGGAGGCCGCGACCTAGTTCTCGGCCTTGGGGCTTGTTGAAGCCCGACTCGAAGGAAATGAAGAACGAAGTCAGGACAGAGGGGGAAGCCCCCTAGGCACATGGCTACATCTGACAGGCCCAGCCTATCCGGAGCCTATGCTGAGGCATCACGTTTGTCACACCCCTTTTCTAACCCACCAAATAATAATAATAATAATAATAATAATAATAATAATAATATGTGTATGGGTTAAAAAGTTATTGCAATTAAAGTGAAAAAATTTGAGTAGGGATTATTTTATTGTTCAGAGTCGCCACTTGGAATTGATTTTTTCGGTGTTCCAAGTCACCATTTATTTGAATCCCTAGTCAAAGGATGGTTTGACTCCATTTTATCGGTGCACGAAAATAAAGTTCGGGTAAGGAATTTTGCTGACCAGGGAGAAGGTATAAGGCATTCCTCGAGTCCCATGGTTCTAGCACGGTCGCTTTATTGACTTAAACTTGGTTTGAATTAATTTTGGACAAACTGTGATTTATATTATTTTCATGTTTTACCTATCCTCTTTTATCTCTTGATTATTAGAAAAATTAAAAAATATTTTTGAATAATAAGATGTCATAACCACACTACGCAAGCGAATGCGTGATCGACGGAATTTATTATTTAGTCATAACGGCGCTACGCAAGCGAATCCGCAGTCATGACAGACAATTGTTAGCACGTTATTTACTTTTGAAAAAAAAAATCCCTACAATTGTGTTTGGAGGAAACATTAACCCTCTTTTTTCGGAAAATTTATTAAATGTCACTACCACGCTACGCAAGCGAATCCGTGATTATGACAAAAGATTTATAAATTAATTAAAACTATTAAATATGACATGAAATTGATGAATTAACTTATTAAAAGTTAAGCGTCACGCTACACAAGTGAGTCCGTGAAGTTAAAGCGCACGTACTATTTGCCTAGCGTTTAAATTAATTAAAAGGAAACGAGTTAATTAAAATAGTAGAAAAATCTGATATTATTATTATTATTATGTTCGAGCTTTATAGTTGGGAAAAATTATGCAAATAAATGTTGGACCAACTTTATCTATTTTAAAAGAAATGAGCCAACTTCTTGTTAAAAGAAAAAAAAAGGGGGCCAGCTTGTATAGAGCTTTTGGACTGCTGGAATTTATTATTAAAATGGGCCAAGAAGTGGATTTCAATTGGCCCAATGCTATATAGAAGAAAAGGGGTAATTTTGTTGTTTAAAGGTAAATGTGCCAGCTTTTATTTTTGATTCAATGAGGCCCAAAGTTGATACAATCTTAGCTCTTTACTTAGTTTGTGTTCATGATCATTAACTACATAGTCACAATTGTATAAACGCCCACTTTACAAAATAGCCACTTTTGCAAATCCGGCAAAAATGGCCAGATTCACAAAGATATTATCACAACATTCCTAGAAGCATATATTGGCAGTGAAATTCCAGCAACTAAATCGAACTCATGCTATGTGTTATACACCTAAAGTCATTCATGGCATACTTAGCATTGTTACTCGGATACAATAGCTTGAAAACAAACTTAAAAATCCATAAACGACTTACATATCACATTCAAAAAACTTACAACTCAATATTCAAGTATTATGAAGGACTATATTAACATTATCACATGCTTGATACATAACATTAACATACAAAGCTCATTTGTTGTCGAACTATTCATCACATCAAACACATTTAAATGGTGCAGCATGTTCAAGTTGTTCCCATTGCTAAAAATACATACATTACGAGTCTTAAAGGATTACCTGGATAGAAAAAGGATAAATAGTAGTTCAGCAACTAAAGCAGCATAAAAACAATAGCAAAACAATAGAGAACCAGCAGCAAATCCGTGTTAAAACAACCAGAAAACTTAGAGAAAAGCCCAGAAACGAACTCTAAAGAGGACTTATACTTTTCTAAAAGTTTGAACCCTAAGATTCACTCCTATAGATCACAATTTCAGCTTACTTTTCATGTGTTCAATTGCTGAAATTTTTTATGTTTTTGTGCGTTCGAGGTAATTCTAAAAGCTCTATAGAAGTGTGATGGCGTCCCCCCTAAAATGAGGAAAGGGCAGCCCTTAAATAGGCAAATTTCGACAGATTTTGGTTCACCAAAAATCTGTCCGACAAAAACTTACATTATGTTCTAAACACTATTCAAAATCTGTCCAAAGGTCAAATGAAATCTACTATGTCTGAAACAAGGAGAAAAAGTGTCATTTCAGCAACCCTAACTAGTAAAAGTAAGCTACTAGCACCCTATTTGTGATGAAATAACATAAACTTCAGATTTTAACAACATCTATCACCCTATTGATTCAAACTAAACCAAGTATTAAAACATGTAATTAAACTTCAATACATGTGTTATGAAGCAATCGTAAGCAAACGAAAATTGACTATTAAAGCCAAACAGAATGCATGCTATTGCTGAAGCGATTTAATAAAACCAATTAGACAAAGATAATCAAAAATGGATTAAATGAAGAAACAAGATGGAAACTAACTCTAACTAAAAAACTAAAAAATCAGAAAATTAATAACGGGGCAAAGGATTACGATTCTACCACATACTCGAGCATCCCGGAAATGATGATAGGTAGTGGTACGACTTCAGGCAAGCTTCTATTGTTGATATTCTTGAAACCAAATATTCCTATGAATCTGAGTCCGGTTTCAACAAGATCAATGACACAACCTTGCTCGAGGCCAGTTTGAAAAGTGACACAACCTTGCCCGAGGCCAGTTTGAAAAGAGAAGCGAGAGGCAGTGGCGGCAGAGGGGTGACGCACCGGCAGCAGTAGGGGAAGATGCCGGCGGTGGATGGGTTTTTTCGGATTTTGAGTTGGATATATGGAAAGAGGGGGAGAAGACGAGTCAGGTGGTGTAAAATTTTCGGAGTTTGTAGGTGGTGGGCGGTGGCTAAGGTGTCGTTTTAGCTTAGATCTACGGAGATTGAGAAGGGTTATGGGATTTTGGGGTTTGGATTCATGGAGAGGAGGTTGAGCGGAAGAAGTGGTGAAATTTTGGGGCGGATTGGAGGTCGGCCACCGCGGTGGGCGATTTTCGGCGGTAACAATGGGGTGGCGGCGGCAGCTTGGGGGGAGAGAGAAGAGGGACTGATGAGAGGGAAAGAAGAGAGAGGAAATAAGGGGGAAATGAGGCAAATTTTTGGAGATTTTAGGCTTTAAATACCTAGGATGAAGATCAAACTAGGACCTTTGGATTAAATCAAGATGGGTGGATGAGATTGAATCTTGTCACTTAACCAAAACGACGTAGTTTCAAGACAAAACTACGTCGTTTAAGCTCTTATTGGTAGCCCCCTTTTGGACTGGATTTGGGCTCTTTGGGCTCAAATTTTGGGCCAATTTTGGCACAATTTTTATTAAATTACACTAGCTCAATCCCTGCCCCATTTATCAAACCATTACTCAACTCTTAAAACCTACACATACACAAATAAGAACAAACACACACACACACATACATACATACATACATACATATATATATATATATATGCAAAAATTAGGCATTTACAACTGTCTCTCTTTGCTCGAGAACATGAAGAGTTTTCATGCAAAGACAAATAAATGCGATGGATAATTTTTGCTCACATTCACTCTAGTGGAATCATTTTGAAAAAGGTGGTGACCGAACCTTGCTTCTGAGGTTGGCTACATATCCTTGGCTATAAAGAAATTAGGTCAGTGTAGTTCTGGGAAAATTTGGTAGGAGGGACTAACAGATAGTGGAGTTAAGACTGTTGTTGCTGTTACTCTTACCGTTACTGCTTCTTACATCAAAAGAAAAAGAGAAGAGCACTACATATGTCTGCAAACTAAGAGTACAAAAATTTCTATGCACGTGTCTTCTGGAGTCAAATCTTGATTCTTGACCTGCTCGCTTGTGTTGACCTTAGATTGGATCTTAATTCTTTTGAACAAAAGATTATGACTCAATCTCGATGGCTTACTTTCTGGATCAGAATTTGAGAAGGTGAATCTCGAGAAGCTGGGTTGCTGACACATTATCAAAGCTAAACTCCGACTATCTTGTGATCGAAGGATTTCTTTCTTCTGATGAGAAACTGAAACTGCAAGCTTTAATCGTCACTTGTGCTATACGGTAGAGCCTACAAAGCCATCAAAGACAAACAAAAATGTACAAAAATTTTCTGCCTATGTCTAGCACTAGAAAATTTTTATGAGTTATTAGAGAAATCTATAAATTATCTAATTTATTGAAAAGGCAGACAGAAACAGTAGTACAAACTAGCTAAAAAGGGATAAAAATTGGTAACAATTGATTGTGTAACCAGGGATCGGTACCCCGCACTACTAAAAGGAAATGTAATCAGGGGCTGGTAACTTCTCTTACTAGAAGAAAATAGAATCGGGTGTTAGCTCCATGCATTATTGATGAAGTGTTGAATCCTTATAGGTGAAAAAAGGTTCGATCTGAGTTAAACTGTATTAAACAACCTGAGCGAAGATTACTTCTACCCAGAACTACGAACTGGATCCCCCTAAGCGAAACGGTTCTACCTGGGTTAAGCTACGTAAAACACCCTGAGCAAAGAGTACTTCTACCCAGAAACTATGAGATGGATACCCCTAGGCAAAACGGTTCTACCTGGGTTAAGCTACGTAAAACACCCTGAGCGAAGAGTACTTCTACCCGGAAACTATAAGCTGGATCCCCCTAGGCAAAATGATTCTACCTGGGTTAAGCTACGTAAAACACCCTGAGCGAAGAGTACTTCTACCCGGAAACTATGAGCTGGATCCCCCTAGGCGAAACGGTTCTACCTGGGTTAAGCTATGTCAAACACCCTGAGCGAAGAGTACTTCTACCCGGAAACTATGAGCTGGACCCCCCTAGGCAAAACGGTTCTACCTAGGTTAAGCTATGTAAAACATCCTGAGCGAAGAGTACTTCTACCCAGAAATAATGAGCTGGATCCCCCTAGGTGAAACGGTTCTACCTGAGTTAAGCTACGTAAAACACCCTGAGTGAAGTGTACTTCTACCCGGAAACTATGAGTTGGATCCCCTTAGGAGAAACGGTTCTACCTAAGTTAAGCTATGTAAAACACCCTGCGCGAAGAGTAATTCTACCTGAAAACTATGAGCTGGATCCCCCTAGGCGAAATGGTTCTACCTGGGTTAAGCTACGTAAAACACCTTGAGCGAAGAGTACTTCTACCCGAAAACTATGAGCTGGATCCCCCTAGGCAAAATGGTTCTACCTGGGTTAAGCTACGTAAAATACCCTGAGCAAAGAGTACTTCTACCCGAAAACTATGAGCCGGATCCCCCATGGCAAAACAGTTCTACCTGGGTTAAGCTATGTAAAAAAACCTTGAGTGAATAGTACTTCTACCTGGAAACTATGAGCTGGATGCCCTAGGCGAAATGGTTCTACCTGGGTTAAGCTACGTAAAACACCTTGAGCAAAGAGTACTTCTACTCAAAAAGTATGAGCTGGATCCCCCTAGGCGAAATAGTTCTTCTTGAGTTAAGCTTCGTAAAACACCCTGAGCGAAGATTACTTCTTCCCGAAAACTATGAGCTGGATCCCCCAAGGAGAAACGGTTCTACCTGGGTTAAGCTACGTAAAACACCCTGAGCGAAGATTACTTCTACCCGGAAACTTTGAGCTGGATCCCCCTAGGCGAAACGGTTCTACCTGGGTTAAGCTATGTAATACAACCTGAGCGAATAGTACTTCTACCCGAAGACTATGAGCTGGATCCCCCGAGGCGAAATGGTTCTACATGGGTTAAGCTACATTAAACACCCTGATCGAAGAGTACTTCTGCCCGGAAACTATGAGCTGGTCCCCCTAGGCTAAACGGTTCTACCTGGGTTAAGCTTCGTAAAACACCCTGAGAGAAGAGTACTTCTACCCGGAAACTATGAGCTGCATCCCCCTAGGCGAAACGGTTCTACCTGGGTTAAGCTATGTAAAACAACCTGAGCGAATAGTACTTCTACCTGGAAACTATGAGCTGGATCCCCTAGGCGAACCGGTTCTACCTGGGTTAAGCTACGTAAAACCCCTGAGCGAAGAGTACTTCTACTCGAAAAGTATGAACTGGATCCCCCTAGGCGAAATAGTTCTACTTGAGTTAAGATTCGTAAAACACCCTAAGCGAAGATTACTTCTACCCAAAAACTATGAGCTGGATCCCCCTAGGCAAAACGGTTATACCTGTGTTAAGCTACGTAAAACACCTGAGCGAAGAGTACTTCTACTTGGAAACTATGAGCTGGATCCCCCTATGGAAAAAGGTTCTACCTGGGTTAAGCTACGTAAAAACAACCTAATCGAAGAGTATTTCTACCTGGAACTATGAGCTGGATCCCTATAGGCAAAAAGGTTCTACCTGCGTTAAGCTGCATAAAAACAACCTTAGCGAAGAGTACTTCTACCCGGAACAATGAGCTGGATCCCCCTAGGTTAAAAAGTTCTACCTGGGTTAAGCTACGTAAAAATAGGAGGTGTGAACAATAGTGCTGTATGCCGAAAGTAAAAGAAAAATGGAGATTTTAAGGAGCTTACATTTGGTGACATTCGTTCTTTTAGAATCACCATTCTGCATGTTGTGTTCCTTCTTCAAACAAAGAAATATTTGTGAGTTTTCAAAGTGGTGGTTGGTTTTGTGGCCTTGATTGTTTTGATCACTTTATCTCGGCCCTTTCAACTGAAACAGGTTGCTTCCTGAATAACGATTGCCTTTCTGACTCTAGAGAAACTCTAGCTTTTCTAGACTGTCATGATGATTGTTTGGTGGAACTCAACCTTTTCGACTTTATCTTGCCTTTGTAGGCCTTTCCCTTCTGATTTCTCTTTTTTATATTCTTTGTTTTCATCATTTTTTTTATTTTCTTTTCTTCGGAGCATTGGGGAACTTTCGGCTCCTCAAACTTTGCTGCAACGGCTAGTCTTGTGGGACTTAACCTTTTCCAACTTTATTTCGCCTTTGTTGGCCTTTCTTTTCTGGCTTCTTTCTCCCAACTTCAAATTCAGAGCATTTGGGGTGCCTTGGCTTTTTTCAACTCTTTGCTGAGACAGTTAGCCACGTGGGACTCAACCTTTTCAACTTCATTTGCCTTTATAGGCTCTCCATCTGATTTTCTCTTTCCAAGAGTTTTGATTTGAAGCATCGGCCGCCATGGCTAGTCAGGGTTGACTTGATGCCTGTGACGAGGCTGGGTGCCTTTCTGCACATTAGCTCGTGCCAAATGAGAACCCTATAAATTATCTTGCCATCCTTTCTTTGTCTTAGTTTCGGAACAGTGTTAGACCGAAAGGGATTCAAAGAAAACAAACAATGGAATGGAGAATGAGTTTAAAATAAGAAGTGTCCCTTTCGGGGAAAGGAAAGAAGGACTTATCTGGAATACATGCGGACTTCAAAGAACATGACATGCCTTTTGGATTGGATGCATGATCTGTGTAAACCGTCCGACTCTCAGAAATTCATCACAATTTTTTCCTCAAAATCAAAAAACCTTTCCAGGACTCTGTCAGTGCCGATGGCTGTGAGGAACCTCTTTTCGATCAGAGGCGCCCTTTGTGGGTTTTCATGAGCTGACCTCTCTCATTTTTCTTCTCGCCTTATAGTGCTCTTTACGAGTTTTCACTAACAAGACTCTCTTATTTTTCATTTCTCTGCTTACCATCGCCTCATGGTGCCCATGTGGGTTTTCACCAATAAGACTCTCTCATTTTATTTCTCATTTTTATTGCATCGGATCCAAGTAGCCATATTCTCTGATCCTTGAACATTCTCACCGATTGATCGGAAGGACTTGAAAGGATTTGTTTAAAAATTATTTGGATCGAATTACAACATTGGAACTATTCAAGCGGGATCATCGCCGGACCATTACAACATCTGCCCCAGTTTCACTTTTGGGGGAATTTGGATTTTTATTTTGGTGTGACTGAACCCCAGAGAGAGGTTGCCTACGTATCCTTTCAGAATCAAGTCGAACGTAGTTCAGGGAACTTTATTTTTTTTGTTTTTTTTGTTTTGTTTTTGTTTTCCTTTCTTTTTCTTGTCCTTTTCCCTTTTTTCGTTTTTCATTTCATTTTCTTTGTTTTTCTTCCACCTTTTTTCTCTTTTTTTCATTAATTCTTTTTTCATTTTTCAATATTTTTAATAATACTTTCAGGTTCCAAAGAGGGTAATCAAAGAATAGTAACTGGCTCAAAGGCTTTGCAAAGGGTTATAGTGTTTGGGTAGCGAGAATAAAAGTCTTCGTCATCCCAATCAGAGAATATTAATATTATATGGAGGATCAAACATAGTACCTTTTGGCTGCATTTGCATTGACAATTGTTGTAGGTACATTTCCTTCGATGTGTCTTGATCGCTACCAACTCCACACTACCAAAAATTAGGAAGAGAGGGTCGCAATAGCTTTTACCCGATATGAGGGTCGAGATCGATTTCCACAGGGAGCTAGGAATGGGGTCGAGTATCTATCTAGACTAGAGTTGTGTAATTGTTCCAAATGTCACTTCCATACATTTTTGTTTTTTTATTATAAACTACTATTATCATACTATTAATTGAAATTAGATTATGCTATGAGATAATTTCTAAGCTGTATCTAATGGGAAGAAGGGCACTAGGGTTGTGCAATTACCTAGGTGATTAATTGACGGGTAGATGTTACTAAGGTTCGATTGACATAATTGGGGCTTATGCTATAACCGTTGCACAATTTTACCCACTCTCACACCTCTCGATAGAGAGAGTGATTTTTCCCAATTGACTCTTTCGAGACCAAATGAGTAGGAAAATTGGCTCAAGCAACTAGGGTTCAAGTTGGGTAATTACTCTCTCGAGGTTTAACCCTTTAATTGGGACAATCAATTCTCTTGAGTCCATCCCAATTCCTTGTTGGGTCAATTTTGGAGACTTAGGCTCTCTTTCTCAAGAAGAGCCAAGTCAACTTAGCACAAACCAGTGTTTGCAACCACCAATTCATAGATTAAACCATAAAATTGACCCAAATAACAAACACCCATAGTCAATCTAACAATAGATGGAAACACTCATCAATTACCCACACTAGGGTTGAGCCAAAACCCTAGGTAATGGGTTTAGCTACTCATGCTTGAAGGAGAAAATGGAGAAATAGATGAAGAACAAGGCATATTAATTAAATGCTAAATTAAAATACAAGAATCTATCGTTAATTTGAAGCTAAGATGCCAAAAATGGCTACAGATGAGGTTCCCACGAGCGCAACTCAGTTCAAATATATCAGATGATCGAAAAATGGAAAAATGTTCTATTTATACTAGGCTGGAAAAATTGGACAAAAATACCCCTGCGGGGTCAGCGCGGGCCGCATAAAATGGACCGCGGCCGCGCTAGGCTCTTGGACTTCAATTCTGGGCTCTCTGAACTTGGGCTCCGCGGACCGCATAGAATGGACCAAGGCCGCGGAGGCAACTGGCGCGGTCCGCACAATCATGACCGCCAACCGCATGGCTTGAACTTTGGCATTTTCCATCTCTCTGAATCTTTCTTCTGCGGACTGCACAAAAAGGTAGTGCGGCAGCAGAACCTTCACCGCAGACCACACAATATGTACTATGGCCGCGTTGCCTGAAGCCTGATTTTGCCACCTCTCTGAATTACTCTTCCGTGGACCGCACAGAAATGTAGTGCGGCTGCGGAACCTTCACCGCAGACCGCACAATATGTACTGCGGCTGCGTTGCCTGAAGCCTGGGTTTGCCATCTCTCTGAATCACCTTGTGCGGCCACGGTCGTTTTTGTGCGGTCCACACTAGGCTTGTTTTCCCTTAGTTTACTTTGTCTTTGATACTTGAGCAGGTTTCACTACTTTTGAGCCGATCTTTAACATTTCGTCACTTTGTTAATTAAACCTGCAATCAAGCACAACTTATGAGCCTTTTGGGACTATTTTGCAACAATTTATAATCAAAGCATAGGCAAGAAGGAGCATGAAACTCGTTAAAATCCCTGCTTATCAACTCCTCCAAACTTAAGCCTTTGCTTGTCCTCAAGCAAACAAAATAAGACCCACCATTTAAGGGAAAATCCAAGTATTTCCAACTATCCTAAAGTAACATCAACAAGCATCAATTGGGACTAACAATTGCCCTCAATACGAATGAATCATTAACAACATTTAAATTTTGAAAAACTATGGATCAAGTGTGACACAAGAGCATCAAGAGTTGACTCATTACATCAAAGAACTCTCTCAATTACTTTGGTCATTGTGGAACCTAAACTCACACATCCTCAACTCTCCCTAAGCAAACCTCACCTTTTAGAGTATTAGTACACAAACCGAGGTTAATGGGAATTCACTCATCTCTCTCAAGGAAAGACCACAAGTCCGGCTCTAAGTACCATATGCTTTCCCCTCATATAAGTATCCACTAATGTAAGCGTCATTCAACTCAAGATCATATAGTCTAAATGGGTTTCAACTTCCTTTAAGCACTTCTTTTGATTCATTTGGCACAATTCTCTTGACTCTTTGAGTAACTCACTTCTTTTTAAGGGGTTAGAGAGACATAATGTCACTCTTTCTTATGCACTTCAAAGCGTTTCTCCTTTTTTCAATTTTTTCCACACTTTTTTTTCTCTTCTTTTCTTTTTTTTTTCTTGAATCCCTTTTTATTCCTTTTCATATTGGGCTTTCTTTTTGTCTTTTTCTTTTCTTTTCTTTTCTTTTTCATTGCCTTCCTTTTCTTCGCTTTTGTACCTTTTACCATTGTGTTCCCTCTCTCGTCTCTCCCCCCAAACTTAGGCTTTTGCCATTCCTCAGGGGAAGATTGGGTGCCAAAATAGGGTATATTATAGAACGGATATAGGCTTATAGTATTAGTTCATGAAAGAAAAAGGTTTAAGGCTCAAAAGGGTTAACTAGGGATTATATCATTGGTGGGCTATGGAATTGTTCAACTATCATTTGTATCAAGGAGAGCCTATAATCACTTCTCAAGCCAAATTTCACTCAAAAATTCGCCTAAACAGACATTCAGGGCAAGTTCCAAACCATTGGCTCGGGACTTAGACTCACAGTTTGATTTCTCACAACACAAGCTCAAGGATTGATAAAGACATAGAGTCGGGGGCCAACAACAACCTTAGACACGATTGAGCACACAATAGTCCCGAAAGACCACATGATGATTGTTTGGTTAACACAAGAGTCTGAAGGTCATGACGTTCACCATCCTAAATACAACAACTTGTCTTTGATCATAGGATCAAAGGAAAATGTGTTAGGCCCAAGTGAAGCTTTGCTTGAGGTACCCTTAACCATAAGCTACCAAAAATAAAAACAAAAACGGACTCAAACCTTTAAGAAGGTTGTCACGCCATCCATCATCGGGAAGAGCCACCCGGTTCACACAATACTCCACCTTTGAAAAGAACCGTGGCATTAAGAAAATCAAAGGCTTAGTGAAGCACCAAAAACGAAACAAAAAGCTACCATCCTATCTAAGAAGCTAAAACTGATTTTTTTTATGAAACTAGAAAATAGAATGAATATGTACAATAGGGGATTTGAATATACAACGGGGGATAAATATATACAATAATGTAACTTTATATACAGAACAAAGGGAAGATAAAAATGCGATAAAAGTAGCTAAATGTAAAGTTATATACAGACCAATAGAAAATCAAAAAGATATAAAATGTAACAATATATACAATCATCCAAAAATGTAGGGCGCACCCCCTCAAATAAAAGCTGGCATTGTCCCCAATGCCAACTTAACAAATAAGCACCAAAAAGTGTAAGGAAAGAATATGAGGACTCCCTAAGCCGTGTCCGTCTGCATGGGATCATCAGTAGTCCCTGGGTCCTCTAAATGTGCGGGAACCTCAGACTGGTTCCCGGTCTCCTACTGCTCAACTGTTGGGAATGGGGCCTGGAACTGGACGGGCTGAATATCAGGAACATCTTGTGGCTGACTGGAGGAGGCCTCCGGTGGGTCCGCTAATTGGATGATCGCCTCATCTGCACTAGGGAGCTTCCTCTTCTTCTTAGGAAGCCTCTGTGTCTGCTCCTGCTATGGCTCTGCTGCTGGTACTGCTGCTGGAGCTGGATCCTCAAATAGCAAATCTAAAGGCAGCTGGTCTGCCTTCAGTTTGTCCACATCCACTCTAAGCTCCTTCACAGACTCCTTGGAAGCCCGTGTTTTGTGCATCTTCTTGTGCTCTTTGGCAGGCTCATTCAGGGCCTTGCCATGTGAATCTACTGCCTTAGCCAAGGTAGCCTAAGAATTAAGGATCTTCTGCTGGTTGGCAAGAATCTCCTTAAGTGAATCCTTGATAGACTGGGGCACTTGCATTGGCTGTGGTGCCAACTGAGCCATAATGGTGGAGGTCAATGTAGACAACTTGGACGAAGCAGTCGCCATCCAGTTGTTCAAGCTATGTAGTGTCTAACTCAGCTGGTAGGCGGTGATAGGATAGGCCCGGGAAGATGGAATCCCCAGGCCAGCTGAAGTAGAGGGACCATCAATAGTGGAAGGTTCGAGAGGCATGTCAGCAACTGTGGAGGCAGGCTCAGTAGAGGGCTCTACCTCAATCGGCTCTTCAGACTGGCTAGTTAGGGCAGAAGCAGGCTACTTGTAATTCTTTTCCTTAGGGTTGTCTGACCCCTTAAAACTATACCACGAAACAGAGCCACATGTTTGACCTTGGTGTCAAAAGGTCTCTTCTCCACCTCCAGGTCTCGGAAATACATAGTGAGGGTGCTGGGAAAAGGGTAGTTCCAGTCATGCTCAACACCCACTGCAGAAATGACGCGGGACATCACATTGCCCATGTTGATAGGGTGTCCCGCCATAATAGATGCAACAAGAACAACCCGGGAAAGTGGAATAGTCTGGTCATGGGTAGTGGGGTCAAGCCGACTGCACACAAAAGTCAACCACCCCCTAGCCTCAAAGTTAAAGGTCCTCCGAAGTATTTTGGACCCTGCTTGCAACCACTCTGGAACCGTACCCGGTATTTCCAGGTATGAAGCTAACCACGGACGAACCTCCTCTCCCATTGTCAACTTTTCATTGTAAAGGGACTCATCTTCTTCATTGAACCCCAGGTATTTATTTAGTGCCTTTCCGGTAAATACCACATTTTTGTTTCGCACTTTGGTCACTTTAGTGCCCTTTAAGATGTGGGCCACATTGCTATAAAACTCTTTGACCATGTTCTCATTCGCCTTCACACAATTATCTTTAAAGTGCTCCCAACCCATTGGAGCTCAAAACTGTCTATGTACATCAGGGTGTAGGGTAGAAGGTCTCTGTCAATGAAGCTCCTCTCAAGAATCAACTTTCGTGACGGCCACCATTCCTTAAATTTGTGGAACGCCACCTGGCTGACGAATCTATCTTCCCAAATAGCGGGATTTCTAGTCCGGTCAACACCCCCAACCTAAGGCACACCACCCCCAGGTAACTCCCCATCTCCCTCATCACCTCTACCACCCTCTCCAGATATTAAAGTTGTGGGAGAGGTAGAGTATCCATCCCCACTACCTGCTGCTGAGCCCTTAGACGACCCAAAAGAAATGTTGATTGAAGCTTGAGCATCGGGGGAAGAAGGAGGAGTGTCTCTATGTATGTACCTCTCCGGATACGGGATGTATAGTGGGACTGAATCCGAAGAGATCTCCCGGGAGGGCTCGTACTAACTCCCCAAGTTGTCAATGGCTCTGTCAGCCGCTTTTATGGCCTTCCTCATGTCTTTGATGTTTTTTCTAGCCTGGGGAGTGAGTTTTACCATCCTTTGCTTCCCTCTCCAGGAGGAATCACCTCGGCCGGGTTGTTTCGATCCTTTGTCTCATTGTTTAACCATTGTCTGCAAGCACAAACATCTAGCTTTGTTAGTATCAGCACATCAGGGAATCAGTTGTGGAAAATGAATTGCAGAATAGAAGCCAAAAGTTGCAGAAAATGTTGCAGACACAGTGCACCGCGGCCCGTACAAAAAGGAGTGCGGCCGCACTAGGGGCACCGTGGACCGCATAAAAGCCACCGCAATCCGCATTGGGGCAAGTTCCATAAAACCACTTCACTGAATCTAGCCACAGCGACCCGCACAAAGTGGTATCGCGGCTACGGTGGGCCAGCTTGGACTGCACAAGATGTAGTGCCACCACGCTGGGCAACATGTTAGTTTCCTAAAAACGACCGCACAACAACGACCGCGGTCTGCGGTGGGTACTTGGTCAAGGCAATGAGTTAGGGTTCTTGGTCTTGCAATTTAGTTCAATTCAAACCTAGTTAGGGTCCCTACTTAGTTTACCCAGTTCATTATACCTCTCAGGCACACAAAAAACTACGTTTAAGCTAACCTACGCTAACAAATAGAGAAATACAGGAAGAAGAAGAAGTTACAGGCTAATGGCAGTGAAATAAAAACTAAATTATAAAATTAAGCACAAAGAAATGGTTGAAATGTTACCAAATGTGGATACAAAATGCAGATAATCACTTTAAACAAGAATCACAGTCAATAGGGAAGATGAACAGTAACTTTTAGGTCATTGAGAGTCAATTTTTTGAAAAGGGTAATCGGTGACCCATGTGGTCTATTTATAGAAAAATATGTGGGAACCATTTTTACCTACCAGCGCGGCCGCACAAAACGGACAGCGGACGGCGCTGGGTTTGTTCAAAAAAAGTCTGAGAAGGCAATCCTCCGCGGTCCACACAAAACAGACCGCGACCGAGGAGATCCACCGCGTTCCGCACTAAATGGAATGCGACCGTAGTGGCAAACTTCAGAGAATACCTCACTTGGCCTTCACCAGTGCGGACCGCACAAAGTGCAATGCAGCCGCACTGGCAACTTCAGAAACTGTTCAATTTTTTTCTCATGTTTTACACTGCATCAACACAATCCCTGCAACATCTCACAACCAATAGTCCAACAATTAAACCTAAACTACAAAGAAAATCAAAGAAAACAAGAAGAAAAAGACATGGGTTACCTCCCAAGAAGCACCTGATTTAACGTAGCGGCACGACGCATGTTACCCGCACATCACTTTAGATGAAGAACTGCCACCACGTGGTTGTCATCAAATTTCCCAAGATAATGCTTGACCCATTGCCCATTAACTCTGAAAAATTCACCATTTTTGTTCCTTAAATCAAGAGTACCAAATGGGGTCACGAACACAACTTCAAATGGCCCACTCCACTTTGACTTGAGCTTACCCGGAAACAGACGTAACCGGGAATTGAACAAAAGAACCATATCTCAAACCTTGAACTCCTTACCCCGAGCATATTTTTCGTGAAGGTACTTCATTGTCCTTATACAAGGATGAATTTGAGTAGGCATGGAATCTAAACTCATCGAGCTCATTGAGGTGTTCAACACGATGATTTGCCGCAACATCCCATTCCAAATTCAACTTCCTCAAATCCCACATGGCCTTGTGCTCTAACTCAACCGGTAGATGACAAGCCAATCGGAGTTTTGTAAGCTATCCGATAAGCCCATAGAGCATCATCTAACATTTTCGACCAATCGGTCCTATTAGCATTGATAGATTTTGACAAGATACTCTTAATTTCTCTATTGGAGACTTTCACTTGACCACTAACTTGAGGATGATAAGGGGTATAAACCTTATGATTGACACCGTACTTGGAAAGCAACGTGTCGAAAGCATTGTTGCAAAAGTGAGACCCCCCATCACTAATAATCGCATGAGGAGTGCCAAACCTCGTGAAGATCCTTTTTTTAAGAAATGCCACAACACTCCGGGCTTCATTGTTAGGAAAATCCACGACTTCAACCCATTTCAAGATATAATCAACCGCCACGAGAATGTAAGTGTTCCCACAAGAGCTAACAAATGGACCCATGAAATCGATGCCCCAAACATCAAAGATATCCACTTCTAGAATCGTATTGAGAGGCATCTCATCCCTTTTTGAAATTCCGCCCGCTCTTTGGCACTCATCACACCTCTTCATCAAGTCTCCCGCATCTTTGAACAAGGTGGGCCAATAGAATCCACAACAAAGAACTTTCGAGGCGGTCCTCACCCCACCATGATGGCCACCATAGGGTGAAGAATGGCAAGCCTCTAAGATACTTAATTGTTCTTCCTCCGGGACACATCTACGAATCACACCATCCGTGCAAATCTTAAAGAAGTATGGCTTATCCTAATAAAAATTCAGGCTATCCCGCTTGAGCTTCTTCCTTTGGTTAGAAGAGAGCTCATACTGGATTATTCCGGTCACAAGGTATTTGGCAACATCGGCAAACCATGGCATATCATTCATTGACACCGCAAGGAGTTGTTCGTCGGAAAATGAATCATTTATCTCAAGGCCATCACAAGGCCTCCCCTCCTCCTACAAATGGGACAAGTGGCCCGCCACTTGATTCTCACTACCTTTTCGGTCAATAATTTCTAGATCAAACTCTTGAAGAAGTAACACCCATCTCATCAATCTCGCCTTGGAGTATTTCTTGGTCATCAAATACCTAAGGGCGGCATGATCGGTGTGCACTATAACTTTAGCCCCCATAAGGTAAGGTCGAAATTTTTCCATAGCAAATACAATAGCCAACAACTCTTTCTCGGTGACTGTGTAGTTCCTTTGAGCCTCATTCATGGTCTTGCTTGCGTAGTACACCGGATGAAACATCTTGTTGATCATTTGGCCCAAAATAGCCCCAACCGCAATGTCACTAGCATCGCATATGAGGTCGAAAGGCAAGCTCCAATTTGGTGCGGTAATGATGGGGTTAGAAGTCAACTTGAGCTTTAGAAGCTCGAATGCTTGCATACAACTCTCATCGAAGAAAAACTTTTCATCTTTCCCTAGAAACTTACACAAAGGGTGTACCACTTTGGAAAAATCTTTTATGAACCTCCGGTAAAAACCTGCGTGCCAAAGAAAACTCCTCATCCCTTTGACAGAAATAGGGGGAGGAAGCCTTGAAATCACCTCTATCTTGGCTTTATCCACTTCAATTCCTCGCTTCGAGATTGTGACCCAACACTATACCTTCTTCTACAATGAAATGGCACTTTTCCCAATTAAGAACAAGGTTGGTGTCTTCACACCGTGCCAATACTTTATCCAAATTTTTCAGACACTCATCAAAAGAATCACCAACCATGCTGAAATCATCCATGAAAACCTCCAAGATATCTTCCACCATGTCGGTGAAAATAGCCATCATGCAACGTTAGAAGGTCGCCGGAGCATTACACAATCCGAACGTCATTCGAGAGAAAGCGAATGTGCCATAAGGACATGTAAAAGTTGTCTTCTCTTGGTCCTCCGGGGCAATTAAAATTTGATTATACCCCGAGTAACCATCCAAAAAGAAATAGAAAGCTTGCCCCGCAAGACGATCTAGCATTTGGCCAAGGAATAGCAATGGGAAATGATCTTTTTGGGTCACCTTGTTTAGCTTCAGGTAATCCATGCATACTCTCCACCCGGCGACCGTGCGAGTAGGAATGAGTTCATTGTTATCATTGGTCACCACAGTCATACCACCCTTCTTTGGCACACATTGCACTGGAGAAGTCCAAGAACTGTCAGAAATAGGATAAACTACACCGACGTCTAACCACTTGATAACCTCTTTCTTCACCACTTCTTGCACCGCCTCATTTAATCTTCTTTGATGCTACAAGGAAGGCTTTGCATCCTCCTCCAAGATGATTTTGTGCATGCAAAATGCGGGTCTTATTCCCCGAATGTCAGCTAGAGTCCATCCAATTGCCCTTTTTCGCTTTTGAAGCACTGCCAAAGTGGCCTCAACTTGCATATTAGTAAGGCAAGAAGAAAGAATAACTAGTAAAGTAGAATTTGAACCCAAGAATTCATACCTGAGGTGTGGAGGAAGTGGCGTCAACTCCAACATCGGTGGCTCCTCAATTGATGGCTTTGTTGGTGGAGTTTTTCGGTTTTCAAGATCCAAAGATAGCTTCCTCGGCTCATAAGAATAAGAGCCCATCCCATGTAGGGCATTGACACATTCCACTCTACTAGCATCATCATTGACATTTATGTTTAAGAGCACTGCTTCAAGAGGATCCTCCACATTGATCATAGCACTGGTATCATCCACAATCACAACTGTGACAAGGTCTACAAATGAGCACACCTCTATGCTATTGGGTTGCTTTATAGATTTGCAAACGTGGAAGACGACCTTTTCATCTCCCACTCGGAAAGTGAGCTCACCTACTTCAACATCAACCAATGCCTTCCCCGTTGCAAGGAAAGATCTGCCCAAGATAATAGGAACCTCATAGTCCACCTCACAATCCAAAATTGCAAAGTAAGCCGGCAATATGAATTTGTCCACCTGAACAAGCACATCATCAATAATGCCCAAAGGTCGCTTCATCGATCGATCCACCATTCGATGTCTCATTAAAGTTGGCCTAGATTGTCCAATACCCAAAGTTTTGAAAACCAAATAGGGCATCAAATTGATACTAGCTCCCAAGTCACAAAGAGCTTTGGCTAAATCCGCACTCCCAATGGAGAAAGGAATGGTGAAAGCACGGGGTCTTCAAGCTTCGGGGCCATTGAATGCTCTATAGCACTAACTTGGTAAGTCATCTTTATAGTTTCACAGTCCATAGAATGCTTCTTTGTAACAAAGTCTTTCATGAATTTTGCATAACCCGACATTTGTTCAAGTGCCTCCACCAGAGGAACATTAATAGATAAGCTCTTCATCATGTCAATGAACTTTTTAAATTGATTATCATTGTTCCACTTTGTGAACCTTTGAGGATAAGGCGGAGGTGGCCTTGGTAGAAGAGCCTTGGCTTTTGGCACAACCGGCTCCGGCATGTCAATTATGCGTTCCCTAGATGGGTTCACATTATTTTAGTTTTATACCTCTACTTCTTCAATATCAATCCTCACTTCATTGTCCACATTTTCATCAACCACATCTTCAACTACCAAAGGGACTTCGTCCTCTTGCAACTCAACATCATCATCCACGACTTGCTTTTGCTTAGAGGCATTCACATCACCGCCTCTCCCACTTCTTGTTGTAACTGCCATCATATTATTGTTATTCCCACCCTTCGGGTTCACTACCGTATCACTTGGTAGAGCACACTTAGGGCGAGTGTTCAATGACTAAGAGATTTTGCCTAATTGCACCTCCAAGTTTCGGATAGAGGTGTTGTGAGAAATCGGAATCCACATTCCTCTTCATCATCTACTCGAACATCATTTCAATTCTATTCATATCATTACAAGAGGAACTATGATCTTGAGAAGGGAAAATGGGTAGATTGTTCGGTTGTTGGTATATTGGGGGCCTTTGAAAGACTTGCCCCCGGTTGCCTTGGTTTTCATTGTTGTTCCACCCCCCTTGATTGTTATTGTTTCCCCAATTGTTGTTATTACCATTCCAATTGCCTTGGTTGTTGTTTTGATTCCACCAATTGTTGTTTTGGTTGTTGTTGTTCCAATTACCACCACCTTATTGTTGGTTGCCCCAATTTCCTTGGGGCCGCCATTGTTGGTTTGAAGAGTTTCCTCTATTGCCTTGGTAGTTTTTGACATATTGTACCTCTTCACTTTGGTCATCATAACCGTCATTTTGACACCCATCATATTCATCAACAAATTGTTCAGAATTTCCTTGATTGTGTTGCCTCTTTTGCCTTCTCTTGTTGACAAGCATACTAACACCCTCCATGGCATTCACTTGGCGAGGATTCTGAACTTGTTGCAACTGCGCCTTAGCCAATTGGTTTATAGTAGTTGTAAGCTTAGCTATCACTTGCCTGTGATCATGTAATTCCTTGTGCAAATGGATAATCGTAGGGTCACCTTGAGGCACATTTGCTCTGCTCTGCCATGCTGAAGAAGTGTCTGTCATTTCATCAAGTACATCACATGTCTCCTCATAAGAAAGCTCCATAAAATTGCCCCCGGCCAATTGGTTAACAATGCATTGATTTTTAGTATTTATGCCCCGGTAGAAGGTTTGTTAGATCATGGCCCGGGTCATATCAATATTTGGGCATTCTTTCACCATCGTTCTATACCACTCCCAAATCTCATGCAAAGGTTCTGTTGGCTCTTGCTTGAAGGCTAATATTTCATCTCGACGTGCCGCCATATGACTAGGAGAGAAGAATTTGGCAATAAACTTATCCGCCAACTCATCCCAAGTTGTGATGGAATGGTTGGGGAGTCTCTCGAGCCAATCCAATGCCTTTCCCTGAAGTGAGAACGGTAAAAGTCTCAATCTCAACGCATCCTCGGATACATTCATCTATTTGCTCCCCCAACATGTATCTATGAACCCCTTCAGATGTTTGTAGGCATTTTGATTTGCAGCGCCCATGAAGTACTCACGCTGCTCAAGTAAGGTCAATATCACATTGTTTATCTAAAAGTTGCCCGCCTGGATTCGGGGTGGGATAATAGCACTTGTGTAGCCTGGTTCGGTAATACTCTGGAAGCCACTCTTGGAGGAATCGGGGGAGGGTCTGGAATATTGTCATTTGGATTAGCATTGGCATTCCGGCCTCTCCGTTGACCTTGAGGTTCAAGAGGCACCTCATCTTGCTCAAGATCATCTACCTCCTCCCCCGCTATCACATTTCCAAGAGGATCATTGGCGTTGTTCAAAGCCATGTTGGTTACTAAGTAATGACACAAACAAGTAAGTAACAAAGAAGGAAAGAAGAACAATACACGAAACTAACTAAATAGATAGCCAAAACCGTTAGCTCCCCGGTAGCGGTGCCAAAAACTGATCGCTACCAACTCCACACTACTACAAAGTAGGAAGAGAGGGTCGCAATAGCTTTTACCCGATATGAGGGTCGAGATCGATATCCACAGGGAGCTAGGAATGGAGTCGAGTATCTGCCTAGACTAGTGTTGTGTAATTGTTCCAAATGTCACTTCCATATATTTTTGTTTTTTTTTAAATTATAAACTACTATTATCACACTATTAATTGAAACTAGATTATGCTACGAGATAATTACTAAGCTGTATCTAATGGGAAGAAGGGCACTAGGGTCGTGACATTACCTAGGTGGCTAATTGACGGGTAGATGTTACTAAGGTTTGATTGACATAATTGGGGCTTATGCTATAACCGTTGCAAAATTTTACCCATATTTTGCCCAATTGACTCTTTCGAGACCAAATGGGTAGGCAAATTAGCTCAAGCAACTAGGGTTTAAGTTGGGTAATTACTCTCTTGAGGTTTAACCCTTTAATTGGGACTATCAATTCTCTTGAGTCCATCCCAATTCCTTGTTGGGTCAATTTTGGAGACTTGGGCTCTCTTTCTCAAGAAGAGCCAAGTCAACTTAGCACAAATCAGTGTTTGCAACCACCAATTCATAGATTAAACCATAATATTGACCCAAATAACAAATACCCATAGTCAATCTAACAATAGATGGCAACACCCATCAATTACCCACACTAGGGTTAAGCCAAAATCCTAGCTAATGGGTTTAGCTACTCATGCTTGAAGGAGAACATGGAGAAATAGATAAAGAACAAGGCATATTAATTAAATGTTAAATTAAAATAAAAGAATCTATCGTTAATTTGAAGCTAAGATGCCAAAAATGGCTACAGATGAGGTTTCCACGAGCGCAGCTCAGTTCAGATATATGAGATGATCTAAAAATGGTAAAATGTTTTATTTATACTAGGCTGGAAAAACTGGAAAAAAATACCCTTCGGGGTCAGCGTGGGCCGCATAAAATGGACCGCGGCCGCGCTAGGCTCTTGGACTTCAATTCTGGGCTCTCTGAACTTGGGCTCCGCGGACCGCATAGAATGGACCGCGACCGCGGAGGCAGCTGGCGCGGTCCGCACAATCATGACCGCGGACCGCATGGCTTGAACATTGGCATTTTCCATCTATCTGAATCTTTCTTCCGCGAACTGCATAAAAAGGTAGTGCGGCCGCGGAACCTTTACCACGGACCGCACAATATGTATTGTGTCCGCGTTGCCTGAAGCCTAGTTTTGTCATCTCTCTGAATCACTCTTCTACTGACCACACAGAAAGGTAGTGTGGTCGCGGAACCTTCATCGTGGACCGCACAATGTGTACTGTAGCCGCGTTGCCTGAAGCCTGGGTTCGCCATCTCTCTGAATCACCTAGTGCGCCCACAGTCATGTTTGTGTGGTCTGCACTAGGCTTGTTTGCCCTAAGTTTACTTTGTCTTTGATACTTGAGAAGGTTTCACTCCTTTTGAGCAGATCTTTGACATTTCATCACTCTATCGATCAAACCTGCAATCAATCACAACTTATGAGCCTTTTGGGACTATTTTGTAACAATTTATAATCAAAGCATAGGCAAGAAGGAGCATGAAACTCGTTAAAATCCCTACTTATCATGTCCCAAATACAACGCACTCTTTTGGCAGTACTCTTGTTGTAATGTATGGACCTTTCCAATCTGGAACCAATTTTCCTTCAGATGTTCCGAGTCTTTGTTTTATTTCCTTAAACTTATCTTTACTTCATTCTTATTCTTGATTCATTATTTCGAAGTCTGACAGCGTTTTAGGATCTTGGCATGAAGTCTGCAAGCATGCCATGTTATTGAAATCTGCATTTAACAGAACTAAAAAGAGAATAAGAAAATGACAAGGGACATTCCTGGACAATGAAATATTAAGTTCATTTGATTTTTGATTTTTAAAAATTTTTGATTTTTTTTGTTGAAGATAGAAGGGTTTACATCGAAAAATAAGACAATAAAGTAAAACTAACGGGTTACACCCTGAGATAATTCGGACGCAGAAAAGATAGCAAGACTGGCTACGAAGACTCCCGTCTGATGGGGAACTTTCTTGTTTGGCGATCATTTTTTTAGCTTTTCTTCTGTCTCAGCAATGGCTGCAATGGCCTTTAATGCCAGATCAAATTCCTCATCTTTACCAATCATTCCGACTATTGGCCCGATGTTGTGGGCATGCAATAGATTGTTCATCACATCAGGAGCTTCTTCATCGCGAAAAACAATTCTCTAAGATTAAATCAAATCTCAACTGCCCTTTTGAGGTTCCAACAGTCCTCTGTATTGTGTCCTACTACTCCAGAGTGGCATTCAAATCTCGCATCAGCTCGATGCGATGGGGACTCAGGGTTTAGCCGGTTCGGGGCCACTGGCTGCAATGGATCTATCCTGATTAGCCTTTGGAACAAGATTGAATATGATTCACCAATAAGGGTGAACTGATTCTTTCTGAAAGGCTCTTTTGGGCGAGGATTGTATTGTGGATCGTTTAGTCGAGGATTATATGGAGCTCGTAAGGATGGACATTTCTGGGAGGTGGAGCTCGGTTTTGTGTATAGTGTTGTGGTTGTGCGTAACATTGCACGCTCATCGCTGCATAGGGAGGCAGTGCCACGACATAAGCACCATCTTGAAGGGGATAATAGTGTGGTGGGACCATAGGAGGCATATATGACTGTCTGAATGACCTACGGGACCCCCTCGAGCTTGAAACCATCATGGTTCCCTCCTCAACCCCATTTCCATTTATCAGATCCTCTAAACCATTTTGAACATCTAGTGATATGGCTTTAAAAGCAGCATGACTCAATATTCGGCCCATTTTTAGACCGTTTTCAACCATTTCCCCAATTTTGATAGCCTCAACGAACGGCTTACCCACATCAGACATCATGTTCTGGAAGTAGTTAGTCTCTTGGTCCTGTTGAAAGACCGTGACCATTTCAACTTCGTCCATTGGAGGCTTTACCCTCGCAACTTGCTCATGCCATTTGACAGCATCCTCGTTGAAGCTTTCCACGGTTTTCCTTTTTCAAATTGGAAAAAGTGTTTCTGTCGGTAGTGGTGTCCACATTATACTGGAACTGGCGGACAAAATCTCGAGCCATATCGTCCCACACATGCCAATGAGTAATTTCGTGATCCGTATACCACTCAGCAGCAATTCCGGTGAGGCTTTCCCCAAAATAGGCCATTAGCAGCTCCTCTTTTCCACCGGCACCCTTCAATTGGTTACAGTATCGCTTCAGATGAGCGGCTGGGTCTCCGTGCCCGTTGTACTTCTCAAATTTTGGCATCTTAAAGCCAGTTGGCAAGTGGACATGTGGAAATATATAGAGGTCAGAGTATGAGACACACTTTTGGCCACTCAAACCTTGTATGTTTTTCAGGCTTTGTTCCAGGCTCTTCATATTTCAAGCAATTTCCTCTTGCTCGAGATTTTTAACAACCTTTTCTTGCTCTACTGAGAGATCATATTGCGGAGGTTGAGTGAAAGAGTACGGGGTCACATACGTCATTTCTGGTTGAAGCTGTGGACCCTAAAAGATGAACATTGGAGGCGGTGCCCTTGAAGTCGGTGTTTGGGGCCGAACCACAGAAGGCATGTCGGGATCATTGGAGGGCATTGGAGGGTACCCGCATGGGATGAGCGGGTTGGGCATAGGAGAGTTGGTAACCTCAACTGACCTGGGGATCAACTCAGGAAACCCAGGGATTGCACTTGGCGGTTCCCTACCATTAGACCAGGCGTCCCACATTTCCAATATGCAGAGACGCAGCATCTTATTCTTTTCAGCAACTGCTGATTCTAGCTGCAGAATAGCCGATGTCGGGCTATCCTCAAAACTGATGATTGGTATATTGCTTGCGGAGGCCATCTGTGTATTTGGATCTTATGACGGAGGAGAGACTAGACTACCAACAAAACCAACCAACAAAACTTGGCTAGTTTGCACATTGAAAACCTTATTAGTTTTGAGACCCTTTACCGATAGAAAATCGCACGTTTGGATGCAATGCACCTAAACAGTTAAATGTTTCTACCATGTGTTTGAACGGTTGCATGTTTCATCCCGGCCTTAACTATCCCTTTTCACTCTGTACCTCTTTTCTTCATTTCGGCCTCTCTTTAATCACTCTTGATTTTTTTTTCATTTTTTTTCATCTCGTTTTTGCCGCTCTTTTATTTTTGGCACTCTCTTTTTCTCTTTTGTTTGTCACCCTTTTATTTCTTGTAGTTCTCTCTTTTTTTTTTCTTTTTTTCACTCAATTTTTCTTTCTTTTTTTTTTCAGTTTATTCTTCACTCAATTAATTCTATGGTTATGATCGAATCTGATGGGGATTATCTACGTATCATGACCCCGCATGAATCAGATGTTGCGTAGTTCGGGAAGATCGAGAATAGAGTAAATACGCTAAGTCTTTTGTTTTGGTTGGAATTTTTTGAAAGAAATGCTTTAAAAGAAGAAGGAAATTTTTTTTTTGAGTTTTTTTTTATTTTTATTTTTGAAAGAAAGACTTCTAAAAAAATTCATTTGTTTTTGATTTGAACTTTGAGAATTTTAAAAGTAAAAAGAAAATATTTTTATTTGAATTTTTATTTGTTTTCTCTTTTCCTAAAAAAGAAAGAAAATATTTTTGCATTTTAGATGTTGTTTCTTAATTTTCGAAAGAGGGACCTTTTAAGAAAAATATTTTTTTAATTTCTGAGTTTTTTATTTATTCACAAAAGCACTTCTAAATAAAACCAAAATATTTTTGGAATTCAATTTTCAAATTTTTTTTTTTTTGAAAAAGAGACTTTTAAACAAGGAAAAGATTTTTTTTTCAATTCATTTTTTTTGAATTTTTTGAGAAAAATACTTCAAAAAAAAGGAAACCCGTATTTTGGATTTTTATTTTTTATTTTATTTTATTTTCCAAATGAAAGACTTCAGAAAGAAGAAAGCTTTTTTTTGAGTTTAAAAACTTCTTTTTTTTTTATGAATTTTTTAAGGAATGATTTCTAAAGAAGGAACTAGGGGAAAATATTTTTGGATTTTTTTAAAATTGGGGTCGGAACCGATGAGGTTTTCCTACGTATCTCACATCTAGTGAGAATCAGACTCGCGTAGTTCGGTGAAACTGGGTACTTTTCCCTTTTGATTTTTATGAAAAATAATCCTTACACCTCACACTAGACTACTACAAAATATTTCTTTTAAAAGGGTTTATTTGCGCTAAACTAAAAGAATGACTCCCTTTTTTCTCTCTCTCTTTTATAATTACGCTAATTTTTAAAATCGGTCAACAATGCAAGTAAGCCTTCCAAATGATGTATCAAGTAGCACATAAGTGAACATGATGGTCTCAAAGAGGATACATGTCTTATACGGACCCGGCCCCTGTGTCGAGTTTCGCCAAGTCAAATTGCACGTGATGCACATAAAACGAACTTACTAGGGACATCTGGCATGAGGTTTGTTCTTCTAGGTTTAAATCCTGGTGGAGAAGGTATCTAGACTAGCTTACTCTAGTGGACTACTCGAGCCGAAGAGGGTTAGTGTACCGGTAGCATTGCTTTCCAGCTTAACTGGTGGTGCTCCCCGCCTAAAACATGTGTGACTAAAATCTTTCACCGGGTGACAAGCACCTCGGCTATCTCAAAGAGGGCGGGCTATGTCAAGCAAATGCCCAATTTTTAATTTCAAGAAGACTTAGAGGGGTGTGTGAGAAGATAGTTTTTATGTACAGTTCAACAATATCGAGGCAGTAAAAAGCGAACAGGTAGCACATTAGGCACAAATAAATCACAATATATAAAAAATTAATAAAGCCAAATAAAAGTCAACATGTACAAGCTCGAATTCTGGTTAGTCCCTAGTAGAGTTGCCAGAGTTGTCACACCCCCTTTTCTACCCCTCCAAATAATAATAATAATAATAATAATAATAATAATAATAATATGTGTATGGGTTAAAGAGCTTTTCCAATTAAAGTGACAAAATTTGAATAGGGATTATTTTATCGTTCAGAGTCGCCACTTGGAATTGATTTTTTCGGTGTTCCAAGTCACCATTTATTTGAATCCCTAGTCAAAGGAATGTTTGACTCTATTTTTATCGGTCCGCGAAAATAAAGTTGTACTAAGGAATTCTGTTGACCGGGGAGAAGGTATAAGGCATTCCCTGAGTCCCGTGGTTCTAGCACGGTCTCTTTATTGACTTAAACTTGGCTGGAATTAATTTTGGACAAACTGTGATTTATATTATTTTCATGTTTTACCTATCCTCTTTTATCTTTTGATTATTAAAAAAATTAAAGAATATTTTTGAATAATAAGATGTCATAACCATACTATGCAAGTGAATGCATGATCGACAAAATTTATTATTTAGTCATAACGGCGCTACGCAAGCGAATCCGCAGTCATGAAAGACGATTGTTAGCACGTTATTTACTTTTGAAAAAACAAATTCCTACACTTGTGCTTGGAGGAAACATTAACCCTCTTTTTTCGGAAAATTTATTAAATGTCACTACCACGCTACGCAAGCGAATCTGTGATTATGACCAAAGATTTATAAATTAATTAAAACTATTGAATATGACATGAAATTGATGAATTAACTTATTAAAATTTAAGCGTCACGCTACACAAGTGAGTCCATGAAGTTAAAGCGCACCTACTATTTGCCTAGCGTTTAAATTAATTAAAAGGAAATGAGTTCATTAAGATAGTAGAAAAATCTGATATTATTATTATTTTCGAGCTTTATAGTTGAGAAAAATTATGCAAATAAATGTTGGACCAACTTTATCTATTTTAAAAGAAATGAGCCAACTTCTTGTTAAAAGAAAAAAAAAAGGGGGGGGGGGTGGCAGCTTGTATAGAGCTTTTGGGCTGCTGGAATTTATTATTAAAATGGGCCAAGAAATGAATTTCAATTGGCACAATGCTATATAGAAGAAAATGGGTAATTTTGTTGTTTAAAGGTAAATGGGCCAACTTTTATTTTTGATTCAATAAGGCCCAAAGTTGATACAATCTTAGCTCTTTACTTAGTTTGCGTTCATGACCATTAACTACATAGTCACAATTGTATAAACGCCCACTTTACAAATAGCCACTTTTGAAAATCTGGCAAAATGACCAGATTCACAAAGATATTATCACAGCATTCCTAGAAGCATATACTGGCAGTGACATTTCAGCAACTAAAATGAACTCATGCTATGTGTTATACACCTAAACTCATTCATGGCATACTTAGCATTGTTACTCGGATACAATAGCTTGAAAACATGCTTAAAAATCCATAAACGACTTACATATCACATTCCAAAAACTTACAACTCAATATTCAAGTATTATGAAGGACTATATTCACATTATCACATGCTTGATACATAACAATAACATACAAAGATCTTTTGTTGTCGAATTATTCATCACATCAAACACATTTAAATGGTGCACCATGTTCAAGTTGTTCCCATTGCTGAAAATATATACATTACAAGTCTTAAAGGATTACCTAGATAGCAAAAGAATAAACAGTAGTTCTACAACTAAAGCATCATAAAAATAGCAGCAAAACACCAGAGAACCAACAGCAAATCTGTGTTAAAACAGCCCGAAAACATAGAGAAAACCCCAGAAACGACCTCTAAAGAGGACTTATACTTTTCTAAAAGTTTGCACTCTAAGATTCACTCCCAAAGCTCACCATTTCACCTTACTTTTGATGTGTTCAACTGCTGAAATTTTTTAATATTTTTGTGTGTTCAAAGTAATTCTAAAAGCTCTATGGAAGTGTGATGGAGTTCCCTCTAAAGTGAGGAAAGGGCAGCCAAATAGGCAAATTTGGACAGATTTTGGTTCACCAAAAGTCTGTCCGACAAAAATTGATATTGTGTGCTAAACACTGTTCAAAATCTGTCCAAAGGTCAAAGGAAATCTACTATGTCAGAAACAAGGAGAAAAAATGTCATTTCAGCCACTCTAACTAGTAAAAGTAGGCTACTAGCACCCTATTTTGTGATAAAATAACATAAACTTCAGATTTTAATAACATCACCCTGCTGTTTCAAATTAAAGCAATTATTAAAACATGTAATTAAACTTCAACACATGTATTATGAACCAATCGTAAGCAAACAAAAAGTAACTATTAAAGCCAAACGGAACGCACGCTATCGCTGGAGCGATTTTATAAAACCAACTAGACAAACATAATCAAAAATGGATTAAATGAAGAAACAAGACAGAAACTAACTCTAACCAAAAAACCAAAAAATCATAAAATTAATAACGGGGCAGAGGATTAGGATTTTACCACATACTCGAGCATCCCGGAAATGACGATAGGCAGTGGTACGACTTCGAGCAAGCTTCTATTGTTGATATTCTTTAAATCAAAAATCGACGAATCCGAGTCCGGTTTCAACGATATCAATGATACAACCTTGCTCGAGGCCGATTTGAGAAAAGAAGCGAGAGGAAGTGGTGGCAGAGAGGCGGCGGACGGGTGGCAGTGGGGGCGGTTGCCGGCAGTGGTTGGGTTTTTCGGATTTTGAGTTGGAGATATGGAAAGAGGGGGAGAAGACGAGTCCGGTGGTGTAAAATTTTCGGAGTTTGTAGGTGGTGGGCGGCGGCTAAGGTGTCATTTAAGCTTAGATCTATGGAGATTGAGAAAGGTTATGGGATTTTGGGGTTCGGATTCATGGAGAGGAGGTTGAGCGGAAGAAGTGGTGAAATTTTGGGGCGGATTGGAGGTCGTCTGCCGCCGGTGGGCAATTTTCGACGGCGGCGATGGGGCGGCGGCGGCAGTTTGGGGGGAAAGAGAAGAGGGAGTGATGAGACGGAAAGAAGAGAAGGAAATAAGGGGGAAATGGGGCAAATTTTTGGAGATTTTAGGCTTTAAATACCTAGGATGAAGATCAAACTAGGACTGTTGGATTAAATCAAGATGGGTGGATGAGATTGAATCTTGTCACTTAACCAAAACGACGTAGTTTTAAGAAAAAACTACGTCGTTTTAAGCTCTTCTTGGAAGCCACCTTTTGGACCGGATTTGGGCTCTTTGGGCTCAAATTTTGGGCCAATTTTGGCAAAATTTTAATTAAATTACACTAGCCCAATCCCTACCCCATTTATCAAACCATTACTCAACTCTTAAAACCTATACATACACAAATAAGAACAAACACACACACACACATACATATATATATATATATATACAAGGCGAAACTTAGGCATTTAAAACGTCAAGCCATCCCATCGCCATACTTTGTAATTATTCTCCACTTGCTTGTAGCCGAGTCTCCCCTCCTATATAAAGGGGACTCGCCCTACCTTGTAAAGGGTGGATGTTGCTCCATACTGTCCACAAGTGCAATAATATCTCTGTCTCTCTTTTCTTCTAAGTTGTTCGCTCTCATTGGCCCGAGGCCGCTTTAGCATTTATCATTCTCTTATTTGTTCTTCACTACTTTGCTCAATATTGGTAACATAGATCCTTGCTCGATCATATCCCTTCCTGTTATACCATTCCCGACTGCCCCCGATAGTTCGAGATCGATACTAAGGCCGAACCCGAGGTCCCATCGACCATCTATGCACCAAGGCAACAGCCCCCTTCGGTTTGGTTACTACCTTTTTTTAACTCAAGCTCCATCATTAAACTTAAAATTCTTAGCATAAACTGCTTTAACAACTAGCTCAAGAATAGATTACGTATTATTAGAATCCCATTTACAAATTTAATTGTTGTTACCATTTTTATGGTAAACATAGGGTGGTATAACTGTTGTTAACAATGCGCAAAATGACTTGATTCCCTCCAGGACTGTCATCGGATGGAGGGTGTGCATGGACTACCGCAAGCTGAATAAACTGACCCGCTAGGATCATTTTCCACTACCCTTTCTTGACTAGATTAGACTTGCTGCGCGTGCCTTCTACTATTTTTTGGATGGGTACTACGATTACAACAAGATATTGATTGCTTCGAAAGATTAGGAAAAAACTACCTTCATGTGTCTGTATGGCACCTTTACCTTTTTAGGATGCCATTTGGTTTGTGTAATGCACCGGCTACATTCCAGTGGAGTATGATGGCCATATTTACCGACATGGTAGAGGACATTTTGAAGGTGTTCATGGACGACTTCAGTGTTGTGGGTGACTCGTTTGATGAATGTTTGAAGAATCTTGACAAGGTGTTGGCCCGGTGTGAAGAGACCAATCTTGTGCTTAACTGGGAAAAATGCCACTTTATGGTCGAGGAGGGAATTGTCCTCGGCCATAAGATCTCAAAACACGGTATAGAGGTGGACAAGGCTAAAATTGAAGTAATCTCAAAGCTTCCTCCTCCTACTTCAGTCAAGGGGGTGAGGAGTTTTCTTGGGCATGTAGGGTTTTATCCAAGATTCATGAAAGACTTTTCTAAGGTAGTGAATCCTTTGTGCAAGTTATTGGAAAAGGATGCCAAGTTCGTGTTTAATGGGGAATGTATGAAAGCTTTTGAACTCCTCAAGTACAAATTGACAACCACTCCCAATATTACCGTACCCAATTGGAGCTTACCGTTTGAGCTCATGTGTGGTACAAGTGATGTTGCGGTAGGAGCAGTTTTGGGTCAAAGAGTGAATAAGATGTTTCACCCGGTGCATTATGCAAGCAAAATAATGAATGATGCTAAAGTGAATTACACGGTGACGGAAAAAGAGTTATTAGCAATTGTGTTCGCAAAGGAGAAGTTTAGGCCTTATCTCATGGATGCCAAGGTGATAGTTCATACTGACTATGCAACACTCCGCTACTTAATGACAAAGAAGGATTCTAAAGCTCGGTTTATGAGACGGGCTTTATTGCTTCAAGAGTTGATATCGAGATTGTGGATCGGAAGGGGAGTGAAAACCAAGTGGCGGACCACTTGTCCTGCTTGGAGGAGGGGGGGAGGCCTTGTGATGGCCTCGAAATTAATGATTCATTCCCTGATGAGCAACTCCTCTCTATATCGGTGAATAACATGCCTTGGTTTGCGGATGTGGCCAACTTTCTTGTGACCGGTATTATTCCGTATGAGCTCTCTTCTAATCAAAGGAAGAAGCTTAAACGGGATAACTTGACTACTACTGGGATGAGCCCTACTTGTTCAAAATCTGTAATGATGGTGTGATCCGGAGATGTGTTCCGGAAGAGGAGCAAATAAGTATTCTGGATGCTTGTCATTCCTCTCCCTACGGTGGTCATCATGGTGGGGCAAGGAAAGCTTCAAAGGTGCTTAGTTGTGGTTTTTAGTGGCCTACATTGTACAAGGATATGGGTGAGCTTGTGAAGAGATGTGATGAATGCCAAAGAGCATATGGAATTTCAAAGAAGGATGAGATGCCTCTCACCACTGTTCTGGAAGTTGATATATTTGATATGTGGGGCACTGATTTCATGGGACCTTTCGTGATTTCATATGGCAACACGTACATTCTTGTTTCAGTTGATTATGTTTCAAAGTGGGTTGAGGCCGTGGCTTTACCCCAACAATGAGGCCCAGAGTGTTGTGGCTTTTCTCAAGAAGAGTATCTTTACTCGATTTGGCACTCATAGAGCAATCATTAGTGATGGTGGGTCTTATTTCTACAATAAGGCATTTGACACATTGCTTGCAAATTATGGTGTCAATCACAAGGTTTCTACCCCTTACCATCCTCAAGCTAGTGGGCAAGTTGAGGTCTCCAACAGGGAGATCAAGAGCATATTGTCAAAGACGGTCAATGCAAATAGGACCGATTGGTCAAGAAATTAGATGATGTTTTGTAGGCTTACAGGACTGCTTACAAAACTTTGATTGTTATGTCTCTGTACCGGTTGGTATTTGGGAAAGCTTGCCATCTACTAGTTGAGTTAGAGCACAAGGTCATGTGGGCTTTGAGGAAGTTAAATCATGAATGGGATGTGGCAGTAAATCTTCGGGTGGAGCAGCTTAATGAGCTTGATGAGTTCATGTTTCATGCCTACTCCAGTGTGTCCTTGTATAAGGACAAGATGAAGTACTTACATGACTAGTATGCTCGTGTCAAGGAGTTCAAAATGGGTGATTTGGTTCTCTTGTTCAAATCCCGTTACGACTGTTTCCAGGAATGCTTAAGTCAAAATGGAGTGGAGCTTTTGAGGTGGTGCTTGTGACTCCGTTTGGTGCTCTTGATTTGAAAAACACAAATGGTGAGATCTTCAGAGTTAGTGGGTACAAAGTCAACCACTATCTTGGCAAGTTTTATGACAGCCACATGGTGGCAATGATCCATCTCAAGTGATTGATGGTAACCTTCGTCGTGTCGCGACGTTAAATCAGGCGCTTCTTGGGAGGCAACCCATGTGTTTTTCTTCTTTCTTTTTATTATTTTCTTCTTAGTATAGGATTTGTTATTGGACTACCTGGTTGTGAGATGTGTTTAGGGATGTTTGATGCAGTGAAACACTAAGCTGGAGAAATTTGACACTCTCTGAAGTTTGGACCGTTGCCGCGCTCCATTTTTCGCGGTCGCGATGACCTTATCGTGGAGACAGAATTTGATCGCGGTCAGAGGTGCTAAAATATCATGACCCCAAATCAGACCCTATTGTGATGGCGCCTCTCGTGCAGACAAGGCCAGCCGAGACAATCCCCAAATGCATTTCAACAATTTTAATAAGTCAATTTAAGCATTTTTAATTAAGAAGATATTACATAGTGAAAGTTTAAAAGAACAATGCAGAAATAGATACAACCCGACATTGGGGTGTCCCAAGTCACGAGCATCTACTAAGGTCTAAAATACAACGGGAATTCTGAAAATGTACTAAATACAGTCTAATGACATCAAGAGGGAGAAAAGCGGTGCTGAGGACGTCGGACAGCTACCTTGCTAAACTCCAATAACTCTGTCTCTGACAACCAATACCCGCTACCGGGTGCAGAAATCATAAATGAAGACTGAGCGGTAAGAAATTACTTAAAACACATCAACATGTTGTATAAAAGCAGTATAAAACTAGTAAGAAAGCAATGAAGCTGTGAAATCTCTTAAAACGTCTTAGCTCAGTTTAAACTTCTGTAAAATACCTTTTCACAGTTAAACAAGTAAATGAAAAGCAGCTAGAACAGATAAGCACAGAAAATCCATCCCTCGGGCATAAATACCAACAGAAACTGCCCCTCGGGCAACAACATGGAACAACACCAGCCCCTCGGGCTATATCTCACATCACAATGGGTACCCGCGCTCACTGGGGGTCTGCAGACTCCTAGAGGGGCCTCTTACGGCCCAAGCGCAATATCAAGCCATCTCGTGGCATCATTACTAGGCTCTCGACCTCATATCAATAAGCCACCTCGTGGCGTATAATTCTCAAACCTTCGACATCATAATCATAATCAATGTATCACTGTTGCGGCGTGCAACTCAACCCAAAAGTATCCTCACAACACAGGCCCTCGGCCTTACTTAGTCAAAATATCATAAGCCACTCGGGAAATAATAAAACATGATGCTCAACCCAAAATATTATTTGAAATATCATTTAATATATTAAAACAGAGTAAACATGGCTGAGTTATGAAAACAGTAGAATATAGCATGACTGAGTACAAGTTTAAAGTCAAAACAGTGAGTAAATATCACTAAAAATCCCATAAAGGTCCAAATAGTTGGCACTAGGCCCAAATATGGCATTCCGCCCAAAACAAGATGATAGAAAACAGTTTTCCATTAAACGTGCGATAAAACAATCATTCGGGATGGACTAAGTCACAATCCCCAATAGTGCATGACCGCATGCTCGTCATCTAGCGTGTGTGTCACCTCAATATGGCACAACGATGTGCAATCCGGGATTTTATACCCTCAGGACAACATTTACAATCATTACTCACCTCGATCCGGTCCAAACTCTAGCCGCGATGCCTTTTCCCTCTTGAATCGACCTCCAGATGCTCCAAATCTAACAAAAGTCAGTACATGACCATTAAAATATGCTAAGGGAACAAAGCCCACTCAAAAATATCCGTTTTACATCAAAAATTCCGAAATTGCTCAAACTCGGTCCCCCGGCCCACATCTCAGAATCCGATAAAAGTCACATTAATAGAATCCTCATCTTCTCACGAGTCTATACATATAAAGAACATCAAAATCGGACCTCAATTGCCCCCTCAAATTTAAAATTTACACTCTCCAAATTCAAGCCCTAATTCTCCAATTTTAGGCTTTAATTTTCACATATTTCATGATTAAACAAGTAAGAACCAACATAGGATTGAGTATTGAGTTCAAAGATCTTACCTCCAGGTGTTATCTCTTAAATCCCTCTTCAAATCCTCTTAAAAAGCTCCAGAATTGCCCAAAAATGGTAAAAGTTAGCCCCAAAATCGCGGACAATGGCTATTTAAACATTCTACCCAGGCATCAAAAACCTTCTTCGCGAATGCAGTCAAAGCCTCGCGTTCGCAAAGCACAAAATCAAGTTGACCAATTCTTCCTTCATCGTGATCGCAACTATCACTACGCGAACGTGAAAGCTTAAATTTCTAACACACCGTGAACACGACAGTACATCCGCGAACACGAAGAACAACCACCCTGGACCCAGTTGCTCACCTTACTTCTATGCGAACCCGGCATAAACCTCGCGAACGCGATGCACAAGACCTCAGCCCTTCGTGAATGAGGAGCCTTCCTCGTGAATGCAAAGGCTAAATCATCTGCCTCCTCAACTAACCCTTCGCGAACGCGAGGACCTACTCTCGAACGCGAAGGTGAAATTCCTCTGCAACACTCAATAGTTTTTCTGCAATTCACAACCACATGAAATGGTCCGATTGACCACCCAAAACTCATCCGAGACCCCTGGGACCTCAACGAAACATACCAACATATCTCATAACATCACTTAAACTTGTTCCAACCTTCAGAATGCTCAAAACAACATCGAAACACGAAATTCGCATCGGATTCAAGCCTAAGAATTCCAAAATCTTCTAAATTACGCTTTTGGTCAAAAACCCAAACAAACCATATCCGAATGACCTGAAATTTTTCACACACGTCCCAAATGACACAACAGAACTACTACAACTTTTGGAATTCCATTCTGACCCTTATATCAAAATCTCGCCTATCAACCGGAAAATGCCAAAATATCGATTTCGCCAATTCAAGCCTAAACCTTCTGCGAACCTCCAAAACACAATCCGATCACGCTCCTAAGTCCCAAATCACCTAACAGAGATAACCAAATAATAAACATTCTGATCTGAGATCACATACTAACAAGTCAAACCTTGGTCAAACCTTTCAAATTTCAAGCTTCAAACTGAGAATTGTTCTTCCAAATTGACTCTAATTACCCTGAAAACCAAAACCGACGATTTAAATATGTCATAATACATCACACGGGGCTAGTCATGCCCGAGAACTGGCGAGTGAAGAGGAAAAACTCAAAATGACTGGTCGGGTCGTTACTCCCCCCCCCCCCACTTAAACATACGTTCGTCCTCGAACGTGCCCAAAGTTGTTCCAAAAGCCAACCAATTGTTGAATAACCTTACCATGAACATACTCGGGGGTGATACCAAGTCACCCTATCTCATATAGGTCCGATAATACAATGTAACTGAAATTTCACAGTCCAACCTAGCCCATGAAGCTTAGAATCGTATTTCCACTTCTGAAATCATCCACAAGATCAAGATCTCACTTCTATACTCTGAATAAGCCCGAACAAGTTGTAATAACCCATACCTACAACCTCAGGTGCAATTACATGATATACCACATAACTCAAACACTTGTAGTGGTAACTTCTAATCACAGCAGCTGCACACAACAACCGAATACCGATTGAAAACCTCTTATCAACTGAAGTTTCATTCCAACACTTTCATATGCTGCCAATGATAAATGAAACATGCAGTAAGCCATAACCATTTCTCAGATTAACCATTCATGAAGCCATTTCTCCTTTGGCGAAGCCCATAGCAAATTTCTGAGCCGAACCTCGATATTATCCTTCCAACAGGATTAAATCGAATATGTTTGTATTCACTAAATATCCCAACTACCTCATCGAATCCAAAAAAACTACTCTGGTGACATGACACATCAATATAGACTAAAGCCACAACTTGTGCAACCCGCGCACCCATAAGCAACAATCCGAACATACTCAAATCATGAAAATGACTCAAATGAAGGAGTTGTGCCGCAAGCTCACCAATACAACCATACACAATACTGAGAACCTGTCACACATCATAGAAATAGAACACACGAATCAAACCTGCATGATCATACCTCCATATAGCTTCGCTCTAATGCGTGACCTCATCCAAACACTGGTCCACATGAAACATCCCAAGTCACTATGATCACAATCGACAATCATGCGCAATATGATGTCAGAATCCAAAGCAATCATCATAACCACTGCGAAGCAATTGACGTAGCATTACACATACCTGAAGGGACACAACCGATACGCCACCTGCCGAGCAATACCCAGTACTCTTCCCGCTCGACTTCCACTATGAAACCCCAATGGAATCGCACCGCATGTGCCTATAACCAGCAAATCATAACGTCTCGCAACACAGAAAAGTAACTTATAGATAACCTCATAACACTAATAGCTCAATAATAATTGAATCGACACATCCCTCACCAATGGCAACTCGAAGTCGACAAAGCCGATTCGATGCGGAACATACATCCATATAGGTCTACCAATGAACCCTTATCAAGGAGTTCCTGAAGATTTCCCTTCAACTCCTTTAAAGCCGTCGGTGCCATTTACTATGATGCCCGACATCAAACCAATACCAAAATCAACAACCTTGCCCGGCGACATGCCCGGCCACAAGAAACACAACCGAAAAGTCCCTCACCACCGGAACTGAATCAATGGTAGGAGCCTCTGCACTGACATCCATCATGAAAGCCCAAATAAGAAAGACAATCCTTCCCAGCAATCCGTTGGGTCTTCGAAATATAAAACCGCACTACTAATAACATAATCTGTCGAACCTCGCCACTCAATCTGTGGCATTCCCGGCATGGCCAACATCGTCGCCTTAGTGCGATAGTCCAGAATAACACGACCCGGAGACAACCAGTCTATACCCAATATCACATCCAAAACCTAACATACCAAGCAACAAGGATCCACTTGGGTTTCCAAATCTCCCAATAGTCACCACACAAGATCGATAAATGCGGTTCACAACCACGATCTAACCTATCTATGAGAACTCCTCGTCTTCAAATCCATATAGCACACGGATTACCATATCTGATCCCAACTCCACCCGAATATGCAACACACCTCTAATACCCAAACATCCATGAGAGGTACTCCTAAAATTCTTTTGTACCACCAAGCAAACTCGAACATCAGCAATCGATCCAACAAGAGAGTGTCGCAATTCTAATGAATTATCATCAATCTCAATCGCATTTCCTTGTTTTGAAATGTATACCCCCGTCAAGTCACACCAATTAGTAATACCATTTCCTTAATCGTCTGAAACTACCTGAGCTGCCTAAGAATTGTATGACCTTCCTTTCAGAACTGAACTGTAACCTTACACACACAAATCTCAATCCTCCACAACATACCGCATATACTATACCATCATATGATAACATGAGAACTTCATATCCCTTCCGATCCACAAGCAACTATGTACTCAACCAACCAAGAACTTTCCATTGAGCCCATCTGGAAGACAATCACTAGACACCCCATGCTTTTCATGCCAGTAGAAAATATACACCTCCAAACTGCGGTAGAAATCATCAAAAATTCTCTGACTCCCCTTTGCACAAAACCAAATTTGTCAGGACTGAATCCTTATAACTCAACAAAACTACGCAGGCCACTAAAACCCAAGAGCATTGCCGCGAAACACCTGTAGAAACTCATTACCTCGTAAGAACCCAAAGAACTAATCATATCCTTACCATATCGATCTGACCTACCACCAAGCTATCCCATCTATCCAAGTTCTTCTAATTTACCTTCAACTTGATACTTCTTCTTGCTATAATACCACCATTCCTCAACCCAGACTCACCACACGATACCTAAGCATAAAACCATACCGTCTAAGGCTCCTAACCCGCTGAATACTCTCTTAAATATCCCCAAAAGCACCACATTCGAAATACTCTACTCTGAAGAGCCTTCCTACGAATCTAAATTTGTTACCTTAACCTTCCTGATGTTGATGCATATAGAATTCCCTAATTGATATCGAAATACCACAAGTCTTGACACCCTCTAATTGCAAACCTCAGTTTCTAGCCAAAAGTACAACATGGAGATCTCCAATTATTACATGTAAAAATCTTGAACACATTAGAACCATTCTCTAGAGTCATCTACTCTACTCAAACTGCAATTAGCCTGATCAAATGAACCGAACAACCTGCAACTCATTAGCACTCTGACACCGCAGAATGTAACCTCACCTACGACCAAGCAACTTCCTACTCTATGCACCGCACATCCTTTACCAATAACCACTCAAGACATTCCGTGATTCTCTTACACCTATGAAGCATAATATCACCTTTGTAAAAAATTTCCTTTACTCTAGCCATCCTCGGTCTCAATCTTCATAATCCATAACGGATTCACCCGTACGCCTCAAACTGGAACCAACATAGCACATAATCGTGCAAACAACTAATTGATAGCAAACTCCCCCACTTGGCTTGAAGCCATAGATCAAAACTCACATAATAACTCATAACGCATATACTCTATTACTGCCATAATACCATAGTGAGACTAAACTCAATCCTTCATAAACTTGTGAAACATAGACCATCTAATACTTTAAATCTTCTGCAAATCTCACATTCAATCTCATAACAATTAAACCCACTCTCTTAAGCGACCCAAATTTAAATTTCAACACATATATTTCACTGTAAATGAGATCTTCTAACATACAACATAAGGATCACACAACTTCAGAACATTCTACAGGAGATAACCCACCTACTTTGCCTCAAACTAATATTTCTGTATACCTTCCATCGTCATAAATATTACATAGTCACTGAATCTTCCTAAGTATAAACTCATACCGCAACATGAAATTTATTTCACTCACAACTAGGAAACATGAAAAGATTCTTCACACACCCATAACTTGGGGCTAAACAAAATGGGGGTTCTATGAAGTTTCAACCGCTGCCGCAGTGCATTTTTCGCGGTCAGCGGTGGCTTACCGCTATCGTAGAGTATTTTTGCAGCTCGCAGTGGTCTCAAAACCGCAACCTTTATGAACTTCACAACTGCGGTCCGCGGTGATTTACTGCGGCCGCAGTAGGTAAAATAGTGTAGGCCCCTAGGTAATTTCTATAAATAGGCGGTCCTAAGGCCTTTTACACTTTTTGATCATTTTACTCTCAAACAATATAAACACTGTTTATCCATGCCGTAATTTGCACAAACACAAGAACTGAACTTCATTTGTCTCACATTTCACGTCTAGTAATTCCAATCAATCGTTAGTCTTTAATTTTGTTCTTATTTTCTTTAATTGCTACTTCTTTCTTCTTCTTCTTCTTCTTCTTCTTCTTCTTCTTCTTCTTCTTCCTTTTTATTTATAATTTTAACGTAGGGTTATGTAGTGGTAATTAGATTAGGTTTAAAATAGTTAGAATTGGTTAATGACTACCTAGTGGAGTTTTAAAATGAAGAATGATTGTTAAATGCATGATTAACTAAAATCCTAGGTTTTGCTGAGCCCTAATTTGGATACTGCGGTCGCGGTCGATTTACAGTGGTCCGCGGTCGTATGTGTTATCAGAGATTATAAGTCCTGCTAACCGATATTAGTGGTGGAAATTTCCGCTGACAGCGCTACCTCTCCGCGGTCGCGATGGATTTTCCGCGGTCCGCGATGATCAAGTTCAGAGAGGTACATTTGAGGGGCTGCAGTTGTTTTTTCGCAGACAGCGGTACTACTACCCCGGTCCTTTTTTCTCAATCAGCGGTGCCATTGAATTAGAGAGTGGGTCGTATGAATCCCACACCTCCGTGGCCATGATGCATTTTTCGTGGTCCGCAGTGCAGCCTTCGTGGCCGCAATCCTTTTTCCGTGGTCCACGGTCTGCAAATTTTTCTCATTGCACTGTAACTTGTTCAACTATTTTCTTCACTGCTTCTTCTTGCAACTAACAATATTAACTGATTATACTTGCAGACAATGGTTAAATCTCAATGCGGTAGTGAGAAACAAAAGGGTAGAGCAGAGTCCTCCCACGGTAGGGGACTAGGATAAATTAAATTGACCCCAGTGGTTTAGAAAGCTATTGGGGAAACCAGAAAAAACATCAGAGCTATAGATAGAGCTGCTCCCTATTCTGAGGGAAGCGAGTACTTGCCCTCCCGAGAGGCCTCAAAGTCTGATTCTTTGCCAGCTTATATATCTGACTTCCGGGAGAGGCATAGATTGAGTGATGAGCCCACACCTCCAGCCTCTCATACTGCTCGTGCTTTTGCTCATATTTCATTTGAGTCATCTGAGGGCTCAGTATAAAGCAGTGATAGTTCAGCTTCAACCTCACCTACACCTTCGTCACCTAGACAGGATGTAGATGTCGGGGTACCGGATGAACAGGGAGGGGGTGTGACCCAAACCGGGAGTGTGGAAAGAACTAGAAACCCGGAAGTGTGGCAAAGGAGGTTTGTTAGTGAGTTGGCATATCACAAGTTCCGAGAGTGGTGGCCTCTAAGGTTACTTATTCATGAGTGCTAGTTCATAGATATGGATCTTCTGCCTTACAACCCCAACGTGAAGCAGTATTTCAATGACCGAGTGTATCACGACCCATTTTCTGAACAAGCCGGGACCGGAACCCAATCCCTATACATGACCGAGCGAACCATTTGCGCTTATCAAATTTATTATAACTTCAAACTTTATATGCATAAAGGCACTACTATAACTAAATATTTTTAAATAATTTAAATATCTAAAGTAAGCCAACTTCAAAACATTATTCGTAGTAAGCAATAAAATACTGCTAAGTTATTATCAAAAACATCTGAATCTTAACCCACTAACTATGTCTATTAAGCCTCTACTGATTAACTGACGCACTGCTCAGGACATGAGATTTTCTGGCCAGTTCTCAAAGTAAACAAAGAAATATCTAAATAAAAATGACTCTAAGGAATACTCCATGAACAAAAGGGGAGCTCACCAATAGCACTGGAAGAGAAAGAAGTCCTAACACGTAGCCTGCTCGCCTGCAAAACCGGTTCATACGTTGTACCGCAGACCAACATAGGTTCCTAAATGAGAATATCAGTACCATCCATTGTAATCAGTGAGTCTCAACGAAAATAAGGGACGAAACATTAATAACATATACATGCCGAGCAAAGATTCTAAATGTATGTAAAACATAAAGCTTATAAGAACAATTCTAATATAATTGCATAATAGCAGTTTATGAATATTCTAAAAGAAATTATTTTCTTTTTCTTTCTTATAAAAAAATACTTCATTTTATACTTTAGGAGTTCCAACTATCCTGACTTATTTCTGTCTTAGTCACTGTGTGATCGGCACGGGTTCGATCCCAACCTGATCGATAGGCCTAATCCATGAGGTGCCACTCGCTTCATGGTTCTCAACGCTTATGTATCATACCTTAGCCTGGCTAAGTAAATTCTCGGCAACGATACTCTCGGCTCGTGTGCTCCCTACTTTGGCATAAGTAGTTTCAAGAAGTCAACGCCTCGGTTCGCTAGTCCTAGACGATGACCCCTTCTCAGAATAAAGGATACTCCCAAACATCTTTTCTTTCTAAAACTTCTTCTTGTGACTTTTCAAGTCTAAATCTTTTATACATACTCATACTAGTATCCATAAATATAAGGCATGGCATAAGAATGAAATAAACATTCAAAAGTATTTATAAAGATTCTTGATCCTTTATGAATTTTCAACAGGAAAATGGCATATAAGAATAACACAAAAATCTGAAATTTATGCACATATATCAAAATAATCATCTAACCATTAGATAGAAAATAATTATAAGCTAATAGGTACTTACTACTCCAATTAAGTATATAATAACTCTTTTATGCAATTCATCAAACACATTGTATGCGTGTTTTTGTGAGTTAAACCACTTTAGTAAAGGGTTATATCAACTCAGCTCAAAACTTCTCGAGCCATTACGTAGGCCCCAATCTAATTGACACCAGTCAAACAATCGATTCTACAACAACCCGTGCAATTTAATTAATTTTAGAGTTTCACACCTAAACGTGGAATGTATTGTTGATACAGAGAAATGAGGGAATTAACTATTCAATACGTATCTATTACTACTGTAGGGTAATTGACAATAGGGAATTTGATATACCTGTGTTCAAGAATTAGTGATTTGTAAAGAACCCTAGTTTTTCGGTTGCCTGGCTCTCTGTTTCGTGAGTGAAAAGAACACGCTTTTGCCTTCTACCCTATTTTACGTGAATGACAGAACCATGGTTTTGTTACTTTCCTAAGGCTTAAAGCCTTTGATTCCCAACAGCCCATTTTATGGGCTTTAGGTCCTTTTTCCCTTTTGTTTTTGTTTTTTTTTTGGTTTTGACTTAACTAGTATTAAATGATACCTACTTTTAATAATTAACAATATTAAAATTATTAATATTTCCCTAATTGTATATCCAATTATTTAAGTGTGTCTGTGTGTATATATATATATATATATTTCCACTATAGGCAAGAAAAATAATAATAATAATTTAATTCTATAATTAGCGTGTCTCGAAACTTTTATAAATTTGAGGAGTGTTACAATCTTCCCTCCTTACAAATATTCGTCCTTGAATGTTGCTAGGTCCTCATTCTTAATCTAACAATCATTCCTTAAGTCCCTGAACCGCTTATGTTTTCTTAGCACTACTCACTCTTCCAAGGGACTCAAAATTTTGGCTAACTCCCTAATTTTTTAAAAATTTCGGCAGAGTTTCCCTTGTAAGTTGGACTATCCAAAAAAATATCCCTGTCACAAATACCACAATTACACCAAAAACAACCAAATATACCATAACATGTCATTCTTAGGTACCATACACAACTCATAAAATAATTACTCACTCTCCGGTAAGGAGGTACCACAATAACTAACAAGAATCTAAAGCACAACACTTCTACAACAAGTAAATAACTTTAATGAATTAAATATATGCTGGAATGACACTAAATTATTAAATAACTAAAGATACTCTGACAAAAACTAAATTACTTCAACAGCTAAGTATAATCTAGCAAGGACATAAACACATGCTAATTTGTATTTAATAAATAAAATATAAGTGTCAAATCAAACCTAGGTTTACATTACTTTTTTGTCAAATAAATATGGATATTTCTTCTCCATATCTTCCTCGACCCCCCATGTAGCTTCTTTTGAATCTTGATTACTCCACAAAACTTTTACCGATGCTATATCTTTTGTTCTCAAGTTTCTTATTTGCCTATCGAGAATTTCTATAGGCACCTCTTTATAAATCAAGCCTTCTTTATATTCTATGGTATCGGCATGTATTATATGCGACTCATCATGGATGTACTTTCTAAGCATAAACACATGAAAAATAGGATGAACAGAGGAAAACTCAACGTGTAGCGCTAGCTCATAAGTCACATTTCCTTTCTTTTCTAGAATCTCATAAGGTCCGACAAATCTAGGGCTAATTTTCCCTTTCTTACCAAACCTCATACCTCCTTTCATTGGTGAAACTTTCAAAAACACCTTATCACCAACCATGAACTCTAACTCACGATGCCTCTTATCAGAATAAAACTTTTCACGACTCTGAGCCACTTTCAGTCTTTCTCTGTTTAGCTGAACTTTCTCTAAGGCCTCACAAACAAAATCTGGACCAATCAACGACACCTCTACTAGTTCAAACCAACCCACTAGAGACCTACATCTCCGCCCATATAACGCTTCATAAGGAGCCATACCAATGTTGGCCTAATAGCTGTTATTATAAGCAAATTCTATAAGTGGTAAGTGATCATCCCAATTACCTCCAAAATCTATAACACATACTCGCAATATATCTTTGAGAGTCTGAATGGTCCTTTCTGCCTGACCATCGATCTGTGGATGGAAACCGGTGCTCAAATTGACCTTGGTACCTAATCTTTTCTGAAATGCCTGCCAAAAATATGCTGTGAACTAGGGCCTCTGTCAAATATGATTGAAACTAGAGTACCATTCAATCGGACAATTTCTTTGATGTACAATTGCGCATACTACTTTGCAAAATCTGACGTCTTTATTGGTAGAAAATGTGCGGACTTTGTCAGTCGATCTATAATAACTCAAATTGAATCATGCTTAGGGTATGTGCGAGGTATACGAAATCCATATTAATCATCTCCCATTTTCACTGCGGTATTTCTATATCTTGAGCTAGGCCACCAGGCCTCTGATGCTCGGCTTTGACTTGCTGGCAATTCAAAATTTAGCCATTTGTTCTGCTACTTGTTTCCCTATGTCTTTCCACCAATACAACTCTTTCAAGTCCAGATACATTTTGGTAGCAACTGGGTTAATATATTACCTCGAACTGTGAGCTTCTTCCATTATAGCTTTCCTAAGACCATCTACATCAGGCACACATAACTGGTCATTCAACTTCAAAAATTCGTCACTTCCTAGAGTGAAAAAAGTGATTTTTTTGTTTCTAACTCCTTTTAACTTCACTATGTACGAATCTTCATCATGCTTAGCCTTAACATACGCAACAAGGGAGGATTGCGCTAAGGCATAAGCAGTTATACCTCCTTCTTCGGATTCATCCAATCTAATTCCATCATTTGCCCGTTTTTGAATTTCTCAACCCAAAGATCGCCTTTGTACTGCAAGATGGGCCAAGACACCCATTGATTTCCCACTAAGTGCATCTTCTACCACATTAGCTTTGCCCGGGTGATAAAGGATATTGATGTCATAATATTTCAATAGCTCGAGCCACCTTCTCTGTCTCAAATTTAATTCTTTTTGCTTGAAAAGGTACTTGAGGCTTTTGTGATCTGTAAACACTTCATAATGCTCGCCATAAAGGTAGTGTTGCCATATATTTAATGCAAACACCACTTCTGCAAGCTCCAAGTTGTGTGTGGGATAGTTCTTTTCATAATTCCTTAACTTCCTGGAAGCATAAGCAATAACTTTTCCATTTTGCATAAGAACACAACCAAGACCAGCTATGGAAGCATTACAATATACTGTGAACACACCCGAACCTATCGGCAAGGTTAACATAGGTGCGGTGGTTAACCTCTTCTTTAACTCCTGAAAACTCTGCTCATAAGTGTCTGACCACTAGAACTTAACTGCTTTCTGATTCAACGTTGTTAATGGAGCTGCAAGTGAGGAAAACCCCTCTTAAAACCTTCTATAGTAGCCAGCTAACCCCATAAAACTCCTGATTTCGGTTGGCATTGTCGGCCTAGGCCAGTTCTTGACTGCTTCTGTCTTTTGAGGGTCTACTTTTATGCCTTCACTAGATACCACGTGGCCTAAGAATGCCACTGACTGGAACCAGAACTCACATTTTGAAAATTTGGCATAAAGCTCATTATCCTTCAAGGTCTGCAAGGCTATTCAGAGGTGTTCTGCATGATCTTCCTTTCTCTTAGAGTATACCAAAATATCATCTATAAACATGATAATAAAGGTATTAAGGAATGGCTTGAAAACTCTGTTCATGAGGTCCATGAATGCAGCTAGAGCATTTGTCAACCCGAAGGACATCACTAGAAATTCATAGTGCCTGTAGCGAGTTCTAAAGGCTGTTTTAGATATATCCTCTTCTCTGATTCTCAACTGATGGTACCCCGACCTCAAGTCAATTTCTGAAAAGTACTTTGCACCCTGAAGTTGATCAAATAAATCATCAATTCTTGGCTGTGGGTACTTGTTCTTAATGGTAACTTTATTTAACTGTGGATAGTCGATGCACATTCTGAGAGACCTATATTTCTTCTTGACAAAAAGGACCGGGGCACCCCACAGTGAAACAGTCGGCCTGATGAAGCCCTTGTCAAGAAGGTCTTTCAACTGTTCTCTCAACTCATTAAGCTCTGCAGGAGCCATCCTATATGGAGGTATAGATATGGGCTAACTATTTGGCATGAGATCAATGCCAAAGTCTATGATCTTTTAGGAGGAAGTCCGGGAAGGGCATCTGGGAAAACTTCTGGAAATTCTCTAACAACTGGCACTGACTGAAGAGCTGGTGGTTCTAATTCTAGGTTAATGATGTGAGCCAAATAGGCTAGATACCGATTACCGATCATTCGTTGTGCCTTAAGGTAAGAAATAAACTTACCTATAAGCGATGATGAACTATCCTTTCACTCTAAGACTTCTTCATTTGGATATTGGAACTTGACTATCTTGGCATGACAATCTAACAGGGCATAGCAGGATGACAACCAATCCATACCCATGATCAAATTGAAATCCACCATTTCTAATTCTATGAGATCGACCTTGGTGTTGCGACCTTGGACTGAAACTATACAACCTTTATAGACTCTTGTGGCTTTCATTGACTCACCAACTAGAGTAGATACTAGGTATGGCTCACTAAGTTGTTCCAGTTCTAGCCCGAGGTTGATTGCAAAGTATAGAGTCATATATGAAAACGTTGAACCTAGATCCATTATGGCATAAGCATTATGAGAGCAGACTAGACGTATACTTGTAATAACTTCTACAAATGCCTCTACACTCTGATGATCAAGTGTATCAAACAAACGGGGTCGTCCACCTCCCTAAGTAACTCGATATGCACCTCTGCCTGCTCCATGTCTGGTCTAATTATGAGAACCACAATCCTGAGGTGGTGCAACTGCAGTAGATGAGGAACTAGTAGGACAAGTTGATCCACCACTTTACGTCGCACCTTTAGGCAGTTGGCCTTTATATGACCAATGTCTCCACAATGATAGCAACCATAAAACCCGAGCTTGAATTGACCTGAATGTTGCCGCTTACATGTTCCAAAAAGACCTTAATGGTGTGAATGTTGCTCAGCATGACTCTGGCTATGTAAGGATGATGTTCTAAAATTTTGATTCTAGCGAGACTGATTTTCATAATTCTGAGTACGTCTGAAGGAAGACCCACCACCTGACTAATGACTAGAGTGAGCTGGTGCCAATGACTCCTTATTAGAGGAATCCCTTTCACCTCAGCTGGATGTACCATTAAACCTGCCTGCTGTCCGTGCTTTCTTGTTATGCTTTTTTTCTTCTCTACTTTGTTGTCTGCCTTTTTCTATGTGCTTGGCGAATCCCACAATAGAGGAGAAAGTTGTTATTCCTACCGATGCAGCTGATGTCGTATCCTTAATATGGTAACCCAAACCCCCAAAAAACCTGCGAATCTTTGCTTTTTCTGTCTGAACCATGTGAGGAGCATGCTTAGCCAACCTTATGAATTCCATGTAGTACTCTTGCACACTTTTATTCCATTGCTTGAGCTGTTCGAACTCTGCAGCTTTAGCTTCCCTATCCTCTTCTGGGATAAAGTTAGCCATGAAGGCCTCTTCAAATTCTTCCCAAGTAGGCGGACCATCATCTTCATCTCTTTCCTTTTCCTACATCTCAAACCAAGCGTCGAACACATCTCTAAGCTTGTAAGCAGCCAGCTCTACAGCTTTATCATCAAATGCTTTCATAGCTCGGAGGGCTTTCTTCACACCCTCCAGCCACAACATTGGATCTTCATCAACTATAGAACCGTGGAACACTGGAGGACTCTAACTTCAAAAATTCATTCACTCTTGAGGACTCATAATTCTTCTGTCTATTTGATTGAGGTGGAATCTCATCTCCTCTCTCATTCTGGTTGGCCATGAAGGCTTTAAACATCTCCATAGCACTGTTGACAACATTAAACATCTAACCCACTTCTAGAGATATAGCTATCTGAGCCGGAGCTGCTGTTGGGGGTGGACCTAGATCGTGAGGTACTGGCGCATCATGCACCGCCCTTCTTCATGTTCATCCCCATGTTTGTAACTCCTTATTTTAACTTCACTATGTACGGATCTTCATCTTGCTTAGCCTTACCATGCGCAACAAGGGAGGATTGCGCTAAGGCATAAGCAGTTATACCTCCTTCTTCGGTCTCATCCAATCTAATTCCATCATTTGCCTGTTTTTGAATTTCTCAACCCAAAGATCGCCTTTGTACTGCAAGATGGGCCAAGACACCCATTGATTTCCTACTAAGTGCATCTTCTACCACATTAGCTTTGCCCAGGTGATAAAGGATATTGATGTCATAATCTTTCAATAGTTTGAGCCTCCTTCTCTGTCTCAAATTTAATTCTTTTTGCTTGAAAATGTACTTGAGGCTTTTGTGATCAATAAACAGTTCATAATGCTCGCCATAAAGGTAGTGTCGCCATATATTTAATGCAAACACCACTGCTGCAAGCTCCAAGTTGTGTGTGGGATAGTTCTTTTCATAATTCTTTAACTTCCTGGAAGCATAAGCAATAACTTTTCCATTTTGCATAAGAACACAACCAAGACCAACTATGGAGGCATCATAATATACTATGAACCCATCCTAACCTGTCGGCAAGGTTAACATAGGTGCGGTGGTTAACCTCTTCTTTAACTCCTGAAAACTCTGCTTATAAGTGTCTGACCGCTAGAACTTAACTGCTTTCTGATTCAACATAGTTAATGGAGCTGCAAGTGAGGAAAACCCCTCTTCAAACCTTCTATAGTAGCCAGCTAACCCCAAGAAACTCCTGATTTCGGTTGGCGTTGTCGGCCTAGGCCAGTTCTTGACTGCTTCTGTCTTTTGAGGGTCTACTTTTATGCCTTCACTAGATACCACGTGGCCTAAGAATGCCACTGACTGCAACCAGAACTCACATTTTGAAAATTTGGCATAAAGCTCATTCTCCTTCAAGGTCTGCAAGGCTATTCAGAGGTGTTCTACATGATCTTCCTTTCTCTTAGAGTATACCAAAATATCATCTATAAACATGATAATAAAGGTATCAAGGAATGGCTTGAAAACTCTGTTCATGAGGTCCATGAATGCAGCTAGAGCATTTGTCAACCCGAAGGACATCACTAGAAATTCATAGTTCATGTAGCGAGTTCTAAAGGCTGTTTTAGATATATCCTCTTCTCTGATTCTCAACTGATGGTACCCCGACCTCAATTCTATTTTTGAAAAGTACTTTGCACCCTGAAGTTGATCAAATAAATCATCAATTCTTGGCAGTGGGTACTTGTACTTAATGGTAACTTTATTTAACTGCGGATAGTCAATGCACATTCTGAGAGACCCATATTTCTTCTTGACTAAAAGGACCGAAGCACCCTACAGTGAAACACTCGGCCTGATGAAGCCCTTGTCAAGAAGGTCTTTCATCTGTTCTCTCAACTCATTAAGCTCTGCAGGAGCCATCCTATATGGAGGTATAGATATGGGCTGACTATTTGGCATGAGATCAATGCCAAAGTCTATGATTCTTTTAGGAGGAAGTCCAAGAAGGGCATCTGGGAAAACTTCTGGAAATTCTCTAACAATTGGCACTGACTGAAGAGCTAGTGGCTCTAATTCTAGGTTAATGATGTGAGCCAAATAGGCTAGACACCGATTACTGATCATTTGTTGTGCCTTAAGGTAAGAAATAAACTTACCTATAAGCGATGCTGAACTATCCTTTCACTCTAAGACTTCTTCATTTGGATATTGGAACTTGACTATCTTGGCATGACAATCTAACATGGCATAGCAGGATGACAACCAATCCATACCCATGATCACATTGAAATCCACCATTTCTAATTCTGTGAGATCAACCTTGGTGTTGCGACCTTGGACTGAAACTATACAACCTCTATAGACTCTTGTGGCTTTCATTGACTCGCCAACTAGAGTAGATACTAGGTATGGCTCACTAAGTTGTTCCAGTTCTAGCCCGAGGTTGATTGCAAAGTATAGAGTCATATATGAAAACGTTGAACCTAGATCCATTATGGCATAAGCATTATGAGAGCAGATTAGACGTATACCTGTAATAACTTATGCAGATGCCTCTACACTCTGATGATCAAGTGTAGCAAACAAACGGGGTCGTCCACCTCCCTAAGTAACTCGATATGCACCTCTGCATGCTCCATGTCCGGTCTGATTATGAGAACCACAATCCTGAGGTGGTGCAACTGCAGTAGATGAGGAACTAGAAGGACAAGTTGATCCACCACTGAAATTACGCCGCACCTTTAGGCAGTTGGCCTTTATATGACCAATGTCTCCACAATGATAGCAACCATAAAACCCGAGTTTGAATTGACCTGAATGTTGCCGCTTACATGTTCCACAAAGACCTTAATGGTGTGAATGTTGCTCAGCATGACTCTGGCTATGTGAGGATGATGTTCTAAAATTTTGATTCTAGCGAGACTGATTTTCATAATTCTGAGTACGTCTGAAGGAAGACCCACCACCTGACTAATGACTAGAGTGAGCTGGTGCTAATGACTCCTTATTAGAGGAATCCCTTCCACCTCCGCTGGATGTACCATTAAACCTACCCGTTGTCCAGTCTTTCTTGTTATGCTTTTTTTCTTCTCTACTTTGTTGTCTGCCTTTTTCTAAGTGCTTGGCGAATCCCACAATAGAGGAGAAAGTTGTTATTCCTACCGCTGCAGCTGATGTCGTATCCTTAATATGGTAACCCAAACCCCCAAAAAACCTGCGAATCTTTGCTTTTTCTGTCTGAACCATGTGAGGAGCATGCTTAGCCAACCTTATGAATTCCATGTAGTACTCTTGCACACTTTTATTCCATTGCTTGAGCTGTTCGAACTCTGCAACTTTAGCTTCCCTATCCTCTTCTGGGATAAAGTTAGCCATGAAGGCCTCTTCAAATTCTTCCCAAGTAGGCGGACCATCATCTTCATCTCTTTCCTTTTCCTACATCTCAAACCAAGCGCCGGCCACATCTCTAAGCTTGTAAGCAGCCAGCTCCACAGCTTTATCATCAAATGCTTTCATCTCTCGGAGGGCTTTATTCACACCCTCCAGCCACAACATTGGATCTTCATCAACTATAGAACCATGGAACACTGGAGGACTCTAACTTCAAAAATTCATTCACTCTTGAGGACTCATAATTGTTCTGTCTATTTGTTTGAGGTGGAATCTCATCTCCTCTCTCATTCTGGTTGGCCATGAAGGCTTTAAACATCTCCATAGCACTGTTGGCAACATTAAACATCTAACCCACTTCTAGAGATATAGCTATCTGAGCCGAAGCTGCTGTTGGGGGTGGCCCTGGATCCTGAGGTACTGGCTCATCATGCTCCACCCTTCTTCATGTTCATCCCCATGTTTGTAACTCCTTCTTTTAACTTCACTATGTACGGATCTTCATCTTGCTTAGCCTTAACATGCGCAACAAGGGAGGATTGCGCTAAGGCATAAGCAGTTATACCTCCTTCTTCGGTCTCATCCAATCTAATTCCATCATTTTCCTGTTTTTGAATTTCTCAACCCAAAGATCGCCTTTGTACTGCAAGATGGGCCAAGACACCCATTGATTTCCTACTAAGTGCATCTTCTACCATATTAGCTTTACCCGGGTGATAAAGGATATTGATGTCATAATCTTTCAATAGCTCGAGCCACCTTCTCTTTCTCAAATTTAATTCTTTTTGCTTGAAAATATACTTGAGGCTTTTGTGATCTGTAAACACTTCATAATGCTCGCCATAAAGGTAGTGTCGCCATATATTTAATGCAAACACCACTGCTGCAAGCTCCAAGTTGTGTGTGGGATAGTTCTTTTCATAATTCTTTAACTTCCTGGAAGCATAAGCAATAACTTTTCCATTTTGAATAAGAACACAACCAAAACCAACTATGGAGGCATCATAATATACTGTGAACCCATCCTAACCTGTCGGCAAGGTTAACATAGGTACGGTGGTTAACCTCTTCTTTAACTCCTGAAAACTCTACTCATAAGTGTCAGACCACTAGAACTTAACTGCTTTCTGATTCAACGTAGTTAATGGATCTGCAAGTGAGGAAAACCCCTCTTCAAACCTTCTATAGTAGCAAGATAACCCCAAGAAACTCCTGATTTCGGTTGGTGTTGTCGGCCTAGGCCAGTTCTTGACTGCTTCTGTCTTTTGAGGGTCTACTTTTATGCCTTCACTAGATACTACGTGGCATAAGAATGCCACTGACTGCAACCAGAACTCACATTTTGAAAATTTGGCGTAAAGCTCATTCTCCTTCAAGGTCTGCAAGGTTATTCAGAGGTGTTCTGCATGATTTTCCTTTCTCTTAGAGTATACCAAAATATCATCTATAAACATGATAATAAAGGTATCAAGGAATGGCTTGAAAACTCTGTTCATGAGGTCCATGAATGCAGCTAGAGCATTTGTCAACCCGAAGGACATCACTAGAAATTCATAGTGCCCGTAGCGAGTTCTAAAGGCTGTTTTAGATATAACCTCTTCTCTGATTCTCAACTGATGGTACCTCGACCTCAAGTCTATTTTTGAAAAGTACTTTGCACCCTGAAGTTGATCAAATAAATCATCAATTCTTGGCAGTGGGTACTTGTTCTTAATGGTAACTTTATTTAACTGCGGATAGTCGATGCACATTCTGAGAGGCCCATATTTCTTCTTGACAAAAAGGACTGGGGCACCCCACATTGAAACACTCGGCCTGATGAAGCCCTTGTCAAGAAGGTCTTTCAACTGTTCTCTCAACTCATTAAGCTCTGCAGGAGCCATCCTATATGGAGGTATAGATATGGGCTGACTATTTGGCATAAGATCAATGTCAAAGTCAATGATTCTTTTAGGAGGAAGTCCGGGAAGGGCATCTGGGAAAACTTCTGGAAATTCTCTAACAACTGGCACTGACTGAAGAGCTGGTGGTTCTAATTCTGGATTAATGATGTGAGCCAAATAGGCTAGACACCGATTACCAATCATTCGTTGTGCCTTAAGGTAAGAAATAAACTTACCTATAAGTGATGCTGAACTATCCTTTTACTCTAAGACTTCTTCATTTGGATATTGGAACCTGACTATCTTGGCATGACAATCTAATATGGCATAGCAGGATGACAACCAATCCATACCCATGATCACATTGAAATCCACCATTTCTAATTCTATGAGATAGACCTTGGTGTTGCGACCTTGGACTGAAACTATACAACCTCTATAGACTCTTGTGGCTTTCACTGACTCGCCAACTAGAGTAGATACTAGGTATGGCTCACTAAGTTGTTCCAGTTCTAGCCCGAGGTTGATTGCAAAGTATAGAGTCATATATGAAAACGTTGAACCAAGATCCATTATGGCATAAGCATTGTGAGAGCAGACTAGACGTATACCTGTAATAACTTCTGCAGATGCCTCTACACTCTGATGATCAAGTGTAGCAAACAAACGGGGTCGCCACCTCCCTAAGTAACTCGATATACACCTCTGCCTGCTCCATGTCCGGTCTGATTATGAGAACCACAATCCTGAGGTGGTGCAACTACAGTAGATGAGGAACTAGAAGGACAAGTTGATCCACCACTGAAATTACGTCGCACCTTTAGGCAGTTGGCCTTTATATGACCAATGTCTCCACAATGATAGCAACCATAAAACCCGAGCTTGAATTGACCTGAATGTTGCCGCTTACATGTTCCACAAAGACCTTAATGGTGTGAATGTTGCTCAGCATGACTCTGGCTATGTGAGGATAATGTTCTAAAATTTTGATTCTAGCGAGAATGATTTTCATAATATTAAGTACGTCTGAAGGAAGACCCACCACCTTACTAATGACTAGAGTGAGCTGGTGATAATGACTCCTTATTAGAGGAATCCCTTCCTCCTCCGCTAGATGTACCATTAAACCTGCCCGTTGTCCGGGCTTTCTTGTTATGCTCTTTTTCTTCTCTACTTTGTTGTCTACCTTTTTCTAAGTGCTTGGTGAATCCCACAATAGAGGATAAAGTTGTTATTCCTACCGCTGCACCTAATGTCGTATCCTTAATATGGTAAGCCAAACCGCCAAAAAACCTGCGAATCTTTGCTTTTTCTGTCTGAACTATGTGAGGAGCATGCTTAGCCAACCTTATGAATTCCATGTAGTACTCTTGCACACTTTTATTCCATTGCTTGAGCTGTTCGAACTCTGCAACTTTAGCTTCCCTATCCTCTTCTGGGATAAAGTTAGCCATGAAGGCCTCTTCAAATTCTTCCCAAGTAGGCGGACCATCATCTTCATCTCTTTCCTTTTCCTACATCTCAAACCAAGCGCCGGCCACATCTCTAAGCTTGTAAGCAGCCAGCTCCACAGCTTTATCATCACATGTTTTCATCGCTCGGAGGGTTTTCTTCACACCCTCCAGCCATAACATTGGATCTTCATCAACTATAGAACCATGGAACACTGGAGGACTCTAACTTCAAAAATTCATTCACTCTTGAGGACTCATAATTGTTCTGTCTATTTGATTGAGGTGGAATCTCATCTCTTCTCTCATTCTGGTTGGCCATGAAGGCTTTAAACATCTCCATAGCACTGTTGACAGCATTAAACATCTGACCCACTTCTAGAGATATAGCTATCTAAGTCGGAGCTGCTGTTGGGGGTGGCCCTGGATCCTGAGGTACTGGCTCATCATGCTCCACCCCTTCTTCATGTTCAACCCGAGGTACTTGGACCCCTTTGTGGATTTACCCCTTCTTTTTTGAGTTGAAGCCTTCTTAGTTCTACCTTGAGCCATAATGGTTGTAATAGTTTCTTGAGTAGCATCTTGAGTGTCGGTGTCAGAGTTGTGAGTACGAGCCATTGTGAGTTTTGGAGAAAAGATTACATTAGATGATTTCTTAGAGGTAGGCTCTAATGCACGATCTAAAGTATGAAAAAATGAGACTTTTCATAAATGCTTATAGCCTCCTGTTTATAAGTATGGCGTGTTTCATACCCACAAACAAGACTCTACTAACATGGCTTCACAGATACCTAGGACTTTATAAACCTGAGGTTCTAATACCAAGTTTGTCACGACTCATTTTTTGAACAAGCCGGGACCGGCACCCAATCCATAAACATGACCGAGTGAACCATCTGCGCTTATCAAATTTATTATAACTTCAAACTTTATATGCCACAAGGCACTACTGTAACTACATATTTTTAAATAATTTAAATATTTAAAATAATCCAACTCCAAAATATTATTCGTAGTAACCAATATAATATTGCTAAGTTATTATCGAAAACAGCTGAATCTTAACCCACCGACTATGTCTATGAAGCCTCTACGGATAAACTGACGCACTGCTCAGGACATGAGAGTTCCTGGCTAGTTCTCTAAGTAAACAAAGAAATAGCTAAATAAAAATGACTCTAAGGAATACTCCACGAACAAAAGCAGAGCTCACCAATAGCACCGAAAGAGAAGGAAGTCCTAACTCGTAGCTGCTCGCCTACAAAACCGGTTCCTACATTGTACCACAGACCAACATAGGTTCCCAAAAGAGAACGTCAGTACCATCCATTGTACTCAGTGAGTCTCAATGACACGGGACAAAACTTTACTAACATATATATTACGGGCAAAGATTCTAAATGCATGTAAAACATAAATCTTATAAGAACAATTCTAATATAATTGCATACTAGCAGTTTATGAATATTCTAAAAGAAATTCTTTTCATTTTCTTATAAAAAAATTACTTCACTTTATACTTTGGGACTTCCAACTATCCTGACTTATTTCTGTCTTAGTCACCATGTGATCAGCACGGGTTTGATCCCAACCTGATCGAATAGGCCCAAACCACGAGGTGCCACTCGCTTCATGGTTCTCAGTGCTCATGTATCATACCTTAGCCTGGCTAAGTAAATTCTCAACAACGAGACCCTCGGCTCGTGTGCTCCCTACTTTAGCACAAGTAGTTTCAGGAAGTCAACGCCTTGGTCAGGACCCTTGGCCCGGACGAGGACCCCTTCTCAGAATAAAGGATACTCCCAAAAATCTTTTCTTTCTAAAACTTCTTCTTGTGATTTTTCAAGTCTAAATATTTTATACATACTCATACTAGTATCCTTAAATATAAGGTATGTCATAAGAATAAAATAAACATTCAAAAGTATTTATAAAGATTCTTGATCCTTCATGAATTTTCAACATGAAAATGGCATATAAGAATAACACAAAAAACCGAAATTTATGCACATATATCAAAATAATCATCTAAACTTTAGCTAGAAAATAATTCTAAGCTAATAGGTACTTACTACTCCAATTAAGTGTATATTAACTCTTTTATGTAATTCATAAAACACATTGTATGCGTGTTTTTGTGAGTTAAACCACTTTAGTAAAGGGTTATATCAACTCAGCTCAAAACTTCTCGAGCCATTACGTAGGCCCCAATCCAATTGACACCAGTCAAACAATCGATTCTACAACAACCCGTGCAATTTAATTAATTTTAGAGTTTCACACCTAAACGTGGAATGCATTGATGATACAGAGAAATGAGGGAATTAACTATTCAATACGTATCTATTACTACTGTAGGGTAATTGACAATAGGGAATTTGATATACCTGTGTTCAAGAATTAGTGATTTGTAAAGAACCCTAGTTTTTTGGTTGCCTGGCTCTCTGTTTCGTGAGTGAAAAGAACACGCTTTTGCCTTCTACCCTATTTTACGTGAATGACAGAACCATGGTTTTGTTACTTTCCTAAGGCTTAAAGCCTTTGATTCCCAACAGCCCATTTTATGGGCTTTAGGTCCTTTTTCCCTTTTTTTTTGTTTTTGTTTTGACTTAACTAGTATTTAATGATACCCCTTTTAATAATTAACAATATTAAAAGTATTAATATTTCCCTAATTGTATATCCAATTATTAAAGTGTGTGTATATAAATATTTCCACTATAGGCAAGAAAAATAATAATAATAATAATAATAATAATAATAATAATAATAATAATAATAATAATAATAATAATAATAATAATAATTTAATTCTATAATTAGCGTGTCTTGAAACTTTTATACATTTGAGGAGTGTTACAAAGTGGGATGGAATTATTTCACTAGTAGGGTGCCGGATGAAAATGAGCACTTAGTCAAGGAGTTCTACGCCAATGCCTCCCGCATCAAGAAGGATACTAAAGTGACTAAGGTGCGGAACTTGAAACTAAAGTTTGATGGGAAAACAATAAATGAATACCTGGGCTTCAATGAGGAAGATGAAACATTGTACTTGGAGAAGGTGGCGCTTGATGAGGCATCCCGCCCGTGGTTGGCATCATACCTGGCTCTCCCGAATACCACCCCAACATGGTTGACAATAGGGGTTCCTATCTTGAGGAACACCCTAAACTTTGAGCCGAAGAGTTGGGAGACTTTCGTATGTCGCATGCTAGACCCCACTACCCATGAATACACCTTTTCGGTCTCTTGGGCGATATTAGTGGCCGCTATTATGGCGGGGTTCCCAATCAATGTAGAGAATGTCATGTCTAGGGTGATCACCAGAGTGGTCAAGAGGGCGATAGATGTACCCCTTCCCAAACTTCCTTACTATGTACTTGGAAGACCACGAGGTGGAGAAAAGAAACTTTGATGTGAAGGTGAAACCCAAAATGCCCTTTTCATGGTACAGCCTTAAGGGTCTAGACAACCCCAAATCCAAGGGATCCAAGGAATAGGCTACTACTTCTACTGGCCAGTCTAAAGAGCCAGTAATGGTAGTCACTACTTTTCAGCCTCCCACTGCCATACCAGAGCCTGCCTCCGGACCATCTATTTCCACTCCTCCAAATATTCCATCCTCCTCAGCATACCCATTGACTGCCCACCAATTGAGCCAAACATTCTCCAGTATCAACAACTGGATGCAGGCATCAAATTCTAATATGTTTATGCTATCTAGTTCAGTCAGCCCAGCCAGTGCCCCCACAGCCACATGTGCTAGATTCAGTAGAGGAGTCTCTCAAGGAGCTTCTGGATAACCAGAAGAAGCTCTTGGAGAACCAAAAGATTATCATGGATGCTCTTGCTGATCAAGGAAAAACACTTCAGGAGCTGAGCAAATACACAAAGAAGCTAAAGAAGACTCGGGACTCGAACGAGTCTGTAAAGGAATTAAGGGGGGAACTGGAGAAGAGGAAGGCAGCTGACCACTTACCTTTGGAGCTACTATTTCATGACCAGCGTCCAGTAGCTCAGACAGAGCAGGTCCAGGAGCAGGAGATTGAGAGAGAGCCCAAGAAGAGGAGAAAAGTGCCAAGCGTCGATGATGTATAGATTCAGTTGGAGGAACCGGAGGGAGGTACCTCTAGCCAGCCACATGCCTCAGAGCAGATAGATGATCTAGGTACCCAATCAGAGGACCCCATCCAGTCACAGGACCCCATGCTACCACAGGCCCCGATGTAGACGGAGGATATATAGGGAGGTTCCTTTACTCTCTATCTTTCTTTTTGAGCTTATTTTTGGTTAGTTAGCATTGAGGACAATGCTAGATTTCATTTTAAGGGGTGACCTTACTTTGATTTGGTAGTTGATTTGTAAATATGACACTATTTTCTTTCTTTATGCTTATTTTTCATTTTTAGTATGTATATAACTTTACCTTTTATTTCACTTTTCGTTATTTTTAGATCTTGGTATGTATATAAAGTTACTCTCTCACGTATATATTTATTCCCTCTTATGTATATTCATCTAAACCTCTATCGTACATATTTGGTTTACTTTCCGCATTTTACTTCATAACTTCTTTTGTAATTTTCCTTAATAGTATAGCTTCTTATTTTATTTAATAGCTTCTTTTTCTCTTAGTATCTTCTTATTTAATAATTTTATGTGATCAATAAGCCTTTGGTTTTCTTAATGCCACGGTTATTTCCAAAGGTGGAGTTTGTGTGAAGCGGGTGGCTCTTTCCGATGATGGATGGCATGACAACCTTCTTAAGGGTTTGAGTCTCTTTTTGTTTTTGTTTTTGTGTAAATAGTAGTTAGTGAGCAATGGTGCCTCAGGCAAAACTTCACTTGGGCCTAACACATTTACCTTTAACCTTATCATTAAAAACAAATTGGTGTGTATAGGATGGTGATAGTTATGACCTTGAGACTCTTGTATTTACTAAACAATCATTGAGTGATTTTTCGGAACCATTTGTGTTGCTCAAATCTTAGCTAAGGTTTTTGTGGGCCCCCTACTCTGTTTCTGTAGCAATCCTTTAGCTTGTGTGGTGAGGTATTGATTTGCAAGTCCAAGTCCCGTGACAATCAGTCTAGAACTTGCCCTGAATGTTTGTCTAGGCGAAATCCTAAGTGAAGCTCGACTTGAGAAATGATTATAGGCCCTCATTGATCATAATTGAGATTGAACACATCCTTAACCTATCAATGATGATATCCTTAGTCAACCTCGTTGAGCCATAGCCCTTATTCTTTCAATAGCCATGATACAATCCTTTATTTGGTCTAAAATGATCCTCTCTTGGCACCCTATATTTCCTTAGCACAAGGCAAAAACATAAATTTGGGGGGAGAGATGAGGAATGCAAAAGTGATAGAAGGTACAACAAAAAGAAAAAGAAAGAAATGCAAAAAATTCAAAAAGAAAGTGAAAATGCAAAAGAAATGAAGGGAGTCAATAAAAGCAAAAGATGAAGGCATGGAAAGATTAGAAAGGATAAAAAGGATTGAAATGAACAAGAAAGAGTGACAGTGTGTCTCTTTTGCCCTAAAGAAGAAGTAAATGACTCAAAGCGTCAAGAAAATATGTGCTAAAATAAAGTAAATGAAGTGTTTAAGGGAATATGAAACCTTCCTAGACCAATATATCCTACCATGAACCAAAAGCCTTCATTACATTCCCACAAAAGCCCTATATGATCTTGATTTTGGTGAGCTTATATTAGTGGTGACTCACATAAGGGGTAAGCTTATGGTTTTTAGAGCCGGACTTGTGACCTTCCTTTGAGAGAGATGAGTGTATTTTCCACAATCCTCGTTCTGAGTGCTACAATCTAAAAGTGAGGTTTGCTTATGGAGAGTTGAGGAGTATGAGTTTGGGTTCCACAACGACCAATGTAACAGAAAGGGTTTCCATGATGAGTTGAGTCAACTCTTGATGCTTTTGTGTTGCACTATAGCCATGGTGCTAAAAGGTTGTGTATTGTTGATAATGTATTTGAGTTGAGGGTAATTGTTAGTCCCAATTTATTTTTGATGAGGTTACTTTAGGACATCTGAATTTTCCTTTTTTTTCATATTGAGGTGGGAATTACTTTGTTTGCTTGAGGACAAGCAAAAGCTTAAGTTTGGGGGAGTTGATAACTAGGGATTCTAGACTATTTTATGTTCAATTTTGTTTGGAGTGTTTGGTTGAAAAAAGACAAGGATGTCATAACCCGCTCAAAAAGGAGTGAAACCTGCACAAGTTCAAAGCCAAGTCAAAGCAGCGCTGTAGCGAAAAAACAATCGCGGAAGCAAAAGATCCACCGTTGAGGCGGTCCGTTTACCTCGTCCGCGGTGGCATAGATTCAGAGAGATGCAATTTTTGGGATTTCAAGTCACCGCTGACCGCGATGCTTTTGTGCGGCCGTGGTGCCTCTAGAACGACAGCAGTGCTTTAACCGCGGTCTGCAGAGGATTTCTAGAACGACAGCGGTGCCTCTAGACACCGTTGAGGATTTTATGACTCACATAAGGGGTAAGCTTTTGGAGGGTCTAAAGTTGAGCTGCAAGTTGAAGACCACGGTCCGCTGTTGATTTTATGTGGCCGCGGTAGCCTCACCGCTGTAGCGGTCCATTTTCCGCTACAAGAATAAAGAGAAGTACTTTCCTTGAAAACATCTTATGTTTTAATTTTTTTTCCTCTTTTACATCTATTAAAGAGCTTCGTATTTTCGAAAATAATGAGCCCAAGGGCAATACTTAACCGCAATACGAACGACCACTCCTTCACTCGGGGACTGACATCCAACTCAAACAGCTCAAGTCATCGGGCTTTGGGGGCAAAAGACCTAATAGGCAACTCCCCAATTTCTAAAGGCCACGACCACCCCACTCGTGGACTATTATCTCAGGCAAGCCTGGATAAAATGAGAAAACAAGCCCAATAGGCATCCCCCAAACTATAAGGCTATGACCAATTTAGCAAGGCTCGGAGATGTCCAAAATCCATAACAAAAATAGGCCTTTGAAAAAGAAAAAAAATTCTTTTACAATTGGTTGTAAAGGCTACCCTCGATAGAATATCAAACTTAAGATATTTTTTGGTAAAAAAGACTTCGTTAACGTCGAACCCCAATAACGCCATAATCCAGAAAGGCAATAAAGGCAAGGTTTATTCGAACCATCGAACACAACCTTATTGTTTCATGCTAAGGCATTTCAACCTTTGTGAATACCAATAATGAAGCAAAAGAAAAACTTGAGAGCCGAAAGGGAAAGAAAATCCTTATATTTATATACAATAATTTTTTACAAAGGCCAAATCGGCCTAATGCAAAATTTACAACGGCCAAAACAGCCTCAGAAAAAATGCAAAAGAAAAACAAAAAATTTAAAGTCCTAAGTGGCCTTGTCTTCATCGGAGTTTGCATCTCCATACTCGGGATCTTGCTCGTCTTTGGATTCACTTAAGCTCTCGGAGTCTTTCTCAGGGAACGCCAGCTTCAGAGCTCGGGCATGAACTCTCTCGAGGGCTTCCCTTCGAGCTTGCCATTTTGCATGATCCACCATTCTCTTGGCCTTGGCCTGGATGGCCTCGACATTGACCTTAAACTATGACACTTTATCAGGTTTGTTGTTGGCCATGGTCACCTCAGATCTAGCCATTTAAAGTTTGTTGGCCAAGCTTGCCTTATCAGAAACAGCCAAGTCCAACTGGGATTGAAGCTCCTTGATCTTCTCGACCTGCACCGAAGCCTTCTCTCTTGCAGCCCGGAGCTGAGACTCGGCCCACTTCAGCTCTGCCTGGACGACCTCTTTTTTCTAGGCTAAGATGTCCATATTCTTTTTGAATTCTTAAGCCTCAGCGTGTATTGCATCTACTTGCTTCTGAAGCTCCCCGATCTGTTCGAGCCTCTACTAGACCTGCAGAATCAGATCGTATAGTCGTTATCTCCAATTTGTCTTCACAATCATGCTCGTCCTGGATTCGGAGGAAAGCTTGGTGATATAACACCAAAGCCGGCAAGCAAGGAAGAAGATGTTAGAATTACCCACAACTCCAAGTTTAAAAGAGATAATGGAGTGACCATCGAAATTACCTGATTCAAAGCATGTTAGGGCTCATTGAACAGGAAAGCGGCTCCCACCGCATTCATTATGGCTTGATCCTCCTTGATCACCAAGCATCCAATAAAGCTAGCAATCTCCGGGACAGAAAGCACTATATTCCGCCTGCGGTCAAGGTTAACATTTGGGGCCAGGAATTGGTCCACCACTTTTGGGCTCGATGAAGACCTAGTAGCGCCCGTGGATGGTGCTTTTTTGGCACCTGTAATTCACCAAGCCCGGTGAAATCTTCCAAAGCATTGAACAAAACCCTATCCAAGAAGTCGTGGATATTGACTGCCCCCTGAGGACCCTCGCAAGAGCAACCTTCCAACATATTGGCCTCACGGATCATGGCATTCGAAATTTGAGGGGACCTGGAAATATCGATCACATCAAGCTCGTCCCTAGGATCATCTTCCGCTACTCAGGAAGCCTCGTCCCCAGTATCTATGTCAACCATCTCAGCTTAGGACAGAGTGGCCTCAACTCCTTCTGGTTCGGGAACCTCGGTCGAAGCTCCCTCGTCAACCTCCTCCGGTTCGGAAGGCATATGTATCGAAGCACCAGCCCGCAGTGGGTCACTAGACTGGAATTATATTCCTCTTATTCTTCTTCGGACTCATGCCTTAATCGGCGGATCGAGTCTGAAGGCATTGCACCGGTATCCCCCTAGGCTTGCGAGACCTCCTCGCCGATCTCTTCTTTTTAGGGCTCGGGGAACTCGAAGCCCCTTTCCTTTTATTCTCTTTGGCCTGCTTTGGAGCAGATGGTTGGGGAAGGACTTCTTCTCCATCAGATGGGGGCCTCACTACAACATCTTTCCTGAGTCCTACAACACGAAAAAGATAAGTAAGCTTAGGAATAAGCCCGAACAATAACCATTATAAGAAAGAGACTTACCATGATTACGGGCCTCCTATCGATCCTTCGATAACCCCATCCAAGCATGCTCGGAGTACGGTCTTTGCGACACCAGGCCCTCGACCCATTGTTTGAGTTCCGGAATTGTGTCCGGCATCTGGGCCACAGCTGCAACACCAGAAACATAGATGAGAAAAGAAGATAAGAAGAAAACAACAAAATTGAGTATTCAAGGGGAAGTATTACTTACGATTCATGTTTCACTTCTCAGGAAATAACATGTCTTCCGCAGAGATCAGGTCTGAAGTCCTTATTCGGACAAATCGACTCATCCAACCTCGGTCCTGAGACCCGTCTATATTGGAGAACGGGGGCCTACTAGCCCGACGAGCAAGCTTGATCAGTCCTCCTCGGTAAAGCTGGGTACTGTAAAGGCATACAAGTTGATTGAGGGTGAAAGGACATCCCTCGATTTTGCTTGTGAAGAATCGGAAGAGAATCATTATTTTCCAAAAAGAAGAATGGATCTAGCCAAGGGTCACGTCATATCTCTTAAAGAAGGAGACGATGACAGGGTCTAAGGGATCCAACATGAAGGGATAAATGTAAACACTTAGAAAGCCCTCCACATGGGTAGTGATCGATTCCTCGGGCAAAGCAACTACTACATGCTTTTTGTCCCAGTTGCATTCTTCTTTAACTTTGTCGAGGATGTCTTCAGTGATTATGCATATGTACCTCGAGACCGGATCACATTGGCCCAGTATCGAGGAGGTCTTTTCAATCTTGAAATCAACAACAGTATAGCACCCTCCTGGAATGGAATCTTCAAGGGGATAGTCCGCTAAAAGTACAAGTAATTTGGACACAAGAATTGTAAAGCAAATAAATTTTTGAAGAGGGGGAAGAATAGGAGAAGCTTTGAACGTAAAGATTGAGTGGAGGAAAGAGACGGTACTTATAGCTTGCTGGTGACGGTTTAGAACCGGTAGTGGTCGACTAGAAACTGACAGGCATTTAATGCCTCAGTAACTGAACCGATGGGACATTTTGTTCCATTTGTCGCTTACATCATAGTCGGGCTCGTCGCTTACATCATGGCCCATCGAGACAGGATTGAAAAGTTCATATCGTTTCTCATCATCTTCTCTCCGAGAAACGAGGGGACTATCTGTATACGGTCAAAATCGGGTTTGCTCTTCGTATGACTAATCGAGACTGAAATATGACAGGGCAGGGTTCAACTTCGTGTTGTATCGGACCATGATGCAAAGTTAGATTGGCGAGCTCGTGAACTATAGACCGATCGAGATCGAGATCGGCCAAGATCGAGATCGAGATCGGCCAAGATCGAGACCGAGCAGGATAGAGAATTGAATTTATGTAATTGAATTTATGGAAAGATGATTAAATCTACTACAACAAGTGTGATTTTTTAGCTCTAGAAAATTCATCACTAGCTAATTATTCATTTTCCATGACAACACTAAGATTTTGTGCTTAAAAGCATGAGTCACATACTTTCGTGACGATACACCAATTTTGTAGCAAAAGTTTCGTCCGTTAAGTCTTCCCGCCAAAAAGATGGACATCATGTATTGAGTTATATTAGCCGCAAAATTAAAGTTATCTGCGACACATTTCGAATTTATAGTTAAATGGTGTAATTAACCTTGGCCATAAAATTTTATTTTCTTTGTGACCTTAATTTTCCACTGATAGTATAAACAATTAGTCAATCATATATTATCACTATTTAATTATGAAATTATTAGTTACGATAAAAGATTGTCATTAATTATTAACTTTGTGTGACAAATAGTACATTCGTACTTAATTGCATGAGTCACATACTATTAGTAAGGAGCGCTTCCTCCCGAATGGCACCCTACACAGCGCCAATTCGGATATAGTCAGGCTCCAATGAGTTTATCGGATACCGAATGAAAAACCAAAAAAAGAAAAAAAGTAATGATACACAAATTTCGTAGCAAAAGTTTTGTCTACTAAGGTTTCCATCAATAAAATGTATTGGCGGAACTAATGAGTAGCCACAAAACGTAGCAACCTGAAAACTCCATAAGCTCTTTATGTCCCTACGGTATGATAACGTTTGTTAAATACTTAAATGCATTTTTTCCCATGCTAACAAGAGCTAATATATTAGAGGATATTAATTATTTGAATATGAAAATATAAATAGGAAACGATTTGGAAAGTGTAAATAATTTTTGAGCATGAATTGAGTAAGTTTGGAATGGTTTGAAAGGAGCATTTGCCACCGTAATCTTTGCACTATCCAGTCGCTATGGCGCCAAAATAGCACTAGCTATAGAATTCTTGGTGACATCCAGGCGTCATAGCGCCAAGATAGCGCTAGCTGCAGAACTCCTGGCGCCATCGAATCGCGATAGCGCCACGATAGCACCAATGGATAACTGATCAATGACAACAAGAAGATGTTGATCAAGGAGAGAGTCATACTGAGACCAAGAACTATGCTCTTAGGACATCAATCACCTCTCTTAGTGCATGCATTCCTTTATTTTACAATTTTTACCATCTGTTATTTGTGAAATCAAGATGCAGCTAAGCTAATGCTGCTTGGTGGGCCGGGCCTGAACCGGACCAGGCCCACGGTCCTAACGAGCCTAACGGGCCTGGTGGGCCGGGCCTGGTGGTCCTGAGAAGTCCGTGACGGGCCGGTCTTCATATATTAGCCCACGAGCCCGGGACCGTTTAGCCCGGGACCGTCAGTCGGGCCTGGGCTGGTCCTGGCGGGCCTAACGGGCCCAACAGCTATTTTTTTTTAAAAAAAAATTTGTTTTTAAAATTCTCCAACTGCCATATTTAAAATCTAGCCGTTTGGGCTGACAATTTGACCGTTTTTAAGTTTAGAAAATGCCCATTTGGCCCCCAAACTTTATATAATTACACTTTTTCCCATTTCTCAACTATAAATACCCCCTCATTCTTTCATTTTTATTCACCAATTCATCAATATCTCTCAATCTCTCTACTACAATTACTTAATTTATTGTTGAAATTTCGTGAAAAATTGTGAAGTTGTTGAATTGAAGTTTTCAAGTGTTCAACGATTTTCAATTTTCAAGAAGTTGTTCGGCAATCCGGTAAACTCGTTTCAACTCTTACGTTTTAAGAATATATTTTTGTGTGGTTTAGTTTGCATAATTATAATTAATATGGCATTTACTTTGAAAAAAATGTTTGGTAAAGGAAAAGATAAAACCGGTGAAAGTAGTGGCCAACCAACTACCCTTCCCCCGGCTCCCCGACCTAGAAAAGATAAGCAAGTTGAAAGTAGTCGCCAACCTAGACGTCCTCCTCCTTCCGTAATTCTTGATAGTGATCACCCTTGTTTTCAATTTACCGATAGTGAATTTTATCATAATGTTGCACCAGGTGAAAGATTAGATGATGAAATTATGAATGCTCTTTATCCTAATGAAACCATCTTAGAAAATAATGAGGAAAATGAGGATGATGATGAAACCCAAGCACCGGATTTAGATGATACACTTACTAGTCCTCTTAATAACCCAACTGATGCACCGGCCGACCAACCTGTAGAAACTCCTACTTTTAATAGAGAACCTGCTAAACGCCTAGAAACATCATTAGTTTGGAATTGTTTTACTCAAGTAAGAGAACAAAATAAGGCTAAGTGTAAAACTTGTGGGAAATTAATGGCGCATAAATATACTGGAGACCGTAGCGGCACGGGTAGTTTGACTAGGCACATAAAAACACACCCTAGAGATAAGTCTAGATTTTTACAAATGAAAGCGCAACTAGAGGGGACAAGTGTAGATTCTGCGGTTAACCCTAGTACAGGTTCAAATCTAGTTCAACCAGGAATTAACACTGTCACCGGAGGTATTTTATATTACGATCCAAATAGAGATCGTGAAGAATTAGCAAAGATGATTACTGTTATGTGCTTACCTTATACTTTTGCTTCTAATCCTAATTGGGTTCATTATATTAGAAGAGTTTTTAATCCTACTTATAAAGGTTGGCCTCGCGCAACAGTTAAGAGTGATATTTATAAATTCAAACATGAATATGAACAATATTTGCGGTATTTATTTACTCATATACCTAATCGGATTTCTATTACTACTGATATTGGTAGAAGTGGTAATGATTGTGATTATCTAACTGTTACAAGTCATTGGATAGATGAGGAGTGGACAATGCAAAAACGCATAATTGCATATAGAATAATTAATTCACGTCACACAGGTAAGTTTATAGCTAACACTGTTGCAGATATTTGTAGATATTTTTGCTTTAGCGATAAAATAATGGCAATTTCTATGGATAATGCTTCTAGTAACACTAGTGCTATAGGCATGCTTACAACAACACTAAATCCTGCATTTACTAATATTTTCCATGTTAGATGTATTTGTCATATTTATCATTTAATTGTCGGTGATGGTATGCGAATTTTAAACATAGAAATTGAAAAGGTTAGAATGGCTCTTAATTGGCTTTTTTATTCAAACCGTAGAAGTAGACTTAGAGAGTATTTTAAAAAATGTGATGAATATGGCCTTAGAGAAAGAAAGGTTCCTAAACCTTGCCCGACTAGATGGAATTGTATGTACGAAAGTTTAGTAGTTGCATATGAATATAGAAACCCAATTAATGCAACGTTTAATTCTCGGGTAGGTGGTGAGGATGATGATGAAATGCTTACTACTCAAGATTGGACGAATGTTAAAATTCTTTTAGATTTTTTAGAACATTTTCAAATTGCTACAAATGCATTTTCTGGGCAATATTATCCTACTATTTCAAACTGTTTAGTTTATATTGCAGCACTATCTGATTTGTTTGTTGAATTTGGTGAGGGTGGGGACATTTATGAACTTGCTATAAATGAAATGAAACAAAAGTTTAAAAAATATTTTTTTCCTATCCCTCCTATTTATGGTCTTGCTGCAATGTTAAATCCTACAATGAAATTGGGAGGTCCTCATTTTTGGTATTCAAATATTTATAAGGCTTTAGATCTTTCAAATGAGGAAGTTGCTACACTTGCAGATGCAAAAGCCTCAATTAAAATTAATGCTCAAACAGTTTATAATGCTTATCAACTTGCCTTAGAGCATGCTAGGCCAACTATTCCAACCCCTACTTCGTCTAGCTCACAATCGTCTAAAAGAGTTGCGGGCTTAAAAGCTCTTAAATCTTGGACGGAGTTCAGGGGTTCTCAAGGTGATAATTATGATGAAACTTCACATCTAAATGAGCTTCAAGTTTATTTGTCTCAGGGACTTGAAAAGGAGAATCCAGACGGCTCTTTTGATCTTTTGGAATGGTGGAAGGCAAGGGAAAAACATTTTCCTGTTCTTGCAAGGATGGCTCGGGATATTTTATCAATTCAAGCTTCAACTGTTGCATCAGAGAGCGCTTTCAGTCAAGCAAGACTGCAAATAGGTGATCATAGAGCGTCTATGAGGGATAGCTTGGAAAAATCAGTACTGTTTAGAGATTGGATCCGCTCGGAAAGAAGAAACTTTGGAATTGCAGAAGCACAACCGGCGATAGATGAAGCTTATGAAGAAATGATAGCGGAACTTGCGGAGGATTCGGCTTCGCCCGGAAGTGGTGATGAACAAGCTTCTTTTCCACCACCACCAACGCAACCTCCTCCGAACCTTGAAGGATTTATGAGATTTGTTAGAGATAATACATAGACTAATATGTAACTTGTATTTTGGCACATCTTCCTTAGTTTTTTTTCCTTCTAATGGTGGTATTAGTACCTTGTTGTGCTCATTCCATTGGGGGAAGGATGACTAAGAAAGATATGCCATTTTTGGTAATAAAATTTATTGCTTCTACCCTTGAATATCTTTTCGCAATATTTCTTTGTCTTTACTTAGAATTATTTATAAGCTACAATATATACATAACATACAATATATACTACAAGAAAATATATAAGAGAATATATATACATAAGATACAATATATATACTACAAGAAAATATATAAGAGAATATATATACATAAGATACAATATATATACTACAAGAAAATATATAAGAGAATATATATACATAAGATACAATATATACTACAAAAAAATATATAAGAGAATATATATACATAACATACAATATATACTACAAGAAAATATATAAGTAATAAGTTATAATATATATACATAAGATACAATATATATACTACAAGAAAATATATAAGAGAATATATATACATAACATACAATATATACTACAAGAAAATATATAAGTAATAAGTTATAATATATATACATAAGATACAATATATATACTACAAGAAAATATATAAGAGAATATATATACATAACATACAATATATACTACAAGAAAATATATAAGAGGATATATATATACATAACATACAATATATACTACAAGACAATATACAAGAGAATATATATACATAACATACAATATATACTACAACAACATATATAAGAGGATATATATATACATAACATACAATATATATTACAAGAAAATATACAAGAGAATATATATACATAACATACAATACTACAAGACAATATATAAGAGAATATATAAAATCAAAATCCAAACAAGTTTTTTTTTCAATTTACAAAACTAACCTTCTCTACCACTATAAATACCCCCTCCCTCTTCTTCATTTCAATACTCAATACTCAATACTCATTTCTCATTCTAAATTTCTCTCAAACTCTCAATCTCCAATTTTCAAGACTTCAAGTCTCAATCTTAATTTTCAAGTTACATCATGCCTCGTTCGGAAAGAGTGCGCTTATTTATTTCGCAGTACTATGAAGTGGTTGAAGAAAATGAAGAAGGCCAAAAATTAAAGTGCAAGAACTGTGGAAGAGTCTTAAATTTTAGTACTGTTCAAACCACAGGCACTTTAAGGAGGCATATAAAGCATTGTGTTGAGGGTATTTATCCAAGAATTCGTCTTTAAGGTTTTTTCAACAATTTATGTTATTTCAAAATTATTAGACGTATTTATGCTTCATGTTGTACTTTGTTATTAATTTATTATGCATGACAATTTAGTGTTTTACTATTGTTTTATTATTTTTCTTTTTCGTCAAGTACTTTAATAATTAGATTTCTACATATATATTACATATATATTTTTAATATAGCCATGATACTAAAAAAAAAAAAAAAACCCCCGCTAGGCCCGCGAAGCCCACGAGCCCGGCCCGTTTAGCTCAGGACCATATGGGCTTAGGCCCGTCACGGGCCGGTTCCACCCGTTGAGCCCACGAAGTCCGAGACCGCCAGAGCCCAGGCCCACGAAGCCCAGGCCCATGAAGCCCGGCCCGTTTGGCCCACGAAGGCCCGGGCCCGGCCCAGAATACAGTCCTAGCAGCTTTAAGTATATGAAGGTAGTCAAACGCAACTCTTTTTGAGTTATATAACTCAGGTATATTAATTTACCTGGTAAAGCAAAGTTCCTTCTTCACACAAGTTTTTTGACTCTCCCTTTAAGAGTTAAAAACTATTTGAAGTAAGAAATTGAAGGAAACCCCTGCGAAGGAAGAACAGCACTTTTGACTATACAGGTTTTAACCTGCTATTTTTTTGCAAGCTAACCAAGTTCAAATTGAAAGGAAAAGTCCTTCTCATCGAAATTTCATTGCTACTGTTTTATGGGGACTTCTTATTACGAGGATGAAATTCACATTTTACATGTAACACAAGGGACTTTGGACCAATATCTATCCCGTTCCTTGTAACTCTGTAACGTTACGGATGTTAATCGTAAAATGTTACAGTCAAATTTGTTACGTGGTTATAGACAAGCAGATTGATTTGATCCAAAAATGATAAAAAGATAAGATTAAAAATGAGACTTAGCAATTAAATTAAAGAAGATAACAAGCCTGATTCCGAGCACAATGCCTCTGAGGATAAAAGTGGAAAGCAGTGATAAAGAGCAAGTAAAGCTATTTAACTGAGAGCAAAAGCAAAATACAGCGTGTGTTTGCAAAAGAATCCTATCCCTTTACAATGGATGTTGAACCTGCTATTTATAGCACTACCTAGGGAAACAAGATCCTAGGATCAAGCTCCTCCTAAATGATAATAAAAGAGTCATCGATGAATATGTAACGGCAGGCCATGAATGCAAATATTCTCTGCAACGATCGCTCATTTAATGTTAGAGAATATTCCCTCATTGAATGTTATCCGGTGGCAAACCCTTGATCTCCTCCCGTTAAATATGCTCCATTCGGGATTTATCCATTGTCAATTACATTCGTTGTGTCTGGTGTTGGTCGTTGCCTGACTTCCCTTTCTCTTACCTTTGGTTCCACGTGTCATTCGGCCATTTGTTATAAACTAATTTTATCCCATACAGATAGTCCTCCTACTTTTCGGTAATACATCTTAGCATTATCGGAAAGTTGGTGAAGATTTCTTTCTTGGCGGGAAAGTTCCTCAACAGAATCTGACGCTTGAAAGGACGCACGTTTTCTCGCATTTAATAACCCGAACACGTGTTGTCCAACGATTCAGCAAATATTTTTGCCGGTTCACAAGGTAATCATGACCACAATTTTTGTCGTTTATAATTCCCCTTTTACTCATTATTTTTACTTCTTTACTTCCAAAATATTCATAAGTCTTTCTTCTCCCTTGCATTTGCTTGGAAAGTTTTTCATCTTCTTCAACTTACTTAGCAATACTTTTACTAACCTTTTGCTTAGAAAGTTTTGCATTATTTTATGGCTTCTTTCATTACTTTCTATGGAAACACTTGTCTTCACTCTAGTGGAGGCCCAAAGAAAAACAAGGATAAGAAAGCTGATGTCAATTTTAAACCTCCCAATATAAGGACCACATACCACAACATCTAGGCACTACTAACAACTTTCAAAAGAAAGCTACTTCTGCATCTTTGCGGACTTGGTATGTTAGTAGGTATCCCTTCTTTATTTGCCTTTCTAGTATCCCAACTGTGAAGAAGGACTGCAGTTGCCCTATTCTTGAAATCCTTGCCCCGGATATGATAGAGCGAGTTACCTTCACCAAGGAGTGTTTTAGGTATGTTTATACGTATCCCTTTACCTTGGGCCCATTCTCCCTGGAGTCGAATGAAGGGATCGACCCCATAATTTTGGAGTTTTGCCACCGGTATCGAGTCTGCTTGGCACAATTAAGTCCATCTATATGGCGAACGGTGGCTTTCTTCTGCCAACTATGCACGGAGACTAGGGAAACCTTATCCCTTGCAAACAGAATGAATCTTTGCTCTCCTAAAGTTTTCCGTGGGGGAGTAATAAATTTCAGCAAACATGGCTACCATGTTCTTTTCACTAGCATGGATGATGAAAATGATCTCGGGTGGATGGAGCGATTAGTCAACATTGCTACCAGGGACATCATCCCGACCACAACTCCATCTTTTACTGAGTCGTGGAATCGTTTTCGTAAGTTTTCTTATTTATTTCCTTCCTTCGTGAAAAAATTATTTTCCGTTGTTGCTAATCTTCATGTTTCTTTTGTTCCAGCTATTCAATGGAAACCATCACCGGTTCAAGTCCTGGACCAATGGGTTCAGATAATTCTGAAACTCACGACACAAAAATTATGCTGGTAGAAGAAAATGACCCTCAAATACGGGTGTAAGGACAAGAATGATGGTAAAGTAAGTCCTTCTTCCTTTTATCTTTGTACGAACACAGACAATTTCATGGAAAAATTGCTAACTCCGATTTTTGCTTGATATAGGACTTCCGCAGGGCTTTGTCATTTATCCCTAAATCGACATTTTAGAGGACTCCGAGGAGGCTAGAAGGGTGTTGCAACATGCCCGAACCAGAGCTCGCGGATCTGCTTTCGGTAAGGGTGCCTCATCTCGGAGTCCCCAGCACGAGAACAAGCAACTAAAAAGATGACGCTCTTCCTCGACTAGGACTCTAAAAAAGAAAATAAAGAAAATATCGACCAAGCCAGCCACAATCACATTGGTCCTCGATAATAAAAGGTAAGCTAGTGATGGAGATGCTTCCCTTCAAAGGAGGAAAAGATCTTCATTAGCTCAAAATCCAACCGCAGAAGAAACCCAAGAAATTTGGGGTGAGATGGAGCTAGTAAATAATGCCAATTCTCGTTTTCCAGTCCCCATTATTGTCTTTGATTCAAGGAATTCAGACCCTGGGCCTCTTCTGCCCCCATCCATTGAGCAAATAATAACTAGCACTGCTCCTGCCATAGCTGCCTCTCTACCTCCCACACCAACGGGCTCTCGCCCACCGACCAGTTTTTCCTTCACAACCAGCAGCAACCACATCCCCTCCATCGACATCAGAAAAACGAGAAAGGAATTCTTTCCCTCCCCGGTCTCCCATCTACGGGAATTTGGGGCATGATTACTCAACTCCATCCCTTAGTCCTCGAGGGAGGACAAGTGCCACTCTTTCGGTTTCAGAAAAAGTGTCATCTTTTGTCCAAGCTGGTGGAGCTTGTGAACTATTTGAAGTCATTCGCCTAAGAGAAAGATTGGACGAAAATACTCCTTTTTCGGGGAGTGCTTAATTAATAATGCCATGCACAACACAACAGAGGTACCTTACTTGTTTTCTTATATCTTTATTTTCATTTACCTGCCTCGATAGAAAGCCTAACTTTGATATTCTTTTTCTTAGGCCAACTTTCTTGCTTCTAAAGGTCTGTAGAGATTGATCCTTGATAAGTATGGACTCACTTTCGAGCAGGATCAATTGTTGGCCGAAAGGAATCAACTTGTTGTGCGCCTCTCGGTGTTAGAGGCCAAAGCTGCTGAAATTGATGAGTTTGAGGTGCGGTTGCAGTAGAGAGAGCAGGATAAAATGTCCCACAAACAAGAAGCCACTCCATTACACGAGAAACTTGAAGAGGCTAAGGCTAAGTGGGCCGAGCTCCATGACTTTGTGCTTGCTGCTGTCAAGTGCGAGTCTGCTTTCTAGGAGAAAATAAATAATTTGAAGGCAGGCTTAAGCTCCAAAATCGAGGAGGCTAATGCTGTCGTGGAAAATAGGGCCAAAATGAAAAAGATGTTCAAAAGAATCATGGGGCAAAATCAGATCCACTTATCTACAACTACTGATCTTGTTTCTCGCCTCGGCGCCATGAGATCCGAAAGGGATGGTCTTCAGACCGAAATTGTTATAATTAAAGAAAAACTCCAGTACCAAGAGTATTTCCTCGTATTTGAGAAGACTTATTCTATATATCATATGAGGAGAAAAACCTTCGAAGAGGTCAAAGCGGGCATCATCAATATTGATGAGTGCGTAGTCAAGGCCCGAGAACTATAGCTAACTTCTCGTGAGAATCTTCCTGCTCGGCCCGCTGCAACTGACACTTTGAGTACCAGTTCTGAGTACTCTGGAACCAAAGGGGAGATTTAAAAAAATAAAGATGAAGGTCTAGGCTCCAAATCGGTAATAGATCAACCTCCCTCCGCCGGGGGAAATATAGACCCATCTCTCTCTTTAGGTTCTGGTGGTGATGATGTTTAACTTCTTTTTTATATATATCTTGTAATTATGCTAAACTTTTCATCGAGTTTGGAACTTTGATAAAAAAATAATTTTTTGTTTAAGTGTTGTGCAAAATATATTCCTTTTGCGTTGAATTGATTAAAGCTTCGGGTATATTTTCATCTGATAACTTTTGATTCCGGATATAAATTCTTCTGGAATCAATCCTTCAATATAAGGGTTTCATAAGGGAGTCCCTATTATGTTTATGATTCTCTTGAAAAGGACGTCTCCTGTTTATTCCGGCACAAGCATTCAAAATTTTTGTTAACTTTCAAAAGATAAAATTAACTCATCATTTGGACAAGAAATAATATAAAATTAAAAGAACTTTATTTTATTTCTTATATATTTAAAAGTACATAAGCATTCATTGCTAAAGTAAAAACTGTCAATACATGTAGCTAACTTGTATAACTTATTTCTATGGGGCTGATCATGCAGTCTCCGGCCCTGATGAGACATTGATCCCGGTTCTCGCAATCTCGATTTTCATGGCACTCCTGGTGCCGTATCAGATATTATTCCCCCTAGTATTCAAATGTGAAGCCTTCAATTTCGAACACTGGAACTCTTGCTTCACCGGGGGAAACGACTTGTGAATGGTTAAATAATCCTTTTTTAGTAATGGAAGTCAGAGCTTGTCACCGAACCAAAGATTATTTAACCATGCACATAGATGTTTGCCATCGATGTGAAAATTTTAGTGCCTTGATATCGAAAGGTCTTACCTTTTTCCGATGGCACTCCATTTGTAGTATGCTTTCCATTGCTGCCTGGTTAAAAACCTTGCCAGAAAACCCCGATTGGGACAAAAATTGGTGAACGGAAAAAGAGTACAACACATACTTTTAGTATTGGTAGAATCCATCAACAATAATAACTTATGAGGTAAGTCACATTCCAACTACTGGGCAACTTGACTCCATCTTGATTCTCCAACTCATACGACCCTTTACCGGTAACAGCTGAAACCCGGTAAGGAACTTCCCATTTTGGACCCAGCTTTCTGGGGTTGACTTCCCGAATGCTCTGAGTCACCTTTCTCAAGACTAAGTCTCCTACTTTAAAGTAGCGGAGATTGGCCCTCCGATTATAATATATTTCCATCCTTTTGAATTTTGAGCCACCATCTTCACGTACACCAAGTCCCTATACTCGTCTAGCAAGTCCAGCCTTACCAGCAATGCTTCATTGTTTGCTTCTTTGTTTGATTGAAGAAACCTTAAAGTTGATTCCCCTACTTCCACTGGTATCAGAGCTTCTGTGCCATATACGAGAGAGAAAAGTGTTTCTCCCATGCTCTACTTCACCCTTGTCTGTTATGCCCATAGTACCTCCGTTAACTCTTCGGGCCATTTAACTTTAGCAGTTTCTAACTTTTTTTAAAGGTTCTGGATAATCACCTTATTTGTTGATTTCACTGGTCTGTTAGCACTTGAATGGTATAGTTAGGATATAATCCTCTTGATTTTCAAATCTTCCAAACAATTTGTGGCTTTTGGCCTGTGAACTGCTGTTCAATGTCACAAGCAATCTCCTTCAGTATTCCGAATCAAACAATTATGTGGTCCCATATGAAGTAAACCACTTCACGCTCACCTATCTTCTTACTTCAACCTATTTATTGAAGTAGTTAGTTAAAACCAAAAGAAATATGAACTTTCTGGAGCCTAGTGGCAGAGGGCCGACTATGTCTTTTCCCTATTTTATGAACGACCATGGGGAAATCGAATGCTAGAGTTCTACTGGCTGATGTACCAATTGTGCATGGCATTTACATTTATCACACTTCTAAATGAATGCCTTTGCATACTGTTCTATCCGGTGCCAATAGTAACCTACCCTAACTAGCTTTAGAACTAACAAATCTACACCGAAATGGTTCCCGCAAATTCCTTCGTGAACTTCTCTCATCACATATTCCGCCTTCGAGGATCTTAGACATCGGGCCAATGGTCCCTGGTATGATATTCAATTTAATTTCCCATCCATGAGGAAATACCGAGCTGCTTTGGCTCGTAGTGCCCAGAACACCTTGAGGCATTGGGGTAACTTACCATGCTGAAGATATTCGATGAACTCATTCCTCTAGTTCCAAACTAGGTTGGTTGAATTGACTTCGCAGTAACCATACATACAATACCGAGTGTAGAAGTTGAATGACAGTACCTGAGTCAAATGTTTTCATCTCCCTAGATGACCCCAAATTGGCCGGCACATCTGCTTCCATATTTTCTTCCTTTGGAATGTGTATGATCGACCATTAACTGAATTGTGTGAGCAATGCCTGAACCTTGTTCACATACTATTGCATGCGCTCTTCCTTCGCGTCAAAAATATGGTATACTTGGTTTACTACCAGCTGGGAATCGCACTTTATCTCAATGACCTCGGAATCGAGTCACTGGGCTAGTTCAAGTCCAACAACCAAAGCCTCATACTCGGCTTTATTGTTGGTTAATGGAACAGCCTTAATGGCCTGCCTCAGGGTTTCTCCTAAGGGCGTGACTAGAACTATCTCGAGACCGAACCCTTTAACATTGGAAGCTTCATCCGTAAACAAGGTCCATACTACTAATGTCATTTTCGATACCAGCACTGCTTCCTTAGCAGGCAACCACATTGACTTCGGACTAAAATTAGCGAGAAAGTCAGCCAAAACTTGTGACTTGATCGCATCCTGGGTTTGTGCTCCATGTCGAACTCGCTAATTTGATTGCCCATTTAGCCAAACGGCCTGACAATTCAGGCTTGTGAAGGAAATTCCTCAAGGGAAAGGTTGTCACAACGGCTATCGAGTGCTACTGAAAATAAGGCCTAAGCTTTCGCGAAGTGACTACAAGAGCTAAGGCCAGCTTTTCGAGGTGTGGATAATGAGCCTCTCCTCATGATAATATTTTACTAGCATAGAAAATAGGAAATTACATACATTCTTCCTCTCGGACTAAAACAACACTGACCGTTACTTCCGAGACCGCGAGATATACTAGCAACTGCTCGCCTTCCCCCAATTTTGACAGTAACATGGGGCATGATAGGTACCTTTCTAGGTCTTTCAAGGCATGTTGGCATTCTGGAGCCCGTTCGAAATTGTTCTTATTTTTCATAATTGAAACGAAGTGATGTCACTTTTAAGAGGATCTCAAGATGACTCTCCTTAGAGCCGCTATTGTTCCAGTCAGCCTCTCTACTTCCTTTACATTTGTCAATTGATCCGGAATGTCCTTGTTAGATTTAATTTTATCGGGATTTACCTCAATCCCTCTTTACAAGACCATGAACCCCAAGAATTTTCTGGAACCAACCTCGAACGCACATTTTTCGGATAGAGTTTCATGTTATGCTTCCTTAGGATGTCGCAAGTCTCTTGGAGGTGTTTCAAATGATCTCCTGCATTCAAAGACTTGACTAACACGTCATCAATGTGTACCTCCATAGTGTTGCCTATATGACTTTCAAACATTTTATTAACGAGCCTCTGGTATGTGGATCTGGTGTTCTTAAGCCCAAATGGCATCACATTTAGCAATATGTGACAAAGTTCGTTATGAAAGAAGGTTTTTCTTGATCCTCCGTTTTCATCTTGATTTTATTGTACCCGGATTAAGCATCAAGGAAACTCATTAGCTCGTGTCTGATTGTAGCATCAATCATTTGATTAATGTTCATTAATGGAAACGTGTCTTTAGGGCACACCTTTTTTAAATCCTTATAATCTATGCACATTCTAAACTTTTTATTCTTTTTTGTACTAAAACTACATTGGCTAACCATTCTGGATATTTTACCTCTCGAATAGAACCAATATTGGGTTTTTCGGGTTACCTCCTCTTTAACAAACATGTTCCTAACCTTGGCTATCAGGTGCTTCTTTTGCCTTACCTATGGGAAGTTTGGATCCAGGCTTAACTAGTGCACGACCACTTCTAAGGGGTTACTGATCGGGTCTATCCCTAAACCACTATAGAGTGGCAAGAGCGGTCGATGCAGCTTTTACCCGAGAAGGCCGGGATCGAATCCACATTGTGCTAATATAATGTTTGGAGTTGGATTCCTATCTAATCTAGCAATGTGTAGTGCTCTTAATTGCACTTCAAATCATTCTTGTTTGTTTGTTACTTCTAATTTTAATACTAAAGATGCACGGAATTAAGCTATGTAGATATTTTTGTAGTGTTTTCTAAATGGTAAAAAGGTACTAAGGAAGTGACTTACTCCTAGGTGAGTATCTAAGGAGATCTCAAACTTAGGACAATAATGTTATAGTTGGGATCGTGATATAGACAATGACCGAAACTAATCACTCTATACCTCTCGGTAGTTTGAGTGACTTTGCCCTAATTGGCTTTCTCAAGCCCAATTGGGTGTTCAATTTGTTCAAGCAATGTTGGCTCGAGTCGGGTATTACTATCTCTAGGTTTAACCCTTTAATTAGGGCTATCAATCTCTTGAATACACACCAATTCCTTGTGGCCTGAAATTCCTAGACTTAGTCTCTCTTTCTTAAGAAGAGCCTAAGTCAAAAAGGTACAAATTAGTGTTTGCAACCACTAATTCAACATAGAAAGCATAAATCAGGTCAAATATCAATCACCCATAAACATTTAAGTCCTAAAATAAGAGACCCATTAAATACTCACAATAGGGTTGAGACACAACCATAGCTAATGGGTTTAGCTACTCATAATTGAAGAAAAAATCATAGATTGAGATGAAGAATAACCAATAAAATGTAATTACAAGATAAGAAACTAAGTTTAATTGCTAAAAAGCTACAAAATTACTCAAGATAGCTAAAATACGACGTTCACGTGCCCACTACTGATAAGATGACCTAAAAATCGGAAAAAGAAGTATTTATACAAAGACAAATTTTCCAGACAAAAATGCCCTTGACGGAGGTACAATAGTCATACATGCGTACATGCTTTATGGCTGGGCTCGAGCAATCTATGTGGGCACGGTTCGTTCGATCGTTTGGACCTTACAACAAATTCTACCTAATGAGGCCCTTCCATTACAAAATAATTTCCTTTCTAGAGCAATTTGATATCCGAGGGTAATCCCCCTGTTATTTGAGTTGATTGTACAGAAATCTCGAATACTGTAAACACAATCTTTGATACAGATTCGTGATTGGCTTATAATTCTAAGTTAGCATGATATACTATTGCCTCATTAAAAACCTTTCCGAAAAAACCCATTTAGGACAAAACCGGTCTAAGGCAGAAAGAGTGCAATACGTGCTTTTAGACTCAAAGACTTTATGCCAAAAAATCCATCATCATTTCTTGTTGACCACCTGCAAGTGTTAGTCTGAAATAAAAAGGAAATAGAAAGGGGTCGTATCTTAACAGTAATATCGTTTTAGGTAAGATATGTTCCAAATTCTCGGCCAATCAAACGAGGGCGGCTTCACGCCTTTCATCTAATAACTCTAGGCTCGTATTCGTGGCCTCGTCATTTGATTCTTTTGTTGCGTATCGAAACCCGATACTCGGCTCTCCGACTTTGACCGGTATTAGAGCTTCGGTGCCATAAATTAATGAGAATGGGGTAGCCCCGGTACTGGATTTTGAGGTTATTCGGTATGCCCAAAGAACTTCGGGCAGAATTCTTCCACTTTCCCTTGGCTTTGGCTAGCCTCTTCTTAAGATTTTGGATAAATTGGGTTACTTTGCTACTGATGAACTCTTTCCCATTATCACACACAATTTTGGATGGCATCCCGAACCAACATATGATGTGGTCCCAAATGAAGTCGAGACTTCCTTATCCCTAACTTTTTTGAAAGCCTGTGGTTTAACCCACTTAGAAAAATAGTCAATCATAAATAAAATGAATTAAGCTTTACCTGGTGCTCATGGAAGAGGGCCAACGATGCCCATTACCCACTTCATTAATGGCCACGCTGATAAGACCGAATGGAGTAGTTCCCCGGGTTGGTGAATCGTCGGTGCATGTCTTTATGATTCGTCACATTTTCGGACAAACTCTTTCACATATTTTTTCATGTAGATACAGTAATAGTTGGCTCTGATTACCTTTCGAACCAATGATTCGACACCGGAATGATTTTTGCAAGTGCCCTCGTGAACTTCCCTCAAAACATACTTGGTATCTCTCTGCCCCAGATATATTGCTAGTGGGCCATCAAACATTCTTCTGAACAAGGTTCTGTCTTTGAACAAGGTGAATCGTGCAGCCTTTGTGCGCAGGGCCCTCGATTCTTTTGGATCTGAGGAGAGCTTTCCGGTCTTCAAATAATCTATATATTTATTTCTCAAATCCCAGGTCAAGCTTGTGGAATTTATCTCGACATGGCCTTCTTCAACTGCTGACCTCACGAGTTGCATGACGGCCCTCGAATTGAGCTCATTGTCCTCGATTAATGACCCTAAGTTTACGAGGGTATCGGCTTCACTGTTCTGATCTCGAGGCACATGTTGCAAAGTCCACTCCATAAATCGATGCAAAGTTACTTGTAACTTATCTAGGTATGTTTGCATTTGTTCTTCTCTAACTTAGAAGGTTCCGTTAACCTGATTCACCAAGAGGAGGGAGTCGCATTTGGCTTTGATCACCTCCGCTCCCAAGCCTTTGGCTAGTTCGAGACCTGCAATCATGGCCTCATATTCGGCCTCGTTGTTAGTCAATTTCACAGTTCTAATAAATTTCCTAACCACGTTGCCTGTGGGTGGTTTTAGTACGATGCCAAGTCTGGACCCTTTTACGTTCAAAGCTCTATCCGTAAAGAGGGTCCAGATTCCCGATGATGTACCCGAGCTTACCAATAGCTCATTTTTACCTCGGGTACTAGGGTCGACGTGAAGTCATCCATGATGTCTGCCTAAATTTGAAACTTAATGGCTGTTCGGGGTCGATATTAAATATCATACCCGCTAATTTCTATATCCCATTTGGCCACCGTCCCAAAGGTTCGGGTTTATGCATAATATTTCAAAGTGAATAAGTTGTTACAACACATATGGGGTGACATTGAGTGTATGGTTTTAGTTTTCTAGAGGCACTTATAATAGCGAGCGCCAACTTTTCTGGGTGGGGATACCTAGTTTCCGCCTCACCTTAGGTCCAGCTAACATAATAAATAGGAAATTGTGTACCTTGTTCTTCTCGGACTAGGGCTCCACTTACCGCTATCTCCGATACTGTCAAATATAAGTATAGTTGTTCTTCTGCCCTCGACATGTGAAGTAGCGGCGAGCTCGATAAGTATTGTTTAAGCTCTTCCAAGTCCTGCTAGCATTCCATAGTCCATGTGAAGTTATTTTGCTTCTTTAGCAATGAGAAAAATCGATGACTGCTATCTGAGGACCTCGAGATGAATCACCCAGGGCCGTTATGCGCCCGGTTAACCTCTGCACGGCCTTTACGTTGTCTATTACCATGATGTCCTCGATAACTTTGATTTTGTTGGGCTTGATCTCGATTCCTCGGTTGGATACCATGAACCCGAGAAATTTATCTGATTCAACTCCGAACGCGCACTTCTCTGGGTGTAGTTTCATGTTATACTTCTTCAATATGATAAAGGTGTCCTGCAAATGCTTCAAATGGTCCCCTGCTCGCAGGGACTTAACTAACATATCATCAATGTAAACTTCTATTGATTTCCCTATTTATTCTTCGAACATCCAGTTTACTATGCGTTGGTAAGTGGCACTAGCATTTTTTAACCCAAATGGCATTACGTTATAGCAGTAGGTGCCATATTTAATGATGAACGAGGTCTTTTCCTTATCATTTGGGTTCATTTGTATTTGGTTGTACCCGGAATAGGCAACAAGAAAACTGAGGGTCTCGTGGCCGGCCGTGGCATGCGATCGATATTAGGCAAAGGAAAAGAATCCTTGAAGCATGCTTTATTTAAATCCTTGTAATCTACACACATTCTAAGTTTGTTCCCGTTTTTAGGGACCTCTACTACGTTTCCTAACCATTCGGGATATTTTACTTCCGGGATGGACACTATTTTAAGAAGAGCTTGTTTACCTCATCTTTGATAAAGGTGATAACTAGGTTTATGCTCTTTTTTGCTTAGGTTTTGGATTAAAAATGTGTACAAGTATTCCCAAAAGCTAACTTATTGTGCTTGTTTGCAGTGTTTGGTCAAAAAGAGACAAAAAAGTCATAACCAGCTCATAAAGGAGTGAAACCTGCACAAGTTCAAAGCTGAGTCAAAGGCGCTGACAACGAAGAAATAGAGCAGACGCGGAGGGTCCACCACTAAGGTGGTCTTGACTACGCTCTCAGCGATAGTAAGGTTCAGAGAGACACTTTTGGGGCTTAACAGTCATCGCTGTCCGCGGTGAAATTGCACGGCAACGGTATCATCAGACGCGGCCGCATTCCAAAACTCTCCCTCAATGGAATTGAGAATCAGAGGATATAGATTGGATCTCAAATTTAAAAGCGCGGTCCGCGAACATATTTTACGGCCGCCGTTGAAGATAGAGCTAAGGCGGTGGCTTTTCCGCTGCTAGCGGAATCAAATCTAGATCCATCTCAGAAGAGAAGAACCGTGGTCCACGCTTGCTTTTGCAAGGCCGCGAAATTCCAAGTGCTGAGGCGACCAGTTTTCCGCTGTCAGCGGAATTTTCGTAGGGGAAATTTTGTCCGAAAAAATTAATTGTGTATAAATAGTTCTTTTTTAGATTTTTAGGGTATCTGTTGTTTTATGGAGCACGTGAACGGCTACTTTTTTCTTTTTAGAGTAATTTTAAAACATTTTTAGCAATTAATCTTAGATTTTAGTCTTGTAATTACGTTTTATGGCTTATATTTCATCTCCATCTTTTATTTATTCTTTGATTATGAGTAGCTAAACCAATTAGCTAGGGTTGGGTCAGTATTTAATGGGTTTTCAGTTTTAGGGCTTAATTGTTTATGAGTTAATGATATTTAGCTTGATTCATTATTTAATTGTTGAATTGGTGGTTGCAAACACTGATTTGTGCCTTTTTGACTTAGGCTCTTCTTGAGAAAGAGAGACTAAGTCTAGGAAATTCAGGCTAACAAAGAATTGGGGTGCATTCAAGAGATTGATAGCTCCAATTAAAGGGTTAAACCTAGAGATAGTAATACCCGACTTTGGCCAATTTTGCTTGCATTGTTTGAACACCCAATTGGGCTTGAGAAAGTCAACTAGGGCAAAGTCACTCAAACTACCGAGAGGTATAGAGTAAGTAATTATGTGCAATGATTATACCATTATCCCAATAAAATATTCGTCCTAAGTTTTAGACACCATTAGATACTCACCTGGGTGTAAGTCACTTCCCTAGTGCCTTTTTACCAATTGAGAAAACCCTTACAAAAATAGTATACTTAGATTCATTTCAGCATTCATTAGCATTAAATAAGAATATGACAAACCCAAACATGTTTAGAAGTGTTATTAATAACAACGCACATAGCTAGATTGGATAGAAACCCGATTCCAAACCAATATTAACTCTTTGTGGATTCGATCGCGGGTTTTCGGGTAAAAGCTGCATCGACCACTCTTGCCATTCTCTAGTGGTATATGGTTGGAGCCGATCACTTTTTGGCATTGTTGCCGGGGAGTTAAATGGTTTCTGGCTATCTAACTGACTAGTTGTGTGTTTTGTTTTTCTTTCCTTCTGTTTTACTAACTTGTGTGAGTTAATCGATTCAGGTACAAAATGGAAAACAATGATCCTATCGAAAATGTTATCTCGGGGGAGGAGGTAAATGATAATGGTAATGATGAGGTGCCTCTCGTACCTCAAGGTCAAAGAAGAGGCCTCCAGCCAATGAAAACATTCCAGACCCTCCCCCAGCTCCTCCACGAGTGGCTCCTCGTGTGCTTCCAAATGAAGGGTACGCAAGTGAAATTGCCCCACCTCAGATCCGGGCGGGCAATTTCCAGATTACAAATGTCATGCTGACTTTATTGGAGCAACGAGGGTACATCACATGCACTCCCAATCAGAATGCATATAAACATCTTAAAGGATTTGTGGATACCTACTGGGGAAGCATAAAGACAAATGTGTCGGAGGATGCATTGAGATTGAGATTGTTACCTTTTTCACTTAGAGGGAAAGCTTTGGACTACCTCGAAATACTTCCCAACCATTCCATCACTATGTGGGATGAGTTGGCCGACAAGTTTATAGCTATGTTTTTCTCACCGGGGTATATGGTGACATTGAGAGATGAGACCCTGGCCTTCAAACAGGAACCTAATAAACCACTTCATGAGATCTGGGAAATTTATTGGACAATGGTTAAAGAATGTCTGAACAATGACATGACCGAAGTAATGATCCAGCAAATATTCTACCGTGGCATTAACACGACCAATCAGTGTGTAGTGAACCAACTACCAGGGGGAAACTTTATGAACACACCTTATGATGAGGTGTGTGAGATTTTGGATGAGATGACAGATACTTCCTCGGCTTGGTAAAGTCGAGCTAGTGTGTCACAAGGTGATCCCACTGTCATTCACCTGCACAAAGAGCTCCACGACCATGGCCAAGTAATAGCAGAGTTAACTACAACAATGAACCAGTTGGCAAAAGCTCAATTGCAGCAAGTTTAAGTGCTGAGACAAGTAAATTCTATGGAAAGTGTAAACATGTTGGTCAACAAGAGGCGACAAAGCGGTCAAAAAGTTAAGGAAATCTGGATCAATATGAGCAAGGTAGTAGTGGTTCAATTAAGATGATGAGTATGATGAACAAAAGTGAAGAGGTTCAGTATGTGAACAACTACCAAGGACAAAGGGGCAATGTTCATAACCAACAACAACAGTGGAGATCCCAAGGAAACTAGGGGAATCAAAACCAACAGGGAAATAGAAATTGGGGGAACAACAATCAGAATTGGGGAAACCAGAACAACCAAGGCAAGTGGAGTGGCAACAAAAACAATTGGGGAGGAAACAACAACCAAGGGTGTCGGAATAATGGCAATCAAGGGAATCGAGGACAAGGCTTTCAAAGACTTACGATGTATCAACAACCAAACAACCCACATCCATTTCCGTCCCAAGGTCCAAGCTCGTCAAATAATAAGATGGGAAGGATCGAGATGTTGTTTGAGCAAATGATGAAAAAGAACGCCAACTCTGATGCCCAGTTGGCATCCCATAATACTTCAATCCGAAACTTGGAGGTTCAACTTGACCAGATTTCACAATCTTTGAACACTCACCCTAAGGGGGCTCTACCTAGTGATACGTTAGTAAACCCAAAGGGTGGAAACAATACCGGGCATGCAATGGCAGTGATCACAATAAGCGATAGAGGTGGTGAATTGAATACCTCCAAGCAAAAGGAAGTTATGAATGATGAGGTTGAAGTTCAAGATGACGATGTTCCTATAGTTGATGAGAAAGTGAGTGAAGAGAATTTAAATGTTGAAGTGAAAATTGATATTCAAGATATTGAGGAGGAGACTCAAAATGACGTGAACCTATCTAGGGAACATGTGATTGACATGCCGAAAACGATTATGCCTAAAGCCAAGGCTCCTTTGCCAAGGCCTACTCCACTTTACCATCAAAGACTTGCAAAGTAGAAAAGTGAAAACTAGTTCAAGAAATTTATTGAGATGATGAAAAGTTTGTCGATCAATGTACCCTTGGTGGAAGCTCTTGAGAAAATGTCGGGATACGCCAAGTTTTTGAAAGACTTGGTAACTAAAAATAGATCTATGGATTGTGAGACCATCAAAATTACTCATCAAGTGAGTGCTATTATGCACTTGATAGCTCCACAGCTTGATGATCCGGGCGCATTTACCATTCCATGTACCATTGGGAGTGCTGATTTTGCAAAGGCATTATGTGATTTGGGAGCTAGTATAAATTTGATGCCTTACTCCGTGCTCAAAACTTTGGGAATTGGCCAACCGAGAGCTACCTCCATGAGATTGCAAATGGCCGATAGAACAATAAAGAGGTCGCTTGGTATTATTGATGATGTTCTTGTCCAGGTGGACAAGTTTATTTTGCTTGCTGATTTTGTGATTTTGGACTCTGAAGTTGACTATGAGGTGCCTATAATATTGGGAAGGCCTTTCCTTGAAACAGGGAAGGCATTGGTTGATCTGGAAGCAGGGGAGCTCACATTCGGAGTGGGTGATGAAAAAGTTGTCTTCCATGTGTGCAAATCAATGAGGCAGCCGAATAGTACTGATGTTTGATCTTTTGTGGATCTTGTAACGCATGTGATAGTTGATGACACAGGCCATAATCAATATGGAGGATCATTTGGAAGTGGTATTGTTGAACCATGATGTGACTGAGGATGAAGACCGAGTAAAGTGTGTCAATGCCTTGCACATAATGGGTTCTTACTCCTATGAGCCCCATAAACTCTCCCTGGATATTAAGAATAGAAAGACTCCACCAACAAAGCCCTCCATCGAGGAACCTCCCATGTTGGAGTTAAAGCCTTTACCTCCACACCTCAGGTATGAATTCTTGGGCCCTTGTTCAACTTTACCTGTTATTCTTTCTTCTTGCCTTACTAACATGCAGGTAGATGCCACCCTTGAGGTGCTTCAAATAAGAAAGAAGACAATTGGATGGACTCTAGCTGATATTCAGGTGATAAGACCCACCTTTTGCATGCACAAGATTATACTTGAGGAAGATGCCAAACCCTCTGTGGAACACCAAATGAGGTTGAATGAGGCTATGAAAGAGGTTATCAGGAAGGAGGTTATTAAGTGGCTAGATGCAGGAGTCGTGTATCCCTTCTCGGATAGTTCATGGACTTCACTGGTCTAATGTGTGCCGAAAAAGGGGGTATGACTATGGTCACAAATGAGCAAAATGAGTTGATCCCCACTAGGACTGTCACCGGATAGAGGGTATGCATGGACTACCGGAAGCTGAACAAAGTGACCCGCAAAGATCATTTTCCATTGCCCTTTCTTGGCCAAATTCTAGATGGACTTGATGGGCGTTCCTACTATTGCTTTCTAGATGGGTACTCAAGTTACAACTAGATTATGATTGCACTAGAGGACTAGGAGAAAACCACCTTCACATGTCCGTATGGCACCTTTGCATTTTCCAGGATGCCATTTGGTTTGTGTAATGCACTGGCTACCTTCAAGCAGTGTATGATGGCTATATTTACTGACATGGTGGAGGACTTCTTGGACGTGTTCATGGATGATTTTGGTGTTGTTAGCGACTCGTTTAAAGAATGCTTGGGTAATCTTGACAAAGTTTTGGCCTGATGTGAGGAGACAAATCTAGTGCTTAACTGGGAAAATGCCACTTTATAGTAGAGGAGGGCATTGTCCTCGGCCATAAGATCTCAAAGAATGGTATTGAGGTGGACAAGGCAAAGATTGAAGTGATTTCCAAGCTTCCTCCTCCTACTTCCGACAAGGGGGTTAGAAGTTTTCTTAGGAATGCGGGGTTCTACCGAAGGTTCATCAAGGACTTCTCCAAGGTAGTGAACCCCTTGTGCAAATTATGGGAGAAGGAAACAAAGTTTTGTTTAATGATGAGTACATGAAAGCTTTTGAGCTTCTCAAGTACAAATTGACAACCACTCCCATTATTACTGCACCCAATTGGAGTTTACCTTTTGAGGTCATATGCGATGCAAGTGATATTGCGGTAGGAGAGGTCTTGGGTCAAAGAGTAAACAAGATGTTTCACCTGTTGTATTATGCAAGAGAAACATTAAATGATGCTCAGGTAAATTACACGGTGACGGAAAAAGAGTTGCTAGCAATTGTGTTTGCCATGGAGAAGTTTAGACCTTATTTCACGGGTGCCAAGGTGACAGTTCATACAGGCCATGCAGCACTCCTCTACTTGATAACGAATAAGGATTCTAAGGCTCAGTTGATAAGATGGGTTCTATTGCTTCAAGAGTTTGACTTTGAGATTGTTGATCGAAAATGGTGTGAATACCAAGTGACAGACCACTTATACTGCTTGGAGGAGGAGGGGGAGGCCCCGTGATGGCCTCGAAATTAATGATTCATTCCCTGATGAGCAACTCCTCTCCATATCTATGAATAGCATGCCTTGGTTCGCGGATGTTGCCAACTTTCTTGTGACCGACATTGTTCCATGTGAGCTCTCTTCTAACCAACAGAAGATGCTTAAACGGGATAGCTTGGACTACTATTGGGACAAGCCTTATTTGTTCAAGATTTGTAATGATGGTGTGATCTAAAGATGTGTTCCGGAAGAGGAGCAAAGGAGTATTCTTGATGCTTGTCATTCCTCTCCCTATAGTGGACATCATAGTAGGGCGAGGACGGCCTTAAAGGTGCTTAGTTGTGGTTTTTATTGGCCTACATTTTACAAGGATGCGGGTGAGCTTGTGAAGAGATATGATGAGTGTCAGAGAGCTAGTGGAATTTCAAAGAAGGATGAGATACCTCTCACTACTATTCTTGAGGTTGACATATTTGATGTATGTGGCATTAACTTCATGGGGCCTTTTGTGAGTTCATGTGGTAACACATACATTTTGGAGGCCGTTGATTATGTCTCCAAGTGGGTTGAAGCCATGGCTTTGTCTAACAATGAGGCAAGGAGTGTAGTGGCGTTCTTGAAGAAAAATATTTTTGCTCGGTTTGGCACTCCTCGAGCAATCATCAGTGATGGGGGTTCTCATTTCTGCAATAAGGCATTTCACACTTTACTTGCAAAGTATGGTGTTAATCATAAGGTGTCAACCCCTTACCATCCTCAGGCTAGTGGGCAAGTTGAGGTCTCCTACAGGGAGATAAAGAGCATATTGTCAAAAACTATCAATGCAAATAGGACTGACTGGTTAAAGAAGCCGGATGATGCTTTGTGGGCTTACAGGATTGCTTACAAGACTCCAATTGGTATGTCTCCATACCAGTTGGTATTTGGGAAAGCTTTCCATCTTTCAGTTGAGTTAGAGCACAAGGCCATTTAGGCTTTGAAAAAGTTAAATATTGAATGGGATGTTGCAGCAAATCTCCGGGTAGAGCAACTCAATGAGCTTGATGAGTTCAGGTTTCATGCCTATTCTAGCTCATCCTTATATAAGGACAAGATGAAGTACTTACATGACAAATATGCACGGAGAAAGGAATTCAAGGAGGGTGACTTGGTTCTTTTATTCAACTCTCGGTTACGACTGTTACCGGGAAAGCTCAAGTCAAAATGGAGTGGCCCTTTTGAAGTGGTACATGTGACCCCATTTGGTGCTTTTGATTTGAAGAATAAAAATGGTGAAGTTTTTAGAGTTAATGGGCACCGAGTCAAGCACTACCTGGGATAATTTGATGACAGCCACGTGGTGGCAATGATCCATCTAAAATGATTGATGGTAACTTGCGTCGTGCCGCGACGTTAAATCGTGCGCTTCTTGGGAGGCAACCCATGTGTTTTTCTACTTTTGAATTTTCTTCTTAGTGTAGGATTTGTTTTGGACTAACTGGTTTTGAGATGTGTGTAGGAATGTCTAATGCAGTGCAGGACAAAGCTAGAAAATTTTGGCAAAGTCTGTAGTTGGACCGCTGACAGTGCTCCAAATTTTTTGATCAGTGGAGGCCAGTTCACGGATGCGTAATTTGGTAGTGGACGCAGATTTGAAAAGTCTAAAATGAGACTTCTCTGAAGTTTCATCCACGTCCACGGAGGATTATTTGCGGGCAGCAGTGTAGTTCCGCGACCACGCCCTATTTTTCGCTCTCAGTGGAAGTGTTAAACGAGCAGCCTTTCTATAAGTCAAATGCAGGGACCACAGTGAAATTTTGCGGCCATGCCAGGTAAGCTTGGTGGGTCCCAGTATATTAGTATAAATAGACGGTCAGGAGACCTTTTACTCTTTTTGCTCATTTACTTCTCAAGCACATTTTTATTGTTCATTTAAGCCCTAATCCGCACAAATACCAAATGAGAAGTCCATTCTAATCACTCATTACACAACTGGTAATTTCACTACGTCATTGTTCTTCAATTTCTACTTCACTCATTGTACTTTTATTTCTTCTTCCTCTTTTATTTTAATTTTAACTAGGGTTCATGAGTGTTATTATTTGATGCTACAACTAGTTAAGGTTAATGAGTTAGTGACTAATGATGCCTAGTAGAGATTTGTAAATATTTATAATACCCGTTAATGTCTAGAAAAAAGTGAAACCCTAGGATTTCCCAATTTTGATTTCCACAGCCGCGGATGTATTTTTGCGGTCAGCATTCATGTGCAAAATTTGAGTTTGGAATGTTTTGAATTCCACTATCAACGAAGGAAAATACTACTGACAGCGGTGCAACTTCCGCGATCGTGCCCAACATTCCGCGCTCAGTGGATCTTTAGAATCAGAGGATGGGTAGTCTGATCCCCATGCCTCCGCGGTCGTGGCCCTTTTTCCGCTTTCAGCGGTATTCATTCTACGGCCGCCCTTCTTTATCCGCTATCAGTGAGACTAAGAGTTTTTAAAACACTATCAATTGTTTATCTACTTTTTTTACTGCTTCTTCTAGCACCAGTACTAACGATCTTTCACGGATTGTATATGCAGACAATGGTTAAATCAAGAGGTGGTAGTGATAAACAAAAAGGGAAAGCCGAGTCCTCCCAGGGTAGGGGACGAGGACAAATCAAGTTACCCCTAGCAGTACGACAATCCATTGGGAAAATGCAGAAGGATATCAGAGCTGCAGATAGAGCTGCATCCCAGTCCGGGGGAAATGATTATGTTCCCTCCCGGGAGGCTTCAGAGGGTGATTCTATGCCCACTTATGTACCAGACTTTCTAGCGAGATTTCGATTGAGAGATGTGTCTACACCCCCAGCTTCTCCTACTTCTCCTGCTTTTTCTGAGTTGTCTGATGGCTCAGCGAAGAGTAGTGAGTCCTCAACATCAGCTTCACATCCAGCTTCCTCACCTGGACAGGACCTTATAGATATAGATGCTGAGATCCCTGATGACAGGAGGGGTGGTGACACCCAGACTGGAGGGTTTGCAGGGACAAGAAACCTGGTGGTTTGGCAACAGAGATTTGTTAGTGAGCAAGCCTACCACAAATTTCGGGAGTGGTGGGCTCAGAGGTCACTCATACATGAGCGTCAATTTATAGAGAGGGATCTTCTGCACCATAACCCCAATGTGAAGCGCCAATTTGATGAAAGAGTGGGGTGGAAACACTTCACAAATAGGCTGCCAGATGCTAATGAGCACCTAGTCAAGGAATTTTATGCCAATGTCACCCACATCAAAAAGGGCAAATTTTGGAATAAGGTACGGAACTTGAAGATCAAGCTTGATGGAAAGACTCTGAACGACTATGTTGGATTCAATGATAAAGATAAGTCGTTGTACTTAGAGAAGGTGGCCATGGATGAGCCCCTCCCCTCCCCCCCTCCCCCCCCCCCGTGGTTGGAATCAATACTTGCTATCCCTAGTACTACTCCAGCTCGGTTGACAGCGAGGGTCCTTATCTACAGGAACACCCTGAGCTTTGAGGCGAAAGGTTGAGAGATGTTTGTGTGCAGCAAATTACACCCCACTACTCATGATAGTGACATGCCAGTTTCCTGGGCGATTATAGTGGCGGCCATCATGGCGGGGTACCTGATCAATGTCGGGAATAGCATGTCTAGGGTGATCACCAGAGTGGTCAATAAGGATGAGAGATCCTACCCTTTCTCGAACATCCTCACCATGTACCTGGAGGATCAGGAAGTTGAGAAAAGGGACATTGATACCAAAGTGAAGCCAAAAAGGCCATTCTCATGGTATAGCCTTCAGGGTCTAGGCAACCCCAAATCCAAGGGCAAAGCTACTACCTCTACTGGCCAATCTAAAGAGCCAGTAGTTGTGGCCACTGATTATTAGCCTCCCACTGCCATACCATATCGTCCCCCCTGACCATCTACTTCCATGCCTTCCTCAGTGCCCTCCTCGTCAACATACCCTTTGACTGCACATAAGTTGAACCAGACTCTCTCTAGCATCAACAACTGGATGCAGATAGCAACATCAAAGCTGTATGTACTATCCAGCTCAGTGGCAGCCCAGTTAGTTCTTGCACAGCCCCAAGTGCCAGCTACAGTGGAGGAATCTCTCAAGGAGTTTCTGGACAACCAGAAGAAGCTCTTGGACAACTAGAAGCTCATCATGGATGCTTTGGCAGTTCAAGGAAAATCAATTAAGGAACTGAGCAAGCAGAGGAAAAAGCTGAAACAAGACTCGGGCCTTAAAGGAGTCAGTAAAGCTGTTAAGAGGATAGGTGGAAAAGATGAAATCAACTGGCGACATACCATTAGATTTATTATTAGAGGGCCCAATTCCAGTAGCTCAGGCAAAGCAGGTATTGGAGCAGGAGGTTGATGGAGAGCCTAGGAGAAGACGACTGATTCCCCAAGCTAATGACTTGGAGATTGAGCATGAGGACCCTGAGGGAGGTGCCTCAGGCCAGCCACAGGACCCTGAGGGAGGTGACCCAGGGACCCATCCACAGGACCCCATGCAGACAGAAGACCCATAGGGAGTTTTTTTTACTCTCTAACCTCTCTTTCATCTTATTTTTGCTAGTAGCATTGAGGGCAATGCTAGTTTTTATTGGGGGGTGGTCCTATTTTGCTGATTTAATAATTGGATTGTAATTATGATACTGATTTTTTTTCTTTAATGTTATTTTGCACTTTTGATATGTATATAACTTTACCATTTATTTTTCACTTTTGTTATTTTTCAATTTCGGTCTGTATATGAAGTTAATTTTCCATGTATATATTCATTCCCTCTTATATATATTCGTCTCAATCCCCCTATTGTACATATTCATTTTACTTTCCATATTTATCTTCATAACTTCTTTTGAAATTTTCCTTAATAGCATAGCTTCTTATTTCATTTAGTAGCTTCTTTTTCAGTTCGTAGCTTCTTATTTTTACAAGTTTTCTTAATCAATAAGCCTTTGATTTTCTTAATGTCACGGTTCTTTCCAAAGGTGGAGTTTGTGTGAACCGGGTGGCTCTTCCCGATGATGGATGGCATGTCAACCTTCTTAAGGGTTTGGGTTTATTTTCTATTTGTTTTTGTGTAAATAGTAGCTAGTAAACAATAGTGCCTCAAGCAAAGCTTCACTTGGGCCTAACACAGTTACTTTGACCTTATGGTTAAAAATAAATTGATGTGTAAAGGATGGTGATAGTTGTGACCTTTAGACTCTTGTGTTGACTAAATAATCATCAAGTGGTTTTCTTTTTAGGGACCATTTGTGTTGCTCAAATCTTATATAAGGTTGTTGTGGGCCCTCGACTCTGTCTCTTTAGGAATCCAATAGCTTGTGAGGTGAGGTATTGATATGCAAGTCCAAGTCCTGTGCCAATGCGTCTAGAACTTGCCCTGAATATTTGTCTAGGCGAAATCCTAAGTGTAGCTCGACTTGAAAAGTGATTATAGGCTCTTCTTGATCCAATTTGAGACTTGAAAATATCCACAGCCCACCAAAAATGATATCCCTAGTCAACCCCGTTGAGCCATAGCCCTTGTTCTTTTAGAAAACCATGATACAAGCCTTTATTCACTCTAAAAGTATCCTCTCTTGGCCCGCGATCTTTCCTTAGCACAAATTAACAAAAGTAACTTTATATACATACTAAAATTGGGGGAAGAGACGAGGAATGCAAAAATGATAAAAGGTACAAAAGAAAGAAAATGGAAGGCAAAAAAAAGGAAGAAAAGCCAAAAAGTAAAAAAGAAAATGAACAATGTAGAAAGAAAAAAGAAGGGATTCAATAAAAGCAAAGATGAAAAGATAGGAATGATTAAAAAGAATAAGAAGGATTGACATGATCAAGAAAGAGTGATAATATGTCTCTCTAGTCCCGTAGGGAAGAAGTAAATGACTCGGAGAGTCAAGAAAATGTGAGGCGAAATGAAGAAAATAAAGTGCTTAAGAAAGATGAAACCTTCATAGACCAATATATCTTACCTTGAACCAAAAGCCTTCATTATATTCCCACAAAAGCCCTATATGATCTTGAGTTGAGTGAGATTATATTAGTGGTGACTCACATAAGGGGCAAGCTTATGGTACTTAGAGCCGGACTTGTGACCTTCCTTTGAGAGAGATGAGCGTATTTTCCAAAATCCTCATTTTGAGTGCTACAATCGAAATGTGAGGTTTGCATATGGAGAGTCGAGGACTATGAGTTTGGGTTCCACACTGACCAATGTAGTAGAAAGAGTTTTCTTGATTAGTTGAGTCAACTCTTGATGCTTTTGTGTCCCATTAAAGCCATGGTGCTAAAAAGGTTGTGTATTGTTAATAATGCATTTGAGTTGAGGGTAATTGTAAGTCCAAATTGATGCTTGATGAGGTTACTTTAGGACAGCTGAAATTTTCCTTTCTTATATCTTGAGGAGTTGGGAATTACTTTGTTTGCTTGAGGACAAGCAAAAACCTAGGTTTGGGGGAGTTGATAACTACGGATTCTAGCCTATTTTATGCTTCTTTTTGCTTAAGTTTTGGATTAAAACTGTGTACAAGTATTCCCGAAAGCTAACTTATTGTGATTGTTTGCAGTGGTTGGTCAAAAAGAGACAAGAAAGTCACAATCAGCTCATAAAGGAAGGAAACATGCACAAGTTCAAAGCTGAGTCAAAGCCGCTGACAACAAAGAAATATAGCAGACGCGGAGGGTCCACCGCTGAGGCGGTCTTGACTACGCTATCAGCGGTACTAAGGTTCAGAGAGTCACTTTTTAGTCTTAACAGTCACTGTTGTCTGCGGTGAAATTGCGCGGTAGCGGTATCATCGGACGCGGCCGCGATCCAAAACTCTCCCTCAACAAAATTGAGAATCAGAGGACTATAGATTGGAGTTCAAATTTAAAAGCGAGGTCTGCGAACATATTTCGCAGTCGTGGTTGAAGATAGAGCTGAGACGGTGGCTTTTCCGCTTCCAGCGGAATCAAATCTAGATCTAGCTCAGGAGAGAAGAACCGCGGTCCGCGCTTGCTTTTGCGCGGCCACAGATGTCCAAGCGCTGAGGCGACCAGTTTTCCGCTATCAGTGGAATTTTTGTAAGGGCAATTTTGTCCAAAAAATTTAGCTGTGTATAAATAGTTCTTTTTCAGATTTTTAGGGTATCTGTTGTTTTGTGGAGCACGTGAACAATCACTTTTTGCTTTTTAGAGTAATTTTAGAACATCTTTAGCAATTAATCTAAGATTTTACTCTTGTAATTACTTTTTATGGCTTATATTTCATCTTCATCGTTGATTTCTTCTTTGATTATGAGTAGATAAACCCATTACCTTGGGTTGTAACCCAACCCTAGAGTGGGTATTTAATGGGTGTTCAACTTTAGGGCTTAATTATTTATGGGTTAATGATATTTAGCTTGATTCATGCTTTAATTGTTAAATTGGTGGTTGCAAACACTGATTTGTGCCTTTTTGACTTAGGCTCTTCTTGAGAAAGAGAGACTAAGTCTAGAAAATTCAGGTTAACAAAGAATTAGGGTGCATTCAAGAGATTGATAGCCCCAATTATAGGGTTAAACCTAGAGATATTAATACGTGACTTGAGCCAATTTTGCTTGCATTATTTGAACACCCAATTGGGATTAAGAAAGTCAACTAGGGTAAAGTCACTCAAACTACCGAGAGGTATATAGTGACTAATTATGTGCAATGGTTATATCATAATCTCAATTATAACAAGTTCGCCCTAAGTTTTAGACCCTTTTAGATACTCACCTAGATGTAAGTCACTTCCCTATGTCCTTTTTACCAATTGAGAAAACCCTTACAAAAATATTATACATAGATTCATTTCATCATTCATTAGCATTAAATTAGAATATGACAAACCCAAACATGTTTAGAAGTTTAATTAAGAACAACGCACATAACTAGATTGGATAGAAACCCGATTCCAAACCAATATTAACTCTTTGTGGATTCGATCCCGACCTTTCAGGTAAAAGCCGCATCGACCACTCTTGCCATTCTATAATGGTATAGGGTTGGAGCCGATCAGAAAGCATGCTTGATCTCGGACTAGGATCTTTTTTCTACTTCACCGGATAAAACTCCAGGTCCAAGCTTAATTTATAGGTGGTTATTTCCGGTGGAATCCCCATCATATCGAGAAGGGACCAAGAAAAACAACCCGTGTTAGCTATAAGAAATTGGATAATTTTTTTCCCGAGCTCAGGGGTTAACCTCGTGCCCAGGTATACCTTTCGTTCGGGCAGATATTCGTTTAATATGACTTGCTCCACCTCTTCGACCATTGATTTGGTTGCGTCGAAGTCATCGGGCACTATGGAGGATTGAGTGACCCCATAATCATCATCTTCGTCAGTCCCTACTTCTCTAGTTGGGTCGAGGCCGGTGTCTGTGACTGGTATTTGGCTTCCTATTTTCCCTTCGAACTTGACCCCTTCGTCGATGAGAGTGCCGATACGGGATTACTTAGTCAATGGCAAACATTTCCTTTGTAGCGGGTTGGTCCCTATAAACTGTTTTGATTCCCTCTGGTGTGGGGGATTTTAGAACCTGGTGAAGGGTCGAGGGCACTGCCCTCATGTTTTGGATCCATGGTCTCCCGAACAGGGCGTTATGCCTCATGTCGCCCTAGATCACATAGAACTATGTCCCCTGGATGGTCCTGTCCATGTTCACTAGCAAAGTTATCTCGCTCTTATTAGTTTCACAAGCCATGTTGAATCTGTTTAGTACTCGGGTCGCATGCACAACTTGATCTTGTAGGCCGAGTTGCTCTACGACCCTCGATCAAATGATGTTGGCCAAACTACCTGGATTAATTAACACACATATAACTTGAATCTTATTCATGAGTATAGATATTACCAGTGAATCGTTATGGGGTTGCATGATCCCTTCTGCGTCCTCATCGTTGAAGGACAAGGTTCATTCTGGTACGTAATTTCGAGTTAGTTTCCCCCTTGTGATCGACACCTTGGTATGCTTTAACACTGGTCCTTGGGGTATCTCGACCCCTCTAATAATCATGTGAATGACGTGTTGTGGTTCTTCTTGTTAGTTTTGTCTGTTGGAATCTCTGTTTCTGAAATGATTCTTGGCTCAATCACTTAGAAACTCCCGAAGGTGCCCGTCGTTGAATAATCGGGCTACTTCTTCTCAAAATTGTCTGCAATCTTCCGTTCTTATGGCCGTGGGTACCATGATACTTGCACATATGGTTGGGATTTCTCTAGGCTAGATCGGTCTGCAGAGGTCGAGGCCATCTGGTATCCTTGATGCGTCTGATAGCTGATACGATGGTGGCTACATCAACTTAAAGTTGTATTCTGATAACCGAGGTGCTTCTTTGGGTATGATAGGCTTGTCGAACCCGCTCTTGCTCATGAGCAGTCGAGAGCTCTGTCCTCGATCATTTCTCCTTTCAGTCTCTACAGGGTTCCCCCCAAGTCTGCTGCTCCTGCGATCTCTACTATATGTCTAGTATTGATCTCTGTTCGACCTTGGTTCTCTATCAATATCCCTCTTAATTCTCTCGACGGGTCTGGTAGGACAGACGGACCCGAAAGGATTCCTGAGTTGGTCGTCTTTGACCCTTATCTTCGACCAATACCGATTATGCAATTCTGCCCAAGTGACGGCCGGATATTCTATCAAATTCTGCTTCAGCTGCTGCGAGGACACTGAGCTTCATACATTTAATCCTTGAGTGAACGCTTGAACGGCCCAATAATCGGCAACTAGTGGTAGATCCATTCGTTCTATTTGGAACCGAGACACAAACTCTCTGAGCATCTTGTTATCTTTCTTCTTTACCTTGAAAAGATCTGACTTCCTAGTCTAGACCTTTATGGCTCTGACATGTGCTTTCACAAAAGAATATGCAAGCATGGCAAAAGAATCAATAGATATTAGGTGGAAAGTTATGGTATCATATCATCGCTCCCTTTTGACACGGTCTCCCTAAATTTCTTTAATAACACGGATTCGATCTTGTCGTCATCTAGATCATTCCCTTTAATTGACATGTGTAAAAGGTGACATGCTCATTGGGGTTGGTCGTCCCGTTATACTTAGGAATCTTAGGCATGCAAAACTTCTTGGGGATTGGTTTGGGAGCTGCGCTCGGGGGAGGGGTGGGGGTGGGGGGTGGGGGCGATTTTCTGTATAAACTTTTTGGAATCCAAACCCTTTAATATTGGCGGTTCCCCTAGGATCTGATCAACCCTGGAGTTATAGGTCTCCACCTTCTTGTCGTTGCTTCGATCTTCTTTTCCCCCGATTCAACTCGTTTCGTTAGTTCCTCGAGCTTCTTCATGATCGCGGGATCAGTCCCTGATTCATTTCCATTTGGTTTCCTTGACACCGATTCGACCCTGTGAACAACTTCGTGGGATGGCTCGGGGTCGATCCTGCTTAGTGCATGGTTCTGGTTCTGGAGTTGAGCCTGCAACATCTCGAAAGATCACCCAGAGGTTGATTTCGCCTTCTTTGCCGCCATGTGTGCCCTGAGTGGCCTATCGAACATCCCTGCGGAGGCTACTCATGGGATTAACAGCCAAATTTGCATTAATGGTCACATTGGAGCTGACGTCGATTGGATCTACAATCGAAACTCCATCAAGGCCAATTGGAGGTACTCTGTCCCCTGGGGCGGCTATGTTGTCATTTTCACCATGATGACCGAAGTCATTGTCCACGCGTACGGGTGCTGCTTGAGAGTTCGACATATTGATCCTGGAATAGAATATACTCACAAGAACAAGTGTAAAATAGTGTGTACGAAGATTAGTACCAGGCAATCACTATTATCCTTAGCCCCACGGTGGACGCCAACTGTTTACCCTAAAAATGAATAATAATTGAATTTATACGTGGTTTTAAGGATAGGTGATATAACTTGGCACAAATTGAGAGAATGTATATTAGTATTGAAATTGACTGTAAAAGTAATAAATTCAAACCGAACGATTCGAACAACCTTAGCCCTCGAGTTAAATCACCCTTGAACCAAGTGAAGTTTCAACTGGTATAAGAACAGAATAACAAGACAATGAAAGCTAAAGAAAGGCATTATATTGCTTTGTATTGCGTAAATATGATATGTTTTACAAATGATCAGGCCCTTTTATATAGTAGGGGAGTCCTACCTTTGATATAATTCTAAATACAGTAAGAAATCTCATGATTAGCTAATTAATCGGCCGCTTCTTGATATGTGCCGGGGTCTTCGCCATGATCCTCGCCTGATTGCGGATGTTTCGGCTTTCTGTTATTTGGCTCGACGAGCTTCCCTCGATCTTGCTCGATCTCTATCCTGCTCGGTCTCGATCTTGGCCGATCTCGATCTCGATCGGTCTCTGGGTCACGAGCTCGGCAATCTAACTTTGCATCATGGTGCGATATAACACGAGGTTGAACCTTGCCCTATCATATTCCAATCTCGATTAGTCATACGAAGAGCAAGCCCGACTTTGACTGTATACATGTGGACCTGCCTAAACTCGTATTTTTCTATATAAAACTCCAGAAACCCCCTTTACTTTTACATACTTGTTTTCTCAGTATGGGTCTCTCCTTGATCAACATCTTCTTGTTGTTATTGGTCTCTTTTTTTAACCTTTCAATAGCCAAAAAATGCTTCTTCTCCGCGAAGTATGAGGTACATGTTGTCAACTAACTTCCTTCGGATTCCCCACAACTACAGATTCATTGCGCGTCGAAGAATGATGATCTTGGATACCATTATCCTGCCATAAGTGAAGACTTTAATTGGTCGTTTTGTGAGGCATTTACCGATAATTCTTTATTTTTTTTGTCACTTTTGGTGAGGTTCAGAAGAGAAAAGGTTTGATGTGTATAACGACCGATTTTTTTGTGTCAATGATCAAAATTTTCCAAATTTTCTAGGCTATTGTAAATGGGAGGTGAGGCCTGATGGTTTTTATTTGGAACAACATAATATAACTGATGGATCGAATTATATGTATCAATATTTGGATTGGTCTTAGAGAATAGGATCGATGTTCGTGTTATTTTTTAAGAAAGGTGAGAAGGAAAATAAGGATTTGTTCCTTAATTTCTCTCGTCTTTGAGAACACTGAAATATCTTTATTTGTTCCGATCTAGTTTTTCAAATGGGATATGATGCTATTCATTTTCCGTTGTATGAGATGAATCGGTTTTCCGTTGTATAGAATTTTCGCAAGGGTGTTTGACATTTTAAGGAGTGAGAAAACTTGTATGATCTCTTGGTTCAAAATAGGTGTCATTTCAGCCAAAATAATTTGATCCAAAATAAATGTCACTTTAGGAAATCAAACAGTAATTTTTTTTTTTCCTTTTCAATCTCCCCTTACACCAATAAGTGATTTACATGAGACCCTAAGGAGAGATAAAGGGTAAATTGAGGAGCGATAAAGGGTAACATAGTCAAATGACCTGTATGATTAATAGTATTATATGATTTCCTCAGTGGACGTGCTCTTTAAGGACAATTAGTATTTGATTGTGCAACAATTGAACAATGTACAAAGTATCCAAAGTGCTTCAACAGTCTTCACGTAAGTAAAAAGACGTCAAGAGAAAGAAGATAAAAAATAAGGCAAGGGACATTAGATGGTTTTTTTATGCTTTTGGAAAAGTAAAAATTATATGAATCCAAATCAAGATTTCGTAAGAGCTAACTAAACGTGGCTAGCGTTCAGATATAGATTTAGTTGAAATTTAAAAAAATAAGTTTCTTAAGATGTAACGATTTATTTTTAAAGTTGAAATTATGTTTGGACATGCATTTTACTTGAAAGAATTTGAAGTTTTATGAGTAGAAAACTTCAAAAACTACTCTAGAATTGTTTTTGGGATTTGAAAATTTTGTTTTCAAAATCTACCGAAAAAGAATTAAAATCTATAAACAAACAAATTTAAAAAAAAATTGAAAAAAAGTTCCCCAATTTTATGGCCAAACGGGAGCGTAAATATTTCTACTATATAAAAAATTCGCGACCCCTTTTAACTTTTGAAATCCTTATTATCTCATAATGACTCTTTCCTTGGTCAACTGCTAAATCATGTGTAATTACCCCAAAGTATGAGATACACGTTATCAACAGACTTTTCTCTAATACCTCAAATTTTTCTAAACAACTTTATATTTTTGTCACTGCTATCAATCTTACAACACATTGTTGGATTGGTGCTGCGGTAAGATGGTTTTTATTGGTGAAGTTTTATAGACATTGGATTTGTTGCAGATATATATCGTTATTCTGGGTGGTCTTAGGTTGTACGATGTTTGTTCTTGTGTCACGACTCCAATTTCCTACCTTAGGATATTGTAATGGCTAAGACTAGGTAAACCTAACAATACGGAAATATTACATAAATAACGACTAATATGAATTAAAGCTAATAAGTCTTATAATAACTCCACTTCAAAATCACAATAACACATTCCCAAACCCGGTGAAACTGAGTCATAAGCTCTACAGAAACGCATTAAAACCTCTAATACAACACTGTCATATAAAAGGATAAATAGTAATGGGAAGATAAATGAAGGTGACTCCGAGGTCTGCGAACGCCAAGCAGAAATACCTTAAAGTCTCCCGCCGCGCAGACACAACTCTAAACAACACGATCAAAAGTAGCTAGATCTTCACAAAAATGTGCAGAAGCGTAGCATGGGTACACCACAACGGTACCCAGTAAGTATCAAGCCTAACCTCGGTAGAGTAGTGACGAGGCCAGGTCAAGACACCTACCAGACATAGAAACTTGTACAAGATATAACATAAACTAACAATGGAAGGATTATAATTTACAACTAATGACGAAGATAAATGGAAACTCAAATGCCAAGAAGAAGTAGATGGGTAATAGAACAGCAGCATAATCAGAACGCCGATGGGATATGAACGAACTCAATAAGGAAAACAGATAACAACTCAATTAATCAAATAGTTCTCAACGCATGGACTTGCAACAAGATTTACCCCGTGGTACCACTCATCGAAATAACAAATCATGATCCACAATTTCTAAATCTTGCATGTATGGAACCTCGTGCCCACAATAACAATCAAAACTTCACACGGCAAAGTCCTTGTGCTACCATGTTCAACACATCCGTATCAATATCAATTAAGATGATCGAGAGATGTATTTAAACATAATAAAGCATACTAACAATCTTGACTAAAATGAGGCGTCAAATGAGATAATATACTTATTTTAGGATTCAAACAAATTTAAATAAAGACATGTTGTGCAAATAGAGTATCAAATGTGTTTAGTTTAGAAATTAATAAGATAAAGTAAAAATATCGTATTTAAACAAAATAAAACCTCTGTTAAATTAATGGATTAAAAATAGAATTTGTTAGAAATAAAATGTGATAACAATTTTAAGTAAAGTAAACATCAATAGAGTGATGAGTAAAATTTGAGAATTCATTTAAAGTAAAAATGTGATGACCATTTAAAAATAGTAAGGCACCAAGTAAGATAACGAGTTCTATCTTAAAAGACACATAGAATAAGACATGTTAATAATTCTTCTATTAAAAACTGTTATGTTACCAACAACTCAACTGTCACGACCCAAATTCTAACTAAACGTGATGGCACCTAACTCAACCCGCTATGTAGGCCAGTTAACAATAAATCAATTCAAATGAGATTCATTAAAAAGAAGAAATGGTGCTACAGCTGAACTATTATACAAAGAATTCACAAAGACTGGTAGTACAAATCATGAGCTTCTATGATTTAGAACTTACAAAGAAAGTATGAAATAAAATACTTCATATGTTATAAACAGATTTGTATAAGTCTAAAGCTACCATGAGCGAGAGGCAGCTAAAACCGGAATGCAGATACGTCTTCAATGCTAGCTCCCACCATACACAGCAACATGAGCATCCAAAATCTGCATGCAAAGTGCAAGTGTAGTATGAGTACACCCGACCTCATGTACTCAATAAGTAACAAGCCTAACTTTAGGTTAAAAGTATATGACGAGGGGGGACAAGGGTTAGAGTCCAACTCCAATAACCAGCCACAATTCATAACAATATAATAAAAATGGTACAAAAAAATAACCCAGCGATATGATGCTCAGCTCGTTCACAATTACATTAAATAGGCATGCTTTTCAAGTATAACACTAAATTCCAAATCTTTCACCGAAAACACCAAAACAATATGACTAAGTTTGAAAACAGTGAATTTTCCGAAAAACCTTTCAACAACACGTAAGATGTTTCATTATCAAATGGCATGAAGAAAATACATCTCTATGCCTACATGTCAATATATGCATGCCAACTCTAACACAATACAGTGATAGAACCATATGCATATTGTCGGTGTATCAATACACTCAGTCCTCCCAATTATTTAATCATCACAGTCACTCAGTCCTCACAGCCACTCAATCTTCCCAATCACTCGGCCTTCGCAGTTAGTAGTGTATAGGGCAGATCCAGCCCAGGCAGATCTAGCCCAAAAATCAATAGCAACTGCACTCACTGTGGGTGTGCAGACTTTGGAGTGGCAGGTCCAGCCCACGCGCTAATATAACCTGTTGCGGCGTGCATCCCGATCCATATATAGCCCCAAGGCCTGTTGTGGCGTGCAACCCAATCTACATATATCAATAATACCTGATGTGGCATGTAGCTCGATCCACATATATCTATAATACTTGCTACGACATGCATCCTCATCCACATATATCAATAATGCTTATTGCGGCGTGCAGCCCGATCCACATATATCAATAATACCTACTGCGGCGTGCATCACAATCCCATCAATATCCTCACAATCAGGCCCTCGGTCTAACTCAGTCATCAATCTCTCCAGTCTCTCGGGCTCACAATGACATGCAAATCAGCACAAATATGATAATATGATATATCAATAAATGGTAATAGAGACTGAGATATGATATGCAAATGAATGGGTTTGACTGAGTATGTAATTGCAATGTAAGCAAATAGCACAATAGCAGAAATGACCTCAGTAGGTCCCAGCAGGATAGCATATAGCCTCAACATGGTTTCTAATAGGGATCACAACTCAATTACACTAGCACGTAGAAATATCATGGATAAGACAAGATTAGGTAACTACACAGTACCACCAAAATAACTGAGTCATAATTCACATAGTGCATGCACACACGCCATCACCTAGCATGTGTGTCACTTCAACACCAAACATATAACACGTATATTCAGGGTTCATACCATCAGCACCAAGTTTAGAAGTGTTACTTACCTCGAACAAGCCAAATCCAATACCGAGCAAGCCGAACGATACTCCTAATAAGCCATCTCGCATGTACCAACCTCTGAACAACTCGAAACTAGCAAAAATCAACTCAAATACATCAAATAATATCTAAGAAAATAATCCCAAAATATAAAGGTCGAATCTTTAATCAAAAGCCCAGCGTCATAAAAAAGTCAAACCCAGGGCCGCACCTCGAAACCCGATAAAACACACAAAATTCGATAACCCATTCAATTATGAGTCTAATCATACTAATTTTACTCAAATCCGACTCTGAATTGATGTTCAAAATTCAAAAATTCACTTTATGGAATTTTAGACAAACCTCCCAAATTTCACTTTGAAATTATCATTCAAATGCCAAAAACGAAGATGGATTCATGAAATATAACCAAAGCCGACTGTAAAACACTTACCCCAATCCATGTGGTGAAAATCGCCTCTAAAATCAACCAAATTCGAGTTTCCCAACTCAAAATATGTCCAAATAAGCAAATCCTCAATATTATATGTTTCTGCCCAACTGTTCTGCTTCGTTTCTAGTGACAAATGATTCTGAAATTCACTTTTGATGCCTCCAATGGATATTTTGTGAAATTTCAGTCAAGTTAGGCTTTTGAATCACTCCATTTGACTTTATAATAATGGAGATATGTTGGTTTCAATATTTGGAAATAGTACAAATTTTTAAATACGAATTCAGTAGCAATTTCGTAATTAATCTGAAAAAATATGGCAACGCAATTTCTAGTAAAATGACCATAAATTCCTCATATGATGTCGAAACTTGATGATTCCAGTTTCTACGGTTCTAAAACTAGGATACGGATCTAATGCTTCAATCAAAATAGAAATTGGAGCTCATTTGATTAATGTGGTACCGTTTATGCTTAAAGAAACGACATCGCAATATTAAAACACGAGCACAACATAACCCAAACATATCCGAAACTCAACCGAGCGCAACATAACCCAAACCTATCCAAAAAGTCCCATAACATAATACAAACTTATTCGAGGCCTCAAATCATGCATAACAATATCTAAACTATGAATCGCACCTAAAATCGAACTTAATGAACTTTGAATCTTTCAACTTCCAAAACTTGTGCCGAACCTTATCAAATCAACTCAGAATGAACTTAAATTTTACACACAAGTCTCAAATGACATAAAAAAGCTATTTCAATTCCCGGAGCCACAATTCAAACCCGATATCACCAAAGTCAACTTCGGATCAAACTTATGAACATTCCAATCCTTCAAACTTCCAACTTTCGCCAATTAGCGTCGAAACATTCAAGAATGCAAATCCGGTCATATGCTCGAGTCGAAAATCATCATCTGGACCTAATGGAACCATCAAAACTCCAATCCAAGGTCAAATACTAAAAAGTAAAACTTGGTCTCTTCCAACTTTAAGCTTAAATCATGAAATTCATTCTTCCAAATCAATTCTGAATAACCTGAAAACCAAAACCGACGATTCACACAAGTCATAATACATCATATGATGCTGCTCAAGACTTCAAATAACTGAATGAAATGCAAATGCTCAAAATGACTGATCGGATCATTACATCAACAAAATATGAGATAATGACCCTACGTAAGTAAATTCACCTTGACATTCTATTTACTAAGTAATAACAAAGGCATATATTGGCACATTAGAGTAACACAACAAGCCATGTAGAATAATGACTCCCACAAGGATTCACTATCGTCCCAATACTGGATTAACAACGGTCAACCAAATATGATTATATTCCAGTGAAATTATTTAAGGAAAACAATAATCGTCAAACCGATAAATAGTTCCAACATAGAATGCACCATGAGAAAAATAATTTAGGATAACTTTATTGTCAAAACAATTACAACATTATCAATCTGTTGCAGCGTGAAACCCGATCCCACACAACAATGACAATATTCGTTACAGCATGCAACCTGATCCCACCTATGTTATATCATCCATCATTATCGCTCCATATCATATCTTTTCATATCATTTCAATGCCATTGCGGCGTGCAACCCAAACCCCAAACAATAGGAATTACCAACTATGGGATATCACAAAAAACCAAACGCAATAAGGAAACTATACACGAAGTCAGAAACGGATGATAAAGTTACACGATAACTCCCAAAATCAAATAGCAAGTAATTACAATTTATAAATAAAGACATGACTACCAAGAATCAATTAACATTTAAGGCATGTAACAGATAAGGCATGAATTCAATTAGTAATTACAATTAATAAATAAAACATATAAGAGTGAACTTGACAATAAAATATAGAACATTTACTAACAACTTCATGTAAGGAACGTACGAGCAAATTCAACAATGAAAGATATAACATGTTGTGACAAATACAATTAAATTCATAGGAGAAGTTTAGAAGTCTACACGGGTCAAATACAACATATAAGCTCATGTACACACTCATCACTTCGTGTAAATGTCTTCCACATAATTCAAATTGTACCATCTTCCAAAACCTAATGGGTAGCTTCCCCACACAATAGAAGCGCCATCCCGCTCAAATCGTCCTTTGAACGGCTCGAAACTAGCAAAAAGCAACTAAAAATTATCAAATAATGCCATAGGAAGCAAACCTAATTGATAAAGGTCAAATCTTTACACATTTACCCCATGTCAACCAAAAAGTCAAACCTGGGCTCGCACCTCGAAACCCGACAAAACTTACTAAATCCAATAACCATTCAATTACGAGTCCAACCATACTAATTTCACTCAATTCCGACTCTGAATCGCTGTTCAAAACTCAAAAATACACTTTAGGAAAGTTTAGACAAAAAAAACCCAATTTCTCTTTTGAATTCATCAATCAAAGGCCAAAAATGAAGATTGAATTACGGAGTATAATCAAAATCGAGTAGACAATACTTACCCCAATATATGTGGTTAAGATAGCTTCCAAAATCACCCAAATAAGAACTCCCCAACTTAAAATGTGATGAAATAACTCAAAGTTCAAAAATAGAGTACTTTATAATCACTGGACAAATATACCCTTCGCGAACACGGGAAAACAATCGCGTTCGCGATGAACAAAACTTCACCGGCACAAAAGACTCTACGCGTTCACGGCATGGACCCTCGTGAACGCGATGCACAGTAGATCAGACCTTCGCGAACACGTCTACTACTACACGAACACGAAGACATTTCCCTAGCTCCCAACTCCTCAACTCAACTCTATGTGTATGCGACACTTCATCACGAACGCGAAACACAATCAACTTACCGTTTGGAATGCGTTCCATATATCGCGTCCGTGAAGAATGAATTCGCATCAGACCAAAATATACTCCGCGATCGCGGTTGGACCTTCGCGATCATGAAGAACACCAGAAGCAACAGGTAACAGCAGAAACCAGCAATAACAACATGGCCCAAGATGGTCCGAAATCAACTCGAAACACGCCTGATCCCCTCGAGATCCCGTCCGAACATACCAACATGTCCAACATAACACGGACATACTCGAGGACTCAAATCATGCATTACAACATCAAAACAATGAATTGCACGTCAAATCGAACTTAATGAACTTTTGAACTCTCAACTTCCAAATCTCGTGCCGAACCATACCAAATCAATTCGGAATGACCTCAAATTTTGCATACAAGTTTTAAATTACATAACAAAGCTATTCCAACTCTCGGAAACAAAAATCCGATCACGCTATCACAAAAGTCAACTTCCGGTAAGACTTATGAACATTCCAAAACTCCAAATTGCCAACTTTCGCCAACTAATGCCAAAACCTTCAAGAAACATCCAAATACAAATTCGGGAATCTGCCCAAGTCTAAAATCACCATCCGTATCTAACGAAACCATCAAAACTCCGATCCGGAGTCGAATACCCAAAAATCAAACTTGGTCAATGCTTTCAACTTAAAGCTTCCTAGTTGAGAATCATTCTTTCAAATCAACTCCGGATCACCTTGAAACCAAAACCGACAATTCACACAAGCCATAATACATCATATGAAGCTACTCAAAACTTCAAGCAGCTGAACAGAATGCAAATGCTCAAAATCACAGGTCGGATCATTGCTTCTTGTTTATCTATACTGAGAAGAATTTATAGTGGTTGTCTTGCTTCTTTATTTTTAATACTTTTTATTTAGCCTTTCTTAACTTCTGCCCTCTTTTGTAACAATAGTTTAAGTTATATGCAATAAATTGATAGTTTAAAAAGTCTTTATAATTTTTAACTTCTGTCCTCTTCCATATGTGCAGCACTTAAACTACAAGAAAATGCGACGATCTCTCTACGGCTCAAAACTTTGAAGAGCTGTCAGAAAACTTATTAATTCCGAGGCCGAGGACATTCCAACACTGGAATATCAATTTCTTTTCTTACTTATTCTGATCTTGTCGTTTCGATAGGATATCATTTTACGTTTTATGAGTTTAATCAGTTTTGCGATTTGAATGTTATACTATGTTTGGCACTACTTAATGTGTACTTAGCTTGAAACCTCAGTGAGGTCCATTTTAAGCGTCTTTTTAGCTTTTCAAACTTGGTCTAATAAGTGTCATTTTAAGAGTCAAGATGGAGTAGCACTAATCATTTCTTCCTAGTATATCCTTGCTAAAATAAATGATCTACACAACTTTTTATACAAAAATTACATGCTCGAGGAGATACATGATAACTTAGTCAAATAACCTTTTATCATCAATGCTACTATTAATAATTTTCTTAATGAGTGTGTAAAAACCTTAGAAAACACTTAAAATGGATCAAAGAGAGTACGATCTTAAAGCTAACGCCTCGAAGGGATGCGTTCGACATTTAAAGGTGTCAATTTGTTGAATCAAGCTTCATAACATGCAAATAAATCTAGGGTTGCATTTGACAAAAACTAGAAAGAGAAATGAAGAGAAGAGTTGGAGAGAAGGAGAGAACATTTTCTTAGCTTCAGTAGAAGAAAATGATACCATTGAATTGGGAAGGGCACTGTTCTATATATCATAATCACGTGCCCTTCACACCCCTCTAATAATATGGCCTCTAAAGTTCTTTTGTCTACACTTAGGTCTCTCAATTAGTTTCTCAACTAACTAACTCTATCTAATGTTGTTGATACTCCCCCTCAAACTGGAGAATGGAAAGCATCGAACATTCCCAGTTTGGACATCAACATCTGATGCTGAGCGACTCCAAGGCCCTTGGTCATCATGTCTGCTACCTGTTCTCTTGTACAAATATAGTGAATCGATATCAATCCACTTTTGATCTTTTCTCTCACAAATGGAAATAAATTTCTGTATGTTTTGTCCGCTCATGATAGATTGGATTTGAAGCTATTTGTAAAGTCGTTTTGCTATCACAAAAAAACCTTTATTGGAATCTGTAAGGATACACCAAATTCTCTAAGCAATCCTACTAGCCATACCAATTCTGCACTAACATCTGCAATGCTTCTATACTCTACTTATGCAGAACTTCTACTTATTGTCTGTTGCTTCTTAGACTTCCAAGAAATCAATGATTCACCAAGTTTAATGACATAACCTGTCACTAATCTTCTGATGTTTGGGCAGGCTTCCCAGTAAGAATCACAATAGGCTGAAATCTCTTTTAATGATCCCTTCTTGAATAGTATTCCTTTTCCTGGTGACCCTTTTATATATTTTACCACTCTCATAGCTGCCTCTAAGTGTGATTGCTTTGGATGTTGCATAAATTGAATTATGACTTGTACTGCAAAGCAGATATCAGGTCTGGTTATGGTCAAACAAATCAACTTCCCAAGCAGTTTCTGATAGCCTCCAATATCTATTAGCTCCTCATCTCCTTTGAGTCCAACATGCTTATCATAGTCAACAGTAGTAAACTTTCGCTTTTGCTCACGGGGTGAACTTGCAGATTTTGCACCACTGATTCCTAATTCTGATATAAGCTCTAATGTATACTTTCTTTGATTCAGTAGTATGCCTTTGTGTGACCTCATGATTTCAATTCCCAAAAAATATCTCAACTCTCTTAAGTCTTTTAGCTTGAAAGACTTATGTGATGTCATTTTAACTTCTTCTATAATATCACTGCTGCTCCTAGTAATCATCAAGTCATCCACATATACTAGGATGATTACTAAGTATGTTCCTAACTTTTTTGTGAACAAGGAATGATCATAGACACTTTGTAAGTAATCTGCCTTAGTAAGAGCAATAGTCAGCTTTATATTCCACTGTCTTGATGCCTACTTGAGTCTATAACGATACTTAAGTAACTTGCAAACCTGAAACTCCCCTGCCTATAGAATCCTTGTGGCAAATTCATATAAACCTCCTCATAATTATTGAAGAGATTTAAACATAGAATAATCTCATTCCTACTCTGTGTTTTCTAATATACAAGATATCATATTATATACACAAGAGATTGGAAATGAAAAAGGCAAGGAAAAGTAATTCCAAAGCAGACCCAACGGCTACAAGAGAGAAATTAGAAAAGAGTCTTCAATGGCTTGAATTGGTCTTGGAGAATCTCTCTTTCCATATATACAAATAAACCTTTCTTTGTTTCCTTGTTGTCTTCATTCAGAATAGTGGATTCAACTTCTTTCCTTAGTTGGCACTTGACATAATTCAACTGCTTTCCTTTTCACCCTTTTTCAAGCTGGAGGTAATGATTGAATGTACTCCTAACATGGCTCGAAATGATCGGAAGGGAAGCTTTGGAAGAGGTTTAGTAAGTATATTTGCAATTTGAAGCTCAAAGGGAATATATCGTGTGGTGAGTGCGCCAAGAGCAACCTTTTCTCGAACTAAGTGATAGTCTATATCAATATGCTTGGCTCGAGCATGAAATACTGGATTAATTGACATATACAGTGCACTTTTATTATCACAAAAAAGCTGAGGTGAGTGATGTAGTGGAATACTAATGTCTCGAAGGAGAAAAGTTATCCAAACTAATTCAGCCGTCGTAGATACCATGGAACGATATTATGCTTCTGTGCTAGATCGAGATATTGTTGGTTGTTTCTTGGAGGACCATGAAATACAATTAGCACATAAATATGTGCAAAAACCTGAAGTACTTCTCCTTGTATCCAGACAACCTGCCCAATCTGCATCAATAAACTATAAAGTTTGAATGGACTTTGAGAAAGGAATTTAAGGCCATAGTCTGTTGTTCCTTTTAGATATCGAAGAATTCTTTTGACGGCTCTCATATGCTCTTCCATCGGATGTTGGAGATGTTGGCAGACTTTGTTGACTGCATGAACAATATCAGGCCGAGTGTAGGTGAGGTATTGGAGAGCACCTACTAAGCTTCGATACTCTGTTGAATCAATGGTTTTTGAGTCTTCACGTGACGATAGTGATTTTAATGCTATGGAAGTATTGAAGTGAGAACAATTTGTGAGCTTGGCTCGATGTAGTAGTTCCTTTGCATACCTACTTTGGTAAATAGTGATTCCTCTAGGGAAATATTGAACTTTGAGACCAAGGAAGTAATGAAGTTGGCCAAGATCCTTGAGAGAGAATTCAGATTGTAGTTTCTTGATAAGTTCCTCTGAAAATATGTCATTGTTTCCTGTGAGAACAATATCATCAACATAAATTAACATTAGTACAACAATATTTTATTATGTAATGTAAAGAGAGAAGGATGAGCTTGACTGCATTTAAACCCAATATAAATACGAAATTTTGATAAACGATCAAACCACGCTCTAGAAGCTTGTTTAAGATCATAGAGTGACTTGTGCAGTTTGCAGACATGGTTTGGATGTTGAGAGTCCTTAAATATAGGAGGTTGTTTCATGTAAATCGTCTCCTTGAGGTAGCCATGAAGAAAGGCATTATTGACTTCTAGTTGTCGCACTGTCCATTTTTCTGACACTGCAACTGCAAGAACAAGCTGAATCGTTGTGGCCTTGACTACTGGGCTATATGTTTATTAATAATCCACTCCTTCAATTTGTTTGTATCCTTGTGCAACTAGTCTAGCTTTGAATCTTTCAATCGATCCATCTTCTCTATGCTTGATTCAAAAAATCCACTTGGATCTAATTATATTAGCATTAGATGGTCGAGAAACAATGGTCCATGTTTGGTTGGTGTGGAGTGCTTGGAGCTCTTCAAGCATGGCTTCACGCCAATGTGGGATAGTGAGATCCGTTTTAACACTTTTTGGTACTGAAGCGGTCATGGTAGTAGTGAAGGCTTTATGTATCCACTTTTCTCGATGTTGTTGAATGTTTTCAGCCAATATAGGGTCAAGATCAGGCTGAGTATCAAGTTTTCGACGAGTTATCATATGATGCCTATTTGTTTGTGTCGCATGAAGACTTGAACTTGTAGAAGAAGAATTCAAATTAATGGTTAGACTATTACTCGAATCAGGTAAATCATTAACATTGATAGAGTTAGTGTTTGTATTCTCGGTATCATTTGTAGGGCTAGCTTCAATATTTTCAGCTTGACTATGATCTTTATTGTTGTCGGGAGGTATAGCTAGCGTGATATATGCATCATCAATTGTCGTGATGTCATCTAGTACGATGTGTCCTCCTCTTTTTCCATATGGAGGTCATTTATCTTTTCGTCGGAGCTTTCCTTTTGAGATTTGTTCTTCCCTTTTTGTATCCAAGAATCAGTATCAGAAAATGTTGTGACCTCAAGATTCTCCTGCAATATATTTTCTTTGTTAGGGGCACAAGGAAAAATAGTTTCATCAAAGACAACATGTCTAGATAAATAAATCTTATTTGTAAAAGGATCCAAACAACTGTATCCTTTATGAATAGGACTATATCCCAACAAGATGCATGGATATGTCTTCTTAGAGAATTTGTTCTTTCCATAATCTCTAAGGTATGGAAAACACCTGTAACCAAAAATTCTCAAACTACCATAGTCAGGATGGTGATTGAATAATTTAAAGAATGGACTTTCAATATTCAGTGATTGAGAAGACATAAGATTTATGAGATAAACAAATGTAAGGAAAGCATCCACCCAATATTTGGTGTGTAAGCAAGCTTGAAAAAGTAGCGTGAGTTGTTGATTCCTAATTTTTCCCTATATATTTTTTAATATGCAAGATACTTTCAAAACAGCATGTGTATGCATGTGTAAGTGTGTCCAAATTTTTTATTATTTTTCCTTATTTTTTTAAAAAAAGGTTTTTTTAACCAATTTATTTCCCTATTTTTATTCATAAAACCCCAATAATAATTCCCAAAATTATTATTTTTGGTAATTCATTTATTGGATTCTCATATGTATACAAAAATATAGCTAAGATATTTTTGCATATTTGTACAAACTTATTTAGTATTTTTTTAAAGCTAAATTGCATATAATTGCAATATTAGCTCCTTTTAAGATTTAATTGCGTTTATATTTATAAAAAAAATTAAGTCCAGTATTTTTAAATTGATAATTATTTGTTATAAATCATTTTCGTACCTTTAATTTATTTTCAGAAATCAATTTGCTATTTTTTATAACTTTAAAAGGGAAAATTGTCTATTTAAATAATAACCCAAATTCATTTCAATCATAGCCTAAATCCTACCCTAATTTTAACCCAATTCTCGACCCAATTGAACTCATCGGGCCAGCCCCAAACCCAGTTTCATAAACCGCCTCACTTACCCGTTTTAATCTAGGCCGTTGATCACTCAAATCAATGGCCAATAGTCACCCTTGCCTTAATTAATTCCAAACGACCCCAAACCCCAATCATTTCTCACTTACCGCCGCCTTAGAATCCCCTTCCTCTCAAACACTCTCTGAAACAACACTCAAACCCTAGCCGCCACCACCCTAATTTGCCCTAATCCATGGCCTTCCGAGGTCATCGGAGACCTGTACCAGCCTTCCCTGGCTCTTATATGTTTATCCTTATGGTTTCAAGGCCAGACTATGAAGAGCACTGGTCCAGTCTTCATTCGATTTTAGTTCATGGCCCTTCCTCGGTCATCTTTGACCTTTCTCCAGCTGGCCATGGTCATTCGAGTCAGACCTTTGACTCTCTTGGTTAGATCGGTAACTTTCGAAGGATTTCTCATCTTTTCTAGGTTTTCTGAAACCCTAATCTCTAAGGTCTTTCGATTTCTTTCAGATCTGCTTTAGATCTATGCTTGCTCTAAACTTTTAAACATCTTTTCGAAGTTTCTTCAATTTTGCTTTCAGAAACGACTCTTTGTCTTTTTCTGATTAGGGTTTTTCCTGTTAAGTTATTTCAAAATCTCTTCTCTGACTTTTAATATGTTTAAGATGTGCGTTTGTTTGTTTAAAATCTTTCTTGACTCGTCTGTTTACCATCTTTCGAACTCGTTGTTGTTGAAACCCCTAAATTCATGTGGGTCTCAGTCGAGTTCTAAAAGTTGTTTGTTAGATGAGTGTTTGTTTGGTTAAGTTTTGATTGATCTATTTTTTGGGCTCGACTATTGTTGAAAACCCTGTGGCTTTGGGTCTGAAACTGTTCGTTTAAATGCCTAATTTGATTTGAAGTTCCTTGTTTCAGAATCCCTTTTCCTTTATGCGATTCCTCTGACTCTGGGTTTTTACTATCTTTAAAACTTGACTATGCTTGAAACCCTAACTTTTCAAAACGTTTCTCATCTGTTACTGTGAGACCTTTGCATGTTTCTGATACTCTATTTTTCTTCACTATTGATTCAATGTGACTTGACCTACTTGATTGATATGCTTCGAATTTTGCTTTACTACTAGCTTATTTCTGCCACTATTGCATGTTTGTGATTATCTCTTTTGTTTGGCCTCACATGTCTGATGATCATGTTCACTTTATTTATATGCTGAAATTTCTTCCTTGATTAATCTTCACCTTGTGTCTGATTTCTAAAGTTTCCCTTTTATGAACCCTGATTTCACTCGCCCATTCAAAATTGATTGATTCTTTTCCCTTTATTGTAATATTTACCTTGTTGAATCTATTTCCAAAATAAGTATATTTTGTACTTAGACTTGATTACTTACTGAATGCTTGTACTACTTCTTTTATGACAATAATCAGTCTGTATCTAAACTGATCTCTTTCCTTATTTGAATTTGTTAAACAATAATTCCTTAATTAAAGGGAATCACTCGTATAATTGATTCTGGCCTATGAATGTTTCCATGTTTGTATCTTATCACTTTTCCTTCACTCGTTTTCAAAAAATTATAAATACCCTGCACCCCTCTTCTTTCAAAGACACGAACCAATTGAGTTCAAAACACGCACTTCACTCAAACTCTCTCTTTTTTCTCTGTTACTACTTGTGTTGTTATCTTGTCTAGCCGGCTAAAACCCAAGGCTAGGATGTGGGAAACTTGTCTACTTTTTCTTTCTGCATTTTCTTTCTTTACTGGTATGTCCTAATTACTTTTCCAGCATCAACAACAACATGTTTCTTTACTAATTCCTTCACTCTTACCTGTTTCCTGCTTATGTTTAATCGAATTTCATTATCAAGCATACTATGATCTGCCCTTTTTTTATTCTGAAATAATGTTTTCTCATATATGAACCCCAATACCCCATACCCCCTATGTGTTTGTATATTGGTTTGAGGGCATGTCAGCATCATACATTGTTGTGCATGACCTAAACCAGACCCTCTCTGGGTCATATGTTTCTCATCCCATATGTGTTTGGTATCTTTGGTTGGTTTGGGGCATGACAGCATTGAACATTGCTGTGCATGACCCAAACCTGATTCCCTGGGATCATAACCTCCTTATCCCCTCTATATGTTGTGTGTTCTGATTGGTTTATAGGCATGACAGCACCATCTATTACTGTACATTCCCAAACCCGGTCCTTGCCTAAGGATATATGCTCCTTGCAATGTATTTCCCAAACCCCTGACCCCTTTGTGCAATTGCTGATTCTGTGATTTTACCTTTACTGCTACTATGTTCAACTCACCCATCTCCCCTCTCAATTTTCCACTCAGTTCTAAATCTCTACTCCTGCACTTCTACCATATTCTTAGACTTAAGTTCTACCCCTCTTGTGTGAGCCTTGCCTTGGAACCTATGAGCTCCCTCTGAACTTGGACACATAAGGGCTTGCCCTTCCACACTGCACTCATCTATATTTGGTTATGCAATTTGGGTGTGAGCACTACCCTGGGTCCTCTTGAGACCCTTAGGGAACTTTGACACACTCAAGTCTGAGAAAGGCATTGAAAAAATAGCACTTGAGGTGGTTTATTCCATAACTCAAAGAGGAAGTCAAGAATCAGGCTTCCTCTTGTTGTAACTGTTCTTTTGTGCTTCCTTGATGTAATTCATTATCTAGTGTGTAATAATTTTGTAACAAACATTTGGGGGGCTTGGCTAGTGAAAGGGGCTGGGTAATTATGCATGCTCAAGGGTAGATATCACGTCTATAGGATCTAAAATTCTGCATGTTCAGTTCTGCAATTTAGATATCATCTGTTGTTTTGCATGTTTAATTTTGCATCTAGATACCATGCCTATAAGATCCAATTTCATTAAATTTCCGAATGTTCTACATTTAAAGAATGTGCCTATAGGACCTAAATTCTGCATATTGAATTCCGCATTTAGAGAATCTATCTATAGGACTTGTCTTAATTTCTGCATTACCACGCTTAAACACCATGCTTAGGAACTGACGGGCTAAAAATCAGATATCATTTTCAGTACCCCCTTTCGTAGAAATCATGCCTATAGGGATACTGCATGCTTCAATTCACACTCGACTAGATATCATGTCTATAGGAATTAAAATGAGTAACACTAGATATCCTACCTATAGGATCTGAAACCAATTTAAAATCAGTTTGACTCTGAATCAGTTTTAAACAACCTTACTCTTTACTTTAATGCAGTTTAGAAAGTATGCCTATAGGATCCAAATCGTTCATCTTTAATTGTTACTGCTTTGTTTCATTCTAAATAGATGCCATGTCTATAGGATCTCTCCTAAATGCTTAGGTAAGCCTTAAGTGATAACAACCAAAGAATTGAATCTGCCTATGTTAATTGCTACAACCAGCAGGCAGGCTTGATTCGGACATCTTATCTGAGTTATGTATCAAGTATTTTGACTTTAGAATCTTTAGATATCGTAAATAGGGATGTCCCATCCTTTTGTGCCAAATATTTTATGAAGCTTTATTCTTATAGGCAAGGAGAGCTTGTTGATTTATTTATCCAAGAGCATAAAGTCCTCCTTTTTTGCATCCTTTAGCAAGTATTCTGCCATGTTGAGACTTAACCACAAAATCATCAGCAAAAAATTCAACGAAACAAGGATTGGCGTGGATCAATTGTCCAACAGAGAGTAAAGTTTTCTTTATATCAGGAACAATGAGAACATTTTTCAGACTTAAGCTACCATTTTTGGTTTTTAGTTGTCCTTCACCAATATGATAAATGGGAAGGCTTTCACCATTTCCTACAAATATAGATTCATTGCCTTATATGGAGTAGTTTTGGCAAGTTTACCTAAATTGTTTAGGATGTGAGTTGTCACTCCTGAATCGGCATAGAGTGAAGAATCTTCATGTTCTAGTTTCATTGCAGCAAGGGCCTTAGGAATTTGGTCTTCGGGTTGAAAAGAATGGTCAAACCGATTCCCACATTCCAAGGCTGAGTGATTCATCTTACCGCAAATTTGGCAAATGATAGCTTGTTCTTTCTTTTTGTTGACGTGAATCGACACTATAATTAGTTGCCTTTGGTTGGTATGGTATTTTATCATTGAAATTTGGCCTAGCACTGTAATTACCATGGCGCGCTGCTGGAGCAAAGCCTCGTCCTCTCGAGTTAAACCTTCCTCCACCACGATGTCGTCATCTTCCTCTTTATCCGACGAAACCTTGTTCATGGTGAGTTTGCAAGTGATCTTTCTCCTCGCTTTCATTAATCATCATCTGTTCATGAGCTTGCAGGGCTACAACAAACTTATTATAAGTAGGATAAGGGGCTTTTGCTAACATAGCAGTTCAAAAATCCTTATATTTAGCACTAAGACCCCTAGCTAGTCGAAATGTTTTACTTGTATCTTCCATGGGATTTTTAATTGCAGCTAAGCTATCACATAAGCCTTTGAAATTCTTAAGGTATTTATCAAGAGACATGTTTCCCTTTTTAAGGGATATCAATTTTTCATTCAAAAGTTGTTCTTTTTCAATCGTAGTAGGGAGAATCTGATTCTCAATAGATTGCCATACCTGATGTGCCATTTAGATGTTTTCCACCAACATTAGAACCTCTATCTCTGTATTTTTTAGTAACCAAGATATTAGCAAGTCATCATTGTTGATCCAGGTAAGGTACTGCGGATTTGGAGCAGCCTTTCTATCGTCCCAGTGATTTCTTTTTCCGGTTTGCTTTCATTGGTAAGGTGATGTTCTATTCCAATGCTCTGAATCAAAGGTTCTATTTGAGAACGCCAAAGTGAGAAGTTTGAAGTGTCTAGTTTCAATGAGATGAGACTAGTACACTAGTGCAATGTTTGATGAGAAATAGAGGGTTCTTGCACTAGTTGGTTAGAATTGGCCATGAGAGTTTTGCTTGTTCCAATCTCATGTGAGGGCTCTGATAACATGAAGAGATTTGAACATAGAATAATCTCATTCATGTTCTGTATTTTCTAACATAAAAGATATCATATTATATACACAAGAGATTGGAAATGAAAAAGGCAAGGAAAAGTAATTTCAAGGCAGACCCAACGGCTACAAGAGAGGAATTGGAAAAGAGTTTTCAATGGCTTGAATTAGTCAGGGAGAATCTATCTGTCCATATATATAAATAAACGTTTATTTGTTTCCTTGTTGGCTTCATTCAGAATATTGGATTTAACTTCTTTCCTTAGTTGACATATTCCTTAGTTGGCACTTGACATAATTCAACTGCTTTCCTTTTCAAATATCACTCTGCAAAAAATTTACATCCATTTGGAATAACTTCCAACCCTTAGAGGCTGCAAGGCTAATCGCAGTCCTCATTGTGATCATTTTTGCAACAAGTGAAAAGGTCTCATGGTAGTCAAGACCTTCCTGTTGTGTATAACCCTTAGCCACTAAGCGTGCCTTGAACCTTTCAATCTCACCATTTGATTTGTATTAGATTTTGTACACTCACTTTGAGCCAATTGCTTTCTTTCCTGGTGCCAACTCTACTATCTCCCAGGTTTTGTTAGTTTCAAGTGCTTGAATTTCTTCTTGCATAGCTTTAATCCATTTCTCATCTATAGAGGCTTCATAGAAAATCTTTGGTTTTATAAGGGCAAATAAACTAGTGAGATATGCTTGGTAGTGTTGTGGAAAATGCGTGTAATTGTCATAATGAAAGATTAGATAGGCAATGTGTCATGATGTTTCCATCAAGTAAAATAGTCTTTGAGCCAAATTGATGGTTTTGTACCTCTGATAGATTTCCTAACAGTGGGAGCTTCTGCATTATCAACAGGTTCAAATGACTGCAACTATTGAGTTGGTGTTTGCTGCTCTTGCAAACCTGCTTCAGTTTCTTCCATAATTGCTAGAGGTTCAGCTACAACATCTTCTAATGCATTTGGCATATCTACATTTTCTCCTGATGACTCATCCAGGTCTATATCTGATGAATTTGTTGCCGTGTGGCTTGGTTGAGGGAGAATAGAAGGAATTGCCTCTTCATTCATACTTTCATTGCTTAAGTCTTCCTGAGTTGTAACAGGGCATCATCAACATTTGTTCTTGGTGAACTAGTGTTCAAGTCTACTGGAACAAGAGTGAACTAATCCTCATAACATGCTTCTTCACCTTGAAAAGCAAAGACATCATCTCTAAAGTTTACATCCTTACTGACAAAGAAAATGTTAGATTTTAAATCAGATAGTTTGTACCCTTTTTGTGTCTTTGAGTACCCTATCATTAGTGTCCTCCTTGCTCTAGGAGAAAACTTACCTCCTCTAGGTAGGGTACTAGCATAGCACAAACAACCAAATACACTCAAATGATATATACTTGGTTGTTTACTATATAATAATTCATAAGGAGATCTTTTATTTAGGACATCTGTAGGTATCTTGTTGATTAGGTATACTGCTGTCCTAATGCATTCTCCCCAGAATTTGATTGCATATTACTTTGTATCTTGAGTGCTTTAGCCACATCAAGGATGGGTATGTGCTTCTTTTTCACTACTCTATTCTGTTGTGGAGTATATGAACAACTGCTTTGATGAACAATCCCAAGTGAATTGAACCTCATTACACTGATTATTGAAAAATTCTATTCCATTGTCTGTTCCCAATGTCTTAACCATTGTACCAAACTGATTAAAGGAAAGAAAATCTTTCAATACAACAAAGACTTCACATTTTGAGTTCAGCAAACAAGTCCAAGTATACCTAATATAGTCATCAACCAAAGTGACAAATATTATTTTCTATCATAGGTTGTTATCTTGTAAAGGCCCCATACATCAGCATGCACTAATTGAAACACACAACTTGAACTACTATTACTAATAGGAAATTTCAGTCTACTTTGTTTAGCTAAAAGGCAAATTTGTACAGTCATTTTGCATCTCTAGCTTCACTTTATTCATCAAATCTGGCAAATGTTGCATAGCATGTGTAGAGGTATGTCATAGCCTTTGAGCCATAGTGTGGTGGTCACCCCTTCTTTGTGAAATGAACCAGCAGCAACAACATCTCCTCTACTAAGTATGTAAACTCCATTATCCTCTTTAGCAATCCCCAGCACCCTGCCACTGTATAGTCTCCGAAACATACAAAATCAGGAAATAAACATGCAGAGCAGCATAGGTCCTTAGTCAATTTGGACAATAAGAGCAAGTTGGACTTAAAGTTTGGCACATATAAGACATTCTTAATTTTTTGATTCTCTAAGATATTAGCCTCTCAAACATGTGTGATTTCAGACCTATCTCTTGTAGGTATTTGCACTCCATAACTACTTTGTCCCTCTATATGTCTAATGGAATCAGATATATTTTTGCAGAATGTTATGTGATGTGTTGTTTCTGAGTCGATTATCCAATCATATACACATATATTGTATACATCAGACATCAATGACATAATACCAGCCACGTTTGAGGATCTTCTTAACTCTGATGGTCCCGCACTTCTTTCTCCTAGTGAAGTCTTCTCCAACAAGTTTACCAAATGTTTGTACTATTCTTCTGTGAGGTAGTTTTCTTGTGGCTGATTTCTGGTCTCAATACCTGCATCTGTGTTAGCATTATTAGCAAATAGTTTATATGTACCTAGTTGCCCTTTCTTCTTGCTTTTGAAATCTGGAGGATAGCCTATTATTTTGTAGCAGTTCTCCTTCAGGTGACCTTTATAACCATAGTGCTCACAAATCAGCCCTGGTTTCTTGCCTTCGAACATTTGACCCCTTCCTGCAAGCATTGTTAATAGTTCCTTGTTTGGTTCAACAACACCTAGTGCTCTTTGACTCTCTTATTGCACAGCTACTGCATACGCTTGATTTACTGATAGAACTTGCTTCTCTACAATAATAAAAGGATCAATATTATTAAAAAGGTGTAGGGGCTAACACAAGATGGAAAGTCCCTACACAGGGTGTAGGGACATCAATGGCTAAGGGGAGAAGAAGTGACTAAGCCTTGTGGTTTTCCTTCTTTTGGACTGGCAGCCCATCGAAAACTTGAAAATTTATTGCCATCATTCTCGATGAATGTGCATTAAATACATGATAAATATATTAGTAGCGGATCCAGAAATTTAAAGTTATGGATGTGATAGCCAATAAAAAGTTTGAAAAAAGAGAAAAAAAGAGTTTAATTATGGGTGAGCCACTCAATATTATCCAAATATATTTTAATCGCCTAAGCGAATTTACTAAATCTAGTCAATGGTAATGGGCGGTTGAGCACTCGAAATGATCATTGGATCTGCCACGGAATATATCACCGATTCTTCCATCTTCTTCATTGTAATTTTGTAATTTCCATATCATTCTAATATTTATATGTGCCAATCATTTTTTAATTAGGACTAGGCCCGTTATAATGAGTTTGGCCTGTGAGGCCAGCCCAACCAGGCCCGCTATTTGGATAGTGCTAGGTTAAAATATTTTTATCCTAATTAAAACTTAGACTTATAAGCTCGGCCATGTGTGCGTGTTAGTCCTTGAGGCTTGACCAAGGCTAGGCTTGGGACAGCCCACGAGCCAAAAGTTAATTAAATAAATTTAAATATTTAATATTTATTCTATTAACCATAATCTTCATTCATCAACCCTAGATTGCTCATTTGCTCTTCCATATCAACTAGAATTCAGATTTTTGATATACATGTAGTATGACAAGATTAATATTTCTTTTGCTTGATTAATAACGAACTAAGAAAATTTTAAATGACCAATAATAATTTTTCCCAAAGAAAAATATTATGTTGGCCAATGATCATTTTGGATTACTCTAATATATTATTAATAAATAAATTTTCTTCAGTATAGAAAAGATTATTTTTTAATACCCGAAAAAAATCATAATACTTGTAAATTTTCATGAATTTTAAAATTTTTATTGACTTAATGATGAAATTAGTAAATGGTGTTTATCCTAAAATAAAAGACCTTGGTCTATAAACTTATAAAAAAATATTCATGTAACGACAAAAAGAAGAACTAAAGTTATAGATAACTTAGCACTTTAATTACGAGATTCTTTGTCAAATATCAGGCTATATGCTCTAAGCAAACAGAAGTTGTTCACGTGATTAAGAGAATATGTCATGAAGAAATTTTTAAAGATTTAAAGAATTTTTCTTTTAATAAAAATGAAGGACTGATCAAACCTAGCCTGCGGTCTTTTTAGGCCTAGGTTGGGCTGGCCATTTTAAGGGCCACTCAAACGGCTGGCCGGCCCGTCCTAGCCTACCAAATTTAAAAGCCCGCGAGACTTGAACTGGGTTGGACCGGGTGGCCCATTTTGACAGCTCTAATTAGGACTTAAAGCCAACTTAAATTTGTATAGACTTTACCCAATCAAAGTTTTAATGTCTATATAGGAATTTAGTTATATGATGAATCATCTAAAATTTTAATCAGTTAGATAATAAATATTTTTTTTAATTTAATCATGTCTTAATTAATTATCTTTCATCAAATTTAACGAGAGTGTAAAAAAAACATTAAAGGATTTCAGAAAGGTACAAATTGCAGGAATCCATATCAAGATTTTGTGTATAAAACTCTAGAACCTCCTTTACTTTTTGCCATACTTATTATTTTCTCAATATGACTCTCTCCTTGATCAACATCTTCTTGTTGTTAATGCCCCTTAACCTTTCAATAGCAAAAAAATGCATCTTTACTACGAAGTTTCAGGTACATGTTATCAACAAACTTCCTTCTGATTCCCCACAACTGAGAATTCATTGTGCGTCGGGAGATAATGACCTTGGATACCATTGTCCTGCCATAAATGAAGACTTTAATTGGTCATTTTGCGAGGCATTTTTCGACAATACTTTATTTTTTTGTCACTGTAGGACAGCATTCCATGATTGGAAATTTATACTCCTGAATAATAGCTATCGATCCTTTTTCAATTTATACAACTGTATCCACCATTGATGCAACAAATTATTACATAAATTAACCTATTACATAAATGACCACTTTCAAGTAGTGGAACTTAAAAATCAAGCCAAGCACTGGCCAGACTTCTATGTTTGTCACCAATGCTTTCAATTGTTCATGAGAAACAAATGACTATTAATCACAACAATAGGATATCCAACAAGTAAACAAGCCAAAATGGAATGGCTAATCTCTAGGCTACGTTTGAGCGTCCAAACATGCTGTTACTCCACTGTTGTCACAAAATATATTTTTTTTAACCAAATCCTTCTATAATGACAAAAGAAGCTAAAAATAACATCATTGATGGTTAAATTTGCTATTCAGAACCCTTCAGCACAAGTGTGTTAAACTCAAGTTCAAACCAAGTCATAAACTCACAAGTAATAAACAGGTTTTCCAAATCACTTCAAATCTACCAATAGACTATACCAACTCGAAGATTTAATAAAAATGTTTAACATTACATATCGACTAGGAACTAAACCACATAACACAAAATTAGAAGTTTTAAACAAACACTCCTGCATCAATATGGAATCCTACAATTATTTCCAAACTTCTTGTACACAACCATGGAAGAAACAGATGCTCGGCTTCATACATGGTTACAGCAGAATCAAAACAGACAGAAAATAAATCTTTGAAACTGGCAAAAAAGGCAACAACAAAAACAAATACAGCAACAGGAACCAACATGAGTAAAAGATCGACAAAATGAAATGTGGCCAACAAAAGAAGAATCCCAGCAATTCAAGAACAAGAGAAACAACAACCAACTAGAAATCCCATCATAATTCGAGCAAAAAAAAAGACCAATAGCAAAGTGGAAAGAACCAACAGCTTTGAAATTCTTCCTCTTTTTTTTTTTCTATTTATAGATTTAAACTCAAGAAGAAACGAAAATCAGAATGAGAATGAAAAGAGGAATTTCTGAAAGATAGTCTTCAATTTTCTGAGGTATTTTTCGTGTGTCCAGTCCGAGGGAGTGTGAGGTCTCTTTTATAGGGTATAAGAGTGCAAAATGATAAAGAACGAGAGAGGTTGAGGGAATCTGCCAGCATCCCCTTAAAATTAGGAAATTGGCATCTTCTAAAATAGAAAAATGGACCGCTGTCCAGTGTTTGGATATTTCCTCTCGCTCTCATCTCTTTTCTTAACAGATTGGGTCTAGAAGCTTCTTTTATTCCCAGACCCTTTTAAACTTTTTATCATCCAATTCTTACCCCAACATTTAAACTTATTCCCCATTTTAATGTATTTCCAACCAAACAAAACAGATTCCTCCATTTTTTCCATTTCTTTTAGACCTCTGAATTTCAGTAATTACAAACAACTATCACAAAAAAACTCATAAATAAAAAATCACAGCACAACAAGCAATATTCAAACTTTAGCCTATTTAGGTGATTAAACGAATTTAAACATACAATTAGCTAATCAAGATTACTTTGACCTAATTGAAACTGCATACTATGCATCTAAAATATTGGCCTACATAGAAGCAATGGATTTGAAATCTTACCTAACCTAGAACATGCTAAACCTTGGGAAAAGAAATATGCTAACAATTATATATTGATGCAACCTTCACACAATTATCAATTGACAATTTAACTAAATCGAAACTAAACTAAACATGATGTCTATAACATGTAACAGAAAATATCAAGCAATTAAATAAGATAAGTAGTAATTAAAGAAGTGAAAAGGAGGGTTACCAATAATGAACAAAACTGCCTGGGAAAAGAGATATCCGGCTATAGCCGGCATCGCTACATGAGCATTAACCCACATTGAGGGCATATCCAATGCTATATGCAGCAATGTCTGTCATATGCCAGCAAAAGAAATCAACTTATGGGGCTTTCATGGTAGTGGCCGGGTTCGGGTGGCCTAGAATAGGTCCAAAATTGACTTCAATTTGATAACTCTTGACAAGAGTGTTCAATTAAGGTTGGTATGAACCTCAGGTAGGTTGGAATTTAGGGACACTCGAAATAGGGGAATTTAGGTTTTCTGTAACTTCTTAGATCCTAAATTGGAGAAGAAGCGTGGGAATTTTGAGGAAATTAGTGGTAGGATGATGATTAAGGGGTGTTGGAGATTATTTGGTGTCAATTTGGGGTGGTTTAGGGTGTTGCTGCCGCCGTAGGCGATTTTCGGGCGAGTGGCGGACGGCGGAGGTGAGAGAGACGAGTTAAGAGATGAGAAAGGGGGAAATAGGGTTGGTTCTCTAGGGCTTGGGGGTTCTCCGACATTTTTAAGGGGTAAGAGTAGTTAGTTGCGGACCGTTGGATTAGAATAAAGGAGGGCTAAGATTAGTTTAGTCCAAACGCTGTCATTTTGGGCTAGAGAATGTTGGACCGGATCTTTGGGAAGTATGGGATTGGGCAAGCGGCGAACTAGATAGACTTTAGGGCAATGGGGCCAATCAAAAATGGCTTTGGCCCAATTTGGGATTAAACCTCTCTTCCCTTTTTTTTCCTTTTTCTTTCCTTTCTTGATTTTTTAACCTAATAAAGTTAATTAAAATCCTAAATTAAGTCCTAAATCAAATTTATTTTGTATAATTAAATTAATTGTCTATTTCTAACATCACAATAATTAATTAACTTAAATTAATGAAAGACAAATACTAATTTTAAAACTAAAAGCTACATATGTAAAATGACCATTATTTTTGTGTTTTTTGTTTAATAATGCAATTAACTTATGTAATTAAGCTCTAAATGCAATTAAGACCTAACAATGCTATGTAATGAAGATTTTGACATTTTTTATATTTTTCTATGATTTTAAAATATTAAAATGCATGAAAAATACAACTAAATGCAAACAATTAATTAAAAAATCCCTACAAATTCTATGAAAATTAAAAACAATTAAAAAAATCTATTTGTGAATTTTGTGAGAGTATTGTAGTCGGGCAAAAATTACATGCTCACAGCTGCCCCTCTTTGCTCGAAAACATGGAGAGTTTTCGGGCTAGGATAAAGTGAGCAATTACAAGCGATTTTTGCCCGTTTGGATACTCCTTGGGAACCACTTTGAAAAAGTTTTACCGAACCTTGCTTCGGAGGTTGCCTACATATCCTTGGCTATAAAGGAATCAGGTCAGTGCAGCTCTAAGAATTTTCGTAGCTGGGACTACTGAGAAGCTGTGATTTCACTGTTATTGCTGCTTGTTAAGCTCCTTATTACACCAAAATCAAAAATGAAAAAGACTAACTAAGCCTGCCTGCTACGAGTTACAAGATTCCTATCTATGAGTCATCTGAAGATTGATCTTGAGTCTTGACTGGTTCCTCGCGCGAACTCCGATCTGAAACTTGATGCTTGTTAGCTGCAGGTGTTGGTTCATTCTTCTTCAGATTTCTGGGTCAAGGCGGGACATGCAAAGCTTATAACTTTAGTCATGTCTTGAGCCGTCCATATCTTTTCTCCATTTCTGTACTTTTGATTCACTTCATTTCTTTTTCTTTTCTTTATTTTGGATTGAGACTTCTTCTTTTGGTCATCTTGAACTCTGTGCCTCGGGCTATAACCTACTCAGACACCAAAACAAATGAACGAAATTTTTCTACCCAAGTTTTCACTAGATAAATTTTGTGAGTTATTTGTAATAAAACTCTATACTGCTTCATTATTGAAAGCAAGTAAAAGGTTAGGGTTGTGTACCCTTGGGAAAATAGAGATTAGGGAGTGGAGACCCTATACCTAAAAATCATCAACTAGGGAGTGGAGACCCTGTGTTGGAAAAACGACCAGGGCGTGGAGACTCTATGTCTAAAAATCATCAACTAGGGAGTGGAGACCCTATGTCTAAAAATCATCAACTAGAGAGTAGAGACCCTATGTTGGAAAAGTGACTAGGGAGTGGAGACCCTATGCCTAAAAATTATCAACTAGGGAGTTGAGACGCTATGTTGAAAAAGCGACTAGGGAGTGAATATCCTATGTCTAAAAATCATCAACTAGGGAGTGGAGACCCTATCTTGGAAATGCGACTGAGGAGTGGAGACCCTATGTCTAAAAATCATCAACTAGAGCGTGTAGACCTTATGTTGGAAAAACGACTAGGGAGTGGAGACCCTATGTCTAAAAATCATCAATTAGGGAGTGGAGACCCTACGTTAGAAAAACGACTAGGGAGTGGAGACCCTATGTCTAAAAATTATCAACTAAGGAGTCGAGACCCTCTGTTCGAAAAACGACTAGGGAGTGGAGACCCTATGTCTAAAGATCATCAACTAGGGAGTGGAAACCCTATGTTGAAAAACGCAGTTAGAGATTGGAGACCCTATACTACCATGCTTTGGAAAATTTTTTTTTGTCATTATCATTTCCTTCTTCTTGTTTTTATTTCAGAGAATGAGTAAATTCAGGAAAGAATTTTGGAGGAGACTTCCCTTTCAGAGTGGCTGCTGCAAAGCTGTTTCTAGCTTTTCCGCAATTTCTTTTTGGTTGCACCTGCTTCTTGCAAGGTTTCTTTTGGATAGCACATGTTTCCTGTTTGTCAAATAAAGAACAATTTGTTTGTTTAAAACGGTGGTTGGTTTTGTGGCCTAGAATGTTTCAGTCACTTGATTTCGGCCCTTTCAGCTTCAACTAGTTATTTCCTGAATACCAATTGCATTTATAACCTTGGAGAACATCTGGCTTTTCCAGACTTTTCCATGACAGTTAGTCACGTAGGACTTAAACTTTCAACCTTATTTTGTCTTTGTGGTCATTTGACTTTGATTTCCTTTCTCTTCAGGAGTTTTGATTTCGAAACATCGGCCATCATGGCCAGTCGGAGTCGACTCGATGCACCTGTCGAGACTGGGTGCCTTCTTGAATATTGGACCGTATAAGACAAAAACACTGTAAATCAATCTTGCCATTCTTTCTTTGTCTTAGTTTTCGAACAGAATTAGACAAAAAGGGATTTACAGAAAAGCAAACAATGGAATGGACAAATGAAATTAGACGAGAGGTATCCCCTTTCGGGGAAAAAAAGAAGGACTTATCTGGAGTACATGCGGACCTCAATGAACATGACATGCCTCTTGGATTGGATGCCTGATCTGTGTAAACCATCCAACTTTTAGAAATTCATCACAAAATTTGCCTCAAAATCGAGAAACCTTGCCAAGACTTTGTCGATGCCGATGGATGTGAGGATCCTCTCTTGGATCAGTGGTGCCCTTTGCGGGTTTTCACCAGCTGACCTCTCTCATTTCTCTTCTCATCATCACTTTATAGTGCTCTTTGCGAGTTTTCACTAACAAGAATCTCTTATTTTAATTTCTTTTCTTACCATCGCCTTATGATGTCGGTGAGGGTTTTCACCAATAAGACACTCTCATTTTATTTCTCTCATTTTGTTGTATCAGATCCAAGTAACTGTACCCTCCAAGTTGAACATATTTGTCGATCGATCTGAAGGACTTGAAAAGGATTTGGGTGAAAAAGAAATTTGGATTGAATTACAACTTTGGAAACTTTTTGGCGAAATCATTGCCGAATGATTGTAGCTTTTGCCCCTATTTCAACTTTGGGGAAATGTGGATTTTTATTTTGGTGTGGCTAAACCCCAGAGAGAGGCTGCCTACCTATCCTTTCGGAATCAAGTCGAACATAGTTCAAAGAACTTTTGTTTTTGATTTCTTTTGTTTCTTTCTTTTCATCATTTTTTTCATCTTTTTTAACACAACTTTCAGGTTTCAAAGAGGGTAATCAAAGAAAAAAGGAACCGGCTCAAAAGGTTTGCAAGGGTTGGTAGTGTTTGGGTAGCTGGAATGAAAGCCTTCGTTATCCCAATCGGAGAGTATTAAAGTTGCGAAAAGGGTTAAACATAATTCCTCTTGACTGCATCTGCATTAACAACTATTTCAGGGTCATTTCTTTCAATGTCTCCGAAGTACAACGCTCCTCTCGGCAACACTCTTCTTATAATGTACGGACCTTTCCAATTTGGAGTAAATTTTCCTTTTGCTTCTTCATGATGCAGGAGAATACGTCTAAGAAAAAGTTGCCCCACTTCGAATTTCCTGGGCCGCACTTTCTTGTTGTAGGCACGGGCCATTCTTTGTTGGTACAACTGCCTGTGGCAAACTGTGATCATCCACTTTTCATCTATCATAGCTAATTGTTCCAACCGGGTCTTGACCCATTCATCATCCTCGATCTCAGTTTCAACAATGATTCAAAGAGAGGGAATCTCAATTTCTACAGGTATTACGGCTTCAGTACCATAAACCAATAAATAGGGTATGGCCCCACCTAATGTGCGCACGGTTGTGAGATATCCCTGTAGTGCAAAAGGCAACTTTTTATACCACTATCTAGAACTTTGAATCATTTTCATGAGGATCTTCTTGATATTCTTGTTTGCAGCTTCAATGGCGCCATTAGCTTTGGGCCGATAAGGGGTAGCATTACGATGCGTAAACATTTTTGCATACCTCCCTCATCAAGTGGTTGTTCAGATTTGCAACATTATCAGTAATGATAGATTTAGGAATACCAAAACGACATATAATGTTGGAATGCACGAAGTCCACCACCGCTTTCTTGGTGACGACTTTGAAAGTGACTGCTTCAACCTACTTTGTAAAATAATCAATGGCAACCAAGATGAATATGTGCCTATTTGAAGCTTTCAACTCGATTGGCCCAATGACATCCATACACCAGGCGACGAATGGCCAACGTGCTGACATTGGATGCAACTATGAAGGCGGTGCATGAATCAGGTCACTGTGTATCTGACACTGATGGCACTTCCGGACAAAACTAAAGCAATCCTTTTCCATGGTCATCCAGTAATAACCTGCTGGCAGGATTTTCTTCGTAAGGACATATCCTTTCATGTGGGGCCCACATACTCCCGAATTCATGATCTTTTCAGCTTCTTGTCATCTATACTGCTCAAAAGATTTAAATTTTGAGTTCTTTTGTACAAGACCTCTCCACTCAAAAAGAAACTGCTGGCAAGCTTTCTAATAGTTCTCTTTTGATCTCCACTGGCCTGGTCAGGATATTCCTTTGTTTTCAAAAACCTTTTGACATCATGATACCATGGCTTAACATATGGTTCTATTTCAATTGTATTACAATAACCATGCCTCTCTCGAATTTGGATTTCCAATAGGTCAATATAGATATTGCCCAGATATGGAAGCATTGAGGCCAAAACAGCTAGTGCGTTAGCTAGCTCATTGTAGAATCGAGGTATATACCTGAATTCAACAGACTTGAACCATTTGCTAAGATCTTCTACATGTTGCCTGTATGGGATAAGTTTGATGTCTCGAGTTTCCCATTCACATTGGGCTTACCGAATGATCTAATCAGAATCTCCTATGATTAATAATTCCTCCACATCCAAATCTACTGCCATATTCATGCCCATAATGCAAGCTTCATACTCAGCGGTATTGTTGGTATAGAAGAACCGAAGCCGGGCTCTGGCCGGATAGTGCGGACTAGTGAGAGAAATCAGAATTGTTCCAATCCCGACACCTTTTGCATTTACAGCTCCATCAAAGAACATTTTCCAAGCATTTGTGTCCTCTAGAATCACTTTAACTGAGTTCACTTCCTCGTCCGGAAAGTAAGTACTTAGGGGTTGGTATTCATCATCAACCGTGTTCTCAGCTAGATGATCCACCAAGGCTTGAGCTTTCATCGCCATGCGGGTGACATAAACAATGTCGAACTCAGTGAGCAGGATTTGTCATTTTGCTAACCTTCCCATGGGCATTGGTTTCTGGAATATGTATTCCAGAGGATCCATTCTAGCTATGCGATATGTGGTGTAAGCCAAAATATAATGTTTGAGATTCTGGGCGACCCAACTTAGGGCGCAACAAGTTCTTTCTAACAGAGTATATTTGGCTTCATAAATAGTGAACATCTTGCTCAAGTAGTATATGGCTTATTCTCTCTTCCCGGTCACATCATGTTGCCTCAGGACACAACCGAAGGAATTTTCAAAGAGCGTCAAGTACAAGAACAAAGGTCTTCCTGTCTCAGGTGAAACCAATACTGGCAGATTTGACAAATATTCTTTGATTTTATCAAAAGCCTCTTGACATTCATCCGTCCATTTGATCGCCGCATCTTTCTTCAACAACTTAAATATGGGCTCACACGTGGTAGTAAGCTGAGCAATGAACCTGCTGATGTAATTCAATCTTCCCAGTAGACTCATGACCTCTTTCTTGGTCCTTAGAGGTGGTAAATCCCGAATAGACTTTATGTTTGTTGGATCCAACTCGATACCCCTCCAGCTAACTATAAACCCAGAAGTTTCCTAGATGGAACTCCGAATGCACATTTAGCTGGATTCAATTTCAAGTTATGCCTGTGTAGACGCTCAAAGAACATTCTCAAATCCCGCACATGGCCTTCCTGCATTCTGGAGTAATGATCACATCATCCACATATACCTCAATTTCTTGGTACATCATGTCGTCAAAAATGGCAGTCATGGCTCTCATGTAGGTTGCCTCGACATTTTTCAGACCAAATGGCATGACCCTGTAACATTAAGTGCCCCAAGGTGTGGTGAAAGCCGTCTTTTCTATGTCTTCTTCATCTATCAGAACCTGGTGATACCCAGCATAACAATCTACGAAAGACTATATTTCATGTTTGGCACAGTTGTCAACAAGAATGTGGATGTTTGGCAATGGAAAGTTGTCCTTGGGGCTTGCTTTGTTCAAATCCCGATAATCAACACACGCTTGGGTTTTCCCGCCTTTCTTTGGCACTGGGACCATATTAGCCAACCATGTGGTGTATCGGACCACTCGGATCACAACAGCTTTTAATTGTTTGGTGACTTCTTCTTTGATCTTATCACTGATGTCCATCTAAAACTTTCTCTGCTTTTGTTGGACAAGTGGATAACCGGGATAAGCTGGCAATTTATGCACTATCAAATCAACACTTAGTCCTGGCATATCATCATAGGACCATGCAAACATGGCTTTGAATTCAAACAAAAGTTGGATCAATGCATCTTTAGTTCTTTCATCGGTGTGAATGCTTATCATGGTTTCCTGGACCACTTCTGCACTACCCAAATTAACTGGCTCGGTTTCATTTAAGTTTGGCTTAGGATTATTCTCAAATTATTCCAGTTCTCAATTTATTTCCCTGAAAACCTCATCTTCATCATATTCTGGTTCTCGATTCATTATTTCACAATTAGACAGTGTTTTAGGATCTGAGCATGAAGTCCGCAAACATGTCATGTTATTTAAGTCTGCATTATTAGAACTGAAAAAAGAAAGATAAGAAAAATAGAAAAATTAGAATAAAGAAAAAAAGAGATATCTATTGACGATGAAATATTGATTTCCTTTCATTAAATTGAAGAAAGGAGGGTTTACATCGAAATCAAAAGACAATAAAATAAAAACATTCGAGTTACATCCTGAAATAACTCATAATGTAGAAAATATGCAATACTAGACTACCGGGATTCTCGCGTGATAGGGAATGGGGTAGCCTTCCAATTCTGAATCTTGGCATTTGGTCCCATGTACAACACCTCAGCAGTGCTCGGGCCTTCCCCCAGCTGGACCATGTGGGACTAATACATCATTTGCTTCATGGCTTCACAAATATCCTCAATCTCCTCGGCCGTGAAGGCCTTTTCTTCCTCTTCTTCTACATACTTGGGTTTAACAAATGACTTGGCAAGATGCAGAACGGGCTGGGGAAGGACCCATCCATTTTTCTTGCGCTCATCATCCCATCTTATATCGGCATTTGTAACTTGGAAACCTACGCCAATGAACTTCTCATTGGCGGTCGAAGTGATGGGCTCTGCGATGCTTTGTAGAGATACCCTGGGCCTCTTTCCTATCTTGTACCCATGTTTAATCATTTCACTAGCGACCATGACTGATGCATTAGATAAGCAAGGTTGAGGGAACGAGGCCCCTTCTTCGCATTGGTCAGCAACCATAATTTCGAAGTCTTGATAAACAATGTGCTCACTTCCCTCCCTAGCTCAGAGACACGGGACTGAAGGGTCCCTGTAAATGAACTTCTCATCCTCCCCATGTACAATAATTTCTTGGTTTTAATACTCAAATTTGACCATTTGATGGAGAGTGGAGGGCACAGCCCCTGCAATGTGAATCCATGGTCTTCCTAGGAGAAAATTATATGACGTATCCATGTAAAGAACCTGGAAAGTCACTTCGAAATCCACGGGGCCGATGGTCAAAATCAAATCTATTTCCCCTATTGTCTCGCTTGATGCTAACAAAAGCGCGCACACAGAAATTGTTTGGTCAAATTCTTTCTGTTCCAATTTCCGTCCTCTAGAGCATTGAGAGAGGGCAAATATCGACCCAGGACCCCCCATCTAGCATGACCCTCTTCATATAATAACCTTCGCATTTGACAGTCAAGTGAAGGGCTTTGTTGTGGGCGGCTCCATCTAAGGGCAAGTCATCGCGGCTAAAAGAAATTTTGTTGACTTCGAAGAATCGTTCAGCCATTCTCTCCAATTGTTTGACTGAAGTTTCAACCGGGACATATGCCTCAATCAATGTTTTCAAGTGTACCTTATGATGTTTATTTGAGCTCAACAACAAGGATAAAAGAGAAACGTGTGAAGGAGTCTTCCTAAGTTGATCAATTATGGCATATTCCGTAGTTTTCATTTTTCGTAAAAACTCTTATGATTCCTCAGCGCTCATAGGCTTCTTGGGTGGAAGCCGTTTATCCTTGTTTAGTTTTAACTTCTTTAGCTCTTCTAGGTTGTGGTACTTCCCAAATTGGTTCATTTTGTTCACCTCTTCCATAATCTCTTTCCCCTTGTAAGTAACTACTGTTTTGTTATAATTCCAAGAGATTGCAGTGGGCTCTCTCATGGGGTTTTGTGGTGCGCGATTGATAACCACGGGCTCAGTCAACCTTGGCGGAACCGCGCCACATAAGTCCCTTTTGGTACATATAACTTTGGCACATTCAGCGTGGCTTACCTTTGCTCAAATCTTTTGGGAGTGTTCAACATGAGCTGTTCTTTTCTTGGGGCCCTAGGAACATAGAGAATTGTGTCCTTAGCAGGTGCTGCGCCGGTATTTGTTTCTACAGCTTTTTCTACAACTTGAAGGATTCGAGTGATTTTCTTCTCATTTCTGGCTTGATTCGCCGCCGCTTTGGGTTTTGCCTTTAAATCGGCAATGGCAATGATGACTTTTAAGGCTGGATCAAACTTTTTATCATTACAAATAATTCCAATGACCGGCCCATTGTTGTGAGCCGGTAATGAATTGTTAGTTACATCAGGGACTTCCTTGTCCCTCAGCACAACTCATTTTTGTTCTATCATATTCTCAACTGCCCACTTAAGAGTCCAACAATCCTCCGTATCATGACCCTCTGCTCCCGAATGGTAGACACACATGGTACCGAGCCGGTATGATAGCGATTTCGGATTTTGCCGGTTTGGAGGCACAGGTTGCAATAGACCAATCTGGATTAATTTTGGAAACAGGCTAGAGTAGGACTCACCAATAGGGGTAAAGTCGTTTCTCCTAGGAGGCTCACAGGGGCATGTATTATGTTGGTAATTGTTTTGTGGTGGACAGGGGTTATATGGAGCTTGGTGAGGATTGTTATTTCTGGGAGGTGGAGCTCGGTTTTGGTTGTGTGATGTTTTGGCCGTGTATAGGGTTGGGCATTTATCACCACATAGGGAGGTAGTGCCACGGCATATCCTACATCTTGATGGAGGTAGTAGTGTTATGGGGTTCTGGGAGGCAGGTAGGAATGATCATGTGATCGATGGGAGCCTCTCGAACTTGAAGCCATCATGGCTCCTTCTTCCCTCTTCTTTCGATTTGCTCAACCTCCTGAGCCATTCTGGATGGCTTGGGAGGTGGCCTCAAAGCAGATTGACTTATGATTTGACCAATTTTCAGGCCATTTTCTACCATTTCTCCAATTTCTATAGCCTCTGCAAAAGGTTTGCCCATGGCAGACATCATGTTTTGAAAGTAATCGGCTTCTTGCACATGCATGAGAACATTGAGCATTTTTGTCTCATCCATTGGTGGTTTCACCTTGGCTGCTTGCTCACGCCATTTGATAGCATATTCACGGAAGCTTTCCATGGCTTTCTTCTTGAAATTGGCCAGGGAATTCCTATCTGGAGCTATATCAACATTATATGGAAATTGCCTGACGAAATCTCGGGCCAAGTCGTCCCATATATGCCAATGGGAGATGTCCTAGTCCATGTACCATTGTGACACAGTTCCTGTCAAGCTCTCCCCGAAATAGGCCATCAAAAGTTCTTCTTTTCCACCCGCCCCCTCTCAGCTAATTGCAACATCTTTTCAAATGAGTGATCGGGTCTCCGTGCCCATCGTACTTTTAGAATTTTGGCGTTTTAAAGCCAATGGGCAAATGAACATGAGGAGACATGCACAGATCGGAGTATGAGACACTCTTTTGGTCACTCAGGCCTTGTATGGTGTTAAGACTTTGTTTGAGGCTTTTCATCTTCCGAGCCATTTCTTCTTTCTCGGGGTTTCTTGCCATTCTTTCCTATTCCATTGGAGATTTGTATTGCGGGTACTGAGGGTAGGAGTTGTGGGTGACATGAGCTATGTCTAGCTAAAATTGTGGGAATTAAAAAATGAAAAATGGAGACTCGAAGTATGGTCTAGGTACGGTTGGCTATGCCGTAGTAGAGACTGGTGGTGCGGTGAATACTGTAGAAGGTACTCATGGGAGAGGTGCCTGGGGGCGAACCTCAGAAGGCATACCGATAAAATTGGCTAATATAGTGGGGTACCCAAACTGGACGAATGGGTTAGTTATGGGGATAGGGACGTTGGTGGTTCCACTCGTCCTGGGAAGTAGTTTAGGAAATCCTGGGATTGTATTGGGCGATTGTTTGCCACTAGACCAAGTGTCCCACATCTCTAGCATACGGCAACGCAACTTTCTATTTTCTTCAGCAGTTGCTGATTCTGACTATGGGATAACCGATACCGGGCTATTCTTAGGCTCAATAATTGGTAGGTGACTTTCGAAAGCCATAGGAACACTGCCTTTGAATCCTATGAAGTAAGGATAGGAAGCCAGATTACTACAAAACCAACCACCTGAAACGGGACCTATCTTAATTGCACACACAATAAACCGTTTAATTTGAGAAATTTAATAGATAAAGAATCGCATATTGGGGATGCAATGCACCTAAACTGTTAAATGTTTCTAAATGTTTTTGCAATGGCTGTGTGTTTCATCCTGGCTTTGCTATCTCTTTTCTCAGATTCCAAATCCTGATTTTTTTTCTTTCTATTTTGCTGTTTTTCACTTTTTTCTTTCTTTTTCACTCATTTTTTCTTTTCTTTCTCTCTCTTTTTTTAATCCTTTTCGGTTTATTTTTCACTCATATTATCTATAGCTATGACATGAATCCAATGGTAGATTGTCTACATATCACGACGCCGCATGAATCAGATCATTACGTAGTTCAGGGAATAAATGTGGAATAAAAGAAAAGAAACTTTTCGGGTGTTTCAAATATTTCATTAAATAAAATCTTTTTGGGTTTTTCTTTTACAAAGGCTTGGAAATACTAACGATTAAAAAACATACAGACTCAAAACAGAAAAAACAAACAGACTTGAAAAAGATAAACAGACTCGAAAAGGTAAAATACAGACTCAAAACCAAAAATTAGGAATACATAAGAGCCTCCAATGCTACTCCGGGGGCTCGCGGGACATCAGTCGATCTCGATGCAGGCTTTCGTGCAATCTCTTCTTGAAGGTACTCTACATTAGCCATCACCTGATGGACAAAGGTCATCATAGCAGCAAAGAGCATGGACCTGATCATATCTTTACATTCATAGCACTTCATTATAATATAATCAGATATTTCTTTAATCCTCATTATAATTACACCCTTTTCTTAAAGTGGGCATCCAATTTGCTGAGACCGAGCCTCCAACACCTGCGTGGCTGTATGGTTTTGGTCTTGCAATTGTTGTATGTCTTCTTCCAATCGAGAAATCAATGTATAGCAATGCTCTCTTTCCGTTTTGAAATCCTTTGCTTGCTGGACCATTTCATTTTCAAGAGTAGTCAACTTTTTCTTTAAGATTGTGACTCCTCTGTCATACTTTTGCTCTGAAAAAACCCTGTCCGTTCTTCTGCACTCTTTGCCAACTTTGCCCGGGCTTTTTCCAATTCATCCTCGACCTTTGCCAAATCAAACCCATAATCATGCACTTTTCGCCTCAGATTGCTTATGAGTTTTTCGTCTTTTTCTCTTCTTACCTGGTTTTCAATGGCTATTTTCATTCTCTGAATCAGAGCCTGGAGGGCTTCGTTTTCCTGAGCCAATTTTTTCTTTTCCCCTTCATGCTCGACAGCTCTCAAACTACTATCAATTTTGAGGTTTCTGATTTGATCCTCTAGATGGTGGTCCTGTAATTCTTATATTTAGCTAACCAAACCCAATGTTATTGTGCTCCATCGGTGAATTGTTGGACATGTGGCTTTTCGGCGGGCTATTCTGGCTCTTGATCAACCTGAACTCTCTTACCACACCATGCAGTGTAGTTGGATTCTACTTCACCCGAGGATAAATCCAGCACTTGAGTTTGTGGCTCTAGAAACCTACATTGGTGTCAAATCTGGCGAACCTTTTCTTCTGGGAATGCAGCCTTTGGGCATAGTTCAATAATCTGTGGAATCAGATCTTCATCATGGGGGACCGTTTGATACCTTCCCAATTTGTGTAGGACCCGATGCAGAGCATATGGCTGAATACTACAAAAACCTATCAGTAAAAGAAAGCACACTCCGGCAGACATGTAAATAACCTCGTTGACCGAGAGCCAACCAAAAGTCCACTAAATTCAGTGTGGTCAAAGAACCCAAATATGTGAACCATGCCTCAGTACGTTCCAGCAACTCATGATTGTTTACCCGGTTTCCATATTCATCAATGCAATTGAGTCCGGTCAGACCGTAGTTCATGTACCTCGGGCGATGGCAAAGATGTTCCACCAACCACATTTGCAAAAGCAAGTTGAAACCCTAAAAGAACTTTGTCCCATCTCGACAAACTATTAAAGCTCGATAAATTTCTGCGAGAATCATCGGTACAAGAGTGTCGTTGGCCTTTTTGAACATAAAGTCTGTCATTCCTGCTAGTCCCAGTTCTATATGTCCGTTACTCCTTGGGCATAACAGAATGCCTAAAAATGCAACTACAAAGGTTAAACCTTTGTGTGCTTCCCATTTGTTTTTATTTCCCTGATGACTAAAACCAGAGTCTAGAGCCTCAAAACCGCCAGGGCCCCATACCTGCTGTATAAGAAATGGAATATGCAGAATCCTCCATCCAAATTTCCATCTTACTGTCGGCTAATGCTCAGAAGGTCCAAAAACTTATAAGGGGTAATAGTTCTTGGTGCTACTAGATATCGGTTCCTGAGATTCCATCAAGACCAACATAACCTGCCATCTCCTCTAACGTTGGGGTCAACTCAAAATCAGAGAAGTGGAAAACATTGTGTGCCAAGTCCCAAAACGGTATCAAATAGTCAATTATATAGACCCTTGGTTTAATTTTCAGAAGACCGGTGAGCCCACCTAAAGCCTTTGTCACAGAACATGCTGACCTCCCCCAGGTCGTTCCACCGCATGTGGAGTCCTAGTGGAATATCATCTGCGACTCAAAAAGGTAAGTTCTCAATGGTGCTAATTCTGCACATTTTTAAATTAAGGGTGATTGGTTAAAACATGTGAATTTCGTTTGAAAGCTAACCAGAAAGGATTATTTTTTGTAGAATTCAACTTAAAACAAATCACGACTACTTTTGCAAATACGGCCCTTCAGCACTTCGGAGGGCATGATTTTAGGGCTGTGTTTGTTAAATGGCCAAACCTAGAAAAAAGGACCATAGGCGGCTATTCTTGCAAAATGACCTTTCAGTGTCCGATTAGGACATTTCTGGCTATTTGGACAAAAATGACATCACCTAATTTTATTCATGACAAAATGACGACATTTTCATATTTTTGGTTATTTTTGCAAAAGCGGGGCTAGACCCGATGAGGGTTGCCTACGTATCCCACGTCTGATGGGAATCAAACCCGCGTAGTTTAATATGTTTTGACGCAACATGAAAATATGATTTATTTTGAAATAACTTTTCTTCATTATTTTTTTCAAAATTTCGGCAGAGTTTCGGGATATTTTGAATACCGGGGTTTTCTGGAACGGGCTATTTTCTCTCTCCTATCTCAATCTTGGTTTTTCTTGATTTTTCTTCCATATTCTTGAACCCGGTTAACATGCAAGCCGAAGCAAATAAATATACAAGTAGCACGTAAAATGCATTAGGATGATCTTTTAATTTTTTGGGTACACCTGTCCTAGACAGACTCAACCCCTATGTTGAGTCCTCAAAGTCAAATGCATGTGATGCAAACAAGCGTTCCTACTAGGGATCCGTTATGAGGCTATGTTATTCTAGGTTTAAAAATCTGGGTGTATTGTTCTAGACCTGGCTTACCCGAGCGGACGGCACGAGCCGGGGGAGGGGGGCAGCGTACCGGGAATGCAGAAGCTTCACCGACTTTACAACTTGTCCGAACCTCATTCTAAAATTAAAATATGACTATAACAGAAAAGAAGCCACGCGAAGCGTACGCTTCCCAGAAGATTTAGAAGACTCGGAGAGAAGAAAGGTTTCGTAACAGTTTTATATACAATACAAACAATATCAAAGTGGTAAAAAGCGGCATTTAGCACATTACTCTCAACACGTAAAAAATCAGATAATAAACAAAAGACAACTATAGCAGTTATTCTAAGCTCGAATTCTTGAACCTTGAACCAGAAGTTCTAGGTTCTTGTCCTCAGCAAAGTCGCCAAAGCTGTCACACCTCCTTTTTCCCGAGGGGATAGGGAGTTTTTTTAATTAAAGTGGCATTAATAGAAATGAGATTATTTATTTAATTCAGAGTCACCACTTGGGATAATTATTATGGTGTCCCAAGTCACCGATTTATTTTAAAATCCCAAATCGAGATAATTGACTCTCATTTATGGTTCGCGAACACAAAAGACCGGGTAAGAAATTCTGTTAACTCGAGAGAAGGTGTGAGGCACTCCAGGGTTCCATAATTTAAGCACAGTCGCTCAACTATTATTAATTGGCCTAATTATCTGACTTATAACATATTTATAACCTATTTTGCTTTTTTAAGCTCTTTAACCGTTTTTAATATTTATGGAGTTTATTTAAATAAGTCGCGATGTCGCGCACTTATTGTTTTTGAACATATTGCGAATTGCCTCACATGAAATGCACTCGCGATTTATAATATGTCTATTTTAATTATTGTTTGAAGTTATGGTCGAGTACATATGAAATGCACACCCGAATTGAGGATTATGTATCACGACCATGCCACGGGAACCATACCTATAGCCGTGATAATTTATTATTAGTCGTACCTAAAGCAACTATTGCGTTTGAATTATTTATCCTACATTTGGGATTTATTGTAAGGTCAAGTAATATGGCAAAGGAACTGTTGGAGTTGAGATTTAGGTTCTTTTCATACAGATTAAATCTTTGAAACGTGATTCGAACCAGGAGCTTAGATACGATTTCAAGCTATTGATTCATTGGAACGTTATCTAACACTTATGTACTTGAATTACTAGGAAACAAGTAGCAGGTACCGTCACCACTCGTGCACACACCATGATGTGATTCATCTAGTAATCGTTATAGGAGAAAATAAAATAGTGTTATTAAGCATATAAATTTATATAGAAGTAATAACGAAAGAATTAACTATACCTGTAGAGATCCCTCATAAGTGAACCGGCACAAACAACAATACTCTTTCGCAGCTTTGGATAACATAGCATGGTTTGAAGAGCAGATAAAATGTGCTCTTCACCATAGTGAAAATGCTGAGAATGAAAATTATAACGAAATAGTTTTTTGAATAGCCAAACTCATGTGTTATAATAAAATTGCATTCTAGATCTTTTCCTTAGGCCATATATGCCTTGAGAACTCTTGTGATTCTTGAAATTCTCTTTTACGTTTTTTTATATGACTGCAATATTACTCGGATAAACATTTAAATTAGAGAAATTAAAGGATATGAAAAAGATGCAATTCCATGAGATATAAAAAATTTGTCGATGGCTAACCTGTTTGCGAGTATCACTTGGAGCACTTTTAATATTATCAAAAAGAGGCTTAGATTACAAAAAGACATGATGCAAAATAAATACGAAGAGAGTTTGCAACGTACTTGTCAGATCAGGTGCTTCGCTTTGAAATTTAATTCCCTTTGCGATATAACAGATACGTTGAATCTTGCAGGCCTCTGCAATACACCCAAGGGAACACAAATAACAATTGCATAAGAGTATGAATAAGAAACTAAAGAAAAAATAGTACTTACTGAGTGCAAAGACATAAACCTGGTCTTCAAATATAAGAACAAATTCACCAAGCTTTTGCCTCTTCGGCTGTGCTATAATGTAACGTCCATACATATAAGTAAATTCTAATAATAAAGAAGCTAACGGTAGAAACTTATGGAAGAAATCAATAGAGGGTCTTTATATAATTTTAAGCAATATCTTAAGGTGAAAATAAGAGAAAAATGCCAAAAATTTGACAAAAAAGATAAATATCAATGCTAGCTTAAGAGATATGCCATGTCAGCATTTATTTTCCCTCTTTTATGTATATATAGAGATGGCAAGACTAAACATAAAAGCAATTAAGGATTCCCTATACAAATTTCTACAAGTTAATGTTGCATCCATTAGTATACTCAAAAGGAATTTTTACATTTCTATGCCACATAGGAAACCTTATTACCCTCAATGTTTAAGGTTTGACTTAATTACACTTAGTATACCAAATTACCAATTTTATACCATAGTATATTTTAAGGGTACAATTAATGCAGCGTATATCCCTCCTTAATTCAAGGTACCGTATATCCCACCCCTTCCACGTTTCTCTCTCCCAAAACCTCACCCTCACTCACGTTTATGTACTAATACTAGGCACCACTGGTTTAGGGGGTGAGGAGCCTTCCAAATCTTGTCTCATAACATCAGGTGACGAATCCTTTATAGCCTTCTGAGACAAAGCATCACCTGCCTGCATACGGCGATTCAATTCCTCCAATTTAGCAAGAGCTTTGGCTTTCTGTTGTTTACTTCGTTCTTCCTCTTCTTTCTGTAGCTGTAAGGCACGTTGCCTGGCTAACTCTTTCATATTTGCACGCTAATGAAAGCAAGTAGCATACATTAGATTAGATAAAGGGAATAAACAAGTAACTGCCGGATCATGGATAAGTTAAAAGTAAAAGATAAACATACTACCTGCGCCGTGAGAACAGAGCATCTACAATCAGAATACAAATAATCTACAATTTATCTATAAAATATCTACAAACTGGGTATATTGAATTTTAATATCTCAATTCCCATTCAATTGTAGCTTAATTGATATTTTCGACGTAATTGCGTTTTTTGCAGAAGATTTTGTAGAAGTTTTAGTCGTTTTGGATTTGTGAAAACAGAAAATAATGCATCTACAATCAGAATACAAATAATCTACAATTTATCTACAAATTGGGTACATTGAATTTTAATATCCCAATTCCCATTCAATTGTAGCTTAATTGGTATTTTCGACATAATTGCATTTTTTGCAGAAGATTTTGTAGAAGTTTTAGTCGTTTTGGATTTGCGAAAACAGAAAATAATGTATCTAACATAAACAAATAATCTACAATTTATCTACAAAATATCTACAAACTGGGTATATTGAATTTTTATATCCCAATTCCCATTCAATTGTAGCATAATTGAGATTTTTGACATAATTGCATTTTTTCAGAAGATTTGTAGAAGTTTTAGCCGTTTTTTATGTGAAAACAGAAAATAAAGCATCTACAATCAGAATACAAATAATCTACAATTTATCTACAATTTCTGCAATATGTCTTCTTCTTCTTCTTCTTCTTCTTCGAGTTTCAATCTGAAATTCAGTCAAAACCAAGTCTAATCTTCACCAAAACTCCTCAAAATTGAGATATAAACTCCAAACCATATTCCCAGTTATTTTCAACAACACTCAATCCAAACAAATAATGATTTTTGAAAACCAAATTTGAATTCAAAGTTTTCAAGCTTTTTAATGGTTGTCAATGTGGAATTGCTGCTCTCTTTTCATTTGTTTTGTATTACTGAAATTTGCGATTGACAAATAGAGAGAGATGTAGAGAGAATGTCGACGAACTGAGCTTTTGCAAAACTAATTTCTACAATTTGATTCGAATTTGTTGACGATTTTGTCTTTTTTTGATTTGTGGCTTAAGGAAAAATATCGAAGAACAGAGTTTTTGCAAAAAAGAGTCTATGTTATTTGATTTTAAATTGAAGATATAGGATTTGCGTTTCAAATTTGATCTGAAGGTCGCTAAATCAATTAGAATATTCTGTTCCTAATTTTTAGCGCGCCTAATTAGGAAGGAATTAGCTCCTAATAATTAGTATTTAATGAATGGTATAATAATTGTAGAAAAACTGTGAACATAGTGGGTAAATATGAAACTATGCACATTCTTGATAATAAGTTTTCATATATGGTATAGAAAAGAAAAAGTCTCTACTCAAAATGGGTCTCTTTTGACCCTTAATGAACGTAGGGATGGGCCTCAGGTCAAGGCCCAAACTTATAAAGTAATTACTGCTGAAAATAAACCAACTTTCCACAAAATTCAGCATGTGCTTAACTTACACAATGATTGACATAATGACATGAAGAATGATATTCATACTGAATTACCACAATCAAAACATTCCAAAAGATTTAAACGATAAATTCACACCAAATTGCTATATGACAGCATTCCATGATTGGAAATTTATACTCCTGAATAATAGCTATCGATCCTTTTTCAATTTATACAACTGCATCCACCATTGATGAAACAAATTATTACACAAATTAAACTATTACATAAATGACCACTTTCAAGTATTGGAACTTAAAAATCAAGCCAAGCACTGGCCAGATGTCACGCCCTGAACCTGAAGAGGAGTGACTGGCACCTGGTTCCATACTCAGCTCGAGCGTTCTGTAACTGTAAACTCTGGAGGGTAACCCTCAACTTAGGCCGATGAGGCCATATTCTGAATCATCTGAAAATAACGTCTCTCATATATGCGGTAAATATACCCAAAAGCTGATATATATAATATCAACTGATATACAAAATATATAGGACCCGTCTACAAACCTTAGAGATAAGTGAACTGTATCATGGTCGGGATAGGGCCTCGACCTACCCATCAAACTTGCATATATATAATTGACTCCAAGGTCTAGGCCTAGTAACTCCAAGGAAATGGAGCTTACCAACCAAGCTGATGTTTGACTCTGTCTGCTGGGAAGGTCTGTCCAAATGTCGATCAGGACCTGCAGTCCTGAAATGCAACGTCCCCGACAAAAGGGACGCCAATGCAAAATAATGTACCGAATATGTAAGGCAACAGAATAACTTAAAACAGAAACTGAACTGATAATATAATAACTGAAAGTTACTGGGATACAAAGATAATCTGAAGATATACTTACCTGCTGATACTAACTCAACTCTCTCAATATAGTAAGTAAAATAGATGTTCGGCCTTATAAGGTTCGGTATGTGTAACTGCTCTACCGTAGTAGTCTCGCTCCTAGGCGCTTGGCCATACTAGGCTCTGTATCTCTGCCATTTTGGGCTCACTCATTGGCGCTCGACCACAGTAGGCTCGGTATATAACTTAACATATGATCAAAGGTTGTCCAATAGGGGTCTGCTCATCGATTATAGCTCGATGGTGGTGAAAATATTGTAATACTGTATATATATAGACTCTCTGCTCTCTTGGCTGAAAGAAGATAAAACTAAACTGAATATGAAGTCCAGATAAGGGAGAATGTTGTAACTTATGAGACTATGACAATGTACATAAATTCAGGAATATGAACTTCTCTTTATGTATCGTTGTCAAACACTTGTAGTTACAAGATCACGCCAAAATGAAGGAAAGGTTTAGCCTTAACATATCTTAACTCCATTGAGTCATTAATATCTTCCAAGAAATTCTTCAAACAACTCAACTCAATCTACCATAATATAAGGAGATTCAAAATCAATGTTGAGTAAAGGCTAAGTCTACAACTTAAACTAGTAGCTCGTTTATGTAAATTTAGGCAGCATCTCCCCTGTAACAAGGCCCTCCTCCAATACCATATACCAACAACACCAAGAACAAAACAATAAAAATATGTATGCATCATTGTTTTACCTTATCTCCACAATATATCACAAAATAGCCCATACACCCTAATCACTTCATACATAAAACGACAAAAAAAGTTGCGTCAAACTACCAAAAAAAAAAATGTAACGACGAATGACTAGCCCACCATTCCGTCATTATGTGGTGTTTTTCCATACCTTTTATCCTCCAAAACTCCATAAGACATCAGCAGAATATACAGCCCAAAATAAACACGAAACAACCCACAAAACAGTCCACTACAAGACAAATAACTCAAACTCAAGGCTTCCGATCACCATCCCGTGAGTTCTAACTATTAGAAAATGAATTTTATCAACCTTCCTTGAAATTTAAATCTTAAGTATAAAAACTAGAAGTTTTATTAACTATGAAATACCTTCCAAAACTCAAACTACAAAGAAAAATAGAGGCGATATAGCGATACTTACATCGTAGGGATCGTTCTAGTGTTATCACTTCTTAATTTCATACCCAAGATGTTAATATTAATGGAAACCCTTGTGGAGAGCTTGAGGATAATATTAGGGGTCTTATTCTAGTCGTGGTATGTGGAAAAGTGAAGAAAGAGACGACATAAGGCCTATATATATCCATTTTTGAAAAGTCAAAGAGGTGCTAGCTTGGCACCCTATTATTGGCTCTTTTTCAGACGCTTATATCTTTTTTATTTGGATGTTGTATTAACAAACAGTTAAGAGCGTTAGAAACTAAATTCAAATACCTTCAATTTGGTATATAATATGTCCCAAAAGACCTCATATAACGCATAAAACGTATTGCTCAAAAATCGTTAGTGACACACCTACTTGCCACCTATGCAGTCTGCGCAGTCTCATGAAACTGCAAATATCACTCCACTACTATATCGTATCGATGAATGGTTTAATGCGTTAGAAAAGAGTCTCATAGATCTTCAATGTTGTAGGTATATCATGCCACAATTCCAAGTATATTGGGAGAATAGCTTAGCTATATTTGACCTAAATTTCAGCATATTTATGAATGTAACTTGTGATGATCTTTGCTAACTTTTGTTACACAACTCACTTGACTTCAAAACCGACTTTCATAAGACAAAAATAACTAATAACATAAACTCATTATCATTTTGAGCACCCTAGTCTCACCCCAAAAGTATATGTTATAACATTTCCAACTTGTCGACTTTCAACGAAACTTATTTTCTTCAATTGGTTTAGCTTCTAAGCCTTCCAACCTCTTGGTATTTTCAGTCCATGATCTTAAATATTTGTAACCTCTAATTTAACATGATTAAATTACTTTATGTAATTTTAAAGATGATCTCATTTGTGAGCTTACATCAATTGACTTATGACATAATCTCACGTATGAAAATATGGGGTATAACATTATTCCCCCTTTGGAACATTTGTCCTCGAATGTTGACTAACGTGCTTATCAGTCTCATAACTTATATATTTTATGGATATCTTAGTATTGTCCTTTCCCTCTAGGCCACTGCTCTATGAACAAATCCAAAGGACAGGGCATTCCTCCCTTTAGACCTCTTTCTCACACCACGACCTATGGTCGAATTCTTCTGATCTCGTAACTATTACTACCTTCTGCCATGCAGCCTGTACGATTGTGTCCTTGTACGAGCACCTATGAAACTCTTCTCTCATATTTCCTCCAGCTTTTAACCAATCTCTAGGCCCACTTTGTGAATATATAGAAAACTATGGCAAGTTGTCCCTCTAGACATCTGTAGGTGTACTGAAGTCCTTCGCTTGGTACTTTGTTGAACTTACCACTATTTCTATGTCTTGTTTCATAGCCTTGTATATCTATCCTTATGGCTTTACTATATCTAGGTAGGTTATACTATACCATAACACTTACTTTGGTTTATTATTACCGAGGTTTGCTACCCAACTCCAGGTTACTATCTTGTTGTTGATCCTATATGTATAAATCTAAGTCCTTTAGTTCTTCCTCATTACTGTCCATCTTAAGAATGATGTCCTAATCTCATCTCATACTTTGGAATTTTTATCCACCTATTGTTGGTTCACCTTGTGTTGATCTATAATCTACCACTGATAACTTGGCACTTGTTATGTAATACATTGTCATTAGGGCTCATGTCGCATCGGGGAACATCTGAAGTTATTTGCCTGATCCACCTAGGAACAATACAATACTTCATTAACCATATTTCATAGCATCCCAATGTGATTCAACTTATGGAGGTATTTTAATCATGTACAATTCATAAAATCCCTTTTCTTTGAATCGTTGCCCAATCAAAGGCCTAAAAGTCATCCTCTTATCGATCACAATTACACCGTTATTCTACCACTAGGGCAGCATTCCATCCCTTCTAAATTCTCCTAGTCTTAAACTCCTTTGAGTTCACTCATGGTTTGCTAAGCTTTTTATAACTTATAGAAACCATCAGCTCTCTTGTTGTGATAGGTTTAATCCCGAGGACTTACCTATTCTCGTCACCTTCTCATTCACCTATTCTTATCCTTTCCCCTATCTAGCTAAAACCTTGTCGATCTACCATACTTTAGCTTGCGACCTACATATATATATTTATACTACTCGCAACCTTCCTTTGACTTGCTAGCACCATATATTTCCTTATGTTATCTAGAACCTCAAACGAGACATCATATCGTCTCTAACTTTTATTTACTCTCTTAACTAGACCTCTCTGTATCTGGAAACCACAGGCTGGAAAATATGCCACTGACGACACCATTATCATTTATTGATATTGAATTACGATGCTTCCAGCCCTCTATCTGATATCTGAATTATTCGTAACCTTCTGTACTTGGTCATCTCATACCTTCTTCACATTTACCTTAATTACCTTTAAATCTTGTATCGTATCTTCTACCTCTTTCATAACTTCCCTTCCACATAGGTGAAATTTACATCCACACCTTAAAGATCTACTATAATACTTGCACACCATGTGCATACACAGTCCGGTGAAAGCTTTATACTGACTTCTTATGAGGTTGGTACTGTTCTAACTTGATTTATCGTAGAGCCATTATAGAATATGGCCGTTGTACTATCTCTTTTGTACCTCAGATATTTAGAGTGATTCTACAATGTTTTGAGTCACGATTTGTATAATCATCTAGGTCTAATAATCAGACTCCTGATTTACTTATCTATTGTAACTCTCGAGCTTCCTCTTCTCTCTCATCCTTTGTGTAGGCGTAAGCTATCTTCAAATTTGTGGCTTAGGTTATTAGTTATTACCTTAGCCCCTCGTGGAAGCTATGGAACATCCATTATAACCTTCTAGTAATTCAAGCTTTTATCTATGACATGGACTAAATTCTTTCTTTTAACTTATGCTGGAGTCTCCTATAGATGTATCATTGTCAACATATATGCTGTAGGGATAACACTCTGAAATCTTATGTGCATTCATAACGTAACTAATTTTGGGTCATAGATATTCCTTTCGTGCCTTCTCAGCTTTTGTTAAAAGTAAGCAATTACCTTTCTTGGTTGTTCTGCCACTTGTTGCATGAATACTCGGCTTATCTTAGTGCCCACATATTGGAATTTTGTGCAACTCATATGATCTCGAATATTACTTTGGATTTTACTTCCCGTTCCTTAGTTTCGATAGGTGTCACTTTGTTTTGGAGTGCATACAATGTCGTAGTGAGACTGTTGTTAGAAGATAATTTCCTCTTTAGGTCACTATGCTTAGTTTGAAGCCTACTTCCTTATTTATTCAGCTAGTCTTTCGTTGTAGCATTTAGGGAAGACTCTCTAACTCTTGTAAAGCTGTGAGCTTATCCCATCATATACCTGACATAATTTTTGATGTTCTTACTCACCTATAAATATCCTTAGTTATATACCTCCATGCCCTTGTTCTCGTAGGGTTACTTCAGAACTCAATTTTTTTTCTCCCCCGTGGAACTCTCTTTTATTTCCGTAACACTTTTACGGCAACTATAACTACATCAACTCCTATCTGAATATTTCTCAAGAATTACGATGTCGTGTCTGCGAGACTGAATTCCCTATGCCAGGGTTCACTAGGTTTATCTTGCACGATCTACTGATTTATCTGTATCCTCTTGTCTAGTCATAACTAGGATCTTCCTGAGTCAGCTACTAACTACTCGTAAGTCCATTCTCATATCTATATTCTGCATAATCTCTATTGGGTTGTTTCCTTTGTCTTAACTTACCTCTCGCACTAGCTCCTTATCTATCAAGTGCTCATTCGCACTTAGTTATCAATAACATCCTGGGAGGGAACCCTTGTTGCCTCTCCCGACATCGTGCTTTAATAATGTTTTGGAGTTGTAACATATCTATAGATTCTGAATAAATGCAATCTCATTCCTTTTGCCTTTTTACCGCATTCATTCTTTACTGTTCCATAGTTACTTGAACTACATAACTCCGACTTACTACCATATCACATCGTCTTCCCTCCCTTAGGAGAGTACTAGCATTTAATTCTATGAAGATTTACCTATATATGGTTTACCTCTTCATCTTTGGCATATTTTCACATCTTCATTAACTCTTACTCGCCTTGCGGTAACCCTTCTATACCAGGGATAACTGAGTTTCATTCGCGCGAGGGGGACACCTAGTGGAACTGGCATACTTAGTCCCTTAAGTATAACTCTACTCACATTGCTTGCTTTAGGGAAACGTCTTCCTTAATGAACTTTAAATGTGATTCTTCCGTTGTCCATTCTACCATTACCGGAACACGATTTCTGAAATTCTTACAATACCGACTATTATCGAATATTTTGGTCCCTAAATCATATTCGATATTTTTTATTGATTGCTAGCGTATGTTGATTTCTATTACTCTGGGGGGGTCTAACTTTGCCTTCTGGTAATTACATTGGAGTCGGCAACTCATTTCCTCGATATGAGGATATGACTTTGTGGCTTATACTCTTTTATAGTCTCAAGACATGTCACCTCTTGTCTTTTCCTTTACTTGACTATAGACTATGTCATCCTGTCTTATTCTCCTGCTAATATCTCTGTTTATTACCTTATTCTATAAATCTCAACAAAATATTGTTTCACTATTTTAGCTCCCCTGACCATTTTGGGTTAATCTAACCCAAGCTGAATCCTAATATTCCATCTGTTTACTGTTAAAATGGTAATAACAATTAAATTTGTTGATGAGACTCTAAAAATACGTGATCTATTTTTATGCTAGTTGTTAGAGTAGTTGATGCTAGATATGTGAAGCTTAACGATAAAATACGAACTAAAACAGGGCTATAATCAAACCGAGGGGCTTGCTGTCCGGGCCTCAGACTAACCGATAAGGACCTCGAGGTTGATGCCTACACTCGGGCTTGAGCTATCGGGATGACCGGGAAGGAACTAACAGTTAGAGTATAATTAAAGGAGGCTCTTTATGGCTAATATCAAGCAATAAATAGAGAACAAATATGAAAGCAATAAATGAAAGAGGTAGTCTCGAGCGAGTAAGCTAGAGAGAAAGAGAGAGAGAGAAAGAGAGAGAGAGAGATGTTATTGATCTTGTGTAGAATAGTTGGAGCAACAACAGCCCCTTACAAAGTGATAAAGATCCCCTTTATATAGGAGGGGAATCTCATCATAGTACAAAATACATTAATTGTAAAGGCATGGAGAGGGGACGACTAGATGTGACACTTCGATACAGACTCTGGGTAGGCCGACTCTGTCAGACTTAGCTGTGTGCCTTGGGAATCCCCTATTTTACTCTAGCCTCGATCAATATTCTCTTTAGGTCGGGCCCTGACGAGCTTTGAGGGAGGGAACTCGGTCATAGTCTCGCGTCCTCGAGGCCTCGAGCTGTTCCTCCGAAATGACTTAATAGCAATAAATTAGACCCTCTAATTTCGCCACATACAGGTAGTCTCCGCATTTCCTAGAACAAAGCGATGGGAAATGATTCTGATACCTTACTCCCCGGGCTTCTCGTGACGACATCATGTCGATGATGCAATGGCGTGAATTTTCACGATAAGCGGGACATTCCATGGACTTGTCTTTTCGATGCCATTCAATGCGCTATCGATTCTTGTTCTTCAAATGGCAGTACCACCATCGATTCAGTTCTTTAAGGACGCAGTAATTGCGCCCGCCGGTCAGTCTTCCAAAGGCCTCGATAACCGTGTCATTATCTCCTATAAATAGGAGCGTTATGGCGTTATTTTTCTATTCAAGTGTCTTTATTTGCTCATTCATCCCTTTCTCCTCACCATCTTCCTCTATTGTTGATCACCATGTTCGGAGTTCACGGCCTTAAGTTTGTTTGGCAGCGTTCCCATAGGCCATGTTGTGGCCTTTTGCTTGAGCTCCCCTTTGTCGAGCACGGTTATACCGTTCTGTCGCTGCTGTTGTTATTGTTACACCTGCTGTTGCTATCCTTATTGGCTCAAGATGATGATATACGGGGATCAACTTTCCTCGCTTTAGAAAATTATTCGGACTATATACCGCTGCTCAATCTCCTACCCTGGACTGGTGTGCCACTTCATCCCTTGGGTTTTTTTCTTTCTCGGGGGATAAAATGGCACAACTGGCCGTTGAGGCTGGGGCCCACTGAATCTTCAACCTTTGGCTTCGGCGGGCTATGTCTCTTTCTCTGTATCTTCTGCGTGCCCCCCCCCTTTTCCTCTTCTCCATCTTCTCCCACAGCGAGGACATTCTGCGGGATTAAGCTGGGAACCTAGAGGAGATGGCGATCAAAGAAGTTGCCTTCGAGGATGCGAGCTCGAGGAGGCAGCGCTCGGAGATGCTGATACTGGAGATGAACCTTCGAGGATGGACTAGGCTCTAGGCTTTTACCACGGGTATGCATCCCTTTGCTTCTTTGTTCCTGCGTAAGTACCCCTTGCGGGCTTTTGTAATTGTATGTAAGGACCCCTTGAGGGCCGTTGTTAGCCATTATTTATGAAATAAAAAGACATCTTCTTTACTTCTGTTTTTGATATTTGCCATATTCTTGTGTATTTTGCGGGGATTTCGAATGTATGTCTCTATTGACGATCGTCAATATTCAACTCGGGTGCGAGCATTCTTTCCGGCCTCTGGTTGATAGAATGACTCCTTTCCAAGCTCATCATTTTTTTTCAGATCAAGCTTGAAGCGGTTTGTTAAACTCGGGTCATCGGGACCCTCGAGCCTTGTGGATATAGAGCACCGAACCTTTAATTTTTGAGACGGCCTTTGAGCGAAAGTTAACTTCGGGTACTCGGATATTTACTTTGAACTTGATGTCGATAACCTTTTTCGGTGTTGTAGGCAGGTCTCTGAGGAGGGGTTACTCATTTTTAGGCGACTTCCTGAGGTTGAGCCCTCATAGACGGAGCCTGAAGTGCTTAATTTTCTCCTTGAGAGGAAACCTCAAGGTTGAGTACCACCTTGGAACCCGTACCAAAGCCGTTGGCCTCCTGGGGCCTAACTTGGGTAGGCAAATCGTTGTTGTTTCCCCACATATATATGGGGTTGCACCCGCTTCTTGGAAGATCCCATTTTTTAGATAGCTATCCTTCCATTTTGGCATCAAGTCCTTCGTTACCTTAGCGCCAAAGCGTTCATGTAGGTTCCTGCCTCAGTTTGCTAGTTCCACTATAGCCATGACTGCTACTTCAGGGTCTGCCCGACAGAGAGGGGAGAGTTCCACTCCTAGTGCTCAGGATCCACGGGAGTTTACTATGAAGACTATGTCTTCGATAAGAGAGGATCATCTGGAGATAGTGAGGAGAGACTATGGATGGGGCGAGGGGGTAGTGCTGCAGGCGCTTCCCCCCAGATAAGGGTATCACGGACCTCACAATGTGTACTTGTACCCTTTCGCACTAGGCCCCCTTGATAGGGTCATGCTCGATTTCTGTTTAAAGTATCAGGTTACTTCGGTGCAGATACATCCGTCATTTTGGAAAATAGTGCTGATGATAAGGTTCTTCGCGGAGAAAGCAGGGCTTGAATTCATGCTCAGTCACGACGCCTGTACCAGCCCTTTCATCATCAATGTCTGCTAACTTTGCGGTGCCGTTCGTCCACGCCCTTTTTTGTTGATAATGAGGAAGATGGAGATCAAGAGTGGGTCAGTTTATTCGTCAGAGTCCAGATGACTGACGTAATTCCCTTGGAACATATGCCATTCCCCGAGGAATGGAATTACACACGTGAATGGAGCATCTCATGCCTTCTCAGATTCACTCATGGTGAAAGCTAGTTTAGTAATCGTGTTTCCTTCTTTTCTAGAGCAATTTCATGGGCACAAGGCAAAGTTCCTGATCTTCCTGGCTGGGTTTAGAAGTTGACGACCCATTCGACTTGTGACGAGCATAGGTGGCGAACTGTGTCCCAGAGCATATGGGAAGCAAAATACCACGGTATGTGCATAACTACTTTTACCTTATCCTTCATACGTTTGGGAAGACCTTTCCCCCTTTTATGCACTAATCTTGGCGTAGTAGGTATCGAAGGGTCCCCAAGGACAAGGCTGTGTTCCTCCGGAGAGGGGGAGGAACTGCCAGCTTCTGAGCTGAAGGACGATAATGATAATCGGGATATGCATTTGCAGTAGGATGAGCTCGCAGTAGGGAAAAATGGGGCCTAGTCTTTGAGGAGAAAACATCACCTAAGCCTGCTGCACCCAAAGTTTTTGGTTCTGGAGAGGTGGTTTCTCCGATTGATCATGCTTCGACCGAGGTTGGTTCTTCCAGGGCCGAGGGGGCTGGATCAATAGAAGTGTGCTCGGCCTTCGAGAAAGTCCGCCGGCTTCATTTTGAGGTGAGTTTTAGCACAGGCCTTCCGCATCTCGCGACTTCCCTTCCTTATCGAGTTTTTTTTCTGTAGGACTTTGACAGGCTTAGGTCTGAGCAGCTCCATCACGGGGCTAGGCTCCGGAAAGCTCTGGATGAGGGTAGGTCCCTTAGGCTCCTTTGCGAGGAGGAGGAAGTTGAGTTAACACACTAGCGATATGAGGCATACCGGAGCTCGAATTACGAGAGATATTTGATGGCGTAGGTAACTTCTCATCCCGGGAGGGTATGTGTCTCAGCTTTTAACCCTTTGGGTTAACTTTTTGCCTATCCCAGTTGCAGAAAAAGACGGAGGCTCTGGAGCGCCTTAGGGGTGAAACCGACCGAGTCAGGAATGACTATGCCGAGCTAAGAGCTCAGGTGCAGGATCAAGCTTTAGAAGCGAAGGGTGCCTTGGCTAAAGTTCCTGCTTTCGAGGCCCAACTCTGCTTAGCTTGTGACAATACTTTAGTTCAAGCGGATATGATCACAAAACTTGAGTTCGAACTTTCAAAGGTTAGGGCTGAGATCCTTGATGCTCGGGCTGAAGCAGCACTAAGCCGGACAAAGGCTGATCAGGAGATGGAAATTCATTTGAAGGATGCTACCGCTGCCCAAGCTGAGTTGAAGAGGGTCCTCAATCGTGAAGAGAGGATCGAAGAATATGCTCATTGCAGATCTCGAAGAAAGTTACTTGATGAGATCGGTGCCAAGGGTTTTGTTCTCCCGGAAAAGCTGGCGCGAGCGAGGGCGGACGAGCGTGATGCTTGGTCACTCATGTACGACACTGAGAAGAGCGAAGACGAGGCCGATAGGCCGTAGCCCTCAGGGGCGGGGCATAGATTTTGTCATTTTGTATGTGATATTGCCAGAGAGCGTTCGTAGATGGAGGATGCACCTTTTCATGTATGTAAAATAGAAGAGAACTTGAAGCTTTATTGCTTATGTACCCCTTTCTGCTTTGTCTCTGACCAGGTGGACTAGTTTCGGAGTTGGTGAGAATCCTTAGATTTGTGATACGGCTTCGGGGCTCATCAGGCAGGCCCGGGGGCTCTTACGCTTTTGGTTGATGCAGCCTTTAGTGTAAGCTAGCATTAGAGCTCTTAAGATTTTGCTCAATTGTTTAAGGTTTAGTCTCTGAGTCGGACTTCTACTCGAGCCCATTCGACCCTCAGGCTTTTGTGTCTGCATGGGTGGGCGACAATGACCCTTACGCCTTGCCTTTGGGCATTTGTATTTTAACTATTTTGGGTTCAGTCTCCGAGTTGGGTTTCGACTCGAGTACAATTGACCCTCAAGTTCTGTATTTTCATGGGCTGGTGACAACGGCTCTCACGCCTTGGGTCGAAGCAACCTTTTATGTATATGGCCCTGAGGCTTATGAAGCTGGCAACGATGGCTCTTACGCTATGCCCTTAGGCATGTGTAGTTAACTATTTTGAATCCGGTCTCTGAATCGGGTTACAACTCGAGCTCACTTTTACCCTCAAGCTTTCAAATTCTTAAGTTGGTGATGATGGCTCTTACGCTTTTGGTCGATGTGACCTTTTAGTGTGTGGCCCTAAGGCTTATTAGGTTGGTAACAATGGCTCTTACGATTTTCCCTTAGGCATATGTAGGCTTTGTTTTCCTCTCGTTAAGGAGTTTTTGAAATGATTTTGCCTGACCCATCGTCGGTTCGGGAAGAACCTCGATTTCAAGTTGTTTGTGGTGATGTTCGATCACCTTAAAAGGTTAAGCTCGTAGGCTGAGTAGCTCGAAGCCTTATGATTTGGAGCTGATATGGTCGAAGCTCTTTTGCCTGTTGAGGGTAGCCTATTTAACCAGTTCTTTTCGAATTAGGTTCGAAGTAATGGCCTATGATTTTATAGCGACGGTCGGGCATCCCTGAGTCACGTAAATTCGGCTGGTGCAGACATATGACCGTAGTCATTTGTGTTTGGCCGGAACGTTTTTTGATCCCGAGTGTAGTAGTTTAGGCGTCTACATCGAGGGTATGCCCTTTCGGAAGTCTTACAAATGCGACATATAGCCTAAGCTTCGGGATTGAGTTTATGCCTGTAGTAAGGTCTTACAAACTTTTCATGCCTTTTGAGGTCTTATAGTTTTGTTGATACTTTGTACAAGTATGATTCATGCCATGCGGGTGCCGGATTATTGACGCTAGTCTCCGAGTATCTCGGGGCGTTCTCGGTGAAGGGATCCTTGTGAGGATGCTGGATTTCCTTTGGAGTACGAGATGCTTTGGTGAAAGATATTCTTTGCTTGTTCGGCATAAGTACATGCTGTTTTGTTTCCATGAGCCCGACTTATGCGGACATGGTTCATTTGACCATTTGGCCCGGTACATTGTTTCCTATTGGAACTTAGTCAGTCGCTCTGTGGTTCCTCCGAGTGGATGACCTCCAGTGTTCGGGGTTGATTGCAAAAGAAAGTCTTGTAAGCTTGTTGGGTCCTCCTTAGGTAGCGCGTGGACGTTGCCTCGTTGAAAACCTTGCCGGCGAAACCCTCTTCGGGATGAAATAAAGCTCGATCGAAGGGAAAGAGTACAACAGATGTCATTAAGGCCTTGAGATATTCGGGTTGGATTAACATTTTCGACAGCTCTGACCGGGTTCCTCCATATGGGTTGATATAAAATAATGAAAGATGGAGGTGGTCTTACCTCGTCGTAGGGTGCGTAGGTGATATTCCGAGGCCCGATGCGTCCCTATTGTTTGGAGCGAGGAATCGGTACGGTCTTCCGCTGTGTTTAATCAGGCTCAGCAAAAGACGTAGTTTGATTACCTTTTGACTCTTTTGAGAATGGAGATATTGGTGTCGGCGCTACGCTACGTAACGCGAACACTTCCCTTGCCGCGTGTTGTTCCCGTATACGGTTTTAATTCCGTCCTTTGCTAGGGATTTCATCATTTGGCGAAGAGGGGATGGTACCGCTTTCATGCGGTGTGTCCGTGGCCATTCGAATAAGGCGTTATATCTCGTGTCTCCTTTGATGACAAGGAATTTGGCGTTCCGTCCCGCGCCGGCCATTCTGACTGAGAGGATGACCTTTCCTTTCATTATTTCGATCGTCGTACTGAATCCGTCAAGGATTCGAGAGGCGGGCATGAGTTGATCGAGCTACCTGGATTCACAAGCGCATGTTTTATTCGAAGTGAAGGAGTGAAGAAAGAGGTTACCAGTTCGTTGTTATGAAGTTGGGGCAAGGTTTAGAAGCCTTTTACGCCGAATGTGAGGGCATCTTCGGGTATGTATCCCCGGGTTCGTTTTTCTCCGGTGATGGATATTTTTGTCCTCCTCTCCGCAAGTTCCCGGGGAGTGTCGACGCACCTCCAATATTGTGATAACATGTTGTGGCCCATTTGATTCGTTCTTCTTGGCCACCTTTCTTTCTCGGAATCGAACTTGAGCCCGATTGCCCGAAAATTCTCGGCGATGACTTTTATTGAGTAGTTTGGCTGTTTCCTTTTGGAGTTGGTGACAATATTTGGTCCTATGGCCGTACGTATTACGAAGTTCGCGTACCAAGTTGTGATTCCTCTAGGAAGGATCCGAATGAATAGGCCTAGGCCATTTGGCATCCCCGATTTTGCTGATAGCAAACACGATGTCCGATAATATCGATGTTGAAGTTGTTTTCTGATAGGTGAGGTGCCCCCATTGGTCCTGTGTCCCCGTCAAATTCACCTCTGTTGATGGGTCCCCGAGGGTTATATCCTCTGTTCACCAATCGATCGTTGCAAGGCGAATAACGTCTCGGGTATTCCTACTATCATCGGGGTACGACTGATACCTCTCTTTATTCTATTTTGACTCCTTCGCCAGGAGACTGCTCAGATATACTGTGCCCGAGGGGGCTCCCAGCTGGTCGTCCTCGACCCTGATCTTTGACTGGTACCGATTGTTGACGTCCGACCAGGTTATGGCGGGATATTCGATTAGATTTTCTTTCAGCTGTCTTAAGGCCACCGAGCTTCCGCTCATTCAAGCCTTGAGTGAAAGCCTGCACCACCCAGTCGTCAAAGACCGGGGTTAGTTCCATTTTTTCTATTTGGAAATGAGATACGAATTCTCGCAGCATTTCGTTCTCCTTCTGCTTAATCTTCAATACGTTGGACTTCTTTGTTGCTACTTTGATGGAACCGACGTGCGCCTTTATGAAGGAATCTGCTAGCATGGTAAATGAATCTATGGAGTTGGGAGCTAGGTTGTGATACCACATCATGTCCCCCTTCGAGAGCGTTTCTCCGAACTTCTTCGGTAAGACGGACTCGATCTCGTCGTGTTTTATGTCATTGCCCTTTACCGCGCACATATAGGCAATGACATGTTCGTTGGGATTTGAGGTACATTGTATTTCAGGAGTTCTGGCCTTCTTAACTTCTTTGGAATGGGCTTCGGAGCCGCTTCCTCTAGGAACGGCAGTTGTATGAACTTCTTCGAATCTACACCCTTCAGCACCGGGGGAGCGCCCGGGATTTGGTCGACTCTGAAGTTATAGGTTTCGACCTTCTTGTCATTGGCTACTATTATTTTCTCGCCTGACTCGATCCTTTTGGTGAGGCCCTCCAGCATTTTCACGATGGCAGGATCGGCTACTGATCCATTGTTGCTTGATCTCTCCGGTACCTATTCAGCCAGGGGAGTAGTTTCCGGTGCTACTATGCTGGGAGTCTTCGGATGGCTTTGCATTTGAGCGATAGCCAACTGTTGTGCCTGCAACATTTCAAAAATAACACGAAGACTAACTTTCTGTTCTTCCCAGGCTGGAGTTTTTTGGGCTTCCTGTTGGTCGCCAAGTTTTATGCTCCTATCGGTGTGTGAGATTTCGTTGACCGATGAGGCCATATTCTAAATCGTCTAAAAATAATTTCTCTCTCATATGTGGGTTAAACATACCCAAAAGCTGATATATATAACTGTGCAGGCCGACAAAACCGCCCATGAATATCTACTGATATACCAAATATATAGGACTCGCCTACAAGCCTCTAGAGATAACTAAACTGTACCATGGTAGGGATAGGGCCTCGACCTACCCATCAAACCTATATATATAAAATTGACTCCAAGGTCTTCTGGTAACTCCGAGGAAGCGGAGCTTACCAACCAAGCTGATGTTTGACTCTGTCTGCTGGGAGGGTCTGTCCAAATATGAATCAGGACCTACATGCCTGAAATGCAGCATCCCCGACAACAGGGACGTCAGTACAAAATAATGTACCGAGTATGTAAGGCAACAAAATAACTTAAAACAGAAACTGAACTGATAATATAATAACTGAAAGTAACTTGGAGTCAAAGATAATCTCAAGATATGGTTACCTGCTGATACTGACTCAACTCTCTCAATATAGTAAGTGGAATAGCTCTCCGACCTTATAAGGCTCGGTATGTGTAACTGCTCTGCCCTAGTAGGCTCACTCATAGGTGCTCGGCCATACAGGCTCTGTATCTCTGCCATTCTAGGCTCGCTCATTAGCGCTCAGCCTTAGTAGGCCCGGTATAAAACTTACCATCTGATCGGAGGTTGCCCAATAGAGGCATGCCCATCGATTATAGGTCGATAATGGTGAATATACTGTAATACTGTATATATAGACTCTCTACTCTCTTGGCTGAAAGAAGACAAAACTAAACAGAATATGAAGTCCCAATAAGGGAGAATGCTCTAACTTATAGACTAGGACAATGTACATAAATTCAGGAATATGAACTTCTCTTTATGTCTCGTTGTCAAACACCTGTAGTTACAAAATCATGCCAAAATGAAGATAAAGTTTAGCCTTAACATACCTTAACTTCATTGAGTCCCTAATACCTTCCAAGTAATTCTTCAAACAACTCAACTCAATCTACCATTGCATAAGGAGATTCAAAATCAGTGTTGAGTAAAGGCTAAGTCTGCAACTTAAACAAGTAGCTTGTTTATGTAAATTTGGGTAGCATCTCCCTTGTAACAAGGCCCTCCTCCAATACCATATACCAACAACACCAAGAACACAACATTAACAACATGTATGCATCATTTTCCAACCTTATCTCCATCACAATATATCACAAAACAACCCACACACCCTAATCACTTCATACATAAAACGACAACAAAAATAGTGTTAAACAACCTAAAAAAAATGTAACGACGAATGACCAGCCCACCATTCCGTCATTATGTGGTGTTTCTCCACATCTTTTATCCTCCAAAACTCCATAAAACATTAGCAAAATATACAGCCAAAAATCAACACGAAACAACTCACAAAACAATCCACTACAAGTCGAATAACTCAAACTCATGTCTTCCGATCACTATCCTGTAAGTTCTAACTATTAGGAAATGAATTTATCAACTTTCCTTGATACTTAAAACTTAAGTACAGAAACTAGACAGTTTCTTAACTATGAAGTACCTTCCAAAACACAAATTAAAAAGAAAAGGAGAGGCGATATAGCGATACTTACATCGTAGGGATCATTCTAGTATTATTACTTCTTGATTTCGTACCCGGGATATTAATATTATTGGAAACTCTTATGGAGAGCTTGAGGATAAGTTTAGAGGTATTATTCTGGTCGTGGTATGTGAAAAAGTGAAGAAAGAAATGACATAAGGCCTATATATACCAATTTTTGAAAAGTCAAAGAGGTGCTAGATTGACACCCTATTATTGGCTATTCTTCAGATGCTTATATATTTTTATCTGGATGTCGAATGAACAAATGGTTAAGAGCATTAGAAACTAAATTCCAAGACCTTCAATTTGGTATATAATATTTTCCAAAAAGACCTCATGTAACACATAAAATGTATTGCTGAAAAAGCTTTAGCGACATACCTATGCAGTCTCGCGAAACTGCAAATACTCTCTACTCATATATCGTATCGATGAATGGTTTTATGCGTTAGAAAAGAGACTCGTAGATCTTTAATTTTGTAGGTAGAGCATCCCCTAATTCGAAGTATATTGGGAGAAAATCTCAACTACATTTGGCCTAAATTTCAGCATATTTATAAATGTAACTTGTGATGAAATTTGCCAACTTTTGTTCCATAATTCACTTGACTTCAAAAAATAACACACGACTATCATAAGACAAAAATAACTCATAACATAACCTCCTTATCATTTTGATCACCCTAGTCTCACCCCCAAAGTATATGTTATAACATTCCTAACTTGTCGACTTTCGACGAAACTTATTTTCTTCAATTGATTTAGCTTCTAAGCCTTCCAACCTTTTGGTATTTGCAGTCCATGATCTTAAATATTTGTAACCTCCAAGTTAACATGATTTAATTACTTTATGTACTTTCAAAGATGATCTCATTTGTGAGCTTACATCAATTGACTTATGACATACTCTCATATGTGAAAACATGGGGTGTATCACCAGACTTCTATGTCTGTCACCAACGCTTTCAATTGTTCATGTGAAACAAATGACTAAGCAATTACAACAATAGAATATCCAACAAGCAAATAAGCCAAAATGGAATGGCTAATCTCTAGGCTACGTTTGAGTTTCCAAACATCCTCTTACTCCATTGTTGTCACAAAACATTTTTTTTAACCAAATCCTTCTATAATGACAAAAGGAGCTAAAACTAGCATCATTGATGGTTAATTTGCTATTCAGAACCCTTCAGCACAACTGCGTTAAACTCTAGTTCAAATCAAGTCATAAACTCACAAGTAATAAACAATTTTTCCAAATCACTTCAAATCTACCAATTGACTATACCAACTCGAAGATTTAAAAAAAAAAGTGTTTAACATTACATATCGACTAGGAACTAAACCAAATAACACAGAATTAGAAGTTTTAAACAAACACTCCTGCATCAATATGGAATCCAACAATTATTTCCAAACTTCATTTATACAACCATGGAAGAAACAGATGCTTGGCTTCATACATGGTTACAGCAGAATCAAAACAGACAGAAAATAAATCTCTGAAACTGGCAAAAAGGCAGCAACAAAAACAAATGCAGCAACAGGAACCAGCAGGAGCAAAAGATCGACAAAATGAAGTGTGGCCAACAAAAGAAGAATCCCAGCAATTCAAGAACAAGAGAAATAGCAACCAACTAGAAATCCCATCAAAATTCGAGCAAAATGATATAGAATGAGAGAGGTTGAGGGAATGTGCCAGCATCCTCTTAAAATTAGGAAATTGGCATCTTCTGAAACAGAAAAATGGATAGCTATCCAGTTTTTGGATATTTCCTCTCACTCTCAACTCTTTCTTTAACAGATTGGGACACTTGTCCCTGTTTCTAGAAGCTTCTTTTATTCCCAGACCCTTTTAAATTTTTTAACTTCCAATTCTTACCCCAACATTTAAATTTATTCCACATTTTAATGTATTTCCAATTGAACAAAACAGATTCCTCCATTTTTGTCATTTCTTTTAGACCGCTGAATTTCAGTAATTACAAACAACTATCACAACAGAAAAAAACTCAGATAAATCAAAAATCACAGCACAACAAGCAATATTCAAACTTTAGCCTATTTAGGTGATTAAACGAATTCAAACCTACAATTAGCTAATCAAGATTACTTTGACCAAATTGAAACTGCGTACTATGCATCTAAAATTTTGGCCTACACAGAATTAGAGATCGCAAACGGTGCGGTGTGGTGTGGTTGCGGGGCAAACCTGCATAAATTCGCAAAGATTTCAACCCGCCCCGCCCCGCATAGCATTTGCACCCGCATCCACCTGCCCCACATCTACACCCGCATTCACCCGCCCCGCCCCGCACCGCATTAGCAATTTTCTGTCATTTATGGAATTTCATGTATATTAATTTTCACTAAAACTACTCGAACCAGATGAGATTTGATTTACATATTTAAATGATTCCAAATTAAACTGATTTGCTAAAAATAATAATAATAATAATAATAATAATAATAATAATAATAATAATAATAATAATAATAATTGAAACTGACAAATGAATCAGCGCATGTTGCTATCTTACAACAAGTGCTATTACTTTACGAAAGTTTTAAGATTTGTAAACTTTACCTTAAACAGCGTTGAATATGTTACTATTTAGTAGGCTGCTATTATTAAGTTATTATTTTTTAAGTGACAAAAATTAAAATAATAATTTTTGTGTAACAAACTTTTCATTAGATGATTAAGTGATAAATGTTAATAAATTAATCATAAAAATATTTGTCTAAACTACATTTTATATTTCGTTAAATGTCTAGCTTTTTTCTTTTATTCAAAATTTCTAACTTAATTAACATCTCACTAATTAAAAGGTGTACTTGAAAGAGAAGAAGTTATAAATGATTTAGTTTGTTTTTATTAAGTATCAAATATTAAAATAGATATTCTACTATTTTTGTCGCATACTTTGCTCATGAGTCATGTCTTACTGGGTAAAACAATAGGCCAAATCCAGTAAACTTGTGCAAACCTGCGAAAACCCGCAACCGCCCCGCCCCGCCCTAATTCCCATCTAAGGTTGAATAAGATTAGATTAGTCATTTCAACCCGCCCCGCAATTGCCCCGCACCGCATAACTTTAGACCCGCTTCGCCCCGCATAGCCTTAAACCCGCCCCGCCCCGCCCTGCACCCGCACCGCCTCATTTGCCATCCTTACACATAATCAATGAATTTGAAATCTTAACTAACCTAGAACATGCTAAACCTTCGGAAAAAAACATGCTAACAATCACATACTTATGCAACCTTCAGACAATTATCAATTGACAATCTAACCAACTCGAATCTAAACTATACATGCTATCTATAACATGTAACAGAAAATATCAAGCAATTAAATCATATAAGTAGTAATTAAAGAAGTGAAAAAGAGGGTTACCAATAATGAACAAAGCTGCCCGGGAAAAGAGATATTCAGCTATAGCCAGTATCGCTACATGAGCATTAACCAAGATTGAGGGCATAGCCAATGCTATATGCAGCAATGTTTGCCATACGCCAGCAAAAGAAATCAACTTATGGGACTTTCATGGTGGTGTCCAGGTTCGGGTGGCCTAGAATAGGTCCAAAATTGACTTCAATTGATAATTCTTGATAAGAGTGTTCAATTAATGTTGGTATAAACCTCAGGTAGGATAGAATTTGGGGAAACTCGAAATGGGAAAATTTAGATTTTTTGTGACTTCTTAGACCCGAAAATGGAGAAGTGATTAGGGGGTGTTGGAGATTATTTGATGTCAATTTGGGGTGATTTATGGTGTCACCGCCGCCGTAGGCGATTTCTGGCTGGTGGCGGATGACGGAGGTGAGAGAGACGAGTTAAGAGATGAGAAAGGGGGAAATGGGGTTGGTTCTCTAGGGTTTGGGGGGTTCTTCGATATTTTTAAGGGGTAAGGGTAGTTAGTTGCGGTCCGCTAGATCAAAATAAAGGAAGGCTGAGATTAGTTTAGTCCAAACGCCGTCGTTTTGGGCTGGGGAAAGGCTGAACCGGATCTTTGGGAAGTCTGGGCTTGGGCAAGGAGCAAATTAGAAAGACTTTAGGGCAATTGGGTCAATCAAAAATGGTTTTGGCCCAATTTGGGATTAAACTTCTCTTCCTCTTTTTTTTTTCTTTTTCTTTCCTTCTTTGATTTTTAATCTAATAAAATTAATTAAAATTCTAAATTAAGTCCTAAATCAAATATATTTTGTAAAATTAAATTAATTGTCTATTTTTGACATCATAATAATTAATTAACTTAAACTAATGAAAGACAAATATTACTTTTAAAACTAAAAGCTACATATGTAAAATGACCATTATTTTTATGATTTTTATTTAATAATATAATTAACTTATGCAATTAAACTCTAAATGCAGTTAAGACCTAACAATGCTATGTAATGAAGATTTGGACATTTTTGGTATTTTTTTATGATTTTAAAATGTTAAAAATGCATGAAAAATTCAACTAAATGCAAACAATTAATTAACAAAAATTCCTATAAATTCTATGAAAATTAAAAACAATTAAGAAAAAAAATATTTGTGAATTTTGTAGGAGTATTTTAGTCTGAAAATCACATGCTCACAGATCTGAGGGCAGTTTTCCAATCTTCAGATAATCTACATATTTGTTTCTCCAATCCCAAATCAGGCTTGTAGAGTCTATTTCGATGTGATCTTCTTCCAGTATTGATCTCATGAGTTGTACGAATGCCCCAGTATTGAGCTTGTCATCCTCGACTGACGACCCTAAGTTAGCAAGGGCATCGACCTCGTTGTTTTGATCCGAGGAACGTGTTGTAAAGTCCATTCCTTGAACCGATGTAATGTTACTTGCATTTTATCCAGGTATATTTGCATTCGTTCTTCTCTGACCTCGAAAGTCCCATTAACTTGGTTCACCACGAGGAGAGAGTCACACTTAGCTTCAATCACTTCTGTCCCCAAGCCGTTGGCTAGTTCGAGACCTGCAATTATGGCCTCATATTCGATGTCATTGTTAGTCAATTTCATAGTCCTAATAGATTGTCTAACTACATTGCCTATTGGTGTCTTCAATATGATGCCAAGTCCGGACCCTTTGTTGATACCCAATTTTTTCCTAGGTATTTTTATACCCAAAATACTTCTAAAATAGCATATATGTGCATACATAAGTACGCCCAAGAGTTTTGGTATTTTTCCCTAATTTTTAAAGATTTTTGAAATCAATTTATTGTCTATTTTAGCAGTGCAAAACCAATAATTATTCCCAAAATCATCAATTTTGGTGAATAATTTATTTCATTCGCATATCTATACCAAAATATAGTTAAGGTAATTTTTGTATAGTTTTACAAAATTATTTGGTATGTTAAAAGCTAAATTGCATATAATTGCAATTTTAGCCTACTTTACGATTAACAGCCTTTTATGATGGTAAAATTAGGCCCAACATTTTTAAACTAATATTTCTATATTAATAATTGGCTCAGTACTTTTAATTTTCTTTTAAAATCTTTTTTTACTATGTTTTATAAAATAAAAGGGAAAACTGCCTATTTAACATTTAGCCTCATTTCATTGCAATTACGGCCTATTTACATTTAAATTTTGGCCCTCAATTGACCCAATCCTAACCCCAATTGGACCAGCCCAATTTCATTTTAACCCGGCCCCCGACTCAACTGAAAACCCCGCCCGACCTTGCTTTCAATCCAGGCCGTTGATCTTTTGGATCAACGGCCAGGATTGTCCCTTTCCTTTTTTAATCCCCCAACTACACCCTAATCCTTTCATTTCGTTTGGTCCGCCGCCTTTGAAACCTCTCGTCTCTCAAACGGTCTCGAACTCTCTCGAAACCCTAATCGCTCTCTGCCACCTCCAACCCCAAATCCACCGGAATCCATGGTTGTTCTAACCATGGACGACCTATACTGAACCCCTACTACTCTCACATGCTTGATACCTGAAGGTTCGAGGCCAGACTTCAAGGGTCTTCGCTCAGACTTTCGTCGATTCGAGGTTCTCAACCATCTCCGGCCTTGGTCCAGTGTGTCTTAGCCTCCTGAACCTGATTCTTACCTTATCGACTGCAGATCTGATCTTGTTTCTTCCAAGCCTTACTCGTTTCTAGGGTTCTCAGAAACCCTAGCCTATTCGAGGTTCTTTTCGTTTATTTGTTTGGATCTGTGCTTGATCTGTGCTATATGTGATGTTTTAAGTGTTTTCTCCAAATTTCATTTTCAAAACATTTTGATTTCAAACTAGGTTTTCTGAGTCTGTTTGTTAATGTTTTGATCGATTCATCTGCTTATCATCTCTAAGTTTGATTGGTGTTGAAAACCCTAATTTTTGGAGGTTTTACTTGAGATTCTGAGACTGTTTATTTGTTTCACTTGCTTATCGCCTCTGAACTCTACTGATTTCGAAAACCCTAGTTCTTTGGGGTCTGTTCGAGGTCTTGAGTTTGTTTGTGCAACTCGCTTGGTTGAAATCGCTCCGTCTGGTTCCTTTACTGCAGCATTTCGTCTTCTTTATGTGATTCCTTTGTTATGAGCTCTTGCTATTTGTCAAATTCAACTATGTATTCAGAAAGGTTTTCACCTAGCTTTTGCATGCTTCTGATGTTTTCTCTATTACTAAGCTAATGAAGTTTGACCTAAATGACTATCATGCTATTACAATATGCTGTTTCTTCTTGCCATTGCTTGGCCTCACATGTCTATTACTTGTGTACTTCGTTTATATACTGAGTCCCTTCTGCGATTGATTTTCAAACTCGTGATTGATTTTTCAAAACTTTTCCTTGTGAAATTCTGATTTTTACTCGCCCGTTAAGGGTTAATTGGTTCTCTCTCTTTGTTTGGCCTTACCAGATCCTTTCCAAAATAAGTACACTCCTTTATTTAGACTTAATCCCTTACTACATGGTTTTACTGCTCCTTTTATGGTAACAATCATTCTGATTACAAATTAATCTTCTTTCCTTATATTAATCTTGTTAGTGTCCGTTGAGCAGTAATCCCTTGATTAAAGGGAAAAAGCTGTATTAATTGATTTTGACTGTGTTATTTCCATGTTTGTGTTGAAACCTTATTCATTGCCTTGTTTTCTACTCGTTTTCAAAGCTATAAATACCTGTACCTTTTTCTCTTTCAAAAGGAAGTTCTAACAGAACATGTCACTACTTCTCTCAAATATACTTAGAATTTCTTAAACATTCGAGTTCTCTGATCTCACAAGCTTGAAGCTTTCTTGTGATTTGGCTGAAAGAAATCCTGCTTTTCTCTTTGCTTACTTTTTCTGCAACTGGTATGTCTATCTTTGTTTAGTTTCTGCCTCTCCACTACATGTTTATCCTTCAACCTTTCCTCTGTTTGTCTTACTATTTCGATGCTGTAATTTCTGCAAGTTTATTTACTTCTTTTCTCTGTGCTCACCTGAATTCCCACCCCCAATTCCCTTTGTACGTTGAGTTATGGTCCAAAAAGCATGACAACACTTGACATTGTTGCTCATGTGTATGGGGCTGGACTACCTGAGTCCTAAATTCTTTCCAATTCCCATTCCTCTTCCCGTTTATATGTATTATGAGTTTAAGACTATGGTCTAACAATTTCCTAATCATTGTCTGGACCATAGCCTGACCTTCAACAGGTCTGTGCTCATATTTGTTGGCTGAACAGGCTTGGTCAGGGGTGTGCCAGTCTACCTTATGACTAGGTATGACCACCACCTGCCTTGGCACTCCCTAACCCCTCTATTGCACTTGCACTCATTCTTAGAACATTAAGTTCCGCCCCCCTCTTGTGAGCCTTGCTTTGGGATCCATGATCTCCCTCTGAACTTGGACACCTGAGGGCTGGCTCTTTTACATTGCACTATAACTCTTTCTGATTAATATCTCGGGTGTAAGCACTGCCTGGAATTTTTGAAATTCCTTGGATCTCTGAGACACCCTAGATAAGAGAAGGCTTTGGAAACCTTGATCTCGGAAGTGGTTCATCCCCAATTGTTAGACATTAAGTCTGAATTAGGTTCCTCGGATGCAGCTGTTAGTTTCTGATGTACTTTTAATTTCAGTTCGATTCACTGGTTTGTAATAATTTGTATTAAACTCATGGGGATTTAGTAAATAAGGGATGGGGGTTTACTTTTATGCATGCAAGGGGTAGATATCATGCCTATAGGGGTTATCATTTATAAAATTCTACATCTCATCTAGAGATCATGCCCATAAGAATTACTATGTTTTAAAGTTCTGCATTTTATAAATCATTGAAACTCTGCATTCTCACATAGATACCATGTCCATAAGATTTTCTGCATTCTCATATAGACACCATGCCTATAGGACTTTCTGTATTCTGCATATGCATCTAACATTAGGCAAACATGCATATAGGTTTAAATAACAATCAGTATTTTAGACACCAGGCCTATAGGACTTCTGCACTTCTATAAACGTTTAAAAGTAACGCCTAGATATTATGTCTATAGATTCTTGCAACTGTTTAAGATCAATGACACTTAGAAACCATGCCTATAAGATCAGTTAATTGAATCAGCCTCGTTTCGAATCTAAAACCTATATTAAAATCTGCAGATCCCCTTTTCCTAAAATTAGTAAGGCTTTTCCTTAACATCAATATACTTTGCATTATTATATATCATGCCTATAGGTTTCACCTAGGCAAGCTTTAGGGTAAAAGCCATAAGTGCATCAGTCTTTGACGATTCCAACCAGCAGGCAGGTCTGATTCGGATTTCTTATCTGAAGTATGTAATAAATTAAGTCTGCTTCACACATTTTTTTAAGTTTAATTCAGACCTAATCAGTACATGTAAGACATGCTAAACTCTATGTTTTTCTGACTTGGGGAGGTTTATTTGAGCCTTTCAACTGTTATGTGTTTTCTCATACCTGTTTTATGTGTTTTGTTTGTCGCTCTAGAATTTTATCTTTCTAAAACCATAAAAGCCCCAAATCCCTTTCCCTTTAGGATTAGTAGTCCTAAATGCCTCCGGGACTAATAGGACTGGGACGGGTACTAGCATGCAATAAGTAACGACACCATTCACGCTTTGATACCTTAACGGGGTGGGAAGGGTAGAATATGGATATGATGACCGGTGCGCTAATATTACGTGCGAACCCTCTTCTGAGGAGTGATTGCTGGATATTGCATTGATGTGATCCATATTAATCACAAACCTAGGACCCCTTTTCTTTATTCGCTTCCTTTAGAGTTGTTTAAACTTTTCAAATCCTTGCTCTCTTTCTACTTACTTTCATAAGTTTCAACCTAATTGCAATGTTGTATGCAAGTCCTTACTTGAGCCTTGATTATTTACTTGTAAAGTCACAATTGTAGCATGGCCGGGAACCACACTTGTGGATCCTGAGGGGTGCCTAACACCTTCCCCTCGGGATAATTTCTAGCCCTTACCCTAATCTCTGGTCTCTTCATCTCAAACCCTTCTTAAAGTGTCCTAATGCACTATAATCATTAGGTGGCGACTCTTCAACTTCTAAACCCAATTCTCGAAAGGGAATAGAGTTGTCATCCCAATGTTGTATACCCGATTTTTGACCCCACGGTCACATAGAAAAAGGAGGCGTCGACAGCATGGCGACTCTGCTGGGGATTCTTTAGGCTTTTACCATTGCATGTTGATTGTGACTTTACTATATCATTAATTGCTTTATTTACTATCTTTTATTCTTTCCCTACGAAACTGACTTGGCTCTTCATGTCTTTTCTTTCTTTTAACTGCTTTCCTTTACTGCTTTATTTCAATACTATTGTAATTACTGCAATTATTGTAATCATTTATCTTATGAACGTGGAAATACATGTCAATTTGTTTCATTCTTGTAAACTGCATATTCAACATCATATTCCACTCGTGCCAAACAAATACCATAGCAACGCTTTTAATGAGTGGTTGCGCTCTTCCAATATTATCACCCTTTAAATTCGGCAAAGGCATACTTGCGGTAAAACCAGTCGATCAGCGGTGCAGTCGACGGTTCTGTGCCTTTCCCTCTTGAGTTTTCCGCTCAAGGGTACCTGTCTAATATCCCAATAGAAACCTTACTCTATTCAATTATACATGCATCATGGTCAAACCTAGCCGAGTCAGTTATGTTGTTCGCATAATGACTCATTAAGATAGCCTTGTCCAAAGTCCATCGGGTTTCCCTGAAACCCAAACGGACACCTACATGTTCTGTGCATTTATTTGGAGAACTAAATGCTTTTTATGCTGATTATTGGTATTAAATAATCGATTCCGGTGGGAGTGAGGTCTTAACCCTTTTGTTTTGCAGAAAATGAATGACAAAGTTCCTGACTTCGGTATGGTAAACATACCTTCACTCTTGCAGACTTGGTGGAGAAACCTCCCATCGAGCAACCAAATCAACGAATGGAAAGAGAGAGTCACCAAGGCTAGTGAGAAGCTAGAATACCTGGAGTACAGCTTGCTGGAATTGGAAGGGAAAGTGAGGAAAAGAGTCATCGACTGTCAAAATGCTGAGGAAGGCAAAGGAGAACGTCTGGCGATAGCATTTTTACTGGAAAATCTGCGCGAGCTGGAGGACTTGATCAACGAGAACATTCAACCTGAAGAAGGTCCTTCTGGGACCAAGTAGTTAGGAGTCTTTTATTTCGCTTTTAATGATGTAATAAGGCCAATGGCCACTAGTGACATTTTATTTTCTTAGCATCGTTGTGAATTCGTCTTATTTTTATCAATAAGACGAGGCATTTAGCATTATAAGTTCTCCAAATTAACTTGTCGCTAGACCTACCTCAGGCACAACGAGGTACCCAAATTAAGACACGATTTATATTCTTGCACAATGTGTTTAAATATTGCAACATTTTCTTCTCATAACCCGCACTAACTTGTTACCTTTTTTTTTTCTTTTTTTTATTCCCTCCCCAAAGGTTAGTTCGTGCATTCTGGCACCATCATCATACAGTACGAGATCCAAGGGCCCTCCACCTCCTCCTCCTCCTCCGAGTCCTATCCGGAATAAGAACAAAGGTAGAATGGGAGATTCAAGCGCCAGAAAGGAAATTGAAAGAATTGAGATTCCTCAGGGTACCCTGGTTGCTAAGGAAACTGCTGCCCAACTTGAGCAGAAACTGTTGAAGTTCCAAGAAGACCTGGATAAAGTTCGGAACTTGGCAAATTTATCATTCACTCTCACCGCTCCTGATGTCAACTTTTCAAATGCTTAAAATCCCGCATCTCCACAGAACACCCCACAACCACAGATACAACCCACTTATATTCAACATTGCGACACATACCACACTCCACTACCCATTCCTGAACCACTGAACACCACAAACGACCACCCCCACAACACTCTCATCTACGTAGATACCATACCCTACTACACTCAACCAATCTCAAGTGCACCTGAGTCTGATGACAAGGACTCTCTTATCAGAAACTTGGTAGCAGAACTCAAGAAATTGACCAGCCGAGTCCAGGGCATAGAAGGAAACAAAGGCATAGAGGGGCTGAATTATGAGGACCTCTGCATTCAGCCAAATGTTGAACTTCTGGAGGGATACAAACCTCCCAAGTTCGAAATGTTCGATGGCACGGGAGATCCCAGAGTCTATTTGAGGACATATTGTGATAAGCTGGTCGGAGTCGGAAGGAATGAGAAAATCCGTATGAAACTCTTCATGAGAAGCCTGAAGGGGGATGCTTTATCCTGGTACATCAGTCAGGACCCCAAGAAATGGACAAGCTGGGTAGGTATGGCATCAGATTTCATGGATAGGTTCCGATTCAATACAGAGAATGCACCGGATGTATTCTACATCCAGAATCTGAAGAAGAAGCCTACCGAGACATTCCGCGAGTAACTACTCATTGGAGATCAGAGGCTGCTAAGGTCAGGCCGGCCTTAGAAGAGGAACAAATGAACAGATTCTTCGTCCGGGCTCAGGACCCACAATATTATGAGAGGTTGATGCTAATCGAGGGCCAGAAATTCTTCGTTATCATCAAGCTGGGAGAAAGAATTGAGGAAGGCATTAAGAATGGTATGGTTACTAATCTTGAAGCATTGCAGGCCACCAACAAGGCTTTACAGTCTGGTGGCATGTCCAAGAAGAAGGACGTCAATGCCGTGATGGTTGCACAGGGAGCCAAATCACCACTAAAATACCACACTTACCCGTCACCTCCACTTATATATCAACCTATCCCGAATTACCAAGCACCCACACCCTCTTACAAAATCCACCACCCGTTTACCAATCATCTCCACCTCCCACATATCAACCCACTTCACCCAGATACTCTCAACCTGCACCTGTTTACCAAGCTTATAATGCCCAACCCTCTCACTACTAATCACCTCCCACTCGCCAAAATTTCCCTAGACCCAGACCAAATTTTGACCGCAGACCTCCCAGACAATATACAGCCATCGTTGAGCCAATTGACCAGCTGTATGAGAAACTTAAAGCTGCTGGTTACGTCTCCCCTATCCCTGCCATAACTCCCAAAAATCCTTCCCAGTGGGTCAACCCTAATAAGACCTGTGCGTACCACTCCGGCCTGAAAGGTCACACCATTGACGAATGTCGCTTGTTAAAAGACAAGATTCAAACTTTGATCGACAATAAGGTTATTGTAGCAAAGTAGACTGCTCCTAATGTCCGCAACAACCCTCTGCCTGATTACAAAGGTGGGGACATTCACATGATCGAGATCGAAGATGACTGGACCCCGAGGGATCGATAGGACTGATTGCTGAGGATGATGAGCCAAAGAAACCAACAGTCACACTTAACCCGATTATTGTGCAAAACTAGCCCTCTAGGGGCGATGAAGTAAACATGCCTATGCCTTTCGAATTTGAAGCACCTTCTCCTGCGAAGGTGGCCGGGCCAATTGAGGTTGAGTTTGGGGCTCCAAAGGCACTTGTATTCTTTGAAGTTGTTGTGTTACCACCGATGGTACCCATCCCTGCAGCAATGTCAGACATAACACCATTCCATTCAAATGCCATACCATGGGATTACACAACTGAAGCAAGGAGGAAAGGAAAGACCAAGATGGGAGAAGCAATTGCTGCGCAGGGTATGACCAGAACAGGCAGGGTTTACACTCCAGAGAACCTAGCTGAGTCCAGTAAGCAAGCCTTAGGACGAACTACTGAAACTGGTCCCGATGATCTTTGGAGGAAAATACAAGCTAATGAGTATTCGGTCGTTGAGCAGTTGAACAAAACACCAGCACAGATCTCCATCCTAGCTCTTCTACAGAGCTCTGAAGCACACAAAAGGGTCTTGATGAAGATATTGAGCGAAGCTTATATGCCCAGCAACATAACTGGGGGCGAAATGGAAAATATGATAGGACAAATACTGGAAAGCCACAAAATCACCTTCCATGAAGATGAGCTACCGCCGGAAGGACTGAGTCACAACATGGCCCTACACATCACCGTGCAATGCGAGGATTACTTCGTCACTAGAGTCTTGATCGATGGAGGCTCCAGCCTCAACATCTGTCTATTGATAACTCTCAGGACATTGGGAAAGAGCCTGAACGAGATCAAAGATGGGCCCATCAATGTCAAAGCCTTCGATGGGTCCCGGTCTACTATCGGTGAAATCAGCCTATGCTTGCAAATGGGGCCAACCTGGTTCGACATTGACTTTCAAGTGATAGATGTCCCAGTATCCTACAATTTGTTGTTGGGACGACCATGGATCCATGTCGCTGGAGCTGTAGCATCGACCCTGCATCAGGCAGTGAAGTTCGAATGGAATCATCAAGAGGTGATCATTCATGGCGATGGTAGCAACCCCATATATAGTCGCCAGACCATCCCGATGATTGGAGGAAGAAGGAGAATAGGCGGAGAAACATACCACCACATTGAAAGAGTCAATGCAGTAGACAAAGATAAATGGTGGGATAACAAGATTGAAAGTATCCTGAATTGGTGTGGATACGAACCTGGAAAGGGACTCGGCAAAAACCTCCATGGAATCGCCAAACCTATCAAGCTGAAGAAACATGGCACTACCTTTGGTTTGGGGTATAAGTACACTTGGGAGGAGTTCAATCATTGGTTACCACCATGGCTCGGACCCTACTACCCACTGGAGCATCTGATACCTCATCTAGAGCAGACTTTCCAGCCGGCAGATATTATATGGGTCGGAGGAAGAGGAAGCATTGGCAGCCGTGAAGAATCTGTTCCTGGAGAATGATGATATGTACTGCTGTGTTATTTTCAAGGAGGAAGGGGAGGAAGGCCCTTCTATACAAGTTGTGAACCAAGGAGAGCGCCTCAGCAATTGGTCGATCAGAACCACCGGGGCCCGGAAACCTTCGGGGTAGCAAGGCTGAACAAAAGCACCATGCATCACATTTTACTTTTTACTAGCTGATTTTATTTCCGCATTGTCTTTAATTCTGAAAAGAGCTCTGATACTCAAAATAATTACAAATTTAATCGAAGCATTTCAGCTTATTATATATCTCACTCTTATTATTTTTTTCTATCATTCACTTTATTTCACATAGCATTACTATTACTTGCCTTGATGATGAACCAATGATTGTGACTTGCAACGAGACGACGCAACAAATGGATACGGACTTAGAAGAGGTTGATATACCAGAAGAGGTCGTCAGAGGAGTTGAGAATTTTGAAAATAGGCCTAAGTCTAACTGGGCCGAAACTGAGGTCGTCAATCTGGGAGATACAGGGAATGTCAAAGAAACGCGCATTAGTGTTCACCTGTCACCATCACAAAAGAAAGAGTACACGGAGTTCCTGAAGGAATATGAAGACATATTCGCCTGGTCATATGATGATATGACTGGTCTCAGCACATCCATTGTAGCTCACAAGCTGCCGACAGATCCAACATGCCCGCCGGTAAAGCAGAAGCTCAGGAAATTCAAACCCGACATGAGTTTGAAAATCAAAGAAGAGGTTACCAAGCAAGTCAAAGCCAAGGTTCTCAGGGTAGTAGAGTATCCGACATGGTTATCCAACATCGTGCCAGTGCCAAAAAAGGATGGGAAAGTTAAAGTTTGTGTTGACTACCGGGATCTTAATCGGGCCAGTCCCAAAGATGACTTCCCTTGCCTAACATACACATTCTTATCGACAACTGCGCCAAGCATGAGTTGCAGTATTTTGTTGATTGTTTCGCTGGGTATCATCAAATATGTATGGATGAGGAAGATGCAGAGAAAACGGCTTTCATTACGCCATGGGGAATGTACTGTTACAAAATGATGTCGTTCGGTTTGAAGAACGCTGGTGCCACCTACATGAGAGCCATGACTACCATCTTTCATGACATGATACACAAAGAGATCGAGGTATATGTGGATGATGTCATCATCAAATCCAAGAAAGCCAGGGATCACATGGAAGACCTAAAAAAGTTCTTCAACAGGCTGAGGAGGTACAATCTGAAACTGAATCCCGCCAAGTGTGCATTCGGGGTCCCTACTGGAAAATTATTGGGTTTCATCGTGAGTCGTTGAGGAATAAAATTGGATCCATCAAAGGTCAAAGCGATCCAAGAATTGCCGCTGCCAAAGAACAAGAAGGACGTGATGAGTTTCCTGGGAAGACTCAACTATATCAGCCGGTTCATAGCTCAATCCACGGTCATTTATGAACCTATCTTCAAAATGTTGAAGAAGGATGTTGCTACCAAATGGACTAATGATTGCCAGAAAGTTTTTGACAGAATTAAGGAATACCTGTCAACGCCGCCGGTCTTGGTTCCGCCTGAGCCAGGAAGACCCCTATTGCTTTACCTTGCGGTATCGGATAGAGCATTCGGTTGTGTTCTAGGACAACATGATGAAACAGGGAGAAAGGATCAAGCCATCTACTATCTCAGTAAGAAGTTCACACCGTACGAGGCCCGATATTCTCTTTTAAAATGCACTTGTTGTGCTCTGACTTGGGTCACGTAGAAGTTAAGGCATTACTTCTGTGCTTACACTACTTATCTCATATCCAGAATGGACCCTCTGAAGTATATCTTCCAGAAGCCCATGCCCACTGGCAAGCTCGCCAAGTGGCAGATCCTGCTAAGTGAATTCGACATTGTTTACATGACCCAGAAAGCAATCAAAGGGCAAGCCTTGGCGGACCATCTCGCTGAGAATCCCGTGGACGGAGAAAACGAGCCCCTAAAGACGTATTTTCCCGATGTAGAGGTATCTTTCATAGGAGAAGATATTGCAGAATCCTATGATGGTTGGAGATTGTTTTTCGACGGAGCTGCAAATTTCAAAGGAGTTGGCATAGGAGCAGTCTTAGTATCAGAAACCGGCCATCACTACCCGGTATCCGCCAAGCTCAGGTTCCCTTGCACCAATAATATAGCCGAATATGAAGCCTGCATCATGGGGCTCAAAATGGCCATTGAAATGAACGTTCAGGAATTGCTAGTGATCGAGGATTCAGACTTGCTCATACATCAGGTTCAAGGAGAGTGGGCAACCAAGAACTCTAAGATACTTCCCTACTTGCATCACATATAGGAGTTGAGGAAAAGGTTCCCAAATATAGGATTTCAGCACGTCCCCAGAGTCCAGAACGAGTTTGCTGATGCATTAGCTACTTTATCGTCCATGATCCAACATCCAGATACAAATTTCATTGATCCCATCCCACTAAAGATTCATGATCAGCTAGCTTATGCCCATGTTGAGGAAGAAGAGGATGGAAAACCATGGTTCCATGACATCAAAGAGTACTTGACAACAGGGGAATATCCAGAATATGCCAACGCTACCCAGAAGCGCACACTTCGTAGGTTATCCAGCTACTTCTTTCACAGTGGAAGAATCCTGTACAGGAGGACTTCCGATTTGGGTTTAATAAGGTGTGTCGAAGCAAAAGAAGCATCCAGGCTATTGGACGAAGTGCATGCAAGGACCTGTGGGCCGCACATGAACGATTTGTCTTAGCAAAGAAAATTCTCCGAGCAGGGTATTTTTGGATGACTATGGAAACAAACTGTATCCAGTATGTTCACAAATGCCATCGCTGTCAGATACACACAGATATGATAAAGGCACCTCCAAACAAGCTTACTACAACAAGCTCACCATGGCCATTCGCCGCTTGGGGAATGGATGCTATCGGACCTATCGAGCCTGCTGCATCAAATGGGCACAGGTTCATCTTAGTAGCAATCGATTATTTTACCAAATGGGTTGAAGCATCATCATACAAGGCGGTCACTAAGAAGGTTGTGGCGGGTTTCGTCCGCGACCGCATTGTTTGTCGGTTCGGAGTTCCGAAGTCAATCATTACCGATAATGGTTCCAATCTCAACAGCAACTTGATGAAAGCAATATGTGAAATTTTCAAGATCAAACACAAGAAATCTACAACCTACAGGCCTCAGATGAACGGAGCTGTGGAAGCATCCAACAAGAATATCAAGAAGATACTAAGGAAGATGGCCGAAAGGCACAAGCAATAGCATAAGAAGTTATCATTCGCCTTATTGGGATACCGCACTACAGTTCACACATCCACCGGAGTAACTCCCTACATGCTGGTATGGTACAGAGGCGGTCATCCCCGCCGAGGTAGAAATTCCCTCCTTAAGGATCATACAAGAAGTAGAATTGGATGATGCAGAATGGGTAAAAGGTCGCTACGAGCAGTTAGCCCTTATAGATGGGAAAAGGATGAATGCGGTTTGCCACGGTCAGTTGTGTCAGAACAGAATGTCCAGAGCCTTCAACAAAAGGGTTAAGCCAAGGAAGTTTACACTAGGGCAGCTGGTGTTGAAGAAAATATTTCCACATCAAGACGAAGCCAAGGGGAAGTTCTCTCCCAATTGGCAGGGTCCGTACATGGTTCACCGGGTTCTAACTGGAGGAGCCCTTATTCTTGCAGAGATGGATGGAGAAGTCTGGCCAAAGCCAATCAATTCAGATGCAGTGAAATGATATTATGTGTGACCACTTATGATTCCCTTAATGATGTAATTTGAACTACGCCTAACATGATTCCCGTTTAAAAGGGGATACGTAGGCAGCCCTATGGGTTCGATCATAATTTAATAAAAATTCCATTTTCCCCGCTATTGGAACTGGGGTAGAATTTTGAGGAGGACCCTCAAAATTCCGAAGTTAATTTTAGTTCATGCATCGCGAGAAGCGCCATCCCAGTAAACTGGGGCAGAATTTTGAGGAGGACCCTCAAAATTCCGGAGAGAAAGAGGTTGCAATGTCTTGAACCACGCCGCAGTCGTTGGTTCATCTAAAGAAAACTATTTTTGATTATATATTTACTAGAGCATGCATAACTATTATCCGAATTGCTATTGTTTAGCGACGCTACCCCAATAACACACAATGTCAAGGGCCCGGTGAAGACGAACTAACCTTTCCTCTTACAGAACTCACGATTTTTCTTTGGATGCAGGCACTCAATTCGCAATATCATTAGGTATATTTATGCACTCTCAAGAATGCAACTTCTCAGAATCATTACTTGTCCGCAATTGCTATCCGTATACAATCTCCCCAGCAGTCATATTGTCATAATCGGCTATCAGCTAAGAGATCTTACTACTAATCATCATTTTACATTCTTGCACCGTATAAGGCTACCTTTCTACCTTCCGAGATTAAGCTCTACCTCCATCTGTATCGCATAAGGCTACCTTTTTGCCTTCCGAGGTTAAGCTCTACCTCCATCTGCATCGCATAAGGCTACCTTTCTGCCTTTCGAGACTAAGCATTGTCTCCATCCGCATTTCTCTACATTGCATAAGGCTACCTTTATGCCTTCCGAGGTTAAGCTATACCTCCATCTACATCGCATAAGGCTACCTTTCTGCCTTCCGAGGTTAAGCTCTACCTCCATCTGCATTGCATAAGGCTACCTTTTTGCCTTTCGAGACTAAGCATTGTCTCCATCCTGCATTTCTCTGCATCGCATAAGGCTACCTTTTTACCTTTCGAGACTAAGCATTGTCTCCATCCTGCATTTCTCTGCATCGCATAAGGCTACCTTTCTGCCTTTCGAGACTAAGCATTGTCTCCATCCTACATTTCTCTACATTGCATAAGGCCACTTTTCTGCCTTCTGAGGTTAAGCTCTACCTCCATCTACATTTTTGCATTTCCTAAGGCTACCTTATCTGTCTTTCGAGACTAAGCTCTGTCTCCATCTGCATTTTGCATAAGGCTACTTATCTTCCTTTCGAGACTAAGCTCTGGTTCCATCTGCATTCTGCATAAGGCTACTTATCTGCCTTTCGAGACTAAGCTCTGTCTCTATCTGCATTTTGCATAAGGCTACCTTTCTGCCTTCCGAGGTTAAGCACTACCTCCATCCTACATAGCTGAAATATTGCCACTTTATCTCTCTTGCATGGCTGAATTAATGCCATTTTATTTTGCATCGGCTGAAATACCGCCACCTTTATTTACGTCTTGCATTGGCTAAAAGATCTCCGCCTTCTGCATTTCATGGGCTGAAAGATCGCCAAATTGTCCAAAGGCGTCATTGTTCGAAGGTACCATTTGCATAGCCCAAGAACGCCATGCCATGACCTGAGGACTCCATTTTACCTTTTGCATATCATTATTCAAAGGCATCATAGTTTGGAGGCATCATTCTCATAGTCCGAGGACAACATTTATGGTCCAATGGGAATTTGCATCACGTTTAAATTTACGCACAATATGCACTCGTATTGCTCACTTGCAGGTACACCGGCTGGCAACGACCGTCTCAGCAGGAGCGATCCCGCTCCGGTTCCCGCAGTCTATCGGTTTTTCAGAAAGCTTCTCTCAATCTAAAACATCGTCCGTTTCAAATCTCCATCGGCATATTCCGCCAATGGATCCTGAACTACATATGGCCTGATTCCTATAAGACCAGGGATATGTAGGCGGCTCAGAAACTAGAGCTCGGTCAAATCTCCTTTCAAATCGCCACTTCCGGTCAAAATTGGCCATCTTATCTTTACCTGACAACTCGTTCATCCTCCTCAGGTAAAGAGGGGCAGTTGTTGATACCCAATTTTTTCCTAGGTATTTTTGTACCCAAAATACTTCCAAAATAGCATATATGTGCATACATAAGTACGCCTAAGAGTTTTGGTATTTTTCCCTAATTTTTAAAGATTTTTGAAATCAATTTATTGTTTATTTTAGCAGTGCAAAACCCATAATTATTCCCAAAATTATCAATTTTGGTGAATAATTTATTTCATTCCCATATCTATACCAAAATATAGTTAAGATAATTTTTGTATAGTTTTACAAAATTATTTGGTATGTTAAAAGCTAAATTGCATATAATTGCAATTTTAGCCTACTTTACGATTAACAGCCTTTTATGATTGTAAAATTAGGCCCAACATTTTTAAACTAATATTTATATATTATTAATTGGCACAGTACTTTTAATTTGCTTTTAAATTTTTTTTTTAACTATTTTTTATAAAATAAAATAGAAAAACTGGCTATTTAACATTTAGCCTCATTTCATTGCAATTACGGCCTATTTACATTTAAATTTTGGCCCTCAATTGACCCAATCCTAACCCCAATTGGACCAGCCCAATTTCATTTTAACCCGGCCCCCGACCCAACTGAAAACCCCACCCGACCTTGCTTTCAATCCAGGCCATTGATCATTTGGATCAACGACCTGGATTGTCCCTTACCTTTTTTAATCCCCCAACTACACCCTAATCCCTTCATTTCATTTGTTCCGCCGCTTTTGAAACCTCTCGTCTCTCAAACGGTCTCGAACTCTCTCGAAACCCTAATGACTCTCTGCTACCTCCAACCCCAAATCCACCGGAATCCATGGTTGTTCTAACCATGGACGACCTATACTCAACCCCTACTACTCTCACATGCTTGATACCTGAAGGTTCGAGGCCAGACTTCAAGGGTCTTCACTCATACCTTCGTCGATTCGAGGTTCTCAACCATCTCCGGCCTTGGTCCAGTGTGTCTTAGCCTCCTGAGCCTGATTCTTACCTTATCGACTCCAGATCTGATCTTGTTTCTTCCAAGCCTTACTCGTTTCTAGGGTTCTCAGAAACCCTAGCCTATTCGAGGTTTTTTTCGTTTATTTGTTTGGATATGTGCTTGATCTGTGCTATATGTGATGTTTTAAGCGTTTTCCCCAAATTTCCTTTTCAAAACATTTTGATTTCAAACTAGGTTTTCTGAGTCTGTTTGTTAATGTTTTGATCGATTCATCTACTTATCATCTCTAAGTTTGATTGGTGTTGAAAACCCTAATTTTTGGAGGCTTTACTTGAGATTCTGAGACTGTTTATTTGTTTCACTTGCTTATCGCCTCTAAACTCTACTGATTTCGAAAACCCTAGTTCTTTGGGGTCTGTTCGAGGTCTTGAGTTTGTTTGTGCAACTCGCCTGTTTGAAATCGCTCCGTCTGGTTCCTTTACTGCAGCATCTCGTCTTCTTTATGTGATTCCTTTGTTCTGAGCTCTTGCTATTTGTCAAATTCAACTATGTTTTCAGAAAGGTTTTCACCTAACTTTTGCATGCTTCTGATCTTTTCTCTATTACTAAGCTAATGAAGTTTGACCTAAATGACTATCATGCTATTACCGTATGCTGTTTCATCTTGCCATAGCTTGGCCTCACATGTCTATTACTTGTGTACTTCGTTTATATACTGAGTCCCTTCTGCGATTGATTTTCAAACTCGTGATTGATTTTTCAAAACTTTTCCTTGTGAAATTCTGATTTTTACTCGCCTGTTAAGGGTTAATTGGTTCTCTCTTTTTGTTTGGCCTTACCAGATCCTTTCCAAAATAAGTACACTCCTGTATTTAGACTTAATCCCTTACTATATGGTTTTACTCCTCCTTTTATGGTAACAATCATTCTGATTACAAATTGATCTTCTTTCCTTATATTAATCTTGTTAGTATCCGTTGAGCAGATATCCCTTGATTAAAGGGAAAAAGCTGTATTAATTGATTTTGACTGTGATTATTTCCATGTTTGTGTTGAAACCTTATCCGTTGCCTTGTTTTCTACTAGTTTTCAAAGCTATAAATACCTGTACCTTTTTCTCTTTCAAAAGGAAGTTCTAACAGAACATGTCACTACTTCTCTCAAATATACTTAGAATTTCTTAAACATTCGAGTTCTCTAATATCACAAGCTTGAAGCTTTCTTGTGATTTGGCTGAAAGAAATCCTGCTTTTCTCTTTGCTTACTTTTTCTGCATCTGGTATGTCTATCTTTGTTTAGTTTCTGCCTCTCCACTACATGTTTATCCTTCAACCTTTCCTCTGTTTGTCTTACTGTTTCGATGCTGTAATTTCTGCAAGTTTATTTACTTCTTTTCTCTGTGCTCACCTTAATTCCCACCCCCAATTCCCTTTGTATGTTGAGTGGTCCAGAAAGCATGACAACACTTGACATTGTTGCTCATGTGTATGGGGCTGGACTCCCTGAGTTCTAAATTCTTTCCAATTCCCATTCCCCTTCCCCTTTATATGTATTCTGAGTTTAAGACTATGGTCTAACAATGTCCTAATCATTGTCTGGACCATAGCCTGACCTTCAACAGGTCTGTGCTCATATTTGTTTGCTGAACAGGCTTGGTCAGGGGTGTGCCAGTCTACCTTATGACTAGGTATGACTACCACCTGCCTTGGCACTCCCTAACCCCTCTATTGCACTTGCACTCATTCTTAGAACATTAAGTTCCGCCCCCTATTGTGAGCCTTGCTTTGGGATCCATGATCTCCCTCTGAACTTGGACACCTGAGGGCTGGCTCTTTCACACTGCACTATAACTCTTTCTGATTAATATCTCGAGTGTAAGCACTGCCTGGAATTTTTGAAATTCCTTGGATCTCTGAGACACCCTAGATAAGGGAAGGCTTTGGAAACCTTGATCTCGGAAGTGGTTCATCCCCAATTGTTAGACATTAAGTCTGAATTAGGTTCCTCGGATGCAACTGTTAGTTTCTGATGTACTTTTAATTTCAGTTCAATTCACTGGTTTGTAATAATTTGTATTAAATTCATGGGGATTTAGTAAAGAAGGGATGGGGGTTTACTTTTATGCATGCAAGGGGTAGATATCATGCCTATAGGGGTTATCATTTATAAAATTCTACATCTCATCTAGAGATCATGCCCATAGGAATTACTATGTTTTAAAGTTCTGCATTTTATAAATCATTGAAACTCTGCATTCTCATATAGATACCATGTCCATAAGATTTTCTGCATTCTCATATAGACACTATGCCTATAGGACTTTCTGTATTCTGCATATGCATCTAGCATTAGGCAAACATGCATATAGGTTTAAATAACAATCAGTATTTTAGACACCAGGCCTATAGGACTTTTGCACTTCGATAAACGTTTAAAATCAGTAACGCCTAGATATTATGTCTATAGATTCTTGCAACTGTTTAAGATCAATGACACTTAGAAACCATGCCTATAGGATCAGTTAATTGAATTAGCCTCGTTTCGAATCTAAAACCCATATTAAAATTTGCAGATCCCCTTTTCCTAAAATCAGTAAGGCTTTTCCTTAACATCAGTATACTTTGCATTATTATATATCATGCCTATAGGTTTCACCTAGGAAAGCTTTAGGGTAAAAGCCATAAGTGCATCAGTCTTTGACGATTCCAACCAGCAGGCATGTCTGATTCGGATTTCTTATCTGAAGTATGTAATAAATCAAGTCTGCCTCACGCATTTTTTTTAAGTTTAATGCAGACCTAATCAGTACATGTAAGACATGCTAAACTCTATGCTTTTCTTACTTGAGGAGGTTTATTTGAGCCTTTCAACTGTTATGTGTTTTCCCATACCTGCTTTATGTGTTTTGTTTGTCGCTCTAGAATTTTATCCTTTTAAAACCATAAAATCCCCAAATCCCTTTCCCTTTAGGATTAGTAGTCCTAAATGCCTCCGGGACTGATAGGACTGGGACGGGTACTAGCATGCAATAAGTAACGACACAATCCGTGCTTTAATACCTTAACGGGGTGGGAAGGGTAGAATATGGATATGATGAGCGGTGCGCTAATATCACGTGCGACCTCTCTTCTGAGGAGTGATTACTGGATATTACATTGATGTGATCCATATTAATCACAAACCTAGGACCCCTTTATTTATTCGCTTCCTTTAGAGTTGTTTAAACTTTTCAAATCCTTGCTCTCTTTCTACTTACTTTCATAAGTTTCAACCTAATTGCAATGTTGTATGCAAGTCCTTACTTGAGCCTTGATTATTTACTTGTAAAGTCACAATTGTAGCATGGCCGGGAACCACACTTGTGGATCCTGAGGGGTGCCTAACACCTTCCCCTCGGGATAATTTCTAGCCCTTACCTTAATCTCTGGTCTCTTCATCTCAAACCCTTCTTAAAGTGTCCTAATGCACTATAATCATTAGGTGGTGACTCTTCAAATTCTAAACCCAATTCTCGAAAGGGAATAGAGTTATCCTCCCAATGTTGTATACCCGATTTTTGACCCCACGGTCACATAGAAAAAGGGGGCATCGACATCCTTTAGCGTTTGAGGCGCCGTCTGTAAAGAGGGTCTAGATTACCGAAGACGTCCTCGAGTTTACCAATAACTCTCGTTCGACCTCGGGTATTAGGGCTAGCATAAAGTTGGCCATGAAATCTGCCAAAATTTGAGATTTAATGGCTGTCTGGGGTTGATATTCAATATCGTACCGTTGATTTCCACGGCCCATTTGGCCAATCATCCCGAGAGTTCGGGTTTGTGCATTACATTTCACAATGGGTAAGTAGTCACAACACATATATGATGGCACTGAAAATATGGTTTCAACTTCCTTGAGGCGCTTAACAAAGCGAGCTCCATTTTTTTCTAGGTAAGGGTACCTAGTTTCGGCCTCACATAGAGTCGTTCTAACAAAGTTAATTGGAAATTGCATGCCTTGCTCTTCTCGGACTAGGACTCCATTTACTGCTACCTCTCATACTGCCAAGTACATGTATAATTGTTCGTTTGCCTTCGACGTGTGAACCAGTGGTGGGATAGATAGATATCGCTTGAGTTCCTCTCAGGCCTGTTGGAAGTTGTTATTCTTATTCAATAGCAAGATAAATCGGTGGCTCTTATTGGAGGACCTCGAGATGAATCGCCCTAGGGCGGCTATGCGTCCGATTAATCTTTGCACGACCTTCACGTTAACCACAACTGTGATATATTCAATGGCTTTGATCTTGTTGGGGTTGATCTCAATCCCCCGATTGGATATCATGAATTCGAGGAATTTACTGATTCGACTCGTAATGCATATTTCTCTGGGTTCAGCTTCATATTGTAATTCTTCAATATGTTGAAGGTCTCCAGCAAATGCTTTTGATGGTCCTCTGCTCCCAGGGACTTAACCAACATATCGTCAATGAAAACTTCAATTGATTTTCCTATTTGTTCCTCGAACATCCGGTTTACTAGGCATTGATATGTGGAACCAACATTTTTAATCCGAATGGCATCACGCTATAGCAGTATGTGCCGTACTTAGTGATGAAGGAGGTTTTTTCCTAATCTTCCAGGTTCATATGTATTTGGTTGTACCCAGAATAAGCATCGAGAAAACTAAGGATCTCGTGGCCGGCCGTGGCATCGATTATGTGATCGATGTTGGGAAAAGGGAAAGAGTCCCTGGGACACGCCTTATTCAAATCTTTATAATCTACACACATTCTTAATTTAATTCCCTTTTTAAGGACTACCACTATGTTTGCTAACCAATTCGGGTATTTAAACTCCCGAATAAACTCTATTTTAAGGAGTTTAGGTACCTCATCCTTGATGAAATCATGTTTGACCTCGGACTGAGGTCTCCTCTTCTGCTTGACCGAGTGGAATTTTGGGTCCAAGCTTAGCTTGTGAGTGGTTATCTCTGGTGGGATCCCTATCATATCAAGATGGGACCAAGCAAAACAATATATGTTTGCTATAAGAAATTGAATGAGTTTTTTCCTAAGCTCGGGACTTAACCCCCTGCCCAGGTATACCTTCCGCTCGGGTCAATGCTCGATCAATATGACCTGTTAAAGTTCCTCGATAATTGATTTAGTGGTGTCAGAATCATCTGGGACTATAAAAGTTCTAGGAACCTCGTAATCATCGTCTTCATCAGTTCCTTGTTTCTCCGATTAGGTCATGGTCGATATCGGTAATTGCTAATTAGCCTCCTGCCTCGTGACCGAACTCGGTTCCTTTGACATTGCGAGTGTTGATATCGAAATCACCTCTTCGACTGCAAACATTTCTTTTGTGGCTGGTTGTTCTTCGTATATTATTTTAATCCCTCATAGCATTGGAAATTTCAGCACTTGGTGAAGAGTCGAGGGCACTGCCCTCATGTTGTGGATCCATGGCGCATCGTACCTCATGTCTCCTTCGATCACATAAAACATGGCCTCCTGGATGATCCCAACGACATACACTGGTAATGTTATCTCCCACTTAGTGGTTTCACATGCCTTGTTGAATTCATTCTGAACCCGGACAACAGGCACGATTTGATCCTGTAGGCCGAGTTGCTCTACGACTCTTGACCGGATGATGTTGGCCGAGCTACCTGGATCAATTAATATACGCTTAACTCGAGATTTATTTATGAGTATAGATATTACCAGTGCATCATTGTAGGGCTCCACGACCCCTTCTGCATCCTTGTCATTGAAAGACAAAGTTCCTTATAGCATGTAATTTCGAGTCTGTTTTCCCTTGTGGTTGACGCTTTGGTGCGCTTCAACATCGGCCCTTGAGGGACATCGACTCCACCGATGATCATGTTAATAACATGTTGAGCTTCTTCTTGTGCGATTTGTTGACGTGTTGAGGTTCTTCTTGTACGATCTGTTTGCTAGAATCCCTAATTCAGAATTGATTCTTGGCTCGGTCGCACAGAAATTCTCAAAGGTGCCTATTGTTGAATAACATGGCTACTTCATCTCTCAACTGTTGCAGTCATCTATTATGTGGTCGTGAGTGCCATGATATTTGCAAATCTAGTTAGGATCTCTTTGGGCTGGATCAGATTGTAGAGGTTGAGGCCATTTGGTATCCTTGATGCGTCCGATAGCTGATATGATAGCAGCAACATCGATATTAAAATTATATTCCGATAACCATAGTGCTTCTTTAGGTCCGATAGGCTTGTCGAAATCTTTCTTGTTCATGACTCCCATGTGCTCTAGCCTCGATCATTTCTCCTTTCATTTCGTATAGAATTCATGCGGACCGCACCATAATGTCATGCGGCCGCACCATAGGAGTTCAGAGACTGTGACACTACAAGTCAAGCTCATGCGGCCGCGTCCCACTTCATGCGGCCCGCGTCCCACTCATGCGGCCGCACAATCTTGCTATGAGATCGCGTCCAAGAAGTTCAGAGAAGCTGCCAAACTATTGATGCGGCCGCACAACAACTTTGTGCGGTCCGCGCCAGTTGTCATACGGCCGCATTCCATCTTTGTGTGGTCCGCATCACCATCTTCAGAGAGCAAGATTCAGAGGTCAAGAAACCCAGTGCGTCCGCATGCCAACTTTGTGCGGTCCGCACTAACCCCGCAGGGGCATTTTTGTCCAGTTTTTCCAGCCCACTATAAATAGAACATTTTACCATTTTTAGGAAAAAGGGGGTACATCTGATAGCTGCTGCACTCGTGAGACTTATGTTTTGGCCAATCTTGGGCATTTTTAGCTTAGTTTCATCATAGATTATTGTAGTTTAACATTAGCAATTAATTAATATGGTTGTTTCATCTTCTATTTCTTCATTTTCTTCTTTAATTATGTCTAGCTAAACCCATTAGCTAGGGTTGTGGCTCAACCCTAGTGTGGGTAATTAATGGGTGTAGCTTCTTAATGATAGATTGATATTGGGTGTTTGTTATTTGGGTTAATTTTATGGTTTAATTAAGGATTGTTGGTTGCAAACATTGATTCTAGCTTAGTGGGTCTTGACTCTTCTTGAGAAAGAGAGTCTATGACCCCAAAATTGACCCAACAAGGAATTGGGGTGGACCCATGAGAAATGGTAGTCCCAATTAACGGGTTAAACCTCGAGAGAGTAATCACCCTACTTGAACCCTAGTTGCTTGGTCTAATTGGCCTACCCAATTGGTCTCGAGAGAGTCAATTGGGCAAAATTGCTCTCTCTTCCGAGAGGTGTGAGAGTGGGTATAATTGTGCAACGGTTATAACATTGATCCCAAATATGTCAATCTATTATTAGTAGTCTCTACCCGTTAGTTAACCACCTAGGTGATGCCACGACCCTAGTGCCTTTCTCTATATTAATCACAACTTAAAACATCTCTCTTTAGCATAAATTAGCCTAAATTTGTAGTTGATAATAGTAGTTATTAAACAAAAACCCCAAAAAACTTTTAGAAGTACAATTAGGAGCAAGCACACATTCCTAGTCTGAACAAATACGCAACTCCATTCCAAGCTTCCTGTGGAAATTGACCCCGATACCACTATTCGGGTAAAATTCTTAGCGCCCGCTCTTCCTACCGTTGTGTGAGGTTGAGTTTGTTGCGATCAGTATCGGTTATGGACATCGGCCCAAGTAACAGCCGGATACTCTATCAGATTCTGCTTCAACTGTTGTGAAGCCATTGAGCTTCGAACATTGAGTCCTTGGGTGAAAGTTTGAACGGCCCAATCATCAGTGACCGGTGGTAGATCTATCTGTTCCATTTTAATCTAGGACACGAACTCTAAGAGCATTTCATTATCCTTCTGTTTTACTTTGAAAAGGTCCGACTTCCTGATCTCAACCTTGATAGCCCCAGCGTGCGCTTTCACGAAAGAGTCTGCAAGCATAACGGATGAGTCAACAGAATTAGAAGGCAAGTTGTGGTACCATATCATAACTCCCTTTGAAAGGGTCTCTCCGAATTTCTTCCCTTTGAAAGTGTCTCTCCGAATTTCTTCAGCAAGACAGATTCGATCTCATCATCTTCCAAGTCATTCCATTTAATGGCGCATGTGTAAGAGGTAACATACTCATTTGGGTCGGTCATTCTATTGTACTTAGGAATCTCGGGCATGCGAAACTTCTTAGGGATCGTTTTGGAAGCTGCACTTGGAGGAAAAGGCTTTTGCACAAATTTCTTGGAGTCCAGGCCCTTCAATATAAGTGGCGCTCCTGGGATTTAATCAACCTTGGAATTGTAGGTTTCCACCTTCGTATCGTTTGCCTCGATTTTCTTCTCCCCCAACTCTATCCGTTTCGTTAGTTCTTCGAGCATGTTCATGATTACCGGGTTGGTCCTAGAATCCTTCTCATTCAATCTTTCTGAGACCGGTTCATCTCTGGATACAACTTCCCGGGATGGTTCGGACGCAATCATACTCGGCGCGCGGCTCTGGTTCTGGAGTTGGGCTATCGCCACCTGTTGAGCCTGTAATATTTCGAAGATTACCCGCAAGTTGATTCCACAATCTTCGTCGATGTTTATGCTTTATGCAACCGATCGAACATCTCTGCGGACGCTGTCCTTAGGATTGGTGGGCAAATTTATCTTGACGGCCATATGTGAGCTAACGTTGATCGCGTTTGCAGCCGGGACTCTGCCGAGGTCGAATCGGGGCACCTCGTTTCTGGGTGCTACATTGTCATTTTCTCCATGGTGGTCAGACTCCTTATCAACATGTATTGGTGCTGATTAAGAGTTTGGCATGTTTAGTTTTAACCTGAAATCAGATACGCTTCAAAAAACAAGTATAAAATAGTGTGTGTTATGAAATTTGTATCAAATAACCACTATTATCCTTAGCCCCACGGTGGGCAACAAACTGTTTACTCTTAAAATCGAATAATAATTTAATTTGTAAGTGATTTTAGGAATACGTGGATTAACTTGACACAAAGCAATTGAATTGCACTTGAAATAAATAATGATAAAATAAGTTCAACCCACACGAATTGAACGATTACTTTCTTGGGAGATTGACCACCCTTGAAATGGATGAACTTCGATCAATAACAAGACAGTTGAATAAGAGCTTAAAGAGTAAAATAATATATTGCTTCGGAATGCGTGTTACAATGTATTTTACAAGTGATCAAACCTCCTTTGTATAATAGGAGACTCCTACTTTAGGTACAATTCTATAAAAGATAAAAATCTCCTGATTCACTGATTTTCTGGTTCCTTATTGATACGTGCTGAGATTCCCGCTGTAATATCCGATCGTTCACGGATATTTTGGCCTTCTGTTATTTCGGTCTTCTGTAGGTTATACTGACAATATTTCCTCGAGCTCGTTCGGGGTCAGGATCGATTCCGGGATCACGAACTCAATGTTCTCGAGGACGGACATTATGATATCGGATTCTGGCCCGGTGGGGACCGGGGTCGATCTTCAGTCTCTCGTGTTCAAAGCCCGATCTACCATATCCAATCCTGATCTACCATGTCGTAGACGAGCTCGATTTATACCGTACACAGAAAACAAGCTGATATAAGGTTAAGGGGAAAGATAAATAACAACAATAAGATGATGATAGAAGGGTGACTCATTTTGAGAAAATATGGATCGATGTTAAAAGGTTTGAGGGGTGATGCAGATTTAGAGAGTTTTTTTTTTTTTTTTTTTTTGGAGTGAAGTCAGATCTAGTAACAAAATCTTAATTTTGGATTCCAGAAACTGTAACATTTTTAAAAGCACTGAATCACTTATGGATATTTATATCTGTGAACTTATGGGAAGATAATAAAACTTGGTGAATTATTGGTTGACTAATTTATTACCTCGAGAAATTTATCCTTCTGTGGAGCGTTTCTTAACAAATTATAGGGTGAAAGTTATTTATATCCATCAAATTTACTTTAAAAAAACAAAATCATCCTCCAACTTTGAGAAATTGTCATTCTTCTCCTTCCATTCTACGCAAAGCCTACTTTACCCTTGATATTTTCAATCCCCATATATATATATATATATATATATATATATATAACACCGTTTTATATTATCAAGATATTCTTTTATATAATAAGTTTATTCTCATTAAAAATAGAATAATCGTATTATCAATTTATTACAAAAATTACCACTACATTATTATTATTATTATTATTTTAATATTACGTGTAAGCATACATATAACACGTCTCTGTCTCTCCCTCTCTCTTTCTCTGTCTCAGTGTGTGCGCGCACGTGTGCATGTATTATTGTTTTTATTACCTGCATTGCATAATTTACATTATCTTTAGTTCTCAATCTTATAAATAGATTGAGTTTTCGTTGTTATTAATAAAATTATTGGTATGATCAAATTATCTATTTTATATGTTTTTCTAATTTATTTCATTATTGAATGTCGTCATTAGCTCATAAGCATAACTCTTGCTTCTCACTCTTTTTTGTTTCGAAAATAATCTTTATTTGTATATAAGCAAGTCCACAGCATAGATTAAAATAAAGAAAAAAATATCATTATATTAAAGAAACAAAAAAAGATATAAATATTTTAGGCAGTAAAATAGGCATTTTGAAAAATGAACTTTGATATGAGGAGAAAAATGATAATTGTTCAAATTTAAAGGAGGAGTTTGATTTTTAAAGCAAACTTGGTGGATATAAATGATTTTCACCCAAAAGTGTACACCCTCTTCATCTATATGTTACATATTAAATTAAATCATCTTCAATTTGAAATATAAAATATTTTCAGGAAAACTTCAGTCATAATCTCAATATGAGATTTTTTAGTGCAGATATCTACCGCCAAAAAAAAAAAAAAAAATCGAACTCCTTCAAAATATGTGACTATTGATTTTCAAAAGGTTGCATGTGTTGTGAAAAGATGATTCTGTTAATTCCAATAGATTCCTAGAGGTATTATAAATGCCTATATCTTCTCCAAAATGAGATACAACTCCAGATCAGTATTTTAACAGGCTGTCTTGGGATTGCCTCGCGGGTCGCCCCTGGGCTGGAGAATATCAAAAGGCCGTGAGTCTCAGGTTTGCGGCTTAGTTCTGTGAGACTTACGTACGTCCTAAACGCCCGATTTGCACCCAAAACACGTCTAATGCTCAACAGTCAGGGCTCGTCTAACAGTTTTTAACACAAATCATGCATCAAATTCCTAATTAGCAGTGCCGACATTCAAAATTCTTTAACAGATGAATAATTAAAATTCTATTCATCTATAGAAATATGAAGATTGACGCTAACTCAAAATAATAAGTCATGATATTGGATATTACTAATTTGAAAACATCACGATGGTGCATATTATTTGAATATTTCTTCTGAAAATAGATAGTAAAGATTTACATCTTCAGTTACTGTAGGTCTTTATAACTTAGTTCTATGTCTCTCAAAATTATCAGACTTTTATTATTTTGCTATTTGCAACTAATTTTATATTTATTCATAAGGAGTAATATTTTAAATTATTGTACTAATGAAGTTTGTTAATTATTAGCTTTTAGAAAGGTAAACTGTGTAGTTTGATAATATATTTTAAGAATTTATAATTTTTTACTTGTTCGAAAGATGCGACGTTATAGTTGATTTTTATCTCATAGTAATTAGTATTGAATTATTTATATTTATAAGAAATTATTAGATATTTTATTTCATATAAGTTATTTTAATTTTTTAAACTTTTAATGTATTTTATATATTTTTATGGTTATAATAATTTATAAATTTAAAAACTTTAAAGATCCAAGGGACTTATGCCCCATGTCTTGGAGTTTATGCCTCACCCCATGTTAAGTAATATGCTCCGCTCACATCACTGCTCAAGATTTTTATCTCTTTTTCTTCTACTTATTTCTAGAGGCGGACCTATGCTATATCGAGAGGGGTCACGGGCACCTGTAAAGTTCGGCAAAAATTTCATGTATATATGTATATATCTTTAAAAAATAGTGATATATTAGTAGTGGACACCATATATCCAAAGCAGATTTTGGTTGAATCCAGAAGTTCACCCCAGACCTTCAAATCCTCGGTGTTCCTCTGGCAGAGGCAGACCTATGTTATTCTGAGAGGGGTCACCGGCACCCGTAAAGTTCGGAATTTTTTTTACGTATACATGCATATGTTTTCAGAAAATAGTGATATATTAGTAGCGAGCACCCTATATACAAAGCAGATTTTGGTTAGATCCAAACGTACACCCTTGACCTTTAAATCTTGGGTCCACCACTGGTCACATATGTGGAAACTCTGTTTCTCCTAAATCGTGCTAATTAGAGTTGGAGTTAGAGCATTAGGTACGGTTTTGACAAATCTTCTAACTTTTGCTTATATCTTATATTTATATTAGGGTATTCATCAAAAATATGTATAAATATTTAATTGCGAACTTAGTCAGTAAGACGAGCCACAAGTTTGATGGAAAGTTGTAACGACCCGGCCAGTCGTTTTGATTGTTGTAGCCCTGTTCCCCTATTTACTGCTCCTCCTGTATTCTACTGTTATTAAATGACTTACCGAGTTAGTTGGTTTGGGTCTGGAGAGATTTTAGAGTGAATTGAGACACTTAGTATCTTAATTGAAAGCTTAAGTTAGAAAAGTTGACCGAATGTTGACTTATGTATAAACGGCCTCGGAGTTGAATTTTGATGGTTTCGTTAGATCAGTGAAGTGATTTTGGACTTAGGAGCATGTCTGGATTATGATTTGGAGTTACCGTAGTAGAATTAGGCTTGAATTGGCGAAAGTTGGAATTTCGAAAAGTTTGACAGAGGGTGGACTTTTTGATATTGGGGTTGGGTTGGATTTCCGGAAGTTGGAGTAAGTCCGTGGGATCATTTGTGACTTGTGTGCAATATTTGAGGTCAATCGGACGTGATTTGATGGGTTTCGACGTCATTTGTGGAATTTGGAATTTTCAAAGTTCATTAAGCTTGAATCCATGTGTAATTCGTATTTTTGATGTTGTTTGAGGTGATTTGAAGGTTCTACTAAGTTTGTATCGTGATTTAGGACTTGTTAGTATGTTTGGTTGAGGTCCTGGGAGCCTCGGGTTGATTTTGGGTGATTAACGGACTTGGTTTTGAGTTGGTGAAACGACTGAAATGTTGTTGCTACTTGTGTAACCGCACCTGCAGAGTGGGCACCACAGATGCGAGCCTGCAAAAGTGGGAAGGTGCCCGCAGAAGCGAAAGAGAGGATGCTTGGCAGTGGCTGCAGGTGCGAGGTCCTTTCCGCACATGCGAGGCCACAAAAAGCGGGCCTGTTGCGCAGAAGTGAATAGGGGAGCGTAAGTGCGGTAGCTGGGAACTTAAGTGGTTTCCGCAGATGCAGATAGTTTACCACGGAAGCGGTGCCGCAGGTGCGAAAATATGGCCGCAAGTGCGAAAGGCCTAGGCAAAATGTTTAAAAACGAGGGTTCGTGATTTTGGCTTCATTTCAATATTTTGAACTCGGACTTAGGCGATTTTGGAGAGAATTTTCGAGGGGATTATTGAGATAAGCTTCTTGTACTCGTTTTTGATTAATAATCTTCTTTCTCCATTATTTTTCCCACGTAGATTGTGTGGTTTTGAGGTAAAATTTGGGGTTTGAGGCTAAGGATTTGGAGAATGAATTTTAGGGATTTGAATGATCATTTGGTGTTAGATTTTGGTAAATTTAGTATGGTTAGACACGTGAGTGAATGGGATTTTGGGTTTTGTGACTTTTGTCGGATTTCAAGACGTGGGCTCGGGGGCCGTGTTGGAGCCGATTTTGGATTTTGGCTATAATTTTGTATTTTCCTTGTGGAACTGATTCCTTTAGCCTATATTGATTGTATTGTACTGCTTGTGGCCAGATTCGGACGTTTGGAGACTGATTTGAGAGGCAAAGGTACTTTGGAGTAGAGTTTTACCCGAATTGAGGTAAGTAACACTTTCAAACTTGGTTCTGAGGGTTTGAAACCTCGAATTATGTGTTATATGATTGGTACTGAGGTGATGCACATGCCAAGTGACGGGCGTGCAGGCGTGCACCATAAAAATTGTGACCTGGTCGATTCCATAGTACTATATAATGGTTCTATCTTGTTGATATCCGTATTGTGATAAAGTAATTGAGTTGTCAATCATACTAGATATCATGTTTAGGCTTTATGCCGGTATTGTTGGGATCCATAGTGGTCGTTTCTTGCTGTCATCTTACTGATTTTATTGATATTTCGTTATCAGTCATATTCATTCATTTCATATCATATCTCAATCTCAGTTATTATTTATTGATATATCATATTATTATTTTCGGGCTAGTTTCATGACATTGTGAGTCAGTGAGTGAGACTGGAGAGATTGATGAAGGAGTGAGGCCGAGAGCCCGATTATGAGTGACAGTTACGGGATCAGGCTGCATGCTGCAGCGGTTATACTAATTTATGATAACACTTGACTGAAGGAGCCCCTCTGGAGTCTGTACACACCCTCAGTGAGCACGGTTGATATTTTTGAGGGATGGATCTTCCCTGGACATGGATCTTGTCCAAAGAATTATATACCTGGAGATGGATCTTCTCCATGGACTAGATTGGCCTTACTCAGTACTGGGTGACTGATGGTCAGTGATGTGTATATATTCCGGGTTAGATCTTCCCTGGGCCGTATGGGCCATATACAGTACCAAATGATTGAGCATTTGAGAGTGTGAATACATGAGGCTATCAGCATAATGCATCACATACAACATGAGCATTGGCATGTAGAAGTAGAAAAGTTATATTCTTCACATTATTCAGATTTGATCTATTTTACTGTTTTGAGCTATCTATTTAACGTGAAAGCATGCCTACGTTTCTGCACTATTATTTTTATTTTCAACTGTGATGTTTGAGTTCGTCACTACCTTTCAGTCCAAAGGTTGGACTTGTTACTTACTGAGTTGGTTGTACTCACGTTACACCTTTCACCTCGTGTGCAGATCCAGGTGCTTCGGGTCACGGTGGTTGCTGATCGAGGAGTTAGGATTCGGAGTCTATCGAGGTAGCTGCATGGCGTTCGCATGCCTTGACTCTCCTTCATTATCTCTATCAGGACTTCAGTTTTTATTCCCTAGACATTTTAGTAGGCTGTACTCCGGTATAGATGCTTATGTACTCTGTGATACTCCGATTTCGGGATAGATTGTATCGTATTTTGAATTACTTCTGTTTCAAAAAGGCTTTTCTTAAATATTAATCGCTTCCGTCTTTATTTTCAAAGTTTTTTTACTTTGTTGAGATGTTGAGTAGTGGCTTGCCTAGTTCCACGATAGGCACCATTACGACGGTTGGTTTTGGATCGTGACACAAGTTCAAAACCCATAAACTCCGAATCGGGATTATGCTTCTTTTCTAATGCTCTATATATAGGTTCAAAAACTTAGGTCAGTACTTTGGAAGTTTACTTTTCTTTAAATGATTCTAGTTAATTATTCCTCTTCACAATTTTGTCTTTTCATTTTGGTTTTTTTTTTCTGTTAGGAAGGGACTTAAATTTTTGAATGTGCCCTGAAATCAATTTTACGTGGCTTGTCCTCCACATATTCCTTTGTGTTGTAGTAAAATTTTATTGTAGATGTTCCTTGGCAGTGTAATTGCTTTTGTCCGCATATTTGTTTTTATAAAACAAAATAAAAATAATGGTGTTTTCAAATAGAAGAAAAAAGAATATAGACAGCAAGCACGAACAAGTTCTTCTCTTTAGTTTTGAAGAAAAAGAAGAAGAATACGTTTACCAAAGTTCAATGTTTCCAATGTACTACTACTATAACTTAACAGCAAAAAGGAAAATGATTCGAATTTTAATCTGGTACACAGCAATTAATCGAGCTAAAGCAAGAGAACAACATTTTATATAGTCTTTATCTTCGCATACCTTTCATCCAACGGATCCCTTTAATCTCTAAATTATTAAACTTGTTGGAATTTTTTCATAATTAAAATTATTACAATTAATGATTTTCTTAATAAATACTGTAAATAATTTTTTATCTTAATCTGCTTGATTTTGTTATCATTTTATGGATACACTTCCCGTAATATATCTAACGTTCTTAAAAAGACATTTTATAAAAACCAATTTCGGCTGGCAATTACCTCCGCAGAGAATCCTCCGAACCAACCAAATTATTTCTGGTAATAATAAAATTATGTAAAAAAAAAAAAAAAATCAACTGATTGATTCACTTTCCATTACTAGTGATCATGGAAATAAAATAATATAAAAGATATATTTCTTTCATTATATGTAGCGGCAGAAATCAGTCTTATATATATTCAACTAAAGTATACCGTCAAATCCTTAAGGTGAAAAGAAACGATATTTTTCATACTTAAACTCTCTCAACATGATTTCCTTCTTAGTGAAAATCCTTTTCTTGTTACTTATCATGCCCTATAACATTACAGAAAGTCAATGCTTATTTTACGAAGTGCACATTTTCAATAATCTTCCTCGAAATTCACCACAATTACAACTTCACTGCGCATCTGGAGATGATGATTTTGGACATCAATATCCTGGCGTGAGAAAGGACTATAGTTGGTCATTTTGTGAGAATTGGTTTGCAAAAACTTTATATTTTTGTCACTTTTGGTGGGGTTTTAAAGAACAAGCATTTGAAGTATTTAATAACTCAAATAATTGCATAGATGGAGGGGATAAATATGTTCCAGATGAAACTACCAAATGTGTGTGGCAGGTACAGAAAGATGGTATTTATTTGGGTTATGTTAATTCAACTGGTCAACTTCATCTCACCAAATACGCTGAATGGTTACATAATTAGCTTTTGTGTTTCTGAAATATTTAGAGGAATTTTGTACTGGGAACAAATGATGATTTGTTTTAGTGAACTTGCATTTTTATGTCATTTTATCGATTATCTTATTAATCATGCTTGTATTATATAGTCTACATTTGGTTGTTGTTCTATAAATGAAAATACGTTTTCTCTAATCTTAAGTTGTTATTGAAATATGGATCTAAGATCATCTAAACAGCTTTTATAAATACCGCAGGGTAAACCAGACTACAACAAGAGTATGAAAATAATTCATCAGCCTTACCTCAAGAAAAAATCTATCATGTAAAAACAGATAGTCTTGGACAAAGGCATCACGCGTTCACGTAGGGTCCGGAGAAGAGCAGTACTCGAATGAGCGTGATGTAAAAAGTCTATCCTAATGCATGCATTAGTGACTGCTTCTGCGGCTCGAATCCCTGATCTATACCATATAGGGTGGTAAATGGACGTGTCACGTTGGATATGGGCGAGTCGAAAACGGATAATGTAAAAGTAAATAAAATATCCAAGCCGAACCATATTTAATAGAGATAGAAAATTGGTTAACTGGCAGATAATGACTTGTGAATATGATTATTTTAGGGAGAATACCTAGTTTTCCCTAACTTGAGTCTTTGCAAATATAAATGTTAAACTCATTGGTTATCATTGTTTAAGTGGATAACATGGATCTTACCCAAATTTGACCTATTTATTAAAAGTTTATTATCCAACCTATTTTTTAGTGGATAATATGAATGTATAATTGTTTTTCTTGTCCATTTTGCCGCCATAAAGCATAAGCAAGGGATACATTTTACTTATCAACGAATTTTCGTAGAGCTGTGTTTACCTTCTACGCTATGCCAGAAGCTACTTTTTAAGAAAACAACAAGACTATTCTTTTTTCAAGTACTGCTGCAGCAAACACAAGTTATCTGGTGCACTTTGAAATTAATCCTCGATGTGGAATATCAATCTTTTGGAACTGAGTATTTTCACCATAAGATCGGCAGACCACAAGATGGAAACACAGAGAAATAAAACCAATACTACAACCAGTTTTATAAGAAATCTATTTCGTAATATTCTAAAGTGCCCTATTCTTCCTCCTATCAACTATGCCATTATGTAAAATGCATGATGCTAACACCATTTCCGCTTGATGTTTAAGAGTCCCAAAATGGTTCATTATCAATCACATGAAACCGGCTTTCGACAACAATAAAAGCACGTTCAATAACAGTTCTCAATGATGAACGGCGGAAATTGAACAATTCTTTCTCATTTTGGAGAGGACGATCACTATATTCTTGTAAGTGGGCATACTCCATGATAGAGATGAATAAACTGTTAAAGGTGTAATTTGATGATAGTCCAACTTAGCTGTTAGTTAGTTAGGTTGTTAGTGAGGGATAATTATGTAATTAGACAGTTAGTTAATTCGATACACTGCAGGTCGGTTATTAATTGTGTATAATACATACCAATGTATATTTTTCTTTCTTAATGAAGAAGAAGAAAGCTTCATCCTCTCACATCATTTCTCTCTTACTGATTGCTTAACAATAAAGCTTCCATGGAAGCCACTTGACATGGTATCAGAGCAGGAGTGTTCCATTTCTTCGTCATCTTCTTCTCACAGTTCAGTATTCTCAAATTGAGAAATTGAGAGCTCAAATAAGCGATTATCAATGGTGGGTCATAAAATAGATCATACCCATCCGCTATTTGTGCATCCATCAGATACTCCGAGCTCCGTATTGATTCCAGTTCAATTGACAAGATCCGAGAACTACAGGTTATGACGGAGGTCGATGAGAATCACATTAGCCAAGAGGAAGCTAGGGTTCGTCACTGGTACATGCAAGAAGGAATCATTCAAAACAGAGCTACAAGAGGATTGGGAAACATATAACGCTATTGTTCTATCATAGATTATGAACGCTGTGTCACCAAATCTTTTCAGTGGCATCATTTATTCTTCAAATGCACGTTTGCTATAGGAGGACCTTGGGGAACGATTTGACAAGTTCAATCGAATGAGGATTTTCTAGTTGCACAAAGAGATAGCAGCGATTTCACAAGGAACATATTCTGTGGCTATGTACTTTACGAGATTGAAGGAGCTTTTGGCGGAATATGATGCAATGATACCTTCACCAAATTCAAAGGACTATGTGGATCATATCGAGTGACAGAGATTACTTCAATTTCTGAGTGGATTAAATGATTCATATTCTCAAATTAGGAGGCAGATCCCTATGAAATTAGTAGTACCCACACTTAATCAGGCGTATGCCATGATAGTTGAAGATGAGACTCATAAGGCAGCCAACACAGGATTGACTTCAGTCATTGAGGGAAATGACATTACTGTTTTATGGAGTGTAAAGGCACCTCCGCAGAAGTCTAAAAGTAATTTCAATATTTAATGTGAGCATTGTAAGCTGAGAGGTCATAGCAAGGAAAACGACTATCAGCTAGTGGTATATCCACCAGAATTTAAGGGAAGAAAGAGATCTGGAACACAGGGTGTCCCATATGGAACTAATTTTTCAAGAGCACATGCTGCCTCTTATGCTAAAGGTGGTGTTTCAAGCCAAAACCTTGGTAACTAGAGCACATGACATGCAGGGGTTAATGCAGTATTTTGAGGTGGCAATGCAGGAGTCTCCAATGTGATGAATGGAACTGACAATTATGTGCAGGACCAGGGAAGCATAAGTAGAGTAATTGTAACTTTCACACTAGAGCAATATAGCCAAATTCTAAAGTTAATCAACAAAGAGAATGTGCCTGAACCTACAACCAAAATGGCAGGTATTACTTGTGCTTTTATGGCTAGCAAGTGTAAACATAGTTGGATAGTAGACACAGATACAACAAATCACATGGTGTCCACCCCTGAGATGTTGTGTTAACAACAACACTATTTTTTGAAATGAAAGTGTCCACTTACCTGATGGAAACAAGTTACCAATAGCACATCTTGGTATATACAGTCTAGCTCAGGGATAAATTAGTGATGGACTATGTGTTCCTGACTTTAAGTATAACATATTATCAATATCAGAATTGACTAGACAGTTAAGATGTTTCATGGCATTCTATCCTGACTTTTGTCTGTTGCAAGACCTTCATACTAGGAAGGTTAATGGGACCGGTAGACTACAAGGCGACTTGTTTTACTGGGATAACAGTATCAACACTAAAATTCAGCCTTCAGTAGCACTAAGCATGGCTTCACAGGAGGACTTGTGACACAGAAAATTAGTAAATGTACCTCACAAAATTTTACAACAAATGAGTTATGTAGATACAATAAAAGAAAAAATGACAACACTTGTTCAGTTTGTCCACGGGCAAAACAAACCATGTTTTCTTTCCTCAGAGCACTAGTAGAGCTAGTAAAATTTTTGATTTGGTTCATGGTGATGTTTTGAGACCATATGAGTTTCAACTAATGGTGGTAATAGGTTTTTCTCACCCTAGTTGATAATTGTAGTAGAGTGGTTTGGATTTTTCTATTAAAGTTGAAGAATGATGTTCTAGTTATATTGAAAGAATTCTTGACACTTGTAAAGACTCAATTTGTGTAATGACCCGACCGATCATTTTGAGCATTAGCATTCCGTTATGCTATTTGGAGTTTTGATTAGCTTCGTATGATGTATTATGACTTGTGTGAATCGTCGGCTTTGGTTTTCAGGTTATTCAGAATTGATTTGGAAGAATAATTCTCAACTAAGAAGCTTTAGGTTGGAAGAGCTGACCAAGTTTAACTTTTGAGTATCTGACCCTGGATTAGAGTTTTGACTATTCTGTTAGGTCCGGATGATGATTTTTGACTCGAACGTATGCCCAAATTCGTATTTGGATATTTCTAGAAGGTTTCAGCATTAATTGATGAAAGTTGGGAATTTGAAGGTTTGGAATGTTCATAAGTTTGACCGAGAGTTGACTTTGATGATATCAGATACGGATTGTAGTTTCGGGAATTGCAATAGCTTCGTTATATCATTTGGGACTTGTGTGCAAAATTTTACCTCATTTCGGGTTGATTTGATATGTTTCGGCACGAGTTTTGATAGTTGAAAGATTCGAAGTTCATAATATTCGATTTGAAGTGCAATTCATTATTTTGATGTTGTTATGCGTGATTTGAGGCCTCGAGTAGATCAGTGTTATATTATGGTACTTGTTGGTATATGAGAACGGGGTCCCAAGTGGCTTGGATGAGTTTTGGATGAGGTTCGGATCGTTTTGGATTATTTTGTCTAAGGCAAGTTTGGGAGGGGTTTTGGTGTGACCGCACTTGCGGAACTTTGGGCGCAGGCGCGGAGCCGTAAAAGTGACAAATGATTTGTAGGAGCGGAAGTGGAGCTGGGAGCAGGGCTCTGCAGATGCTAGAAATAGGTTGCATCTGTGGAAGCGCAGAGCAGTATGTAGGGGCACAGGGGCGAGGATTTACTCAAGTGCGATGGCAGTGCCGCATCTGCGCTTCCGCAGATGCGAAGTCATATTCCGCATATATGATGCTAACTGGGTTCTGAGGTTTTCACAGAAGCGAGATTTATACCGCAAAAACGGAGGTTATAGGTGCGACTACTTGTTTCCATTTGCAAAATGTCTGGGAAGAAGCTATTAAATCGAGGGTTGTCCATTTTTATCAAACATTAAGCTATAGACTTCGGAATTGGGCGATTTTTGAAGCGATACTTATCAAATGGATTGGGGTAAGTGTTCTATACTCGATTTTGATTATATTTCGTGAATCTATCTTCGTTTTTGGTAATCAAATTATGAATTTTAAAGAGAAAATTGGGAGTTTTATAAAAAAATTCATAACGTGAATTTTCGAGTTTGGAGCATCGATTCTTAGTCGGATTTGAGTGAAACTAGTATGGTTGGACTCGTAATTGAATGAGTTGTCAGGTTTTAAGTGTTTTGTTGGGTTCCAAGGTGCGGGCCCGGATTTAGCTTTTTGGTTAACTTTGGGCTTTTGATTAAAGATTCGACCTTTATCGATTGAGTTTGTTTCTTTTGGTATTATTTGATGTTCTTAAGTTGCTTTTGGCTAGTTACGAGCTGTTCGGAGGTCGATACGCACATGATGGCATTTCTAGAGTATTATTTAGCTTGCTCGGTCTTGGATTCGGCTTGTTCGAGGAAAGTAACACTTCTAAACTTGGTGCTGAGGATATGAATCCCTAAATATACGTGTTATGTGTTTGGTATTGGGTGACACACATGCTAGGTGCCGGACGTGTGGGTGCATCAGGTGAATTGTGACTCGGTTAATTTTGTTGTACTATGTAGTTACCAATTCTTGTTTTTATGCATGAAATCTCGACGTGCTAGAGTAATTGAACTATGATCTATGTTAGAAATCATATTTAGGTTATATATTTATTCTGTTGTGACCCACTAAGGTCATATTTGTTGTTGAGTTATTTGCTTAAATTGCAGTTACATACTCAGTCATAGTCGTTCATTTGCATATCATATCTTAATCTCTGTTATCATTATTGCACGCCGCAACAAGACTTATGTCTATATGTGAATTGGGCTGCACGCCACATCAGGTTTTATTGATACATGATGGGATCGGGTTGTATGCCGTAGCAGACACTATACAATGCTGAGAGACTGAGTGACTGAGCGTGATGAGTGGGAGTGTGAGATAGTGAGATTGACTACTCTAAGAGTGTGAGTACATGAGTTCATCTCTGTAGTGCATTGCATTGACATGTATACTTGGCATACATACATAGATATGCATTTCCTTATGCTACACAGTATTATGACATTCATGACTTCACATGCACATCGACATGTAGGCATAGAAATGTACTTTCCTCATGATATCTGAGATTTAAATATTTTATCTGTTGTTGAAAGTCATTGGGAAAAATCCACAATTTTGTGACATACTCATATTTTGGTGATTTCGGTGAAAGATTTGGATTTTGCTGCTATACCTGAAAAACATGACTATTTTATGTAACTATGAAGAATTTGAGTATCATATCTTTGAGTTATTACTTGTATTGATTTTATTATATTGTTAGGAATTATTCTTGGCTATTGGTGATGGACTCTGATCGTTGTCCAAGCTCGTTAATTCTTTCAATATGGTTAGATTTGTTACTTATTGAGTACATAGGGTCGGTTATACTCATACTACACTTCTGTACCTTACGTGCAGATTTTGGTTGTTGATGTTGTTGTGTATAGTGGGAGATGGAATTGAAGATGTACCTGTGTTCCGGTCATAGCTGCCTCTTGTTCTTGGTAGCTTTAGAATTTTCATCTGTTCATGTATATTTCAAACAGATAATATATTTATTTTATACCAGCTTTGTAAACTCTAAATCTTAGAAGCTCATGATTTGTACTACCAGTCCTTAGGATTTGTATAAATTCTTATTTATTTCATCATTTATTTTCTCAATTAAACCTAATTTGAATTAGATTATTGTTAATTGGCTTACCTAGCAGGTTGGGTTAGGTGTCATCATGAATAGTTAGATTTTGGGTTGTGACAAGTTGGTATTAGAGCTCTAGGTTCATACGTTATACGAGTCATGAGCAAGTGTCTAGTAAAGTCTTGCGGATCGGTATGATGACGTCCATACCTATCTTTGAGAGGCTATAGGGCATTTAGGATAAACTTCCCATATTTCTTTCCTTATCGTGCGACATTGATTCAGCTCGGAACGTATATTTTCGAATTCCTTACACTCACTCGTATGTGCATGAGGGCGCTCAGTATCAGCTATACATCGACAACTTGTGGATTCTATGGATGAGGTGCGAGATGTGTTTTTTGTATTTTGGTGATAGGCCAGTCTAGAGGACTTGGGTTCAGGTCTGGACCGTAGCTTAGGCTTGGCAGTTTCAGTTGTCTAAGTATATGCTTATGGACTTCTATGTCCGGTAGTGTTCCTATTAGTGGAATTTGTAGCTCGATGAGTGGTTGGATGGCTATATGATGAGTAGGAAGTGACTGCGGGAGGAGTTCAGATGGTTTGAATATGTTGAGAAGAGTTTGCGTGATATGTGAAAATGACTATTGGATGCTTGATTTTTTTCTTGATGTGTTGTACAGTCTTGAGTTATGATTGTATTTTAGAATCTTTCATGTTGTTTATTTGTGGAACAAATTAGATTCTCATGTATTGTTGATGAGTTAAGACTTAGGAAGATTAAGTAATTACGTAGTAGTTGTGGCTACATAAGGGTATGAAGAGATGTCAGTTTGAGGCTAAGCAGGCGGATTATCACATGCGAGGTAATATACAGATGTGTGATCCTTATGATGTTGTGGCAGGGGCTTTCTTTTCTACCAGTGGGTATAGGTGCTGCGATTTGAGTTTGGATTGGCTGAGGTCTCGACTTGATTGTTACGAGGATGAATGCGAGCTTCGTAGGTGGTTTGAGGTATTACATGGTTTGTGCTACATGAGCTTATGAAGAATTTAGTTGAATTTTACTATGGTATTATAATAGTAATAGAGTTTGGGTATTCTAAGTTATCGAGTGTTTTGATCTATGGCTTTGAGCCAAGTGGGGGAATCTGCTATCGATGATTTGATTGAATGGTTACGTGTTGTATTGGTTTCAGTCTAAGACATACTTGTGGATCGGTTATGACCTGTAGAGGATGATTTCGAAGATGACTTGAGTAAGGAATTTCAGGATGCATGATGTATTACACCTTATGAACATATAGAAGTCTCGGGAAGGGTTTAGTGTTACTGTTCGTGATGGATGTAATGTACTAAGAAAAAGGGATTCGCTCGGGTGCTTAAAGTTGTGGATTACGTCTTTGGGGTGCTAGTGTGCTAATGGAGCACAGATCCTTCGGCTCATTTGGGTGGTTCATTTGAGATCTGAATAGGGTGGATGACTCTCAAGAAGGTTCTAATGGGTTCATGATTTATATGTAACAATTGAGAATTTTCCAGATTGGTATATGGCTAGACTTTGATATTTGCATTGGATGGTATCGAGACACCCAGTAACTTTATATCACTATGGATTTTACATTTTAGTATCAGGAAGGTGAAGGAAATGAATTTAGACTCACAGAAGGTCTTTTTAGAGTGAATGTCTCGATTGTGGTAATTTTGGGATGCTTAAGAGGGAGTACAATGGCTTATAGGCCTTAAGGCGGTGTGGTCTTATGCTAGGATCTCTTGTGGTGAGTTATGGGTAAGGATCGTGGTGTTCTGGCAAGGAGAAGTGTAAACCTGAGGGTAATTCAGAAGGAACTCGGAGGAATATGATAGCTTAGTGGTAGGTTGGATCAACACGATAATGGATATGATCGGTTCTTTGGGTACTTATGATGTTGTGAGCCTCTACAGGTGTTTTGTGGAAATACTCTTGGGTTGGGCGACCCGTGTGGCTTGGTTGAGTTAAAGAGATTCAGTTCTGATGGCTTGGTTATGTGCAAATGGGTTTCGAAGAGTTCTCGATCGTTTCTACCAAGGTTTGAGATGGATATTTCCTATCGGCGGGAGGATCATGTTGCGTATTGTGATTTTCTCCTAGACGAAATTAAATGGAAGGTTTCTAACTGATCGGGTATGAATTTTGCTGGTGACTCAGAGTTGATTATGAGGTTCTCGTACTTTTCATATGATGGCATGATAGACGCGGTGTGCAGTGTGGGATTGAGATTTGCATATGCAAGGTCACAGTTCTGTCTTGAAGGGAAGGTAGTGAATTCTTACACAGCATGGATGGTTTTTGATGTTTAGATTAATGCTATAACTACTTGGTATTGCCTGAGAAGGGTGCGTATTTTAGAAGGCGCAATGTGTTATGACTTCAGATGCTTCAATGGTATTGCGGTATTCGCCTGGTTGCTCGACAGCTGATATTCAGATTTTTTCATATGGCGGGGGGGGGGGGGCTAATAAAAGTATTTCTCATGGATGATTGTGTATGAGAGATGTGTTGGTCATTCAAGTGGTATAGATCGACTATGGTGATTCATGTGTTCTATATATTTGGAGACTAGGGTTCTTAGAAGCATATTGTTTCGGGTTTACAGATTGTGAAGATGTGGCCAAAGTTAGACAGATGGTGCTACGTGTTATGGTTAGGTCGTTGTGGACTTTTAGAGGGATGACCAGAGTTGATTTGTGAGCTCATTGGTAGGCCCAATAGGGATATGTATTCAACACCAGGGCGGAATTGTTGACTCCATATTGCTATTGTTGAGGAATATGCCATTCGGTTAGAATTGATTATATCCACATCTGATATGTTCTGTGTGTTACTCTTTTATGTTACGAGGGGTTGTGATTTGTTGGTTATATGCACACATCGTGCAGTTCTATTTAGGCCTTATAACGGAATTCGAGCGAGATGGTCATTGGGGTGTTGAATGGTTGATTGCGCCTTGGTTATGGCCTTTTTTCAGTTGTGATATATTGTGTTATTTGATTCTCCGTGGTTATGGTCATGCACTTTGGGTACTTGATGTCGAATTGCGTGTAGTTGTTGATTTTGAGCATTGTGGCTTGAGGTATTTCATATGGACCAGTGTTTGGATTAGTTCGCACATTGCAACAAAGTTATGTTGGGATATGATCCTTTGTGTTAGATTTGTGTATCTTGGTTCTACTATGTGTGATAGGCTCATAGCATTGCGGTTGTGGTGGTACTTGCTGAGCTTGCGAGACGTTTCTCTCATTTGAGTTATTTTCCATAATTGAGTACATTTGAATTATTGCGTATTGGTGCACGGATTGCACAATTTGTGGCTTTAGGTTGTATTGGTGTGGCATGTCACTAGCATGGTTGTGTTTGATGAGATAAGTTATTGGACTTAGAATGGGTAATATCGAATTTGATTTCAGTATGTATGGAGGGATAATATCAGAAGTCAGCTTAGGATTTGGCTTTGGTTCTTGTTAGACGAGAGAGGGATCCATTACTTGTTGATCTGATAAGTGGTCATAAGTTTCTGCATGTTTCTTTCATCATCGGCATTGTACGAAGGTGTTAGAACAAGATTTTGTTTGATACGAGGTTTATTACTGGTACCGGGTTTGTTTTGAAAAACTATTGTGATAAGAAATTATTACTACGAGTATGCGAGTTGTGTGGTATGTCATGTGATCATATCTTGGGTTATGGTTAAGGCTTGATACAACTTGTTCAGACTTATACTGTATGTAGATGCGAGATTCGGATCTTGTAAGGAATTTCAGATGTTGGAAATAGAGTTCCAAGGTTGAAGAAATGATCTTCCATTATATTGTATTGTCAGGCTTATATGGAATAGGGTGACATGGGATCACCCCCTGGTATGTGCATGGTGAGTTTACATAGTGATTTGATGGCTTTAGAACGACTCTTGGCATGTTCGAGGATGAACGCATATTTAAGTAGGGGAGAACATAACGGCCCGACCGGTCTTTTTGAGCATTAGCATTTCGTTCACCTATTTGGAGTCTTGATTAGCTTCGTATGATGTATTAGGACTTGTGTGAATCGTCGGTTTTGGTTTTCAGGTTATTCAGAATTGATTTGAAAGAATGATTCTCAACTAAGAAATTTTAAGTTGGAAGAGTTGACCAAGTTTGACTTTTGAGTATTTGACCCCGAATCGGAGTTCTGACAGTTCCGTTAGGTCGGGATGGTGATTTTTAACTCGGGCGTATGCCCGGATTTGCATTTGAATATTTTTTTGAAGGTTTCGGCATTAACTAGCGAACGTTGGAAATTTGAAGGTTTGGAATGTTCATAATCTTCACCGAGAGTTGATTATGATGATACAGGGTTCGGATTGTGGTTACGTGAATTGGAATAGCTTTATTATATCATTTGGGACTTGTGTTCAAAATTTGAGCTCATTCCGGGTTGATTTGATATTTTTCGGTACGAGTTTTGGAAGTTGAAAGATTCAAAGTTCATTATATTGGATTTGAGGTGCGATTCGTTGTTTTGATGTTGTTATGCATGATTTGAGGCCTCAAGTAGGTTTGTATTGTCACGACCCAAACCGATGGGCCACGAGGGGAACCCGGTACCTTACTCAACCGAGTAGCAACGTAACGTATCTTTCGTATCATACTATCAAAGGTAAATGAAATGGAAAGTCTGCTAGAGATAACTAGGATGAAACATGAGGGAACAGTCGACATAAGACGACCCAACATGTAATACAAACTTATACATATGACATACGGGCTTATAAGGGCAAAATGATCACTCGTACATTGAACATAGACTGACAAGGCCATACTATCTTTCATATACATCACATATGTCTACAAGCCTCTAAGAGTCGATCAATACCATAAAGGTTGGGACAGGGCCCTGCCATACTAATCAATACACGTCCAAATTATACTGACCAAATAAGCAACTCTGGAGCAAATGGAGCGCACCAACACCTTTTGCTGAGCTGGTAGCCTACTTGGAGGACTCTCGACCTATCTATTAGGACCTGCGGGCATGAAACGCAGCATCCCCAGGCAAAAGGGGTGTCAATACAAATAATGTACCGAGTATGTAAGGAATGAAAAATAGCAAATGATAGACATTAGATAAACATGGAGTAAAAGACTCAACATATATGTCTGAATAGCTCTATGAATCATTTCATATTTATAATGTCATGCATATGCAAATAAATGTCATACCATGTATAGGTATATGCGTACATAATATTATCAAGCCTTTAAGGCCATCCCATCATATCATCTCGGCCACTGTGGGCAAATCATCAACGTATACCAGCTGATCAGGTGATGGTGCGTATACAATGCCGTAACCTTTTCTCATATCCCATATATCCCATATATATAACGCCATCTGGTCATGGGTCAATGTACATGTATAAATGAATGCAATGCATGAGAAGTACGTCAATAAAATCTCTCGAAACGTCATAAGAACATTATGCCTTTGATTAATGTCATGAAATAGACTTTATCAACTTACATATTTTCTGATACCCATGAACAAATGATAGAGCAATAGGACACATGGGTAATCAAGAATATAGGCATCTCTTATATTTCTATAAATAGAGTCATTTATAAAAATTGTGCATTTGCTCGTTTCGTTTGTATCGTATGGATCATGCCAAAAGGAAAGAAAGGATAGTCTTAACATACCTGAGCCGATTCTCTTGACAATCCTTCCAATACGCGTCAATTGCGACAACATATAACAACGAGTTATAGTAGGGAAAAATCCGTATGATATTCTTGATAAATATTTTACCGTGTTCTCTTAAAATTGCATCTTACACTGCTATTACATGATATAATCTCGTATAATTTGCTGAAGCTTTATCTGTCACTTAGTGAATATGACCATCTTCATTTTGAGATTTTAGATAATCCTTTCCCCAACTCCCCTTAATGGATTAAAGAGGTTTCGTATTATAGGTGTGGGCCCTACTTTGATTGATGACTTGGTCAACAAATTCCTCTAAATATGTCACCTAATCCCATGACTTGCTTAGTCAATTATTTGAATCCTTACTTGCTGCCACTTGGTTAATGCTTATCCACCTCAATAATTATCCACCAATTCCTTAATTAACTTGTTAATCTCCCAACCAATAATTAATATATTACCCACATAATTAAGAATTATCTCAAATTACTTAAAATACTACTCACTTATAACACACTTTATACATCTTACTATTATGGTCATGTGGTACCTTATATGGCACTAGTCCAAAAATGCGGGGTATTGTAGCTTGGACCGTATTTTATCTCAAAATGTCACACTTGGACAAAACTCATTTTCTTCGATTTGCTTACCCTCTCACTTTCCTGAATTAACTTATCACTTGTTTGAAATAGCATAATACTTATAACCTCAAAAATAATCTCATTCTCGAGCTTACATCGATTAACTTACGATGAAACTTTAACATACGAAAATACGGGATGTAACATCTCATTACCGAGATTTTATCAATTTACTTATGGCGTAATTTTATGTACGAAAACATGTGGTGTAACATCATTCCCTCCTTTGGAACATTCGTCCTCGAATGTTGGCTGATGCACTTATCATTATCATAGCCTATAGCTTTTGCGAATACTTTAGTACTCTCCTTGCCATCTAAGCAACTATTCTGTGAATAAATCCAAAGGCCAGGACATTCCCCCTTTAGGCCTCTTTCTCACACCATGACTTGTGGTCGGAATCCTTCCAATATCATAACTGTTGCTACCTTCTATCATGCAGCCTGTACGACTCTAACGTTGTAAATGCGCCTATGCAACTCTTCTCTCCTTTTTCCTCCAGCTTTTAGCCAAACTCTAGGCCTCACTTTGTAAACATATACAGAGCATGATAAGATGTCCCTCTGGGCATTTATAAGTATACTGAAGTTCTTCGCTCAGTACTTTGTTGAACTTACGAATATTACTATATCTTATTTCATAGACCCGGTTATCCATTCATATGCACTTTACTGCGTCTAGGTAGGTCATACTATACCATAACTCTTACTTCAGTTTATTGTTACTTAGGTCTGCTGCCAAACTCCAGGTTACTTTTGTTGCTAATCCTATATGTATAAATCTAAGTCCTTTAATGCTTCCTCATTACTATTCATTTTAATAATGACAACCTGATCTCATCTCATACTATGTAACTTTTATCCATCCATTGTTGATTCACCTTAATATTGATCTACAATCTACCACTGATAACTTGAAACCTCTTACGTAATCACTAGGGCTCACATTGCATCGAGGAGCATTTGAAATGATTTTCCTAATTCAGTTGGGGGCGATACTATACTTCTATAACTATATTTCATAGCATCCTAATGTTATTCACCTTACGTGGGTATTTTAATACCGTACAATTCATGAAATCCCCCTCTTTTGTTTCCTTAAAATCATTACTCAATCGAAGGCATAAATATCATCCTTTATCTATTACAATTACACCCTTATTCTACTATCAGGGCAGCATTCCATCACTTCTAAATGCTATTAGTCTTAGAATCCTTTGAGTTCATTCAGGCTATACTGAACTTTCTATAACTTAGAGAAACCATCAGCTCTCTTGTTTTCATGTGCTTAATCCCGAGGAATTATCCATTCTCGTCACCTTCTCACTCACCCTTTCTTATCCTTACTTCGGTCTTCCTAAAACCTTGTCGCTCTACCATACTTTAGCTTGCGACCGATTTTCTTGTGTTATTCTGGAACATCAAGCGAGACATCACATTATCTCTAACTTTTCTTTTACTCTCTTAACTAGACCTCTCGATACCTAGAAACCATAGGCTGGAAGATATGCCACTGACGATGCTGCTATCATTCCTGGATACTGAATCCCCACGCTTCTGGCCTTCTATCCAAAGTATCGACTATTCACAACCTTCTGCATTTGAGTATCTCGTACGTTGTTCATCTTTACCTTACTTACCTTAAAATTTCGCATCATATCTTCTATCTCTTTCATGATCTCCCTTCCACATAGGTATAATTCACATCCACAACTTAAAGCTCTATTATAATACTTGCACCTCTGGTGCATACGCAATCTGGTGGGAGCTTCATACTGACTTCTTCTGAGGCTGGTACTCTTCTAACTGGATTTATCGTAGAGCCGTTATAGAATATGACTATTGTACTACCTCTGTTGTACCTATGATATTAAGAGTGATTCTGCAATGTTCTCAATCATGATGTCTATAATTTTTTGGGTCCAATAATCAGACTCCTGATTTACTTAGCTGATGTAACTCTTTAGTTTCCTCTTCCCTTTGCTCAACTTTTATGTAGGCTTAAGCTATCTTCCGATCTGCGGCTCATGGTATTAGTTATTACTTTAGCCATTCAATGACGCTATGGAATATCCATGATATCATCATCTAACAATTCAATCCTTTGTCTATGACCTGGTCTTAATTTTTTTTAAAATTTATATCGGAGTTTTCTATGGCTGTATGAATGTCAATATATATGCTGCATGGATAATACTCTGAAATCTTAAGTGCGTTCATAATGTAACTAATTCTGGATAATAGATTGAATAATTCCTTTCGTTCCATCTCAACTTTCTTTAAACATAAGCTATTACTTTTCTTGGTCTTTCTGCCCCTTATTGCATGCGTACTTAGCTTATCTTAGTTCCCACGCATGCCGGAATTTTCGTGCAACTCATATGATCTCGAATATTACTTTTGATTTTACTTCCCGTTCATTAGCCACGATAGGTGCCACTTTCTTATGGAGCGTATACAATGTTATTGTGAGACTGTTGTTACAAGACCATTTCCTATTTAGGTCACTGTGCTTAGGTTGAAGCCTTCTTCTTTATTTCCTTATCTAGTCTTTTATTGTAGTTCTTAGGGAGGACCCTCTGACTCTTGTAAAGATGTGAGCTTATTACGTCGTATACTCGACGAATTGTTTTTGATGTTCTTCCTCGCCTATAATTATCCTTAGTTACCTCCACGCCCTTGTGCTTGTAGGGTTGCTTCTGAACTGATATTTTGACTATCTTCCTAGTGGTACTCTCTTTTATTTCCGTAATACTCATACGGTACCTTTAACTACCCCAACTCCTATTTGAATATTTCTCAAGGATCACGATGTCATATCTGCGAGACTGAATTCCCCATGTTGGGGTTCACTATATTTATCTTGCACGATCTGTTGATTTGTCTGTATCCTCTTGTCTAGCCATAACTAGTCTCTTCCTGAATCAACTACTAACTACTTGTTAGCTCATTCTCATATCAATATTCCGTGTAATATTTCTTGGGTTATTTACTTTGTTTTAACTTACGTCTCACACTGGATCCTTATCTATTAATAACATCTTGGGCAGGAACCCTTACTTCCTCGCCTTAACGTCGTGTTTGCATAATATTCTAGAATCGTAGCATATCTATAGGATTTGAATGAGTGCAATCTCATCCCTTTCTCATTTTTTATCGCATTCGTGCAATCTCATCTCTTTTTTATTTTTATCGCATTCGTGCAATCTCATCTCTTTTTTATTTTTATCGCATTCTTCCTTTACCATTATATAGTTACTAGAACCACTTAATTATGATTTAATGCTACATCACTCAATATTCCCCCCTTTAGGGGAGTACTAAGATTTATTGCAATGACGATCTACCTAGAGATGTTCTACCTCTTCATCTTTGTCATCTTTTCACATCATCGATGACCCTTACTCGCCTTAAGGTAATCCTTCTGTACCAAGGATAACGAAATTCGTTATACACGAGGGAGATACCTAGTGTAACTGGCACATATAGTCCCCAAACTTTGCTTGCTTTAGGGAAGCGTCTTCCTCAATGACCTTTAAAGGGTATTCTTTTGTCGTCCATTCTATTATTGCCGGAATGAAACCTGAAATTCTCATGATGTCGACTATTATCAAATCACTCAGTCCCTAATTCATGTTTAGTTTATCTTGTTCACCAGTCCATACTGATTTCTATTACTCTAAGGTCTAACATTTCCTTCTGGTAGTTGTGTTGGAGTCACAAACTTATTTCTCGAAATAAGGATACCACTTTATGGCCTATACTCTTTTGTTGTCTCAATGCTTGTCACCTCTCGTCTTTTCCTATCACATCTTATTCATAGTGCTTCATTATCTCTCTTCTTATTTCCCTGCTAACATTTCTGTCTATTACCTTATTCAGATAACTTCTACAAGACATTCTTCTATTTTTAGCTCCCCTTTGCTCCATCCACTAGCTCTTCGGGTTGCCTAACATTCTCTCTCTACTAGGGACGGGAACCACGCTAAGGTAATATTTATCCCTTCTAAGCTTCCAATGCGTATCTTTGAATTTCTTTTTTTTTTGAACATTCTAGTTTTCATATATAGCTATACTATTCTAGAGTGCAACATATGGATGTCTTACAAGGAGATCTATTAGCACATTTGCAATATCCTTCGGAAATGTCAACTAACACAAACAATCTATCCACCATTTTGGGTTACTCTAACCCCAGCCGGATCCTGATATCCCACCCTTATCATAATCTATATTTGTTAGCTTCCATAGGGCATAACTTAGATGGGTGTGGCTGATTGTACATACCTCTATTACAGTTGAAGGTAACTCAAAATGCTTATATTTCTCTTCATGAATGGTAAATAATGATAATCTTCACTAGCTGGGTATCTTGTACCCTTCTTCATCTTGCTTCTTTTACTTGTTGAAATTTATATCTATCTTCTAAATCTCTCATTGCCTTTCACCATAGGGGTGGATAGATATTCTTGCCTTAAGGCTCCTTATCAAGAAGCTTACACGTCTTAGTACACATATGATCTGCTGAAGACCTTACATTTACTCATCGTAAACATCATGCAAAATCAAGTTCCTCTGACTCAAATCTTCCACAGCCATATCTCTTGCCAACTGTCTTTCCGGATGTAGGTATCGTCTTATTACGAATAAAACAAAATTTAGGAGTCTGAATTTTTACAAGTGAGCTCTACCACACGATCTAGAGCAAGAAGAAAGAGTGATAGTCCTAAATGCCCTGTAGCCTCCTGCTTATAAATGTGGTGCAAAACAAACCCATAAAAAAAACTCTACTAGGCACAACTTGTAGACTCCCTAGGACAGAACTGCTCTGATACCACTTTTTTCACGACCCAAACCGATGCACCGCGACGGGCACCTGGTACCTTACTCAACCGAGTACCAACATAATATATCTTTCGTATCATACTATCATAGGTAAATGAAACATAAAGGTTTCTGTGAGATAACTAAAATGAAACAAGAGGGAACACTCGACATAGGACGAGCCAACATGTAATACAAACTTATACATATGACATACAGGCCTATACAACCAAAATGATCACTCATATACTGAACATAGGCCATACAATCTTTCATATACATGACATACGTCTACAAGCCTCTAAGAGTAGACCAATACCATAAATGTCGGGACAGGGCCCCGCCATACTAATCAATACACGTCCAAATCATACTGCCCAAATAACCAACCCCGAAGCAAATAAAGCGCACCAACACCTTCTGCTGAGCTGATAGCCTACTTGGAGGACTCTCGACCTATCTATCGGGACTTGCGGGCGTAAAACGCAACATTCCCAGGCAAAAGGGACGTCAGTACAAATAATGTACCGAGTATGTAAGGAATGGAAATCAGTAAATAATAGGTATTAGAGAAACATAGAGTAAAAGACTCAACATGTATATCACAATAGCTCTGTGACTCATTTCATATTTATAATGTCATGCATATACATATAAATGTCATACCATGCAGAGGTATATGCGTACATAATATCATCAAGCCTCTAAGGGCATCCCATCATATCGTCTCGGCCATTGTGGGTAAATCATCATAGTATACCAGCTGATCAGGTGGTGGTGTGTATATAATGTCATAACCTTTTCTCATATGCAATATATATATATATATATATTGCATATAACACCATCTGGTCATGGGTCAATGTACATGTATAAATGAATGCAATGCATGAGAAGTACATGAATAAAATCTCTCGGAATGTCATAAGACCATTATGCCTTTGATTAATGTCATGAAATAAACTTTATCAACTTACGTATTTTCTGAGACCCATGAACAGATGATAGAGCAATAGGACACATTGGGAATCAAGAACATAGGCATCCCTAGTATTTGTATGAATAGAGTCATTTATGAAAATTGTGCATTTGCTCGTTTTGTTTGTATCGTATGGATCATGCCAAAAGGAAAAAAGGATAATTAAGAATTATCTCAAATTACATAAAATGCAACTCACTTTTAACACACTTTATACATCTTACTATCATTGTCATGTGGTACCTTATATGGCACTTGTCACGCCCCGAACCATGGTCTGGGCGTAACATGGCACTCGGTGCTTGACTGCATGTGACCGAGCGAACCAACTGTATGGCTGGATCAACGTGTGGTATAACTATGAGCTAGAGGTAAATATAAAACATGATAATCTACTAAAGAGTTTGACTGAAATATCATAGATGCAGAAAATACTAAAAGGTCTGCAAGTATAAACAAGTAGCCGACAAGGCTAACACATGAAAGCCTGCTAATATCTGACTGACTAGGTCATAGTCTACGAAGCAATTAAAACATAGAAAATGCTAACTGTTTACCGGGACAAGGTCCCCGGTATACCTTATTATCTGAAATACTATAATGACTAAAACAAAAGAGAGATAAGGCCCCGAAAGACTGGGGCTCACCAATAGCTAATACGAGATGTCCTAGTAAGCAGAATCGTCAACCTGAAAATTGTTACCTGTATTGCGAGATGCAGACCCCGGGAAAAAGGGACGTCAGTACATTTGAATTGCACTGGTATGTAAAACATCTAAAGAAAAGAACTGTAAATACTGAAACTGAAACTGAACTGCTAGCTGATAAACAGATAACTGAACAAGGAAGTATGGATATGAATACTCCCTCTTATGAATGATGAACAACCTGTTTAACTGAATATTAAACTACGGCCTCAGGCCCAATATATATATATATATATATATGCACAACTGCGGCCTCGGGCCCAAGTATACGTATACATACTCAGGCCCAATACAGGTGTTCAACTTTCAAGAATATAAAAATTAGGAACTGATTATCATACTGCAGTACATGATATTGAAATAATGAGTCGTACTAGGTTACATGATACTGGAATAGTGAATAGTGTTAGACTGAGATGGGTACTCATAATAAGTTGATTTGTCATAATTGAAACTCATAGAATATCGAATGATTATGAAACTATGCCATCTATAGAATAGAAGTTCTACTACTATTCAGGGAACTATGACATAGTTATTTTTTGAGGGAACTGGTAATGGTCTTAATGAATGGGACGTAGGGAGAATCATAGACATTCCCAAATGTAAAGAGTTAGCCTTACATACCTTAACTTCCTGCCCTTGAGCGTAATACAATGTTTGTCAACCCTTTCGACTTTAATCTCTAGCAATACAAGTCAAACAAATTCCATATTAGCTATGGTGCTTATGTTTTGGTCACATAAGCATTTTATCAAATACTTGGTGAAAATAAAGCTTCATAGTCCTTATTAATGGTGTCTCTACACCCAACAACCCATTCTATTGTTACTAGATAAATTCTAAAGTCTTAAATAATTATAATCAACATTATTCTTCATCACCCATAAGGTAAACAACACCCTTAACCAATAATTAACACTCAACACCCCAACCCTATAATTGTTCATGCTTTTCTTTCAAACCCATCAACTCATATCTCATGAAATAGGGTTTATAATCATTAAACCAATGCTATAATCAATTAGAGGGTGAAGACATTACCCTTTTGAAGTTCAAACCCTTTGAATTCGAGTTCTAGGCTTCCTTCTCTCAACAATGATGTCCCATTCGAATATCTAATGATATAGAGGGTTTACCCATGTTAATAAGATGTTGTGAAATTGAAATATAATTAGAATCACCATTAGAATTTACCTTGGCCGGTGGAGGGACCCTTAAGGAGTTAGGTTTTTGTGAGCTTTATTTTCTAGAGCAAGTTTTAATGTTTTGGGGATGTGGAAGACGAAATAGGGCTAAAACATGACTTCCCAAGTTGGCCACTGCATCCCAGTTGGCGTGACCGCGGTCCCAACCACGGTAAATTGCTGGGACACTGCCTCACCACCATGGTCGCGGTAAAAATGCGGCAGGACCGCGGTGGTTACATACCATTCTGTAAAATGGGTATAACGTTTTGCACAGAGCTCCGTTTGGGCTCCACAATATATAGTTGGAAAGATATTTCAATGCCCTACAACTTTCATGCTTTGAGTTTTTCCCAACACATTTTTATTAAACCCTTCTGGAAGACAGACCTTCTGCAAACTTAGTCGATTTTGTCAAATCTTATGCACCTCACTTTCCCTCTTGATTTTGAAACAACTATTTTCACCCATAATCATCCCGATGGGACTTCACATGTTCAAAATATATCCTTACTACTCCTTTAAATCATTCATACCTAAGCCAAATTTTACGGGGTGTTACATTATCTCCCCCTTTTGGAATCCTTCGTCCTTGAATGATGGTCCTGGCTGCAACTACGACTATCTATGGACATTAAATGGGTTTGATGGAGATATGAGAATACTGAAATATCATGAATACATGTATATCAAACTGGACGAGCACATGATCACTAAATACTAAGCTGAATAAATACTGAAGGACATAGAGATTATAATATAAGACCTGAATGGAAAGGTTATTTACCTTCCACATTTTTCTTTTGCTCTTCAAAGAGATGGGGATATGTGGAGTTCATGTCCTCCTCGGCTTCCCATGTAGCCTCTTCAACCTTTTGATTCTTCCAAAGCACTTTTACTGAAGCAGTTGCCTTAGTTCTGAGCTTGTGGATTTGACGATCAAGAATAGCCACTAGAATTTCTTCATAAGACAGGCTGTCTTTAACCCCTATAACCTCTGTAGGAATCCCAAAGTGACGGGTCTCCCATGAATTTCTTCAACATGGACACATGAAACACTGGTTGTACAACAACTAGTTCTTGTGGCAATTCTAACTCATAAGCCACCTGTCCGATCCTTCGTAGGATTCTATATGGACCAATATAGCGGGGACTAAGTTTCCCCTTCTTCCCAAATCTCATAACACCTTTCATGGGCGATACTTTCAGAAACACCCAATCATCAACTTGGAACTCTAAGTCTCTACGCCATACGTCCGAATAGGACTTTTGGCTCTTTGAGCCATCTTCAAATGCCTTTGTATCAAGTTGAATTTCTCCATAGCCTGATAGACCAAATTGGGTCCTAATAACTCCACTTCTCCGACTTCGAACCAACCAATTGTTGATCTACACCTCCGCCCATACAGAGCTTCTTACGGTGCCATCTTGATATTAGAGTGATAGCTGTTATTATAAGCAAACTCAATGAGAGGTAGATGATCGTCCCAACTACCTTTAAAATCAATAACACATGCCCTCAACATATCCTCAAGAGTCTGAATGGTGCGTTCCGCCTAGCCATCTGTCTGAGGATGAAAGGCTGTGCTGAGGTTCACCCTTGTGCCCAATCCCTTCTGAAAGGATTTCCAAAAGTTTGTTGTGAACTGAGCACCACGATCTGAGATAATGGAAAAAGGAGTCCCATGCAATTGGACAATTTCTTTGATATACAACTTGGCATAATCCTTGGCCGAATCTATAGTCTTCACTTGCAAGAAGTGAGCTGACTTGGTAAGTCGGTCTACAATCACCCAAATCGAATCATGCTTCCGGAACAAGCGAGGTAGACCTGTTATGAATTCCATGTTTATCATTTCCCATTTCCAAATGGGAATTTCTATATTCTGAATTAAACCGCCAGGTCTTTGGTGTTCGACTTTCACCTGCTCACAATTTGGACACAAAGCCACAAAGTCTGCTATATTCTTTTTCATACCGTTTTACCAATAAACCTCCTTAAGATCATGTTCGACTTTTAACTTTTTCAACTCTGCTGGAGCCATTCTATAAGGTGGAATAGATATCGGCTTAGTGCCTGGAAGTAGATCAATTCCAAAGTCAATCTCTCTATAGGGAGGGATTCCAAGGAGATCTTCGGGAAACACTTCTGGAAACTCATTTACAATTGGTTCCGATTGGAGAGCGGGGATCTGAGCATCTGCATTCTTAACTCGAACTAGGTGATAGATATATCCCTTGGAGATCATCTTTCTGGCTTTAAGATAGGAAATAAACCTACCCCTAGGTGTTACTACATCACCTTCCATTCTAAGACTGGTTCACCAGGAAATTCAAAGCTTACTATTTTGGTTCTACAACCCACTGTGGCATAACAAGACTCTAACCAATCCATGCCCATGATTACATCGAAGTCTACCATCTCCAATTCTACTAAGTCTGCTGCAGTAAGATGATGATGCACTTTGACTGGACATCCCTTATAGATACACCTTGCTATAACTGATTCTCCAACTGGAGTGGACACTTCAAAGGATTCACACAACTTTTCTGGTTCTATCCCAAATTTCTTAGCAATATATGGGGTTACATAAGATAGGGTGGATCTCTGATCTATAAGAGCATAGACATCAAAAGTGAATATTGTTAGCATAGCTGTGACAACATCTCTACGAGCCTCTGTATCCTGACGGTCTGCCAGTGCATACAAGCGGTTTCGTCCACCGCCTGCATTATTAGACTTTGTTGTGCCGCGCCCTTACTGAGCTTGAGAGTTATGATGGGCTTGAATTAGTGGACTGGGCTGCATTGCCTCCATTATTCTGCTTTGCCGATGGACAATCCCTTAAGAAGTGGCCCTGCTGACCGCATCCAAAGCAACCATTTGTGCCCAAATGACACAACCCTGGGTGCCTCTTGAGGGTAACTAGGGACTTTGTAGCCCACACTAGCCTGTGACTGTGAGTCTGCTGTTCTAAAATTCTGGTTTTTCTTGTTAAACTTTGACCTCTGAACCGGTGCACTAGCTGAAGATGGAGCAGATCCTGATTTTGATTTCTCGAAAAACTGGTGATTGCCTCCTATTTGAGATCCCTCATGGTTGAAATTTCCTGCAGACTTAGCTCTCTTACTGAATTCCCTCTCCTTCTCTCTCCGTAGCCGCTCTTCTTCCTTCAACCTATCTTCGTTCCCTTGAGCAAAGGCAACCATCTTAGTGATGGTCATGTCATTATTCTAGGTAGCTATATTAGCATCAACAAACAAATCATCTGAAAGCCCCAACACAAACCGCCTAACTCTGGCCCTCATATCACGTACCATTTCCAGAGCATACTTGGCTAGAGAGACGAATTTGAGGTAGTACTCATTCACACTCATATCATTCTGTCTGAGTCTCTCAAACTCCAAAGCCTTAGCTTCCAAGACCTCAATGGGTAGAAAGTGCTCAAGGAACGCATCTGCAAACTCCTTCCAAGTCGCAGGATTTGCATCCTCCCCTCGGGACTCTTCCCATGTTTCATACCAAGTGTTGGCAACATCCTTCAGCTGGTACGCAGCAAGCTCTGCTGCCTCAGTGTCCATAGCATGCATCACTCGAAATATCTTCTGAACCTTATCAATGAAGTTTCGCGGATCCTCATCCTTTTTGGACCCTATGAAGACGGGAGGTTTCATGTTGAGGAATTCCCTAGACCTGGAACTACCCATCCCATGAACATCACTTGTTCCCTGGATTTGAGCCTGAGTAGCAACAATTTGGGTGAGCAACTGGATAGCTCCCCTGACATCCATGTCTGAAGCACTGGGCACTCAGCTCGGTGCAACCCTTTAGGCTGGAGTGTCCTCCTCCTGAGTAGCGTTAGTTGTGGCCTCCTAGCTAGTATCTGAGGCCCTCCTGGTGTACTTTCCTTTTTCAGGAATTCTTCTGAAATACACAATTTACACAGGTTAGAAAGATTCCTGAAAGCATAGATCTAACTACACGATCTAGAGTATGAAAGAAATGGAACAATCCTTGATGTCTTGGTGGTCAACTATTTACATGTGTGGACACTCGGTGCATGACTGCATGTGACCGAGCAAATCAACTGTATGGCTAGATCAACGTGTGGTATAACTATGAGCTAGAGGTAAATATAAAACATGATAATCTACTAAAGAGTCTGACTGAAATATCATAGATGCGAAAAATACTAAAAGGTCTGCAAGTATAAACAAGTAGCCGACAATGCTAACACATGAAATCCTACTAATATCTGACTGACTGGGTTATAGTCTACGAAGCCTCTAAAGAACACTGGAAATGCTAACTGTTTACCGAGACAAGGTCCCCGGTATACCTTATTATCTGAAATACTATAATGACTAAAACAAAAGAGAGATAAGGCCCCGAAAGACTGGAGCTCACCAATAGCTGATACGAGATGTCCTAGAAAGCAGAATCGTCAACCTGAAAATCATTACCTGCATCGCGAGATGTAGGCCCCGGGCAAAAGGGACATCAATACATTTGAATTGCACTGGTATGTAAAATAGTTGAAGAAAAGAACTGTAAATACTGAAACTGAAACTGAACTGTTCGTTGATAAACTGATAACTGGAAAACGAAGTAAGGATATGAATACTCCCTCTTCTGAATGATGAACAACCTGTTTAACTGAATATTAAACTGCGGCCTCAGGCCCATATATATATATATATATATATATATATATATATATATATATATATATATATATATATATGTGTGTGTGTGTGTGTGTGTGTATGTATGTGTGTGTGTGTGTGTGTGTGTGTGTGTGTGTGTGTGCGCGCGCACTACTGCGGCCTCGGGCCCAAGTATACGTATACATAACTGCGGCCTCAGGCCCAATATATATATATATATATATATATATATATATATATATATATATGTGTGTGTTGTGTGTGTGTGTGTGTGTGCGCGCGCACTACTGCGGCCTCGGGCCCAAGTATACGTATACATAACTGCGGCCTCAGGCATAAAGATACATAAAACATAAACTGCAGCCTCAGGCCCAAATACATGTGTTCAACTTTCAAGAATATAAAAATTAGGAACTGATGATCATACTGCAGTACATGATACTGAAATAATGAGCCATACTGGGTTACATGATACTGGAATAGTGAATAGGATTATACTGAGATGGGTACTCATAATAAGTTGATTTGTCATAACAAAAACTCATAGAATATCAAATGATTATGAAACTATGCCATCTAGAGAATAGAAGTTCTACTACTATTCAAGGAACTAAGGCATAGTTACTTTCTGAGGGAACTAGTAATGGTCATAATGAATGGGACGTAGGAAGAATCATAGACATTCCCAAACGTAAACAGTTAGCCTTATATACCTTAACTTCCTGCCCTTGAGCATAATGCAACGTTTGTCAACCCTTTTGACTTTAATCTATAGCAATACAAGTCAAATGGATTCCATATTAGCTATGTTGCTCATGTTTTGGTCACTTAAGCATTTTATCAAACACTTGGTGGAAATAAAGCTTCATAGTCCTTATTAATGGTACCTCTACACCCAACAACCCATTCTCTTGTTCCTAGATAAATTCTAAAGTCTCAAATGATCATAATCAGCATTATTCTTCATCATCCATAGGGTAAACAACACCCTTAACCAATAATCAACACTCACCCCAACCCTATAATCGTTCATGCTTTTCTATCAAACCCATCAACTCATATCTCATGAAATAGGGTTTATAATCATTAAACCAATGCTAGAATCAATTAGAGGGTGAAGACATTACCTTTTTGAAGTTCAAACCCTTTGAATTCAAGTTCTAGGCTTCCTTCTCTCAACAATGATGTCCCAATCGAATATCTAATGATATGGAGGGTTTACCCATGTTAATAAGATGTTGGAAAATTGAAATTAAGTTAGAATCACCATTAGAACTTACCTTGGGTGGTGGAGGGACCCTTAAAGAGTTAGGTTTTTGAGAGCTTTACTTTCTAGAGCAAGTTTTTATGTTTTAGGGCTGTGGGGGACGAAATAGGGCTAAAAGAACGACTTCCCAAGTTGTCCACCGCGTCCTAATTGGTGCGACCACGGTCCAAACCGTGATAAATTGCTGGGACACTGCCTCACCACCGCGGTCGTGGTAAAAACACAGCAGGACCGCAGTGGTTACATACCATTCTGTAAAACGAGCATAACATTTTGAACAAAGCTCCGTTTGGGCTCCACAATATATCGTTGGAAAGCTATTTCAAAGGTCTATACCTTTCACACTTTGGGTGTTTCCCAATTACTTACACATTTTCATTAAAACCTGCTGGAAGACAGACCTTCTGCAAACTTAGTCGATTTTGTCAAATCTTCTGCACCTCACTTTCCCTCTTGATTTTGAAACAACTATTTTCACCCATAATCATCCCGATAGGACTTCACATGTTCAAAATATATCCTTACTACTCCTTTAACTCATTCATACCTAAGCTGAATTTTACGGGGTGTTACAGCACTAGTCCATAAATGTATTGTAGTTTGGCTCGTATTTTATCTCAAAATATCACACTTCGATGAAACTCATTTTCTTTGATGTGCTTACCTTCTCACCTTCTTGAATTTACTTGTCATTTATTTGAAATAGTATAATACTTATAACCTCAAAAACAATCTCATTCTCGAGCTTATGTCGATTAACTTACGTCGAATCTTTAACATACGAAAATGTGGGATATAACATCTCATTTCCGAGCTTTCATCAATATACTTATGGCATACTTTCACGTACGAAACCCTGGGGTGTAACATGTATTATGTTATGGGACTTGTTGGTATATTTAGATGGGGTCCCGAGTGGCTCGAATGAGGTTTAAACGAGGTTCAGACCGTTTTCGATTATTTTGGCTAAGCCTAGTTTAGTAGGGGTTCTGGTGTGACCGCACCTGCGGAGCTTTGGGCGCAGGTGGCAAGCCACAAAAGAGGCAAATGAGTCATAGGAGTGGAAGTGGAGGTAGAGCTAGAGTAGGGCTCCGCAGATACGAGAAATGGGCCTCATCTGCGGAAGCGCAGAAGCGGTGCGTAGGGGCGCAGGGGCGAGGATTTGTGCAGGTGCGATGACAATGCTGCCTCTATGGAAGCATATATGCAAAGTGATATTCTGCATATGCGATTCTAACTAGCTTCTGAGATTTTCACATAAGCGATATTTATGCTGCAGAAGCAGAGGTCGTAGGTGCGACTACTTGTTTGCATTTGCGAAATGTCTGGGCAGAAGCTATTAAACCAAGGGTTGTCCATTTTTGTCATACGTTGAGCTATAGACTTCGGAATTGAGCGATATTTGAAGCGATTTTCATCAAATGTATTAGGGTAAGTATTCCATACTTGATTTTGGTTATATTTCGTGAATCTATCTTCATTTTTGGTAATCGAATTATGAATTTTAGTCAAAAAATTTATAAATTTTTGAGTTTTGAGCATCGATTCATAGTCGGATTTGAGTGAAACTAGTATGGTTGAACTCGTAATTGAATGGGTTGTCGGGTTTTATAAGTTTTGTCAGGTTCCGAGGTGCGGACCCGGGTTTGACTTTTTGTTGACTTTGGGCTTTTGATTAAATATTCGACCTTTATCGATTGTATTTGTTTCCTTTGACATTATTTGATGTTCTTAAGTTGCTTTTGGCTAGTTACAAGCTGTTCTGAGGTCGATACACGCGGGATGGCATTTATAGAGTATTATTTGGCTTGCTCGGTAGTGGTTTGGCTTGTTTAAGGTAACAACCACTTCTAAACTTGGTGCTGAGGGTATGAATCCCTCAATATATGTGTTATGTGCTTGGTGTTGAGGCGACGTACATGCTAGTTGACGGGCATGTGGCCGTGCACTGGGTGAATTGTGATTCGAAGAATTGTGCACGAAATCTTGTTTTTATCTATGAAATCTCCATGTGCTAGAGTAATTGAGCTGTAATCCATGTTATAAACCATGTTTAGGCTATATGCTTAATCTGTTGGGACCCAGTGAGGCCATATCTGCTGCTGAGTTATTTGCTTAAATTACAGTTACATACTTAGTCATAGTCATTTATTTGCATATCATATAGCCGTCTCTGTTATCATTTGTTGTCACAACATTTTATCATTGTTTGGGCTGATTAACATGAGATTTATGAGCCCGAGAGACTGGAAAGATTGATGACTAACCTGGGGCCTAAGAGCTCGGTACTTGCGCTCACTGCTAGTATGTTAGACTCCGAAGGGGTGGATCCTTCCCAAGAGCTAATATAAGCCAACATGGAGTGCTGCGGCGTGCAACCCGATCCCATCATGAATCAATAAAACCTGCTGCGGCATGCAATCTGATCCTATCATGAAACAATAAAACCTGTTGCGGCGTGCAACCCGATCTCATAAATATGTGTGTGTGTGTATGTATTGTGGCCTCAGGACCTAAGATGACTATTGCACGTCGCAACGTGCCTTATGGCTATATTTGGATCGAGTTGCGCGCCGCAACAGGCCTTATGGATATATGTAGATCGGGCTGCATGCCACAATAGGTTTTATTGATACATGATGAGATCGGGCTGCACACTGCAGTAGACACCACATAACGCAGGCCCCGTGGAGTTGCCAGGCGTGATGAGTGGGAGGATGAGATAGTGAGATTTAGTACTCTGAGAATGTGAGTACATGTTTTCATCACTGTAGTGCATTTCATTGACATGTACACTTGACATACAGGCATAGAGATGCATTTCCTCATGCTACACAGTATTGTGACATTCATGACTTCATATGGACATACATGTAAGCATAGAGATGTACTTTTCTCATGTTATCTGAGATTTAAATATTTTATCTATTGTTGAATGTCTTTGGGAAAATCCATAATTTTTAGACTTACTCATACTTTGGTGATTTCGGTGAAAGATTTGGGTTTTACAGTTATACCTGAAAAGCATGACTATTTTCTATAACTATGAACGAGCTGAGCATAATATCTTTGAGTTATTACTTGTACTGCTTTTATTATATTGTTACAAATTGTTCTTAGCCATTAGTGTTGGACTCTTACCATTGTCCAAGCTCGCCACTTCTTTCAACCTAAGGTTAGGTTTGTTACTTATTGAGTACATGTGATCGGTTGTATTCATACTACACTTCTGCACCTTGCGTGCAGATTTTGGATGCTGATATTGTTGTGTATGGCGGGAACTGGAATTGAAGATGTACCTGCATTCTGGTCATAGCTACCTCTTGTTCTTTGTAGGTTTAGAATTTTAATCTTTTCATGTATAATTCAAACAGACAATGTATTTATTTCATACCAGCTTTGTAAACTCTAAATCTTAGAAGCTCATGATTTGTACTACCAATCATTGGGATTTCATATAAAAGCTCAGTTATTTCATCATTTATTTTCTCACATAAACCTAATTTGAATTGGATTATTGTTAATTGGCCTACCTAGCGAGTTGGGTTAGGTGCCATTGTGACTACTTAGATTTTGGGTCATGACAATTTGACAATACAATAAAGGTGTTTAGAAGCGATAATGGTTTAGAATTTTTCAGTTCACAGTGTATAGGTTTGTTCAGTGTTGCGGGGATAGTTCATCAGAGTTCTTGTGTCTACACACCCCAACAAAATGGATTGGTAGAAAGGAAATATGGGCAGCTTCTAGAAGTAGCCAGAGCAATCAAGCTTGAAGTGTCCATTCCTTTATCTTTCTAGGGAATCTATGTTCAAAATGCAGCATATTTGATTAATATGATCCCCTCGACAACATTGGTAGGAAAATCACATGGTGAGCTGTTTTGTGGCAGGAGTCCTAGTCTTCAACATCTCAGAGTGTTAGAGAGTCTATGTTATGTAACCAATGTTGCCTACAAGAGTGATGAGTTTGGTGTAGTGCAGTAGTTTATGTGTATATGTAGTACTCCTCCCCAAAGAAGGGGTACAAACTCTATAATCTTGCTGACAAAAGTAATTTTGTAAGCAGGGATGTATCCTTCAAGGAAGACATTTTTCCTTTCAAGTCAGCCCAGTCTCAGGTCAACACACAATGCCACATCCTAGGTGATATTCTAGTTTGCTGATCCATTTATCCTGGCTGATACTAATGATGAGGTTGTGGAACATGTTGCTGTAGATATACCTAAACCAGTGGCTATTGATCCCATGACACCAGTTCCTGCTACTTCTAGCCTTCCTGATGTAGGACACATTGATCTTGTAGAAGGCTCACCTAATGCAACACCTGTTACAATAGCTACTGAGGTGACTCCACATCCTATTCCGGAAGAGTTCAATATAACTTAGAATGAGTTCCATACGACTCCTGACCATACCACAAAAGCATCAACCAGCACTAGGAAGTCTACTAGAACAACAAAGACTCTCGGTGGATAAGTGACTTTGTTCACAAAGCACCTAAATATAACACTAATGTAGCAACTGTTTTTTCATATCCTATATCAACATACATGTCTTATGACTCTCTTTTAGAGTCTTGCTTCAAGGCATTATGCAACGTGCTAGGCGTGAAGGAACCTGAATGCTATGAGGAGGTTGTTCAAGATGCTAAGTGTCTTGAAGCTAAGAGACAGGAATTGCAGGCACTACAATGATAATCAAACCTGGTAGTTGGTGGATCTACCTCCCAATAAGAAGGCCATAGGGTGAAGATGGGTTTTCAAGGTGAAATATAATACTAAGGAATAGGTGAAAAGATACAAGGCATTGTTGATGGCCAAAGGTTACATAGAACAAGAGCGCCTTGACTACTAGGATACCTTCTCTCTAGTGGTGAAAATGGTGACTGTAAAGACTGTCCTATCACTGGCAGCCATGCAAGGATAGAGGCTACATCAAATGGATATCTTCAATGCCTTTTTGCAAGGTAATCTTATGGAGAATGTCTATATGATTCAACCTCCAAGGCTTCTAGATCAAGGGAGCATCCAAAAGTATGCAAATTACAGAAGTTCCTATATGGCCTGAAGCAAGCCTCCAAGTAATAGAATTTGAGGCTCTCATTCCTCTGGTTTTGTCAAAGTCACTATGACTATTCTCTTTTTGCTAAGAGTCCTGGAACTGATTTAGTGGTCACATTGGTCTATGTTGATGACCTTTTGATCACATGCTCTTCTTCATCTCTGATTCAAAAGGACAAAACTATGTTACAACAACATTTCAAGATAAAGAACTTAGGGGAGATAAGATACGTACTTGCTCTTTAAATTTCTAGAAGTCAGTAGGGGATCTTAGTCTGTCAGAAGAAGTTCACATTGGATCTTATTGAAGACTTAGGTATTGGTGGAGTGGATCAAAGCCTGTTAGTACTCCTTTAGAGGTTTGATCAACGGTGTCTCAGTGGAGGTAGCAGTGATAAGCTATTGTCTGATCCTACAAGCAATCAAAAGCTCATAGGGAACTACTCTATCTTACCATAACTAGGCTAGGTATTAGCTACACAGTCCAAACTCTGAGCCAGTTCATGCACAAGCCAAAAAATTCACATATGAAAGGAGCATTAAGAGTGGTAAGGTACTTGAAAAATGCACCAGATCTAGGAATACTACTGTCATCTAAGGCATCAAAACAACTAACAGTATAATGTGATGCAGACTGAGCCAAATGTCCCATGGCTAGAAGATCAGTAAGTGGTTTTATGGTGAAGATTGGAGAGTTCTTGATCTCATAGAAGTCTAAGAAGCAAAGCACAGTGTCGAGAAGTTCAGTTAAAGCTGAGTATAGAAGCATAACAAATGCAATTGCAGAAGTACTCTGGCTAGTTGGCCTTTTATCAGAATTAAAGATAGAGCTAGAGTTGCCTGTGAAGTTGAACCGTGGCCGCAAAGCAGCACTTTAGATTGCTGCAAATCCAATCTTTCACGAATGGATTAAGTACATAGGGATTAACTGTCACTTTATTAGATAAAAGATTCAAGAAGGTCTCATGCACACTGAACGAGTTTCTTCAGCAATGCAATTAGCTGACGTACTGACCAAAGGCCTAGGAAGAACACGACATGAATTTTTATTGTTCAAGCTGGGAATTTTCAATTTATTCACATTATACAGCTTGAGGGGAGTGTTAAAGGTGTAACTTGATGATAGTCCAGCTGGAGCTTAGCTGTTAGTTAGTTAGTTAGGTTGTTAGTGAGGGGGTAATTATGTAATTAGACAATTAGTTAGTTAGATACACTGTAGGTCGGTTATTAATTGTGTATAAATACACACCACTATACATTTTTCTTTCTCAAGGAAGAAGAAGAAAGCTTCATCCTCTCAGATCATTTCTCTTTTACTGATTGCTTAACAATGAAGCTTTCATGGCAACTACTTGACCTAAATCCCTTATGAAATCCAAATCCCACATCTACAAAATACTAATATTTATTTAAAAAATAAAAACAAATTTGATTAATATATAGTATTCATCTATTTATTTTTCTAAACTACTTTATACTAAATAAGATACCTTGGGAAACTTGACACTCCCGTGCTCCATAGTAAAAAAGGCAGCCCAATGTAGAAGTCATTTCATATTTTTGCAGGGTTTGAGGAAGGGACGCACTTCAAGAAGTGTAATATAATTACCCTACCTTCTTTGAGGTATATTTTACACATAGATAATTTTACCGTTGCTCCAACATTCCCCTCTCCGTGCTCCAATGTGTCATTCAATATGTGCTGATTCATACGCGAATTTTTAGCTTAATTTGGCTGATTGTTTTATCATCTTATGGAGAATACACATTTGGTAACATATCTAATTTTCATTATAAAGCTATCTTATAAAGATATCCTAATTAGATTTGCATTTACTTTCACTTAAAATTGTATTGGGAAAAAACTAAGTCTGAATATTGAAGATGATGTGTCATGACACGTGGACTGGTCAAAAGGTCAAAACGCAATAAATAACCAAGAGGCACGGGAGACAACAGATATGGGGAGAAGAAAGCAACATAGGTGTGGACCGTTACTCAAATGGCACGAGTCTCGTACCTATTTGAGTCATTTAAAGACCGAAGATCGGAAGAAGTTGAAGATACGAATCTGATGGCGTAAAAGAGTCTAAATACAACATTAAATATCAAATACGTTAGAAAATTTGAATTAAATAGAAATGATTGTGTAACGTTTCTTCTAATGTCATTTATTGCTTATAATTGCCTCATTAAGACAAAGGCATTACACCCTCTCCTAGAATCAACTATAAAAGGAGAAGGACTCAACATCTCTAGGGACACGAAATATTATTGAGATTACACTGAAATACAAAACTACTTATTACTTTATTATTCTCATAAATCTTTTATTATTTTCGTCTCCAGATTATCAGTAACCCAAATTTCTCTTTATTTCTAGCTTTGACCAAATACTCAGATTTTTTGTTAAACAAATTGGTTCCGTTACCGGGAATCTGATAATCTATTCTTTTTACGTTACATCCTACCTGTTGTTATCATCATGTCAAACAACAACGAAAACATTCATGAAAATCAAGCACATCAAGTGGATGGATATCAACGTGATGATCTTTCCCCTCAAGGTTCTCCACGTGGATCTCTTGAGGGCACTCCTAATGATCAATCTGATCATGTTGATGGAAGAGATGAGGTTTTACAGAAAATAATTGACGCACGGGTTGACAAAGCTTTAGAAGCTCTAATCCGTCGATTACCTGCTGCACCGTCAACACCAAATGACAACACATTGGAAAATCCCCGTTCTGGGCTGATTAATTCGGGTAATGGAGCAACCCCCAGTGATTCATAGGAGGGGGAACCAGGTAATTCAACTACTTCTCATTGGCAAAATTTAGTACTAACCTTGCAGAAACAGCTTAAGGAACAAAACAAACGCATAGAGCAAATCCCCGGAGTTCCACCTGTGATTAGAGGAGTGGATATGGACAAATATTCACAACAACCTTGGAAACCAAGTGCTGCTCCCCTTCCAATCCCTAAAAAGTTCAAAATGTCTGATATCTCGAAATATGATGGCACAACAGACCCACGTGATCATGTAACTGCATTTACTACAGGTGTAAAAGGCAACGACTTGACCAAGCAAGAAATTGAATCAGTGTTGGTCAAGAAATTTGGAGAAACACTCACCAAGGGTGCATTAACCTGGTATTCTCTTTTACCTGAAAATTCTATAAACTCTTTTGCTGAGCTTGCAAATTCTTTTATTAAAGCACACTCAGGAGCTCAAAAGGTTGAAAAAAGAATGGAAGACATTTTCAAAATTAAACAAGGGGACTCAGAGTTGCTTAGAGATTTTGTTGATAGATTCCAACGTGAGAGGATGACTTTACCTCGTATACCTGATAACTGGGCTGCAATAGCTTTTGCAAGAAACTTAAATGACAAAAGTTCAGAAGCCACGAGAAGACTTAAAGAAAGCCTTCGAGAGTTCCCTGCAACCACGTGGAATGACGTTTATAACAGGTATAGTACGAAGTTGCGAATTGAGGAAGATACTGTACCTCAGTTTCATCATGAAGAAAGGAGCAAGAACAGAAACCGAAAAAAGATCAGGTAAAAACAGGTACGATCCATATATGGGACCTGCAGGGAAAGACTCACGGTCAAACCAGGATAGTCAATGGTATGATCAAAAATCGAGGAACAGGGAATCTGGTTCTTCATCAAGGTTAAGAAATGACCAAAATAGACAAGAGTCACGAGATGATGACAGAAGTTTAAAGGCAAGGTTCAGTGGATATAACTTTAATGTCACTACCTCCGAGCTCGTAGCTGTTTTGCGGAGCATGGGAGATAAGGTACGATGGCCAAAAGAGATGCGGTCAAATCCAAATAGACGCAATCCAGACCATTGGTGCGAATTCCACATTGATCACGTGCATAAAACTTCAGAATGTAGATTCTTACAAAGTAAAGTGGATCATTTATTGAAACAAGGGTATCTCACCGAGTTATTAAGTGAGAAAGGTAAGCAAGCCTATATGAAATATAGGCAAGAGCCACCAAAGCCCCTTTCACCCAAGAGAACCGTGAATGTTATAAGTGGGGGGGGGGGAAGATATTCACGGTGTAACATATACGGCTTCCAACAAGGTTTCTAAAGTAACGATAACACATGGGAAACAAGTACGTCAAGTTTTGGAAAACGAAAGTATTTCTTTCGATGATGCAGATACCGAATGAGTAATGACCCCACATAACGACCTACTAGTAGTATCTTTACAGGTACATGATACTAATGTAAAACGAGTTTTGATTGATCCAGGAAGTTCCGTAAATATTATACTATTAAGGGTATTACGTGAAATGCAAGCTGAAGACAAAATGATACCTAAGGCGCATACCTTGTCCGGGTTCGACAATTCAAGTGTGGTAACAAAAGGAGAGGTAATTCTAACAACTTTTGCTACAAGTGTTGTTAAAGAAACTAAATTTCAGGTAGTAGATATGGAACTGGCTTACAATATGATCATGGGGAGACCTTGGATCCGTGATATGGATGTTGTCCCATCAACTCTACATCAAGTTATTAAATTCCCATCACCGTGGGGAATTTACCAAATTCGTGGGGATCAGCAGACAGCCAGGAGTATCAACGCTGTAACAGATACGAGCACAGTAAATAAATAAAATAGCAATTACAGGAAACAGTTGAAGGTATTAAGGATCAAACCTCAACTGAACAAGAAAAGACAGATTTAGACTCGAGACCTGATACAATTCAAGAACCTGAAGAGAATGAAAATATCAAAACAACAATTGAAGAGCTCGAGGCTGTGATATTATTTGAGCAATGGCCTGAACGAAAGGTTTATGTTGGAGCCAATTTAAGCTCAGACATGCGAGGTATGTTGATTGAATTTTTAAAAGCTAACGTGGACTATTTTGCTTGGTCCCATGCTGATATGACAGGGATACCACCGGATGTGATAACTCACAAACTAAATGAAGACCCATCCTTCACACCAGTAAAGCAAAATAAAAGAAAGCAAGGAGCTTTCAAAAATCAGGTGATTCAAGATGAGGTTCAAAAGCTATTGAAAATTGAGTCAATCCGCGAGGTAAAGTATCCTAATTGGTTAGCAAACACAGTTGTTGTACCTAAGAAAAATGGTAAGTGGCGGGTTTGCGTGGATTATACAGATCTTAACAAAGCCTGCCCAAAAGATTCTTTCCCTTTACCGCATATAGATCAGTTAATTGATGCAACTGCAGGACATGAACTTTTGAGTTTTTTAGATGCATATTCGGGGTTCAACCAAATTAAAATGGACCCCAGTGATGAAGAAAAAACTTCTTTCATCACAGACAGGGGGACTTACTGTTATAAAGTAATGCCCTTTGGTCTCAAAAATGCTGGAGCAACCTATCAAAGGTTGGTCACCAAAATGTTCTAAGAACATTTAGGAAAAACCATGGAGGTATATATAGAAGATATGCTCGTCAAAACCCAGCATTCTCATGATCATATTTCTCATTTATTTATTACATTTGAAATTTTACGAAAATTTAATATGAAACGCAATCCAGAAAAATGTGCATTTGGGGTTGCCTCAGGCAAATTTTTGGGTTTTCTCATTTCTAACCGTAGTATTGAGGTAATTCCTTCTCACATCAAAGCAATAGAGGAGATCCCTGATATCCTTACGAGTAAAAAAGAAGTCCAAAGGCTAACGGGAAGAATTGCAGCATTGGGGAGGTTTATTCCCAAATCTTCAGAAAAATATTTTAAAATTTTCTCCGCACTCAAAAAGCAAGATCATTTTGAATGGAACGAAGATTGCCAACAAGCCCTTAGAAATTTAAAAGCTTACTTGTCAAATCCACCACTATTGGCAAAACCAAAGGAAGGAGAAAAGCTACTCATCTATTTGGCCGTGTCAGAAGTTGCGGTAAGTGTTGTTCTAGTCCGTGAGGACCAAGGTAAACAATCTCCTATATATTATGTAAGCAAGTCTTTACTAGATGCTGAAACACGATATCCACAACAAGAAAAATTAGCATTAGCTTTGATCATGGCATCTAGAAAATTAAAACCTTATTTTCAATGTCATCCCATTGTTGTAGTTACTGCTTCTCCATTACGAAACATTTTGCATAAACATGAATTGTCAGGGAGGTTAGCAAAATGGGCTATAGAATTAAGTGATTACGAAATCATTTATCTACCTAGGACTGCTATAAAATCTCAAGTATTAGCTGATTTCGTAGCTGATTTTAGCCAGTGGATGCATTTAGAAGCAGAAAAAGAATTACAAGTTTTTAATGGTGCAAACCCGGGGACTTGGATTTTATTCACTGATGGTTCGTCTAATGTAAAAGAAGCAGACCAAGGGATAGTTCTCATACCACCTACGGGTGAGACTATTAGACAGGATATAAAATGTCATTCTATAACTAACAATGAAGCAGAGTATGTGTCTGTAATTGCAGGTCTAGAATTGGCACGAGAACTCGACATAACACAGATTATAATCAAGAGTGATTCTCAACTCGTGGTCAATCAAATGTCGGGGACTTATACAGCCAGGAAGACACGAATGCAAGAATATATCGAAAAGGTACGGGAACTAATAAAGGAATTCCAAACTTGGAAGGTAATGCAGATCCCAAGAGATGAGAATGTAGAGGCAGATGCTTTAGCTAATCTTGCATCTGCAGCAGACGTAGCAAACGACACAAATGCTTCAGTCGTACATTTATTTCATTCCATTCTCGAACCTGATAAGAACGAGGTAAATTTTAATCATTTAACATGGGATTGGAGAAACGAAATTATTGCTTTTTTACAGCGCGAAATCGTGCCTGATGACAAAAGAAAAGCTTATGCACTTCGCAAAAAAGCTACTCGTTATTGTTTACATCAAGGAAATCTTTATCGAAAGATGTTCAGTGGACCATTAGCAAGGTGTCTCGGACCTTCCCAAACAGAATATGTGATGAGGGAAGTACATGAAGGACATTGTGGAAATCACGCAGGAGGCAGGTCGCTGGTAAAAACGCTGATTCGAGCAGGTTATTATTGGCCTAAAATGGAAGAAGAAGCAAATGGTTTCATGTCCAAGTGTGATAAATTTCAAAGATACGACAATAATATGCATAGACCAGCTGAGTTACTGCACCCTGTTATAGCCCCGTGGCCCTTTATGAAATGAGGAATGTATATCGTAGGTCCATTGCCACAAGCAAAAGGTCAAGTGAAATTTCTACTTATACTTACAGATTATTTTACTAAATGGGTAGAAGCAGGAGCATTTAAACAGGTATGAGAGAAGGAAGTTAAATACTTCATTTGGAGAAATATAATATGCTGTTTTGGAGCACCAAAGGAAATCGTGTGTGACAATGGTCCGCAATTCATATGAGCTCAAATCACAGAATTTTTTCAAAGTTGGCAAATTAAAAGGATAACATCTACACCATACCATCCAGTGGGTAATGGATAAGCGGAATCCACAAACAAGGTCATTATCAACAACTTGAAGAAAAGGTTACAAGATTCAAAAGGTAATTGGCCTGAGGTATTACCTGGAGTATTATGGGCTTATCGTACAACGACAAAAACAAGCACGGGAGAAACACCATTTTCAATGGTTTATGGTGCGGAGGCCTTAATTCCAGTTGAAATAGGAGAACCGAGCACACGGTACGTTCAAGCATCGGAGGAATCAAATGATGAGGAGATGCAGGTGAACCTTGATTTGCTCGAATGAAGAAGAGAAGCTGCATTATAAGAATGGCAGCACAAAAGCAAGTAATTGAACGATATTACAACAGGAAAGCACGCCTCAGATTTTTTAAAATTGGGGACTTCGTGCTTAAAAAGGTGTTCCAATCTACAAAGGCTGCTAATTCAGGAAGGCTGAGTCCGACGTGGGAAGGACCCTACAGAGTTCGTGACATTGCAGGAAAAGGAGCATACGAGTTGGAGACAATGGATGGCAAGATTCTACCCTCACATTGGAATGTTGTCCACCTAAAGAGATACTACTTTTGAGAAAGTACCCACGGTCAGGTTTCGCTATGTTACAATTTTTCTTTGAATTGTTAAAATTTTACTAACGATTTTAGATGCTAGGCTGAAACCCTTACCCGTTCCAAATGATGAGTCACGACCTGCACGGAAAAATGGAATATTCTAAAATTCCAAGCCTAGGGTTATAATTAATCTGATGGAAATACACACGGGTTAGGCAGTCTTCATCTTTAATCACACCTCCGAGTCCCGTATGTTTTTCTATTTTCAGGAAAAGGACCAAATTGAGAGAAACAAACAAGTGCTCGAGGCTTCATACTTCAGCGCTCAAACACTTGGGGGACTGCATATTGTATACAGATACGTGCGGTTAAACGGAGACGTAAATCGAATACGAAAATCGAAAAAATCAGGCCACAAAGAGACAAGTGTCGAGCAGAAGTTACAGAACCTCAGCATTCATCATTGTGTTCTTTCCCATCAAAACAAAGGAAGATGCAAAACATTCATCATAGTGTTCTTTCCCATGAGAACAACGGAGTCACCTCTCAAACCCTTCCTAATACATTAAGATAGGGTCATGACTATGTATTGAAACGGGTTATAAGGAAAAACCTTGTTGAATAATATTTATTTTGTAAAAATCTGTTACAAGAAAATCAGTTACGAGAAAGTTATAGATGTATTTTAATACATGTAATATTCAAAAGCTTGTCCAAGTCCATGAATAAAAACTTGTCAAAGTTGTTTCAAACAAAACATGTGTATTCCTATTTCTTTCATCGTATTGTAACACCATTATGAAGTTGAGACGTCTTCTTCATTAATTGTCGATATATATAAAAGGGCCCTCTTTTATAAACCTCATGTTAATAAGTCATGAGAAGAATCGTAAAGCATTTTCAAAGGATAAAAACGCTAAACTATTCTATAAGTCCTAAATAGATAAGGAAAAGGAAAGAATAGAACACATTGAAGTACTAACAAACTTCTTGATATAATTTAAAAGACTAAATAGAAACTTAGTCAATAAAAAGTTTATACAAGTGCCCCATTATGATAACTGGGGACTTTCACCAAAATATCCCTTAAAAAATAACTAAGGGATAAAATCATCATCCAACAAAGAAAGTAAAAACAAAGTCTGGAAATTTAACTGGTCACTGAAGGGGTTGGCACATCAGAAGTTGCAATATTAATTTCACTTTCAGAAATAGCCACAGGCACGGTGGCAACTTCTGAAGAAGCAGCAACAGGAGCGGTTTCAGCTGGGCTTGAAGTGTTAGGTTCAACGAGGGGAGCAAGAGTCACGGAAGTTTCAGCTTCCATAGACTGAGTCATAGAAATTTCAAGAAGTTCTCCCTTTCCCACATAGCAAGATCATTCTTTAACACTTGATGTTCAGCTAAATGAGAATCAAGGGAAGCTTCAAGGGAGGCATGAGAACTCTCTAAGGCACGTACTTTGTCAGAGGAGATCCTTAAATCAGCTTGAACTTGAGTCAAGTTCTGCACTAATTCTCCTGCATATTCTTCTTTCTTGTCCAAGAGTGCCTTAAGTTCTCTGATTTCTTCACTTGACTTTGATAACTGTTCTGAAAAGCAACATTCAAGGCGCTCCTTGTCTTTTTCAAATTGACTTGAAGAAGCTTTGGCAACTGCTAACTCAGAAGTCAGACCTCGCTTTTGCTGCTCCAGGTGATTTCTACTCTCTTGCAATTCTTCTATAGTTCCCTGAGCATTCTCAAACTGCTCTTTCCAATTAGCTGCTTCTAGCTAGGCTCCCTTGGCTATTTCCTCAGCCTCGTGGATAGACTTTTCAGACTCACGAGTTTTTTTTTCCAGAAGGGAAATTCTTCCCATCAATTCTGTACCAATGAGGTTAGCCTACAGTGACAACTCATAGAAATAAGAATTTAGAGATAAAAAAAAACTTGTTAGTAAGTAAAGAGAAAATACCTTCAAAGTAGAATGAACTATGTCATTCATCAGAGTTAAGCAACTGTGACTTCTCATCTTCTTCTTCTCAATATCTCCAATCAAAGGCCCAAGCCAGGCATCTGCTCCACCAGACTTCCTTAAAAGACTTTTATTAGCAGGAACTTCAGGTGTAACGCTCCTCATAGCCAAGCTTCTGCTACAGGAACCCTCCTCTGCATGTTGAACAGAGGAAGGGAGAGCTATAGAAGGAGGAGCGGTAGAAGAAGTGAAAATAATAGGAGTCAAAGGACTCGAAGCAGGTAAGGGAGCAGAGACAAGCAAGGGAGCAGAAATAGATAAGGGAGCAGGAACAGATAGAATGGGCAAGGAAGAACTTGAAACCAACGGAGGAATAGAAGGAATGGGAACAGATGAAGAAAAAGGAACTTCATCTAAAACTGGACCTAGTTCTCCACTTTCAAAACCACCAACGAAGAGATGTTGAATAGACTCATTGGTGTCCCTCGGAGTGGTTTCATCATCAGAAGGAATGTGGACAGGTTCGGTAAGAGAGGCACGGACAGGGGTAACTTCAACTTCATCCTCGGAAACGATGCGTCTCCTAACTCTTGGTCTAGCTATCAAAGAGGTGTCTTCATCTTCATCATCCTCAGAATCCTCTTCTACAACTTTCCTCTTTGATAGCGTAGCTTGAGTTCTCTCCAAAGAGAGTGAAGTACCAGAAGAGGCTCGAAGGGCAATAGCTACTTCAACTGTCATTCCTCGAATAGCAAATCCTGACAAAAAGAAGGATAAAAAAAGTTAGAAACAAGAAAGGACTTAACATACGAAAAAGCATAAAGAGATGCATACCGTGAGTTTTCACTTTCCAACCATGTAAAAGAGAAATGGATTTCCAAGTTCTCGCCTCCATAGGCATGGCTTTCAAGATTGAATCTACCCAACCACGAAAATTAGGAACGGGTTCCACATCTCTCATAGTTGCTACAGAAAAGCAAAAAGAGACGAAATTAGAAAAGAAATTGAAATTCTTAAAGATAGGTACAGTAAGTAAAAAAGAACTTACGTGCAAAGTTCCACTTCTCAGGGAAGGGGATATTTGTTTCACCCACCAAATCAACTGTGCGTACAACAACATAACGAGTGTACCACCCACGATCCTTGTCATCTTCAGGGCTTACCAAGACACTTTTACTTCTTGCAGTTAAAGTAAAAACCCCATGACGGAATAATTTGGGGTGGTAAAGATGAATAAGGTGGGGAAAGGTAAAGCTAACATTGGCTTTTATAGACAAATACCTTAAACAAGCCACTGCTCTCCATACAAGGGGGCCAATTTGTCCCAAACAAATTTTGAAAAAGCGACAGAAATCTAGTATAACTGGTTCAATAGCAGGAATAAATCCCAAAGTGAAGGGGTAAGTATAAACAAAAGAAAATCCAATCCTAAAAGAAGATATTCTCTGGTTTGGATTAGGGATCACTATACAAAGATCACTTCTCCAGTTGCAATCTTTTCGAACAATAGAAACCAAAGGTTCAGTGATTAGAGAAGGAAAAGTGTCAGCTTTCTCTAAATTAACAACTTGTTCACGAAGAGATTTTCTATCATTCTCAAAGGATAAGTCATTGGGTACTATTTCCTCAACTAAAGGCTCTTGAAGAGGCTCAGAAAGTTCTTTACCTTTAGAAGAGGATTTCTTAGTGATAGAACCTCTAGAAATAGTGCCAAAACTAGAAGAAGGAGTGATGGAACCAGAGGAACCACCACGAACGGATCCTAGGCTACGAAGCCTGCCACCTCTACCCCTTCTATGTCTTACAGGGGCGTTGGGGAAGCTATCAAGAATTGGGATTCTCTTAGGGTTAGGATTCCGAGACGCCATTGCAGAGAAAGGATGAACTAAAGGAAGAAAGGTTAAATATGTATATAATAGCAACCGTCAAACAAAGAAGTGTAATGATGGAAAGCCTATAATAAAGGCAACTATCACTTCGTGAATAAAGGGGATGAAGAAGCCTTGAAAAAAAGGCTGTAGAATTACAGAGCCAATCAGAAGGTGACACGTATGCAGAGCATTAAATAGAAAAGACAACTGAAGCGTCAGTACCGTCATAGCATTGATTACGACAAAAATTCATTTTTTGTGAAGATCTACTTCCCAAATATTTAATTGATAAATAAATGGAAAGTGGGGGGACTATTTGTATTGGGAAAAAACTGAGTCTGAATATTGAAGATGATGTGTCATGACACGTGGACTGGTCAAAAGGTCAAAACGCAATAAATAGCCAAGAGGCACGGGCGACAACAGATATGGGGAGAAGAAAGCAACATAGGCGTGGACCGTTACTCAAATGGCACAAGTCTCGTACCTATTTGAGTCATTTAAGGACCAAAGATCGGAAGAAGTAGAAGATACAAATCTGATGACGTAAAAGAGTCTAAATACAACATTAAATATCAAATACGTTAGAAAATTTGAATTAAATAGAAATGATTGTGTAACGTTTCTTCTAATGTCATTTATTGCTCATAATTGCCTCATTAAGACAAAGTCATTACACCTTCTCCTAGAATCAACTATAAAAGGAGAAGGACTCAACATCTGTAGGGACACGAAATATTATTGAGATTACACTGAAATACAAAACTACTTATTACTTTATTATTCTCAGAAATCTTCTATTATTTTCGTCTCCAAATTATCAGTAACCCAAATTTCTCTTTATTTCTAGCTTTGACCAAAGACTCAGATTTTTGAAATAAATTATTTTCTCTTCGTATTTTCTTGCTTTCCAAAACAGAAGAGTCTAAAGAGGGAAAAACACAAAAGAGATTGTGACTATTCAAATTAAAAGGCTCGAAAAAGTTACAAATTTCAGCATATTTCTCCTTTATATACCATCAAAAAACCTTGAGAGGGAGCAAACGAATTTCATATTATTCAAAAGCACCATCCTTAATTATTTTTCTCAACATGGTTCACTTCTTAGTGAAGATCCACTTTTTGTTACTATTATTTATCATGATCCACAACATTCAAGGATGTACGTTCCCTTTACTTCGACAACACCAGGTGCACGTTCTCAATAATCTTTCTGTCAATTCCCCTAAACTAGAACTACACTGTGCATCTGGAGACGATGACCTTGGGTATAATTACCCTGATGTTGGAACAGATTTCAATTGGGAATTTTGTGCGACCAGACGTACATTATTCTTTTGTCATTTTTGGTGGAATGGAAAAGATCAAGCATTTGATGTATTTAACGATTTGTATTATTGCATTCACGATGGAAAAGGTTTTGTTCCAGAGTATACTACCAAATGCCTATGGAAAGTGCAGTCTGATGGTTTTTATTTGGGTTATTATAATGAGGATGTTGGTACGATTGTTTACAGAAAATACCGTGATTGGTGAGCTTATATTTTTTCTTGCTTGTGAAATTAAGTAAATTAGAAGGAAAAAGGGGACTGCCAGCAATGTTGAGTGACTGCCAAGAATATTTATTTGTTTTACAGTTTTAGGAAGCTTGCATTGCAATATTAAAAAAATAAACTTTGTTCTGATCATGGTTGTATTGTGGTACTTCCCCGTGTTTAATACTTACTTTAACCCCCCCCCCCCCCCGCCCCCTTTTTTTCTTTTTTCCTACAAAGGATTTTCTTATATATTCGTAAATATTACACAAGGTACATATCACTACACGAGTAATTTAACAAAGAAAGAAAACTTTTAACACATAAGATTAATCTCGTAGTAACTAATGCTATAATTTAGAAAATACAGTATAAATTCAGTAAAGAGCTTTTATTTTATGATTTTGTCTAGTTTCGGATTATTGTAATCCAACTTCAGATAGTGATAATCTTAAGTCCTAACTTCGCTGTTTTCTAATAAATAGTATTCTTTTCTTTCTTCTTTTGGCTAAAAATAATGTAACCAGCTTCTCCTTTATCGTTTCGACATGTTTCGTTTTATAACAATGAAGACCATCTTCTTTTGACTCCGAAACGTTGTATATTTACCCATAAAATCGACATTTATGTTCAATAACACATAATCAACTCTACAAAACCAAGATCACTACAACCAGTTTCATAAGAAATCTATTTTTTAGTATTCTAAAGTCCGCTATTCTTCCTCCTATCAACTATGTGATTATGTCAAATGCTAGAGCCAGGATTTCAAGTGCATGAGTTCGGGATTCTAATCATTTTAAGTTACTGGCTTCTAATTTTTTTTTTTACATATTCAATTGATTTTTAAGACAAAATACTGTGCTGGAACCAAAGCTAGTGAATTCGGCCGAACCCATTACCGATACTCTAGCTCCGTTCCTAATTATCAATCGCATGAAATCGGTTATCGAGAACAATAAAAGCACGTTCAACAACTGTTCTCAATGATGTACGACGGAAATTGAACAATTCTTTCTTATTTTGGAGAGGACGATCACTATACTCTTGTAAGTGAGCGTACTCCATGATAGAGATGAATAAACGTCCCCTTATAAAATCCATATCCCACATCTACAAAATGCTAATATTTATTTACAAAACAAAAGTAAAGTAAATTAATATACATTATTCATCTATTTCTTTCTATAAACTACTTTAGACTAAATAAGGTACCTTAGGAAACTTGACACTCCCGTGCTCCAATGTAAAAAGGACAGCATGGTACACAAGGTATTCAGTATTTGCACAGGATTTGAGGAAGGGTGATGCCTCAGCGAGCGTGATATAGACAGCCTACCCTTCTATGAGGTGTAGGTGTCATGACCCAAAATCTACTAAAGGTCGTGATGGCGCCGGACACCACTGTCATGCAAGCCAACACTAAATAGTTAATTAAATTCTCATTTTAATATCTTTGAAATCATAAATTTCCTTCAATTTAACTAGTAAAAGATGAACTTTACATAATAAATAATAATGTTTTCCAATTTCAATATTGAATATCCAAAAATCATCCCAGAACCAGGTATCACAAATGCATGAGCATTTACTATAAAATAAAATATAATAACTGTCCGGAATACAAATTTGGGACAGAAAAGAAAATACAAATACTCTGAAGGAAACTCTGCTGGCTACGGATCGTAACATTAGATGCAGTTCACCTAAGTACCCGTGTCAACCATGCCGTTGCGCCCACTAGGCCACTAGCCATACAGGTGCCTGTATAACAAAATGCACAACAAGTGTAATATGAGTACGGAAACAACGCTTATCCTGCCTAATCTCGAAGAAGTAGTGACGAGAGGTCGACTCCGACACTTACTATGGCCAACAATAATGTATTGATAATATGGTTAATCATGGATTTTTTTAAGACGACTAACCAGGTAAGCAATTCTTTTGTTAATAAGAGATTTCCAAATTTATTTTATATTTTAATAATTTATATCTCCGGCCAATGAGGCCACATCAATTATCAATAATTTTCAAACAATCAATTAAGTCATGCGCAAATCATGCCAAGGTCGTACGACCCGATCGAACATAATATTTAAATTGTGCACTGCCAGAGGGTCGAACGGTGCGAACCATAGATGCATCTACTTAATCAGCCTAGGCATTCAGCCTGTTCCATAAAAAGAAAAAACAATCAAATAGTCAGTTAAGAATTCATCAATGAGCAATTACCCAAGGAAATGTCAATCCTCTTTTAACGGTTAAGAAAATGAAGTTTAACCTTTTAGAAATACCTTTACCAAGTTCGCTATGCTTTAAGCATTTTAAATTGACAATAAGGTTACAAATATCGAAAGTATAGCATGTTTTTGGGTCCTAGATTACCCGAACTTAAGCATAATAGTAGCTACGCACGGACCCTCATCACCTCGTGCGTACGTAGCTCCGACAAATAGAAGCACATATTGAATTATTTTACCTATGAGTTTAAGTCCCTCTTACAAGGTTAGAAAGGAGACTTACCTCGCTCCAAAGTTCCATGACCAGCTCCCAAGCCCTTCCGACGACTCAAACCGGTGCCCAACGCTCCAAAACTAGTCCATAATTGTGCAAACCCATAAATATATACTCAAATACTAATTATAATCCTATTTGCATCAATTTTTAACTCCGTTCGAAAAGTCGATAAAATCACCCTCGGCCCACATGCCCGGATTCCATAAATTTTCGAAGATGAACTTTACCCATAACCCCACGAACTCAATTATATAATTTATTCTAATTCCATGCCTAAATTCGTGGTCAAAATTCAAGAATACCAAATTCTAGGTTTTCTACCAAAACCCCACAATTTCTACTAAGTTTAATGTCTAAATCCATATAAAAACTTTGTGTTTAACTCACAACTAGTAGAAATCACTTACCTCATGATAGATGATGAAATCCCCCTCTTCAAAAGCTCCAAAAATTGCCCAAGCCGTGTGAAAAATGGGTGAAATGAACTCAAACCCCACTTTTAAAACATTCTGTCCAGCCCAACCCACCCTTCTTCGTGTTCGCGATCAAAGCCTCACATTCACGAAGGCTCTAGACTCCTCTGCTTCGCGTTCGCGGTTGGGGCTCCACGTTCGCGAATGCTAAATCGTTGCAGGCCCAGCTCCCCCTTCCTTCTACACGTTTGCGGTTGACCCTTCGAGTTTGCATAGGCCCCTTAGGCAAATCCCTTTGCGTTCGCGAAGACCAAAACTCAGCAACCTCAAATTTCCTCTATGCGAACGCGGGACTCCCTTTGCATTTGCAAAGAAGGAAACCAGATACCAGTAACAACAATCCAAAACAGCTCGAAATGATCTGAAACAATCCTAGAACACACACGAGGCCTCCGGGACCCTGTCCAATCACACAAACCAGTCCCATAACATAACACGGACCTACTCGAGGTCTCAAATCACATCAAACAACACCAAAATCATGAATCGCACCTCAATTCAAACTTAAAGAACTTTAGAACTTCAACTTCTACCATCGATGTCGAAACCTATCAAATCACGTCCGATTGACCTCAAATTTTGCACACAAGACACACTCAACATTACGGACCTACTCCATCTTCCGGAATCGGAATCCGACCCCGATATCAAAGTGTCCAGTTCTGGTCATACGTCTAAAAAACCTTCAAATTTCTAACTTTCGTCAAATGACTCCAGAATGACCTACGAACCCCCGAATCCACTTCCGGATGCGCTCACAATACCAGAATCACCATACGGAGCTATTCCCAGACTCGGAATCCCAAATGGACATCGATAACATTGAAATGCACTTCAACCCAAATTTATGAAATCCTTGCCAAAATGCTAACTTCCACAATAGGCACCGAAACACTCCCGAGTCATCTAATACCCGATCCAAACATCCACAATTGAAATCATCATACGAATCTGCTAGAACATTCAAATCCCGATTCTGAGGTCGTTTACTTAAAACTCTAGCCTTAGTCAACTCTTCCAACTTAAGGCTTCCAATGTGAGGATTTTCTTTCCAAATCAACTCCGAACTTTTCGAAATTCAATTCCGACCATGCGTACTAGTCATAATACCTGAAGTGAAGCTGCTCATGGCCTTAAACCACCGAACGACACTCTAGAGCTCAAAACGACTGGTCGGGTCGTTACATTCTTTCCCACTTTAACATACGTTCATCCTCGAACGTGCTAAGAACTGCGCTGCAGTTGTCTGAAATCACTATTTAACACCTAGTGCACCCACTCGTGCTATCACAACTCAGTTGAGCACATTTGCTCGAGCAACTTTGGAGATTACTCTTTTGTTTAGTCATGTTAGCCTTAGAGCCAAATTCCAACATCCAGAATTCTCTGTCAGGACTGTTTCCATCATACGAACACCACATCAATCACTACACGATGCACCAATACATGATTACATACCTTTGTTGAATTCACACTATGCATTGCATGCCCCGCATGACCATAATAACCTTCTATGATAACAATATCCGAAATTCCATGAATCTAATGCTCACAACACACCTCATCACACATATAAGTCATGTTCTAACTCTTGCAATACTGCAACGATGGAAGAGGTGTGTAGAAACTCATAACCAACTACCGAGTCAACAAATCATTGAGTCTGTTCTCCTGATAGGAACCATTACCTCTTTATGAACAAAATAATGATATTTGATCCTTAATAGACTTTATATTATCCGATCGCATTGATCCCAAATCCGAAAATCTCGTCTCACCCAACATAAGTTGTTCAGGTAATAAGCCACCTCAGACGTTGCCAAAAGTCTCATATAATGCCACAATATGCCAATAAGCTACAAACACGAACGTGACACATAAGGAAAATGAACTCTGGCAAGGATTACTCAACCCGTGTGACTTATTTTACCAAACAAAAAGATGTTATGAACCTTCCGCAGAAAATAGGAAGCAAAACACACAATAATAGACATAGGGGAAATTGTACTCAACATCACACTGTTGCGGCGTGCAACCTGATCCACACATAAAATCTATATAAGAAGATACGTACCGAGCTAGAATTCTTATTGCTGGCAAAATACACGAATATCTGCCACAAGCACGCCAACTGCATAATACTATCTTTGGGAGACAAATAGTTCCATACGCTATATAATTCAAGAACAACTAAGGTGCGATATATGATCTGAACCTCGAGAGCCATTCTGCTCACATAACACCATCGCTACGTGGAACCTACACACATGAAATTTATCAAGCCATTTCACAACTAACATGGCACAATATAGTATTTCATGAAATAGCTGACGACAAAACAACATCCAACGTCCGAATAATCCTTCATAAGGAGCGCTATGCTGAAATGAATACATCCAGCCTGATATAGACCCCACGTTCACATTTAGACCCATCCATAGACCATAAGCTGATTCTGATCGTACCACACTAGGCTAGTAACCTTTCAAGGATCCACAATAACCCTTCTTCCCATGACATACAAGAACAGCCATCGATCTGGAACAAAATTCCATGGTCCGCAACCAAATGAACTAAGTGCCCTTAAGGCATAAATTCTCACATGAACGATAGTACCACAATCTCCATACTTGGTTCCAATCTACGATCAATCAAACGACTACATGTCACACTTATACAATCTTCCTGTGGGACACGCTCCCACGACCTTCCGCACCAGGTAACAAGTCTGCAGACCCATACCACCAGCTATACAAATGTTGTAAAGCAAATCAAGAATTCGTAATCTGTACGCAAAACCTCTTATACAAAACACCGATCTCAGGTGACGCTAAAGACAATACCAGCTTACTCTAACCATCTAAATCCCTTTTTCTGCTCATCCGAGCTGGTGATATCCTTGTCATCTTCAAACTGCGACTTGAACCTCAACATCCGAATCCCATGCTACTCACTACACTTAATCATGCCAACGTGCAAGAGTACAAGAATTTCATCATAACTCCTGAACCACTAACATAGTAAACACTTCATCATATAGAAACCTTTCACTTAACTAATTTCAGGAGAACCATAGCGACACATGACTGAATCCCTATAACCACAAAAATATAATCCTCTAATAGTGGCTTAAACCACCACAACTCTTCCGGGATCCATCTACAAATAACAGGCCATAATATAATGCCTCCAAATAAAGTCAATTACGATGGTCGTCACGCCTCGCACATATCCCCACCACTCACATCCATAACTTAACACGAGGCCAGGTTGTATCAAAACCCATGAACCATGCCATACCCATCTGGTGTGCATATTCACATCTTCAACTAATACATCCATTTTGGTAATTCTCTATGAATCTGAAGTTATTTCCTCTTGTTCCTCCAATGCTACACCGCAGACCGAAGATAACACAAGACACCCCAATCCCCTTTTATAATCCACTGCAAAAGCTTGATACTTAACCATACTACGGATTCAAAATCCTTAGGCACCACACTTTGACTTCTGAATCCACTAGGACCGTCGTCGAGAGTCACCCACTCTGACTTGGTCCCGAATATGATCAACCCCAAGGCTTGGGTAGCTCATATACACCCTCTCAAAGAAACACTTGGTTGAATCACCTTTCTTGTATATCACCTCTGTACGAAGCATAAATCCTGAGTCTTCCCAAAGCCTGAGCATAAATTGATAAGGCCAATTATAGCACGCATTCCTAAATCCTATGCTCAAATCGCCACTGATGTCCTCTTTCCTTAGTCGTAATAAATCATCAGTATGCTTATGACCAGGAACCTCACAAGTAGATAACCATACAATCCCATCATAGGCGGTGGGGCTCTCCCACCTAGCTTGAAGCTACCATTGCATAAATCTGGATCCTTCCAAGAATCCTTATCCCCCATTGACATGATCTTGAACAATCAACTTGCCAAATTCCTCGAAATCCTTCTGTTAACATTTCATGAACACTCTTAATCACTAGTCGCATTTACATATTCAACCTCTTACCAGATAGCTAGTAGAATTCGTCATAGAAATTTCATCAACACCACACAGCTGCTAACCTACTCACAAGAGATAACCAATGACGCTACTCGGGGTACAATTACTACGAAGTTGTCACAACCCAAACCACCCCGGCTGTGATAGCGCCTATCGCAGTACTAGGCTAGCCGATTCGACATTTATAACATAAACAAGTCTTTTTCTTAATTCATTTACTAATCAGATATTATCACGAATTTTTCATTTAAATAATTCAAAACAAGCAGATAAATATGCAAAACATCAAGCATAGCCTGATCCCGGAGTCACTAGTCATGAGCCACTAAAATACAATCTGATACTAACTACTCAATACACGATGAGTCTGATAAATACAAATACTAAAAGATAGTAAGGAGAAAGGCAGGGTTGCGGGCGCTGTGCATCTAACTTGGTAACTCCGAAAATGCTCAGAAGAAAAAGATCAGCTCTCACTCGGATGCCCTAGCACCTAGATTTGCACACAAGGTGCAGGGAGTAACGTGAGTACACCAACATAGTAAGTAACAATTATAAATAAAGGCTGAGTGCAGTGACGAGCATTTAACATCATATACATCTTATAACATAAAAATCTCAGTGAAAATAATAAAGCCAAATAAGTAATTAGATTCCGAACATCTCGTAAAAATTCCAGTTTCAATGAAAGTTGTTTAAAATATTTGTTCAACATTTTCAATAGAGACTCAATACAAAAAAAGAGTGAAAACAATAATTTCATAAAACAAGCCTCCCGGGCAAAGTATTACTCATAAATATAGACCCCCGGGCAAGCCTCTAAGTCACTCGTGACTCAATCTTTATCAATCAACACTCACACTCAACACTCACGCTCACTAGGTACCTTAGTATAACCGTTGTGGCGTGCAACCTGATCCATAAATATATAGTCGACTGCGCTCACTAGGGGTGTGAAGACTCCGGAGGGGCTCCTACAACCCAAGCACTATATCGCTGCGGCATGTTGCCGGACCCAATATCGCTATGGCATGCAGCCCAATCCATATATCATTGCGGCGTGCAACCTGATCTCCCCCCTCCCCCCCATATATATATCACTGTGGCATGCATCCCGATCCATAATTATATAATATTCACCATCAGGACCTCGACCTTTCTCAGTAATTAACCTCACAAGCCACTCGGACATTTCAGTGAAAAATCAGGGGTCTCAGCCCAAACAACATTCATATATTTAAAAATAGAGTAATTAAACTGAATCAAACAATAAACAGGTAAAAATTCATGACTGAGGATATGCTTTTGAATCAAAACAGTGTGAGGATAGTAGTAAAATACCCCTAAGGGTCCGAACAGTATGGCATAAGGCCCCAAACATGGCATTCAACCCAAGTTAATAGAATCATTTCTAAAAACACATAGATATCATATAGAGTTTATCAAAATATGCAACTTTACAGTTGCCACGGGACGGACCAAGTCACAATCCCTGCTGGTGCACGCCCACACGCCCGTCACTTAGCATGTGCATCACCTCATTTATCAAAATACTACGAAATTTTGGGGTTTCATATCCTCAAGTCTAGATTTACAATCGTTACATACCTCCAACCGGACAAAAATCTACTCCGTGATGCCTTTGCCGCTCGACTTGGCCTTAAATCGCTGATCGAGGCCAACCCTGCACCACTACAAAGTAGCGAGAGTGGTCGAAGCAGCTTTTACCCGAGAAGGTCGTGATCGATTTCCACAGGGAACTAGAAATGGGAATTGAGTTTCTATCTAAATTGGAGTTGCGTAGTTGTTCCTAATTGCACTTCTAAACATAGTTGGTTTTGATATTACTTTTAAATTTATACTACTAAGATGCTAAATTAAACTAAGTTAAGCTAAGAGTAACCTATTGAAGGTTGTCTAAATAGTTAAGAAGGCACTAGGGAAGTGACATTCTCCTAGGTGGATACTTGACGGGTTCTCAAGTCTAAGGCTAGGTTGTCTTATTTGGGGATTACGATATTACCATTACACGATACTTCTCACACTATACCTCTCAGTAGTTTGAGTGATTTTTCCCTAATTGACTTTCTCAAGACCAATTGGGTATGATAATTTGTGCAAACAATTGAAATTCAAGTTGGGTATTACTATCTCTAGGTTTAACCCTTTAATTGGGGCTATCAATCTCTTGAATACGCCCCAATTCCTTGTTGGACCAATTTTCCTTTACTTAGGCTCTCTTTCTTAAGAAGAGCCCAATTCAAATAGGCTCAAATCGGCATAAACTAGTGTTTGCAACCACTAATTCAACATTAAAACCATAAATTAGTCCAAATATCAAACACCCATTGACATTCAAGCCTTAAAACACAAGACTCGTCAAATACCACACTAGGGTTGAGCCACAACCCTAGCTAATGGGTCTAGCTACTCATGATAATAGAAGAAAACAAAGCAATAGATGGAGAAAAACCCATAATATTTAATTACTAACTAAAACTTGAAGATTCAATGATGAAACTATTGTAAAATTACTCAAAGTAGTAAAGGGACATTGTTCACGAGCGTAGCTCTGCTTAAAATTACAACTGATGACCTAAAAATGGGAAAATAAACTATTTATACTAAGCCTAATTTTTTGGACAAAAATACTCTTGCGGGGTCAGTTCGGACCACAAAAAATCGAGTGTGACCGCACTGAGGCTCTTGGCTAAAAACTTCTGCTCTCTGAACTTGGCCACTGCGGGCTGCATAAAATGCACTGCTACCGCGATGGCTTCTATTGCAGTCCGTACAACAATAACCGCGGACCGCATTAGCAATATTCCCAAAATTAGCAACTCTCTGAACTCTAGCTTTGTAGTACGCACAAAATCGAGTGCGGCTGCAATGAAGCCAATGCGGTCTGCATGAAATGCTTTGTGGACGCATTGCTTGAATGTTCGAAATGAGCACTCTCTGATCTTCCTCTTTGCGGACCGCACAGAATGGAGTGCGGCCGCATTGGTCCTGTTACATTGTGCTTGGACTTATTCTTGGTACTTGTGCATGTTTCACTCCATTTTGAGCTGATTTTGACGAATTGTCACCTTGTTGACCAAACCCTGCAATCAAGTACAACATGTAAAACTTTGGCACTATTTTGTACACATTTCTAATAAAAACTCAAGTAAGAAGGAGTGTAAAATGCATCGTAATCTCTAGTTATCAACTTCCCCAAACTTAAGCTTTTGCTTGTCCTCATGCAAACAAAATAAGACCCACCCCTTAAGAGTAAATCCAAAAATATTCAGGTGACCTAAAGTGTCCTCATCTAGCATCAATTAGGGCTAACAATTTCCCTCAATTCAAATAAATCATTAAAAACATTCACTCTTTTAAACACCATGAATTTAGTGCGACACAAGAGCATCAAGAGTTGACTCAAAACATCAAAGAAACTCTTTCTATTACTTTGGTCATTGTGGAACCCAAACTCACACATCCTCAACTCTCCCTAAGCAAACCTTACCTTTAGGATTGTAGCACTCAGAATAAGGTTAGTGGAAATACACTCATCTCTCTCAAAGAAAATTCACAAGTCCGGCTCTAGGCACCATATGCTTGCCCCTTATGTGAGTCATCACTAATGTAAACTTCATTCAACTCAAGATCATATAGGGCTTTTGTGGAGACATAGTGAAGGCTTTTGGTTCAGAGTAGGAAATGTTTGGTCTAAGTAGGTTCCATCTTCCCTTTAGCACTTCTTTTGCTTCATTTTGGCACACATTCTCTTGACTTTCTAAGTCATTTAACTTCTTTATAAGGGGTTAGAGAGACACACTGTCACTCTTTCTTGTTCATTTCAAATATTTTTCTCCTTTCTCAACCTTCCACTCCTTTCATTCTTTACTTTTATTGAATCCCTTCATTCTTTTCTACATTGATCATTCTTTTTGTCTTTTTGATTTTCTTCCTTTTTTCATTGCCTTTCTTTTTCTTCATTTTGTAATTTTACCACTTTGTTACAATCCTCGTCTCTCCCCCCCAAACTTATGCTTTTTCCATGTGCTAAAGAAAGATCAGGAGCCAAGAGAGGATATTTTTTAAACGGGTAAAGACTTGTATCGTGGTTCTTGAAAGAAAGATGTGTATGGCTCAAAAGGGTTGACTAGGGATTTTATCATTGGTAGGCTATGGAATTGTTCAAGATATCATTCGGATCAAGGAAAGCCTATAATCACGTCTCAAGTCAAATTACACTTAGGATTTTGCCTAGACAAACATTCAGGGCAAGTTCTAGACCAATGGCTCGGGACTTGGACTTGCAATTCAAATTCTCACCACACAAGTTATGAGATTGCTAAAGACACAGAGTCAAGGGCCCACAAAAACCTTAGCTAAGATTTGAGAAACACAATGGACCTGAAAAACCACTTGATGATTATCGACAAACACAAGAGTCTCAAGGTCACAACTTTCACCATCCTATACACAACGATTTATATTTGACCATATGATCAAAGGAAAATGTGTTACGCTCAAGTGAAGCTTTGCTTGAGGCACCCTTACCAACTAACTACTAAAAAGCAAAAATAAAAATAGACTCAAACCCTTAAGAAGGTTGTCATGCCATCCATCATTGGGAAAAGCCACCCGGTTCACACAAATTCCACCTTTGGAAAGAACCGTGGCATTAAAAAAAACAAAGGCTTATTGCAAAAACTCAAAACATAAGATACGAACATAAAATAAGAAGCTAAGAAAGGAAAAATGCGGAAAGTAAAATGAATATGTACAAGAGGGGATTTAATCGAATATACAATAGGGACAATGAATATATACATAAGAATGTAACTTTTATATAAATACCCAAAGTAAAATGTACGAAAAGTGCAATAAAATGATAAAATTATGTACATACCAAAGATAAAAAAGAAAGAAAGCATAGAATATTGTCATATATATAGTCATCCAAATATCCAAATAGGGCTACCCCCTCAAATGAAAGTTGGCATTGTCCTCAATGCCAACTAACCAAAATAAGCATAGAAATAGAGAAGAGAGGAAAAAGAACTCCCTTTGGGCCCTCCGTCTGCATAGGATCCTGAGTTTGGTCCTTGAGTCCTCTGTCTGCTCGGGAACCTGTGACGGGCTCCTTATGATCTATGGCTCTGCTGGGAACTGGGCCTGGACTGAGTCTTGGGGCTAGCTGGAGGAACCGTCCTGCGGGTCCTCCAACTGTATGAATGCATCATCAGAACAGGGAATCACCCTCTTCCTCATGGGTAGCCTTTCGGACTCCTGCTCTGGCTGGGGCTGGGGCTGGGCTGCTGGTACTGGGTCATGCAATAGCAAATCTAAAGGCAGGTAATCCACCTTCAACCTCTCTACCTCGACCCTTAGCTCCTTCACCGACTTTGAAGCCCAAGTCTTCCTCATTTATTCGCATCCCTAGAAAGCTCCTTCAATGCCTTCCCATGAGAGTCAATTGCATCTATGAGCTTTTTCTATTTGTCCAAAATTTCCTTCACAATGTCCCCAACGGAATGTGGGACCTGTGGTGGAGGGGGTGCTGACTGGGCTGCCACCATAGTAGATAGTATAAATAACTTAAAAGTAGCTATATGCATCTAGTTGTTGATGCTGGCGAGGGTCTGGCTCAGGCGGTGGGCAGTCAAAGACTATTCAGTGGAGGAGGGGATCTATTGAGCTATAGAAGCGGATGGTCCTGGGGATATGTCTGCTGAGGTGGAAGGTGGCTGAGTAGGAGCCACTACCACTACTAGCTCTTCAGACTGGACAGTTGAAGTAGTGGCTTTGCCCTTGTAGTGCTTGCCTTTAGGGTTGTCATCACCCTGCAGGCTGTACCATGAGAACGGTGCATTCACCTTCATTTTCATATCAAATTTCCGCTTCTCCACATCTATGTCCTCCAAGTACATGGTTGGGAAGTTGAGGAAGGGATAAGATCTTTCACCTTCATTCACCACCCGTGTAATAACCCGGGACATCACATTCCCTATGTTAATCGGGTGCTCCCCATGATCGATGCTACCAATATAGCCCGGTGAATAGGGAGTGAGTTTTCGTGAGTGGTGGGGTCTACCCTGCCACACACAAATGTTTCCCACCCCTTAGCCTCAAAGTTTAAAGTTCTACTCAAGATATTCAATCCCGCAGTCAACCAATCTGGGGTGGTACCTAGGATTGCCAAGTACTCTGCCAACCAAGGACGAGCAGCCTCACCTAATGTCATCTTCTCCAAATACAATGACTCATCCTCCTCCATGAAGCCCGAGTAATCATTTATTGTCTTGCCATCAAATTTCACCTTCAAATTCTGCACTTTGATCACTATGGTGCCCTTTTTGATGTGGGCAACATTCGTGTAAAACTCCTTCGCCAAGTGCTCATTGGTGTCCTCCATATGGCCTATAAAATAGTGCCATCCAGCTCTCTCTCTGAACTGACTCAACACATTAGAGTTGTGAGGCAAAAGGTCCCGGGTGATAAATTACGCTCAAGTATCAATTTCATCTCGGGTCACCACTCTCTGAACTTGTGATAGGTAACCTAACTCACAAACCGGTCCTTACATGCTTCCAAATTTCTGGTCCTTTCTACCTGTCCTACTTGGGGCTCATCCCCTTCTACTTCTTCCCCTTCTTCTTCTATGGCCCCTTCTTCGGATAATGAAGCTGTATGAGAGGTGGAATATTCATTGCCACTGCCTGCAGCTGAGCCCTCAGATAACTCAGAAGATATGAGCATTGATGCTTGGACAGTGGGAGAGACTGGAGGTGTTCCCTCAACCTTTTCCTCTCCGGCCAGTCAGGAACATACTCTGGAACGGAGCCTAACGATGCCTCCCTGGAAGGCTCATACTCAGTCCCTGGTTGGTCAATAGATTTGTCTGTAGCTTTTATGAGCCTTCTGGTGTTTTTGATTTTTTGCCAGGCTTGCAAGGTTAATCTTATCATTCCTTGTCTCCTACCCCGGGACGACTCTCCTCTTCCTGATTGTTTACCACCTATGCCTCGTGATTTCACCATTGTCTGCAAGCAACATTCAGTTTTGCCTTGTTAGTATAAATAGAATCAATGAAGTTCACAGTTGCATGAAAATTATTGCAGACAGTCAAAAGTTACAGATCACGGATTGCACAAAATGAAGTGCGGCCTCAAAGAGGCTACCGCGGGCCACACAAAATGTATTGCGGTCCGCACTGAGATGGGGTTTAAACTACCCACTCTCTGAATATATGCACCACGGATAGAACAAAATGCAGTGCGGTCCGCATTTAGGCACCGCAGACCGCACAAAATCCATTGCAGTCGTTGTTCTCAAGTGTCAGCTTTCAAAACTTATTCCACCTTAGTCCACACAAAATAGTATTGAGGACCGCACAGAGGCACTGCGGACCGCACAAAATCCACCACAGTCTGCGGTGAGTGCCCAGCAGCAACATCAACCAAGGGTTCAAGTTTATCACATTTTTAGTCCAAATTTTCAACTATTAACTATTCCCTAGGTGTTGCATCAGTGTTGTACTAAGAGAAAATGAAAGTCAAAAGAAGCAAAACTAAATAACTAAAAAGGAATTAAAATTACCATAAATGAGATGTACTGATGATTAATCGAGACTAAACAGTTGAATTCGTGCAATTTAGAGCGATGAAAAGTAATTTTTTAGGCTTTTGAGAGTAAAAAGATCGAAAAGTTCAAATGGAGGGCTTCGGGTCCTATTTATAGAAAAAGGTCATGTGCCCCAGCTGAACTACCCACCATGGACCGCACAAAATGGCACCGCGGTCCGCGGTGCTCAAAAACATGAAGTACTAGGAAATTGGCCATTGCGGACCGCAAGAAATCCAGTGCGGTCGCAGTGATCCACCACGGATGTCACAAAATGCAATGCGGCCGTGGTGGAAAACATCAGAGACTCCCCACTTTTGACAAATCACTCTGCAGTCTTCATTGATTTCTTGCCCCCCCTAAAGGCCTTTGCGGCCACACAAAGGCCTTTGCGGCCGCACAAAATGAAGTGCGGTCCGCATTGAAAACTTCAGAAAGTGATCATTTTTCAACTTGGTCCTGCACTAAATCAAAGAAAAACAAGAAGAAAGACACATGGGTTGCCTCCCAAGAAGCGCCTGATTTAACATCGCGGCATGACGCAAGTTACCATCAAATCACTTTAGATAAAGAAGTGCCACCACATGGTTTTCATCAATTATTCCCAGGTAGTGCCTGACTCTATGCCCATTAACTCTGAAAACCTCACCATTTTTGTTCTTCAAGTCAAGTGCACCAAACGGAGTCACAAACACCACTTCAAAAGGTCCACTCCATTTTGACTTAAGCTTTCCCGGAAATAGACGTAACCAAGAGTTGAACAAGAGAACCAAATCACCGACTTTGAACTCCTTTCCACGAGCATATTTATCATGAAGGTACTTCATCTTGTCTTTGTATAAGGACGAACTAGAGTAGGCATGGAATCAGAATTCATCAAGTTCATTAAGGTGCTCCGCACAAATATTTGCTGCCACATCCCATTCAAGATTCAGTTTCCTCAAAGCCATATGGCCTTGTGCTCTAACTCAACCGGTAGATGGCAAGATATCCCAAAAACCAACCGATATGGAGACATACTAATCGGAGTCTTGTAAGCAGTGCTATAAGCCCATAGAGCATCATCCAACTTCTTTGACCAATCAGTCCTATTTGCATTGACAGTCTTTGACAATTTACTCTTGATTTCCCTGTTTGAGACTTCAACTTGGCCACTCACTTGAGGATGATAAGGAGTAGAAACTTTGTGGTTGACACCATACATTGCAAGCAAGTCAAAAGCTCTATTACAAAAATGAGACACCCCATCACTTATGATTGCACGAGGAGTGCCAAACCTTGTAAAAATGCTCTTCTTGAGAAATGCAACAACACTCCAGGCCTCATTGTTGGGTAATGCCACGACTTCAACCCACTTTAAAACATAGTCAACCGCCACGAGAATGTATGTGTTCCTACAGAGCTAACAAACGAGCCCATAAAATCAATGCCCCAACATCAAAAATATCAACTTCAAGGATAGTATTGAGAGGCATCTCATTTTTCTTCGAAATTCCACCCGCTCTTTGACATTCGTCACACCTCTTCACAAGTTCACTTGCATCTTTGTACAAAGTTGGCCAATAAAACCCACAACTAAGAACTTTGGAAGCCGTCCTCACCCCGCCATGATGGCCAAAATAGGGAGAGGAATGACAAACCTCTACGATACTCAATTGCTCCTCCTCCGAGACACACCTTCGGATCACACCATCCATGCAAATCTTGAATAAGTACAACTCATCCCAATAGAAATTCAAACTATCTCGTTTGAGCTTCTTTCTTTGGTTAGAAGAGAGCTCACATGGGATTATACCTGTCAAAAGGAAATTAGCAACGTCCACAAACCATGGCATACCATTCACCGACACCGAAAGGAGTTGTTCGTTGGGAAATGAATCATTGATCTCTAGGCCATCACAAGGCCTCCCCTCCTCCTCCAAGCGGGACAAGTGGTCTGCCACTTGGTTTTCACTACCCTTCCGATCCACAATCTCCAAATCAATCTCTTGAAGTAACAAGACCCATCGCATCAATCTAGCTTTGGAATCCTTCTTCGTCGTCAGGTACCGGAGTGCGGCATGATCGGTATGGACTATGACCTTGGCACCCATGAGATATGGCCGAAATTTCTCCATCGGGAACACAATAGCCAAAAGCTCTTTCTCAGTCACCATGTAGTTCACTTGAGCATCATTCATTGTCTTGCTCTCATAGTACATCGGATGAAACATTTTGTTCACTCTTTGACCCAAAACTGCCCCAACCACAACATCGCTCGCATCACACATAAGCTCAAAAGGCAAGCTACAATTAAGTGCGGTAATAATAGGAGTGGTGGTCAACTTGTGCTTGAGAAGTTCAAAAGCTTGCATACATCTCTCATCAAACACGAACTTGGCATCTTTTTCTAATAACTTTCATAAGGGATTCACTACCTTCGAAAAGTCTTTGATAAATCTCCGGTAGAACTCCGCATGTCAAAGAAAACTTCTAACTCCCTTGACAGAGGTAGGGGGAGGGAGTCTTGAAATCACATCAATTTTTGCTTTGTCCACTTATATACCATGCTTTGAAATTTTATGCTCAAGAACTATGCCATCTTCCACCATAAAGTGGCATTTCTTCCAATTAAGACAAGAATGGTTTCTTCACAACGGGCCAACACTCTATCAAGATTTTTCAAGCATTACTCAAATGAATCACCCACAACACAAAATTCGTTCATGAACACCTCCAAGATATCTTCCACCATATCGGTAAATGGCCATCATACACCGCTGAAATGTAGCCAGTGCATTACACAACCCAGAAGGCATCCGAGAAAAGGCAAAGGTGCCATATGGACAAGTGAATGTGGTCTTCTCCTAATCTTATGGAGCAATCAAGATTAGGTTGTACCTAGAATACCCATCCAAGAAATGATAGAAGTCAAGCCTAGCAAGTCAATCTAACATCTAATCAAGAAAAGGCAATGGAAAGTGATCCTTGCGGGTCACCTTATTCAACTTGCGGTAGTCCATGCATACCCTCCAACCGGTGATGGTCCTAGTAGGAATTAACTCATTTTGTGAATTTACAACCACGGTCATGCCACCCTTCTTCCGTACACATTGCACCGACGAAGTCCAAGAGCTATCAGAGATAAGGTACACAACCCTGGCATCCAACCACTTGATCACCTCTTTTTTCATAACTTCTTGCATTGCCTTGTTCAACCTCCTTTGATGTTCCAAGGAGGGTTTTGCATCATCTTCCAGAATAATCTTGTGCATATAGAATGCGGGGCTTATCCCCCAAATATCAGTTAAAGTCCATCCAATTGCCTTCTTCCTCCATTGGAGCACCGCCAATGTGGCATTAGCGTGCATGTTAGTAAGACAGGAGGAAAGAATAACTGGCAAAGTAGAACTAGGGCCTAAGAAATCATACATGAGGTGTGGAGGCAATGGCTTCAACTCTAACATCGGAGGTTCCTCAATTGAAGGTTTTGATGGTGGAGTCTTCCTATTCTCAAGGTCCAAAGATAGTTTCCTAGGCTCAAAAGAGTAAGATCCCATTCCATGTAAAGCATTCACGCACTCCACTCGGCCTTCATCATCATTTACATCAAGATTCAACAATACAGCCTCTAGAGGATCCTCCACATTGATCATTGCACTAGTATCATCAACTATCACCGCTGTGACAAGGTCCACAAAATAGCACACCTCAGAACTGTTGGGCTACTTCATTGACTTACACACATGAAAGACCACTTTCTCATCACCCAGCCGGAAGGTGAATTCCCCTACTTCCACATCAACTAAGGCATTCCCAGTAGCAAGGAAAGGTCTTCCCAATATGATTTGAACTTCATAATCTACCTCACAGTCCAAGATCACAAAATTGGCAAGATATATTTGTCCACCCGGACAAGAACATCATCAATAATACTCAATGGTCTCTTCATAGTTCTATTTGCCATTTACAATATCATGGAAGTCGGCCTCGGTTGCCCAATAGCCAAAGTCTTGAAAACTGAGTAGGGCATCAAGTTGATACTTGCCCCCAAATCACATAGAGCCTTACCAAAGTCCAAACTCCCAATGGTGCAAGTAATGGTGAAAACACCGGGATCTTCAAGCTTCGGGGCCATTGAATGCACTATTGCACTAACTTAGTGGGTCATCTTGATAGTTTCACAATCCATGGATCTTTTATTTGTCACCAAGTCCTTCATGAATTTAGCATAGCCCGACATTTGTTCAAGAGCCTCCACCAAAGGCACATTAATAGATAAGCTCTTCATCATGTCAATGAACTTTTTAAACTGATTGTCATTTTTCTGCTTCGTGAGCCTTTGAGGATAAGGTGGAGGTGGACTTGGCAAAGGACCCTTGGCTTTAGGCACAACTGCCTCCGGCAAGTCTATTACATGTTTCGTAGATGGGTTCACATCATTCTGAGTCTCCACCTCGGCATTTTGAATATCAATTCTCACTTCTTCATTCACATTCTCATCAATCACATTTTCATCCACCAAAGGAATTTCATCTTCTTGCAACTCAACGTCATCACTCAAAACTGCTTTTTGCTTGGAGGCATTCACATCACCGCCTCTTCCACTTCTCGTAGTCACCGCTATCACATGATTGTTCCCACCCTTTGGGTTAACTACCGTATCACTTGGTAGTGCCCCATTAGGGCGAGTTTTCAAGGATTGTGAGATCTGGCCTAATTGAACCTCCAAGTTTCTGATTGAAGTATTGTGGGAAGACAACTGAGTATCAGAGTCCGCATTCTTTTTCATCATCTGTTCAAACATCATTTCAATTCTCCCCATTTCGTTGTTAGAGGAACTAGGACCTTGGGATAGAAATGGGGTTGGATTGTTCGGTTGTTGGTACATTGGGAGCCTTTGAAAGCCTTGCCCTCGATTTCCTTGATTGCCATTGTTCCAACCTCCCTGATTGTTGTTACCACCCCAATTGTTGTTGTTACCATTCTAATTACCCTGACTGTTCTGATTGCCCCAATTGGAATTTTGGTTGTTGTTCCCCCAATTATTGTTCCTTTGTTGTTGTTGATTGCCCCAATTAACTTGGGGTCTCCATTGTTGTTGTTGGAAGAATTACCCCTTTGGCCTTGATAGTTGTTCACGTATTGTACCTCTTTATTCTGCCTATCATAACCATCATCCTGGAATCCACCACAATCATTGTCAAATTGATCCAAACTCCCTTGGTTCTGTTGACCTCTTTGTCTTCTTTTGTTCACTAGTATGTTGACACCCTCTATAGCATTCACTTGGCACAGATTTTGAACTTGTTGCAACTGTGCTTTTGCTAGCTGATTCATTGCACTTGTCAGCTATGCTATAGCCTGCCCATGGTCATGTAGCTCTTTGTGAAAGTGAGTGACCGTAGGGTCACCCTATGGCACATTGGCTCTACTTTTCAAAGCAGAGGATGTGTCAGCCATATCGTCAAGATTGTCACAAGTCTCATCATATGACAGCTTTATGAAGTTACCCCCAGCAAGTTGGTTCACTATGCACTAGTTTGTTGTTTTAATGCCCCAGTAGAAAGTCTGTTAGATCATCGCCTGAGTCATATCATTGTTGGGGCATTCCTTTACCATTGTTCTATAATGCTCCCAAATCTCATGTAATGGTTTGGTGGGCTCCTGCTTGAAGGCTAAGATCTCATCTCTCAATGTTGCAATGTGCCCAGGTGAGAAAAACTTCGCAATGAACTTATCCACCAACTCATCCCAAGTAGTGATGGAATGGTTGGGAAGTCGCTCAAGCCAATCCAATGCATTCCCTTTAAGTGAGAAAGGGAAGAGTCTCAACCGAAGTGTATCCTCGGACACATTTGTTTGCTTGCTCCCCCAATAGCTATCCACGAAACCCTTGAGATATTTATAAGCATTCTAATTGGCAGCGCCCGTGAAGTACCCACGCTGCTCCAACAATGTCAGCATCACATTGGTAATTTGAAAATTGCCCACCCGGATCCGGGGTGGGACAATTTCACTTGCATAGCCTTGGTTGGGAAGCACTCGAGGATCCACTCTTGGAGGTGGCAGGGGAGGGTCTGGAATATTATCATTGTCCTGGCGGCCTCTCCTTTGTCCTTGAGGCACAATAGGGACCTCATCATCAACATTGTTATCTACCTCCTCCCACGGCGGAAGATCTCCAAGAGGTGCGTTGTTTAAGTTTGCTGCCATTTTGTACCTAAAGTTGTGACGCACACAAATTAGTAACACAGAAGGAAAGAAGAACAATACACAAAATTATTTTGATAGATAGCCAAAACCGTAGCTCCCCGACAACGGCTCCTTAAATCTCTGATCGAGGCCAACCCTCCACCACTACAATGTAGCGAGAGTGGTCAAAGAAGCTTTTATCCTAGAAGGTCGGGATCGATTTCCAAAAGGAGCTAGAAATGGGAATTGAGTTTCTATCTAAATTGGAGTTGCGTAGTTGTTCCTAGTTGCACTTCTAAACAAAGTTGGTTTTGATATTACTTCTAAATTTATACTACTAAGATTCTAAATTAAACTAAGTTAAGCTAAGAGTAAACTATTGAAGGTTGTCTAAATAGTTAAGAAGGCACTAGGGAAGTAACTTTCTCCTAGGTAGATACTTGACGGGTTCTCGAGTCTAAGGCTAGGTTGTCATATTTGGGAATTATGATATAACCATTGCATGATACTTCTCACTCTATACCTCTCGGTAGTTTGAGTGATTTTGCCCTAATTGACTTTCTCAAGACCTATTGGGTATGATAATTTGTGCAAGCAATTGAGGTTCAAGTCGGGTATTACTATCTCTAGGTTTAACCCTTTAATTGGGGCTATCAGTCTCTTGAATACACCCAATTCCTTGTTGGACCAATTTTCCTAAACTTAGGCTCTCTTTCTCAAGAAGAGCCCAAGTAAAATAGGCATAAACTAGTTATTGCAACCACTAATTTAACATTAAAACCATAAATTAGACCAAATATCAAACACCCATAGACATTCAAGCATTAAAACACAAGACTCATCAAATACCCACACTAGGGTTGAGCCACAACCCTAGCTAATAGGTCTAGCTACTCATGATAATAGAAGAAAACAAAGAAATAGAAGAAGAAAAACCAATAATATTTAATTACTAGCTAAAACTTGAAGATTCCATGATGAAACTATTGTAAAATTACTCAAAGTAGTAAAGGGACATTGTTCACGAGCGCAGCTCTGCTTAAAATTACAACTGATGACCTAAAAATGGGAAAATAAACTATTTATACTAAGCCAAATTTTCTGGACAAAATTACCCTTGCGGGGTTAGTGCAGACCTTACAAAACTGAGTGCGTCCGCACTGAGGCTCTTGGCTAAAAACTTCTGCTCTCTGAACTTGGCCACCGTGGGCCGCACAAAATGCACCACGGCTGTGGTGGCTTCTATTGCGGTCCGCACAAAAAGGACCGCAGACCGCATTGGCAATATTCCCAAAGTTAGCAACTCTCTGAACTCCGGCTTTGTGGACCGCACAAAATCGAGTGCGGTCGCAATGAAGCCAATGCAGTCCGCATGAAATGCTTTGCGGCCGCATTGCTTGAATGTCCGAAATGAGCACTGTCTGATCTTCCTCTTTGCGGACCGCATAGAATGGACTGCGGCCGCATTTGTCCTGTTACACTGTGCTTGGACTTGTTCTTGGTACTTGTGCATGTTTCACTCCTTTTTGAGCTGGTTTTGACCAATTGTCACCTTGTTGACCAAACCCTACAATCAAGTACAACATGTAAGCCTTTGGGACTATTTTGTACACATTTCTAATCAAAATTCAAGTAAGAAGGAGTGTGAAATGCATCGTAATCCCTAGTTGTCAATCGCCCCGAATCTATCCAAAATCAGAATCAATATCATCAATACATGCAAAGGAACAAAGTCCACGCGAAAATTATCAAATTAAATCAAATATCCCGAAATTGGCAAAGCCCAACCCTCGGGCCCATGTCTCGAAATCCGATAAAAATCACAGCACTCGAATCCTTATCCTTTCACGAGTCCATACATACCAAATTTATCAAAATCCTACTTCGTTTGGTTCCTCAATCACCCAATTTTAACTCTCAACTTTCAAGCCCTAATTCCCCAATCTTTCACCCTTAAATCCTACAAATTCCAAGCTTAATCTACTGAAAATCATTATAGAATCGAATATTAAGTTAAAAAATCTTACCTCAACATGTTTTCCCTTGATTCCCACTGCAAAACCCTCCAAAAGCTTCAATCCCGACTTCAAAAATGGTGGAATGGGCCAAATTTAGCGAAAGGGAACTTATATACTTTCTGCCCCAGGTATTTCGCACCTGCGCACAATACCTCGCACCTACAGACTCGCACATGCGGTCCCAGGTGCGCACCTGCGACACCAGATCACCCTCGGATTCAAGCCTAAGGATTTTCAAACTTCCGAATTCCGCAAACAACGCCAAAACCTATCAAATCTCATCCAAATGACCTGATATTTGGCACACACGTCACAAATAACACTAGGACCTACTCCAATTTTCGTAATTCCATTCCGACCCCGATATAAAATTTCCACTGCCGACCGAAAAACGCCAAATTTCCAATTTCGCCAATTCAAGCCTAAATCTACCACGGACCTCCAAATTACATTCTGAACATGCTCCTAAGTCCAAAATCACCTAATGAATCTATCCGAACCATCAGAATTCATATTCGATAACTTCTACACATTAGTCAACATCTGGTTGACTTTTCCAACTTAAGCTTCCAAATAAGCGATTAAGTATCTCATTCCACTCCAAAACTATTCCGAACCCGAACCAACCAACACGATATGATGAAATATAGCTGAACAACACATAAAGAAGTAGAAATGGGGGAAATGGGGATGTAACTCATGAAACGACCGGTCGGGTCGTTATATCCTCATCCTCTTAGACAAACGTTCGTCCTCGAACAAGTCAAGAAACATACCTGAAGCCTCTAAACAAGTGTGGATATCTGCTCCGCATCTCCTGCTCGGTCTCCCAGGGGGCCTTCTCCACCGGCCGACCTCTCCAATACACTTTCACTAAAGCTATATCCTTTGATCTAAACTTTCGGACATGCCGCTCCAAATAGCCACTGACTCCACATCATAAGTCAAATCACCATCTAACTGAACCGTACTGAAATCTAAAATATAAGATGGATCGCCAATATACTTTCGGAGCATAGAAACATGAAATACCGTATGCACACTCGACAAGCTAGGTGGCAAAGCCAGCTCATAAGCCACCTCCCCAATCCTCCGAAGCACCTCAAAAGGTCTAATGAACCGAGGACTCAATTTACCCTTCTTCCCAAATCTCAAAACACCTTTTATGGGTGAAACCTTCAGAAAAACCTTCTCCCCAACCATGTAAGACACATCATGAACTTTCCTGTCAGCATAACTCTTTTATCTCGACTACGCTGTACGAAGACACTCTTGAATCACTTTCACCTTGTCCAAAACATCCTGCACCAAGTCTATACCCAAAAGCATGGCCTCACAGGCTCAAACCATCCTACTAGAGATCTACACCATCTCCCATATAAAGCCTCATATGGAGCCATCTAAATGCTCAACTGATAACTATTGTTAATTGCAAACTTTGTGAGTGGTAGAAACTGATCCCATGAGCCCCTAAAATCAATGACACAAGCGCGAAACATGTCCTCCAATATCTGAATAGTGCACTCAGACTGCCCGCTCGTCTAAGGTGAAAAGTTGTGCTCATCCCAACCTAAGTACCCAATTCTCGCTGCACGACCGTCCAAAACTACGATGTAAACTGAGTACCTCTATCGGAAATAATAGAAACTAGGACACCATGCAGGTGAACAATCTCTTGGATACAAATATCTGGTAACCACTCTAAGGAATAGGTAGTACACACAGGAATAAAGTGCGCGAACTTGGTCAGCCGATCCACAATCACCCAAATAGTATCGAACTTCCTCAAAGTCTATGGGAGTCCAACTACAAAATCCATGGTGATCTGCTCCCATTTCCTATCTGGAATATCTCTCTGCTGAAGCAAGCCACCCGGTCTCTGATACTCATATTTCACCTGCGGACAATTGAGACACCGAGCTACAAATCCCACTATGTCTTTCTTCATTCTACTCTATCAGCAGTGTTGTCTCAAATCCTGATACATCTTCGCGGCACCCGGATGGATGGAATACCGCGAGCTATGGGCATCCTCCAGAATCAAATCCTGAAGCCCATATACATTGGGCACACATATCCAACCCTACATCCTCAATACCCCATCATCACTAATAGTCACATCTCTGGCATCGTCGTGCTGAACTCTATCCTTGAGGACAAGTAAATGAGGATCATCATACTGGCACTCTCTGATGCGATCGAACAAGGAAGATCGAGAAACCACACAAGCTAAGATTTGACTAGGCTCCGAAATGTCTAACCTCACGAATCGATTGGGTAAGGCCTGAACATCAACTTTAAGATGTCTCTCCCCAATAGGAATATACGCCAAACTGTCCATATTTATCGCTTTCCTACTCAAGGCATCGACCACTACATTGGCCTTCCCCGGATGGTACAAGATAGTGATATCATAATCCTTTAGCAGCTCCAACCATCTCCACTGCCTCAAATTGAGATCCTTCTGCTTGAACAAGTGTTGGAGGCTACGATGATCAGTAAACATCTCACAAGACACATCATAGAGATAATGCCTCCAAATCTTCAATACATGAACAATGGCAGCCAACTCCAAATCATGAACAAGGTAGTTCTTCTCATGAGGCTTCAACTGAAGAGATGCATAAGCAATCACTGTACCCTCCTGCATCAACATACACCTAATACCAACTCTAGAAGCATCACAATATACTGTATATGAACCTGAAGTTAATGGAAAAACTAATAGTGGAGCTATGGTCAAAGCAGTCTTGAGCTTCTAAAAGCTCGACTCACACTCGTCCAACCACCTGAAAGGAGCACCATTTTGAGTCATTTTGGTCAAGGGTGATGTAATAGATGAAACTACCTAAATGAAACGACGGTAATAACCCGCCAACCCATTAAAGCTACGAATATCTGTGGCTGACGACAGTCTGGACCAAATCTGAACCACCTCTATCTTCTTCGGATCAACCTAAATACCCTCACTGGATAGCACGTGCCCCAAGAAAGCTAATGAACTGAGCCAAAACTCACACTTGGAGAATTTTGCATAAAGCTTCTCCTCCCTCAACCGATGCAGTACAACTCTTAAATGCTCAACGTGCTCCTCCTAACTACGCGAGTGCACCAGAATATCATCTATGACTACAATAATAAACGATTCGAGATAAGGCTGAAATATGTTGTTCATCAAATGCATGAACGCTGCTGGGGAATTGGTCAGCCTATAAGACATCACAAGGAACTTATAATGACCATATGGGATACTGAAAGCCGTCTTAAGAATATCCGAGTCCCTGATCTTCAACTGGTGATACCCCCCTAAGATTAATCTTGGAGAACACCCTCGCTCCCTAAAGCTGGTCAAATAAATCATCAATACGAGGCAAAGGATACTTGTTCTTGATTGTGACTTTGTTCAACTTCCTGTAATCAATGCACATTCTCATCGTGCCATCCTTCTTCTTCACAAATAGAACAGGCGCACTCCAAGGTGACAAACTAGGCCGAATAAACCCCTTATCTATGAGTTGCTGATGCTGCTCCTTCAACTTCGCTAGTGCCATACGATTTGGTGGAATAGAAATGGGTTGAGTGCCCGACACCAAATTAATACCATAGTTAATATCCTTTTCTAGTGGTATGCCCGACAGGTCTGCAAGAAACACATCTGAAAAGTCCCTCACCACTAGGACTAAATCAATAGTAGGAGTCTCTACACTAACACTCCTCACGATGGCCAAATAAGAAAGGCAACCCTTTCCAACCATCCGTTGGGCCTTCAAAAACGAAATCACCCTACGGGGAACAAAATCAGTCGAACCTCGCCACTCAATCTGTGGCACACCTAGCATAGCCGACGTCATTGTCTTCGCATGACAGTCTAAAATAGCACGATACAGATATAACTAATCTATGCCCAATATCACATCAAAATCTACCATACAAAGCAACAAAAGGTCAACTTGGGTCTTCAAACCCCTAATAGTCACCACACATGACCGATATACGCGGTCCACAATAATAGTATCGCCCACCGGAGTAGATACACGAACAGATGAAACAAGAGACTCACAGGGCATATCCAAATAATGAGCAAAATATGATGACACATATGAGAAAGTGGAACCAGGATTAAATAACACAGAGGCATCTTTGTGGCAAACTGAGACAATACCTGTAATCATAGCATCAGAAGCAATAACATCTGGTCTAGCTGGGAGTGCATATAAATGGGCCTGACCACCACCTGATCAACCTCACCCTCTTGGGTGACCCCTAGTTGATTGACCCCCACCCCTAGCTGCCTAGGCGGGTGGTGAAGTAACTAGAGCTAAAGTCGAAGGCAGACTCTTCTATTGAGATGGACCCCTAAGAAGACGAGGACACTGTCTTCTCATATGCCTAAACTTTCCACATTCATAATCCCTAGTGCGGGGGATGGGGACTGAAGGGAACCCCTAGCACCGGGATGACAAATAAAAGAACCTCGCAAGGAAGAGCCTTGAACTGATGGAGCATGGGATAGACTCTGGGATGGAAGGGCACTAAGTGATAAATGTCCCTCATGAGAATTGTGAGAACCATGGCCCGATGATGCCCCACGATAAACTGGGTGAGCTGACAGAGCATGTCTAAATGGACAACCTCTGTCGTGCTGAAACAGGTCTCTTGAAGGAACATCACCAAAACTACCAGATCCCCGAGACCTTTTGGCCTCTCTCTAATCTCGCTCCTAGCGACGAACTAACTCAATCTCTTGGGCAATATCAACAACTTGCTCAAAAGTAGCTCCTAACACCCTCTCTCTAGTCATGAGAATACGAAGCTAATATGTGAGGCCATCCACGAACCTCCTGATCCTCTCTCTATCCGTAGGAACCAACCAGGCAGCATGACAAGCTAACTCTGAAAATCTCACCTCATATTGCGTCACAGTCATATCATCCTAACGCAACTGCTCAAACTGCCTGTGTAGCTCCTCCCTAAGAAACTGTGGCATATACTTCTCCAAAAAGAGAGCGGAGAAATGCTGCCAGGTACATGGCGCTACACCAACAAGCCTACACCTCTCATAAACCTCCCACCAAGTAAAAGCAGATCCTGAAAACTGGAAGGTAGTGAACTGGACCCCACTAGTCTCCAAAATACCTACGATCCAAAGCATCCTCTAACACTTGTTCAAAAAAAACCTGGGCATCCTTTCCCTCTCCATCACTGAAAGTCGGAGGCTGAAGTCTACCAAACCTCTTTAATCTACACTGCTCCTCATCAGGCATGACTGGAACCACATAATCCTGAGCAGGTGTAACCGGCTGGGCTGGAGGTGCCTCTAGTGTCTGAAGTCCCTGCACAACCTGCTCAGGTGTGCGAGCGGCGGGAGTCTGAGTGCCTCCCCCAGTCTGAGATGTAGCTGCGGCCATAGCAACTGAGACCGCCTGAGCCAGGCTAGTGCATACTGATAGAATCTGGGCAAGGACCTCCTGAAGGCCTGGGATAATAATCGGCACAACCGGTTCTTGAGCTGGTCCTGCTGGAGCGTCCGCAACTGGGACCGGATCGTGAACTGGGGTGGCTGGTGAATCTACAGGTGCTGCCCTAGTTGATGTGCGGGCTACACCTCTGCCCCTACCACGGCCTCGAACACGACATCGGCCTCTAGTGGTTTGAACTGGTGGTACTGGTGGCCATCCGTCCTTACCGGTAGCACGTATCCTCACCATCTGTGAGAGATTAGAATAACAGAAGTTTAGTTACCAGAATCAATATATTCGCACGACAGGAATTCAAGAATATGAAGTTTTTCGTAAAGGTTCTACAGCCTCTCGAAGATAACTATAGACGTCTCCGTACAGATCTGCAAAACTCTACTAAACGTGCTCATGACTAGTGAAACCTATGTAACCTAGGCTCTAATACTAACTTGTCACGACCCCAAACCACCCTGACCGTGATGGCGCATATCGTAGTACTAGGCTAGCCGATTCGACATTTATATCATAAATAGGTCTTTTTGTTAATTCATTTACTCATCAGATATTATCACAAATCTTTCATTTAAACATTTCAAAAAAGCAGATAAATATGAAAAACAACAAACACTGTCCGATCCCGGAGTAACTAGTCATGAGCCACTAAAATACAATCTGATACTGACTACTCAATACAGGATGAGTCTGATAATTACAAATACTAAAAGATAGAAAGGAGAAAGGAAGGGTTACGGACGTCGTCCAACTACCTTGCGAACTCCAGAAATGCTCTGAAGGAAAAGATAAGCTCTTACTCGGATGTCCTAGCACCTGGTTCTGCACATAAGGTGCAGGGAGTAACGTGAGTACGCCAACTCAGTAAGTAACAATTATAAATAAAGGCTGAGTGCAGTGACGAGCATTTGAAATCATATACATCTCATAACATAAAAATTTCAGTGGAAATAATAAAGCCCAATAAGTAATTAGATTTCGAACATCTCGTAAAAATCCAATTTCAATGAAAGTTTTTTATAACATTTGTTCAACATTTTCAATAGAGGCTCAGTATAAAAAAAAGAGTGAAAACAATAATTTCATAAAACAAGCCCTTCGGGCAAAGTATCACTCATAAATACAGCCCCCCGGGCAAGCCTCTAAGTCACTCGACTCAACCTTCATCAATCAATACTCACACTCAATAGGTACCTTATAATAACCGCTGCACGTGCAACCCAATCCATAAATATATTGCGCTCACTGGGGTGTGTTGACTTTGGAAGGCCTCCTACAGCCCAAGCGCTATATCACTGCAGCGTGCAGCCCGACCCATTATCGCTGCGGTGTACAACCCGATCCATATATCACTACGGCGTGTAGCCCGTTCCATATATATATATATATATATATATATATATATATAGGCGACATGCAGCCCAAACAACTTTCATATATTTAAAAATAGAGTAATGAAACTGAATCAAACAATAAACAGGTAAAAATCATTACTAAGGATATGCTTTCGAATCAAAGCAGTGTGAGGATAATAGTAAAATACCACTAAAGGTCCAAACAGTACGACACAAGGCCCAAAACATGGCATTAAGCCCAAGTTGGCAGAATCATTTCTAAAACACATAGATATCATATAGAGTTTATCAAAATATGCAACTTTACAGTTGCCACGGGACGGACCAAGTCACAATCCCTATTGGTGCACGCCCACACGCCCGTTACCTAGCATGTGCGTCACCTCATTTATCAAAATAGTACGAAATTCCGGTGTTTCATACCCTCAAGTCTAGATTTACAATCGTTACTTACCTCCAACCAGATAAAATCAACTCCATGATGCCTTTGTCGCTCAACTTGGCCTCAAATCGCACCGAATCTATCCAAAATCAGAATCATATCATCAATACATGCTAAAGGAACAAAGACCATGCGAAAATTATCAAATTAAATAAAAAATCCCGAAATTTGGCAAACCTGACCCCGGGCCCACATCTCGAAATCCGATAAATATTACAACACTGGAATCCTTATCCTCTCACGAGTCCATACATACCAAATTTACCAAAGTCCAACTTTGTTTGACCCATCAATCACCCAATTTTAACTCTGATATTCCAAGCCCTAATTCCCTAATTTTTAACCCTTAAATCCCACAAATTCCAAACTTATTATACTGAAAATCATCATAAAATCGAGTATTAAGTTCAAAAATCTTACCTCAACAAGTTTCCCCTTGATTCCCTCTTCAAAACCCTCCCAAAGCTTCAAAACTGACTTCAAAAATGGTGGAATGGGCCATATTTCGCGAAGGGGAACTTATATACTTTTTGCCCTAGGTATTCGCACCTGAAGACAATACCTCGCACCTGCGGACTCGCACCTACGGTCCTAAGTCACACCTGCATAAATCACTTAAAGGACTGGGACCGCATCTGCGGTTAGTCACCGCACCTACGGTGCTGCAGATGCGTAGAAATAACCGCATCCATCCCGAGGCCCTCGGGACCTCAACCAAACATATCAACAAGTCACATATCATCATTCAAACCTTTACCAACCCTTGGAACACTTAAAACAACATCAAAGCATGAAATCACCCTCGGATTCAAGCCTAAGAATTTTCAAACTTCCGAATTCCGCACACGATTGCAAAACCTATAAAACCTCGTCTGAATTACCTGAAAATTTGCACAACACGTTACAAATGACACTAAGGACCAACTCCATTTTATGGAATTTCATTTCGACCCCGATATCAAGATTTTCACTGCTGATCGGAAAATGCCAAATTTTCAATTTTACCAATTCAAGCCTAAATCTACCATGGACCTCCAAATTACATCCCGAAAATGCTCCTAAGTCCAAAATCACCTAAAAAAGCTATCCAAACCGTAAGAATTCAAATCCGATAACTTCAACACATAAGTCAATATCTGAACCCGAACCAACCAACACAATGCGATAAAATATAGCTGAACAACACATAAAGAAGCAGAAATGGGGAAACGGGGCTGTAACTCATGAAACGACAGGTTGGGTCGTTACAGAAGTCAATAAACCGCGCTGGGCCCATACTCATTCACCAACTGTACAAGTCCGCTCACTCCTTATGGACATAAACTAAAGGTGCGACGGTACATTCTAATCCAAAGTCAAGTTGTATCCTTCTCCATATCAAGCAACTCATTTCTGTCATATCCCATCTCCTGCCGTATAATAGTAAATATTCCAAATTAATTCCGTAGACCCAGTAACTGTCCAATAGGAATCCCGAATCACTCTAATCTTTTCCCAAGGCATGTAATCATTCTCCCACAGAACCCATATACTCCCCAGCCACTCTCCCACTTTGGTCAAACTCACTCCTTCGCTACCCAGTGATTGCCTTAATTCAAAATCTATCTATGTAGCTCTTGAATCGATAGATCGCTACCAATTTTAAACCTTTTTGAAAATCATCTTTCTTGAGCCAACAACACTAGGGACGCCAATTCGATCCTGAACCACTGCACACTGTGACCTTTAACAACCGTTTTCCCAGCACCATTCACAATACTCTGCCCCAAAGGCAAATTGAAGAAAACCATAACACCGACGAACTTAACACATTATATTCAATCAAGGACGACGACACCACATCACATATGAAGATTCCACCAAGCTCGAGAACACCAAGCCTCGTTACTCCATCAACCCAAACCAAAATGTTCATAGTCCGATGGCCTTTCCTCCTCCAGAAATAAAATATTGAATCTTTGAATCATGCACTGAGTAAACCTCCTTCCAAGTTATTCACTTCTTCCATGCATATACGATCATCCCACCATTACACCAATACCGTGAGATAGCAATGCACGAATCATCATAACAATCAACGTCAAATCTCAAAACCTTAGGTAATACTGATACAGAGCTAAAATGACAGAACAACTCCGCAAGGAGAACAATCGTCCTATCAAATACGCTGGGAGGAACATCCTGCACCACATCTGCAGTACCATTGCATGCAATTCCTAAATTCTCGAATTATAATACACATTCACGTCGTATAAGATTGTGTAGGAAAGAAACAAAGGCAGAAGACTTAAAGGAATCAATTCGCACGATGATGAATCAAGAAGGGAAGTACTCCTAACAACCTTGTAGTCTCTCGAAGATAAGCACAGACGTCTCTGTACCGATCCGCAAGACTCTACTAGACTTGCTCATGACTCGTGAGACCGAAGTGAACCTAGGGCTCTGATACCATGTTGTCACGGCCCAAAATCTACTAAAGGTATTGATGGCGCCGAAAATCACTATCAGGCAAGCCAACACTAAATAGTTAATTAAATTCTCATTTTAATATCTTTGAAATCATAAATTTGCTTCAATTTAACTAGTAAAAGATGAACTTTACAAAATACCAATATCAATACTGAATATCCCATAATCATCTCAGAACCCGATGTCACAAGTGCATGAGCATTTACTAGAAAATAAAATACAATAACTATCAGGAATACAAATTTCGGACAGAAAAGAAAATACAAATACACTGAAGGAGACTCTGCTTGTTGCGGATCGTAAGATGAGATGCAGCTCACCTAAGTCCCCATGTCAACCATGCCACTGTGCCCACTAGGCCACTAGCCATATAGGTGCATGTACAACAAAATATACAGCAAGTGTAGCATGAGTACGAAAATAACGCGTACCCAGTAAGTATCCAGTCTAATCTCGAAGAAGTAGTGACGAGAGGTTGACTCCAACACTTACTATGGCCAACAATAATGTATTGATAATATAGTTAATTATGGATTTTTTTAGACGACTATAAACTCAATAGCATGAAACGGGTAAATAATTCTTTTGTTAATATGAGATTTCCAAATTTATTTTCATCTTTTAATATCTCCGGCCAATGAGGCCACATCAATTATCAATACTTCCCAAACAATCAATTAAGCCATGCACAAATCATGTCGAGATCGTATGACCCGATCCAACATAATATTTAAATTGTACACTGCTAGAGGATCAAACAACACGAACCATAGATGCATCTAGTTAATTTGACGAGGAATTCGGCCCGTTCCACAAAAGAAAATACAATCAAACAGTCAATCAAGAGTTCTTCAATGAGCAATTACCCAAAGAAATGTTAATCCTCTTTTAACAGTTAAGAAAATGAAGTTTAAACTTTTTGAAATTCCTTTACCAAGTTCGTTATGATTTAAGCATTTTAAATTGACAATAAGGTTACAAATATCGCAAGTATAGCATGCTTTTGGGTCCTAGACTACCCGGAGTTAAGCATAATAGTAGCTACGCACGGACTCTCATCACCTCATGTGTATGTAGCCACCACAAATAGAAGCACATATTGAATTATTTCACCTATGGGGTTAATTCCATCTTACTTGTTTAGAAAGGAGACTTACCTCGCTCCAAAATTCCATGACTGGCTCCCAAGCCCTTCCGACGACTCAAATCGGTGACTAATGCTCAAAAACTAGTCAATAATTGTGCAAACTCATAAATATATACTCAAATACTCATTATAATCCTATTTATATCAATTTTCAACTCCGTTCGAAAAGTCGATAAAATCATTCTCTAGCCCACATGCCCGGATTCCAAAAATTTTCGTAGATAAACTTTACCCATAACCCCACGAACTTAAATATATGGTTTCTTCTCAATTCCATGCCTAATTTCATGGTCAAAATTTAAGAATACCAAATTCTAGGTTTTCTACAAAAGCTCCAAAAATCGCCCAAACCGTATGAAAAATGGGTGAAATGAACTCAAACCCTGCTTTTAAAACATTCTGCCCAGCCCTGGTCCGATCTTCTCGCATTCGCGATCAAAGTCTCGCGTTTACGAAGGATCCAGACTCCTCTTCTTCGCGTTTGCGGTTGGGGCTCCGCGTTCGTGAAGGCTAATTGGATCCAGACCCCGCTTCCTCTTCTTTCTACGCGTTCGTGGTTGACCCTTCGAGTTTGCGTAGGTCCCTCAGGCCAATCCCTTCGTGTTCGCGACCTCCTCGTCGCGTTCGTGAAGACCAAAAGTCAGCAGCCTCAAAATTCCTCTTCGTGAACGCGGGACTCCCTTTGCGTTCGCGAAGAAGGAAACCAGATACTAGCAACAGCAGTCCAAGATAGCCCAAAATGATCCGAAACACACCTGAGGCCCCCGGGATACCATCCAATCACACAAACCAGTCCCATAATATAACACGGACCTACTCGAGGCCTAAAATCACATCAAACAACACCAAAGTCATGAATCGCACCCAAAATCAAACTTAAAGGACTTTAGAACTTCAACTTCTACCTTCAATGCCGAAACCTATCAAATCACGTCCGATTGACCTCAAATTTTGCGTACAAGTCACATTCGACATTACGGACCTACTCTAACTTTCGGAATCAGAATCCGACTCTGATATCAAAAAGTTCACTTCCAGTCAAACTTCTCAAAAACTTTCAAATTTCTAACCTTCACCAAACGACTCTAGAATGACCCCCGAATCCACTTCCGGACGCACAGAAATTATCATACGAACCTGCTGAAACCATCAAATCCCGATTCCGAGGTCGTTTACTCAAAACTCTAACCTTAGTCAACTCTTCCAACTTAAGGCTTCCGATGTGAGAATTTTCTTTCCTAATCAACTCCGAACTTTCCCGAAATTCAATTCCGACCACGCGTACAAGTCATAATACCTGAAGTGAAGCTGCTCATGGCCTCAAACCGCCGAAAGACGCTCTAGAGCTCAAAACGACTAATTGAATCGTTACAGTAGGTCACACTGAGACAGCTTTACCATTATTCTAAGGCTACCCTTCTCCCGACTCCAATGTGTCATTCAATATGTGTTGAGTCATACGCAAATTTTTAGCTTAATCTGGCTGGTTTATTATTATCTTATGGAGGAACTCACATTTGGTAACATATCTATTTTTCATAAAAAAAATTATCCTATAAAGATATCTTAATTAGATTTGCAGTTATCTTCACTTAAAATATTCCTAATTAATGAGTAGATGGCCAAATTCTTTTTGGTAATAAAATTATGAAAATAAAAGGCTCGAAAAGTTAGAAATTTCAGCATATTTCTCCTTTATATACCATCAAAAGACCTTGAGAGGCAGCCAACAAATTTCATATTATTCAAAAACACAATCCTTAATTCTTTTCTCAACATGGTTCACTTCTTAGTGAAGATCCTCTTCTTGTTACTACTATTTATCATGATCCACAACATTGAAGGATGTATATTCCCTTTTCTTCGACAACACCAGGTGCACGTTGTCAATAATCTTCCCATCAATTCGCCTAAACTAGAACTTCACTGTGCATCTCAAGACGATGACCTTGGGTATAATTACCCTGATGTAGGAACAGATTTCAATTGGGAATTTTGTGCGATCAGACAAACATTATTCTTTTGTCATTTTTGGTGGGGTGAAAAAAATCAAGCATTCGATGTATTTAACGATTTGAATTATTGCATTCATGATGGTAGTAAAGGTTTTGTTCCAAAGTATACTACCAAATGCCAATGGAAAGTGCAGTCAGAAGGTTTTTATTTGGGTTATTATAATGAGGATGTTGGTTTGATTGTTTCCACAAAATACCGTGATTGGTGACCTTATCTTTTTTCTTGCTTGTGAAATTATAAGCAAAAAGGGACTGCCAAAAATATTTATTTGTTTTTGGAAGCTTGCATTGCAATACTTAAAAAAATAAACTTTGTTCTGATCATGGTTGTATAATACGATATATATGGATTTTACTTCAAATAATGCAACTGTGGTATTTCCATGTGTTTACTACTTACTGTAATCCCCTTTTCCTTTTTCCTTTTTCCTATAAAGGATTTTTTTATATTTCCGTAAATGTAACTCGACGAGTAATTTAACAAACAGAGAAAAACTAAAACTTTTAACACATAAGATTAGTCTCGTAGTAACTAATGGTAAAAATAGCACGGACTAACCAATTTTCGGATTGGAAATAAAAAATAGCTAGCGTTTGCAAAGTCATTGAAAATAAGCCACTGTTTTGTTGAAATGCAAAAAGTTCCAGCATAATATACTGGATTATGGAGCTTCAGTGTATAAACTTCCAGCATATTATATTGGAACTCTAGCACACGAAAAGTTTCAGCATAATATGTTGGATTATGAACCTCATGCGTTTAAACTTCCAGTATCTTATGTTGGAATTCCAGCACATTATGAAATTCCATCACATTATGAATCTCATATGTAAAAAATTTGAACTCTAGCATATTATGTCAGATTTTTTCTGGATATTTAAGGTTGCTTTTGTTCAGATTTTATCTTTGCATGAAAAGGTGGCTAAATTTCAATTAAATTTCAATTACTTTTGAAACTGTAGTTATTTTTTAATTACTGGTTATAAATCTGATTGTATATGATTTTTCTCTAACTAATGCTATAATTTTTAAAAAATACTATATAAATTCAGTAAAGGGATCTTATTTATGATTTTTTTAGAGTTTTGCATCTATACACAGTTTTCGGGTCATGATTAAACATATACACATTTTGCAAAAATAAAATTCCAATCTACCCACTTTACGATCAACTTCAAACTTATCAGGTATGAAGTAAAAACAAATTAGTCTGAAGTGACAAAAGTTGCACTTTAGATGCAGTTAAGGCCAAATAAGTTTGAAGTGTAACCAATGGTTTCAGGCACTTAAGACCAATAAGTTTGAAGTTAAAAATTGCACTTCAGATGTACTTACGTCCAGAATGTCTGAAGTGCAACCAACGTTTTCATGCACTTAAAGCCAAATAGATCTGAAGTGCAATCACCCAGAAACAGAAACTTGTTCTTCTTAGTATAACAATCAAATATACAATTTAATACCTAAATCTGATGGTAAGCAACCTCCACTTCCAACCAAGAGGTTGTGAGTTCGAGTCTCCCCAAGAGCAAGGTGGGAAGTTCTTGGATGGAAGGATGTCGGGGGTCTATTTGGAAACAGCCTCTCTACCTCAGGGTAGGGGTAAGGTCTGCGTACACACTACCCTCCCCAGACCCCACTAAGAGGGATTATATTGGGTTGTTGTTGTAATACCTAAATCTACTCCAAATGAGCTCAAATTTAAAATATAACCTCTAAATATCATCAAGAACAAACTCCAATCATCAATTTGTCAAAACAACAATAAATCTAACAAACCTATTTTGCAATTAAGAAAAAGAAGATGAAGAAATCCCAAGCAATAGTTAAAAATAAAATACCCTAATAGCTCACCACGGCAAAACAACATAAACTACCTTAAAATATATTCACAAATCCCACATAAAATAAGAAGAAGAATAAGAATAAAGAGGAGAAAAAATGCCTGAAGTTGGTCGGAGGTGCAAAAACACTAGAACCAGACCTGTTCAAAACTATGCAAAATATCCGAAACTCGTCCGAAATACACCCGAGGCCTCTAGGACCCCGTCTAAATACACAAACAAGTTCTATAAATTAGCATGGACTCACTCGAGGTCTCAAATCAGATCAAACAATGCCCGAAATGCAAAACACGCCATGAATCGAACTATAAACTTCCAAATCTTCCAACTTCGAAAACTCGTGCTGAAACCAATCAAACCAATCCGGAATGACGCCAAATTTTGCAAACAAGTCCCAAATGACATAACGGAGTTGTTCCAACTCTCGGAATCATATTCTGACCCCGATATCACAAAAGTCAACTATAGGTCAAACTTCTCCATTTTCCAATTTTTGCCGAAATGCCTCAAATTACACTACGAACCTCTAAATCCGAATCCGGGCGCATGCCTAAGTCCAAAATCACCTTACAAAACTGTTGAGAAAATCCAAAATTCCTTTCGAAGCCGTTTACTCAAAAGTCAAATTCCGGGCAATCTCTCACCGCTTAAGCTTCCAAAACTAGATTCCTTCTCCCAATTCGACTCCGAATCATCAAGTAACTGAATTCAACCATGCACGCAAGTTGATACACATAATATTAATTTGTTCAAGACCTTACGCAATCGAACATAGCTAAATTCTTAAAACAACCGGTCGGGTCGTCATATCCTCCCCATCTTAAACAAACGTCGTCCTCGAACGTGCCAAGATTCGCCTTGAAGTCATCAATTCATTGAATGTACACTTCCAACATACACCTACAAGTGATTCCGCGTCACTTCAAACCACATAAACCTGACGACACCATCTCAACGAAAATTTATCCTTTCTACCAATACCAATAAGCCTTAGAGCCAGAATTCTCACCTTCCATTAATTTCCAAAAGACCCCATTCTAAATTCATATCCGGTATCACTCTCAACCGGCTACATCAAATCATTCCTACACCCATAGAGTACAATCACACAACATGACACATCACACATAGGCCCACAATAATATTTATGCACATAATATCCGCCCGAAATCAAATACAACACTGGCCCTAAGCCTCATATTCATTAGGAACCAGTTTCAAACTTCCACAACACTGAAGATAATACTAGAACCACGAAAACCTCATAACTAACACCCGAATCAACAAGCCCCAGGGCACACATCCCGCAAAACTAAATTTTAAGAAGCACAAAACAAAAATGGCTAGATATATAAAGAGAAACACATAAGAGAACTATCAAACAAGCCCGACAGACACAACTCTCTAATAGTACTATTCTACAAAACAATTTACAAGGAAAGAAAAATCAAGTATATGAACAAAACATAAGATCTTATCCTGATATAACTCACCACCGTAGCATGCGGCCCGACTCAACACATCAAATCACATGAAATCACGAGGGTCCCGCCCTTAATTCTGAATCACGAGTAGGGTGTACATTAAACTAGCTGGAACCTTTCACTAGATCAATTTCTATCAACAAAATCATATCACTTACTGGCTCCCACACCGGTGGAGCATAAAAAATCACAGCTTGTAACAAAAAATACTCAGAAATCAAACCAAGCCTACCGTAATGGACAATAGGAATTTACTACTAGTCTCATAGCTCTCAATAATGAATAAAAACAGACGATAGACACGGGCTATCATTCATAGAACCTTCCAACAGGACAACACATAAATGGAGTGCAAATCATGAAACACAACTATAAGTGGAGAACAATTGGGGAACTCGCCCCGATAAGCAAAACTTAAAGGAAATACGGATAATGCTCTTCTATAACAAACCGAAAAAATACATGAATGACATCATCTGGTACATCGGCCTCAATCCTACTATGCGAAACACATCAACGGGTCGGGCATCCCCCTATTGTGCACCCTCTACTCACATGAATACCTCCCTGTGACATATCTGCCCGAAATCTGGGTCAATCTCTCACCATGTGGCTAGTATCTCAACACTTAAAGCAACCCCTCTGCTAACGTGGTTGTGGTAACTGTGCTGTACGGGTACTCTGAGACCTATAAATACCTGAATCACTGTGAGAAGCATGAAGCACAAACTAAACTGGCTGACCCATAAAACCTCTACTAGATCGCACCCTGCCTCCAAAATAAGGACCAGCAAATCTCTCCGTCTACGAGGCTTCCTTGCCTCCCTATATTCTCTTTCCTAATCTTGTTTATCCTCTCGCTCCCAATCCCATATACCCTCTAACCGGCGAGTGATCCCTATCACCTGCTGAAATGAAACATCTGACTCCAACTCGTGAGCCATGTTGAATGGAATATCATGCTTGAGCCCCTCAATAAATCTACAGATACGCTCTCTAACTGTAGCAACCAAAGCAAGTGCATGTCTGGACAAATCATTGAATCTAATCGCACACTCTACTACTGACATAGTGCCCTGACGCAGTTGCTCAAACTCCGCACGCCATGCATCCTAAAGGGACTGAGGTGCAAACTCCCTCAATAACATCTCTGAAAACTGAATCTATATAAGTGAAGCTGCATCGACCGGACTACCCAACTCATGTGCCCGCCACCACTAATAAGCCACTCCCTCAAGTTGGAACGTAGTAAAAGCAACTCCGCCTGTATCAATAGTACCCATAGTGCGGAGAATGTGATGGCGCTCCTTTATAAACCCCCCGCACTCTCTGAAGCCAAATCACTGAATGTAGGAGGGTCATATTCCTTGAACCTTGTAAATCTAAGATGCACTTCCTCAGATGTTGCTGCCTGACCATGGGATGACCTAGAAGCACAGACTGTGTCTCCATGACATTCGGAACCTGACCAACATGAGCTCGCTGCTCTAGAATATGGGCGGTGGGAGTCTGAGTCCCTCCCCCGGTCTGTGAAGTAGTTGATGCAACCGGAGTCAACCCCACTTGAGCCAATGTACCAAACATGCTCGAGAACTGTGCTAAGGTCTCCTGAAGTCTGAGGGTGACAGCAGGCACCTCTGGTATCTGCCCCCCAACTGGAGCAACTGGCGTCTCCTCAACTACTACTATGGTAGGGGCTCTAGCTACGTCACGTACTCGTCGTCGGCCTTTTCCTCGGACTCTAGTGACACCTACTCCAGGAGCAGCGCCATCGATAACTGAACCTCGTGTCCTCACCATCGGTAAGAGAATGGATTGATAAAAATTCAAACATCTGAGATCAATAAGCTCGCACTATAGGAATGAAAAAAGTTAAATTGTCCTAATAGTTCCGTAGCCTCTCGAAGATAAGTACAGACTTCTCTATACCGATCCTCAAGACTCTACTAAACTCGCTTATGATTCGCAACACCTATGAACCTAAAGCTTTGATACCAACTTGTCATGACCTAATTTCCCCTCCATTGGGTTTAGTGATGGCACATAGACTTAGGGACTAGGTAAGGCTAACATTTACTGAATATCAACTATAATAAAGTATGTCTAACAGTCTCAACATAGAAATCTTTATAAAATTTACATCTTCCCAAAACTGGCGGTACAAGTTATAAGCTCTACAGAGTTTCACTACAACTTCTAAACACAAATGTATGGAAATAAGTACAACAATGTGAATACAAAATAGGAAGGTGACTCTGAAGCCTGTGAATGCAGCAGGGTTACATTGAGTATCATTGGCAAGAATCCAATAGTTACAAGTATAAGCATGATTTCTACAATGCATGATTTCTACATAAAGACTACGCGATATGGCTAACAATACTGTAATTGCAATAAAGAAGGAACATAACAAGTACAACGAAACACCATAATAAGGACACATACGAGTGAACGGAAACACAACCCAATCAAAAAATCACAAATACAGTAGAGACAAGTAATAACTCGGCAACTACGACAGTTTTCACATCAAGTCTTAGCCAAGAAACTTCGATCAATTAGTCAAATCCCTCAAGTATAAATCTTTCACCCATAAGGTTTTCAAATAGAAATTTTTAGAATATAATCCTTTCCAATAAAGATATTTCGAAAATATGCTTCTTTCAAATAGATATCTTTCAAACATAGTTCTTTCAAAATAAATACTTTCCGAATATAATCTTTTCAAATAATAACCTTCGAAAATAAGTTACCATGTGACACCTTATCTTATAGTTATACAATACGGGTCTCAATACCTGAACCCTAATACTTGGCATCTTGTGCCCTCATCACACCTCATAACTACACTTACGACTCACGTGCCAAATATGGCCATTCTCACATGGAATGCAAGTAAACAAGGGTGTGCGTCTATATTCAACAATATCAAGAAAACCTCTTATCCGATAAGGGTGCTTAGCTATGTGTATGCATGTGCAAGTGTCGTAATATAGTTCGTACCAACTAGTAAGTATAAGGAAAAGAATGGACATCACATAAAATGTTTAAAAGAATATAAGCCTAGAAGATCAACAACTCAGAACACAGATATAACAACATGCGATCTCCCAGGATACCGTCCTGTAGTCCCAAACGTCAATGTGCAGGGGGATCTCCTGGAATAACATTCTGTAGTCCCAAAGTAAATATGCAGAGGGATCTCCCGGAATACCGTTCCGTAGTCCCAAAGTAAATATGCAGTGCAACTAATAGAAATAACAGTTATAGAACAGCAGAAACCTCGTGCATCACCACAACGAGTACAATATCAACAATGACAATAATACAAAGTACGACAAGTAAACTACTTAAGAACTTTAAATCACAAAGAGATGGTAGAACTCATTCACAAAGAATAAACACAGTAAAGAATGCTAGGCATATGCAACAAGGCAGGAACTAATATGCCACAAAGATTCCACAATATACAGTTCGGCAACATGGAAAACCTAACACGAGTCAAATAGTTCCAAATAAGGGCAAGTCAACTGAATATGGGATATCTAGACTTCTTTTAAGGTTGGGCAATTAAGAAGAATATTCAACAAATCAATTAAAGATGGACAGCGGAAAGGTAATCATAACCTCAATTAAGACTAAACAATTATAGGAGGAGATGATGATAAATTTCAAACAAAAAAACAGTTATGAAGGGATAGAATGACAATAGAAGAGGTAAAATATTCAGTTAAGTCATATAAGAGTCAAATAGGCAATAAAAATGAATCCTAAAACAATTAGTTCTAATTTAAGCATGTAGATGTAAAACTAGTAAATAGGAACTCAGTAATATTGTCATGACCCCAAATACCTCGGTTGTGATGGCGCCTATCACATTACTAGGAAAGCCAACTCAAACAGATAACCACCATAATTCTTTTATAAAACCATTTTTCTAACATGATCAAGTCTCAATTTTTCATAAGATATATCTAAACCACTGAAATATGCGGAAAAATAGCAAAAACATCAAACCAACAAAGCCCAACCATTTGGCGTCACAAGTCTAGAGCCTCTAAATACAACTAGTCCGACTGTCTATTACATAACAAATCTAAAAATGCGAAAAACAAGGATACGAAGGAGGAAAGCATGGTTGCGGACAAAGTGTAGCTACCTTGCAATCTTCGGTAAGCTCCGATAATGCTGGAGACCCTTACTCTGTCGCTCGAGCACCTGGATCTGCACACAAGGTGCAGGAAGTAATGTGAGTATGCCAACTCAGTAAGTAACTAAAGTAAATAAAGTCTGAGTGCAGTGACAAGCATTTAAAAATCTTATATAAGAGTATGCAACAGAGTATCAAACCAAACTCAACAGCTTAAAAGCCAGTTACTTCGTAAAACTTCATTTTCAATTGAAATACTTTGAGATCATTCACTTAGCAGTTTTCAACAGAGGCTCATTATAAAAGAAGAGTAAAATCAGTTTTCAACAGAGGCTCATTATAAAAGAAGAATAAAATCAGCAAAAATATCATAGATGGGCCCCTCGGGCGAGGTATCACTAATAAATGTAGCCTATCGGGCAAGTCTCTCAGTCACTCGTGACTCAGCTCTTGTCACACAGTACTCTCACTCAGCACTCAGGCTCAATAATATCTCATAATAGTAATAATCATAATAACTGCTGCGACGTACAACTCGATCCGTAGTTTATAGTAGACTACGCTCACTGGGAGTGTACAGACTCCGGAGGGGCTCCTACAGCCCAAGCGTCATATCGCTACGGCGTGCAGCCCAATCCATAATATGTACATATAATATTGCTGTCGTGTGCAACCCAATCTATAATATATATATATATATATATAATCCTCACCATTAGGTCCTCAACCTCTCTCAATCATTAACCTCACAGTCACTCGGGCATAACAATAGAAATCAGGGGAACTCAGCCCAAACAGTTTTCACATTTTTAAGAGGTAGAGTGATTAAAACCAAGTTTAAACAATAAACATGTAAAACATGACTGAGGATATGCTTTCAAACAAATGGAGTGAGGAAAATAGTAAAAATGCCCCTAAGGGTCTCAACAGGTTGGCACAAGGCCCCAAACATGGCATACAACCCATAATATAGTATAAATCTCTAAAATATGTTATATCCTAAGATTTCAAATCAAATACGCGGCTTAATAGTCGCTACGGGATGGACCAAGTCGCAATCCCTATCATTGCACGCCCACACGCTCGTCACCTAGAATGTGCATCACCTCATTTGTCAAAACAATTCGTAAAACCGGGGGTTTGTACCCTCATTTCTGGATTTACAATGGTTACATACCTCAAACTAGATGAAATACTACTACGCGACGCCTTTGCCTCTCGCCTCGGCCTCGACTCGCGCCGAATCTACCTAAAATCAGAATCATAATATTAGAATATGCCAAGGGGACGAAGCCCATGCGAAAATAATCAAATTATACCTAAAATCCCAAAATTGGCCAAACTCGACCCCGGGACCACATCTCAAAATTCCATAAAAATCACATCAATAGAATCCTTATCCTCCCACGAGTCTATTCATAACAAAGGATTCCAAATCGGACCTCAAATGGACCCTCAAATCTCCACTCAAAACTCTCCAATATCAATCTCTAATCCCTCAATTTTCTTTCTTAATTTCCACTAATACCATGATTAAACAATGGAAAAAGGATAATAAACTCAAGAATTGAAACTTAGGTAACTTACCCGTTTGATAATCTTCGATTTCCCTTTGAAAATCACTGCCCTAGCTCATTTCCCATCTTCAAAATGGAGAACTTAGCAAAAATTCACGAAGGAAACCTTATATACTTTTTGACCCAGGGATTTCGCACCTGCGGTCCATTTCCCACTTCTGCGGTACCGCTTCTGCGGTCTAGCCCACCGCATCTGCGGTTCTCACTTAAATGCCCAGGACCGCACCTGCGGTCGCTCACTCGCACCTGTACCATCGCAAATTCGTCCAGGCATCCACTTCTACGGCTCCTCATGTCTCACCTCTTTGCCCATTCTGCGGCTTGATTCCGCATTTGCGGGAGTCGCACCTGCGGCCTCCCAACCGCAGATGCGGTTATGACAGCAGCCATAAACTTTAGCTGCAACTCCAAATTCCTAACTTTTCGTCAACCTTCCGAATCACCCCGGGACCTCAACCAAAAGCCCAAACAAGTCACATACCAATATCCAAACTTATACCAATCTTCAGGACACCTCAAACAACATCGAATCAACCAAATCACATCGGATTCAAGCCTAAGGTTCCAAAATATTCCGAATTCTGCTTTTGATCAAAAAGTTTATCAAACCACATCCGAATGACCAATAATTTTGCACACACATCTCAAATGACACAACGGACCTACTGCAACTTCCAGAATTCCATTCTGACCCCTATATCAAAATCTTACCTATCAACTGGAAAATGCCAAAATTCCATTTTCGCCAATTCAAGCCTAAATCTACTATGAACCTCCAAAACACGTTCCGATCACACTCTTATGTCCCAAATCATCTCCTGAAGCTATCCGAACCATCGGAATTCAGATCCGAGCCCTTTTCACGTAAGTCCACATCCGGTTGACTTTTCCAACTCAAGCCTACTCAAAAGAGACTAAGTGTCTCAAACCTTACAAAAACCTTTCCGAACCTGAATCAATCTACCCGATAACATGTAATACAACTGAACAAAACAATAAGAAGAAAAAATGGGGGAAACGGAGTGGTAACACATGAAACAATCATCTGGGTCATTACATCCTCCCCTTTTAAACAAATGTTCGTCCTTGAACGAGTCAAGAACATACCTGAAGACTCAAATAGTTGAGGATATCTGCTCTGCATCTCCCGCTCGGTCTCCCAAGTAACCTCCTTCACGGGCCAACCTCTCCACTATACTTTCACTAAATCTATATCCTTTGATCTCAACTTTCGAACCTGACGCTCCAAAATAGTCACTGGCTCCACATCATAAGTCAAATCATCATCTAACTGAACCGTGATGAAATCCAAAACATGAAACGGATTGCCAATATACTTCTGGAGCATAGAAACATGAAATACCGGATGCACACTCGACAAGCTGGGTGGCAAAGCAAGCTCATAAGCAACCTCCCTAATACTCTGAAGCACCTCAAAAGGCCCAATGAACCGAGGACTCAATTTACCTTTCTTTCCAAATCTCATAACACCCTTCATAGGTGAAACCTTCAGCAGAACCTTCTCACCAACCATGTAGGGCACATCCCAAACCTTCCTGTCAGCATAACTCTTTTGTCCCGACTGCATTGTACAAAGCCTCTCCCGAATCACCTTCACCTTGTCTAAAGCATCCTGCGCCAAGTTTGTAACCAATAGCCTAGCCTCTCCCGGCTCAAACCAACCAACTGGAGATCTACACTGTCTCTCATACAAAGCCTCATATGGAGTCATCTAAATACTCGACTGGTAACGGTTGTTATAAGCAAACTCTGCGAGCGGTACAAACTGATCCCATAACCTCCAAAGTCAATGACACAAGCACGCAACATGTCCTCCAATATCTGAATAGTACGCTCGCACTGCCCGTCCGTCTGAGGATGAAAAGTTGTGCTTAACTCAACCTGAGTACCCAACTCTCGCTGCACAGACCTCTAAAACTGTGAAGTAAACCGAGTGACCCTATCTGAAATGATGGAAACTGGGACATAATGCAAACGAACATTCTCCCGGATATAGATCTCTGTAAATCGCTCTGAAGAATAGGTAGTACACATAGGAATGAAGTGTGTGGAATTGGTCAGTCGATCCACAATCGCCCAAATAGCATCAAACTTCTTCAAAGTCTGTGGGAGCCCAACTACAAAGTCCATAGTGATATGCTCCCACTTCCACTCTGGAATATCCATCCGCCAAAGCAAGCTACTCGGTCTTTGATGCTCATATTTCACCTGCTGACAATTGAGACACCGAGACACAAATCCCACAATATCTTTCTTCATTCTCCTCCACCAATAATGATGTCTCAGATCCTAATATATCTTCGCGGCACCTAGATGAATGGAATAACGTGAGCTAAGGGCCTCCTCTAGAATCAACTCCCGAAGCCCATCCACATTGGGCACGCATATCCGGCCCTGCATCCTTAATACTCCATCATCACCAATAGTCACATCTCTAGCATCATCGTGCTGAACTCTATCCTTTAGGACAAGCAAATGAGGATCATCATACTGGCGCTCTCTAATGCGATCAAATAAGAAAGACCGAGAAATCACACAAGTCAATGCCCGATAAGGCTGCAAATTATCCAAGCTCAAAAACTGATTGGCCAAGGCTTGATTATCAACTGCAAGAGATCTCTCCCCAACTGGAATGTATGCCAAACTCCCCATACTCACCGCCTTCCTATTCAAGGCATCGGCCACCACATTGGCCTTTCCCAGGTGGTACAAAGTAGTGATATCATATTCCTTTAGCAGTTCCAACATCTCCGCTGCCTCAAATTGAGATCCTTCTATTTGAATGTTTTGGAGGCTAGGGTGATCAATAAACACCTCACAAGACACACCATACAAATAATGCCTCCAAATTTTCAACGTGTGAACAATGGCAGCCAACACCAAATCATGAACAAGGTAGTTCTTCTCATGGGGCTTCAACTGACGAGAAGCATAAGCAATAACTCTACCATTCTGCATCAATACACACCCAATACCAACTCTCGAAGCATCACAATACACTGTATATGAACCTGAAGCTGATGGCACAACTAACACTGGAGCTGTGGTCAAGGCAGTCTTGAGCTTCTGAAAGCTCTCCTCACACTCATCCGACCACCTGAATAGAGCACCCTTTTGAGTCAACTTGGTCAAGGGAGATGCGATAGAGGAAACTCCCTGAACAAATCGGCGGTAATAGCCCACCAAACAAAGAAAGTTGTGAATCTCTGTGGCTGAGGACGGTCTAGGCCAACTCTGAATTGCCTCTATCTTCTTTGGATCAACCTGAATACCCTTGTTGGACACCACGTTCCCCAAGAAAGCCACTAAACTAACCCAAAACTCACATTTAGAGAATTTTGTGTAAAGCTTCTCCTCCCTTAATCTCTACAACACAACTGTCAAATGCTCTGCGTGTTCATACTAACCATGTGAATACACCAAAATATCATAAATGAAAACTATGAAAAATGAGTCAAGATAAGACTGAAACATGTTGTTCATCAAATGCATGAACGTTGTTGGGGCATTGGTCAGCCCAAAAGACATCATCAGGAAATCATAATGACTATAGCGGGTCCTGAAAGCTGTCTTAAGAATATCCGAGTCCCTTTTCTTCAACTGGTGGTAACCTGAACGAAGATCAATCTTGGAGAACACTCTAGCTCCCTGAAGCTGGTCAAACAAATCATCAATGCGAGGTAGAGGATACTTGTTCTTAATTGTAACCTTGTTCAACTGCCTGTAATCAATGCACATCCTCATCGTGCCATCCTTCTTCTTCAAAAATAGAAGAAGCGAACCCCAAGGCGATATACTAGGCCGAATAAAACCCTTATCAAGGATTTCCTGAAGCTGCTCCTTTAACTCATTCAATTCTGCAGGTGCCATACAATACGGTGGAATAGAAATGAGCTCAGTGCCTAGCACCAGATCAATACCAAAATCAATATCCCTATCCGGTGGCATACCCGGCAGGTCTGTAGGAAACACATCGGGAAAATCCATCACAATAGGAACAGAATCAATACTAGGAGTCTCTACACTGACATCCCTCACAAAGGCTAAGTATGAAAGACAACCCTTCCCAACTATCTGCTGGGCCTTCAGAAATGAAATCACCCTACTAGGGATAAAATCAGTAGAACCTTGCCACTCAATCCGTGGCACAATTGGCATAGCCAACATCACGGTCTTAGCGTGACAGTCCAATATAGCACGATACGGAGATAGCTAATACATGCCAAATATAACATCAAAATCCACCATACATAACAGCAAAAGATCCTCTCGGGTCTCCAAACCCCTAATAGTCACCACACATGACCGGTACACCTGGTCTACAACAACAGTATCATCCACCAGAGTAGATAAACGAACAGATGAAACAAGGGACTCACAGGGCGTATCCAAATAATGAGCAAAGTATGATGACACATAAAAATAAGTGGAACCGGGGTCAAATAATACTGAGGCATCTCTATGGAAGACTAAGACAATACCTATAACCATAACATCTGAAGAAACATCATCTGGTCTACCTCGGAGTGCATAGAAACGAGCTTGACCACCACCTGATTGACCTCCACCTCTAGGGTGACCCCTAGTTGATTGATCCCCACCCCTAGCTGCCTGAGCGGGTGGTGAAGTAACTGGAGCTGAAGTCGAAGGCTGACCCCTCTGCTGAGACGGACCCTCAAGAAGACGAGGACACTGCCTCCTCATATGTCCAAACTCTCCACACTCATAACAACTCCTTGGTGCTAAAGACGGGGACTCAAGGGAACCCCTGGCACTGGAATGACTAGTACAAGGACCTGGCATGGAAGAACCCTGAATTGATGGAGCACGGGATGAACTCTGGGCTGGAAGGGCACTGAGTGACGAATGTCCCTGATGAGAACTGTGAGAACCATGACCCGATGATGCCCTACGATAACCTTGGCGAGCTAACAAAGCCTGCCTGAATGTACGACCTCTGTCGTGCTGAAACTAACCCCTCGAAGGAGCACTACCAAAGGTACCAGATCCCCGAGGCCTCTTGTCCTCCCTCTCCTCTCGCTCCGAGCGACGAACTGACTCAATCACAAGGGCAATGTCAACAACCTCCTCAACGAACCTCCTGATCCTCTCTCGATCTGTGGGAACCAACCATACTTCATGACGAGCTAACTCAGAAAACCACATCTCATACTGTGTCACAATCATATCTCCCTGATGCAACTACTCGAACTGCATGCGCAGTTCCTCTCTACAAGACTGTGGCATATACTTCTCCAGAAAGAGAACAGAGAACTACTGCCAGGTAAGGGGCGCTGCATCAACAGGCCTACGCCTCTCATAATCCTTCCACTAAGTAAAGGTAGCTCCAGAGAACTTAAAAGTAATAAATGCTACACCACTGGCCTCCAGAATACCTATTGTACGAAGAAACCTTTGACACTTGTCCAAGAAACCCTAGGAATCCTCGCACTCAGTATCAAACCTCTCCAATCGATGCTGCTCATTGTCAGGCATAACTAGTACTACATACTGCAGAGCTGGTGCAACCGGTTGGGCTGAAAGTGCCCCCAGTGTCTAAAGTCCCTACACAACCTGGTCAGGTATACGAGCAACGGGAGTCTGAGTACCTCCCCCGGCCTGAGAAGTAGCTGCGGTCGTAGTAACAGACACCGCCTGAGCCAAACTAGTGCACACAGATAGAATTCGAGCTAAAGCCTCCTGAAGGCATAGAATCACAATAGGCACAGCTGGTGCCTGAGCTGAAGCGTCTGCAACTGGGACCTGATCCTAAACTATGGCGGCTGGTGGATCTGCGGGTGCTGCCCTAGCTGTTGTGCGGGCTACACCCCTTCCCCTACCATGACCTTGACCTCGTCCTCGGCCTCTAGTGGCCCCAACTAGTGGTACTGGTGGTCATCCATCCTGACTGGTAGGACGTGTCCTCACCATTTGTGAGAGAATAGAATAACAATGGTTTAGTACTCGGATCAACAGATTTGCACGACAAGAATTTCAAGAATGTGAAGTTTTTTCTAAAGGTTCTGTAGCCTCCATAGGATAAATACAAACGTCTTTGTATCGATCAGCTAGAATCTACTAAATCGGCTCATGACTCGCGAGACCTATCTGACCTAGACTCTGATACCAACTTATCACGACCCCAAATACCCCGGTTGTGATAGCGCCTATCACAATACTAGGCAAGCCAACCCAAATAGGTAAACACCGTAATTCTTTTATAAAACCATTTTTCTAACATGATCAAGTCTCAATTTTTCATAAGATATATCTAAATCACTAAAATGTGCAAAAAAAAAACAACAAAAACATCAAACCAACACAGCCCAACCATCTGGCGTCACAATTCTAGAGTCTCTAAATACAACTAGTATGGCTGTCTATTATATAACAAATCTAAAAATGCGGAAAACAACGATAGGAAGGAGGAAAGCAGGGATGCAGATGTCGTTCAGCTAACTTGCAATCTCCGGTAAGCTCCGATAATGCTGGGGACCCTCACTCTGCCGCTCGGGCACCTGGATCTGCACACAAGGTGTAGGGAGTAACGTAAGTATGCCAACTCAGTAAGTAACTAAAGTAAATAAGGTCTGAGTGCAGTGACGAGCAGTTAAAAATCATATATAAGAGTATGCAATAGAGTATCAAACCAAACTCAATAGCTTAAAAGCCAATTACTTCATAAAACTTCATTTTCAATTGAAATACTTTGAGATCATTTACTTAGCAGTTTTCAATAGAGGCTCATTATAAAAGAAGAGTTAAATCAGCAAAAATATCATAGATAGGTCCCTCGGGCAAGGTATCACTCATAAATGTAGCCTCTCAGACAAGCCTCTCAGTCTCTCGTGACTTAGCTCTCGTCACACAGTACTCACACTCACAGGCTCAATAATATCTCATAATAGTAATAATCATAATAACCGTTGCGGCGTGCAGCTCGATCCGTAGTTTATAGTCGACTATGCTCACTGGGGATGTACAGACTCCGGAGGGGCTCATATAGCCCAAGCGTCATATCACTGCAGCGCGCACCCCAATCTAATATATATATCGCTGCGGCATGCAACCCGATCCATATAAGTATTGCTGCGGCATACAACCCGATCCATAATATATACATATAATATTGTTGCGGTGTGCAGCCCAATCCATAATCTGTATATAATCCTCACCATTAGGTCCTCAACCTCTCTTAGTCATTAACCTCATAGCCACTCGGGCATAACAATTGAAATCTGGGGAATTCAGCCCAAATAGTTTTCACATTTTTTAGAAGTAGAGTGATAAAAACCAGGTTTAAACAATAAACAGGTAAAACATGACTGAGGATATGCTTTCAAACAAATAGAGTGAGGAAAACAGTAAAAATGCCCCTAAGGTTCTCAACAGGTTGGCACAAGGCCCCAAACATGGCATACATCCTATAATATAGTATCAATCTCTAAAATACATTACATCATAAGATTTCAAATCAAATACGCGGCTTAATAGTCGCTACGGGATGGAACAAGTCGCAATCCCTACCGGTGCACGCACACACACTCGTCACCTAGCATGTGAGTCACCTCATTTGTCAAAACAATACGAAATACCGAGGTTTTGTACCCTCAGTTCCAAATTTACAATGGTTACTTACCTCAAACCGGATGAAATACTACTCCGCGATGCCTTTGCCTCTCACCTCAGCCTCAACTCGTGCTAAATCTACCCAAAATTAGCATTATAACATGAGAATATGCCAAGGGGACGAAGCCCATGCGAAAATAATCAAATTATACCAAAAATCCCGAAATTAGCCAAATCCGACCCCCGGGACCACGTCTTGAAATTCCATAAAAATCACATCTAAAGAATCCTTATCCTCCCACGAGTCTATTCATACCAAAAGCATTGAAATCGTACCTCAAATGGCCCCTCAAATCTCCACTCAAAGCTCTCCAATAACAAGCCCTAATTCCTCAATTTTCTTCCTTAATTTCCACTAATACAATGATTAAACAATGGACAAATGATCATATACTCAAGTATTGAAGCTTAGGTAACTTACCCAAATGATAATCTTCGAATTCCCTTTGAAAATCACTGCCCTAGCTCACTTCCCGTCTTCAAAATGGAGAACTTAGCTAAAATTCGCGAAGGAAACCCTATATACTTTATGACCAGGGATTTCGCACCTGCGGTCCATTTCCCGCTACTGCGGTACCGCTTCTGCGATCTAGCCCACCACATATGTGGTTCTCACTTCAATGCCTGGGACCACACCTGCGCCATCGCAAATGCGTCTAGGCATCCACTTCTGTGCCTCCTCACGTCTCACCTCTTGGCCACTTTTGCGGCATGATTCCTCATCTGCGGGAGTCGCACCTGCGGCCTCCCAACCGCAGATGCGGTTATGACAACAGCATAAACATCAGCTGCAACTCCAAATTCCTAACTTTTCGTCAACCTTCCGAAATCACCCTGAGGCCCCCGGGACCTCAACCAAAAGCACAAACAAGTCACATACCAATATCCAAACATATACCAATCTTCAGGACGCCTCAAACAACATCGAATCAACCAAATCACTCCGGATTCAATCCTAAGGTTCCAAAATCTTCTGAATTCCGTTTTTGATCAAAAAGTTTATCAAACCACATCCGAATGACCTGAAATTTTGCACACACATCCTAAATAACACAACGAACCTACTGCAACTCTCGAAATTCCATTCCGACCCCTATATCAAAATCTCACCTATCAACCTGAAAATGCCAAAATTCCATTTTCGCCAATTCAAGCCTAAATCTACTAGGGACCTCCAAAACACGCCCTGATCACACTCCTAAGTCCTAAATCTTCTCCCGAAGCTATCTGAACCATTGAAATTCACATCCAAGCCATTTTTCACATAACTCAAGCCTACTCAAAAGAGACTAAGTGTCTTAAACCTTACCAACACCTCTACGAACCCAAATCAATCAACTCAATAACATGTAATACAACTGAACAAAACAATAGGAAGCAAAAATAGGGGAAACGGAGCGTAACACATGAAACAACCGCCCAGGTCGTTACACATATCAAGAACAATCATAACCCATATCAGAAATGGGGGAATCTAAGGACCTAAGAACCCTAAAAGATGAACTATCCATAAATAAGTCTGAGCACGCACTCGTCACCTCGCGTACACGGATAACAATCAACATAGAAGACTCAAATCCTAAAGGGAAATCCTCCACACAAGGTTAGGCAAGATACTTACCTCAAAGATGAAAAACCGATATCTAAAATGAACTTCTCGGGTGAAAAGACTTTCGGAAGGATCAAATCTAACCAAAGTAACTTCAAAGCACAAATAAAACTCATAAGAAACTATTCAGGATCATAAAGTCTCAATCTTTAACAAAATCCAAAAATTGGTCCAAAAGTCGACCCCAAGGCCCGTACCTCAAAACCCGGCAAATTTGACAAAAATCAAATACCCATTCCAATATGAGTTCAACCATACAAAAAGTATCAAATTCTAATACCATTTGGTCCCTCAAATCATGATTTTTCATTTTGAAAATTTTCTTCAAAAATCAACATTTTCCTCAACTCAAAACAAAAATTAAAATGATGAAAATGAAGATAAATCATGGAATATGTTAGATTCTAGGTGAATAATACATACCCAATCGATTTTCTTGAAAAGTCCAAAAGAAGCTCCCAAATCCGAAGTTTAAAACTCAAAATATGAATAAATGATCAAACCCTCTACTTATATCATTCTGCCCAGCATTTTCTACATATGCGGGTAATTAAGCACATCTGTGCAATCACATTTGCAAGAAAAGAGTCCGCATCTGTGAACTCAGTTAACCAGGCCTGGGACCGCATCTATGGATTTACAGCTGAACCAATGGCACCGCATAAGCGAAAGGGGAAACCGCAGAAGCTGATAAATCGCATGTGTGATCGATGGACTACAAAATCGTCCACCGCACCTGGGCACCATCATCCGCAGAAGCGAGCAATTACCCAGGCCTTCATGACGGCAAAAGCGGAGCCGCACCTGCGCTCCATAGTCGCAGGTGCGAAAACACCAGAACCAGACTTGTTCAAAACTATGCAAAATATTCGAAACTCATCCGAAAAACACCCGAGGCACCGAGACACCGTCTAAACACACAAAAAAGTTCTATAACTTAACACAGACTAGATCGAGGTCTCAAATAACATCAAACAATGCAAAAAATGCAAATCGTGCTATGAATCGAACTACGAACTTCCAAATCTTCCAACTTCGAAAACCCGTGCCGAAACTAATCAAACCAACCCGGAATGATGCCAAATTTTGTAGAGAAGTCCCAAATGACATAACGGAGCTGTTCCAACTCTTATAATCGCATTCCGACCCCGATATCACAAAATTCAACTATGGGTCAAACTTCAAATTTTCCAATATTCGCCGAAATACCTTAAATTACCCTACGAACCTCTAAATCCGAACCCGGGTGCATGACTAAGTCAAAAATAACCCTACGAAGATGTTGAGATCATCAAAAACCCCTTTTCCATTTACTCAAAAGTCAAATCCCGGTCAAATTCTCACCGCTTAATCTTTCAAAACTAGATTCCTTCTTCCAATTCGACTTCGAATCATCTGGTAACAGAATTCAACCATGCACGCAAGGTGATACACATAATATGAAGTTGTTCAAGACCTTACACCACCAAATGGAGCTTAAATTCTCAAAACGACCGATCGGGTTGTTATAGAGGTGTTCGGTAAATAGGTGAAGAAGATGATAGAAATCACAGGCCTCAAAGAAAGCACTTGAAAAGTTGGAAAAGAGGTGTCCAAGATAGCAGCAGTTGGGGATCTTCTACTTGATTTGCTGGTAGAGTCAACTCCAGTAGCACCAGCAGCACCATCAGCACCTGAGGCATTAGAGGCACTAGCTGGCTAGTCTAAGGAGTCAAACCTTGCTTTCCACACTGTTGTGGCAGTGTTATAGATGTTCACCAACCGAGCTACTCCCCGAGCAGAGGATGATGAGATACGGTTGGAAGCGCCTGAGGGTGGTGATGTTGCTATGGACACTAAGACCACATATGGAGTCTTCTCTACTCTTTTCGTTCCTTGATTTTTATTTTGTTAAGCATTGGGGACAATGCTTATTCTTATTTAGGGGGTGGGGGGAGTTTATTTTGATTCGATGATAGTTGGCTTGTAATAACTTGATAACATTATCTTTTCCTTTATTATTTATGTACATATTCTTCTTTCTCTCTATTGATGTTTATTTTTGCTTTCCCTTTCTTAGTTTGTATATTCATTTATGTTTTCAGTAGTTTATTTCATAGCTTCTTTATTTTGTTTTCTTAATACTCAATGTTTAGCCTAATAGCTTCTTATTTATTTTGATAGCTTCTTTTTGATTTGATACCTTCGTTTTATGTTTAATTGATCAATAAACCTTTGGTTTTCTTAATGTCACGGTTCTTTTCAAAGGTGGTTTTGTGTGAATCGGTTGACTCTTCCCAACAATAGATGGCGTGACAACCTTCTTAAGGGATTGCGTCCATTTTTATGTTTAGGTAAAAACAGTAGTAATAATTAATAAAATGGTCAAGCATGCTTCACTTGGTACCAACACACTTAACTACAGCCTTATGGTTAAAAACAAGTTCTTGGCAAGAAATAGCTCTAGTTAGTGACCTTTTGACTCTTGTGTTGACTTAAGCAATCATCGAGTGGCATAGTTGAACCATTAGTGATTTTCAATCTTCAATATGGTTGTTGTAGACCCTCGACTCTATTCTCTTTAACAATCCAGCTGCGTGAGAGGTGAGATATTTTGTTGCAAGTCCAAGTACCCATTCTAAAAGTCAAGAACTTGCCCCGAATGTGTTTCTAGGCAAAATTCTAAGTGTTTCTTGGCCTGAGAAGTGATTGTAGGCTCTCCTTGACCCGAGTTGAAATTGTTCATATCCCACCAATGTTGGTATCCCTCGTCAACCCCTTTGAGCCAAAAACCCTTTTTCATTTGATAACCATGTTACAAGCCTTTACCCGTGTTGTAGTGACCCTCTCTTGGCACCCAAGGTTTCCTTAACATTCATGAAAAATAATTGGATAAAACATAAGTTTGGGGAGAGATGAGAAGTTTGAAATAGGTATTAACGCACAAAAAGAGAATAGAAATCAAGAAAAGGAAGGCAAAGGTAAAAGAAATAAAACTGCAAAAAGAAAGTGAATAAAGAAGATTTGAAGGGATTCATAGAAAAGCAATGATGAAAGGCATGGAGAAGACAAAGAAGGAGAAAATGATTATCATGGCCAAGAAAGAGTGATTTTAAGTCTCTCTAGTTCCCCTAAGAAAGAAGAAAATGACTCAAAGACTCGGTATAACATGAGCCAAAAAGAGAAAATGGAGTGCTTAAGGAAAGATGAATCCATTCTATTACAACATATCCTACCTTTGTCCAAAAGCCTTCATTACATTCCGAAAAAGCCCTACGTGATTTCAAGCTGGGTGACATACATTAGTGGTGATTTACATGAGGGGCAAACATATAGTACTTAGAGCCGTACTTGTGACATTCTTTTGAGAGAGATGAGCGAACCTCTCACAAATCCTTGAATTGAGTGCCACATTCTTAAGTGAGATATGTTAGTGGAGAGCAGAGGAGAAAGAGTTTGGGATCCACAATGACCTACATAAAAGAGCGAGCTTCCTTGATGAATAAAGTCAACTCTTGATGCTCTAGTGTCACATTAGAACTATTGTGCTTAAAAATTCAAATCATTTCCTTGTTGATAATACATAAGTGTTGTGTGTAATTGTTTTTCCCAATTGATGTGTGTTTAGTTCAACTTAGCTTAGCTAGAATAGCTCTTTTCTTGATGAGGTAGGAATTACCCTATTTGCTTGAGGACAAGAAAAAGCTTAAGTTTGAGGAAATTGATAAATGGGGATTTTGACTACTTATTTGTGCCTTTTGACTTTCGTTTTAGTGCAAAAATGTTTAAAGGTATTCCTGAAAACTGATGAAATGTACTTAAATGGAGTAGTATTGGAAAATGAGCCACAAAGATAATATCCAACTCAAAAAGGTGTAATGTGGACTCAAGGACAAAAAGCAGGCAAAATGCTAATATACGAACTGCACAATTCCTTCTGCGGCCGCAGAATGCAAAGGAACTCCAACAGAGCCCAAAAACAATGTGTTGACCGCACAACTATTGTGCGGCCACAAAAGCTATGCTAGAGTTCAAGTTCATAGAAATCCCAATTCAAGCGTCAAGGATATGTGTACCGCACAATTATTGTGCGACCGCAAAAGTCATACATATGGTCGCGCTCAAATTAGTGCGTTCCGCAGAAAGGACCTGTGCGGCCACAGAGCACTCCATATGCGACTGCATCCTACAATTATGCGGACGCATACCAAGCTCCTGCCAAGACTGAAGAAGAAGTGTGAACCGCACATGGAATTGTACGACCGCAAAACCTCTGAAAGGGCTATTTTGTCCGAAATTTCTAGCTGTGTATAAATAGACTTCTTTCACGAAATTAGGTTAAGTTTTGAATACCTGAAAGTTTGTAGTCCTTTTTCTTTACTCTTTAGGAAAACTTTATCATATCTTGTTTATTTGACTTTGGATTTTCATCTATTTATCATTTAATATGAGTTTAATCATCTTTTCTTCTTTATTTTCTTCATCACTCACTATGAGTAGCTAAATTTCTAGCTAGGGTTGTGACCCAACCCTAGTGTTGGTACCTAATAGGTATTTGATTTAGGGCATGTTTATGGTTGGGTGTTTATTATTTAGCCTAGTTCTTGTTATAATTGTAGAATTGATGGTTGCGAACATTGATTCAAGCCTATTTGACTTAGTCTGTACTTGAGAAAAAACGACTTAGTCTAGGAAAACTTGGCTAACAAGAAATTGGGATGAATTCAAGAGATTGATAGTTTCAATTAATGGGTTGAACCTAGAGATAGGAAAACCCAACTTGAGCATTTACCAACTGTTTTGTGCAATACCGATTTGGACTTGAGAAAGCCAAATTGGGTAAAACTACTCTCTTACAGAGAGGTATTGAGTGGATAATTATGTGTTGTTTGCTATAATACACCCCGACCAATGAAACTCACTCTAAATCCCACAAACCGTTAGGAAAACACCAAGGTGGATGTCATAGCCCTAGACCTTTTACATTTTTGAAAAACGACAACAAAAATATTATTCTCTAGTTTCATATTTTATAACTGCAAATCATAACATAATTTAGAAGTAGAATCAAAACAAAGTTTGTGGAAGTGCATCGTAGACACTTTACGCTCTTAGTCCAAATATATACCATTAATCTCATCTATGCTCCCTGTGGATTCGATCCTGGCTCCTAGTGGGGTAATTATTATTGCAATCCACCACTTCACAACCCCAATTTGACGTGTGACTTGGGCGAGATCACTAGCCAATTGAGAGATTTATAATTTCCTTCTAAAAGAATGAAAACCTAATTATGTATGTTATGTTTTCCTTCACTAGACAAGAAAACAAAAAAAGGTAAGAAAATCAGGATAAACACCAAGCACTTTGGTGAAAATTCAATAGAATGTTGCATCATGGTTGTGATTGGTATAAGTAAAAATTCGATGGGTTGGCCACTTTTTGCGCCAACAATTAGAGTTTACCGAATTTTAAATTGTAACCAAAAAGTAGCTACTTAATAACAGTTTTTGAGGTTTGAATATTTACTAGTTCAGACTCCAATAACCATAATAGCAAAGTTATTACAGAGGATAACTTAATAGGTAGAATCAAGTTAAAATCAAGTCTTTTGCCTCACCCAATTTGGAAATTTAAGTTGTTTGGGTAACGGCTTCCGAAGAATGTATTGGGAACAAACATGTTTTTAGAGTTGTAGTAGTTTAATGAATTTCTAGATGCTCGATGACCGAACGTTTTGAGATCTATCATGTCTTTCCACGATTTGAGGCCTTGAGTAGTTTCACTTCATGTGTTATGACTTATACGTGTGGTCGGAATTGAATTTCGGGAAGTTCAGAGTTGATTAGGATGGAAAATTCTAAATTCAGAAGCTTTAAGTTGGAAGAGTTGAATAAGGTTTAACTTTTGAGTAAACGACCTCGAAATTAGGATTTGAAGCCAATTGGTTCGTATGATGATTTCGGACTTAGGCGTATGTTTAGGTTGAGTATTGGGTCGCCCGGGAGCATTTCAACATTTATTGTGGAAAATTTTCATTTTGAAAAGTTTATGAATTTTGTAAGTGTGAATTAAAGTGGATTTTGGTGTTATCGATGTCCATTTGGGGTTCCGAGCCTTGGAATAGGCTAGTATTGTGATTTATGACTTGCATGCAAAGTTTGGCGTCATTTCGGGATGTTTAAGTATGAATCGAACATGTTCAGCATAGTTCGAATGGTTGAAAGTTTAAAGAAATGTTTCAATCATCGATTCATAGTGTTGATGTTGTTTGACGTAATTTGAGGCCTTGGCTAAGTCTGTATAGAGATTTGGGATGTGTTGGTACGTTTGGATGGAGTCCCGGGGTCCCCGGGTTTGAACCAGATTGAAATCGGATCAATGTTTGATTTAGGTGATTGCTGGAGCTGCTGAAGTTCTGATGTCATCACACCTACAGTGGGTTTGGCCGCAGGTGCGGACACGTAGGAGCGATGGTGTCATCGCAAAAATGGATAGGGCCACCCAGGGTAATGTCACAGGTGCGGAATTTTCGGTCGCTGAAGTGACTTCGCAGAAGCGGGCTCTTACCGGAGAAGCGAGGGTCGATTCTCACACCTGCGATGTCGCTGGTGTGGCACCTTGCCCGCGGGTGCGAAGGGGACGACTTCTAGTGCTTTCCGTAGAAGCAGACCTGTTGCCGCAGAAGCGGCCATTTTTTTCGCAGGCCGGAGATCGCCTGGGCAAAATTATATATGTTAAACAAATCGGGTTTTGCCTCATTTTTACCTCATTTCTCTCATTGGAGTCGGTCCTGGGGCGAGTTTGGAGTGTCATTTTTATCATTATTCATGTGGTAAGTGATTCCTACCATTGTGAGTTAAATACATGATTTACGTATGAATTTTTAACATGAAAAATTATGGAAACTGTGGAATTTTGAGAGAAAACCTAAAAATTGGTAATTTTGGAATTTGACCACGATTTTGGAAATGGAATTTGGGATATATTATATATTTTTGTTCGTAATGTTATGTGTAATGTTTATCTTTGAAAATTTTCGGAATCAGAGTATGTAGGCTCGAATGTTGATTTTATTGACTTTTCAAGCAAAGTTGGGAATCATTATAAATTATTAAATTGTAAGCATTGGGGTCTATTTTGATTTATTTACACATGTTTGACTAGTTTTAGATCGACGGGCATCGGTTTGATGTGTTAGAGAGGCGTTGGAGCCGGTTGTGAAACTTCACAGCAAGGTAAGCCTCCCGTCTAACCCTGTGAAGGGGAAATTACCTCATAGGTGTTATTCTTGTTATATGCTACATGTTGTGGGAGCTGCGTAAGTATGAGGTGACGAGTGTCCGTGCGTATGCTAGAATTTTCTAATTTTGTCTGGGTAGACATAGGTTCACGTCATGCTTTAATTGTACTATTTGAGTTATCCATGCCTATTTAATTCCTTTATTTCAAGTTCGGACCTGAGACTAGGGTTGTGTAGAGTGATAGACTCGCTATTGTAGAGATTTGACGAGCTACTTGATTAGCCATGGAATAATTGTGCTTCCCTTACAAATTTCTCCCGCATTGTGTATTTTCATCGGAAAGCTTCCTTAAATTTCATAACTCACTCGTATAGTCGTGAGTAGGGTCCAGGGCCGTTAGTGCTTCATATTCTAAAGGGATCGGGTTGTTCGTCTCGGAAGGAGTTTTTTAACACAATCTTATGGGATCAGGCAGTTCGCTGGAATTCTAAATGCTTCATATTCTAAATGCTTCATATTCTAAAGTGATGCATAATATGATGGAAATTCATACATAGGTGCACGATCTCCAGTATATTATGCTGGAGCGGTCCCTGTTGCAGCAAAATAGTGGCTATTTTTCAATGATTTTACAAAGGTTGGCTATTTTTGAATGACCAGTCCGAAAACTGGCTAGCCCAGGATATTTTTATAGAAATATAATCCAATTTAATTCCTAATTATTCGGGCACTACAGGGACCGCAATATTTAATTAAAGAAGCTTCCTATTTGGACTTAATTCGAAATATCCTAATTAATACTACCATAATAAATTACGAATTATTTCACTAAAAATTCATAACTGCACTCCTCAGTTCAATTCAAAATCCTTCCATTAAACCTTATAACTTCCCATGTTAAGATTCAAATACTAATCAAATTAATTAAATTACTCAAAATTTAATTCATTGATTATTTCTTTTAGACTTTCGTTTAACTTATATCATATGATGGATACAAAATCCACCTGCATGGTTTACACATGAAAACTTATAAGCTTTCATAAAGGTGTATCATCAATCTCTAGACCGAGACATGGATTCCATCAACTAATTATTACTTCGTCAATGTATATCATCATTATCCAATTTACTAGGCATATTGACTCACAAAAGAATCTCGCCTTTTAATAAATCAAAACAATAAATAATATACACAACTAATAATAATTATATCAAGGTTAAGAGTATAAGCACATTTAATGGCTAGATAATTTATTTTATTAAGTCAGTATAAAATACTTATCTCTACTTGGTCCATTCAATACATACAAAATGTACTAGCACAAGAGGTCGGAATTAAACCATTGCCATAATCAAGATAAATTATATTTAATCTCGTGCTACAATCATTCCTGATAATTTGTCCAATTTCATCATTAGATTGTGAACATGATCTTTATACTTATAAGAACCGATGATTTAATCTCCCGTATATAACCTAAAATCTATACACTAAATCATCTACTATATAAGTTAAGGACACAAACGAATATATGATCTATTTAAAACTTTATTAAAATTGAATAAATAATTGTTCCATAATAAATACTATAATCAAACCAAAATCTATGGTTAATTGTATATATCCCAATAATATCTCACTTAGACTTTTAACCATGAAAGTTATTAGAATATACTATATCTAAATGCATGGTTAATAGTATATGAGGAGAAATTCAAAAACAGTCAGATTTATAAGTGGTCATTCAAAAATAGCCACAGTTTCAAAAGTAATCGAAATTTAGTCATTTTTTATGTAAAGATAAATCTGAATGAAAACACTGTTTAAAATATGGAAAATACTCTAGCATAATATACTAGAATTCCTGTATAATAAACTGGAACTTCAATATATTATACTAGAACTCCAATATATTATACTAGAACTCCAATATATTATACTAGAAGTCCAATATATTATACTTGAGTTCCAGCAAAGTATACTGGAGTTCCGGTACAATACACCGGTCTAACATAATATGCTGGAAGTTCATATACAGGTGTTCCAATCTTCAGTATATTGTGCTGAAACTTTTCGCATGTTGGAGTTCCAGCATATTATGAAAGTTCATGCACAGGTGTACCGATTTGCAGTATATTATGCTGGAAACTTTCGTGTTGTAGCAAAATAGTGTCTATTTTCAATGATTTTAGGAATGCTGGCTATTTTTGAATGACCAATCCAAAAACAGACTAGCCAGTGCTATTTTCCCTTAGATATTTTTGGCCAATTCAAAAGGAATTTTATTTGGGTCACTACCTCTACTAAAAGTCTAGAATCCAGCTTTTTTGTTAACCCACTGACCACTTAATCACAATAATATGAATTTGAAATTGTCATGACCTCAAATACCCCAGTCGTGATGGCGTTTATCACATTACTAGGCAAGTCAACCCAACAAGTAACCACAGTGAAGTTTTTATAAAACCATTTTTCTCAAACTGATTAAGGCTCAAATTCCCATATGAAATATATAAATCTACTGAAATATGTGGAAAACAGAACAAAATATACCAACACAGCCCAACAATCCGGTGTCACAAGTCAAGAGCCTCTAAATACAACCCAAACTGTCTGACTAATACATCATAAGGCTAAAAATGCAGAAAACTAAGATAGGAAGGAGGAAAGCAGGGCTGCAAACACCGTACAACTACCTTACAGTCTCCGGTAAAGCTCTGAGAGTGCTGGGAACCCTCACTCTGCTGCTCAGGCACCTGGATCTGCACACAAGGTGCAGGGAGTAACATGAGTACGCCAACTCAGTAAGTAACTAAAGTAAATAAGGTATGAGTGCAGTGACAAGCAGTAAAAATCATATAATAAGTCTCGATAGAAATTTCAAGTCAAATTCTGCAATTTAAAAGCCAGTCATCTCGTAAAAACTTCAGTTTCAGTTAAAAATACTCTTAAATCACTTATTTAGCAGTTTTCAACAGAGGCTCAGTATAAAAAGAAGAGTGGAAGCAACAAAATATCATAAACGAGCTCCTCGGGCAAGGTATCACTCATAAATATAGCCTCTCGGGCAAGCCTCTCAGTCACTCGTGACTCAACTCTCATCAATAGTTCTTACACTCAGCACTCCGGCTCAATAATATCTCATAATAGTAATAATCATAATAACCGCTGTGTTGTGCAGCCCGATCCATAGTTTATAGTCGACTATGCTCACTAGGGGTGTACAGACTCCGGAGGGGCTCCTACAGTCCAAGCGTCACATCGCTGCGGCTCTCAGCCCAATCCAATATATATATCGCTGCAGCGTGCAGCCCGATCCATATAAGTATCACTGCGGCGTGCAGCCCGATCCATAATATATATAATATTGTTGCAGTCATTAATCTCACAGCCACTCGGGCATATTAGTGGAAATCAGGGAACTCAGCCCAAACATATTTCATATATTAAGAAGTAGAGTGATAAAAACTGGATTTAAACAATAAAAGGTGAAACATGACTGAGGATATGTTTTCAAAACAAACAGATTGAGGAAAATAGTAAAAATGCCCCTAAGGGTATAAATAGGTCGGCACAAGGCCCCAAACATGGCATTCAACCCAAAATATAATATCAATCTCTAAAATATGGGATATCATAAGATTTCAAATCAAATACGCGGCTTAATAGTCGCTACGGGACCGACCAAGTGACAATCCCTACCTGTTCACGCCCACACACTCGTCACCTAGCATGTGTGTCACCTTATTTATCAAAACAATGCGAAATACCGGGGTTCTATATCCTCAGGTCTAGATTTAAAATGGTTACTTACCTCAAATCGGATAAAATACTACTCCGCGATGCCGTTGCCTATCACCTCAGCCTCAACTCGCGTTGAATCTACCCAAAATCATAAACATAACATTAGAAAATGCTAGGGGAACGAAGCCCATACGAAAATGATCAAATTATACCAAAAAACCCAAAATTGGTCCAACCCGACCCCTGGGCCCACATCTCGAAATTCGATAAAAGTTACATCAATGGAATCCTTATCCTCCCACGAGTTCATACATACCAAGAATACCAAAATCCGACCACAAATGACTCCTCAAATTCCTAGATTAAGGTCTCCAATTTCCAAGCCCTAACTCCCCAATTTTAGGGTTCAAATCCCCTTAATTTCATGTTTAATTAGATAGAAATCATGATAGGATCGAGTATTCAGTCCATAATTCGTACCTCCAAGAAGTTCTCTTTGATTCCCTCTTCAATCTCCCTCAAGAAGCTCCAAAATCGAGTTTAAAATGGTGAAGCTAGGCCAAAATTTGCGAAAATGACCTTTTTACACATCCTGCCCAGCTATTAAAATTACTTAATCACGATCGCGGGATATCCATCGCGATCCCATCTTGCCTCACGCAGTCGCCCAGAGCAATCACCTCCACTGCATACCAGCTTGCCTTCTTCTACGCGAACGCGACCCTGGCCACGCATTCGCGAAGCACAACTTCTCAAACATCCGTGATCGTGACCTCCTCTCTACGAATGCATAGAACAACTTTACCCCTACCCTGAATTAGCCTACGCAATCGCGATCCCCTCTACGCGATTTCAAAGAGCAAAATGCCTGCAACAAAATACCAGCAAAAACTACTACTTTTCCCAATATGAAATGATTCGTTCAACCACCCAGAACTCACCCGAAGCCCTCAGGACCTTAACAAAACATGTCGAACATATCCCATAACCTCATTCAAACTTGTTCCAACCTTCGAAGCGCTCAAACCAACATCAAACACCAAATTTACATCGGATTCAAGCCTAAGAATTCCAAAAACTTCCAAATTCCGCTTTCGATCAAAAAGTCTGTCAAACCTTGTCCGAATGACCTGAAATTTTGCACACACGTCACAAATGATACAACGGACCTACTCCAACTTCCGGAATTCGATTCCGACCCCTATATCAAAATCTCACCTATCAACCAAGAAACGCCAAAATTTCAATTTCGCCAATTCAAGCCTAAATCTACTCCGGACCTCCAAAATCCATTTCGATCACGCTCCTAAGTCTCAAATCACCTCCCGAAGCTATCTGAACCATCGGAATGCACATCCAACCTTTTTTCACATAAGTCAACATCCGGTTGACTTTTCCAACTTAAGCCTACTCAAAGAGACTAAGTGTCTCAAACCTTACCAAAACCTCTTCTAACCCGAACCAACCAACGCGATAACATATAATAAAGCTGAACAAGACAATAAGAAGCAGAAATGGGAGAAACGGAGCGGTAACTCATGAAACAACTGGCCGGGTCGTTACAGAAATTTAGTTCACTACTTCTTAATAGTTCTTGGTAATTGGAAACTCTTTTCTTTTAACTTTCTAACGATGTCTTAAACTTGATTAATATTATTGCTTCTGTCCATAATTATATATCATGTTTTATAAAAATAATCGTCTCAAGTTATTTGTTATTTTAGAAGTTCAAGACAAAATATTTCCTTTTTCATTTTACTCTTAATAATAATTGTGCTTGAAAATGGAGATAGCACATAATAGAATAATTATTCAATAAAAAGAGATTTTATCTTAAGACATAAATAAGGGTATTATAGTCTAACTCTCTCCTATTTACTTACTGTTTCTTAAGGAACATGTAAAAAGGAAATAGGACGAATACCCGTTACAAAATACCTGTTACTATTCTTGTATGGTCCCTAATCAATGGGGATATTGTCCGTTAATCTACCTACACCTTATTACAAAATACTCTGCCAGTACTTGGGACTTCAAACGGATTTAAAAATTAAAAATCACGAAAACAATATTGTTGCTTCCAAACGCACACACAAGTATACGTGATCAACAAGTAATATAGGATTATAAGTCAAGATATCATACCCACAGAGACTTGTGATTAACTATTAACTAAATTAAGCTAAACAATTAATCTATTCAAGCAAATCCTAAAGTATGAATATTTAGCTAAAACTAATCTAAAGTAACAAATTAAAAGATTAAAGAAAACAAGTTGGTGAATTATAGAGAGAATTCAGTGTGAGTAAATATTCTAGAGCTATGGGTTGGCTAACAATCCCGTTGAGTTTTTCACTTAAATCGTCTAATTAATTTATCTGGTTTATTAATTGACGGGGTTAATATTGCTCGCAGCCTTCTCCCAAAGTACAACTCGCCTATTCAAGCTAACCTAACACCTATATTCCTATGGAATTAGGATTAACAAGAACACATTTTAATTCCCGTATAATAACCAAGCAAGGCGATTAGGTATATTCCCATCCTAACTGCCAATCTGCCCCCCCCCTCCCAAGAGTGAAGATCTTGCTCTACTCAATATTATATGAAATTTAGAATTCCCTCTCCCGAGTTAAATCCTAGGTTCGTAGATAGTATTCAATTGGTGATCAAGCAATCAAATAATTAAGCACAAGATTGAATAAATAAACCAATATGATAAATAATAAGAACAATTCAAGCTTCAAACTACAACGTTCATGTAGCACCCAAAACTCTAGAACTAATGGACTATGAAATTAAAGGAAGAGAAGACAAGAGAAGAAAAACTAGTTAGAAGCCTCCTCCAAGCGGGGTGTGTGTTCCTCCACGTGAATTCTCCTTCAAAGTATGTTCAATCTCTCCAAAGTGGAATCTTCCTTCAAAAATATGTTTAGTCTTGCTTTTATACATGTTGGGTAGGCCTAGGGTCGAAATAACAGTGTTTCGGGCGAAATTGGAGAAAGTTCACGTCACTGACATCCTGTCTAGCGGCAGGCGCCCTCCACGGCGCTGCCAACTTGAGTGTTCTGTTTTTGGCGCCACAGGTAGGGCTAAGCGCCACCTGTGGCGCTGAAATTTCCAACTTTCCTGTTTTTGTCCATTTTGACTCTGATTTTGCACATTCCGCCCCCGATTTCTCCCGGATCATTCCTACACATAAAACATATTAAATTAAAATAAATCAACGCATTTCACATCCAAAATTCACGAAACAAAAGTAAGATATGAGGCGATATACATACAAATATATATACTTTAAGCGATATATCAACACTCCACACTTAGACTCTTGCTTGTCCTCGAGCAATGGGACTATCAAATAAACCCCCAACCACGTACAAGTCTCAATTATAGAGGAGCACTTTAACTTTTAACCACACACTACACCCTTGACTATGATCAATACCGGCACACGAGCATGAACATGCAAAATTTCACATTCTTCCCGTTTAAGTATGCCTATGTATAATATTTCAATTCAATCAACTCCAACAACCTATTCGTCACCACCCAACCTCAAAAGCTGACTTGTAACCACTAAGCACCCTCAACTCATGCACTCACCCAACAAGAAAGTTTACAACATTACCAATCATTCATGAGTTTAGGTGCCCTCACAAACAAACAAAAGAGTGAATATAGATTAGTCCCCACATTGTAATATGCTTTTGAATATAGATTAAGGTCATCACACAATTGAACAAAATTTACTCACTCTCACAAAGAATTCATGTGCATCCCGTGGTCGTACCATAAGCTTGCTCGTAGTGTATATCTCTACTAATTTAAGCTAGCTAAATCTAGGATCAATTAGGACTTTAAGGTTGTAATGTAGGCTAAGGGACGGGTATAATATATTTAGAAATAGTGACTGACCCTCCTAAGCACTTTAATACACTACATTCACAATTCAAACACATATTCTTCTCGATCAATTCACTTGCCACAAACCATATGCACATAGCCCTTACTTTCATTAAGCACTTTTATACTCCCACTAGCACAAATTATTAAGAATTGGAGGTGTGTACTTTTTTACATACTTTAACTATCATTTTTTCTTTTCTTTTACTTTTTCTTTCTTTCCTTTTTTTTTTTCTTCACACACTCCATACATTAAAGTGAAATGGAACATTTTTGTTTTCTTATGTGACAAGCACATCTATGATCAAGAAAGAAAATGCATATGCTCTTAGATTAGCACAACTTAAAATTTCGCTTCAATTAACATATGTAGCAAGTTCTAGACTACACAAGATAACTGAAAAAATCACAAATCCTCACAGACACGTTGCACATGACTCAATCAAGACGATTTTGTTCAACTCTCAAGTCAAGCAAACATACATAATTAAGAAAATTAAGCAATATTACACTATATGGCATATAAGTCAAACAACTGAGAAAAGGCGTCACAAAATAGGATATTCACTTTACTTAGGCTTCATAATTCAAACCAAATACATGAAAAAACAGAATGTATGTCATAAACTAATGTGCCAGCATCAACCATGTCAATGAGCATCTCGGAGCGACTCAGCTTCTTCCTAAACTACTCCTAAAAAAAATAAAGTACTCGATTCGAGCTACTCCTTGGAAAAGAACCGGCGCACAAAGAAAAACAAAGGGATACTACCTAACTATCCTAAAAAAATCTTTTTGGTATTTTTAATCGGACTTTATCCCTCAAGAAAATTGTCCAAAAGATCCATTGTCGAGAAAAGTCCGAACTTTTTCTAAACTTTTTTTATGAATTTTCGTTTTTTTACCTAGACTATGTCTTCTATGAGTTCTATGAGTTCTAAAAGAAAAACTAAATAAAAAATAGTTTTATACAATTACACTTCAGAAAGTAGTTTTCCCACCCCACACTTATATTATGCATAGTCCTCGATGCATAATAGAGAAAAATATTAAAACAAGGGTGAGAAATACTCCCTAAGGCCCACTCGGGCCTAGCTCAGACATGATCCTCAATATTAAGGGTCGGGACGTGTCACGACCCGGTCGTGATGGTGCCTATCGTAAAAATAGGTCAGCCGATACAACTCCCGAATTAACCATTTAATCAATAACAATCATTTTTAAGCCTTTGATTAATTAGATATCTCATAATGTAAGTCTAAATGGATAGTGCGGAATAAATACACAATCCCGACATAGGAGTGTCAAAAGTCACGAGCATCTACTAAGGTCTAAAAATATACTAAAATAATTTAAGGAATACAAGAGGGAGAAGAGTAGGGTTGCGAACGTCGGACAACTTCCTTGCTAACTCGAATGACTCTGGCACTGAGCAATCAACACCCGCTACCGAGTTCAGAAATACCTGAATATGCACACAAGGTGCAGGGAGTAATGTGAGTACGCCAACTCAGTAAGTAATAAAGGTAAATGAAAGCTGAGCAGTAAGAAAACAAGTAAGCCACGTCATAATGCTACAGCAAATGCAATACCTTTCCAAAACAGTACAGAAATTATTTACTTCGTAAATCAAGCTCACTTTCAGTAAAACCCTTTAAAACAACCTTCAATATAAAATGAGTGATAAAACAGTGAGTAAAAATGATATAAACATAAACAACCCCTTGGGCAAAACATGTACCATAAATCGCCCCTCGATATAATATCAACAGAACCAGCCCTTCGGGCTGCCTCGCAATCTCTCATAATTAGCCCCTCCGGCATAACATGAATCAAGAACCGCCCCTCGGGCAAAACATGGATCAAGAACATCCCCTTGTGCTACAATATGAAACAACAACAGCCCCTTGGGCTACATCATATCACTTATACTGGGTACCCGTGCTCACCGGGGGTGTACAGACTCCGAGAGGGGCCCCTTACGGCATAAGTGCAATAACAAGTCATCTCGTGGCATAATCAAACAGGTTCTCGGCCTCATATCAATCCATCTCGTGGCATAACAAATCAGACCCTCGGCCTCATAATCATAAATCAGTACCACACTGCTACGGCGCGCAGCCCGATCCCATAATATCCTCACAATACCAAGCATCGGCCTCACTCATTCCAAAATCTCTCAAGCCACTCGGGAAACAGTAAAACATGATGCTCAGCCCAAAATATCATTTAAAATATCAAAAACGAGTAAATATAGCTGAGTTATGAAAAACAGTAGAATACAGCATGACTGAGTACAAATATGAAGTCAAAACAGTAAGGAATAGTAGTAAAAATCCCCTAAGGGTCCAAAATAGTTGGCACGAGGCCCAAATATGGCATTCAGCCCAAAACATAGTAATAATTTCCAAAACACAATGATATCAAACAGTTTTCAATCAAATACGCGACTTAATAGTCATACGGGGCGGACCAAGTCACAATCCCCAACGGTGCAGAACCCCACGCTTGTCACCTAGTGTGTGTGTCACCTCAAAGTAGCACAACAATGTGAAATCTAGGGTTTCATACCCTCAGGACAACATTTACAATCATTACTTACCTCAAATCGGTCCAAACTCTAGCCCGCGATGCCTTTGTCTCTCGAATCTGCCTCCAAATGCTCCAAATCTAACCAAAATCAGTATATTATCATCAATACATGCTAAAGGAACAAAGCCCAAGCGAAAATAATCAAATTAACTCAAAAATTCTGAAATTGGCTCAAACCCGGCCCCTGGGCCCACATCTCGAAATCCGATAAATATCACAAAACTGGAAAACCCATTCGCTCACGAGTCTACCCAAATCAAATTCACCAAAATCCAAGATCAAATGGCCATCCAAATCCCCAAAATCAACTCTCCAAACTTTCCTCCATTTTCCCCAATTTTCACCCCAAATTCTCAAACTAAATGATAAGAATCAAGACATAATCATGAGATTTAACCAAATTTGAGTGAATTTACCCCAATCAATCCTCTGAAAATCCCTTCAAAAATCGCCTCAATCAGAGCTCCATAGCTCCAAAAATGCAAAATGGCCAAAATCCTCGAATAGAGTACTTTATAATCTGCCCAGGCATTTACCCTATGCTATCGCGGACAAACTAATGCGACAGCGAAGCACAAAATTTTCCAGCTCTTCTTTTACCCTATGCGATCGCGGCCATTCCCTCACGATCGTGTAGAACAAATTTTTCCGACAGCTTTCTCCAACTCTTCTGGACAGCCTCTAGTATAATGATCATAACTTTTTGTAAAAAACTTCAAATTACAATTGGTAAACTTTCTAAAAACTAGACATCAAGGGCTATAACCTTTATTTTTATCATCTTCAAATTCCTTATAGATTGTGATATATAAGCTTCCAAAGTTGGGTCAGTGCAACAGAGATTTACTCTATGCGATCGCTAGAAGACTTATGCGATCGCATAGCACAACTCCATTTTTTCCAAATTTACTCTATGCTAACGCGGTCAGATCAATGCTAACGCACTGTACACCCTTGAAGCCAAAAACTAGCAACTAGAAATGGCCTAGAAATGGTCTGAAACCACCCCAAAACTCACCCGAGGCACTTGGGAGCTCAACCAAATATGCCAACACAACCCATAACATCGTTCAAACTTGTTCCAACCTTCTGAATGCTCAAAACAATATCAAAACATCGAATCACCATCGGATTCAAGCTTAAGAATTTCAAAACTTCTGAATTCCGAATTCGATCAAAAGTCTATCAAATCTCGTCTGAATGGCCTAAATTTTGCACACACGTCACAAATGATACAACGGACCTACTCTAATTTTTGGAATTCCATTCCGACCCCGATATCAAAATTTCCACTACCGACCGGAAAATGCCAAAATTTCAATTTCGCCAATTCAAGCCTAAATCTACCACGGACCTCCAAAATACATTTCGGATGCGCTTCCAAGTCCAAAATCACCTAACAGAGCTAACTAAATCATAAAAATCTAAATCTGAGATCGAATAATAAAAAGTCAAAACTTGGTCAAACATTTCAAATTTAAAGCTTCAAACTGAGAATTGTTCTTCCAAATCTATTCCGATTATCCTGAAAACCAAAACTGACAATTTACATAAGTCATAATACAGTACATGGGGCTAGTCATGCCCGAGAACTAGCGAGCGAAATGCAAAAGCTCAAAATGATCGGTCGGGTCGTTAGAGGATGACCCCACACTTAAGCTCAACTATGCTCCTCAACTTCAACTTTGGGTACTCAGACCTCCCCTACTCTGTAAAAGAAAAACAACACGAAACTTGGCACTATATAAAAAAAGAAAATATTTAAAATACAGGCTAGGTTGCCTCCCAACAAGTGCCTTATTTATAGTCGCGGTACGACTCCATCACTTTCACCACTTTTTCTTCCACTTTGAATATATGAATTGCGCCCCCAATTTTGCATTAATTTTTCTATCACGTTCCTGGGGAAATGGTACAAAAATAAATGAACCAAGCAATAAGTATCTTATCTTGCACTTCTTGGCCTTTAAGTGAGGAATGTCGTTTTACCTCCTTGGTATGACAAATTTCAAAATATAAACACTTTGTTCCTCATCCATTGACTCCTCCATATCCTCGACTAGATCAATTCCATGTCACCAACAAAACACAATGTTGAAAAGTGTGTAGAATGAGGTCCAATACGCTCTAACTCCAAAATTGTATTATTTTTGACATCCTCAATTTTGCATACTTCGTCAACCTTGGAATCATTAATAATTTGGTTGAATAGTTGGAATTCCTCTTTCTGTTGCATAAGTTGGCCAGTATCTACGACAATTGGTTGTAGGGCATCAGACGCCTCAATCTTTTTATTCAATTGAGCCTAAAGGTCATGGATATCTGAGCCAAATTGATCTATCTCTTGCTTGAGCTTAGTTCTTCCTTCTATTAGTTGTTCTGTCATATTTGAAAGACCATCACGGATAAACTCTTGAGTTTTTATCAGTTGAGCTTGTTCCTCTAGCCAAGATTGGCTCACTACATCTGCTTCTTCAAAAAATTTCTCTTGCTGGTATTTGCTCTCTTCATTTAATTCTTACATATTGGCATTCATTCTTGTGATTGTTGCCCTCATTCTTGTGATATCTTTTTTGAGTTCATCCTGTTGCTCTGCTACTTGCCTCAAAATATCCCTAATATATGCATCAGGTTTCATATCCTACACTTTATTACCCCTATCAAACTCACAAATATTATTAGAAACATCATAATAAGAGTTCTGAGAATGATAATAAGAATTAAGACAACCATCCCAATGACCACCTTGACAACCACACACATTACAAAAATTCCATCCATATGATTGAGATTAACAATTTTGCCACAAGTGTGGTCTCCCACAATATGGACAAGGATTACCATAATAAGGATAACCAATATTCGACCAATTACCATTCCAAGATGCCATATCAATAAAGATAGTAAATATTAAACTAAGATAAAAATAAAAAATAAAACTTGAATAAACAAAAAGTAAAAATCTAATCTAGTAAACAAGTTAATTTCTAAGTCCCCGGCAACTGCGCTAAAAACTTGTTGCTCCCAAAAGCACACGCAAGTATATGTGGTCGACAAGAAATATAGGATTGTAAGTCCAGACATCGTACCCACAGGGACTTGTGATTAACTATCAATTAAATTAAACCAAACAATTAATATATTCAAGCAAATTCTAAAGTATGAATATTTAGCTAAAACTAATCTAAAGTAACAAACTAAGAGATTAAAAAAACTAGTTGGCGAATTATAGAGACGAATTCAATGTGAGTGAATATTCTAGAGTTATGGGTTGGCTAACAATCCGTTGAGTTTTCCACTTAAATTGTCTAATTAATTTATCTGGTTTATTGATTGACGCGGTTAATATTGCTCGTAGCCTTCTCCCGAAGTACAACTCGCTTATTCAAGCTAACCTAATGCCTATATTCCTATGGAATTAGGATTACAAGAATGCATTTATAATTCCCGTATATTAACCAAGCAAGGCGATTAGGTATATTCCAATCCTAACCGCAAATGCGCCCCCCCCCCCAAGAATTAAGATGCTCTACTCAATCTTATATGCAATCTTGAATTCCCTCTCCCGAGTTCAATCCTAGATTCGTAGATAGTATTCAATTGGTGATCAAGCAGTCAAATAATTAAGCACAAGATTGAATAAATGAACCAATATGATAAATAATAAGAACAATTCAAGCTTCAAACTACAACGTTCATGTAGTACCCAAAACTCTAGAATTAATGGACTATGAAATTAAAGGAAGAGAAGAGAAGAAAAACTAGTTAGAAGTCTGCTCCAAGCGTGATGTGTGTTCCTCCACGTGAATTCTCCTTCAAGGTATGTTCAATCTCTCTAAAGTGGCATCTTCCTTCAAAAATATGTTAGTCTTGCTTTTATATATGTTGGGTAGGTCTAGGGCCGAAATAACTGTGTCCCCGGCGAAATTGGAGAAGGTTCACGTCACTGACGCCCTGGCTAGCGCCAGGCGCCCTCCACGGCGCTTCCAACTTGAGTGTTCTATTTTTGGCGCCACAGGTAGGGCTAGGCGCCACATGTGGCGCTGAAATTTCCAACTTTCCTGTTTTTGTCCGTTTTTACTTTAATTTTGCACATTCCGCCTCCGATTGCTCCCGGATCATTCCTACACATAAAACACATCAAATTAACATAAATCAACACATTTCACATCCTAAATTCACGAAACAATAGTAAGATATGAGGCGATATACATACAAATATATATACTTTAAGCGAAACATTAAATACAAATATATGTTAGTGCCAAAACCAGAGATTTATACAAGGAAATTTAAGAAAATACTAGAATGTGCATAGATGGGATTTAAAATTATAACCTAAAGTAATTTTTGAACCCAAATTTGCTGCTACTACTATTTTCCCTTGTGTAGAAGAGGAGGATTCAATTGAACTCCCTTGGCTCTAAATAACTTCACCTTCCATCTATGGACTTTTTTCTACCTTTGAACGGTAAAAAATACTTTATCTCGTTTATTGATGATTATTCAAGATACATATATCTCAGTTTCTTAAAGTCATTAAGGTTGGTACTTCGAAGAGATACATTATCTCTACCGAGTCAAGTACAACATCATTGATAATAGAACTAGCTGTCAGCAAACTTGAGTAAGAAAGTTCATGATTCTGTATCACACTCAAATACCAACAGTATCCCAGAAAATGCTAATCCATTTTTCACACTTGGTTCATTTCAAAGTTCATTTGGATATATTAGCATTGATCAAAGTCAATGGTGTTTATTTGGAGCTTGTACAGGCAATAATATTATCTTATAATACCTAATAATACCACATTACCTATATAATTTTTAGATGAATAGTCGCCGAGAACAACTAATCTAAATAGTCACCACCCAACTGCTTAAATTAAAAATAGCTGGTAAATGTATGATATATGAATAATTTATATATAAAAGATATATAACTATATAATAAGTATATAATTTATGTATATCATGTGACGAACCGACTTGTCGTTTTAAGAATTAGCGTTCCATTCAGCGGTTTAAGATCTCAAACAACTGCGTAATATGTATTATGACTCGTGTGTATGGTCAAGTTTGGTTTTCGGACGATTCAGGATCAATTAGAAGAACAATTCTTATTTAAGAAGCTTAAAATAAAAGAGTTGACCGGAGAGTTGACTTTTGTGTAAATGACTCTGGAATGGTGTTTCAATGATTCCAATAGCTTCGTATGATGATTTCGGACATAGGCGTATATCCGGATTCGGATTTGGAAGTCCGTAGAATAAATTGAAGCATTTTGGCGAAAGTTGGAAAATGGAATTCATAAGTTTGCCCGGAAGTTGTCTTGGTTGATATCGGGGGCGAAATTTGATTCCAAAAATTGGAATAGCTCTATTACGTCATTTATGACTTGTGCGCAAAATTTGAAGTCATTCCAGATTGATTTAAAAGGTTACGGATGGTTAACAGAACTTAATTTATAATGCTTCGATGTCGTTTCTTCAAGAATAAATGGTATCACATTAAGAAAATGAGCTCTAAATTTAGTTTTGATTGAAGCATTAGATTCCTATCGAAATTTTGGATCCATAGCAAAATGAATCGTCGAATTTGAACATCGTATGAGAGAGTTATGCCCATCTCCGTATCGGAAAATATTTCCCGTCGTCGTCAGTGTCCAAGGCAGCATGGGGGGCTATCCCTAGCGCTGAGACTGCTGGAGGTACTGAAAACGGCGCCACAGGAAGCGCCCATGCCACCTGTGACGCTCCAAATGTCTATAAACAGGGAATTCATTTTCCTCATTCCTCTTGGCCGAATTTTAGGGTTTTCTCCACTCTCTGAAGACCTCTAACTCCTCCCATCTTCAAGGTGAGTAATCCCTACTAATTTGGTATTTCATTCAATCAATTCTACCCTAAAACTAACTCTATCCACCATAAAACCCTTAGATCTTCAAGAAATTTCTTCAAGAACTCAAAGAAGGGTTTTGCAAGATTTCTTCCAAAAAGTAATCCTACACCCTTAGACTTACATGTATAGATTTATTATGAAAATATGAGTATGAATCAAGTATTGAAACTCATGGTATGTTGATTGGAAGACATAAATTCTCAATTTAAATGAGTACCCATTGTAGAGATTCAAAAGTGATTATTTGATGGAATTTTGTTGGATGGGTAAGAATGGTTGATCACACATATGATGTTGGGATTATAGATTATTAAAGAATGATGGTGGGATGAATTGTTGGTAAATTGTGGTAGTTGGATGAACTAAATATATGGTTAAGAGATGTAGTCAAACACCTAGTGTTTGATGAAATGCTTAAATGAGGTGAACCCACGAATATCTTCCTAATTATGGTCACTTTGTTATGTTTCTAAATAGATTGAAGTTGTTAGGATTTCTAAAACATTGTAGTAATGTTAGGAAAGCTCAAGTAAGATTGGAGCTGTCCGAAAGTCAATATACGTGAGAATTGACACGACCTAAATTCTATATTAGACCGTGATGGCGCCAAACACCGTTGTTAGGCAAGCCAACACTAGTCAACTAGTAAATCCTCATTTTAAATAATTAGTATGTGAGAACTTCTCCTTATTAAATAAGAAATTAGGAGTTTGAAACTTAAGCATAATTAGACAAAGGTAATAATTACGAACTTAAATCATGATAGTAATCCAAAATCATAAGTCTACCAATGTGTGTGCCAAGACCTAATATCACAAGTATGAGGGCAGTCTAGTAGAATATACAAAACCATACTATCGTACTGTCCAGAAAGGAAATAGACAGGAAAAAGTAAAGACATAAAAAAGACTCTGGCTGCTGCAAAACGGCTCAAAGGGAAGCTCACCGAAATTCTCAAGCTAAGGAGTCCACTCTACGCGTTGGACTGATGGCCAGATGCACCTGCCTCAAAGCTTGCACAATCAAGTGCAGAAGTGTAGCGTGAGTACATAAAAATGTGTACCCAATAAGTATCTCGTCTAACCTCGAAGAAGTAGTAACGAGAGGTCGACTTCGACACTTACTAGGGCCAACAATATAGTAATGTGCACTTCAAAATTTTAAAACATAACATATATAGATAACAGTCAAGCTCAAACCAGAACAATAACCGAGGAATTTCCTCCATCATATTTAAGAAGGCAAAGAACTTTCTCTATTTAAAACAAGTATTATACCAAGAAATGAAGCATACAACTACAAAGAATTTTCATTCTATTATCACACACAATTACCACCGAGGACGTTCGGCCTGATCTAACATAAAAGTAAAATGTACACTGTCGAGGGTCAAACAATGCGAATCATAGATGCATCTATTGACCCCACTCGTGAATCATACATGCGACGTAGTAAAAACATAACCCCGCTCACGAATCATCCATATGACACGGTCAAACACAATTTTTATCATTTGAAACACAATACTTCTTTGATTCTTTTTCGAAAATGAAGACAATTCTCATGATGCCTTTAAATCTTTAGATTTTATTCAACTTAATTACTTTCTTACATTAGCACATATAATCAAATATAGTGTCCACAAAGCATGGTGTAAATCGAGAACTACCCGGACAATTACAGAAATAGTAGCTACGTGCGGACTCTCGTCACTTCTTGTGTTTGTATCCCCAATCACATATTAATTAAGTTCATCTATGGGGAAATTTCCCTCTTACAAGGTTAGAATAGAGATTTACCTCATTTCGAGCCTTCTTCCAACTCAAGAATACGCTCAAACCCTCAAACCGGAGCCGCACAATCCGAAATTATTCAAATAGTGAAAGAACCAATCATTATAGGCTTACAAGTTCATATTCTAGCTATTAAAGTAATTATCCAACCCCAAAGGCAAGATTCCTAAAATTCACACCCGGGTCCACGTGCCCGGATTTCAGAATTATTTTGAAGAAAGTTGTTAACCATAACCTAAGGATCAAGAATATATGATTTTTACTTCATTCCATAACGAATGTCGTGGTTAAATCTTATTTTTATCAAAACTCTACATTTTATTTTAATCCCATGATTTTCATTAATCTTTGTGTGTTAATCTACTCGAAAATCAAGTATTAAACTCACATTAAGTAGAAGTAACTTACCTCGCAAAAACTAGGCTGAAATCCCCTCTTTGGAAGCTCCCAAATCGCCAAAGAAATGAATGAACTGGGTTAAAATGACACATTTCCAGTATTAAATGAAGGCATTGCCTTCAGCGATTACCGCACCTGTAGTTAGGGGACTGCATCTGCGGTCTCGCTTTTGCGAGGGGAAGTCTGCATCTGCGGAACTGGGCCGGGCTAGCTGGGGCCGCTTCTGTGGTCTGAAGACCGCTTTCGCAGTTTCGCTTCTACGGAAAAGGGGCCACATTTGCGGTTCCTGGTCTCCTCCCCTTTGGCCACACCTGCAATGGATGGGCCGCTTTTGCAGTCTCGCCCCTGCGGGTGGCCAACCGCATGTGCGGTTATGATAGAACTAGAGCTTCAACTCCTTCTAAAATTTTCTAACTCAACTTGAGCCTCGTCCGATTGACGCTTGGGCCCCCCCATCATACCGAGAAGTTTGAAATGATAATACAGACTCGCTCGAACCCTCGGAACACCGGAAACAACATTAAAACTAGGAATCACACCCTAAAACCAATTGATTCTAACTTATGAATTTCAAGTTCTTCAATTTAATTTCAATGTGCTGAAACATACTTATACTACTTAGATTGACACCAAATTTTGCGTGCAAGTCATAAATGACATTACGAAACTATTCCAGTCTCAAAATTCCGTTCAGACCTCGATATCACCAAAAACGTGCTCCAAACCAAATATAAAGAACTTTTAACATCTTCTAGAACCAACTTTCACTATAATGCGCTAAAACGCTCCTAGGTCATCCAAAACCTGATCCGGACATACGCATAAGTCCGAATTTATCATATGAACCTATTGATCCGTCAAATCCCGATTCTAGGTCATTTACTCAAAATGTTGAACGAAATAAAACTTGGCCTTTTAACCCAACCTTATAGAACCAAGTGTTTCGATTTCAACCCAAAGTCTTCCAAATCCCGAACCAACATCCCCGCAAGTCATAAATCAGTTAAAGCAAGTATGAGAAGTCTTATTTAGGGGAACGGGGTTTTAGAAAGTAAAATGACCAGTCAGATTGTTATATTCTCCACCTCTTAAACAAACGTTCGTCCTCAAACGAGTTTAGATTCATACATAAAGTGCTAAACAAGTGTGTATATTTACTCCGCATGTCCTCCTCAGACTCCCAGGTCGCCTCCTTGACTGGTTGGCCCCTCCATTGGACCTTTACCGCATAAATCCTCTTGGATCTCACCTGACGATCCTGTATATCAACCATGGCAACTGTCTCTTCCTCATAGCCCAAGCTCTTACCTAGATGAATAGTACTGAAGTCTAACACATGAGACAAGTCGGCGTGATACCTCCGAAGCATAGACACGTGAAAAACTAGATGAACCCCTGATATGCTGGGAGGTAAAGCAAGCTCATAAGCAACCTCCCCAACACCTAAAATGGGCCTATACACCTTAGGCTCAACTTGCCCTTCTTCCCGAATCTCACAATACCCTTCATCGGGGAGACTTTAAAGAGAACCTTCTCTCCGACCATGAATGATACATCACGCACCTTCTGATCCGCGTAACTCTTCTGTCTGGATTGTGTTGTGGGATGTCCTTCTTGAATAAACTTTACCTTTTCCAAGACATCTTTCACCATGTTAGTACCGTACAACTTAGCCTCTCCAGGCTCAAACTACCCGATAGGAGAACGACATCGCCAACCATATAAAGCCTTAAATGGAGCCATCTCGATGCTGGATTGATAGTTATTGTTGTAAGCAAACTCGGCCAAAGGCAAGAACTAATCCCACTGCACTCCAAAGTCAATCACACAAGCTCTCAGCATGTCCTCTAATATCTGAATTGTCCGCTCTGACTGCCCGTCGGTCTGAGTATGGAATGCTGTGCTGAGCTCCACATGGGTCGCTAACTCACTCTAAACAACTCTCCAGATATGTGAAGTGAACTGAGGGCCTCTATCTGAAATGATGGAAAAAGGCACACTGTGCAACCGAACTATCTCTCGAATATAAATCTGGGCTAACCTCTCTAAAGTATAGGTAGTCTCAACTGGAATAAAGTGTGCTGACTTGGTCAACCTATCGACAATGACCCAAACTGCATAAAACTTTCGCAATGTCTGCAGCAACCCAACTACGAAGTCCTTAGTAATGCGCTTCTATTTCTACTCAGGTATAGGCATCTGCTGAAGTAGGCCACCTAGCCTCTGGCGCTCATACTTAACCTGCTGGCAATTCAAGCACCTAGCCACATACTCAACTATGTCTTTCTTCATCCACTGCCACCAATAATGCTACCTCAGGTCACGATACATCTTCATAGCACCTGGATGAATAGAATACCATGAACTATGTACCTCCTCTAGAATACTCTCCCTTAAGCCATCGACATTAGGAACACATAGGCGACTCTGGAGTCGTATAACACCATCCTCGTCAATAGAAACCTCCTTGACACTTCCTTGTAGCACCGTGTCTCTAAGAACTGCCAAATGCAGATCATCAAATTGCCAAGCCTTGATCTGTCCCAATAATGAAAACTGAGCAACAACACACGCAAGGACTCGGCTAGGCTATGAAATATCCAACCTGACAAGTCTGTTAGCCAAGGACTGAATGTCCAAAGCTAGTGGCCTCTCCTCTGCTGATATGAATGCCAAGATACCCATACTCTCTGCCTTCCTGCTTAAGGCATCCGCGACCACATTTGCCTTTTATGGATGATAAAGAATGATGATGTCATAGTCCTTCAGTAACTCAAGCCACCTACGCTGCCATAAATTGAGATCCCTCTACCTGAACAAATGCTGCAAGCTATGATGATTAGTATAAACCTCACATGACACCCTGTACAAATAATGCCTCCATATCTTAAGAGCATGAATAATCGCGACCAATTCTAGATCGTGCACAGGGTAATTCTTCTCATGAATCTTCAATTGACACAAAGCATATGCAATAACTTGCCCCTCCTACATCAATACACAACCCAAGCCAACGCGCGAAGCGTCGCAATATACCATATACATCCCTAATCTAGAAGGCAACATTAGAACTGGTGTTGTAGTCGAAGATGTCTTGAGCTTCTGAAAGCTCGCCTCACAATCATAAAACTAACAGAAAGGAGCAACCTTCTAGGTCAATCTAGGCAAAGGTACTGCAATAGATGAAAACCCTGCACGAATCGGCAATAATAACCTGCTAACCTTAGGAAACTCCTGATCTTAGTCACGAAAGTAGCACATGGCCAACTCTAAACTGCCTCAATCTTCTTGGGATCCACTTTAATACCCTCTCCAGATACAACACATCCTAATAATGCTATTGACTCAAGCCAAAACTTACACTTGAAGAACTTAGCATATAACCTCTACTCTCGCAGTGTCTGAAGCACTAGTCTCAAATGCTGCTCGTGCTCCCCCAGGCTACATAACTAGATCTAGATGTCGTCAATGAAGACAATAACAAGGGAATCAATATAAGGCCTGAACACCTTGTTTATCAAGTCCATAAACATCGCTGGGGCATTTTTCAAGCCGAAAGACATCACCAGGAACTCATAATGGCCATATCTATTACGAAAGGCAGTCTTCGTGACATCTGAGTCTCAAATCATCAATTGATGGTACCCCAATCTCAAGTCGATCTTAAAAACACCCTAGCACGCTACAACTGGTCAAACAAATCATCAATGCGTGGCAACGGATACTTGCTCTTGATGGTAACCTTATTCAACTGGCGGTAATCAATGCATATCTACATGGTTCCATCCTTCTTCTTCAAAAATAACATTGGTGCACCCAAAAGCGATACACTGGGTCTCACAAACCCCTGTGCTAACAACTCTTCAAACTGCTCCTTCAACTCATTTGGAGCCATACGGTACGGTGGGATAGATATAGGTTGGGTACCTGGAGCCAAATAAATGCCGAAATCAATGTCACAATCTAGCGGCATGCCTGGAAGGTCAGAAGGAAACACATCGGCGAACTCCCGGACTACTGGCACTGAATCAATCATTGGAGGCTCTATTGTGGTATCCCAAACATATGCTAGATACGCCAAACAACCCTTCTCGACCAGATGTCGAGCCTTTAGAAAAGAGATAACTTGACTAGATGAACTAACAGAGGAACCCTTCTACTCAGATCTCGAAAACTTTGGCATCACTAAAGTAACAGTCTTGGCATGACAATCATGAATAGCGTGAAATAGAGATAACCAATCCATGCCCAAGATGACATTGAAGTCGATCATGTCAAGTAACAGAAGGTCTACTCTAGTCTCGTAACCACAGAATATAACCACACAGGACCAATAGATCCGATCCATAACCATGGAATCGCCCATAGGAGTGGACACATAGATAGGGGTACCCAAAGACTCACGAGGAATATCTAGGAAATGAGCAAACAGAGACAATACATATGAATATGTAGACCCTAGATCAAACAATATCGAAACATACATACCGCAGATAGAAATAGTACCTGTGATCACGGCATCTGGTTTGGCCAAAAAAGCATAGAATCTGGCTGGACGCCGGCTGGCTAGCCTCCGCCTGGATGAACAATAGCTGACTGACCTCCCACTGCCTGGCCTCCACCTCTAAGACGACCCCTACCAGCCTATACCCCACCTCTGGGTGGTCGGGCAACTGGTGCTGCGATTATGTGCTGATGGCCCTATTGGACTGCCTTGCCCCGAAGCCTGGTCAGGTCCTCTTCATGTGACCCATATCTTCACACTTGTAACAACTCCATGGAACCATAGACTGTTGTCCTAATGCCTGACCCTAATATCCCGAATACCCACTAGAAGAACCCTGAATGGCTGGTGGGAGATATGAACTCTCTAGCATAGCACTGAAGTAGGCACTGGAAGAACCCTGTCTATCGGAGGAACCCTGAATAGCTGGCGGACGATAAGAACTCTCCGGCACCATACTAAAAAAAGGCCTCACTAGAGCACCTCGAGGAGGTAGTGGTGGTTCAAAATATAGGGGCCTGTTGGGCTGACCCATCCCAAACCGACCTCTGCCCCTAGCTGGGGAACCTCTAAACTCTCCAGAGAATCGGTTCCTCTTGTCCTGCTACAACTGCTCTTTACCCCTCTGGTGGTAACCCTCAATCATCCGAACAATCTCCACTGCTAGCTGATACTCAGTCCCCATCTCAACCCCTCGGGCCATGATAGCTCTAATACCGGGGTGTAACCTCGCAACAAATCTGCGCACTCTCTTTGCGTCCGTAGGAAGTATCATGAGTGCATGTCGAGACAACTTAGAGAATCTCGCCTCATAGTCGGTCACAGACATCTGACCCTGCTCAAGCTGCTCAAACTGACACCGTAACTCTTCCATCTAAGAGGGTGGAATATACCTGTTCAATAGAAGCCGTTTAAACGGATCCCAAGTCATGGGAGGAGAACCTACTCGTCTGTCGAGAAGGTAAGACTACCACCATCTACGACCCTGCCTTCTAATTGGAAAGTGTTGAAATCCACTCCATGGGACTCCAATATCCTCATATTGTGTAGTCTGTCCTTACACCTATCAATGAAATCCTGGGCATCCTTATGACGCTAACATCTGAAGATAGGAGGGTGTAGCCTAGTCCATCTGTCAAATAACTTATGCGGATCGCCGACCGCAGCTGGTCTAGGCTCAGGTACCACTACTGTAATTGGTTGGGCACCGCCTGTGGGTAGAGTACCAGGAGTTTGATATAGGGCAGCTGCATGCCCAGGAGCCTGAGCAGTAGGGGTCTGTGCTTACCTCCTACCTGAGATGTGGCTGGGTCTGCTGGAGAAAAACCAGCCTAAGTCATAGAGTCTATGAACCGCAGCATACAGACCATGACCTCCTAGAAGCCTGGTGCTGTCATGAAATCTGCCATGGTAAGTGCTGCTATGGGCACCTCGCCCTGCTCCTCAATAATGGGATCCTCTGTTGGATCCGCCGATGGTACAACTGGGGAAGCTCTAGGACGCCCTCGTCCCCAACCTCGGGTCGGTGCCCTCCTCCGGCATCTGCCTCGACCTCTAGCAACAGGGGGAGCAGCTCCTCCTGGGTCTAGAACATCCTCTATAAGCGTTCTTATCATCTGTGAGAGAATAGAAGAAAGAAATTTAGTATACCACCAACTGCACGATAGAAGATGAATAAAGATTAGTTTCCTAATACCCTATAGCCTCTTGAAGATAAGTACAAACGTCTCCGTACCGATCCACAAGACTCAACCAGGTTTGCTCATAACTTGTGAGACCTGCATGAACCTAGTCCTCTGATACCATATTGTCATGACCCAAATTCCATATTAGGTCGTGATGGAGCAAAACACCGTTGTTAGGCAAGCCAACACTAGTCAACTAGTAAATCCTCATTTTAAATAATTAGTACGTGAGAACTTCTCCTTATTTAATAAGAAATTAGGAGTTTGAAACTTAAGCATAATTAGAGGAAGGTAATAATTACGAACTTAAATCATGATAGTTGTCCAAAATCACGAGATTACCAATATGTGTGCCAAGACCTAGTGTCACGAGTATAAGGGCAATCTAATAGAATATACAAAACCATACTATCCTACTGTCCAAAAAGGAAATAGACATGAAAAAGTAAAGACATAGAAAAGACTCCAGCTGCTGCAGAACGGCTCAAAGGGCAGCTCACCGGAAGTCTCAAGCTAAGGAGTCCACTCTACGTGCCGGACTGATGGCCAGATGCACCTACCTCAAAGCCTGCACAATCAAGTGCAGAAGTGTAGCGTAAGTATATAAAAATATATACCCAGTAAATATCTCGTCTAACCTTGAAAAAGTAGTGATGATGGGTCGACTTCGACACTTACTAGAGCCAAAATATGATAATGTGAAGTTGCAAATTTAAAAGCATAGCATATATAGATAATAGCCAAGCTCAAACCAGAACAATAACCGAGGAATTTCCTCCATCATATTTAAGAAGGAAAGGCACTTTCTCTATTTAAAATAACTAGAGTACAATGAAATGAAGCATACAAGTACAAAGATTTCCATTCTGTTATCACACACAATTACCACTGAGGACGTTCGGCCAGATCTAACATAAAAGTAAAATGTGCACTGCCAAGGATCGAACGACGCGAACAATAGATGCATCTATTCACCCTACTCGTAAATCATACATGCTACGCGGTAAAAGCATAACCCCCCTTGCAAATCATCCATGCGATTCGGTCAAACACAATTTTTATCATTTGAAATACAATATTTCTTTGATTTATTTTCAAAAACGAAGACAATTCTCTTGAAGCCTTTAAATCTTTATATTTTCTTCAACTTAATTACTTTCTTATAATTAGCACATATAATCAAATAGTAGTGTCCACAGAGTTTGGTGTAAATCTAGAACTACCCGGACAATAATAGAAATAGCAGCTATGTGCGGACTCTCGTCACTTCGTGTGTTTGTAGCCCCCACAATTAATCACATATTAATTAAGTTCACCTATGGGAAAATTTCTCTTTTACAAGGTTAGAAAAGAGACTTACCTCGTTTCGAGCCTACTTCCAACTCAACAATACGCTCAACCCTTCAAACCGGAGCCGCATGATCCGAAACTATTCAAATAGTGAAAGAACCAATCATTATAGGCTTACAAGTTCATATTCTAGCTATTAAAGTAATTATCCAACCCCAAAGGCAAGATTTCTAAAATTTACCCCCGAGCCCACGTGCCCGAATTTCGGAATTTTTTTGAAGAAAGTTGTTACCCATAACTTAAGGATCAAGAATATATGATTTTTACTTTATTCCATAACGAATTTCGTGGTTAAATTTTATTTTTACCAAAACTCTAGGTTTTATTTTAATCCCATGATTTTCATTAATATTTGTGTGTTAATCTACCCAAAAACCAAGTTTAAACACACATTAAGTAGAAGTAACTTACCTTACAAATGCTACGTTGAAATCCCCTCTTTGGAAGCTCCCAAATCACCCAAGAAATGAATGAAATGTGTCAAAATGACACATTTTCCGTATTAAATGAAGGAACTACCTTCAGCGATTACCGCACCTGCGGTTAGGAGGCCGCATATGGGGTCTCGCATATGCGATCTTGCATCTGTGAGGGGAAGTCCGCATCTGCGGAACTTGGCCGGGCTAGCTGGGGTTGCTTCTACGGTCTGGGGACCGCTTCTGTAGAAGAGGGGCCGCATCTGCGGTTCTTGGGATCCACCCCTTTAACTGCACTTACGATGGATGGGCCGCTTCTGCGGTCTCGCACCTGCGGCTGGCCAACCGCAGGTGCGGTTATGACAGAACTGGAGCTTCAGCTCCTTCTAAAATTTTCTAACTCAACTCGAGCCTCGTCCGATTGACGCTCGGGGCCCCTGAGGCCCCGCCAGAACACACCAATAATTTTGAAATGATAAAACGGACTCACTCAAACCCTCAGAACACCGGAAACAACATTAAAACTAGGAATCACACTCTAAAACCAATTGATTCAAACTTATGAATTTCAAGTTCTTCAATTTACTTCCAGCATACCGAAACGTACATATACTACTCGGATGGACACTAAATTTTGCGTGCAAGTCTTAAATGATATTACGGAACTATTTTCGGTCTTGGAATTCTGTTCGGTCCTCGATATCACCAAAAACCCGCTCCAAACCAAATTCAAAGAACTTCTAAAATCTCATAGAACCAACTTTCACTATAATGCGCTAAAACGCTCCCAGGTCATCCAAAATCCGATCCGGACATACGCCCATGTCCGAAATTATTATACGAACCTATTTGAAGCATCAAATCCTGATTCTGAGGTCGTTTACTCAAAATATTGACTAAAGTCAAACTTGGCCTTTTAATCCAACCTTAAGGAACCAAGTGTTCTGATTTCAACCCAAACTCTTCAAAATCCTGAACCAACCATCCCCGCAAGTCATAAATTAATTAAAGCAAGTACGGAAAGTTTTATTTAGGGGAACAAGGTTCTAAAAAGCAAAACGATCAATTGGGTCCTTACAAGAACGCTATTTTGCGATATCGGCCTAACTCCGTTGAGGTAAGTGTCTTGCCTAACCTTGTGTGGGGGAATTTCCCCTTAGGCATAGAGACTTATGTGGAAATTGTGTGATTGGAAACCATGTATTTGAGGTGACGAGTACGTACTTGGTTTATATGTGCAAATTATATCAGTTAAAATTCGTAGACACCCATATGTATTTAATTGGAAATGGGTGACACTTAGTAAATCCTTAATTGTCATGCTTCATTCTTTGTTTGTCGGGATTGTATTTATATGATAATTTGGTATGATTGACACTTTGATTCTCATGTGAATTTCATGTATTTGTTGATTTGATATTTCCTAGAAATAATTTTATTATGTATTTTCCATCCGCAAATAATTGATTAATTAAGTTAAAAAGAGGCATTAATATAATTATCGAAAATTTTGGATTAAAGAAGGTGTTGTCCTATGATGAATTATTTTTCCATCCTTATTGTTGTTCTGAGGTTTTATACGTTGTGTGGAGCCTTGGGCTTTTCGTTGTAAAATTAATTGATTTTGTTGTATCTTTGGAATTGGTTGTGGCCTATCGGCAATTTGTAATATGAATCATTGTATTGTGTTGTTGTGATAATATTCCGTATAAATTATTGTATAATTTGAGTTAATATTATGAGGACATAAGGGTGACATTTTGTTGTTGATATTACATGGGTACAAGGGTGACATTTCACTTTGGTTATGTGTGTTGGGATATTATCTGGGCGGAGTGATAAGGGTGGCTATTATACGGAGCGATAAGGGTGGCTATATGAGCGATAAGAGTGGCTATAGGAGAGATAAAGGTGGCTATTGTCAGGGATGATATGTGATGATGTGGGGTTATTGTATTGGTAATTGTTATGCGATGATGTGGGGACACTGTGCTGGTGATTTTTATGCGATGTTGTAATTTCCTTGTGATTTGTTTTATATATTGTGCAACTTGTTTTGTTAATTCAGTAAAGTTGATAATAATCTGATACATGTTGAGATTGTGAGCCTGTGGCTGTTGGCAGGCAGATTATTTTTTGACACGAGGTGCCGTGAAAATATGAAAGTGGGCTGAGACCCGTAATTTTTATGGTTATTAAATGAGGGATCAAAAGTTGAAATTTATTTAAAAGAATTATATTCGAAAGATATTTATTTGAGGAAATTATATTAGAAAGATATTTATTTGAAAAAATTATATTAGAAAGAGATTTACTTGACAGAATTATACTCCAAAGATGTTTATTTGAAAGAATTAAATTTGAAAGATATTTATTTGAAGGAAGTATATTCGAAATATATTTATTGGAAAATATTATATCCGAAAGATTATTATTTGAAAGATTTTATAGGCGGAAGATTTATATTTGAAAGACTTGATTAATTGGTTGTACTTGTATTCATTATTTGTTGAGCAATACTGATGGTGTTCTCGTTTTCCTGCTTCTTATATCACTGGTTGATTATTGTTGTTGTTATTAATATTTGTGTTCTATTATTTTGTATGCTATATTGCACAGGTATTAGACTAGTGAGTGTCTTGACTGTACCTCGTCACTACTCCACCGAGGTTAGTTTTGATACTTACTGGGTACCGACTGTGGTGTACTCATACTACACTTCTGCACATTTTTGTGCAGAGCCAGTATTGAAAATATCAGACTCGGACAAAATTAGAGTGTGATCGCAAGGATTCAAGGTAGAGCTGTTTGGTCGTCGCAGTACCTTGGAGTCTTTCCGTTTTATTTTACTGTTGATTTTGTTCAAACGGTATTGAGTATTCGATCCTGAGATCATTTCATGTATTCAGTTAGAGTTCGTGACCCAGTACTACCAGTCTTGGGAGGTTGTACAATTATTTCCGTTGTTTAGTTTGACACCTATTTCTAGTTCTAGTTCTTGTAATATAAAAAAATGGCTTGAACTGTAATTTAAGATCGGCTTACCTAGTCTTAGAGATTAAGTGCAATCATGACGCATGTGATGAAATTTTGGATCATGACATATCGGCTAAAAAATTAAACAGTAAATCCAATTGGCTATTTGTGTAATGATCCCTTTGGCACCTTCTTTCCTTTATCTAGAAGGTAGGTTATTTAGTTAGGCGACAACTATTGATCATAGATTGCTCGATCAAGTCAAATAATTAAATTTTTGGTATGCTTGCCGCAAGACCTTCTCCCTCTTGGTAACTAGCTAATAAAAAGGGGCCACTTTTTTCATTTCACCTTTTTAAAATAAGGAATTTTTATGGAACACCATATTTTAGAGCCTAACTAATATATGTAACTATAATTTGCCTAATTACAGTTCGTAGCTAATGTATCAATTTTGTTGTATTACGCGCTAGATACAATCACGATAGGTTGTATGCATTCGCAATTTTGATGTATCAACGGATATAGTCGTGTTGGATACAGTCACGATAGGTTGTATTCATTCGCTCAATTTCGATGTATCAACGGATACACTCACATTGGATACAACCACGTTAGATTATATGCGTTCGTTCAATTTCACTATATCAACACATAAATATAGTGTATAAATTAATTACACCATATAAATTTTTCTTTTAACTTTGTACATCATCTAGAAATAAAACATCTGAGGCAGAGCTTATATCATCAGTTGAGTAACAATCTGTTAAAAAGGTTACTTGAAAATTGTAGGAAAAGAAGTAACAAGTTAAACAGGAATAACCCTTCAGCAACCAATTAAAATTAAATGCAATACAAAAAGGCTCGCTTAATTCCCATCTTATTGCTTCCACATTTCTTACCCTTAGGACAATACATTTTAAAAAACAAAAACACATAGAACAAACTAATTTCCATTGTTTACCCACTTACCACCTGCGTTAAAATTGATATTATCATATGAATAGAAGAGGCCGTCATTTTTAGGCAGCCAAAAAATTTCATCAGTAGTTGGAGGGTCTCTTGCTGGTTCAAACGCATTAAAATGGGAAATAAATCTACCCCATAATAGTTTGCAAAAACATGTATTTTCCATATTAACTGGAAAGTCATATACTGTTTCTGATACAATTGTCACATTCGCTTGTACTGTTATTGTGCCAGTGTCGCAACTGAGTACAAGAGCTGGTGAATTTTTTGGAAAAACATTTCTAATGTGAATTGTTACACTATCAGCGGAGGATGTTTTGTAGAAAATAAAGAGAAAGGAGAGAAGGAGAACAATGTGATATTTGGGTTCCATTCTTTCGAAATTGTTTGTAGTTGTGCCTTCCTTTGCTACATTTTATAAGAGGAGATAAAATGAGATTTTGAGAATAAGATCTTCATTATATTTTAGTCAAAAATAAATATGAAAAGAGATCTTCATTGAAATTACTTTCTTGGTAGTTACTTAATTAAGACATAGTTCATTATTTAATTTACGTTTTTGGTCTTATTATTTAAAAATTAACAAAATTAGGATATAAAATTGAATACATGGCATCTTAGAAGAAAAACCTTTTCTCAATTGCCTATCACTTCCCCAATCGACCGGCTACTCTCATCTCCGAATAAAAAGAAATTAGGAAAAGAAAACTTTAATGATAAAAAATATTACATATGTTAGTTACAACTTTAGTATTGTAGAGAGTTATAATCTGATCATTGTTTGACTCAAAAGATTTTTAACTCTTTTTAAGCAAATCAATCAAAGATGAAGGGATAAATCGTAGTCAAACTTAATTAATACCGGATCGAAAGATTGAATGACCGTAATTGCAAATTAGATGAGTAGAGCACCAAAAGATCTTATTCAAAATTGAGCGCAGCCTTCCCTCTCCGCAGAGGGGGAAGAAGAATTACAATTGTTTTGCCCTTTTTAAGGTACGGGGATTGAGCTCACTCCTTCTTCTTCTTCATACGGAAAGCCCTCTTTTCTTCCCCTTTCTGGTGGAGTTCTGTTCATCTCCTTATTTTGTGAGGAATCCTCCCCCTTTGGGGTTTACTTGCACTTGTATATATAGTCAAAAAACCCTATTACCCTTGCCACGACCTTGGCGTGCTTGGGGTCGTAAGGTCTCTTGGTTGTTGTTGTGTGGAATGTCTTAAAAGAGGGATTGGATTGACTCTATTGGCTTCTTACCCAGTGGCAAAAATGCGGTCGTGACCGCCCTAATCGAAGTGGTCATATTTTGACCAATACAGTTAGTTCCTCTGTTCGTCGGGGTCATACCTCATCGGGTCCGACGGACGGATCACATATGCGACGTAGTCGAGAGGAATCTGACCCCTCGTTCTGTTCTTTAGTCGTGTACTGCGAACGTATAGAAATAACGCCGATTGAGTTCGAGCGAGGCCGAACTTTTCTATTTCTGTTGATGGCGAAGGCCCTTGGCCTTAGAGATTATTTCAAACTTATCGAAATGACAGCGTCTGAGTTCGAGCGAGGTCGAACTTTTCTATTTCTGTTGATGGCGAAGGCCCTTGGCCTTAGAGATTATTTCGAACTTAACAAAATGACGGCGTCTAAGTTCGAGCGAGGTCGAATTTTTCTATTTCGGTTGATGGCGAAGGCCCTTGGCCTTAGAGATTATTTTGAACTTATCGAAATGACGGCGTCTGAGTTTGAGTGGTTGTGAGAATGTTTTTTCGGTATTCGCGTATCGTCACGATGGTATCAGAATTGAAATGTCGGTAGGTAAACGAAACGGCGTTTCATGCGTGCCATCAATATGACACACGTTTCCGAGGAACTGAAACGTTTCGTGTCCCATCAGGTTCAAATGGCGACTCTTGGGTTACGAGCTTGGGGGATTTATGTCTCTTATAAATAGGAAACCTTGTTATTTGCTTCTCACACTTCAGTGTTCATTTTAATGAAATTCCCCTAATATCTCCTTTTCTGATATCTCGAGTTCTTGCTTACTTTCTTGTTTATTGCAATCTTTAGTTTTTTCACTTTTTTCGGAAAGTTTTTTCCTTTTGGCTAAAAATGGCCAGTGCTTCTTCCCGTGACAATCTTCCTGTCGCCCCTCCGGCAACTGAGGACCCTGTTCAGGCTATCGGGGAATCGGGTATGGTGGAGGATGAGGAGACTCCTTCGGTAGATAAGATCATAACCCGCCCCGGGAGGGAGGCGATTGACTTCAGTATCGGCGGTGGTACGGAACCGGAGAACATTGCTCTTGTTATAAGAGAGAGGGAGATCGTGGATTTGAGGGAGCGATGGGGAATCCCCAGCTTTGTCGAGATACGGCCGAAGGGGAGGAACGACCGAGTTCAATACGACCGCCCCGATTTTGGTATGTTCTACGCCTACCCCTTCATTGTATGGTACACGCTCCTGCTTCCTATGTTAGTGGTGGATTTCTGCCGCTACTACGAGGTGTGTCCTGCTCAACTCTCTCCTTATTTATACAAGTTGTTTCTCATGCTACTCAAATACGCGGAGCTTGCCGGTCGTGAGGTTACTCTGGGCCATGTGCTTAGCCTTTTTGCTCCCGAATTGATTCGAGACACGATAATTCATGCACGTCCTCGGGGATCGAAGGGTCTAGTGGTGAAGATGGATGATAGAATCAATCGTCGCTTTTACGAGAATTTTTTCTACGTGTGAACCGAGTACATTGTGGCGGACCCGACTGGGTTCCCCGAGAGATGGAATTTTGCCCGTAAGTCTACGTTGCTATTTAATAGAATGTTTGATTTCTCTTTTTCTCTCTTTTTTTTTACGTTGTGGGTACTAAATTGTCTTGTTATTCTGTTGCCGAGATGTTTCCTCCGCCGCTTCTTGAAAGGATTCGCGAATGGGTGGAGGCCGTTCTTCCCCATACAGTGGGGGTTCGCACTTGGTTGACCTTTCACGAAAGGTTTGGACTTAGGCCCCCTACAGGTGAGATAGCGTCCTTATTTATTGTTCTTTTCGTTTTTCGTCTCATCTCTTATACCTCGTTTGTCGCTGTTAGGGAGAGTGCGAAGAGTCAGGGCTCCTCAATTGGCCTTTTGCCAGCCGGCTGCGTCCACTCGTCTTGTTGCGGTACCTGCTACTTGTCCTTCGTCGAGGGCAGCTTCGGTCGAATCTGCGGCCTTGGTTGCCCCAGCTAGGACTGCCTCTCAGGACGAGGTTCGTCCTACGAATGAATCACCTTCAACTGGGGAAGAGGAAGGGACATCGAAGAGACGGAAGGTAGAGTTCGAGGTGGCGCCTCCAACAGTGATTAACCTAGACGAGTCTCCCCCAACGGGCTCAGGGGAAGGTGTTGCTGCGGCATCTTCCGTAGAGGCGGAGCGAGTCGTTGAAGCAAACGCCGGTAGTCGGCACCTGGAAACTCCGATCGTTGTAACGGCTCAGCCAGAAGTTCCTGATGTTACTAATGATCAGCGCCCTACTGAAGCAGAGAACCAGACCTCCGGTGCCGCTATAGTGACTTCGGACGTGCCCTCTTTATCTGCGGCGGGTCGCACTCCTCCTTCCGTAGCAGAAAGGGGGAAAGGCGTAGTGATTGACGAGTATGAATCCGAGTCAGACCTGGATCCTGACGACGTAAGAATGTTCAAGGAGGGCCTTACTCATTCGGTGGTTCACGCCGGGGGTTCAGCTCGAGTTCTCAGAATTCCTTCTGACGTGAATCTTTTGGCGCGGGGGAATAACTTGGTGCCGCAATTTAGCCTGTTGTGCTCAGAAGCGAAGAACGAGTCTCTGCGAAGTATCCCTGATGCCGAATTGAGGGATGAGGTGGCCGTTATGGGCTTGAGGGTATGATATATTTTTGGCTCTTGTTTTAGACTTTCCCTATTTGAAAGCATTAGTTTAATCGCTTTTCTTTTTTTTAGAAATATACGGTAGAGGTGGAAAGCATCCGTAGGGCCAACACCTGGTCGAGGATCTTCTTGCAGATATTGGAAAAATACCATCGCTACCACAACAGGTGTCGTGAATTGCACGAATGGTTAAGGACGGACCCTCGTAACCGGGCTCTGGGCGAGGAATTAGAGAGGAGGGATCAAGAGCTGCTGCAGACGATCCGTAGTAAGAGCAAGCTCAAGGAGCAACTCCTCCTCAAGGACGAGGAGCTCGAATTGGGCAAGGGTATTGCCGCAAAATGTGAGTATTTGCAGGGCAAGCTGAGGTCATGCAGTTGGGGATGGACCAAAACTTGGTTCGGGTCGAGACGTTGAGCACAGAATGGAGAGGATAGTTGATCGCGTTGGAGAATAAGGTCGCTGGCCTGGAGCATATTGAGGGAGCCTGGTCTGAGGCCTTGGCGAGGGCGGTGGTTTTAGAAAAAACCATTCGTGTGCTCCAGTCTGAGCTAGAATAGGAGAGGGTGACAACAACCCTTATGGAGGTGAGGCTCGAGGAGCGGATTGTTATGATTGATCGGGAAGCTTTGGTACTGGCAGATCGAGTCGCGGCCCTAGAGGTGGAGAATGAGCAACTGAAGGCTCAAGCTGAATCGTCTCACGCTGTTGTTCCCCGCCAGACCCATGAGCTCTGGGTCTATGCCGAAGCTCAGCGTGACATTTATAAGAGTTTGTTGGAAACGGGCACCGTGACCGAGGCTGCATATGAGGAAGTGCAAGCGAAAGCTTGTGAGGCTCGCATCAACTGCGGGTATGATGCGACGACGTCCGAAGCTAATCGGGGCACGGATGGTGATGATGATGACCCTCGTGGGGACGGTGATGATGACGGCGGTGGTGATGCCAAGTGAAAAATATTTGTACTTTGTTTTCATTTTCATTTCGCTGGTAGGCTGGTAACTGTTCGCTCCGTTGTTGTTGTTTTTTTTATTTGTTGGCCTGGGCTTGTTGTAAGCGGCAATTGTCCACACTCATGACCTTTCTATAATAAAGAGTTCTTCGTCATTTGCCCTGTATCTCAATTTTTTTTATTAATTATGCGGCCTTGGCGTGATACGGGACCTCGTTTCACGAGTCCTGGTCTTTTCTCTTCTGACGACAAAGGCCCTTGGCCTTAAGGTTGTTATTTCAAACTTAGCGAAATAATAACCCGCCATGATTCGAGCGAGTTCGAATCCTGCTTTTACTTTGATGGCGAAGGCCCTTGGCCTTAATGGTGTTAATCCGAACTTGTCAAAATAAAAACCTGTTGTGATTCGAACGAGGTCGAATCCTGCTTTTACTTTGATGGCGAAGGCCCTTAGCCTTAAGGGTGTTATTTCGAACTTATCGAAATAACAACCCGTCGTGATTTGAATGAGGTCGAATCCTACTTTTACTTTGATGGCGAAGGCCCTTAGCCTTAAGGGTGTTATTCCGAACTTGTCGAAATAACAACCCGTCGTGATTCGAACAAGGTCGAATCCAGCTTTTACTTTGATGGCTAAGGCCCTTAGCCCTACGGGTTTTATTTCGAACTTATCGAAATAATAACCCGTCGTGATTCGATGAGGTTAAATCCTGCTTTTACTTTGATGGCGAACGCCCTTAGCCTTAAGGTTGTTATACCGAACTTGTCGAAATAACAACCCGTTATGATTCGAACGAGGTCGAATCCTACTTTTACTTTGAAGGCGAAGGCCCTTAGCCTTAAGTGTGTTATTCCGAACTTATCTAAATAACAACCTGTCGTGATTTGAACAAGGTCGAATCCGGCTTTTACTTTGATGGAGAAGGCCCTTATACTTAAGGGTGTTATTCCGAAATTGTCAAAATAACAACTCATCGTGATTCGAACGAGGTCGAATCCTGCTTTTACTTTGAAGGCGAACGCCCTTAGCCTTAAGGGTATTATTCCAAACTTGTCGAAATAACAACCTCTCATGATTCGAACGAGGTCGAATCATGTTTTTACTTTGAAAGTGAAGCCTCTTAGCCTTAAGGGTGTTATTCTGAACTTATCGAAATAACAACCCGTCGTGATTCGAACGAGGTCGAATCTGGCTTTTACTTTGATGGCGAAGGCCCTTAGCCTTAAGGGAGTTATTCCGAACTTATCGAAATAACAACTCATCGTGATTCGAACGCGGTCGAATCCGGCTTTTACTTTAGATGGCGAAGGCCCTTAGCCTTAAGGGTGTTATTTCGAACTTATCAAAATAACAACCCGTCGTGATTCGAGCGAGGTCGAATCCTGCTTTTTTTGATGCCTAAGGCCCTTAGCCTTAAGGGTGTTATTTCAAACTTATCGAAATAACAACCCATCGTGATTCGAACGAGGTCGAATCCTGCTTTTACTTTGATGGCGAAGGCCCTTAGACTTAAGGGTATTATTCTGAACATATCGAAATAACAACCACTCGTGATTCGAACGAGGTCGAATCCTGCTTTTACTTTGATGGCGAAGGCCCTTAGCCTTAAGGGTGTTATTCCAAACTTGTCGAAATAACAACCCTTCGTGATTCGAACGAGGTCGAATCCTACTTTTACTTTGAAGGCGAAGGCTCTTAGCCTTAGGGTATCATTTCGAGCTTATCAAAATAAAAACCTTCGTGATTCGAACGAGGTCGAATCCTTCTTTTACTTTGATGGTGAAAGCCCTTAGCCTTAAAGGTGTTATTCCAAACTTGTCGAAATAACAACCCGTCGTGATTCGAACAAGGTCGAATCCGGCTTTAACTTTGATGGCTAAGGCCCTTAGCCTTAAGGGTTTTATTTCGAACTTATCGAAATAACAACCCGTCGTGATTCGATGAGGTCGAATACTACTTTTACTTTGATGGCGAAGGCCCTTATCCTTAAGGCTATTATTCCGAACTTGTCGAAATAACAACCCGTCATTATTCGAACGAGGTCGAATCCTGGTTTTACTTTGAAGGCGAAGGCCCTTAGCTTAAGAGTGTTATTCCGAAGTTATCTAAATAACAACCCGTCGTGATTCGAACGAGGTCGAATCCGGCTTTTACTTTGATGGCGAAGGCCCTTATCCTTAAGGGTGTTATTCCGAACTTGTCAAAATAACAACCCATCGTGATTCGAATGAGGTCGAATACTGCTTTTACTTTGAAGGCGAAGGCCCTTAGCCTTAAGGGTGTTATTCCGAACTTATCAAAATAACAACCCGTCGTGATTCGAACGAGGTCGAATCCTGCTTTTACTTTGATGGCGAAGGCCCTTAGCCTTAAGGGTGTTATTCCAAACTTGTCGAAATAACAACCCCTCGTGATTCGAACGAGGTCGAATCCTGTTTTTACTTTGAAAGTGAAGCCTCTTAGCCTTAACGGTGTTATTCTGAACTTATCGAAATAACAACCCGTCGTGATTCGAACGAGGTCGAATCCGGCTTTTACTTTGATGGCGAAGGCCCTTAGCCTTAAAGGTGTTATTCCGAACTTATCAAAATAACAACCCGTCGAGATTTGAACGAGGTCGAATCCTGCTTTTACTTTGATGGCTAAGGCCCTTAGCCCTACGGGTTTTATTTCGAACTTATCGAAATAATAACCCGTCGTGATTCGATGAGGTTAAATCCTGCTTTTACTTTGATGGCGAACGCCCTTAGCCTTAAGGTTGTTATACCGAACTTGTCGAAATAACAACCCGTTATGATTCGAACGAGGTCGAATCCTACTTTTACTTTGAAGGCGAAGGCCCTTAGCCTTAAGTGTGTTATTCCGAACTTATCTAAATAACAACCTGTCGTGATTTGAACAAGGTCGAATCCGGCTTTTACTTTGATGGAGAAGGCCCTTATACTTAAGGGTGTTACTCCGAAATTGTCAAAATAACAACTCATCGTGATTCGAACGAGGTCGAATCCTGCTTTTACTTTGAAGGCGAACGCCCTTAGCCTTAAGGGTATTATTCCAAACTTGTCGAAATAACAACCTCTCATGATTCGAACGAGGTCGAATCATGTTTTTACTTTGAAAGTGAAGCCTCTTAGCCTTAAGGGTGTTATTCTGAACTTATCGAAATAACAACCCGTCGTGATTCGAACGAGGTCGAATCTGGCTTTTACTTTGATGGCGAAGGCCCTTAGCCTTAAGGGAGTTATTCCGAACTTATCGAAATAACAACTCATCGTGATTCGAACGCGGTCGAATCCGGCTTTTACTTTAGATGGCGAAGGCCCTTAGCCTTAAGGGTGTTATTTCGAACTTATCAAAATAACAACCCGTCGTGATTCGAGCGAGGTCGAATCCTGCTTTTTTTGATGCCTAAGGCCCTTAGCCTTAAGGGCGTTATTTCAAACTTATCGAAATAACAACCCATCGTGATTCGAACGAGGTCGAATCCTGCTTTTACTTTGATGGCGAAGGCCCTTAGACTTAAGGGTATTATTCTGAACATATCGAAATAACAACCACTCGTGATTCGAACGAGGTCGAATCCTGCTTTTACTTTGATGGCGAAGGCCCTTAGCCTTAAGGGTGTTATTCCAAACTTGTCGAAATAACAACCCTTCGTGATTCGAACGAGGTCGAATCCTACTTTTACTTTGAAGGCGAAGGCTCTTAGCCTTAGGGTATCATTTCGAGCTTATCAAAATAAAAACCTTCGTGATTCGAACGAGGTCGAATCCTTCTTTTACTTTGATGGTGAAAGCCCTTAGCCTTAAAGGTGTTATTCCAAACTTGTCGAAATAACAACCCGTCGTGATTCGAACAAGGTCGAATCCGGCTTTAACTTTGATGGCTAAGGCCCTTAGCCTTAAGGGTTTTATTTCGAACTTATCGAAATAACAACCCGTCGTGATTCGATGAGGTCGAATACTACTTTTACTTTGATGGCGAAGGCCCTTATCCTTAAGGCTATTATTCCGAACTTGTCGAAATAACAACCCGTCATTATTCGAACGAGGTCGAATCCTGGTTTTACTTTGAAGGCGAAGGCCCTTAGCCTTAAGAGTGTTATTCCGAAGTTATCTAAATAACAACCCGTCGTGATTCGAACGAGGTCGAATCCGGCTTTTACTTTGATGGCGAAGGCCCTTATCCTTAAGGGTGTTATTCCGAACTTGTCAAAATAACAACCCATCGTGATTCGAATGAGGTCGAATACTGCTTTTACTTTGAAGGCGAAGGCCCTTAGCCTTAAGGGTGTTATTCCGAACTTATCAAAATAACAACCCGTCGTGATTCGAACGAGGTCGAATCCTGCTTTTACTTTGATGGCGAAGGCCCTTAGCCTTAAGGGTGTTATTCCAAACTTGTCGAAATAACAACCCCTCGTGATTCGAACGAGGTCGAATCCTGTTTTTACTTTGAAAGTGAAGCCTCTTAGCCTTAACGGTGTTATTCTGAACTTATCGAAATAACAACCCGTCGTGATTCGAACGAGGTCGAATCCGGCTTTTACTTTGATGGCGAAGGCCCTTAGCCTTAAAGGTGTTATTCCGAACTTATCAAAATAACAACCCGTCGAGATTTGAACGAGGTCGAATCCTGCTTTTACTTTGATGGCTAAGGCCCTAAGCCTTAAAGGTGTTATTTCGAACTTATCGAAATAACAACCCATCGTGATTCGAACGAGGTCGAATCCTGCTTTTACTTTGATGGCGAAGGCCCTTAGACTTAAGGGTATTGTTCTAAACTTATCAAAATAACAACCCGTCGTGATTCGAACGAGGTTGAATCCTGCTTTTTCTTTGATGGCGAAGGCCATTACCCTTAAGGGTGTTATTCCGAACTTGTCAAAATAACAACCCTTCGTGATTTGAACGAGGTCGAATCCTACTTTTACTTTGATGGCGAAGGCTCTTAGCCTTAAGGGTATTATTTTGAACTTATCGAAATAAAAACCATCGTGATTCGAACGAGGTCGAATCCTGCTTTTACTTTGATGGTGAAGGTCCTTAGCCTTAAGGGTGTTATTCCTAACTTGTCGAAATAACAACCCGTCAAGATTCGAACGAGGTCAAATCCGGATTTTACTTTGATGGAGAAGGCCCTTAGCCTTAAGGGTGTTATTCCGAACTTATCGAAATAACAACCTGTCGTGATTCGAACGAGGTCGAATCCGGCTTTTACTTTGGTGGCGAATACTTTTCGCAGAAGTCCCAGCTTGGTCAGCATTGCTCGCATCAGTTGGTTCAACTCCACGGACACGAGGTGTCAATATTTTGCACAGGCTTGCGTTGCACGCGTGCTGCAGTTTCTCATTCGATTGGCCATTTTTTTTGAAGACGCCATCGACCAAGAGGGTTTCTGCTGTGCCGAAATGATTTCTTGTTCCTCAGTCTAGGTACCCCTGCGTTCGTTGGCTCCCATGGGTTTCGTATACCCAGTTTGACGGAGTATGGGGGATGAGGATGAGATGTTCCTTGCCTCTGCCCGGCGGCTTTGAGAGAAGGGGAGAAACTGGATTGCAGCACCTTTCGCCTTGTCCGAGATATTCGAAGCCGATAGAGCGGGGAGTTCCCGACCTCGTGAATATGTTTGATTTCTTTTCCCTCAGCGCGCTGCCTCCAAATCTGGTGTGAGTTGAGCTCTCTTCTCGTGTTTCTTAGCTCCGATCCAGGAAGAACTAGGAGTTTTCACTAGAAAATCCCCACAGACAGCGCCAAATTGTTTGACTCAAAAGATTTTTAACTCTTTTTAAGTAAATCAATCAATGATGAAGGGGTAAATCGTAGTCAAACTTAATTAATACCGGATCGAAAGATTGAATGACCGCAATTGCAAATTAGATGAATAGAGCACCAAAAGATCTTATTCAAAATTGAGCGCAACTTTCCCTCTCTGTAGAGGGGGAAGAAGAATTACAATTGTTTTGCCCATTTCGGGGTACAAGGATTGAGCTCACTCCTTCTTCTTCATACGGAAAGCCCTCTTTTCTTCCCCTTTCTGGTGGAGTTCTGTTCATCTCCTTATTTTGTGAGGAATCCTCCCCCTTTGGGGCTTACTTGCACTTGTATATATAGTCGAAAAACCCTCTTACCCTTGCCCCGACCTTGGCATGCTTGGGGTCGTAAGGTCTCCTGGTTGTTGTTGTGTGGAATGTCTTAAAAGAGGGGTTTGGATTGACTCTATTGGCTTCTTACCCGATGGCAAAAATGCGGTCGTGACCGCCCTAATCGAAGTGGTCAGATTTTGACCAGTACAATCATGAGAACGACAATGACCGTAAACATTATGGAAAATAAAAGTGAAAAGATAAAAAAATTAAGTAGAGAAAAGAAATCTAGCAATTAAATACCAACTATGCACCACCACAGCCGGCCCGTTTTTGCAAACCTTTCATCCTTTATCCAAACAGCTTTGGAGGACGACCACTAAGGCAAACTTTTTGTTAGAAGGTTCCCTCACAAATCCTACCACAATCATTCAGTTTGCAAAGTCCTGTTGGACCGTCTTTGCGAGAACCACTAGTAGTAGTTTTAGTTACCCCAAACACCCCCTATGTAATGATCCCCTAAGTGGTCAACCCTATAGGTCACTCGCTTTGTGTTTACATGTGTACTGATCATCCCCTTAATATAATATAAAAAGTTATCTTTTGAACCAAAAAAAAAAAAAAAATACCAACTATGCACAAATATAAAAGTAAATATTTTATGACATAAATGACTCTATAACTTGATCTGCCTGGCTGCCTCCATCTTTTTTTTTTTAAAACTAAAGTAAATGTTTTTGGTAGAGTTTAGTATTACCCTGTAAGCTAACCAGCGTGTGTTCCTCTTCCTTATTCAATCCAATTGCGTAAAAAGGTCAATTTATTTATGTATAAAAACCCAGAATTTATGCATAGAAAACCCTTAAAGCAATGTCTTGAGAAAGTTGAATCTCTCCACTGCATAGAAATCCACTTGTGATTATCCAACTTTCGTTCATAAAACTAATTTATAATTGAAAGAGAATGCAATTATACCTATATATTACCGAAAACAGAAAACGCCGATAGAGGACTCCTACTTAATATCTTCGTGAACTTGTTTAGTGCTTGTCTAGAGGCGGACTAAGATTTCTAACTTTATAAATTCTATATTTTAGAACGACGATTTTAAATTTTAATAATTGATTTTAAAAATAAAAAAATTATATATATATATACATACATACATACATACTAAGTAAATTTCTTAAATACAAATACATTGTTTAAGAAAAAAAAAACAAACCAAAATTTGGGCTTCTACCTTCGTCCCTGTACCTATGGACTTAAATCATTTGTAAAAATTGCACGGGCACCCTATTTGGTCGCCCACATTTAACCTATGCCCATTTTTTTTTTAAAAACTTTTAATTTGTACCCACTTTTTAAATAACTTTAGCCCTCCTTCTCCTCCTTTGTTTTTTTTTTTTTTCAAGTTACAAAACAAATTGGTATTTATCTCCAGAAGCAACGCTGGTTTAGTTATAAGGTCAATTTTTTTTTAATTGAACAGTTCGGCAGTTGTACTTCTGCTCCAAATTTACAGCAAATTAGTCTTAGGAAAAAGTTTAAGTTACCAGTAGGGTTTGCTTTGGATTGCTCACTATTGGAAAGCGTTTTTGTAAGGCCAATTGTTTGTGTGCCCTTTGGAAATATATATATTTCTTGGTATGATTTTTGTGCAGTATATATTCATGCGCCTCTCTACTTATTTTTGTTTGTTTGGGCACCGTTATTCCTTCTTTTGTCTCAGAGGACATATATCGAGCATCTTGTGGCTTTCTTAAAAACATAACTTGCTCATTCTAGTGCACTTCAGCCAACAGCCACTAGCTACAACTAAGGCAAAACAACAAAAATACAGCTAGAAAATTATAATTGACAAATACAGCAAATTAACAAAACCAGTTACAAAGACAAAAACTTCAGCTCTAGAGCTGAAGTTCCCCAGTTACAACACAAAAACTTCAGCTCTAGAGCTGAAGTTCCCCAGTTACAACACAAAAACTTCAGCTCTAGGGCTGAAGTTCCCCAGTTACAAAATAAAAACTTCAGCTCTAGAGCTGAACTTCAGGCACGGCTACTAGAATGCTGAAGTTTTGCATGATTGTCGTTGCTACTTCAGCCCCGTGTACTGAAATTATGCGAAAAAGCGGGTACACTTGCAATTTTTTTGCAAAGCGAACGCAAGTTAAAATATGACACAAAAAGTGGGTATAGATGCAAATGCCCCAAATCATTTGTTGTAACTTTTGAATGAGTGTACTGCCCACAAGGGGATCCTAAACTGGTCGTCATTTTTAGCATGCTTTCAAAGGGATCCAAACCTGTTTTTGGAGTGCAGTTTCTTTAAGAAAATAACTTTTTCTGATAGTATTTAAATACTTATGTGAACTTTTAGTCCATTAATCTTGTAGAACGGTTTTATTGGAATATCATACCGAAATAATAATGAGAAAATGACCCTCTATGGTCCCTCAAAATTTTAATAGTCCATGTATTTTTTCATGGACCCGAAATATCCCTCCTGCCCAAATATATTACATCTAATAGCCCATAAATGATCCATAAGATACTGACCCACCCACACCTTTTAACTCACGTTTTTTTCCCATCCTACTTGGTTCTCTCGAAACATCGGTTTCTTCTAAAACGCATCTTCTCCATTTTTACTCTTTCTCTCAATGTAAATCTAAATTTCAATAGGTTTTCGGATTATTTTTCATAGTCAACTCTATAATGAAGGAAAAGAAGGATTTGAAGAAAAATATAGAGTTGAGGGCATATGCAAATACTATGAAATTAGCTGGTAAATTAGTGAGATATAGCCCTAGTTTCAGTAGGAATGATGATAAAGATTTTGTTGATTCACCAGAATTTGGGTGCGATTTGGGGCGTGCAACCCCCAAATTTGTTGAAGCACTGCAAAATACCCCTATTGAAGCAATGTAAAACACCCTTATTGATAGAAGGACTTGTTCACATAGCAGGATGCCCAGCGATAGAATAACCAGGCCACAAACTGTTTAGCGTGTAGTTGTTGAAAAATGAACGAGTTCAAAATGAAAGATTAAAATGGTGAGAAAGGATGTTATGAAGGATAAGGGTAAAGATTCTAAAAAGAAGGCTACAAAGGATGGGGATGATGTTCCATCAAAAAGGAGAAAAGTTCACGTTGATCAAAACTGTAGCTCATCTGATTTGAAGGTATTTTCTAATGATATAACTCTGACCTGTATGCCTAGTTTATTTTAGTATGTGAAAAATTTATCCAATATAGCAGTTATGCTCTAGATTTGTATATAAAATGTATCATATTTTTTCATATTGTAAATAATTTGTATCAAGTCGATAAGTAATGTGCAATTTGTATATAAAGTGTATCATCTATCCACATAGTGTATTAGTAATATTTAAAGTACATATTTATGGTTGCTATGAAGCTTATATATATTTATATTTTTGTATTATCTGTGGCTTTGGGATTACTATATTCCTTTGGGTGATCATTATAGTACCTGTATCAGTATGCATATTGTTTACCTCTAAAATTTAAGTAACAATAAAATTTGTATTGAGGTCTTAAATGTGAGCACGTGATTTTTGTCCTATGAGAACTACTCCCAAAAATTCAAAACAAAATGGTTTTGTGTTGTTTGCGATTTATTTGTATATTTTGTCTGCGCATGTTTGTTTCTACTTTAAATGAGAAAAGTACAAAATATGGGTTGCATGTGCATTTAGGATTTAATTTTGCAAATTAGGATTTAATTTTACAATTTAGGATTTAATTAAGCAAGTTTGTTTTACAAAAATAGAAAAATCACCAAAAAAATATGTACTTTGCATTTAATGTCCGAATTGTGTGATTTTACCTTTAACTTCGTGTGATAGCTATTATTAAGAGTTAATGTTTTAGCTAATTGTCAATTTTATAATTAGGAGTTTTAGTTGTTGATTAGGAACTGAAAAGAAAATAGAAGAAAAGGAAGAAATAAAGAGAAGTCGGACTGAGCCAATTTTGAATTAGTTAGACCAGGCCCAAACCAAAACAACCCCTTACAGCCCAGTCCGAATACCCTTTTTACCCGATCCAATTAGGCTGCCAATACGACCGTCCAAACGATGTCGTTTTTGTCACTCTCAATCTAGGTCGTTGATCTCACTTGATCAACGGTCCAGATCACTCCACTCTCACCCGTAACCCCATACCCGACTTGCTACCCGGATCGACCCCGATCCAAACACTAAACCAAACGACACCGTATTGGATTAGTTCCTTGATCCTAGCCGTTGATCTTAATTGATCTAACGGCCGAGATTAAATCCCTCACACCGTATATATTCCTAAAATCCTACCCAGCCCCCCCAAAGCCATGCCCCTTCACTTCTTCGTCTCTGAGTTTCAGAGACCAAATATACCCCTGCTCTTGCCACCGTGCACCGCCCACCGTAAATCGCCTCACGGCAGTTCCGGTGGTCCAAACGACCCCAACTTTACACCACTGATTCCCCTCGACCTCCTCACTCCAGATCCATAACCCTTATCCTTCGAATCATCCTACAACCTCTCGAATATTCGATCGAAGATCCCCGTCCCTAACCCTAGTTCATCTGAATGACCCCAGCTTTACACCATACTCCACTATGACCTCTTCTCTCCAAATCCACCCTCATCTTCCTTCGAATCTAGCCCCAGTCACTCGAACGTTGATTTTGATCCAGGAACCCTAGCGTCGCCACAAGATCCCCTGGTGGCGGCGCCACCTCCAAACCATCCTTAACCCAACACCCAGTAGCTTCCTTGACTCCCTCACCACAAATCCCATGCTCGTTTCCCTCGAATCCCTTCGAAACTGGTTGACTCTAAAATCAGAAGTGAAGCTTGCATTTGATGGACCCTAAAAGAACCAAGTTAAGGGAGCGATACGCAGTAGAAAACTGAGGTCGTAATCGACCTTAGTCATGTGTTCTTAGTCGAGAACACTCGATTAAGGTCCTTTTCGGCTTCAAAATCAAGTTAAAACTTCAAACGAGTGAGAGATAGGTCTGAGTTCGGAGGTATTTCTTCTGTTTCTTTGTTTATTTTTCATATTTTCTTATTTGTTTCTGTTCTTTGTTGTGTATAATTATAGGCTGTGTAATCGGTTCAAATAAGTTTCGTCGATTAGTTAAGTTTTATTACAAATCCCTGTTCTTGTCAATACTGCTTGAATTGCCTGATTATCTATTTCGGATTGATTGATGTCAATTGTTGTAGGCAATCGGTTAATTAGTTTTCGTCGATTAATTCGTTCTTGTTTGTAAACCAATAAGTTCGTCAAATGGTTGTTGTGTATGCTTGATTTGTGGACACTTAGCTTCAGGGCATTGTCTATGGCTGACAATGAACCTGCATTCATGTTCATTTTGATTCAATTTTCAGTTTCAGTTATAATGATTCTGTTGAGTTCTGTGTTGTGATTTACATTCAGTCCATGGGTTTCAATGGGAACTCAACCTTAGTCATTCAGTTATTAGGAGAATTGGTTATAGCTGTTAGTCAGATTTAGTTTTAAATCATTGTTAGTTTGAACAGATTTTAGAGTTAAAAGGTTTTAATACGGATGAATAGATTGTATTAGGGGCAGTAATATAAAGGGGTTTCAGGGGTAATTTGGGAATTGAAAATAGAAAGAAATGGGTAGTTTGAGTGTTCTGTCCACTAAGTATTAAAATACCATTAAACTAATACAATTGTTTAGTGCTAATGGGGAACAAGACATAATGGTGGGGGAAAGGTTTAAAGAAAATGGATTAAGAAATAGGTGCCCATACCTATTTGAATTTAAATAAAGAAAAGACAAGTGTTGTGGGGAACAAAACACTTGATAATGGGCTGTAAGGGAAGATGATGGGTAGAAAATCTGATAAGGTAGGGGGCAGGGTCAGTGTTTGGATATAAATAGAGTCATTTATAGACAGAAGAGGGGGCTGAGTTTTGGGAGAGGATAAGAGGATTTTCTGAAAATATGGAGGGAAATCTGAAAAGAGGAAAAAGTAATCTGAGAGGAACATTTTGAGTTTTGAATTAGTTTTAAGAGAGAGTTTAAGAGAAAATATATTGTTCCACTGAGTTCTAGGCAGAATATAGATTCCAAGCACTGATTCTTGCCCTTTTGATTGTTGAATCTATTTGGCAGTCTATTGATTCTGATTCTGACCTTATCCGAGCTCAGTTTGTTCAATTACTGGGTGTTTGTGTTGCTGTTGGTATTGCTGGGAATTTTTTTTTCAACTGGCTTTCCTGAGTTGATACTAGATATTGGTTACTGGTGCCGTTCTGCTGTATTGTCTTGCTACTGCTGCTGCTGATCCTTTTCTTCTTCTTCTTCTTGTATTCCAATACCAGGTACACAACTGTAACTCTGGCATTTGTAAGCTAATAACATGGAGTTCGAATATACGTGAAGAGTTGAAATTTTGTTTTGGTTTCTATATGATTGATGTATTTAAATTATTCAGTCACTGATGTAGTATATAGATCCATGTTGTTAAGAACGAGCTTAATGGACTATTAAAACCAATTGGAAGCTATAGTTGTTAGATTATGTTCTATTAGTTCTGAGTATTTAGCTTGCACACCATTTGATAATTCAGATATCACTGCAGCAATTGAAAAGAAGAGAAGATTGTAAATGTGACTAGCATTGTTAGGTAGCACCAGTCGAAGGCGTCAATTATGATTTTAGCATTCTTATTGTGTTGTTCTGCTATTAAGTAATCACAGATTTCTCAAAACAATTGGTAATGGCTCACTAGTTTTGAAGCAGGAACATATAATTAAGATTAAGGGTACTGGTTGCCCAGATTGGCGTTAATAAAGGTAGTGTTAATCCCAATTGGACTTGATGCATGATATAAGCCAATTCCTATATGTAAATAACGAACAGTATAATGAGTAGGAGTAATATTCACGTTTTATTCATGCAACTGATGTTTTGACTTGGGGCCTTGCCCTCAGCCGTTGTTTAATTGGGCTCACATTTGGGCCCAAGCTGGCGTTTGTACTGATTCCTTACACGGACTGTAGAAAGGCCAAAATCCGTTGAATGATTTGAATTCATGCGCCCATGAACCCCAATTATAACAAATCTTACTGTACCGGACTTTGCGAATTAAGTTGATTGAGTAGGATTTCAAATTCCTTTAAAGATAAATAAGAGAAAAAAAATGTAGTCACTTTAGGATTGTCCTTTCAAATAAACGAGATGAGCCTCGCCTAGTAAAACTCAACGATTGTGGGGCCCTCACAATTGTATATATATATTAATTACTTAGAACTCGGGATCGGCCGCTTAGCGAATTTCACGGCCTTTTTCCCAAAAGTAATAACGCGTTAGTCACTATTAGGGCGTACTTTTAATAATTTACTTTAGGCGCGAATTTAATAATGTTATCTTCCTAAACTCGGGTGCACATTTATGTGACCCAAATCCAAATCTCAACGATGTTGGAACGTAGCGAAAATTGCTGGTACATTTATGTGGCGCAATTCGAGATGCATTCTCACGACGTTGCAATTCTTTGAATAAATAATAACAAAAGCGGTAAACCGTTAAAATTTGCACATAGGTTCATAATTGTATAAAATCACATAATTAAGCCGAATATGACAGTAGAGCGACCATGCTAGAACCACGGAACTCGGGAATGCCTAACACCTTCTCCCGGGTTAACAGAATTCCTTATCCGGATTTCTGGCGCGCAGACTGTTAAATAGAGTCATTCTTTTCCTCGATTCGGGATTCAACCGGTGACTTGGGACACCACAAATCTCCCAAGTGGCGAATCTGAATCTTTAAATAAAATCCCGTTTCGATTGTCTTTAATTGGAAAAACTCCCTTTTACGCCCCCACTGCGGGGTGTAGGTAAAAAAGGAGGTGTGACAACTCTGGCGACTCTGCTGGGGAAATAACCCAGAATTTCTGGTTCAGGGTTCAAAATTCGAGCTTAGATAAATTGTTATATTTGGCTTTATCTGATTTGGGTACATGTTTGGGCCTAATGTGCTAAATGATTCTTTTACCGCTTTGATATTATCCGAACTGTATATAAACTGTGTAGAACCCTTCTCTTCTTGCCTCCAGGGATGAGCTTGCTGGTCGAGACTCCCTATTCTGTTAGTGTCAATACCTAAAATAAGAAAGAGGCCGGACAAGTTACTAAGCCGGATGACCTTTTGGTTCACGGTACGTAGCCCCCTCCTCGACTCGAGTTGTCCACTCGGGTACACAGTCTAGAACAAAACCCAGGTTATGAACCTAGAATAACTCAGCTTCATGCCGGATCCCTAGTATGAACGTTTGTTTGCATCACGTGCATTTGACTTTGGAGGCTCAACATAGGGCTTGGGTCTGTCTAGGACAGGTGTACCAAAAAATGAAAATGACCATCCTGATGCATCTTACTTGCTTCTACTTATGCATTTACTTGCTTCGGACTTGCATGCTGACTGACTTTGGAGGAAAGAGAAATAGCAGTGTGAGGGTTAAAGAGAGTTAATCGCCTATGTTTTTTTTAAAAAAAACAATATCCAAATAGTGTCAAAACTCCACCGAATTTTTGAAAAAATATACAAGTTTTATTTGCTAATGAAAAGTCAAAAGAAGTTTGTTTTATCGACCCAAACTACGCCGGTTTGATTCTCATAGGGTGCGAGATACGTAGGTAACCCTTATCGGGTCCAACCTCCCCTTTTACAAAAATAGCCAAAAATGTCAAATTTTAATGGTCATTATAAATAAGTCGGGTGATGCCGTTTTTGGCAAGAATAGCCGAATGTTCCTGAAAGGGACGCCGGAAGGCTGACTTTGCATAAACGGCCACTTTTTTAGTCATTTTTGGATTTTTGAACTGGTTGACTCACCCAGCTTTAAAATCTTCGTTCCCGAAGTGCTGAAAAGCCGTGTGCGGAGCCGGATCTTCCTTTTAATCTGTGAAAAATCAAAAATAGTCAATTTGTTAAGTCAAATAAATTTTATTTCTTAATCACCTTAATAAATGTGCAGGATGAGCACGAAGCAAAATGAACCTTTTTTAATGACTAAAATCCCTTTCAAGTTGCGGCTATGGTGGGATGATTTAGGTGGTGAAGGGCAAGATGAGGTCAAGAAATACTAAAAGGTATTACGGGTTTGTTGGAAATCCAGCCACGAGGGGATATCATAAGAGCTTTGGTCACCTGCTGGGACCCGGCACACAATGTTGTCCACTTCTCCGATTTCGAACTCACTACTTTGGAGGAAATAGCCGGGTACATTGGAAATGCTGAAGTTCCGTTGAGACAAAAATACCTGGTTGCTCCAAGAGCCGTCACTGTGCATCGGTTTTTAGATTCATTAAAGATACCCAGGACGGTCCATAACCCAGATCTGGCCGCAGGTTTTTGTAATCCGCGCTTCATATACGACAGATACGGTCATGTCGTAGGATTCAACAACCCGGGCAACAAGTTATGCAGCAAAAGTAACCGTCAGAAGTGGGACGAACATAGACGAGTGCCTTTTATGATAACCTTTTTGGGCCTTTTGGTATTTCCAAGGGAAGACGGAAACATTGATCTGAAAATAGCCGGGGTCGTCAGTACCTTGATCACTCAAGATAAAAGCATTCTTGCGGCTATGATAGTATTTGATATCTTCCGAGCTCTCACAGCCTGCAAAGCCAGAGAGAACGTTTTCGAGGGGTGTAACTTGTTGCTACAAATATGGATGACTGAGCATCTCTGCCACCGTTCCCAGCTCTTGAGTTATGGTTCCTCGAAGAAAACTTGCATAGAAGAGTTCTACATAAGAATCAAGGGGGTTAGTCTACCCGAGGGAGTTACGACGTGGACATCATTCTTTTGGACCCTCACCGCCAGCCAAATACAGTGGACACTAGGATGGTTGCCTGTGGATGAAATCATATATATGCCAACCACTGGGCCCCATTTCCTTTTGATGGGACTCCGAAGTATTCAGCCCTACGCCCCGTATCGAGTCTTGAGACAGTTGGGGAGATGCCAAATAGTTCTGAAAGATGAAGATCTTAGTGTCAAAGTAGTCGAGATCGGGCCCAACGGACAGTTTCCTGAAGCAACAGTCCGACAAATTTGGAGCGAGTGTCAATACTTAACAGCCAATACATGTGTACGCGATCGGTCCAAGGGTGAAGTTTCTCCGGAATACCTTGCCTGGTGTAGGAAAGAAATCGAGTTTGGGAGACCGGCCAAAAGGCCCCATCTCCAGGAGTTCGTCCAGGCATCGCAAGAATAGTGGGATTGGTTGGCTAAAAAAGAGAGTTGCAGGGCAGAAATAGGTAAGCTGAGGCAATAGATTAGAGACCTGGAATTTGAAAAATATCTGCAAGTTGATGCCGACCGGGGAGAAAAGAGCAAATTGGCCCAAGAAAATGAGGCACTGAAAGCCCAAATCCGGCAGATGAGGAGAGATGCTGACAAACAACAAAGGAGTCGGTCGGATGAGCGGTTAATAAAAGGGTTAAAAAAGGAAATCGGTGAGTGCCGGGATGATTTAAAGAAATCTGAGGATACCGTAGCACAACTCCAGGCACAATGGGCAAAGAGAACAAAAGAGCGCACACAGTACTTACAGCATGCAAGGAAAGATTATGAAAAGACCATTGTCAGTCTAAAAGGGAAGGTGACCACCCTAGAGAGCAAGGCGGCTCAACAAGCCAAGGCTTTTGAAATTGAGAGTAAACACTGTTGTAATCTGATGGACTCGATGGAAGATGAAATACAGTAGTTACGGAAACAATATCTGCGTGATTCTCGGGTTTTGAAGGCTAGAGGGGATCAGATAGAACGCCTACTCCTAGAGAAAGACCGAGCTAGGAGCAAGATTCTGACTATTGCTCGTGCTATCACCAAAAATGCCGGGACTGTGAAAACATGACCCGCACTACCTTCTTCTCAGCGGTGATGATATTTGTGAAGCAAATCATGCATGAATTGGAGTAGCTCGAAAGGAACCTTACCCCTAAACCCGCGGAGAGCCCGAATGACGCCTCGCGGGCACCCAAATTCAAAACTTTAATGAGTTCATAGTTTGAATCTGCATTTTCTTTCTCTTAGAGTCTGTTGTCTGTTATATTCTGTCTTTATTTCGCATCAGAGTCTGTCAGTAGTTATTGAGTTCGTACTTGGTTTGGTTTCGAGTCTGTTATTTTCCTTTCTAAGAAGCATCTGGTTTGTAATAGAATGTTTGTTAATGAAAAATCGAAAATTTCCAAAAGTTTATCTTTTTGCACTTATAGGGCAGAACTACGCCCGGTCTGATTCATGCGGGGACATGATACGTAGGCAATCTACATAAGATTCGACCACCACTAAAAAGAAAATGAGAAAAGAAGAAAAAAAAAGAAAAAGAGAAAAGAAGAAAAGAAAGAAAATAAAAAGAGAGATAAAGAAAGTTTCGGAAACACTTAAACAAGGCACAAACAAAGTAAGTCGGAATGACGCATGCGGTCGAAGCAAAGACATGTTAGAAATGGTTAAACTTCCTAGGAACATTGCATCCCCCAACGTGAAATTGCAATATGTGTTAAACTCTAACGCTAACAAGTTTGTTGTTTATCCAGAGATTTCGAACCAGTTAGTTTGTTAGAACGTTATGGCATATTACCATTACCAAACAAGATCCAAAGGGCCCGTACTAAAAAGCATGACTAGTTCAGACCAAAGTGTCGAGGATGAAAGGACGGAGAATCAAATGCTGAAGGAGGAAATGGATAAGATGAGATAGGAGATGAAAGAAATGCAGCTGGCCTTAGCTAGGGTACAAAAAGTGCCTAACCCTCCCGTTATTCCCACTCTCGCACCAGGACACATACCGAAATACCCTCCCCCCGGCCCTTCGACAAGCTTCCCCAGTCACCAATACTATCAGGGAAGAAATGCCTATGATCCCCAAGCTTCACAACCCAATCAGAACCCTCCCCCACCAAATGTCCCTATTTTTGTGGCACCCCCACCAGCCACACTGCAAAGATCATCCAGCGAGCCGTTGTTTCAGGCTCACGATAACCAGTATTACCCCCATGAAAAAACCTTCAAAGCACCCGAGCCTCATACTTATAATACTCACTTCGAGCTCCCGGTAGAGACTGAAAAGCCGGCTAAGAGCCCAGAGCAAGACGAAGTGCTTCGAAAGTTTAAAAGCCTGGAGCAATCCTTCAGGAATATCCATGGGTTAGGCAAACAAGTTAGTGTGGCCTACAAATATCTATGCCCATTCCCCGATGTTCAATTGTCGGCAGGTTTTAAGATGCCAAAGTTCGATCTATATGAGGGACATGGTGATCTCATGGCACATCTACGAGGTTTCTGTAGTAAGATGAGAGGGGCAGGTGGAAAGGATGAGCTGCTGATAGCTTATTTTGGTAAAAGTTTAAGCGGGTCCGCACTGGAATAGTACACGAGGCAGGATCCTTGTAGGTGGTATACCTGGGACGATCTAGCACAAGCATTTGTAGGTCACTTCCAGTATAACCTTGAGATCGTCCCTGACCGTCTCACATTGCTGAAACTTGAGAAGAAGCCCGGGGAAAGCTTCCGAGAATTTGTGTTCCGCTGGAGAGAGCAGGCAGCAAGAGTTGATCCTCCGATGAGAGAGGGGGAGATGGTGGACTACTTTCTGCAGACTCTAGAGCCAACTTACTTTGGTCACTTGGTGACGTCAGTTGGCAAATCTTTCAACGAGGTGGTGAAAATGGGCGGTATGATTGAAGAGGGACTTAAGTCCAACAAAATCCTGAGCTATTCGGCGATTAAAGCAACCACTCAGGCCATCCAGAGCGGCACGTGAGGTGCGCTCGGAAAGAAGAAAAGGGAAGATGTCGCAACAGTCGAGGCAGGTACTTGGTCCAGATCCAGAGGTCCCCCCCTCACTACCAACCTAAACCCCATCACTCAAATTACCCACACATTCCATATGGCCCTCCACAACCCTACTACCACCACAAGAGCCACATTTCCCTGTCCATCACGCCCAAACATACACCCAGCCTCCGGCTCGCCCGCAATGGTGTGCGCTGGCTCCCCAGAATGCATATCCACTTCCACAAAACACATATCCACCACCAAGGGCCTACAGGAATCCTTCGGGACCAGGTTTTCGTGGGAATTAGACTTTCAGGAATGAAAGGGTGCAGAGGCCGAGAACATTCACTCCGCTGGGAGAAACCTATACTACTCTGTTCCACAAATTGAGGCAGTTAGGCCTATTGAGTCCTATGGAGCCCAAATTGCCAAATCCACTTCCCAAAAATCTGGATCACTCGGTAAGTTATGAATATTGTTCGGGGGCTCCCAGGCATGATACTGAGAAGTGTTGGAAGTTGAAGACAGCCATACAAGATCTTATTGACACAAATAGGATCGAGGTCCAGGAGCTAGAGGCACCCAACATCAATCAGAACCCTTTGCCGGCACACCATGAAGCCCATATGATCGAACTAGTGCACGAAGGAGGGAAGCTCAAGAAGCCCTCAGAAACGGTAATGATGATCCGTGCAAGTCCGAAAGAAAAGTCGATCAGTGGAAAAGCGGTAGTACAGTCGAAAAGGGTAGATGACAAGCCAGTTGTGGTAATGGGGAAAGGTTCGTCTATTGTTGCGAAGAAGCCAGAGCCGGTCAAGGTAGTGCTGCAGGGAGTACCAAGCACACCAGTGTTAGTTGTGAAGGCGGCCCACGTAGAACCAGTTGTTATCAGGCCAGTAATGCAGTTGCCGATAACAAGTGAGAAAGTTGTGCCATGGAGCTACAATCAAGGAATGGTAATGCACAGGGGGAAGGAAGTTGTGGAAGAAATATGTGAGGCACATGGGTTAACTCGTTCGGGAAGGTGTTTTTCCCCCGCAGAGTTAAGAAGGGCCAATCCAGTAGCGACAAAGAATCCAGTTACCGAGGAAGAGGCAGAAGAATTTTTAAAGAAAATGAAGGCACAAGATTATTCCATTGTGGAACAGTTGAGGAAGACCCCGGCACAGATCTCATTGTTATCATTGTTGATCCATTCAGACGAGCACTACCAGGTATTGATGAAAATTCTGAATGAAGCCCATGTTCCGGATAAGATCTCTGTGAATCATCTAGAGAAATTAGTAAACAAGATTTTCGAGGTCAACAGGGTCACTTTTTCAGACGACGAGCTGCCCGTAGAAGGTACAGAACACAATAGAGCCCTTTATCTGACTATGAAGTGCGAAGACTTGGTAGTCACTCGAGTACTGATTGATAATGGGTCCAGTGCCAATATCTGTCCTTTGGCCACATTGAACAAACTGAAGGTCGATGGTGACCTGATTCACAAGAACAGCGTCTATGTTCGAGGGTTTGATGGTGGTGGTATAGACACAGTGGGTGACATCATACTTGAGTTAACAATTGGTCTAGTCAAGTTCACCATGGAGTTTCAAGTGTTAGACGTGGCAGTGTCATATAATCTTCTGTTTGGGCGACCCTGGATCCATGCCGCCAAAGCAATGCCTTCTACCTTACATCAGATGGTCAAATTTGAGTGGGATAGGCAAGAGATCATAGTATATGGGGAAGACAATGCAAACACCGTAAGTGATGCCATCGTGCCCTTCATAGAGACTGATGATGATAAGGGACCGTGGGTTTACCAGGTTTTCGATACGGTTTTAGTGGGTAAAATTTCTGAAGGCGAGGACCTTCCACTTCCCAGGATCGCAGCTGCGATTATCATGGTAGCCTCGGAGATGTTGAAAAATAGGTTTGTACCAGGCAAAGGTTTAGGGGCTGATCTTCAGGGTATTGTTCAGCCGATTTCTTTGCCCAAAAATCTGGACACCTTTGGGCTGGGGTTCAAGCCTACAACGGTGGATGTGAGACGGGACCGCAAGTTGAAGAAAAGAATCTGGGTCCTTCCCAAGCCAATCCCGCACCTATCCAGATCATTTGTCAGAGCAGGTATCAGAAAGCTGTCGGTCCCAAAAGTTCTCGGACTACTGATTGGGCCAGATGGAGATTTGAATAAAGGCTTTGAAAGGCTGTTCGCTGATGTCAACATGATAGAAGCTGGAGAAGGTTCCAGTAAGGCAGACATACAGTTTGTGGGGGCTAGGGCCAATATCAACAATTGGATGGCTACTCCCCTTCCTACTCGAAGGGTGTCTTGGTAGTGGGCTCTGATTTTTCTTTCTTGTTTTTAGATTATTCCAGGGTTGTAATCCAGTTTTGTTTTGTATTCAGCAAAGTGTGAAACTCTGTTATCCTGTATTTTAATAAAGTAAAAGTTTTTTCTTCTTATTTTGTTTTAACTTTGTTTTCTTCTTTTCTCTTTCTGAACAGTTCTCTTTATATTGGTTCTAATGACATGGCATGCACAACGGATCTTCAGCCCAGTCTAAAAATCAATCTGATTCCGAACTAATTATACAAGGGGTCGATTATGATAATGAATCGGAATACGATGAGGATGAAGCCTTCGAAGAGATAAACAGAGAGTTAAGCCAGTTTGAAGAGAAATCCAAGACCAACTTAAATGACACAGAATCCATCAATTTAGGGGATGCAAATGATACCAGAGAAACTAAAATAAGCATCCACATTGCACCGAATATCCGGGAGGAACTAATCAAAGAACTTATTGAGTTCAAAGATGTTTTTGCATGGTCGTATGATGACATGCCAGGGTTAAGCATGAATTTAGTGGTTCACAAGCTGCCCACTAACCCGGCGTGTCCTCCCGTCAAGTAGAAATTGAGGAAGTTCAAAACGGACATGAGTGTGAAGATTAAAGAGGAAGTAACCAAGCAGCTGCAAGCAAAGGTTATTCGGGTCACCCGATATCCTGATTGGTTGGCTAATATGGTGCCAGTGCCGAAGAAAGATGGGAAGATCAGAGTGTGTGTCGATTACCGCAATTTGAATAGGGCAAGCCCCAAGGACAACTTTCCATTACCCAACATCCATATCTTGATCGATAATTGTGCCGGACGTGAGATCGGGTCTTTTGTAGATTGCTATGCTGGGTATCATCAGATTCTGATGGATGAAGAAGACGCGGAAAAGACGGCTTACATTACGCTGTGGGGGACTTACTGCTACCGGGTAATGCCATTTAGTTTGAAGAATGCTGGGGCAACTTACATGAGAGCAATGACTACTGTGTTTCATGACCTGATACACAAAGAGATTGAGGTGTATGTGGACGATGTGATCATAAAATCCAAGCATCGGGAAGACCACGTAGCAGACCTGAGGAAGGTTTTCCAAAGACTTCGAAGGTATGATATTAAGCTCAACCCAGCCAAATGTGCATTTGGTGTTCCATCTGGAAAGTTGTTGGGATTCATCGTTAGTCGGCGAGGCATTGAGTTGGACCCGTCAAAGATCAAATCCATCCAATATTTGCCACCGCCGAAGAACAAGACAAAAGTAATGAGTCTGTTAGGAAGGTTGAATTATATCAGCAGGTTTATGGCGCAACTCACGGCAACTTGTGAGCCCATTTTTCGGCTACTGAAGAAAGATATTGCGGTAGAATGGACGGCAGAATGTCAGGAAGCATTTGACCAAATCAAAGGATATTTATCAAATCCACCTGTGTTGGTTCCACCTGAGGCGGGAAGACCATTAATTCTTTATCTAACGGTCCTGGAGAATTCGTTTGGTTGTGTACTGGGGCAGCACGACATTACAGGAAGGAAGGAGCAAGCCATCTATTATCTCAGCAAGAGGTTTACAGGCTATGAGGTTAAGTACACTCAACTCGAGAAGACATGTTGCTCCCTAACTTGGGTGGCCCAGAAATTGAAGCATTATCTGTCATCATATACTACTTATCTCATTTCACGCTTGGATCCACTGAAGTATATTTTCCAGAAGCCTATGCCCACAGAGAGATTGGCGAAATAGCAGATATTACTCACAGAATTCGACATCATCTATGTAACAAGGACGGCTATGAAGGCCCTTGAGAACGTATTTTCCTGATGAAGAAGTGATGCATATAGATGAGTTGAAATTATCTAAGGAACTAGGTTGGAAGCTTTTCTTTGATGGAGCCGCGAATGCAAAAGGAGTTGGAATAGGAGCGGTACTTATTTCTGAAACAGGACATCATTATCCTGTTACGGCACAGCTACGTTTCTATTGTACCAATAGCATAGCTGAATATGAGGCATGCATTTTGGGATTACGGTTAGCTGCAGACATAGATGTCCGGGACGTCTTGGTCTTGGGAGACTCGGACCTCCTGGTGTATCAGATTCAGGGTGAATGGGAAACACGGGATTTAAAGCTTATACCATATCGACAATGTTTGCATGATCTGAGCAAGCGATTTTGATCAGTGGAGTTCAGATACATCCCAAGAGTTCATAATGAGGTTGCCGTTGCTTTGGCCACTTTGGCATCGATGTTGCATCACCCAGACAAAATTCATGTTGACCCATTGCATATTCAGGTTCGTGATCAGCATGCTTATTGTAACATGATAAAGGAAGAAATGGATGGCGAACCATGGTTTTATGATGTCAAGGAATATCTCAGGATGGGGATATACCCGGAACAAGCCTCCGGAGATCAAAAGAGAGCCATTCGGCGATTTGCAAATGGATTCTTCCTCAGTGGAGGAGTGTTGTACAAAAGAACCCCAGATTTGGGATTACTGAGATGTATAGATACTAGTCAAGCCATGATAGTTATGACAGAGGTACATGCTGGAGTTTGTGGGCCACATATGAGCAGATATGTGTTGGCGAAGAAGATTCTTCGAGCAGGGTACTATTGGCTCACTATGGAGCGTGATTGTATCAATTGCATACGAAAATGCCATCTGTGTCAGATACACGAAGATTTGATTCATTCTCCACCGACAGAATTGCATACAATGTCAGCACCATGGCCATTTGTTGCTTGGGGCATGGATGTCATTGGACCTATTGAACCGGCAGCTACCAACGGTCATAGGTTCATTCTGGTGACCATCGATTATTTCACTAAGTGGGTTGAAGCTAAAACTTTCAAGTCTGTAACTAAAAAGGCAGTAGTAGATTTTGTTCATTCCCATATCATCTGTAGATTTGGGATCCCGAAAGTGATCATCACGGACAATGGTGCTAATCTTAACAGCGGTTTGATAAAAGAGGTATGTCAACAGTTCAAGATTATACACCGCAATTCCACCCCATATCGTCCCAAGGCGAATAGAGCGGTCGAGGCGGCCAACAAAAACATAAAGAAGATACTGAGGAGGATGATAGAAGGATCCAGACAATGGCATGAGAAATTACCATTTGCATTGTTGGGTTATCGCACTACTGTTCGTACTTCAGTAGGGGCAACTCCTTATTTGTTGGTATATGGAACTGAAGCAGTAATATTGACGAAAGTTGAAATTCCATCCCTTCGGATTATCGCTGAAGCTGAGATTAATGATGACGAGTGGGTCAAAACCTGTTTGGAGCAGTTGAACTTGATTGATGAAAAGAGATTGGCAGCTGTGTGTCATGGCCAGTTATATCAAAAGAGAATGGCACGAGCATACAACAAAAAGGTGTGTCCCCGAAAGTTTGAAGTGGGCCAGCAAGTGCTGAAACGCATCCTCCCACATCAGGCTGAGGCAAAGGGCAAGTTCGCCCCGAATTGGCAAGGGCCATTCATTGTAACTAGAGTGTTGTCCAATGGCGCTTTATGTTTAACAGATATTGAAGGTAAATGCGTCGATATGGCTATCAATTCTGACGCAGTTAAGAGATATTATGTATGATTTCTTTTGATTGTAATTGTTGTTTGTTTGTACTTGGCATTTATCGGAGAATGAAATGACGGAGGCAATTATTTCTTCTATCCAAACACTTTAACATTTGCTTCCCCTTTTGAGCCTTATTTATTTCTTTCATACCTCTCTTTTGGAATCAGTAATGAAAATGAAAGAAGAAGAGAGGAGAAAAATAATGATAATAAAGACAAAAGAAAAGTCACAAGAAAAACAAAGGAATGGGAACTACGTTTGACCTGATTCCTCAAAGAAGAATACGTAGGCGCCTCACGGCTCGGTCATAGTGTAACAAAAAATAAAAATCTCCTAGTAAGAAAAACTGGGGCAGAAGTTTGTGTTTATAATTTTGGGAAGAAAGTTTGATTCCAAGAGTTGTACTGTTTTATCCATCAAAATTATTTTGAACTTTTGACACCCCTTTTTCTTTTAGCCATACACAAAAACCCATATTGATGCCCAAAAAAGACCTCCCGATCAGTATCCGAGAAGTGCCAAGTCAGGCAAACGGAAGTCGGGAATAACACTCTGATCCCCAGCAGAGAAGAAAATCATAAGCTAGAAATAAATTGATAGCCGAAAGAATCCCCAGCAGAGAGAGTCATATCGGCAGCACTCCAATCCCCAGCTAAAAAATAAAATAAAATGAGAGAGTCTTATCGGTGAAAACCTTCACAGGCACCATAAGGCGACAGAAGATGAAAGAAATAAAACGAGAGAGTCTTATCGGTGAAAACCTTCACAGGCACCATAAGACGATGGGAGTTGATAGAAATGAGAGAGTCTTATTAATGAAAACCCCTCGAAAGGCACTATAAGGCGACAAGGCAAGATTGGCGGAATGGGTCCGCATTTGGTAAAAAGTTGAGTGTTTGTTTATCCCCAGCATGATGAGGTCGTCCGAAAGATTGATTGATACGAATAGAATGGGTTGATTAATCCAGAATGCACGACATGATCGTTGGGATTGGTTGTATCATTCAGATAAGTTCTTTTCTTTCTTTCTCCCCAGCATTTGTTCAGAAAGACTTCTTCTTTTTCTATTTTTTGAAATCATCACTTTTTCATTTCTTGGTTTAAAGACTTTACCTCCCCGGCAATTTGTTTTTGAAAAAGATTTTCAGAGCTTACTACCAGTTGCCAAAACGGTGCAAAGCAAAAAGGCGAATAGGACAGGCCAAAATAAGGCGACAAAGCGAAAAGAAGTTTGTCGTACGACCAAATGATGAATGGGTCTAGATCCCAAGAGGACCAAATTTCCAGGGGAAGTTGGAGAAAAACGAAAAAGCAACAGTTAAAAGGTTATGAGGATCCCAGCAGATTTGCGAGATACAGGAACAACTCCGACAGATTCTCGACCAAGTTCCGCAATGGTCGGACAACACAGAGCGGGGAAGGAAGAGAAAAGAAAAACCATCCCCAGCAGGAGTATCATCCTCAGCAAAAAATATCATCCCCAGCAAGTTTTGTAATAAAACACAAAGCAGGGAAAAGGAGAAGGGAAAAGCCATCCCCGGCAGGAGTGGCACGACCACTCATCACATTATAAACTAACAAAATTTTCTTTGATTTGAAGTAGGGAAAGGAAATGTTATTGACTACGGGAAGACATGGCCACAAAGAAGATTATCAAATTGGAGCAGAAAATTTTCTCTCATTGTGAAAATTTTCTTAAATCAGATACCCACGTGGTGAAGATGGAAGATAACACAAGTTTTGAAGGAAGTGGAATCCCCCGCAGTTTACGGAAAAAGAATACAATTTTTAAAGAAAGCAATCTTGGAAGAAGCAAGATAACCCAACTTTTATGGGTAGTGGTCTTTGAATCGGTATCATCCCCACCATTGTTAAAGGGAGGAAAGTAACTAGTCTTAAAGAAGGAAGATAATTCCCCAGCAGTGTTATTCCCGGCAGGTTTCAGAGAAGTGAAAACACCAGATAGAAGGAAAGTAGTTTCAAGTGGAAGGAAGGCACTATCTCTAAAGGAAGTAGTCTATGAAGAAGGAAAATAACGTAGTTGTGAATAAAACACTGGTGTTGTCCCCTACAGTTTTCGGAGGAATAAGACACCAGTTTTGAGGGAAACAGTTGAAAGAAGATGATTCAAGTTAAAGGAGTCAGGAGCCCGCCTGGAGAATGGAGGTGTTACATTTTAAGAAGTTGTTGAAATCAGGAGCCCGCCTGGAGAATGGAGGTGTTGTATTTTTAAGAAGTAGTTGAAGTCAGGAGCCCGCCTGGAGAATGGAGGTGTTATTTTTTTAAGAAGTTGTCGAAGTCAGGAGCCTGCCTGGAGAATGGAGGTATTGTATTTTTAAGAAGTTGTCGAAGTCAGGAGCCCGCCTGGAGAATGAAGGTATACATTTTAAGAAGTTGTTGAAGTCAGGAGCCCGCCTGGAGAATGGAGGTGTTACATTTTGAGAAGTTGTTGAAATCAGGAGCCCGCCTGGAGAATGGAGGTGTTACATTTTAAGAAGTTGTTGAAGTCAGGAGCCCACCTGGAGAATGGAGATGTTGTATTTTTAAGAAGTTGTCGAAGTCAGGAGCCCGCCTGGAGAATGGAGGTGTTTTATGTTTAAGAATGTTGTTGAAATCAGGAGCCCGCCTGGAGAATGGAGGTGTTACATTTTAAGAAGTTGTTGAAGTCAGGAGCCCGCCTGGAGAATGGAGGTGTTGTATTTTTAAGAAGTTGTCGAAGTCAGGAGCCCGTCTGGAGAATGGAGGTGTTACATTTTGAGAAGTTGTTGAAATCAGGAGCCCGCCTGGAGAATGGAGGTGTTACATTTTAAGAAGTTGTCGAGGTCAGGAGCCCTCCTGGAGAATAGAGGCTGAATTATTTTAAGTTGTTGTTGCAGTCAGGAGCCCGCCTGTAGGATGGAGGTTGTTAAATTTAAGTTGAAGGAGTCAGGAGCCCGCCTGGAGAATGGAGGCTGGATTATTTTCAAAGTTGCTGATGAAGTCAGGAGCCCGCCTGGAGAATGGAGGTTGTTATATTTTCAAGTTGTAGTCGATGTCAGGAGCCCGCCTGGAGAATGGAGTCGTATTAGAAGTTAGGAGCCCGCCCAGAGAGCGAAGGGTTACAACAAAGATCCCCAGCATAAATTAAAGTTCAGAAGTCGGAAGGAAGGCAACACTAGTCAGAAGAAGGCGGTTCAATCTTCAAAGGAAAAATAATTCGAAGCTCACAAGAAGGAAATAAGCAGTTCAAATTCGGCAATCAAGAGAAGACTACGAGCCAAGACAGAAATAAAGAAAACGTCAGAGGAAACACCAATCACCAAGACATCAAAGCAACAAGAGACGCAAGAGCATCGTTGAAGATTTAGATAAGATTTTGTAATTCATAGACTATAGTTTAGTCTAGCTTCTTGTTTCCTTTTACCATGGTGTAATAAGGAGATCGAAAAGCAGTAACAACAACATGCAACAACAGTAACATCAAAAATGCAATCCCATGGTAGTTCCAGCTACCAAAACTTCCCGAGCTATATTAACCTGATTCCCTTCTAGCCAGGGATATGTAGGAAACCTTTGAAGCAAAGGTTCGGTTAAATCTTTTCAAAAATGCTTCACACGGAGTATCCCAACGGGCAAAATCGCTCGTATCCGCTCACTTTATCTTTGCGCGAAAACCTTTTATGTTTTCAGACAAAGAGGGGTAGCTGTGAGCACGTGATTTTTGCCCTATGAGAACTACTCCCAAAAATTCAAAATAAAATGGTTTTGTGTTGTTTGCGATTTATTTGTATTTTTTGTCTGCACATGTTTGTTTCTACTTTAAATGAGAAAAGTACAAAATATGGGTTGAATGTGCATTTAGGATTTAATTTTGCAAATTAGGATTTAATTTTACAATTTAGGATTTAATTAAGCAAGTTTGTTTTACAAAAATAGAAAAATCACCAAAAAAAAATATGTACTTCGCATTTAATGTCTGAATTGTGTGATTTTACCTTTAACTTCGTGTGATAGCTATTATTAAGAGTTAATGTTTAGCTAATTGTCAATTTTATAATTAGGAGTTTTAGTTGTTGATTAGGAATTGAAAAGAAAATAGAAGAAAAGGAAGAAATAAAGAGAAGTCGGACTGGGCCAGTTTTGAATTAGTTAGACCAGGTCCAAACCAAAACAACCCCTTACAGCCCAGTCTGAATACCCTTTTTACCTGGTCCAATTAGGCTGGCAATATGACCGTCCAAACGACGTCGTTTTTGTCACTCTCAATCTGGGTCGTTGATCTCACTTGATCAACGGTCCAAATCACTCCACCCTCACCCACAACCCCATACCCGACTCACTACCCGGATCGACCCCGACCCCAACACTAAACCAAACGACACCGTATTAGATTAGTTCCTTGATCCTAGCCGTTGATCTTAATTGATCTAATGGACGGGATTAAATCCCTCACACCGTATATATTCCTAAAATCCTACCCAGCCCCCCCCAAAGCCATGCCCCTTCACCTCTTCGTCTCTGAGTTTCAGAGACCAAACATACCCCCGCCTGTTGCCACCATGCACCACCCACCGGAAATCGCTTCATGGCGATTCCGGTGGTCCAAACGACCACAACTTTACACCACTAATTCCCCTCGACCTCCCCACTCCAGATCCATAACCCTTATCCTTCGAATCATCCTACAACCTCTCGAATATTCGATCGAAGATCCCCGTCCCTAACCCTAGTTCATCTGAATGACCCCAGCTTTACACCATAGCTCCGCTATGACTTCTTCTCTCCAAATCCACCCTCCCCTTCCTTTGAATCTAGCCCCAGTTACTCGAACGTTGATTTTGAGCCAGGAACCCTAGCGTCGCCACAAGATCCCCTGGTGGAGGCGCCACCTCCAAAGCATCCTTAACCCAACACCCAGTAGCTTTCTTGACTCCCTCACCACAAATCTCATGCCCGTTTCCCTCGAATCCCTTCGAAACTGGTTGACTCTCAAATCAGAAGTGAAGTTTTCATTTGATGGACCCTAAAAGAACCAGGTTAAGGGTGCGATACGCAGTAGAAAACTAAGGTCGTAATCGACCTTAGTCACGTGTTCTCAGTCGAGAACACTCGATTAAGGTCCTTTTTGGCTTCAGAATCAAGTTAAAACTTCAAACGAGTGAGAGATAGGTCTGAGTTCGGAGGTATTTCTTCTGTTTCTTTGTTTATTTTTCATGTTTTGTTATTTGTTTCTATTCTTTGTTGTGTATAATTATAGGTTGTGTAATCGGTTCAAATAAGTTTCGTCGATTAGTTAAGTTTTATTACAAATCCCTTCTTATCAATGCTGCTTGAATTGCCTGATTATCTATTTCGGATTGATTGATGTCAATTGTTGTAGGCAATCGGTTAATTAGTTTTCGTCGATTAATTCGTTCTTGTTTGTAAACCAATAAGTTTTTCAAATGGTTGTTGTGTATGCTTGATCTGTGGACACTTAGATTCAGGGCATTGTCAATAGGCTGACAATGAACCTGCATTCGTGTTCATTTTGATTCAATTTTCAGTTTCAGTTATAACGATTCTATTGAGTTCTGTGTTGTGATTTACATTCAGTCCATGGGTTTCAATGGGAACTCAACCTTAGTCATTCAGTTATTAGGAGAATTGGTTATAGCTGTTAGTCAGGTTTAGTTTTAAATCATTGTTAGTTTGAACAGATTTTAGAGTTAAAAGGTTTTAATACGGATGAATAGATTGTATTAGGGGCAGTAATATAAAGGGGTTTCAGGGGTAATTTGGGAATTGAAAACAGAAAGAAATGGGTAGTTTGAGTGTTCTGTCCACTAAGTATTAAAATACCATTAAACTAATACAATTGTTTAGTGCTAATGGGGAACAAGACATAATGGTGGGGGAAAGGTTTAAAGAAAATGGATTAAGAAATAGGTGCCCATACCTATTTGAATTTAAATAAAGAAAAGACAAGTGTTGTGGGGAACAAAACACTTGATAATGGGCTGTAAGGGAAGATGATGGGCAGAAAATCTGATAAGGTAGGGGGGGCAGGGTTAGTGTTTGGATATAAATAGAGTCATTTATAGACAGAAGAGGGGGCTGAGTTTTGGGAGAGGATAAGAGGATTTTTTGAAAATCTGGAGGGAAATCTGAAGAGAGGAAAAAGTAATATGAGAGGAACATTTTGAGTTTTGAATTAGTTCTAAGAGAGAGTTTAAGAGAAAAGATACTGTTCCATTGAGTTCTAGGCCGAATATAGATTCCAAGCACTGGTTCTTGCCCTTTTGATTGTTGAATCTATTTGGCAGTCCATTGATTCTGCTTCTAACCTTATCCGCTCAGTTTGTTCAATTACTGGGTGTTTGTGTTGTTGTTGGTATTGCTGGGATTTTTTTTTTCAACTGGCTTTCCTGAGTTAATACTAGATATTGGTTACTGGTGCCGTTCTGTTGTATTGTCTTGCTACTTCTACTGCTGATCCTTTTCTTCTTCTTCTTGTATTCCAATACCAGGTACACAACTTTAACTCTGGCATTTGTAAGCTAAAAATATGGAGTTCGAATATACGTAAAGAGTTGAAATTTTGTTTTGGTTTCTATATGATTGATGTATTTAAATTATTCAGTCGCTGATGTAGTATATAGATCCCTGTAGTTAAGAACTAGCTTAATGGACTGTTAAAACCAATTGGAAGCTATAGTTGTTAGACTAGGTTCTATTAGTTCTGAGTATTTAGCTTGCACACCATTTGATAATTCAGATATCACTGCAGCAATTGAAAAGAAGAGAAGATTGTAAATGTGACTAGCATTGTTAGATAGCACCAGTCGTAGGCGTCAATTATGATATTAGCATTTTTGATTGTGTTGTTCTGCTATTAAGTAATCACAGATTTCTCAAAACAATTGGTAATGGCTCACTAGTTTTGAAGCAGGAACATGTAATTCAGATTAAGGGTACTGGTTGCCCATATTGGAGTTAATAAAGGTAGTGTTAAACCCAATTGGACTTGATGCATGATATAAGCCACTTCCTATATGTAAATAATGAACAGTAGAATGAGTAGGAGTAATATTCGCATTTTATTCATGCAACTGATGTTTTGACTTGGGGCCTTGCCCTCAGCCGTTGTTTAATTGGGCTCACATTTGGGCCCAAGCTGGCGTTTTTACTGATTCCCTACACGGACTGTAGAAAGGCCCAAATCCGTTGAATGATTTGAACTCATGCGCCCATGAACCCCAGTTATAACAAATCTTACTGTACCGGACTTTGCGAATTAAGTTGATTGAGTAGGATTTCAAATTCCTTTAAAGATAAATAAGATAAAAAAAATGTAGTCACTTTAGGATTGTCCTTTCAAATAAACGAGATGAGCCTCGCCTAGTAAAACTCAACGATTGTGGGGCCCTCACGATTGTATATATATTAATTACTTAGAACTCGGGATCGGCCGCTTAGCGAATTTCACGGCCTTTTTCCCAAAAGTAATAACGCGTTAGTCACTGTTAGGCGCGTACTTTTAATAATTTACTGTCACGACCCAAACTGAAGGGCCATGACTAGCACCCGACCACACTTGCCGAGCACCATCGTACATTTCATCTAACCTTCATTATTATCTTTTAAGGCTGACAAGATCAATATAAATGGTAGACCTAGATCATGGACAACCAGCAATAAAATATGACGGCATGAACATACATAGCAGGGGATGACCAGACAATCAAGAAACTATGTATAAGGTATGAGCTACCACGCTACTATGAAAGACTATACAACAAAAACTAGCCGACAAGGCATACCAAACTATACATGAGCCGACACCTGTCTATGAGCCTCTAAAAGAACATAAGTGTTGCAACATAGCCGGAACAGGGCCCCGACATACCCATAATGTCTATAACAAAAATTGCATACCAAGACCAAGGCAAGTCCGGAGAAGGGATCTCGCCAATCACCGCTGAACTGGACAGTCTACTGTGGTGGGGGAGCTGCACCTGCCTGTCTATCAGGACCTGCAGCACGACATGCAGCGTCCACAAATAAAAGGACGTCAGTACGAATAAAGTACTGAGTATGTAAGGCAAGGAACCATAAATACGATCAGTAATGTAAGCAAGGATAGAGAATATACAACCTGTAACATCTTAGTACCTCTGAGGGCTACTTACATGAAATGCATGATACATATGTATAAATACATAAACCTTTAAAGCATTCGCCTCTGTGGGCATCATCATCATCATATCGTACCCGGCCATAATAGGCTCGGTAGAATCGTACCCGGCCACGTGGAGCTCGGTAAAACCCAACTGATCAGTGGTTGCACAATAGGTGTCGTACCCGGCCAACTATAGCGTGGCTCGGTAGAGTAAAATAGATACATATATATAATGCATGCTCGACTCATGGAATCACATTCTAAACCTTTCGGAGTGACGTAAGGTCGGTATCCTCTGTACACGTTATTAGGACTAACTCTTCACTATGAACCTTATAAGAATCAGGAAGTACCAACAACATTGATAACATAAGAATAAGAGAAGCAACATTAACATCAATCATTCCATAAGAGGGAAAACTATGTAAGTACTTCTAGCTTCTAAGAGTAGAGTATCTTGGAAGCTCGTTCATTACATTATGTACAATCGGAGTCGTGCAAAAGAAGGAAAGGGATAGCCTCACATACCTTGTATATACTGACCCAATCTCAAGCTATGCAATTGTCAAAACTCCTTAGTCTACAATAAGAGAAACGATACTATCGTTATCATTTAAGCGTCATAACTATTATGTATCGACCACAACCTATTTTACGATGAAACGGACAGCACCTCCCCTATATATATGACCTCACACCATTCAAAACAGTCACCAAACAGCCCAAACAACATCAATAATAAACATATTGAGCCTCCCAAAATAGTCCACACACAGCCTAATCACTCCATACATACGACGACCACCGTAGTCGTGTCAAACAACCTGGAAATGTTACGAATAACTATCAGCCCATAACCCTACATATATATGGTGTTTCTCCACACCCTTCCTCCTCCAAAACTCCACAAGATAGTAGTAAAATACGCAGCCCAACAACAACGCAAAACAGTCCACAAAACAATAACATTACTTCCAAGCCTTTCGATATATATTTCACAAGTTCTAGCTTCAATGGCTTAGCTGCAACTTGGATAATCTTAAATACATATAGAGTAAGAGGTTCCTTACCTTTATACAGAAATAACAACTCCAAATTGACCTTAAATTTCCATGAAATATCCCTCCAATGCTGCCACAACAACAAAAAAGCGAAACTAGCGATCAATTAGTGTTTTTCGGCACTAGAATCACTTTAGAAGGCTTGAAATCACCTAGGATTGATATTAAGAACATGATGGAGTATTTACAGAACATAAACCCTTTAAAGCAACCTCCCACACGAGCTGGAACAACACAAAAATGAGCAACAACAAGAAGAACAAGAGACTTACTAGCGCCACGGAATTCCCGACACTTGATTTGTGTTGTTTGCCCCTTTTTGGGTCTTGAATCTTGAGAGAACCTTGAGAGGATGTTCCTAGGGTTCTAAGGTCTGAAAATAGTGAAAATAAATGACTTAAAACGGGTTGGAGGCATCCTATATAGGTCCAAATATCTTAAACCGACTTAGTGGGCCCCATAGAGAGGTGCTTGGCGCAGTCTCGCGAAAATGCGAATATCTCTCTACTCCGAGATCGTATCGATGAACGGTTTAATGCGTTGGAAACTAGACTCATAGATATTTAATTTGGTTGGTATACCACCCTGTAATTCCTTGTAAATTATGAGAAAATATTATAAACATTTGACCTAATGTTTAAGTAAAATTATGAACCTAAGTTGCGACAACTTTTGTCGACTTTTGTTTCATAACTCGTTTGACTTCAAGACTTATGATACGGATATTATATGATTAAAATACCTTAATAAATGACCTCTTGAGTGTATTAAGCACCGCTAGATTACCTGAAAATACGAGTTACAACATCCTTGATTCGTTTAACTTCTAATACTGGTTAATCACCCTTATACACTCTTGTATCACTTAAGACCAATAGGATTGACTTCTTATCATCTCAAAGATAATTCCTTCTTGGATTTATGTTAACTAATATATGGCATGAACTAACACATGTGGATATGGGTTGTAACACCCTCCCCCCCTTAGGAACATTCGTCCTCGAATGTAAGGGTTTATGGGGAGTTTAAATCATCGTGGATTCCAATGGAAATTTCCGATCAATTTTCCCCTATAAAATGGTCACTAGCAAAACTTGCAAGTAATTAAGCCCAACATATGGCTTCACAAGGCTACACAAAGCATTATGCGTATTTACATTATCTACATATCACCATTTTGTATTAAGGAGGAGTATTCTCAAATTATTGCTTACCTCATAGAGCCGTTTCACCTTCCAATGTATCCTGTCTTCCACCAGCATCCTTGTTATCTTCATTCTGGAATAAGTAAGGGTATTTAGACTTCATCTCCTCTTCTGCTTCCCATGTCATTTCTTCCATATTTTTGTTCCTCCACAATACTTTGACGGAAGCTACATCTTTTGTTCTCAGCTTGCGGACTTGCCGATCTAATATCGCCACTGGCACTTCTTCATATGATAGGTCCTCTGTAACTTGTACATCTTTGATAGGGACGACTCGAGAAGGGTCTCCAATACATTTTCTCAACATAGATACATGGAATACCGGGTGGACAAATTCCAATTCGGATGGCAATTCTAACTCATAAGCAACCTGTCCAATCCGTCGAAGAATTTTATACGGCCCGATATACCTTGGACTCAGCTTACCTTTCTTCCCAAAACGCATAATACCCTTCATTGGTGAGATCCTCAGGAAAACCCAATCACCAACCTCAAACTCTAGATCACGACGTCGGACATCAGAATAAGATTTTTGCCTGCTTTGTGCCGTCCTCAATCGCTCCTGTATCACTTTCACCTTCTCAATAGCTTGGTGAATCAAATCTGGCCCATATAATTCTGTTTCACCGACTTCGAACCATCCAACTGGTGATCTACATCTCCTCCCGTATAGTGCCTCGTATGGGGCCATTTTAATACTGGAATGGTAGCTATTGTTATAGGCGAATTCTATGAGTGGAAGATGATCATCCCAATTCCCCTTAAAATCTAGAACACATGCTCGTAGCATATCTTCCAGTGTCTGAATGGTACGTTCAGCCTGTCCGTCAGTCTGCGGATGAAATGCAGTGCTGAGATTTACTTGTGTGCCTAAACCCTTCTGGAAAGACCTCCAAAAGTTAGCCGTAAATTGAGCTCCTCGGTCTGATATAATAGATATGGGCACACCATGAAGCCTAACAATCTCCTTGATATACAACTTCGCATAATCTTCAGCCGTGTAAGTTGTCTTCACTGGCAGAAAATGGGCACATTTTGTAAGTCGATCAATTATCACCCAGATGGAGTCAAACTTATGATAAGAGCGAGGTAATCCAATAATGAAGTCCATATTAATCACCTCCCACTTCCAGGTCGGAATCTCTATATTTTGAAGCAATCCACCGGGTTTCTGATGTTCTATCTTTACTTGTTGACAATTGGGACACTGGGCTACAAATTCTGCAATAGACTTCTTCATATTATCCCACCAATACTGCTCCTTGACATCATGATACATCTTTGTCGAGCCGGGATGGATGGAATATCGGGATTGATGAATCTCATTCATAATCTTCTCTCGCAACCCTGCCACATTAGGCACACACAATCGGCTCTGGTATCTCAGTGCCCCGTCTTTTCCGATCCCAAAAGCCATACTTTTACACTGTTGGATGCTTTCTCTTAATCGTACTAAGATAGGATCTTCATATTGTCGTGCTTTTACCTCGGCTACCAAAGATGATTCTGATGTATTCTGTACAGTAACACCTCCGTCATCAGAGTCTAACAATCTGATTCTCATATTGGCTAGCTGATGAAGCTCTTTAATCAACCCCCATCTACCTGCCTCAATATGTACTAAGCTTCCCATTGATTTACGGCTGAGAGCGTCTGCCACAACATTGGCTTTACCGGGATGATACAATATCTCGACGTCGTAGTCTTTCAATAATTCAAGCCACCTACGCTGCCTCAAATTCAACTCTTTCTGCTTGAAGATGTATTGTAAACTCTTGTGATCTGTGTAGATGTCAACATGGACGCCGTATAAGTAGTGCCGCCATATCTTCAAAGCATATATTACTGCAGCCAATTCCAAATCATGGGTTGGATAATTCTTTTCATGCTTCTTCAATTGTCTTGATGCATAAGCAATCACATTCCCACGCTGCATCAATACGCACCCCAAACCTATACCTGAGGCATCACAATATACCACATAACCTTCTGTTCCTTCAGGAAGAGTGAGCACTGGTGCAGATGTCAATCGATTCTTCAACTCCTGAAAACTACGTTCACAAGTGTCAGACCACTGGAATTTGGTAGCTTTTTGTGTTAACTTAGTCAATGGTGATGATATAGAGGAAAATCCTTCTACAAACCGCCTATAATATCCTGCTAGCCCTAGGAAGCTGCGGACTTCTGATGGTGTTGTAGGTCTCGGCCAATTCTTTACTGCATCGATCTTCTGAGTGTCGACACTAATACCCTCATCAGATATCACATGGCCAAGGAATGCTACTGAGTTCAGCCAGAATTCACATTTGGAGAGCTTAGCATATAACTTACGATCCTGAAGCGTCTGTAATACTATCCGCAAGTGGCCCGCATGTTCCGCCTCCGAACGAGAATACACTAGAATGTCATCAATGAATACAATCACGAACACATCAAGATAGGGCCTGAATATAGTATTCATGAGATCCATAAAAGCTGCTGGGGCATTTGTTAGCCCGAACGACATCACCAAGAACTCAAAGTGCCCATATCTTGTCCGGAAGGCCGTCTTTGGAATATCCTTCTCCCTAACCCTCACCTGATGATACCCTGAACGTAAATCAATCTTAGAGAAATACTTGGCACCCTGGAGTTGGTCAAACAGGTCATCAATTCTTGGAAGTGGATACTTGTTCTTTATAGTAGACTTATTCAACTGTCGATAGTCGATACACATCCGTAACGACCCGTCTTTCTTCCGCACGAATAGGACTGGTGCACCCCAAGGTGAAGTGCTAGGCCTAATAAAGCCCTTATCCAGCAAGTCCTTCAACTGCACCTTCAACTCTCGCAACTCTGCCGGGGCCATTCTGTATGGAGGAATAGAGATCGGTTGAGTGTCAGGCAACACATCAATGCTAAACTCAATCTCCCTTTCAGGAGGAAGGCCTGGGAGTTCATCTGGGAAAACATCTGGGAATTCGTTGACCACAGGGATTGATTGTAAAGTAGGCGGTTTCGCCTCCGCATCCCTAACGTGAACGAGATGATAAATGTAACCTTTTGAGATCATTTTCCTTGCCTTAAGATAGGAAATAAACCTACCTTTCGGTGTAGCAATGTTCCCTTTCCATTCAATGACGGGTTCACCCGGAAATTGGAACCTAACCATCTTCGTACGACAGTCAACATTTGCATAGCATGAGGCCAACCAGTCCATTCCCATTATCACATCAAAATCAACCATTTCTAACTCAAATAAATTTGCCGAGGTTTGACGACTACAAATCATCACAGTGCAACCTCTATATACCCTTCTAGCAATCACAGAATCTCCTATCGGAGTAGATACCGCGAGGGGTTTACTTATCAATTCAGGTTCAATGCCAAACTTATTAGCCACAAAGGGTGTAACATATGATAATGTAGATCCCGGATCAATCAGCGCATATACATCATAAGAAAACACAGATATAATACCTGTAACAACATCTGGAGACGACTCGAGATCCTGTCGACCTACTAGAGCATAGGTTCGATTTTGAGCACCACTCGAACTCGGCACTGCACCTCTACCCCTACCACGACCTGTCGACTGCTGAAAACCCCGTGCTGGAGGTCGAACTGATGAGGAAGAACCAGACACAGATCCAGTCGGCTGAGCCATACCATCACCTCCTCTATTAGGACAATCCCGCATCATATGGCCAGGCTGCCCGCACGAATAGCATGCATCAGAACCTCGACGACACAGTCCAAAGTGGGCCTTGCCGCACTGATCACAATGTGGTGTTGGGGGTCTCATCTGACTAGTATCCCTGTGATATTGCGAGCCAGATGCCCGCAAACTCTGACCTAGACCAGAATAGGATCGATCATATCGAGGCCTCTGAAACTGTGGAGGAGCACTAGCTACAGGTGGCGCCAAACTCCTCGAAAACTGTGGCCGGATGCGGCCTCTGAAGTCATCAGAATACCCTGCAAATCTCGCCCTCTTATGCTGGCCTCTATTCTGCTCCCTAACTACCCTCTGCTGGCACTTACGATCCTCTAGGGTCTGGGCATAAGCTTGAATACGAGAAATATCCATGCCCTCCACCAAGGAGGCTGTCGTACACTCATTTATCAGATGTGGTCCCAACCCATTCACGAACATATACACCCTATCACTCATCTCGGCCACCATATGGGGAGCATACCTTGCCAAAGAATCAAACTGCATACTGTACTCTCGCACACTCATATTACCTTGTCTAAGGTTCAAGAACTTATCAGCTCTAGCTCGTCGTATCTCAACTGGCAAGTAGTGACGAAGAAAGGCCTCAGAAAATTCCTTCCACACAGCTGGAGGAGGGTTCGGACCCCTGGATCTCTCCCAACTATCATACCAGAGAACCGCTAAATCCCGTAGCCGATAAGAAGCCAACTCTACTGCCTCTGTATCACTAACATGCATAACCCGAAGTGTACGATGAACCTGGTCAATAAAAGTTTGTGGGTCCTCCTTGGGGTCTGATCCGGTAAACACTGGAGGGTCTAAATTAATAAAATCACGAACTCTTGTACTAACTGGTTTCTCAGCAGCACTTGTATTCTGCCTCTGAGCCTGAGAAGCTACCAAGCTAGTCAATAACTGCAAAGCACTCCGCATATCCTGGTCTGGAGTGCCAGACGGAGGAACTGGAGGTGCTGGGTGCCTTCTAATATCCTCTGGAGGAGATGGAGTAGATGAGGTATGAGAGGGCATCTCACTTTGAGCCTCACTTTGTCCTGCTCTAATTTGGGGCACCTGACTGGTACCCTCTCCCGCTGCTGTATCAAGCCGTCTACTAATCGTTTGCTTCCTAGTCGAAGGCATCACTGAAAAAAACAAGGTGAATATTAGAGACGAACACTTACGACTCAACTCTACGCACGATCTAGATTCAGGAAGAAGGTAACAACCCTAGATGTCATGTAGCCTCCTGATTATAAATGTGGCGCGCTACACATCCATAATCAAGACTCTACTAGACACGGCTCATAGACAACCCCTAGGACAGACTTGCTCTGATACCAAGTTTGTCACGACCCAAACTGAAGGGCCATGACTAGCACCCGACCACACTTGCCGAGCACCAACGTACATTTCATCTAACCTTCATTATTATCTTTTAAGGCTGACGAGATCAATATAAATGGTAGACCTAGATCATGGACAACCAGCAATAAAATATGACGGCATGAACATACATAGCAGGGGATGACCAGACAATCAAGAAACTACGTATAAGGTATGAGCTACCACGCTACTATGAAAGACTATACAACAAAAACTAGCCGACAAGGCATACCAAACTATACATGAGCCGACACCTATCTATGAGCCTCTAAAAGAACATAAGTGTTGCAACATAGCCGGAACAGGGCCCCGACATACCCATAATGTCTATAACAAAAATTGCATACCAAGACCAAGGCAAGTCCGGAGAAGGGATCTCGCCAATCACCGCTGAACTGGACAGTCTACTGTGGTGGGGGAGCTGCACCTGCCTGTCTATCAGGACCTGCAGCACGACATGCAGCGTCCACAAATAAAAGGACGTCAGTACGAATAAAGTACTGAGTATGTAAGGCAAGGAACCATAAATACGATCAGTAATGTAAGCAAGGATAGAGAATATACAACCTGTAACATCTTAGTACCTCTGAGGGCTACTTACATGAAATGCATGATACATATGTATAAATACATAAACCTTTAAAGCATTCGCCTCTGTGGGCATCATCATCATCATATCGTACCCGGCCATAATAGGCTCGGTAGAATCGTACCCGGCCACGTGGAGCTCGGTAAAACCCAACTGATCAGTGGTTGCACAATAGGTGTCGTACCCGGCCAACTATAGCGTGGCTCGGTAGAGTAAAATAGATACATATATATAATGCATGCTCGACTCATGGAATCACATTCTAAACCTTTCGGAGTGACGTAAGGTCGGTATCCTCTATACACGTTATTAGGACTAACTCTTCACTATGAACCTTATAAGATTTAGGAAGTACGAACAACATTGATAACATAAGAATAAGAGAAGTAACATTAACATCAATCGTTCCATAAGAGGGAAAACAATGTAAGTACTGCTAGCTTCTAAGAGTAGAGTATCTTGGAAGCTCGTTCATTACATTATGTACAATCGGAGTCGTGCAAAAGAAGGAAAGGGATAGCCTCACATACCTTGTATATACTGACCCAATCTCAAGCTATGCAATTGTCAAAACTCCTTAGTCTACAATAAGAGAAACGATACTATCGTTATCATTTAAGCGTCATAACTATTATGTATCGACCACAACCTATTTTACGATGAAACGGACAGCACCTCCCCTATATATATGACCTCACACCATTCAAAACAGTCACCAAACAGCCCAAACAACATCAATAATAAACATATTGAGCCTCCCAAAATAGTCCACACACAGCCTAATCACTCCATACATACGACGACCACCGTAGTCGTGTCAAACAACCTGGAAATGTTACGAATAACTATCAGCCCATAACCCTACATATATATGGTGTTTCTCCACACCCTTCCTCCTCCAAAACTCCACAAGATAGTAGTAAAATACGCAGCCCAACAACAACGCAAAACAGTCCACAAAACAATAACATTACTTCCAAGCCTTTCGATATATATTTCACAAGTTCTAGCTTCAATGGCTTAGCTGCAACTTGGATAATCTTAAATACATATAGAGTAAGAGGTTCCTTACCTTTATACAGAAAGAACAACTCCAAATTGACCTTAAATTTCCATGAAATATCCCTCCAATGCTGCCACAACAACAAAAAAGCGAAACTAGCGATCAATTAGTGTTTTTCGGCACTAGAATCACTTTAGAAGGCTTGAAATCACCTAGGATTGATATTAAGAACATGAGGGAGTATTTACAGAACATAAACCCTTTAAAACAACCTCCCACACGAGCTGGAACAACACAAAAATGAGCAACAACAAGAAGAACAAGAGACTTACTAGCGCCACGGAATTCCCGACACTTGATTTGTGTTGTTTGCCCCTTTTTGGGTCTTGAATCTTGAGAGAACCTTGAGAGGATGTTCCTAGGGTTCTAAGGTCTGAAAATAGTGAAAATAAATGACTTAAAACGGGTTGGAGGCATCCTATATAGGTCCAAATATCTTAAACCGACTTAGTGGGCCCCATAGAGAGGTGCTTGGCGCAGTCTCGCGAAAATGCGAATATCTCTCTACTCCGAGATCGTATCGATGAACGGTTTAATGCGTTGGAAACTAGACTCATAGATCTTTAATTTGGTTGGTATACCACCCTGTAATTCCTTGTAAATTATGAGAAAAGATTAGAAACATTTGACCTAATGTTTAAGTAAAATTATGAACCTAAGTTGCGACAACTTTTGTCGACTTTTGTTTCATAACTCGTTTGACTTCAAGACTTATGATACGGATATTATATGATTAAAATACCTTAATAAATGACCTCTTGAGTGTATTAAGCACCGCTAGATTACCTGAAAATACGAGTTACAACATCCTTGATTCGTTTAACTTCTAATACTGGTTAATCACCCTTATACACTCTTGTATCACTTAAGACCAATAGGATTGACTTCTTATCATCTCAAAGATAATTCCTTCTTGGATTTATGTTAACTAATATATGGCATGAACTAACACATGTGGATATGGGTTGTAACATTTACTTTCTTAAACTCAAGTGCACATTTATGTGACCCAAATCTAAATCTCAACGAAATCGAAATGTGTCGTTAATCACGGGTACATTGATTGTGACGTGGTTCGAGATGCATTTCCATGACGTTACAAATTCCTTTTAAAAAAACCATGAATGAGATGAGCCTCGACAAACAAGAATGCACAAACTGCAGGGCCCTCAACGGACAGTTATTTCAAACACTTAGATTTCGAGACAGGCCACATATCGAACTTTACGGCTTTTCTCAAAATAACAACACGTTAGTATCTTTAGGCGCGAATTTAATAATGTTATCTTCCTAAACTCGGGTGCACATTTATGTGACCCAAATCCAAATCTCAATGAAGTTGGAACGTAGCGAAAATTGCGGGTACATTTATGTGGCGCAATTCGAGATGCATTCTCACGACATTGCAATTCTTTGAATAAATAATAACAAAAGCGGTAAACAGTTAAAATTTGCACATAGGTTCATAATTGTATAAAATCAGATAATTAAGCCGAATATGACAGTAGAGCGACCGTGCTAGAACCACGGAACTCGGGAATGCCTAACACCTTCTTCCGGGTTAACAGAATTCCTTATCCGGATTTCTGGCGCGCAGACTGTTAAACAGAGTCATTCTTTTCCTCGATTCGGGATTCAACCGGTGACTTGGGACACCACAAATCTCCCAAGTGGCGAATCTGAATCTTTAAATAAAATCCCGTTTCGATTGTCTTTAATTGGAAAAACTCCCTTTTACGCTCCCACTGCGGGGTGTAGGTAAAAAAGGAGGTGTGACATTAAAGATACGTGATTTGGTCCAATACTAACTGATAACCAAGAAATCAAACATATAGATTAAGGAAGTAAGTGAAATCAAATCAGTGTTTGAGCAAATCTTGACCTCAGGCTATGATGGTCTCGAGGTAGGTCAACAAGAATAGTAAAGTAAACAAAATAAAGTTAAGACACAATTCTGATGAGTAATGAGCAAGAAAGTAAGAGAGTATATTCTTTTGCCAATGATTGATGATGTTATGGGAGTCCTAAATAAGGTACATTTCTGTTTTTAGTAAGGAATCTAATTGGGCAGTTATCTAACCGTCTAGTACGAATTCGTACAAATCTGTTCCGGAATTTACGCCTTGATCTTTGGGCCATTGCGGGAATCTTGCTTTTTCTGTTACAAAATTGTAACAACATCATCTCGAGGCTGGTCAAGCTCGGCATTGATATTTTGATCTTCGAACTTCGAACTCTGCCATCGGGCTCGAGCCTAGTCTATTTTGAACTCAGTCTTGAAGCGGTTCCTCGAGCCCACTAAATCGGGCATAATCGATTTTGACCGTGTATAGATTGTCTCCGTGTTTCTTAGAATAAGATGATAAGAAAAGATTTGGGGCTCATTTTTTCAGAGTTGCTAATGATGATGTCATCCCCGTGACGTAAGCGCTCGAGGTAACTGAAACATCTCGTCAGTTCGCTTCCCCAAAATATTAAATGCGTGCTAGTAGTGGTAGGCCACTAACGCCACCGAACGTCGTCACTTACCTATAAATACATGGCTCCTTATTTGAATTAAGGACATTACTTCCTCCTTACAATTTCTATGATCCCGTCTTCTCTTAATATCTTTCTCTCACCACCTGCTACTTTCCGCCTTTTTAGCGCCGAAAAACACCAAACTCCGCCTCCTTCCGCTTCTCTAAACCTAAAACCACGGCGAAGACCTCTAAAACAGTTCCTCAAAAGGAGAAGGCTTCCTCCTCTTCGTCCCGTCCGGCCGGTGACAAAGCGCTGGCCCTTCACGAGAGTGTTCCCGGCGCATGTGTCATAAAGAAAGACTTCAAAGTCGAAACCCCCCATGCGGTTTTCGGCCGATGTGAGCATGCATCGAGGTATATTTGCTCGATAACAGATAAACGCCTCGAGGCTATGAAAAAAGGATTGTGGCTGGAGAGATGAGGTCATGGTACAGATCCCTACCCCCGAGGAGAGTATCATTACCCACGTGAAGGGCTTCCTAAGTGTTTACACTTACCCCTTCACACTAGGTCCACTTGATCCCATCGTGATTGATTTCTACAAAAGATATCAAGTCACTCTCGGCTAGATCCACCCTTCTTTCTGGCGGATAGTGATCATGCTTCACTATTTCTCCAGTAAGGGCAAGGGCCTTGAGTTCACTCTTAGTTACCTTATCCACTTGTACTGGCCCCAGCTTTTTCGAGGGTTGATCAAGCTCTAATGCCGATCAACTAAGTCCTTCTTTTCTAGCAACGACAAGGAAAAAGATCGAGGCTAGATGAGTCGGTTCATCCGAGTGATGATCTGCGATATCATTTCTGAGGAAATAATGTCGTTCCCGGAGGAGTGGAACCCCAACCGTACGTGAAGTTGTCCCCCCAAGTAAACTTATGTATTTCGTTTATACATTGCATATCGCCTTCATCTTTTTTGCAGCGGTCGCTTGGATGCCTCATGCGGTCCTCAACCTCGAGGACTGGGTCCGAAAACTAGCTGCAACCTCTTCGTATGACGAACGTCGCTAGAGTGATATGGCGAGGGGCAGATGGGAAGCCAAACACCACAGTAATTTCTTTTTTATAAGCTTTTTGACATTTTGCTTCTTTATCGAAGTCATTTCTTTCGTCATACTTAATATTTAATTTATGCAGACATTGGAGATTTCTCCGAGATGAGGCCAGCCTCTCCTGGGGAAGAGATCGAGTCTCCAATTCTTAAAACGGGAAAAGATAATAAGAGAAAAAGGGTTTCGAAACCCGAAGACCCCCAAGACAAAAGGGCTCCTACTTGAAGACACAGGAGGAATGTTATTCACATGTACATAGACTCGGCCCACCATTTTTTGGAGGACGAAGAAAATGAGGGCGAAGAATCGGCACTGGTGACCCGAGATAGGAAACTAGTTGAGTCCACTACCCCTCCGAACTGGAGAGCTTGCCTCGTGAAGAGGAAACTCCGAAGAAAGACTCGGGCAAAGCCCCTGAATCGCTTGGGGTCGAGATTTTTCCTCCGCCTTGAACAAGCACACCAAAAGGGACAAGTACCAAGATTACCGGGACCGAATAGAGCGCCCCGAGCGACGTGCTCGGGGCCATGACAATAGGTCACTCTTCTCCTCTACCAGCTTATTCTGAGGAGGCAATAAGGGAAGCTCAAGCTCTGCATATGCCTGATCCCGCGGAGTCCCCGGTGAAGAAGATCCTTTCCGGAATTGTTTTACTGGGGTCGATGATGCCGCCGACCTTGACAGCGCATCTACCCTCTTCGAAGAGGCTCACCGTCTTTTCTCTCGGCTAAACATTAACTCCTACCATTGCAATTTCTTCTTCTCCCCTTACCCTAACTGATACCTATTTTTTCTGTGTAGGCCATTACTAAGTTTAGGGCTGAGCTGAGCCAATGTAAGGCCGAGATCAAGAAGTTTCCGGAGGAAGAGAAGGCCCAGATGCTCCTTTTCAGCCAAAAGGAGGAGGAGCTCAAGGACCTTCGGGCTGATTTCGTAAAAATGAGGTCGATCTAGACAAGCAGGTAACCGTTATTTTGTAAGAGTATGGTCTACTTGACCAAACTGTGGAGGCTAACACTTCAATGTCTCAACTGCAGCAAAATTTGGAGATGATCAGGCAGCTTCGAGGTGAGGTCGATCAGGTTAAGACTGACTGCAACCAGTGGTAGTAAAATATGGATCCACTTGCTGCTGAGAAAGAGACTGCTCTAGCCAAACTGGCATTGGCTGAGGCCCAGTGTAATATACCATGATTTTTAACCAAGGATATATTAATCATTTAGTAATTAATTAAAAACAAGAGATGCACAAAAAGAAAGAAAATTCAACCAAATCTAACAAAAAGAACTAATAAAACAAACAAAACAAAAAGAAGTATGTAAATGGGTCTTACCCATCAGCAATGTGAGGGCATAGAAGAAAAATTTAAAAAAAATAAAAATAGAAGCGCTAAAGGGATTTTGGGGAAAAAAGAGACGCAGTGAAACAAAAGCTTCAATTAGAGTAGAATTGAGATTTAAGAACAAAAAAATTGAAGAAGGCTCATCCAGATAAGAGGCAAAGAAAGCAAAGAAGGGACTTTGTTATCTTAGATTCAACAGGGCATAAGAATTAGAAAGGAGCGCTGGTTTAGTCCTTGTTCTTGAGTCTCAGCGATAAGCTCTAGATAATTACATATATTTTTCTCTTTTTGAAATAGTAGAAATTTTGTATACATGATTCTTATAGGACTGCGTAGATATGATTTCGAAATTGGATTAAGAGTATCACGACCCTAACCTTGAATCCGATCATGATGGCGCATCTCATGAAGACAAAGCCAGCCAATTAAACCCAATTCACTTTTTAAAAAAGTTAAAAATATAAAAGTAGTCTAAACATGATTTAATGATAACAAGTAGTGAAAATACAACCCGACACAACCCTAATCGGGGTGTCACAAGTCACGAGCATCTACTAGGGTATAGATAGAACTGAAAGCCTGGAGTGTACAAATACAGTCTAATGAAATGAAAAGAGAGAAAAGCAGTGCTGCGAACGCCGGCAGCTACCTTGCTAAACTCTGATGACTCTGCCTTCGATCAACCAAAACATACCTGAATCTGCACACAAGGTGCATGGAGTAATGTGAGTACTCCGACTCAGTGAGTAATAATAATAAATAAAGACTGAAGGCAAGAAATCACGTATAACATATCAAGATACTGTATAGAAGCAGTCCAAAACCAGTAAGAAAGCAGTGAAGCTGTAAAAATCTCTTAAAATATCTTAGTTCAGTTTAAACTTCTTTGAAAATGGGTTTTTCAATGGTTACGCAAATGAATGCAAAATAGTTAGTGTAGAGAAGCACAGAAATTTGCCTCTCGGGCACAAATACCATAGTTTAACAAGTAAAATGACAAGTAAACATGAAAGATAAACAAATAAAGGTTCGCCCCTCGGTCACAATGTCAACAACTCCGCCCCTCGGGCAATATCTCAAAACAATACCAGCCCCTCGGGCAATCACATAGAACGGTACCAGCCCCTGGGGTAATCACATAGAACAATACCAACCCCTCGGGCTATATCTCACATCACAATGGGTACCCACGCTCACTGGGGGTGTACAGACTCTGGGAGGGGCCCCTTACGGCCCAAGCGCAATATAAAGCCATCTCGTGGCATCAAATCTAGGCCCTCGGTCACATATCAGTCAAGCCACCTTGTAGCGTATATATCTTAGGCCCTCGACCTCATAAACAATATCAACAAGCCACCTCGTGGCGTACATATCTCAGGCCCTCAGCCTCAATCAGTATCAGTGTTTCTTCACAACTAGACCCTCGGCTTTACTCAGTCAAAAATACTCACAAGCCCCTCGGGCATTAGTAACAATATTTCTCAGCCCAAAACATCATTTAGAATATCATTTAAGTCTCAAAACTGAGTAATAATTGCTGAGTGGCAAAACAGTGGAAAATAACATGACTGAGTTTAATTAATAAGTCAAAGCAGTGAGAAAATAGTAATAAAAATCCTCTGAGGGTTCAAATAGTTGGCACGAAGCCCAAATATGGCAATCAGCCTAAATCATGATGATAACAAATATGTTTCAGTCAAATACGCGGTAAAATCATCAATCGGGACGGACCAAGTCACAATCTCCAATAGTGCACAACCCCACGCTCTTCAACAAGCGTGTGCCTCACCTCAATATAGCACTATGATGTGCAATCCGGGGTTTCAAACCCTCAGAGCATCATTTACAATCATTACTCCCTCGAACCGGCTAAAACTCTAGCTCGCGACGCCTTTTCCCTCAAATTGGCCTCCACGCGTGTCAAATCTATTCAAAATCAGAACAAATACGTCACAATATGCTAAGGGAACAAAGTCCAAGCAAAAACAATCGAAAAACACTGAAAATCTCGAAATTAGCAAAACCCGAGCCCCGGGCCTACTTCTCGAAACTCAGAAATTTTTGCATCAACGGGTTCCTTATCTCCCTACGAGTTCAACCATACCAATTTTACCAAAATCTGACATCAACTCGACCCTCAAATTTTCAAATTAAACCAAGAGGGTTTTCAAGATTTTACCAACTAAAATCACCAATTAAATGTTAAAAACAACGATGGATTCGAGTAATCTAACAAAAATTGAGTTAAGAACACTTACCCTGATGTTTTCCTTGACAATCTCTCAAAACATCGCCTCACCCGAGCTCCCCCAACTCTATTTTTGACAAAAATGGCCAAAACCCCGTCTTATAACATTTTCCGATTCGGGCGCCACAGGTGGCGCCCGGAGCTGCCTGTGGTACTGGTTCCAGTAGCCAAAATAAATCCCGGTGCCATGGATGGCGCCCCGCACTACCCTGGGCGTTGGCGATGAGAAATTATTTTTCCCCGATACGAAAATGGGCATAACTCTCTCATACGATGTCGTAATACTTCAATAAAAACTGAATTTCGTGCTCATTTGCATAATATGATACCACTTATTCTTGAAGAACGACATCAAAACATTTTTGAAATGCCCAAGTTAAACTCCAATAACCATCCAAACTCCACCCGAGGCTTTCGGGACCTCAACCAAATATATAAACAAGTCCTAAAATATCATGCGGACTTACTCGGAGTTTCAAATCATGCCAAGCAACATCGAAACTACAATTCACACCTCAATTCGGACTTATGAATTTCAAACTTTTTCTTTTACAAAGCGCTTGCCGACACGTATAAAATAAATACGGAATGACTTAAAATCTTGCACACAAATCATTAATGACATAATGGAGCTATTGCAACTTCCGGAATTTTATTCCGACCTCTAGCTCAAAATCTCACCAATCAACCAGAAAACGCCGAAATCTCCATTTCGCCAATTCAAGCCTAAACCTTCCACGGACCTCCAAAATGCATTATGATCACGCTCCTAAGTCCTAAATCACCTAACGGAGCTAACCAAATCATAAAAATTCCGATCCGAGATCATATACAAACAAGTCAAATCTTGGTCAAACCTTTCAAACTTCAAGCTTCAACTGAGAACAGTTTTCTTCCAAATTCGTTCCGATTACCCTAAAAACCAAAACCAATGATTTACATAAGTCATAATACATCACACGGGACAAGTCATGCCTGAGAACTGGCGATCAAAGTGCAAAAGCTCAAAACGACCGGTCGGCTACAAAGAGTTTAAAAGATAAAGTTTAGAAAATTTAGGAAAAACTCATGAGACTTTTCCATTAATTAACTGGGTATATTATATGAATTAGTTTAAGTTAATTGTAGTAGTGACTTGGGATACTAAAATGGGTATTGATATTTCAAGTGGAATAAGAGGGATTAGTTGGGTTATTATAATTCGGTGAATTAGGAGTCAAATATCAAGCCTCGAGGGTTGGACATTCTAAATTAGCTATGAACCTAAACATGAAAATTAACATGAGATCGATATTATATACTTTTATATTGATTGGAGGAATTCGTACGAATTGCTCGAGGTGAAGCATTTGGTATTTCGGCACGAGTACTATGAGTAATAATCTTACCGCAATTTGTGTTTTCATAACTTGCATGATTTACACATGATTTTTAATATGAATATGTTACCGATTATTTTGAGTGCGTGTGGGATACCGAAACAGTTATTTGAGATGATTACTGTGGTTTTAAATATTTCTGTTGTCACTAGATATGTTTTACCGTTACTTGAATTTACTGTTATCGAAATAAAATTATATGATTTGATAAGAAACGAAATGACCTATATTGTTTTAAAAAGTTTCTACGAATATATACGGATTACACAAACAAGTATAAATGAGAGTAGACATTGAAGGATCCCGTAGCTAACGGTGGGTTCGTTAGACCTTGTGCACCTTGTATTTACAGATTACCGATTACAGTTATAGCCCCCACTAGTGGGAAGGTAGAACTAGCATACAACTACTGATTTCCCTCGAGTGGGGACTACCATTATATTTGACTTCTTGCGAAGAAGTCCATGGTTATACCAATTATGTGATTCATTCATTGAAAGCTCCCAAATGTGAATATTGATATTATATTGTGGTTATAGAGCTTATTACTGAATTTTTAATTGTATTATACTACACGAAAAGTATGATGAGACTGAAATTATTTATTGTTTTTGAAAGGGCATTATATGTCATTTCCTGTTCGAGATACTAGCATGTTTTCTGACTTGTCCCCAATAAAACCGGTTGTGGTTAAGTGTTATTACTCACTAAGCTAGCTATTCACTCCCCGCTATTATTTTTACAGAGACAACAGTAGACGCAGGCAAGGATTGCATTAATTAGAGTACACGAGTTGACAGTTCCTGGTGAGCCCCGCATCTATTCATGTGGGCAAAGATTGTTATTTATTTATTATAATCTCTTTCTTGAAACTTTTAGAGTCGCTCCATAGTCATTTTTATGAGTGTCATAAATATTCTTTTATTGATATAGACTTGTGACTCGTATTAGACTTTCCTACCGTATACTTGGAGATGAAGTTATTATTATTGTGTTGGAAATACTTCTTGAATGTGGATTATCACTTGTTTGGTCGATATAGGTTGGTTGTATTGTTGATTTCTAAGACAGTTTTATTTTTGGATAGTCCTAAATCAGGAAAAACTCTGTCTGATTTTCTGTAAATTACCGATGAGGCTTACTTGTGAGCACTTGTTCCTAAGCGCCGGTCATGATCCTAAATTGGGTCGTGACAAAGTTGGTATCAGAGCCCTAGGTTATTCCTGTGATTAATGGAGCACACGTTAATAGTAGATTCTCAATTATGGTTATGTAGCCGGCCATTCCCATAATCGTGATTCTGTGAGGGCGTGATAGGATGTATCTTGTCTTTCTATCTTATTCCTCCGTCCGTGTGTGGCGATTAGGACCAAATAACTGAATCTTTCATTACTTATCCTATTTTTATATGGCTCGGACCAATTCCTCTATAATAGAATTTGGCTAGAGGTTCAAACTTCAAATACGTCAAATTTCGCCAATGGACATGCAACCATATCCAAGCAAAGAAATGCTACATAAGTAGTATACAAGACCGGTGAAAGGTTCATTATGCCATATGAGGTACTTTTCGGTAAGATGCATAATAGAGTGCATTTTAGAAATTTATACTAGTCCACCACTACAACGATAGAGGAGTGCTATCACAAAAAGGTACTTCCCTCCATAATTATTTTTTGAGATCTTTATGGATATAATAGATAAACATGGTAAGAATGAGCAATAGAATAGGGGCTCTAAAGTTCTCATACACCTAGAAGATTATGGGACCAACAACAATATTCTTAATAAAGCTCCTAAAGTTGAAACTACTGCGTTTAATATTTATGATAGTTCGAAGGATCCTTAAAGGTTTTAGTAAAATGCTTACCAAGTTATAAGATATAGGATATTTCATGAAGAGGTCTATGGAACAATCAACTTTAGACTAGAATACATGAAATGCTACTGTACTCTTAGAGATGCCAACAAGAGCAACATAACTAATTTGGGAATAACATTCACTAAAGTGTTTATGAATCATTTCCTTCTTGACAGTTTGTGACGTGAACTTGCCTGCTATATCATTTGACAAATTGATTTAGACGTTGGGTATACTTACATATAACACCAAACTTTTTCAACTGGATAAACAAGCAACATCATAAGTTTATAGGCTTGTTGAAAGGTTGGTTAATTGTTTAAACAAGATAGTAACTGCATATATGAAGACTTAAACCTATTCTGGAGCAGTTGTACTTACTAGAAAGATTGAAAATATGGACTTAACGGTTATAGAAGAAAGTTTGTTTGGATCTCATAGATACGATAAGGGGCGCAAGAGAAGAAACACTTAGTTTGAGGAAAAAAGAGTATCATAATGAGAGATTCTCTTATGTATTCTTAAGGATCTACGAGGACTACCCCCAATATGAGAAATAGACTTCGGTATTGAGCTGACACCTGACACGCAAACTATATCATATGGTACCCACAAGTTGAAAGAGCTAATTGAATAATTGAGAGACCTACTGGATACAGGTTTTATCATACCTAGTATTGCACCATGGGGTACACCAATATTGTTTGGAATAAAAAAAATGGGATGAGCTATTAAGACTGTGGGCCAACTACAGATCATTAAATAGGATAACAATACACAACAAATATCCCTTGTATTGTATAGATAACTTGTTTGATTAGTTACAAGGAGCCATTGATCTTTAGTCTGTTATCATCAGTTTAGAATAAGGAAGGAAGATATTTCGATGTTGCCTCTAGTACTCAGTACAAACATTATGAGTTACTTTTGATATCCTTTAGATTAGCCAATTCTTCAATTGCATTGATGTATATAATGAATATGGTGTTCAAAGTTATTTTTGGAGAAAATAAATCTATAGTTTTTACTTATTATGTTCTGGTATATTCTTGTACCCAGGAAGAGCACGAGGATTACTTGAAAATTATGTCAAAGACGCTACAGGAAAATCAACTTTTTCCAAGTCCTTCAGTTAGCTGGACTCGATGGTATTCATAGGATACATGATATCTAAGAATAAAAAAAGGTAGATTCTAAGAAGATATAAACAGTTCATAAATGGCTGAGACCCATTTTTCCTACAGAGATTACTTTTGGCTTGACATGCTACTATAGACATTTGTGTAGGATTTCTCTAGAATAGCACCACCACTCACCAAGTTAACATAGAAAATCGCTAATTTTCAATGGATGGAGAAATGTACAACGAGAAAGTATGTTTGACAATCACACTAATGTTAGCCTTATTCCAATAGGCTCAAGAGGATTCACGATGTTACATGATACTTCGAGGGTAGGATTAGGATATCTTCTCCTTGCAAAATAGTCGCATGATAGCCTATGCTCTAAGGAAATTGAAGAAGCTCAAGTCGTATTATGTCATTCATAATTTGGAGATGGTCATAGTGGTATTTCCTTTTAAGATTTAGAAACACTATTTATACGAAGAAACCTATGAGATTGATACCTAGCACAAGAGCCTGAAGTATATTTAAAAGTAACAGAGATATAAATATTTAGCAATGCTGATGGAGGGAACTACTGAAGATATAATTATACTATTTTGTATTGTTCGGGAAAGATAAATATTATAGCTTATACCAAAAAAATTATGGGTGATTTGGCGCATTTAGCTCCTGTAGATATACTTCTAGACGAAGATATGCATAGACTAGAGGTTACACGTATTCGATTTAATATGAAAAAAAAATTAAAGACATCATTGGCTATTGGTCAAGCTCGATGTAGAGTGTATAAAGGCTAGCCAATACGAGGATGAACGATTGTTTAATTACCGAGATTAGTTTCTAGCTGGTAAAAGCAAGGATATGACCGTTAATAGTGAGGGTATTCTCCGACTAGGTAATTAATTATGTATAGCAAATATATATGGGTTGCGACAAGCTATTCGTGATGGAGCTCACAACTCTAAATACACTGTATTATCTCATGCCTATAAGAAGCAACATGATTATTAAAAAAAACTATTTGACATGTCAATATGTTAATGCAAGCACTTGCGACTCATAAGCCCACTAAAATAACCCAAGATTCTAAAGTGGAAATACAATAGAACAATACATTATATGACTAAATTACTCAAACCATTAGAGGTATGATTATATGTGGGAAAGTTGTAAATTAGCTTACCAAGTAGAAACGTTTCTTGCTAGTTAAGATCTCTTATAGTGAGGTAAAATATGCATAGATATACATGAACAGAAAATTATCAGACTCAATAAAGCTCTATTTTCCATCAGCTCTAATAGAGGATCACATTCACTTCACGATTTGAAAACCTTTTCAAGAAATTTCGGGTACACGAGTAGATCTTAGTACTAGTTTTATCGCACGCAAACGCAAAGTCTGAATATGCTATACATATTTTGGAGGATATATTGAGAGATTGTATTCTTGAGTTGAGAGGTAGTTGGGACGCTTATCTACCTTTAGCTGAATTTGCTTATAATAATAGCTTCCAGTCCAGTATTCAGATGGTGTCGTACGAAGCATTACATGGAAGAAGATGTCGTTCTCCTATCGGAAGGTTTGAAGCTAGTGAGACTAACTTATTGGGACCCGACTTAGTACGAGAAACTATGGACAAGGTCCAATTGATCAGACATAGATTGCTTGCAGCTCAAAGTAGACAAAAGTCTTATGCTGATAAGAGAAGAAGAGATTTAGTGTTCAGAATTGGGGACAAAGTGTTCCTACGTGTCTCCCCTATGAAAGGTGTGATGCGGTTTGGGAAAAGAGGCAAGTTGAGCCCCAGGTTTATAGGACCGTATGAGATACTAGACCGAGTGGGAGCTGTGGCTTATCGTTTGGCACTTCCTCCCGGTTGTCTTTTATTCATCTAGTGTTTCACGTCTCAATGCTAAGAAAATGTATATCAGACTCATCTCAAGTGCTTGAAGTACCTGCTATACCGCTTGATGAGAAGTTGTCTTACGAGGAGGAACCGATGACTATTGTTGATAGGCAAGTAAAGTAGCTACGGTCAAAATAAATTGCATTCGTTAAAGTATTATGGAGAAATTATACCGTTGAAGAAGCTACTTGGGAAGTAGAAAAAGATATGCAAGCGAAATATTCCATTTATTTCAGTCTACAAGTATGCACTTGTTGTAAATTCGGGGATCGAATTTTTATAAGGTGAGGAGGATGTAATATCCCATGATTTTTAACCAAGAATATATTAATCATTTAGTAATTAATTAAAAAAAAGAGATGCACAAAAAGAAAGAAAATTCAACCAAATCTAACAAAAAGAACTAAAAAAACAAACAAAAACAAAAAGAATTATGTAAATGGGCCTTACCCATCAGCAACGTGAGGGCATAGGAGAAAAAATTTTAAAAAAAAGAAAGAAATAAAAGGGCTAAAGGGATTTTGGGGGAAAAAAGGACGCAGTGAAACAGAAGCTTCAATTAGAGTAGAATTGAGATTTAAGAACAAAACAAAATGGAAGAAGGCTCATCCAGGTTAGAGGCAAAGAAAGCAAAGAAGGGACTTTATTGTCTTAGATTCAACAAGGCATAAGAATTAGAAAGGAGCGCTGGTTTAGTCCTTGTTCCGCAAAACTCCTACCCTACTGGGAAAATAAATTTACATTCTTGAGTCTCAGCGATAAACTCCAGATAATTACATTTATTAACTGGATATATAATATGAATTGGTTGTATTTAATAGATTTTGAATTGGTTTAAGTTAACTGTAGCAGTGACTAGGGATACTGAAATGGGTCTTGATATTTCAAGTGGAATAAGAGGGATTAGTTAGGTTATTATAATTCGGCGAATTAGGAGTCAAATGTTAATCCTCGAGGGTTGGACATTCTAAATTAGCTATAAATTAGCCTAAACATGAAAATTAACATGAGATTGATATTATATAATTATAGATTGATTGGAGGAATTTGTACGAATTGCTCGAGGTGAAGAATTTGGTATTTCGGCACGAGTACTGTGATTAATAATCTTACTGCAATTTGTGTTTTCATAACTTGTATGATTTACACATGTTTTTAAATATGAATATGTTATCGATTATTTTGAGTTGCATATGGGACAAGTCTTTTACTCAATATGATACCGAAATAGTTAATTGAGATGATTACCGTGGTTTTAAATATTTCCGTTGTCACTAGATATGTTCTACCGTTGCTTGAATTTACTGTTATCGAAATAAAATTATATGATTGATAAGAAAAAAAATGCCCTATATTGTTTCAAAAGTTTCTACGAGTATATACGGATTACAGAGACAAGTATAAATGAGAGTAGACATTGAAGGATCTCGTAGCTAACGGCGGGGTTCGTTAGACCTGGTGCACCTTGTATTTACAGATTACCGATTACAGTTATAGCACCCGCTAGTGGAAAGGTAGAACCAGCATACAGTTACTGATTTCCCTCGAGTAGGGACTACCGTTATATTTGACTTCTTGCAAAGAAGTCCACAGTTATACCGATTACATGATCCATTCATTGAAAGCTCCCAAATGTGAATATTGATATTAAACAGTGGTTATCGAGCTTATTACTGAATTGTTAATTGTATTATACTACAAGAAAAGTATGATGAGACTGAAATTATTTATTGTTTTTGAAAGGACATTTTTATGTTATTTCCTATTCGAGATACTAGCATGTTTTCTGATTTGTCCCCAATAAAAACAGTTGTGATTAAGTGTTATTACTCACTGAGCTAGCGACTCAATCCCTGCTATTATTTTTATAGAGAGCAGTAGAAGCAGGCGAGGATTCCATTAATTAGAGTACACGAGTTGACAGTTCCTGGTGAGCCCCGCGTTTATTTGTGTGGGCAAAGATTGTTATTTATTTGTTATAGTCTCTTTCTTAAAACTCTTAGAGTCTCTCCATAGTCATTTCTATGAGTGTCATATGTATTCTTTTTTGATATAGACTTGTGACTCGTATTAGACTTTCCTACCGTATTCTTGGAGATGAAGTTAGTATTATTGTGTTGGAAATACTTCGTGAATAAGGACTATAACTTGTTTGGTCTATATAGGTTGATTGTGTTCTTGATTTCTAAGACAGGTTTATTTTTGGATAGTCTTAAATCAGGGGAAACTCTGTCCGATTTTCTGTAAATTACCGATGAGGCTTACTTGGGAGTACTTGTTCCTAAGCATCTGTCATGATCCTAAATTGGATCGTGACACCCAGCTCCGGGGTGCTAAAGAGAAAGATTTGGCCCAGGCCAAAAGGATCAACGAACTCGAGGTCAAACTCGCTGAAGCCAAGGCTGAGGTTGTTGAGGCCAGGGCTGAATTTGAGAAGTGGGAAGGCCACAATTGATAAAACCATCGATGTGTACTTAGGGATGTTGACGATGTTCAAGTGGAGCTAAGGGAGGCCTCCGACCGGAAAAAATAGAGTAATATTGTGGCCAAGTGCCAATCTCGGAGGGAGACCCTCGAAGAGATACATGCCTGAGGTTTCGACCTCACAGAAAAGATAGCTCAAGCAAGGGCGCTGGAAACCGATGCTAGGTTTCTCATTTCTTCTGACGACGACGATGACGATGAAGGCAGCCAAGGCGGGTCTGACAACGAAGAGGGGCCCGGAGAGGAAGCATAGAACTAGCTGTCAGCAAACTTGAGTAAGAAAGTTCATGATTCTTTATCACACTCAAATACCTACAGTATCCCAGAAAATGCTCATCCATTTTTCATACTTGGTTCATTTCAAAATTCTTGTAGATATGCATTAATCAAAATTAATGGTGTTTATTTGGAGCTTGTAGAGGAGATAATTTTATCTTATAATACCTAATAATACCACATTACCTATATAATTTTAGATGAATAGCCGCAGAGAACAATTAATCTAAATAGTCACCACCACCCAATTGCTTAAACTAAAAATAACCGGTAAATATATAACATATGAATAAATAAACTATATAATAAGTATATCATTTATGTTTATCGGCTAAAAAAACAATAAATAAAGTCAGTTATTTATGTAATGATCCCTTTGTCACCTTCTTTCCATAATCTAGAAGGTGGGTTATTTTGGCGACAATTATTGATCATAGATTTCTCCATCAAGTCAAATAATTAAATTTTTGGTATGATTGAAATTGCCGCAAAACCTTCTCCCTCTTGGTAACTAGCTAATATAAAGGGGGCACTTTTTTTATTTCACCTTTTTGAAATGATGAATTTTTATGAAACACTATTTTAGAGCCTTGTGAGCATCTAATTTTTGACCATGCTTGAATTTTTTTAACTCCTTCACATCATTTAGCACGAACCTTACCACTAACACAACTATTCCTTCACAACTCACATTTTCACTCTATCTTACTAATACAAACACACACAACAAAAAAGTCAAAAAAGAAGGAGGAAAGTAGGGGACAATAAAAGGAAAATGAGCGTGTGAAAAGAGGATGAGGGCATCATCTTGCACCCTAAAAAACCCAGTTGTAAAGCTCATGAAGAACTGGTCACTTTCGGCCAAACAAAGTCAAAAAAAAAGCAACCATCACACTACATTTTTTCCGCCATAAAAACAGTCATGTAAAGCTCCTCTTAAAAAAAAGAGGGACAACCCAAACTTCGACCCCAGAGGCCAAAAAAAGAGCAGGGAAATTTGCTGCGATTGCTGAAAAAAGCAACAAAAAGGCAGCCAAAAGTCGCCCAAAACTCACCCAAACCAGCTGGAAATTCAAGCTCCAAAAGACAGCGAAACAATCCTCAAACCCAGCAAAAAATTCGTCCATGTCCAGCATCCTTTTTCAGCCCATTAACACATCTCTAAAATCAGCCAAAAACCAGTCGCAACAGCGCTAAAACAGCAGCAGAGATCAGCTGCTAACAACCCCGAAAATCAGCTCTAATGCTACCCAAAGCCAAGCCTAAAATACCCCTGAAATAGCCCTGACACTTCTCCACTTTCAGTCAATTTCGTGCTTCCGATAATGTTGTGCCATTGGAGGTTCCCGGTGGTGGTCGTCGCTCTTGGTTTGGTTGTTTAGTACCAGCAATTTTAAAGTTTGGATTCAATCAATACAAGGTATATTTTTACATCAATTTTTAATATGCTGTTTGTTTCTTTGTCTTTTAGCCATGTGTTTATTCTAGTTTTTTTTTAAATGTGATGATTGTTTGTTTTCTTGTCTTTTATCAACTTAATGCCCTGAATCAGTAGATCTAATGAATTAAACATATGTAAAAATGTTTGTCGTTTTTAAAACATAAGCAATTTTGTTAAAATATATTTAGATTAGGTGAGACGGTGGGATTTATCGGCACTGGACTAATAAGGATTTGGACTTAATTGAAAAGAGGCTTAAGACATGTAATTCCTTTAAGTGACTTTGACCAAACAATCTTAGTAATAATCAAGTGTCATTAGTTGTGTATGCGTATGCGTGACATAGATTTTGACGCACTAAAAGAGTATATGTACGCGTGACTCGTTACAAGATTTTGTAATCAAGTAATTAAAAGTGGTAAAATATAAAATAAACATAGGTCCTAAAATGAGTAATTAAATAATATAATCCAAATATAGTCAATAAAGCGACCGTGCTAGAACCACGGGACTCGGGGAATGCCTTATACCTTCTCCCAAGTTTACAGAATTCCTTATCCGAACTTTATTTTCGCGGACCGATTAAAGTAAAGTCAAACCTTCCTTTGACTAGGGATCCAAATAAATGTTGACTTGGAACACCAAAAAAAATCAATTCTAAGTGACGACTCTGAACAATAAAATAATCCCTATTCAAATTTTGCCACTTTAATTGGTAAAGCTCTTTAACCCACAATCCGTTACATTTTGCACACTTATCTCTTGGAGGGGTAAAAAGGGGTGTGACAGCTCTGGCGACTGTGCTGGGGAAACAATAAGAATTCGAGCTTGTACATGTTGACTTTTTATTTGGCTTTATTAATTTTGTAAATATTGTGATTTATTTGTGTCTAATGTGCTACCTGTTCGCTTTTTATCATTTTGATATTGTTGAATTGTAAATATAAACTGGTTTCCCCCTCTGAGTCTTTTTGAAATTAAAAATTAGGCATTTGCTTGACATAGCCCGCTTTCTTTGAGATAGCCGAGATGTTCGTCACCCGGTGAAGGATTTTAGTCACACCTGTTTTTGGCGGGGAGCACCACCAGTTAAGCCGGAAAGCAATGCTACCAGTACACTGACCCTCCTCGGCTCGAGTTGTCCGCTCGAGTAAGCCAGTCTAGATACCTTCTCCAATAGGATCTAAACCTAGAAGAACAAGCCTCATGCCAGATATCCCTAGTAGGTTCGCTTTATTTCCATCACGTGCATTTGACTTAGCGAAACTCGGCACAGGGGCCGGGTCCGTATAAGACAGGTATCCTCTTTGAGACCATCATGTTCACGTATGTGCTACTTGATACATCATTTGGAAGGCTTACTTGCATTGTCGACCGGTTTTAAATAAAAATTAGTGTAATTATTAAAAAAAAAAAAAAGAATAATTCTCCTAGTTTAGTGCAAATAAACCTTTTTAAAATATATATATATATATATATATATATATATATATATTGTAGTAGTCTGGTGTGAGTTGTAAAGATTAATTTTCATTAAAAAAAAAAACAAAAGGGGAGAGTACCCTGTTTTACCGAACTACGCGGGTCTGATTCTCACCGGATGTGAGATACGTAGGCAAACCTTATCGGTTCCGGACCCCAATTTTTTTTATTTAAAAAAAATAGAAAAACAATTCCCTTTACTTTCTTCTTTAGAAAAGAATTTTTTAGAGACCCCAATTTTAAGAAAATCAAAAAAAAATTCAAAAATATTTTCTTCTTTTTTCTTTTAGAAGTCTTTCTTCCACAAAAAAAAAATCAAAATCAGAATTTTTTTTTCTTTTCAAAAATCACAAAAAATTAAATAAATGAAAAGAGCAAAAAAAATCGAAAATTCAAAAACAATAGTTGAACTCCAAATTATTCCTTTTTCTGCTTCAGAAGTTTTTCTGAAAATAAAAAATTCTTTTTAAAAAAAGTTTTTCTTCCAATAATTTCAAAAACGAAATAAAAAAAATCAAAATTCAAAAATATGAGTTATATTTTTATTTTTTCTTTAGAAGTCTTTTTTTCAATCATTCAAAACAAATTTAAGAAAAAGTCCAAATTTTTTTTTTTGAAGTCTTTTTTGTTACCAAAAAAAAATCAAAAAATATTTTCTTTGTTAGGAGCTTTCGTGGAATTATTTGTATATGAGTAAAAAAGAATTAGAGTTAGTTTGTGTACTTTATTCCTGATTTGTTTCTGAACTACGTAATGATCTGATTCATGCGGCGTCATGATACGTAGGCAATCCCCTTCGGATTCGATCATAACCATAGAATTAACTGAGGAAAAAATAAACTAAAAAAAAAGAAAGAAAAAAAAAGAGAGTGACGAAAATAAAAGAGTGACAAAAGAAAAAGAAAGGAGAATGCCAAAAAATAAAAAGTGACAGAGACGAAAAAAATCAAGAGTGATTAAATAAGGGTAGAAATAAAAGAAAAGAGGTGCATACTTAAAGGGTTAGTTAAGGCCGGGATGAAACATGCAACCGTTCAAACACATGGTAGAAATGTTTAAATATTAGGTGCATTGCATCCCCAATGTGCGATTTTCTATGTGTTAAATGTCTCAAAACTAACGAGGTTGTGGTGTGAGCAAATTAGTCAGGTTCTGTTCAGGTGGTTGGTTTTGTTGGTATGCAGTGATGAACGCGCAACCTTGCACGCGGCCACAACATTATACACAAAACCGAGCTCCACCTCCCAGAAATGCACATCCTTACCCAGCTCCATATAATCCCCAACCAAATGATCTCCAATACAATCTTCGCCCAAGAGAGCCTTTCAGAAAGAATCAGTTCACCCCTATTGGTGAATCGTATTCAAGCTTGTTCCAAAAGCTAATCAGGCTAGATCTATTGCAGCCAGTGGCCCCGAAATGGCCGAACCCCGAGTCCCCCTCGCACCGAGCTGATGTTAGATGTGAATACCACTCTAGAGCAGTGGGACACAGTACAAAGGACCGTTGGACCCTCAAAAGGGTAGTTGAAGATTTTATTGAAACTGAAAGAATCGTTTTTCGGGATGAAGAAGCTTCTAATGTGATGAACAATTTGTTGCCTGCCCACAACATTAGGCCAATGGTCAGAATGATTTGTGAAGCTGAGGAATTTGATCCGGCACCGAAGGCCGTTGCAGCCTTTGCCGAGATAGAAGAAAAGCCAAAAATGGTCGCCAAGCATGAAAGTTTCCTATCAAACGGGAGTCTTAGTGGCCAGTCTTGCTATCCTTTCTGCATCCGGATTATCTCAGGGTGTGATCCGGATGTTTTACCTTATTGTCTTACTTTCTGATGCAAACCCTTCTATCTTCAAAAAATTGAAAAAAAATAATAAAAAAAAATCAAATATCAAAAAATCAAATGAAATTAATATTTCATTTTCCAGGAATGTCTCTTTTCATAATCTTGTCATTTTTCTTTCTTATTCTCTTTTTAGTTCTGTTAAATGCAGATTTCAATAACATGACATGCTTGCGGACTTCATGCCCATATCCTGAAAGTTGTTAGGCCTCGAAATAATGAATCAAGGATTAGATCGCAATGAAGATAAAGTTTAAGGAAATAAAACAAAGAGTTGGAACAACTGAAGGAAAATTGGTTCCCAGATTGGAAAGGTTCGTACATTGCAACAAGAGTACTTCCAAAAGAGTGTGTTGCACTTGGGACACATCGAAGGAAATGTCCTTGAAATAACTGTCAATGCAAATACAGTCAAAAGATACTATGTTGGATCCTTCATATAGTACTAATATTCTCCAATTGGGATGACGAAGGCTTTCATTCTTGCTACCCAAACACTATCAACCCTTTGCAAACCCTTTGAGCCGGCTCCCATTCTTTGATCACCCTCTTTGGAACCTAAAGGTGTTATTGCAAAAAAAAAAAGCAAAAAAAAATGAAATGAAAAATGAAACAAAAAATATCAATCAAAACAAGTTCAAGTCACCCTGAACTATGTTTGACTTAATTCCGAAAGGATACGTAGGCAACCTCTCTCTGGGGTTCAGTCACACCAAAATAAAAATTCAAATTCCTCCAAAAGTGAAACTGGGGCAGATGTTGTAATGGTCCGGTGATGATCCCGCCTAAATGGTTCCAAAGTTGTAATTCGATCCAAATTATTTTTACCCAAATCCTTTCAATTCCTTCCGATCAATCAGTGAGAATTTTCAAGGATCATAGAATACGACTACTTGGATCCGATGCAATAAAAATGAGAGAAATAAAATGAGAGAGTCTTATTGGTGAAAACCCACACGGGCACCATGAGGCGATGGTAAGAAGAGAAATGAAAAATAAGAGAGTCTTGTTAGTGAAAACTCGTAAAGAGCACTATAAGGCGAGAAGAAAAATGAGAGATGTTAGCTCGTGAAAACCCTCAAAGGGCGCCCCTGATCGAAAAGAGGATCCTCACAGCCATCCGCACCGATAGAGTCCTGGCAAGGTTTCTCGACTTTGAGGAAAACATTGTGATGAATTTCTAAGAGTCGGACGGTTTACACAGATCAGGCATCCAGTCCAAAAGGCATGTCATGTTCATTGAAGTCCGTATGTACTCCAGATAAGTCATTCTTTCCTTTCCCCAAAAGGGACACTTCTTGTTTTAAACTCATTCTCCATTCCATTGTTTGTTTTTTTTGAATCCATTTCGGTCTAACACTGTTGCGAAACTAAGACAAAGAAAGGATGGCAAAATTGATTTACAGGGTTCTCATTTGGTGCGAGCTAATGTGTAGAAAGGCACCCAGCCTCGTACGGGCATCAAGTCGACCCCGACTAGTCATGGCTGCTGATGCTTTGAAATCAAATCTCTTGGAAAGAGAAAATCAAATGGAGCGCCTATAAAGGCAAATGAAGTTGAAAAGTTGAGTCCCACGTGGCTAACCATCTCAGCAAAGAGTTGATAAAAGCCAAGGCATCCCAAATGCTCTAAATTTGAAGTTGGGAGAAAGAAGCCAGAAAAGAAAGGCCAACGAAGGCGAAATAAAATTGGAAAAGGTTAAGTCCCACGCGACTAGCCGTTGCAGCAAAGTTTGAGGAGCCGAAAGTTCCCCAATGCTCCGAAGAAAAGAAAAGAAAAAAATGATGAAAAAAAAAGAAAAAAAAAAGAAGAAAAAAAGAGAGAGAAAATCAGAAGGAAAAGGCCTACGAAGGCAAGATAAAGTCGAAAAGGTTGAGTTCCACCAACCAATCATCATGGCAAAGTCTAGATAAGCTAGAGTTTCTCCAGAGTCAGAAAGGCAATCGGTATTCAGGAAGCAACCAGTTTCAGTTGAAAGAGCCGAGATCAAGTGATCAAAACAATCAAGGCCACAAAACCAACCACCACTTTGAAAACTCACAAACTATTCTTTGTTTGAAGCATGAATAAAGCATGCAGAATGGTGATTCTAAAAGAAGGAATGTCACCAAACGTAAGCTCCTTAAAATCTCCATTTTTCTTTTACTTTCGGCATACATCACTATTGTTCACACCTCCTATTTTTACATAGCTTAACCCAGGTAGAACCTTTTCGCCTAGGGGGATCCAGCTCCATATTTTCGGGTAGAAGTACTCTTCGCTCAGGTTGTTTTTACGTAGCTTAACCCAGGTATAACCTTTTCGCCTTGGGGGATCCAGCTCCATATTTCCGGGTAGAAGTACTCTTCGCTCAGGTTGTTTTACATAGCTTAACCCAGGTAGAACCTTTTCCCCTAGGGGGATCCAGCTCATAATTCCGGGTAGAAGTACTCTTCGCTCAGGCTATTTTACGCAGCTTAACCCAGGTAGAACCATTTCGCCTCGGGGGATCAAGCTCATTAGTTCCGGGTAGAATTACTCTTCGCTCAGGTTGTTTTGCGCAGCTTAACTCAGGTAGAACTACTTCGCCTAGGGGGATCCAACTTATAGTTCTGGGTATAAGTACTCTTCGCTCAGGTTGTTTTTACGTAGCTTAACCCAGGAAGAACTGTTTCGCCTAGGGGGATCCAGCTCATTGTTCCGGGTAGAAGCACTCTTCGCTCAGGTTGTTTTTACACAGCTTAACTCAGGTAGAACCTTTTCGCCTAGGGGGATCCAGCTCATAGTTCCGGGTAGAAGTACTCTTCACTCAGGTTGTTTTTACGTAGCTTAACCCAGGTAGAACCTTTTCGCCTAGAGGGATCTAGCTCATATTTCTGGGTAGAAGTACTCTTCGCTCAGGTTGTTTTACATTAGCTTAACCCAGGTAGAACCTTTTCTCCTAGGGGAATCAAGCTCATAGTTCTGGGTAGAAGTACTCTTCGCTCAGGTTGTTTTTACGTAGTTTAACCCAGGTAGAACCATTTCGCCTAGGGGGATCCAGCTCATAGTTCCGGGTAGAAGTACTCTTCGCTCAGGTTGTTTTACATTAGCTTAACCCAGGTAGAACTTTTTTTGTCTAGGGGGATCCAGCTCATAGTTCCGGGTAGAAATACTCTTCGCTCATGTTGTTTTTACGCAGCAACCCAGGTAGAACCTTTTCGCCTAGGGGAATCCAGCTCATATTTCCAGGTAGAATTGCTCTTCGCTCAGGTTGTTTTACATAGCTTAACCCAGGTAAAACATTTTCGCCTAGGGGGATGCAACATTTTTGTCAGTAATACAGGGTGCCAACCCTGATTACATTTTCTTTTTCAGTAATACATGGCACTAACCCCTGGTTACATTTCCTTACCAATATAGGGTACGCCAATCCCTAGATTTATTTTTCAATATAAGGTACATCAATCCTTAGTTGAGACACCATTTAGACAATCAGGATACACCATTTCCAAATAATCGTGTTTTCCCAGGGTACACCAATCTCGACACTTTCATGATTTTAATAAAGTAATTTAGAAAATCATTACAATAACTCACGAAACTTTCCTAGTAAAAACTGGGACAGAAAAATTCCGTTTGTTTGTTTATTTTGGTGTCTGAGCAGGTTTTGCCTTGAGGCACAAAGTTAGAGATGACCAAGAGAAGTGTCAATCCAGCATTAAAAAAAGTGAATCCAAAATGCAACAACAGATGAAAAGATTTGGATTACTCAAGACATGACTGGAGTCACGATGCATTGTATTTTCCCGTTTTGATAAGAAGAATGTGTAGAAGAGTCAGTCAAGAAACAAGATCAAGTTTCTGAAGACATAGATAGGATCTTGTAGTTTTCTTTTCTTTAATGTAACTTTTTTATATCTTTGATGTAATAAACAAGAGCGCAGACCGGAGCCTCGACGGAACCTCGCTTGACTCCTCTACTCGGCATTCCAACCTTTTCCTTGAACTACACGCGACTTGATTCCCTTATAACCCGGGATATGTAGGCCGTCCAAACCAGGACTCGGTTTCACTCTTTGTCTTTTATTTCTCTAATTTTAAATAATGACATGGCCAAAAATTAGTCATATCACTCATCTTTTCTTTGTCTGAAAACTCTTCATGTTTTCAAGCAAAGAGGGGCATGCTGTGAGCATCTAATTTTTGACCATACTTGAATTTTTTTAACTCCTTCACATCATTTAGCACGAACCTTACCACTAACACAATTATTTCTTCACAACTCACATTTCCACTCTATCTTACTAATACAAACACACACAACAAAAAAGTCAAAAAAGGAGGAAAGTAGGGGACAATAAAAGGAAAACGAGCGTGTGAAAAGAGGATGAGGGCATCATCTTGCACCCTAAAAAACCCAGCTGTAAAGCTCATGAAGAACTGGTCACTTTCGGCCAAATAAAGTCAAAAAAAGCAGCCATCACACTCCTTTTTTTCCGCCATAAAAACAGCCATGTAAAGCTTCTCTTAAAAAAAAGAGGGACAACCCAAACTTCGACCCCAGAGGCCAAAAAAAAGAGCAGGGAAATTTGCTGCGAAATTGCTGAAAAAGCAGCAAAAAGGCAGCCAAAAGTCGCCCAAAACCCACCAAAACCAGCTGGAAATTCAAGCTTCAAAAGACAGCGAAACAATCCTCAAACCCAGCAAAAAATTCGTCCATGTCCAGCACCTTTTTTCAGCCCATTAATACAGCTCTAAAATCAGCCAAAAACCAGTCGCAACAGCGCTAAAACAGCAGCAGAGATCAGCAGCTAACAACCCCGAAAATCAGCTCTAATGCTACCTAAAGTCAAGCCTAAAATACCCCTGAAATAGCCCTGACACTTCTCCACTTTCAGTCAATTTCGTGCTTCCGATAATGTTGTGCCATTGGAGGTTCCCGGTGGTGGTCGTCGCTCTTGGTTTGGTTGTTTAGTACCAACAATTTTAAAGTTTGGATTCAATCAATACAAGGTATATTTTTACATCAATTTTTAATATGCTGTTTGTTTCTTTGATCTTTTAGCCATGTGTTTATTTTAGTTTTTTTTTTTAAATGTGATGATTGTTTGTTTTCTTGTCTTTTATCTACTTAATGCCCTGAATCAGTAGATCTAATGAATTAAACATATGTAAAAATGTTTGTCGTTTTAAAAACATAAGCAATTTTGTTAAAATATATTTAGATTAGGTGAGACGGTGGGATTTATCGGCACTGGACTAATAAGGATTTGGACTTAATTGAAAAGAGGCTTAAGGCATGTAATTCCTTTAAGTGACTTTGGCCAAACAATCTTAATAATAATCAAGTGTCATTAATTGTGTATGCGTATGCGTGACATAGATTTTGACGCACCAAAAGAGTATATGTACGCGTGACTCGTTTCAAGATTTTGTAATCAAGTAATAAAAAGTGGTAAAATATAAAATAAACATAGGTCCTAAAATGAGTAATTAAATAATATAAGCCAAATATAGTCAATAAAGCAACCGTGCTAGAACCACGGGACTCGGAGAATGCCTTATACCTTCTCCCCGGTCAACAGAATTCCTTACCCGAACTTTATTTCCGCGGACCGATTAAAATAGAGTCAAACCTTCCTTTGACTAGGGATCCAAATAAATGGTGACTTGGAACACCAAAAAAAATCAATTCTAAGTGGCGACTCTGAACAATAAAATAATCCCTATTCAAATTTTGTCACTTTAATTGGAAAAGCTCTTTAACACACAATCCGTTATATTTTGCACACTTATCTCATGGAGGGGTAAAAAGGGGTGTGACAAGCCTCATACCTAACTATAGTTTGCCTAATTATATTTGTAGCTAATGTATCAATTTCGTTGTATCAATGGATATAGGCGCGTTAGCTACATTCACGATAGGTTGTATGCGTTTGCTCAATTTCGATATGTCAATATATATATACATAGTCGCGTTGGATACCGTCTCGATATATTATATGCGTTCGCTCAATTTCACTATATCAACGCATAAATATAGTGTATAAATCAATTACACCATATAAATTTTCCTTTTGAATTTGTACATCATCTAGAATTACAAAATCTGTGCAGAGCTTATATCATGAGTCAACGATATATAAATTGCGTAACAATCTGTTAAAAAGGTTACTTGAAAATTGTAGGAAAAGAAGTAACAACTTAAACAGGAATAACCCTTCAGCAAACAATCAAGGTAGAATCTCTGCCAACCAAGGACAGGAATAACTTCTTTTTAGCCTGACACTTTCTTATCTTTTTTACTTCTTTTCCTTGCTCTTCAATAGCTGACCCATGTTGTACCAAGGTATCCATGATGGTGTTCTGGTTCTCCAGGAAATTTTTCAATGTTTCTTCAACTGGGGGATGGGGTCCGAGGTGCCTAAATAGAAGACTATGCTGTAATAGTACTGGATATGTCAGACAGCTTTGCAATGGTTGTTTGTATCCAATTGTTGAGGCTTGCCAATGTATGGGAGACTTGCAACGTAGAAAGTGGGGAAGTAGGCTTGGGCACTAGCTTCAAAGCCGTGGTAGAAGATGTGATAAGAATTGCAGTAGGAACTGAAGATGATGGTAGAGGCACAACTACGACACTAGAGGAAGGCTCGGCCGAAGTGGATGGAACATCAACTGCCTCCCCAACTACCACCACTGGTTCCTAAGACTGGCCTATGTTTGTAGATGGTTGACCTTTTTTCTTATGGTTTTTTGCATCCATTAGTGAGTACCATGAGAAAGGCTTCTTCGGCCGCACCTTTGTATCATAATCCCTCAGCTCTACCCTCGCATCCATGAGATACTTTGTAATAGTGTTGGGATACGGGTAGGACGAGTAATCTTGCCGAGCAACCACTAAGATGTTGGCCGACATCACTGTACCCACATATATAAGGTACCCGTCCATAATCAAAGCCACCAGAACTACTTGAGGGATCGTAAGATAAGTCTCATTTAGGCTTGCATGTAATCTATTGTAGACAAAGGTTTGCCACCCCTTTGCCTCGAAACTTAGAGTGTTCCAGTGAATAGGAACCCTAGCGGCAATTGATTATGGTGATGGCCTAGGTGCTGCTAGAATCTCTGCCAACCAAGGACGGGTTGCATCCCCCATTTCATACTTTTCCAGATATTCTTTTGGATATACATCTTCGAGTCCCAAGTATATATTTAGTGTGTGCTAATCAAATTGCACTTTGAGGTTTCTCACTTTCGTCACCTTTGTCCCTTTTTGATATGCGCCACATTGGTGTAGAATTCTCGTACAATGTACTCCTTTGCATCCACCACACTCTGGGCAAACCACATATACACCTTGCGTTCCTTGAATTTCCTCAGCGCTATCAGGTTATACTTCTCTAAATCCTTCAACTCAAACTGCCGCTCAAGATTTAGCGACCTCACTGGCCACTATTCACAGAAGCTGGTGAAGGCAGCTAAGCTGACAAATCGGTCCTCCCATACCTCTTTCTACTTTGACCTTTCAAGGCTGGTAGCTGTAGTATCTCCCCCTTAAAAAATTGGGGATGTCCTGAACCGATGTCTCTAGTGCCTAGGGGGCAGGTGTAGTAGATGGATCGAAATCCTCGCTAGCACTTTTCGAGCCCTCGGAAGTGCTTTGAGATGTCAACGGCTCGTCCCTGAGTTGATACCTCCATGGCGGCCTTGACTGGACAGTTGGCTGCTCTTGTACAGAGGCTAAGTTGCTCTCTGATGCTTCTCTATATGGGACATAAAAGCTGGTCTCGAAAAGGTCTGCACTTCTCTATCTGCCGGTTGTAGGTTTCTTTGTTGGCCGATTGGTAAGACACTCTTGCCTTGACCTTTGGAAGGTTCACCCCTCCCTTTTGAAGTATCACCTCTATACCAAGCAATGTTAATTGTTAGTTGTAATTCAAGTTCAAACATATAGAGGGATATGTATAGACACACCAAAAAAACACAGTGGGGAACATAGTGGAAACATGCTTGTGGGATAAGGATTTGCGGTCCGCACATTTTTCCTTGCAGTCGCATTTTGGGCCTTGCGGACCGTACCATTCTCACTTGTGGCTACAAATGTGGATTACGGTCTGCACATTTTTCTTTGCGGCTACAATTCAGAAATCAAAAATATATGCCAACTCTCTGATAACAGTGAATTGGTTGTTTTGCGGCCGTTCCCTGTTTTTTGCAGTCCACACAACTTTCTTGGGGCCACACATTTGACTCACAAATGTGTCAAATCTCTAATAACAGGATAAGGGCATTTCTGCGGCCTCAATGGGATTTCTGCGATCCGTACAATTTTCTTGCGGCCGCAGACCCATTCCTTGCTAAAGTTACCCTAGATGCAACTTCTGTGGACCATACAATTTCTTGTGCAGTTGTAGATTTCAAACAATTACGAAGACGTCAGTCCTTTTATCTAGGGCTTGCAATTTTTGCACAAATTTTGGCATGGTAAAAATGTACCAGAATGAACATCTATTGACCCATTCCCCATAGAGCATGTACTAGTTGACCCACCACAGATTTAACCCCACATGGTTGTGTAATTGAGTTCTACTAACAAATGGCCTAAAACTATCTAAAAAGCTATAAATTAAACTAAAATTGAAAAATCCTAACAAGTAACTGAAGCATACCAGATAAGAATGAGTGCACGAAATGAGTGATCACAATAGTAGGGCGTGTGGGCAAATGAGTCCAACAAATTTCAATTTTAGTGATGTGTATGTCCTTAGAGAGTGAAAAATGTAACAATAGCCCTAGCCCTCTTATTTATACTTATCGATTTTTTTCTTTTAAGGGAAGAAGGAGCGAGTGTGGGCGCATAATTCCAATTGCGGACCGCACTCTGTTACCTTTTGAGCTTAACCCATCTTTTTGTCTACGGTCAGCAGAATTCAATGTGCGATCGCAGATCCCTGTTGCGGACTGCATAATTTTTGTTGTGGCTGCAGATCGACCACTTGACTAACAGACCAACTTCAGAGAGTTGTCATTTTCCATCTTCCATTTGTGCGGTCCATAAGTTATTTGTGTGACCAAAGAGCACTTTTGCTGTAGTAACCAAAATTGTTCGGTCCGCAATTCTTTCATCACTTAACCAGATTTTTGTCCATAATTCCTATAAGGCACACCCATCCTTGCAACGCACTTCAAATCAAGTTAGCACAAAAATGACACATAACTACAAAAGAAACAAAGAAAAGAAAAAGAAACATGGGTTGCCTCCCAAGAAGCGCCTGATTTAATATCGCAGCACGATGTAGAATACTGTCAATTGAAATGAATGACCGCCACGACGTGGCCATCTCCAACTTTTCCCAAATAGTTCTTTACTTGGTGATCATTGACTCGGAATACCTCATTATTTTTGTTCTTCAAGTCCAATACACCAAAGGGTGTCACACCCATAACTTCAAATGGGCCACTCCATTTAGGCTTTAAATTCCCAAGAAACATCCTCAACCATGAGTAGAATAGCAACACAAGATCTCCCACCTTGAACTCTTTGTTCAAAATGTATTTGTCACGAAGATATTTCATCTTTACTTTGTACAAGAACGAACTTGCATAAGCATGGTACTAGAACTCATCCAACTCATTCAAATGTGCAACCATCAAATTAGCGGCTACATCCAAATCAAGATTCAACTTATTTAGAGCCCACATGGCTTTATGCTCAAGTTCCACCGGAAGATGACAAACTTTTTTGAACACCAACTGGTATGGAGACATTCTGATGGGTATTTTTCAGCCGTATGATAATCCCATAATGCATCATCAAGCTTCTTGGACCAATCCATCCCATTAGCATTCACTATTTTGGACAACATACTCTTTATCTCCCAGTTGGAAACTTCCACTTGACCGCTCGCTTGTGAATAATAGGGAGTCGTGACTTTTAAGTAACACCATACTTGCTAAGTAAGGTTTCAAAAGCTTTGTTGCAAAAATGTGACCCCCATCACTTATAATAGCCAGCGGAGTACCAAACCTTGTGAAAATATTCTTCTTCAAGAACGCCACCACACTTCTCGCCTTATTGTTGGGTAGAGAAACGACCTCAGCCCAATTAGACACATAATCAACAGTGACCAAGATGTAAGTGTTTTCACAAGAACTCACAAAAGGACACATGAAGTAAATACCCCACACATCGAAAGCTTCAATCTCCAAAATGGTGGTGAGTGGCATTTTATTTTTCTTTGAGATTCCATCAACTCTTTGACATTCATCACATCTTTTCACTAAATCACTTGCATCCTTGTAAAGAGTGGGCCAATAGAAACCGCAATTTAGCACTTTGGCCGTCGTTCATGCCCCACGATGGTGACTTCCATATGGAGAAGAATGACAAGCCCCAAGAATTGAACATTGCCCTTCTTCCGGTACACATCTTCTAATCACCCTATTTGTACAAATCCAAAAAAGGTATGGTTTATCCTAATAATAATTTTGACCATCCCATTTGATTTTATTCCTTTGGTTTGAAGAGAACTTATCCGGGATGATACCACATACAAGGAAATTTGCTAGATCTATGAACCATGGAACCGCTTTCATTGAATAGCCAAAAATTGCTCTTCGGGGAAGGAGTCATTGATTTCAAGGCCATCATGCAGCCTCCCCTCCTCCTCCAAACGAGACAAGTGGTCCGCCACTTGATTTTCACTTCCTTTTCTATCTTGGATGTCAATGTCAAACTCTTGCAACAAAAGTACCCATCTCATCAATCGAGCTTTGGAATCTTTCTTGCTCATAAGATAACGAAGTGCCGCATAATCCGTGTGGACAATGACCTTTGCACCCATCATGTACGGGTGGAACTTCTCAATTCCAAATATAATGGCAAGGAGATCTTTCTCTGTAACAATGTATTTGACTTGGGAACTATTCATGGTCTTACTAGCATAGTAGACCGAGTGAAAAATATTGTTGATGTGTTTCTCTAAAATAGCCCCAACCGCTACGTCACTTGCATCACACATGAGTTCAAAAGGGATGCTCCAATTTGGAGCGGTGATGATGGGAGTAGTTGTCAACTTGAACTTTAACAATTCAAAAGATCTCATGCAATCATCATTGAAATTGAACTTAGCATCCTTTTTCGAGAAACTTGGACAACGGGTTCACCACCTTAGAGAAATATTTGATGAAATGCCGATAAAACCCTGTGTGGCCTAAGAAACTCCGCACACCCTTCACCGAAATCGGAGGTGGAAGTTTAGAAATTACCTTAATCTTTAACTTGTCAACTTCAATTCCACTCTTTGAGATTTTGTGGCCAAGTACAATGTGTCACGCCCCGAACCTGGGCCTGGACGTAATACGGCACTCGGTGCCTGACTACATGTGACCGAGCGAACCAACTGGCTGGTTGAATCAACATGTGATATCATAACATACTAAATACGGAAGATAAACTAACACATGCTGATATACTGAAAGTCTGGATGATATAAATCAAAGTGCGGAAATACTAATACAATTCTGAAATATATTTGCAGCCAACATGGCTTAACATGAAAAGTCTGAGACTTTGTCTAACTGTTACTCTACTCTATGAAGCCTCTATTTGAGTACTGAAAACACTGACTGTATGTGAATACTGAAGACTGAGGCAATGATAATGCCCCAAAAGAACTGGGGATCACCAAATAGCTGGTATGAGAATCCTAGCACTCTGAATCATCAACCTGTAATTCATTGCCTGCATTGTGAGATGCAGGCCCCGGGCAAAAGGGACGTAAGTATATTTGAATTGTACTGGTATGTAAAGCAACTGAAACAAAGAATTATAAATACTGAAACAGAAACTAAGCTGATAACTGAGAATTTATAATTGATAACTGAAATGATAACTATTCAAACTGAAACTGAAATGATAACTGATAACTGATAACTGGTAATTGAACTTATAACTGATAACTGAACTGATAACTAGTAACTGATACGATAGCTGATAACTGAACGGTAACTAATAATTAAACTGAAAGGAAGTAAGGATATGAATACTCCCTCTTCTAAATGATGAACAACCTGTTTATCTGAATATTAAACTATGGCCTCAGGCCCAATATATATATATGCACAAACTGCGGCCTCGGGCCCAAGTATACGTATACATAACTGCGACCTCAGGTCCAAAATGCATAAAGTATAAACTGCGGCCTCAGGCCCAAAGATGCATAAAGCATAAACTGCGGTCTCAGGCCCAAAATGCATAAAACATACACTGCGGCCTCAGGCCCAAAGATGCATAAAGCATAAACTGCGGCTTCAGGCCCAAATACAAGTGTTCAACATTCAGGGATTTAAAATCAGGAACTGAGAATCATACTGCAATATATGATAGTGAAATACTGAATCACATTGAGTTACATAATACTAGAATACTGGATCACACTGAGTTACATAATACTGGAATAATGAATAGGACTAGACTAAGACATGTATTCTTAAACTGATTATGAACACTGAAACTTCAACTGTTTATGGCATACTGAGTAATCTATATTAAGACTCGGGGGTATCAAACCCAAGTCTATATTGAATATGCACTGAGCTCACAACGTTCAGAATGAAAGTCATGAACGAGTTATGAAGCTAGAGAATAGAAGCTCTACAACTATTCAAGGAACTAGGCTTAACTATATTTTTTAGGCAATTGATACATCATAAAAGAAACGTAGTGTAGGGAGAATTATTAATATTCCCAAACAAAGAGAGTTCGCCTCACATACCTTTACTTCCTGCTCTTGAGCATAATACAACATTCCCAAACCCCTTCCACTTCAATCTATATCAATACAAGTCACAAGTATGCCATTGTTTCAGACACAATGATCACAAGTATCATTTTAGTATGTCATGGAGATGCTTCTGTATTCTTTGACCCTGGTTCCACTTATTCATATGTGTCATCATATTTTTCTCATTATCTGGACATGCCCCGTGAGTCTCTAGTTTTATCTATTCGTGTATCTACGCTGGTAGGCGATATTATTGATGTGGACCAAGTACACTAGTTTGTGTAGTGACTATTGAGGGATTAAAGACTAGAGTTGATTCGTTGCTGCTTAGTATGTTGATTTTGTTGTGATATTGGGTATGGATTGGTTGTCTTCATGTCATGCTATTCTGGATTGTCACACTAAGAATGTGACGTTGGCGATGCCGGGGTTGCCACCGATTGAGTGGCGAGGTTATTTAAGCTATGTTCTCAGTAGAGTAATTTCATACTTGAAGGCCCAATGGATGGATGGGAAGGGTTGTCTTTCCTATTTGGTCTTTGTGAGGGATGTCAGTGTAGAGACCCCTACTATTGATTCTGTTCCGGGGGTGCGAGATTTTCCAGATGTGTTTCCTGCAAACCTGCCGGGCATGTCGCCAATAGGGATATTGACTTCGGTATTGATTTGGTGCTAGACACTCAGCCCATTTCTATTCCTCCGTATCATATGACACCAGTAGAGTTGAAGGAATTGAAGGAGCAACTTTATGAATTACTTGATAGGAGGTTTATTCGGCCTAGCGTGTCACCTTGGGGTGCACCAGTTCTATTTATAAAGAAGAAGGATGGTACTATGAGAATCTGCATTGATTACAGGCAATTGGACAAAGTCATAATCAAGAACAAGTATTATTTGCCTCGAATTGATGATCTATTCGACCTGCTTCAGGGAGTGTGGGTGTTCTCCAAGATCGATCTGAGGTCTGGGTATCACCATCTGGGTATCATAGTGTGTTTCAGCCTTATGTTGAGTCGTTCGTCATTGTGTTCATTGATGATATCCTGGTGCATTCCCGTAGCCAGAAGGAGCACGCCCAACACTCGAGAGTTGTATTGCAGTGGTTGAGGGAGGAGAAGTTTTATGCCAAGTTCTCAAAGTGTGAGTTTTGGATCAGTTCAGTGGCATTCTTAGGGAAAATGGTGTCTAGTGAGGGTATTCAAGTAGATCTGAAGAAGATAGAGGTTGTTTAGAGTTGGCCCAGACCGTCCTCAGCTACAGAGATTCAGAGCTTTCTTTGTTTGGCTGGTTATTACCATCGGTTCGTGCATGGTTTCTCGTCTATTGAATCTCCCTTGACAAAATTGACCCAAAAGGGTGCTCCTTTCATGTGGTTGGACGAGTGTGAGGAGAGCTTTTAGAAGCTCAAGACTGCCTTGACCACAACTCCAATTCTAGTTCTACCATCATCTTCTGGTTCTTATACAGTATATTGTGATGCTTCTCGGATCAGTATTGGGTGTGTTTTGATGTAGGAGGGTAGAGTGATTACTTATGCTTCACGTCAGTTGAAGCCCCATGAGAAGATCTACCCCGTTTGGGATTTGTAGTTGGTTGTCATTGTTCACACGTTGAAGAGTTGGAGACATTACATCTATGTTTGTCTTTTGAGGTATTTACTGATCATTGTAGCCTCCAACACTTATTCAAGCAAAAGGATCTGAATTTGGGGCAGCGGAGATGGTTGGAACTGCTAAAGGACTATGATACTACCATTTTGTACCATCCGAAAAAGGCCAATGTGGTGGCCGATACCTTGAGTAGAAAGGCAGTGAGTATGGGTAGTCTCGAATTCCTCCCTACTATTGAGAGACCCCTTGCAGTTGATGTTCAAGCCTTAGCCAACCGGTTCGTGAGATTGGATATTTCGGAGTCCAATTGGGTTCTAGCATGTGTAGTTTCTCTTTCTTCCTTATTTGATGATATCAGAGAGCACTAGCATGATGATCCTCATTTTCTTGTCCTCAAGGACAAGTTTCAGCATGGTGATGCCAGAGATGTAACTATTAGTGATGATGGTGTATCGAGGATGTAAGACCGGATATGTGTGCCCAATGTAGATGGGTTGCGGGAGTTTATTCTTGAGGAGGCCTACAACTCGTGGTATTCCATCCATCCGGGTGCCGCGAAGATGTATCAGGATTTAAGGCAACACTATTGGTGAAGGAGGATAGAGATAGATATAGTTAGGTTTGTAGCTCGGTGACTCAATTGTCAGTAGGTCAAGTATGAACATCAGAGACTGGGTGGCTTGCTTCAGCGTTTACAAATTCCAGAGTGGAAGTGGGAGCGGATCACCATGGATTTTGTAGTTGGGCTCCCACGAACTTTGAGAAAATACGACGATATTTGGGTGACTGTGGTTCGGTTGACCAAGTCCGCACAATTCATTCTAGTTGGTACTACTTATTCTTTAGAGCGGTTGGCTGAGATTTACATCAGTGAGATTGTTCGCCTTCAGTGTGTGCCAGTTTCCATAATTTCAAATAAAGGCAAACAGTTTACATCGTAGATCTGGAGAGTTGTGCGGTGAGAGTTGGGCACTCAGGTTGGTTTAAGCACAGCATTTCACGCACAGATGGACGAACAATCCAAGCGCACTATCTAGATATTGGAGGACCTGCTATGTGCTTGTGTCATTGATTTCGAGGGTTCATGGGACCGGTTTCTGTCGCTCGCAGAGTTTGCTTACATCAATAGTTATTAGTCGAGTATTCAAATGGCTCCATATGAGGATTTATATGGGAGGCGGTATAGATCTCCGGTGGGATAGTTTGAGCCGAGTGAGGATAGGATTTTGGGTACAAACTTGGTTCAGAATGTATTAGACAAGGTGATTCTGAAGCAGCTTCTCACAGTGCAGTTGAAACAGAGAGTTATGCTGACAGGAAGGTTAGTGATGTATCTTAAATGGTTGGGGAGAAGGTTCTGTTGAAGGTATCACCCATGAAGGGTGTTATGAGGTTTGTGAAGAGGTCAAGTTGAGCCCTCGATTTATTGGGTCTTTTTAGGTACTTCAAATGATTGGGGTAGTGGCTTACAAGCTTGCCTTGCCACCTAGCTTGTCGAGTGTGCATCCAATATTACATGTTTATATGCTTCAGAAGTACGTTGGTGATCCGTCTCATGTTTTGGATTTCAGCACGGTCCAGTTGGATGGTTATTTGACTAATGAGGTGGAGCCGATGGCCATTTTTGGGCGGCAGGTTCGAAAGTTGAGGTCAAAGGATATAGCCTTAGTGAAAGTGCAGTGGAGAGGTCAGCCCATGGAAGAGGCCATGTGGGAGAACGAGTGGGAGATGCGATGAAGATATCCACACCTATTTGAGACTTCAGGTATGTTTCTAGACCTGTTTGAGGACGAACATTTTGTTTCAGAAGGGGAGGATGTAACGACCTGACTGGTCGCTTTGAGAGTTGTAGCCCTGTTCCCCCATTTTCTTCTTCTTTTGTGTTCTACAGATGTATTATGACCTACCGGGTTAGTTGGTTCGGGTCTGGAGTGATATCAGAGTAAATTGAGGCACTTAGTCTCTTAATTGGAAGCTTAAGTTAGAAAAGTCGATTAGATGTCGACTTATGTGTAAACAACCTCAGATTCAAATTTTGATGGTTCTGTTAGCTCTGTTAGGTGATTTGGAACTTAGGACCACGTCCAGAATGTGTTTTGGAGGTTTGTAGTAGAATTTGGCTTGAATTAGCGAAAAAGGAAATTTTGGCAAATTTGACTGGCAGTGGAAATTTTGATATCGTGGTAGGATTTGATTTCCAAGAATTGGAGTAGGTTCATGGTGTCATTTATGACTTGTGTGCAAAATTTGAGGTCAATCGGACGTGGTTTGATAGGTTTCGGCGTCGTTTGTGGAATTTGAAAGTTTAGAAGTTCATTAGGTTAGAATCCGAGTGTAATTCGTGTTTTGATGTTATTTGAGGTGGTTTGAGGGTTTGAGTAAGTTCGTAGCGGGTTATAGGACTTGTTGGTATATTTGGTTGAGGTCACGAGGGCGTCGAGTGCGTTTCGGCTGATTAACAGATCAAGTTGGATATTTGAAGAATTGCTGAAGATGGCCTGTTGCTGGTGTACGCAGATGCAATGCCGTACGTGCGGTATGATGGAGCAGATGCAGGCAATGCTAGGCTGGGCATGAGGCGCAGTTGCAAGAAAGGGGTCGCATCTGCGAGCACGCAGATGCGGAAGAGGGGATTTTGGCTGATTCCGTAGAAGCATACGGAGGGTTACAGATCTGCGTCCGCAGGTACGAGACATAGAGCGCATGTGCGAGTCCAGTGGTTTAAGTGAATTCCACAAAAGCAAATATTTGACCGCAAAAGTGGGTCCGCAGGTGCGAAAAACCTGAGCAGAACATATAAATACGAGATTTCGAGATTTTTTACCATTTTTGCATTTTGGAACTTGAATTTTTGCGGCTTTTGAGGAGGATTTTAAATGGATTACTGAGGTAAGCTCCTTGTTCTCATTTATCTTCAATAATGGTGTTTCCCCCACTGATTTTGCACCTAATTAGTGAGATTTGAAGTGAAATTTGGGCATTTAGGGGTTGATAATTATAGAGTGAATTTTGGGAATTTGGAGGACCAAATGGTAGCGGATTTTGATAAATTTAGTATGGTTAGACTCATGAGTGAATGGGCTTTCGGGTTTTATAAATCTTGTCGAATTTCTAGACATAGTCCTGGGGACTGGGTTAAAAGGACCCTTAGTAAAATTCACGTTCTTGAATTCTTATCGTACGAATATGTTTATTCTACTAACTAAACTTATGTTATCTATTTTCTCATAGATAGTGAGGACAAGTGCTACTGGGCAGGACAAACAACCACCAGTATCACAAATCGGGGTCGCGAGAGGTCGAGGTCGCAGCAGAGACTGTGGTAGGGGTAGAGGTGCAACTCGCACATCAGCTAGGGCGGCACCTGTAGATCCACCAATTTCCCCATATCAAGATCAGGTCCCAGTTGTGGATGCACCAACAGGACCAGCTCATGCACCAACTGTGCCCATTGTTATTCCAGGCCTTTAGGAGGCCTTAGCTCAGATTATGACCGTGTGCACCAGTCTTGCTCAGTCGGTGTCTGTTCCTACAACAACATCCACTTTTCAGGACTGGGGAGGTGCTCCGAATCCCGCTTCCCTCACACTCGAGCAGGTGATGCAGGGAATCCAGACACCAGGGGCACCACTAGCCAGGTTGGTTGCAGCTGCTTAGGAGTATATCGTTCCTCTCATGCCTGATGATGAGCAACGTAGCTTGGAGAGGTTTAGGAGGCTTCAACCTCCATCTTTCTATGGTGCAGAGGGAGAGGATGCCTAGGAATTCTTGGACAGGTGTCAGAGTATCCTCCGTATAGCTGGTAGTTTGAAGATTTGTGGGGTCTCATTCACTACTTCTCTGTTCATTGGAGCTTCCTTCACTTGGTGGGAGGTTTATGAGAGACGTAGGCTGGATGGTGCAGTGACACTTACATGGCAGTGGTTCTCCATTCTCTTCTTGGAGAAGTATGTGCCGTACTTTTGTAGAGAAGAGCTGCGCAGACAGTTTGAGCAGTTGCGTCAGGATTATATGACTGTGATGTAGTTCGAAATGAGGTTTTCTGAGTTGGCCCATCTTTCGGTTTGGCTAGTTCCCATTGATAGGGAGAGGATCAGGAGGTTCATTGATTACCTCAAGTTTTGGCTACGGGTTCATATAACTAGACAAAGGGTGACTGGATCTAGTTTTGAGGAGGTTGTTGACATTGCTCGGGAGATATAGTCTGTCCGCCTCCAAGAGCGGGTTGAGAGGGAGGCCAAGCGGCCTAGTGGATTAAGTACTTTTGGTGGTGTTCCTTCTGGAGGTCATTTCTACCATGGCAGGGGTCCTCCCAATAGGCATGTTTAGACGGCTCGTCCAGCTCATTGTGGTGCGTCGGTCTGCCAAAGTTCTCACATTGTTCGCCTAGGCTAGCATTCATTCAGTGCACTACCAGTGTAGAGTTCTCACCATGCCTCGTCCTCTAAGGTTTCTACATGTAATTCCTAGGGGTATCAGGAGTAGCAACTCTGTCATAAAAGGGGTTGTATCGAGTGAGGGGATCTTGGCCATATCAAGAGAGATTGCCCTAGGTTGTTGGGCGGGACTGCACAATAGAGTTCTTGGCCGATGGCACTAGCACTAGCAGATAAACCACCCGTTCATCCAGCTCGGGGTGGAGCCTAGTAAGCTAGAGGTCTCCTTAGAGGGGGAGGCCAATCAGGTGGCGGTCAGGCCCATTTCTGTGCATCCCTGCCAGACTAAATGCCATTACACACAGGGATCACATGTATTATCTCAGTATGTCATCGAGATGCTTCTATATTATTTGACCCTGGTTCCACCTATTCATGTGTGTCATCATATTTTGCTCATTATCTAGACATGCCCCGTGAGTCTCTAATTTCATCTGTTTGTGCATCTACGCCGGTGGGGGATACTATTGTTGTGTATCGAGTATACCGGTTGTGTGTAGTGACTATTGGGGGATTAGAGACTAGAGTTGATTTGTTGCTGCTTAGTATGTTGATTTTGATGTGATATTGGGTATGGATTGGTTGTCTCCATGTCCTGCTATTCTGGACTGTCACGCTAAGACTGTGACATTGGCAATATCGGGGTTTCCACAGATTGAGTGGCGAGGTTCTTTACACTATGTTGCTAGTAGAGTGATTTCATACTTGAAGGCCTAGCTGATGGTTAGGAAGGGTTGTCTTTCTTATTTGGCCTTTGTAAGGGATGTCAGTGCAGAGACCCCTACTATTGATTCTGTTCCAGTGGTGCGAGATTTTTCGGATGTTTTTCCTGCAGGCCTGCCAAGCATGCCACCGGACAAGGATATTGACGTCAATATTGATTTGGTGCTGGGCACTTAGCCCATTTCTACTCCACCGTATCGTGTGGCACCTGTGGAGTTGAAGGAATTGAAGGAGCAGCTTCAAAAATTCCTTCATAAAGGATTTATTCGGCCTAGCGTGTCACCTTGGGGTGCACCAGTTCTATTTATTAAGAAGAAGGATGTTATCATGAGAATGTGCATTGATTATAGGCAGTTGGACAAAGGCACAATCAAGAACAAGTATCCTTTGCCTAGTATTGATGATCTATTCGAGAAACTTCAAGGAGTGAGAGTGTTCTCCAAGATCGATTTGAGGTCTGGGTATCACCAGCTGATGATTCAGGACTCGGACATTTTTAAGACAACTTTCAGGACTTGTTATTGTCATTATGAGTTCCTGATAATGTCTTTTGGGCTGACCAACGCCCCAGCAGCGTTCATACATTTGATGAACAATGTGTTTCAACCTTATCTTGAGTCGTTCATTATTGTGTTCATTGATGATATCCTGGTGTATTCTCGTAGCTAGGAGGAGCACGCTCAGCACTTGAGAGTTGTATTGCAGCGGTTGGGAAGGAGAAACTTTATGCCAAGTTGTCTAAGTGTGAGTTTTAGATCAGTTAAGTGTCGTTCTTGGGGCATATTGTTTCCAATTAGGGTATTTAGGTAGATCTGATGAAGATAAAGGCGGTTTAGAGGTCGCCCAGACAGTCCTTAGCTACACAGATTTGGATCTTTCTTGGTTTGGCTGGTTATTACTTTCGGTTCATGTAGGTTTTCTCGTCTATTGAATTTCCTTTGGCCAAATTAACCTTACGGGGTTCTCCTTTCAGGTGGTCGGATGAGTGTGAGGAGAGCTTTCAAAAGCTAAAGACTACCTTGACCTCAGCTCCAGTTCTAGTTCTGCTATCAACTTCTGGTTTTTATACCGTATATTGTGATGCTTCTCGGATCGATATTGGATGTGTTTTGATGCAGGAGGGCAGAGTTATTACTTATGCCCCATGAGAAGAACTACCCCATTCATGATTTGGAGTTGGCTGCCATTGTTCACGCGTTGAAGATTTGGAGGCACTACCTCTATAGTGTGTCTTGTGAGGTATTTACTAATCATCGTAGCCTTCAGAACTTGTTCAAGCAGAAGGATCTCAATATGAGGTAGCGGAGATGGTTGGATCTGCTAAAGGACTATGATATTACCATTTTGTAGCATTCGGGAAAGCCCAATGTGGTGGCCGATGCCTTGAGTAGAAATGCAGCGAGTATGGGTAGTCTTGTATTCCTTCCTATTGGTGAGAGATTCCTTGTAGTTGATGTTTAGGCCTTGGCCAACCGGTTCGTGAGATTGGATACTTCGGAGCCTAGTCGGGTTCTAGCTTGTGTAGTTTCTCAATCTTCCTTGTTTGCTCGCATCAGAGAGCACCAGAATTATGATCCTCATTTGCTTGTCCTCAAGGACAGGTTTCAGCATGGTTATGCCAGAGATGCGACTATTGGTGTCTCCAAAATGGAAGACAACTCATTTGTATGTCGCCAAAATGGAAGACGACTCTCTTCTCATCCCAAAACATGGTGGCAGCCTTAATTAATGCATTGTTTGGCTGAATGTCTAACAAGGAGGACAAATTTTCGAGGACTCTTTTTACATGATTTTTGTCACTTTGTAGGAGCTTTTTCCACCAATCCAGTAGCAAAGGTGAGATATTTTGAACCATGCCGAACTTGGTGACTTTATGCCTTATTTCTGCAAAACAAATAGAGTTAGCCCTTCCCCCTTCCAGATTTGGCTACTTGCATGTTAATGATCAACCTATTGGCACGTTTTCTCCAAATACTACACAGAACGTGATTGTGTCCATTGGGATTATTGAAATCCCAATGGACTTTGGACAAGGCTTGCCTTAGCGAGTTATTACGTGGACAGCGTTTTAAATCATACTAGGTTTTGACATAATGCATGCACATTTGACAATACAGTGGGGGTTTCTAGAAGAGCCTAGATCGGCACCCCTATGGGGATTATGTTACAACCCATATCCACATGTGTTAGTTCATGCCATATATTAGTTAACATAAATCCAAGAAGGAATTATCTTTGAGATGATAAGAAGTCAAACCTATTGGTCTTAAGTGATACAAGAGTGTATAAGGGTGATTAACAAGTATTAGAAGTTAAAAAAATCAAGGATGTTGTAACTCGTATTTTCAGGTAAATCTTGCGGTGCTTAATACACTCAAGAGGTCATGTATTAAGGTATTTTAATCATATAATATCCGTATCATAAGTCTTGAAGTCAAAAAAGTTATGAAACAAAAGTCGACAAAAGTTGTCGCAACTTAGGTTCATAATTTTACTTAAACATTAGGTCAAATGTTTCTAATCTTTTATCCTAATTTACAAGGAATTACGGGGTGATATACAAACCAAAAGATCTATGAGTCTAGTTTCCAACGCATTAAACCGTTCATCGATAAGATCTTGGAGTAGAGAGATATTCGCATTTTCGCGAGACTGCGCCAAGCACCTCTATATGGGGCCCACTAAGGCGGTTTATGATATTTGGACCTATATAGGATGCCTCCAACCCGTTTTAAGTCATTTATTCTCACTATTTTCAGACCTTAGAACCCTAGGAACATCCTCTGAAGGTTCTAAAGATTCAAGACCCCAAAAAAAAGGCAAACAACACAAATCAAGTGTCGGGAATTCCGTGGCGCTAGTAAGTCTCTTGTTCTTCTTGTTGTTGCTCATTTTTGTGTCGTTCTAGCTCATGTGGGAGGTTGTTTTAAAGGGTTTATGTTCTGCAAATACTCTCTCATGTTCTTAATATCAATCCTAGGTGATTTCAAGCCTTGTAAAGTGATTCTAGTGCCGAGAAACACTAATTGATCGCTAGTTTCGCTTTTTTGTTGTTGTGGCAGCATTGGAGGGATATTTCATGGCAATTTAAGGTAAAATTGGAGTTTTTATTTCTGTATAAAGGTAAGGAACCTCTTACTCTATATGTATTTAAGATTATACAAGTTGCGGCTAAGCCATTGAAGCTATAACTTGTGAAATATATATCGAAAGACTTGGTAGTAATATTATTATTTTGTGGACTGTTTTGCGTTGCTGTTGGGCTGCGTATTTTACTACTTTTTTGTGGAGTTTTGGAGGAGGAAGGGTGTGGAGAAACACCATATATATGTAGGGTTGTGGGATGATAGTTATTCGTAACATTTCTGGGTCATTTGACATGACTACGGTGGTCGTCGTATGTATGGAGTGATTAGGCTGTACGTGGACTATTTTGGGAGGCTCAATATGTTTATTATTGATGTTGTTTGGGATGTTTGGTGATTTTTAGGAATTGTGTGAAGTCATATATATAGGGGAGGTGTTGTCCGTTTCAACGTAAAATAGGTTGTGGTCGATACATAATAGTTATGACGCTTAAATGATAACGATCGTATCGTTTCGCTTATTGTAGACTAAAGAGTTGTGTCAATTGCATAGCTTGTGATTGGGGCAGTATATACAAGGTATGTGAGGCTATCCCTTTTCTTCTTTTGCACGACTCCGATTGTACATAATGTAATGAACGAGCTTCCAAAGATACTCTACTCTTAGAAGCTAGCAGTACTTCCATTGCTTTTCCTCTTATGGAACGATTGATGTTAATGTTGCTTCTCTTATTCTTTTGTTATCAATGTTATTGGTACTTCTTGATAGTTGGCCGGGTACGACACCTATTATGCAACCACTGATCAGTTGGGTTTTACCGAGCTCCACGTGGCCGGGTACGATACTACCGAGCCTTATGATAGCCGGGTACATTTTTTACCAAGCCTATTATGGCCGGGTACGATATGATGATGATGGTGCCCACAGAGGCAAATGTTTTAAAGGTTTATGTATTTATACATATGTATCATGCATTTTATGTCAGTAGCCCTCAGAGGTACTAAGATGTTACAGGTTGTATATTCTCTATCCTTGCTTACGTTACTGTTCGTATTTATGGTTCCCTGCCTTACATACTCAGTCTTTTATTCGTACTGACGTCCTTTTGTTAGTGAATTCTGCATGTCGTGCTGCAGGTCCTGATAGATAGGCAGGTGCAGCTCCCCCACCACAGTAGGCTGTCCAGTTCAGCGGTGATTGGCGAGATCCCTTCTCCGGACTTGCCTTGGTCTTGGTATGCATTTTTGTTATAGACATTATGGGTATGTCGGGGCCCTGTTCCGGCTATGTTGCAGCACTTATGTTCCTTTAGAGGCTCATAGACAGGTGTCGACTCATGTATAGTTTGGTATGCCTTGTCGGCTAGTTTTTGTTGTATAGTCTTTCATAGTAGCGTGGTAGCTCATACCTTATATGTAGTTTCTTGATTGTCTGGTCATCCCCTGCTATGTATGTTCATGCCGTCATATTTTATTGCTGGTTGTCCATGATCCAGGTCTACCATTTATATTGATCTCGTCAGCCCTAAAAGATAATAATGAAGGTTAGATGAAATGTACGTTGGTGCTCGGCAAGTATGGTCGGGTGCTAGTCATGGCCCTCCAGTTTGGGTCGTGACAAACTTGGTATCAGAGCAAGTCTGTCCTAGGGATTGCCTGTGAGCCATGTCTAATAGAGTCTTGATTATGGATGTGTAGCGCGCCACATTTATAATCAGGAGGCTACATGATATCTAGGGTTGTTACCTTCTTCCTGAATCTAGACCGTGCATAGAGTTGAGTCGTAAGTGTTTGTCTCTAATATTCACCTTATTTTCTTTCAGCGATGCCTTCGACTAGGAAGCAAACAATTAGTAGACGGCTTGATACAGCTGCAGGAGAGGGTACCAGTCAGGTTCCCCAAGCCAGAGCAGGCCAAAGTGAGGCTCAGAGTGAGATGCCGTCTCATACCTCTCTACCCCGTCTCCTCCAGAGGATATTAGGAGGCACCCAGCACCTCCAGTTCCTCCGTCTGGCACTCCAGACCAGGATATGTGGAGTGCTTTGCAGTTATTGACTAGCTTGGTAGCTGCTCAGGCTCAGAGGCAGAATACAGGTGCTGCTGAGAAACCAGTTAGTACGAGAGTTTGTGATTTTATTAATTTAGACCCTCCAGTGTTTACCGGATCAGACCCCAAGGAGGACCCGCAGACTTTTATTGACCAGGTTCATCATACACTTCGGGTTATGCATGTTAGTGATACAGAGGCAGTAGAGTTGGCTTCTTATCGGCTACGGGATTTAGCGGTTCTCTGGTATGATAGTTGGGAGAGATCCAGGGGTTCGAACCCTCCTCCAGTTATGTGGAAGGAATTTTCTGAGGCCTTTCTTCGTCACTACTTGCCAGTTGAGATATGACGAGCTAGAGCTGATAAGTTCTTGAACCTTAGACAAGGTAATATGAGTGTGCGAGAGTACAGTATGCAGTTCGATTCTTTAGCAAGGTATGCTCCCCATATGGTGGACGAGATGAGTGATAGGGTGCATTTGTTCGTGAACGGATTGGGACCACATCTGATAAATGAGTGCACAACAGCATCCTTGGTGGAGGGCATGGATATTTCCCGTATTCAGGCTTATGACCAGACACTAGAGGATCGTAAGCGCCAGCAGAGGGCAGATAGGGAGCAGGATAGGGGCCACCTATAGCTAGTGCTCCCTTACAGTTTTAGAGGCCTCAATATGATCGATTTACCTATTCTGGTCCAGGTTAGAGTTCGCAGGCATCAGGCTTACAACATCATAGGGATACTAGTCAGACGAGACCCACAACACCACGTTGTGATCATTGCGGCAAGGCCCACTTTGGACTGTGCCGTCGAGGTTCTGATGCATGTTATTCTTGCAGACAGCCTGGCCATATGATGCGGGATTGTCCTAATAGAGGAGGTGATGGTATGGCTCAGCCGACTGGATCTGTGTCTGGTTCTTCCTCATCAGTTCGACCTCCAGCACGGGGTTTTCAGCAGTCGACAGGTCGTGGTAGGGGTAGAGGTGCAGTGCCGAGTTCGAGTGGTGCTCAAAATCGAACCTATGCTCTAGTAGGTCGACAGGATCTCGAGTCGTCTCCAGATGTTGTTACAGGTATTATATCTGTGTTTTCTTATGATGTATATGCGCTGATTGATCCGGGATCTACATTATCATATGTTACACCCTTTGTGGCTAATAAGTTTGGCATTGAACCTGAATTGATAAGTAAACCCCTTGCGGTATCTACTCCGATAGGAGATTCTGTGATTGCTAGAAGGGTATATAGAGGTTGCACTGTGATGATTTGTAGTCGTCAAACCTCGGCAAATTTATTTGAGTTAGAAATGGTTGATTTTGATGTGATAATGGGAATGGACTGGTTGGCCTCATGCTATGCAAATGTTGACTGTCGTACGAAGATGGTTAGGTTCCAATTTCCGGGTGAACCCGTCATTGAATGGAAAGGGAACATTGCTACACCGAAAGGTAGGTTTATTTCCTATCTTAAGGCAAGGAAAATGATCTCAAAAGGTTACATTTATCATCTCGTTCGCGTTAGGGATGCGGAGGCGAAACCGCCTACTTTACAATCAATCCCTGTGGTCAACGAATTCCCAGATGTTTTCCCAGATGAACTCCCAGGCCTTCCTCCTGAAAGGGAGATTGAGTTTAGCATTGATGTGTTGCCTGACACTCAACCGATCTCTATTCCTCCATACAGAATGGCCCCGGCAGAGTTGCGAGAGTTGAAGGTGCAGTTGAAGGACTTGCTGGATAAGGGCTTTATTAGGCCTAGCACTTCACCTTGGGGTGCACCAGTCCTATTCGTGCGGAAGAAAGACGGGTCGTTACGGATGTGTATCGACTATCGACAGTTGAATAAGTCTACTATAAAGAACAAGTATCCACTTCCAAGAATTGATGACCTGTTTGACCAACTCCAGGGTGCCAAGTATTTCTCCAAGATTGATTTACGTTCAGGGTATCATCAGGTGAGGGTTAAGGAGAAGGATATTCCAAAGACGGCCTTCCGGACAAGATATGGGCACTTTGAGTTCTTGGTGATGTCGTTCGGGCTAACAAATGCCCCAGCAGCTTTTATGGATCTCATGAATACTATATTCAGGCCCTATCTTGATGTGTTCGTGATTGTATTCATTGATGACATTCTAGTATATTCTCGTTCGGAGGCGGAACATGCGGGCCACTTGCGGATAGTATTACAGACGCTTCAGGATCGTAAGTTATATGCTAAGCTCTCCAAATGTGAATTCTGGCTGAACTCAGTAGCATTCCTTGGCCATGTGATATCTGATGAGGGTATTAGTGTCGACACTCAGAAGATCGATGCAGTAAAGAATTGGCCGAGACCTACAACACCATCAGAAGTCCGCAGCTTCCTAGGGCTAGCAGGATATTATAGGCGGTTTGTGGAAGGGTTTTCCTCTATATCATCACCATTGACTAAGTTAACACAGAAAGCTACCAAGTTCCAGTGGTCTGACACTTGTGAACGTAGTTTTCAGGAGCTGAAGAATCGATTGACATCCGCACCAGTGCTCACTCTTCCTGAAGGAATAAAAGGTTATGTGGTATATTGTGATGCCTCAGGTATAGGTTTGGGGTGCGTATTGATGCAACGTGGGAAGGTGATTGCTTATGCATCAAGACAATTGAAGAAGCATGAAAAGAATTATCCAACCCATGATTTGGAATTGGCTGCAGTAATATATGCTTTGAAGATATGGCGGCACTACTTATACGGCGTCCATGTTGACATCTACACAGATCACAAGAGTTTACAATACATCTTCAAGCAGAAAGAGTTGAATTTGAGGCAGCGTAGGTGGCTTGAATTATTGAAAGACTACGACGTCGAGATATTGTATCATCCCGGTAAAGCCAATGTTGTGGCAGACGCTCTCAGCCGTAAATCAATGGGAAGCTTAGTACATATTGAGGCAGGTAGATGGGGGTTGATTAAAGAGCTTCATCAGCTAGCCAATATGAGAATCAGATTGTTAGACTCTGATGACGGAGGTGTTACTGTACAGAATACATCAGAATCATCTTTGGTAGCCGAGGTAAAAGCACGACAATATGAAGATCCTATCTTAGTACGATTAAGAGAAAGCATTCAACAGTGTAAAAGTATGGCTTTTGGGATCGGAAAAGATGGGGCACTGAGATACCAGAGCCGATTGTGTGTGCCTAATGTGGCAGGGTTGCGAGAGAAGATTATGAATGAGATTCATCAATCCCGATATTCCATCCATCCCGGCTCGACAAAGATGTATCATGATGTCAAGGAGCAGTATTGGTGGGATAATATGAAGAAGTCTATTGCAGAATTTGTAGCCCAGTGTCCCAATTGTCAACAAGTAAAGATAGAACATCAGAAACCCGGTGGATTGCTTCAAAATATAGAGATTCCGACCTGGAAGTGGGAGGTGATTAATATGGACTTCATTATTGGATTACCTCGCTCTTATCATAAGTTTGACTCCATCTGGGTGATAATTGATCGACTTACAAAATGTGCCCATTTTCTGCCAGTGAAGACAACTTACACGACTGAAGATTATGCGAAGTTGTATATCAAGGAGATTGTTAGGCTTCATGGTGTGCCCATATCTATTATATCAGACCGAGGAGCTCAATTTACGGCTAACTTTTGGAGGTCTTTCCAGAAGGGTTTAGGCACACAAGTAAATCTCAGCACTGCATTTCATCCGCAGACTGACGGACAGGCTGAACGTACCATTCAGACACTGGAAGATATGCTACGAGCATGTGTTCTAGATTTTAAGGGGAATTGGGATGATCATCTTCCACTCATAGAATTCGCCTATAACAATAGCTACCATTCCAGTATTAAAATGGCCCCATACGAGGCACTATACGGGAGGAGATGTAGATCACCAGTTGGATGGTTCGAAGTCGGTGAAACAGAATTATATGGGCCAGATTTGATTCACCAAGCTATTGAGAAGGTGAAAGTGATACAGGAGCGATTGAGGACGGCACAAAGCAGGCAAAAATCTTATTCTGATGTCCGACGTCGTGATCTAGAGTTTGAGGTTGGTGATTGGGTTTTCCTGAGGATCTCACCAATGAAGGGTATTATGCGTTTTGGGAAGAAAGGTAAGCTGAGTCCAAGGTATATCGGGCCGTATAAAATTCTTCGACGGATTGGACAGGTTGCTTATGAGTTAGAATTGCCATCCGAATTGGAATTTGTCCACCCGGTATTCCATGTATCTATGTTGAGGAAATGTATTGGAGACCCTTCTCGAGTCGTACCTATCAAAGATGTACAAGTTACAAAGGACCTATCATATGAAGAAGTGCCGTGGCGATATTAGATCGACAAGTCCGCAAGCTGAGAACAAAAGATGTAGCTTCCGTCAAAGTATTGTGGAGGAACAAAAATATGGAAGAAATGACATGGGAAGCAGAAGAGGAGATGAAGTCTAAATACCCTTACCTATTCCAGAATGAAGATAACAAGGATGCTGGTGGAAGACAGGATACATTGGAAGGTGAAACGGCTCTATGAGGTAAGCAATAATTTGAGAATACTCCTCCTTAATACAAAATGGTGATATGTAGATAATGTAAATATGCATAATGCTTTGTGTAGCCTTGTGAAGCCATATGTTGGGCTTAATTGCTTGCAAGTTTTGCTAGTGACCATTTTATAGGGGAAAATTGATCGGAAATTTTCATTGGAATCCACAATGATTTAAACTCCCCATGAGCCCTTACATTCGAGAACGAATGTTCCTAAGGGGGAGAGGGTGTTACAACCCATATCCACATGTGTTAGTTCATTCCATATATTAGTTAACATAAATCCAAGAAGGAATTATCTTTGAGATGATAAGAAGTCAATCCTATTGGTCTTAAGTGATACAAGAGTGTATAAGGGTGATTAACAAGTATTAGAAGTTAAATGAATCAAGGATGTTGTAACTCGTATTTTCAGGTAAATCTAGCGGTGCTTAATACACTCAAGAGGACATGTATTAAGGTATTTTAATCATATAATATCCGTATCATAAGTCTTGAAGTCAAACGAGTTATGAAACAAAAGTCGACAAAAGTTGTCGCAACTTAGGTTCATAATTTTATTTAAACATTAGGTCAAATGTTTCTAATATTTTCTCCTAATTTACAAGGAATTACGGGGTGATATACCAACCAAATTAAATATCTATGATTCTAGTTTCCAACGCATTAAACCGTTCATCGATACGATCTTGGAGTAGAGAGATATTCGCATTTTCGCGAGACTGCGCCAAACACCTCTATATGGGGCCCACTAAGGCGGTTTAAGATATTTGGACCTATATAGGATGCCTCCAACCCGTTTTAAGTCATTTATTCTCACTATTTTCAGACCTTATAACCCTAGGAACATCCTCTCAAGGTTCTCTCAAGATTCAAGACCCAAAAAAAGGGCAAACAACACAAATCAAGTGTCGGGAATTCCGTGGCGCTAGTAAGTCTCTTGTTCTTCTTGTTGTTGCTCATTTTTGTGTCGTTCCAGCTCGTGTGGGAGGTTGTTTTAAAGGGTTTATGTTCTGTAAATACTCCCTCATGTTCTTAATATCAATCCTAGGTGATTTCAAGCCTTCTAAAGTGATTCTAGTGCCGAAAAACACTAATTGATCGCTAGTTTCGCTTTTTTGTTGTTGTGGCAGCATTGGAGGGATATTTCATGGAAATTTAAGGTCAAATTGGAGTTGTTATTTCTGTATAAAGGTAAGGAACCTCTTACTCTATATGTATTTAAGATTATCCAAGTTGCGGCTAAGCCATTGAAGCTAGAACTTGTGAGATATATATCGAAAGGCTTGGTAGTAATGTTATTGTTTTGTGGACTGTTTTGCGTTGTTGTTGGGCTGCGTATTTTACTACTATCTTGTGGAGTTTTGGAGGAGGAAGGGTGTGGAGAAACACCATATATATGTAGGGTTATGGGCTGATAGTTATTCGTAACATTTCCAGGTTGTTTGACACGACTACGGTGGTCGTCGTATGTATGGAGTGATTAGGCTGTGTGTGGACTATTTTGGGAGGCTCAATATGTTTATTATTGATGTTGTTTGGGCTGTTTGGTGACTGTTTTGAATGGTGTGAGGTCATATATATAGGGGAGGTGCTGTCCGTTTCATCGTAAAATAGGTTGTGGTCGATACATAATAGTTATGACGCTTAAATGATAACGATAGTATCGTTTCTCTTATTGTAGACTAAGGAGTTGTGACAATTTCATAGCTTGTGATTGGGGCAGTATATACAAGGTATGTGAGGCTATCCCTTTTCTTCTTTTGCACGACTCCGATTGTACATAATGTAATGAACGAGCTTTCAAAGATACTCTACTCTTAGAAACTAGCAGTACTTCCATTGCTTTCCCTCTTATGGAACGATTGATGTTAATGTTGCTTCTCTTATTCTTATGTTATCAATGTTGTTGGTACTTCCTGATTCTTATAAGGTTCATAGTGAAGAGTTAGTCCTAATAACGTGTACAAAGGATACCGACCTTACGTCACTCCGAAAGGTTTAGAATGTGATTCCATGAGTCGAGCATGCATTATATATATGTATCTATTTTACTCTATCGAGCCATGCTATAGTTGGCTGGGTACGACACCTATTGTTCAACTACTGATCAGTTGGGTTTTACCGAGCTCCACGTGGCCGGGTACGATTCTACCAAGCCTTATGATGGCCGGGTATGTTTTTTACCGAGCCTATTATGGCCGGTTACGATATGATGATGATGGTGCCCACATAGGCGAATGTTTTAAAGGTTTATGTATTTATACATATGTATCATGCATTTCATGTCAGTAGCCCTCAGAGGTTCTAAGATGTTACAAGTTGTATATTTTCTATCCTTTCTTACATTACTGTTTGTATTTATGGTTCCCTGCCTTACATACTCAGTATTTTATTCGTACTGACGTCCTTTTGTTAGTGGACGCTGCATGTCGTGCTGCAGGTCCTGATAGACAGGTAGGTGCAGCTCCCCCACCACAGTAGGCTATCCAGTTCAGCGGTGATTGGCGAGATCCCTTCTCCGGACTTGCCTTGGTCTTGGTATGCATTTTTGTTATAGACATTATGGGTATGTCGGGGCCCTGTTCCGGCTATGTTGCAGCACTTGTGTTCCTTTAGAGGCTCATAGATAGGTGTCGACTCATGTATAGTTTGGTATGGCTTGTCGGCTAGTTTTTGTTGTATAGTCTTTCATGGTAGCGTGGTAGCTCATACCTTATATGTAGTTTCTTGATTGTCTGGTCATCCCCTGCTATGTATGCTCATGCCGTCATATCTTATTGCTGGTTGTCCATGATCCAGGTCTACCATTTATATTGATCTCGTCAGCCCTAAAAGATAATAAAGAAGGTTAGATGAAATGTATGTTGGTGCTCGGCAAGTATGGTCGGGTGCTAGTCATGGCCCTCCAGTTTGGGTCGTGACAGATTACTTGAGAGGGAAAGGCACGGAACCGTCGACTGCACCGCTTATTAACTAGTTTTACCACAAATAAGCCTTTCCAAATTTAAAGGGTGATTTAGGAAGAGCGCGGACACTCATCAAGCGCCTCTATGGTATTAATTATGCACAAGTGGAATATGATGTGGAGAATTCTTTATGCAAAGATAAATCAACACGTTGTCAAATATTTTGCATGATGAAAACAGTAAATGCAGTATTGAAAAGAAAGGAAAACAAGGAAGAAGTTACTTCGCGTAATGTGGAAATTATAATAAAGTACACAAGGGAGTGAGGGTGGGGAGAGACATGATATAGAAATTCTTAAAAATGTCTAAATGAAAATGCATGTTATGACCAAATTGAGTAGAGATTTGCATGCGAATTCAAATAAAGGGAAAATGAGAAAAAGGGTGTACATGTAGCAGTAAAAGGAAAACGGGAGCATGATATTCATGTAACAACAAAAATAATAAAGACACGTTTATCAGAGTAGACTAATTCATATAGACCAAGTTCGCTTATGGTAAGAGCCTAAAAATTTCCCTAGGAGATCGCCATGTTGTCGCGCCCCATTTTCACGTTAAATCGGGTTTCGACACGTGACAACTCTATTAAGGAAGGTGTTAAAAGAGAAGAGTCGCTCGCTAACGGGTTTGAGGTGCGTTTGGGCACCTATTTGCATATAACTCAGGTTTAACCAGTTTGTGTCACCAAAGATCGGGTAAGGGATCAAATTACCTCGAATAGAAGGTGTTAGGCACTCTTCGAGGTCCACAACTATGAGTCCCGGTTGAACTCGAGTTATATGAATAAGTCAGACAAACAAAAGAAAGCAAGAAGTTTGGGAAGTTTTATCAAGCACAAATAATTGATCTAAGGACAAGATGGGAGGGGGGAGGGGTCCTAAATTTTTTTACCTAAAGGATCACCTCACATAACATAAATAATACTTCGTAACTACCTCAAGATGGGGTCTTACTCGTATTATTCAGCAGGCACAGACTGTCATCTCCTGCTACCCATACTATCTTTAAGTTGTTACCTAAAGTGCCTTAGTTGATTCAAAATTGTGCCTTATGCGTGCATTACCCGTCCTATGCCTATGGTCCATGAGGAGTTTGGACCTTTATTTTTGATAGTTCTAGACTTAAATAAGCTGCTCAATATGATAAAACTAGGCGACATACAAAACAAATTGGACTTCATGTAAAAACACTTAAGGGCTCAAGTTAGCCTCCACACATAGACAACAAATGCACGCGAACACATTCTTACATTAAGCGTTAGACAGTTTCAGAATTGGGCCAAATTAAAGCCACTAAACCGTATAGACATGATATCTGGGTGACCTCGCGCAGGCAGTTGCAAAGTGCAATCTTATAGATGTGATTTCTAGGTGATTCCGTATTCCAGTATTATGTAGGCAATGCTGTAATTTCTTGACTTGTAGGCAAATGATATCGAATCATTTGTGTAAATGGGCAGTGATGTCGTTAATAGACATCCTCTAGGAAGGTTTTCTAATGATTGACAATTGGGCTTGATTTTAAACGCTTTATCCCTATAGGCATGCTTTCTAGCCAGGTGACAGTATCCCATAAGCAGGATTTCAAATAGTTAAGACTTGGGACCTATGTTATTGTTATACTTAACCCTATAGGCATGATTTCTAGTGAACAGTGCAGAACAATAACAAAGGAAGTGAGTAAAATCCTATAGGCATTATTTATAGTGGATATGCTGAGGCGAGTAGAAGGAAAGTTCAATAACATTCTTTCCTATATGTAGGTTTTCTAGTAACATGTAGCAGAAAGAATAACCACGGCATTTGAATTCATGTGTGCATCCCCTAATGATATGACTTCTATAATACACATAGTGATTGGGTAGCATATATAGTAAATAAATCGCTGAGTCCTATAGGCATGTTATCTACCCCTTTACATACAAGCATTTAGTATCTCACCATTCCCCATTTTACTAATTCCCCTATTATTGATTACAAAAGTTATTACAACCTTAATAATAAACATAATTATAAATATTGCACAAATACTGACAGTAGGCCTCTAGCATGCCCAAAAGGAATACCTAGCATTGTTGGGGGGGGAGGGGCATATTCACCAACACAACCCAGAATCTGTAGAAGAATTTAAGCTAGATCACACAACTATAGATTGACTAACAAATTTACATATTCAGTGAACCATAGGAAGAAAGAGTTGAGTGTCAGGAGTAGTGAAAGTTTCAGTGGTAGAGGGAGTGACTAAAGGACCCCAAATCTTAGTGTGTCAGCGTTCACAAGGGCCTCAAATGGACCCCGAGAAATGCTCACACTAGGGAGGTCAGTAGCAAGAGCCTTGCTAGCCTTGGGTTTCAGCCGACTAAGAATAAGAAGTTCAGAATAGCATAAGTAACAATGAGGAAGAATGGATAATAGCTGAGGGACAGAAGTGGGGAAGTAGACACAACCATAGAGAGCAACTAGTCAAAAAGTCAGCAGGTTCAGTAGGATTTCAACACATAGCAAAGTACCACACATATTGGAAGAAGTTGGGGGAAGAAACAGGTTTGCATTAGTCATGACACTAAACCAATTGAGGCTTAAGAAGTTAAAGATTAAGCTAAACATGTATCCTAGGGTCATGCTAATCAGTATTTAGATGTGAGAGGGAACACATTTTGTGATAAACATTGAATAAAGGACAGAATAGAAAACATATTAGCATAGAAGCAAGATCATAGTCGATAAAAAATAGTTTTAATACAAATTGCAACACATTGTACATGTAGAACAAACATTGCAAAGCCTCAGAACAGTGTAAGATAGCGAACTCATACCAAATATCACATATGGGTATTATGGGATGGTCACAATAGACTAAACAACTAGAAAAGGTCTAAATCATATCACAAATGGTTCAAACAGGGCATGGAAAAAACAGATTGAGGTAACTATTAAGGTCTCAATCAGACACCAATTATTATGGGGATCATGCTATGTGTCAAAATAGCAAGTGAACATGTCATAATTAACATAGGCATTCTAGCCTTCACTATAGAGGTTAAAGACAAACAAATAACCATGAATTAGGGAAACATCAAGATACCCCCTACACTCATATTACCTAAGTTAGGCTTAGGTAAACACAGAACTAGTATCATTAGAAGGAGAGTCAGATACTAACAAGCTTAGAACAAGGTGATATTAACAAAATCATGCACAAAAGTAATCTAGAAAACATATTTAAGCCAGTAATTTCAGGCGTGCAAATCAAGGATACATAGGAATGAAATTACAAAGTCCAGCAACTCACTAGTTAAGCGAAGAATAAAAAAAAATAAAAGTCCACAGTATTCTGAATATCAATAAGAGAAAGAACCCGGAATTTTAGTGGCCTTGGCTTTCAGTCGGCCAAGAACCAGAGTATAGAACAAGAGAATTAGAGAGCAAGGAGCAATAACTTCAGTTTTTAGTAAACACTTTAACAATTTCGGTCCCTCTAAAAGGGAAGGGGGTAAGGGTTTATATAGTAGTAAAAATCGAGAAACAAATAAGGAAACCCAGTAATTTAAGCAACCAACAAAGTAAATAATCATGCAAATTGATCTGAAAATCAATTTTAAGAGAGAGATCTGGAGACCCTAACTTTTAAGGAAAGTAAAAAATCGGCAGAATCTAAACAAACAAATCAAACTCACACATAACAGGATGAATATAGACAAAATAATACTAAAAATCAGAGATTTGAACCAATTTTGGTTCGATCTAAAGAGATCTGAAAACCCTAGTTTAGGGTAAGTAAGAATTAATAGAAAATATACAGAGATTCGTACCCATAATAAAACAAAAGATGAATATAGATGGAATAGCAGAAAGGTTAAGGATTTGAACCGATTTTGGTTCGATCTTCTTGTCATGTTTAGGTAAGCAGTATAGAAGAGTAACCAGTACTAGGGAGAGGCCGTATATGGCAAAGAATAACCATGGAATCCCATATTGGGTGGGAATAGGAGAGATTTTAGGGGCGGCGACTAGGGTTTAGGTTTGAGAGATGAGAGGATTAGTGTGGCTGAGTAGAGACAAATGGTCTCTAGGGTTAGGGGTTGGGTTATAAGAGAAATGGGGGGAAATGTTTCGAGTCGTTGATCCATTTTGATCAATGGCTGGGATTAAAATAGGTTGGGGCTGGCTTTTAGACTGGGATGGGGGGATTGGGTCGTTTGGGCTGGTGAGGTTGTTGGGCCAGTGGTTTATTTGGGCCTTAATGGTCCGAAATTAATCATAATTTGGGCTAAATTTAAAAATAGAAAATTAAGGGGAAAATAATTTAATAAATCAATAAAATAAATTATAAAAAATGCCCTTTATGCAAAATAATGTTTTAAAATAATAGTAGAAGATTATAAAAATACGGGATATGATTTTGACCCTGAATAAAATGACAAATGCAATACAATTGTAAAATATAGGCTATTATTGCAAGATTGTGCAAATTGCCCCAAAAATACTAATGTAATTATAAAAAAGAGGTAAAAATATTTGAAGCATATATTATAGATAAAATTAATAATTTTAGATAATTGAGTCATCCCAAAAATAATTTGAAAGAATAATTAATAATTATTCAAGTAATTTAAATGCAGAAAAATCAATTTAAAAGCTCTAAAGTTATGAAATATTATAGAAAATTATTGTATAGATTTGTAAAGTAAATAACAATGCAAAATTCTGTTTTGAAAGTGTATATATATATATATATATATATATATATATATATATATATATATGAGAGAGAGAGAGAGAGAGAGAGAGAGAGAGAAAATTTATGAGGACAAAATTGGGTATCCACAATGATCATGGTGATTCATTCAATGAGAAAGAAGAAGAAGTTCAATATGTCAACAATTATCTAGGTTAAAGAAACAATGCTCAAGGACAAAATCACAACAATGGAGGTCACAAGGGAACCAAGAAAATTGGAACAACCAAAACCACCAAGGCAATGGAGTGGTGGCAATCCTAATCTAGGAAATTGGAACAATCAAGGCAACCAGGGCAATTGGGGAGGTAATCATCAAGGCAATTTGGGTGACAATAATCAAAGCAATTGGGGAGGAAATAACCAAGGAGGGTGGAACAACAACAACAACAACAACTACCGGAGGTCGGGTTTTCAAATGCCTCCGATGTTCCAACAACAAAGCAATCCACCTCCCTATCCTTCTTAAGGCTCGAGCTCTTCTTCCAATGAGATGGGTAGAACTGAAAACATGTTTAAACATATGATAGAGAAGAATGTCGACTCCGATGGTCAATTAGCCTCTCACAACGCTACTATTCGGAATTTGGAGGTTCAATTAGGCCAAATCTCACAATCTTTGAGCACTCGTCCTAAGGAGGCACTACCTAGTGATACGGTGGTAAACCCAAAGGGAGGGAATAATATGGGACATGCTATGGTCGTGACTACTAGAAGTGGAAAAGGTGGAGATGCAACCACCTCCAATCAAAGAAGGATTGTAGATAAAGATGTTGTGGTTTAAAAAGATGAAATCCCAAGCAATGTGGTTCAAGCTAATGAAGAAGTGAGAATTGATATAGGTTAAAGTGTGGAGGAAACACCAAAAAAGGTGAACCCGTCTAGGGAACACGTGATTGACATACTGGAACCGGTAGTGCCAAAGGCTAAGGCACAAATGCCAAGGCCTCCTCCTCCATACCATCAAAGTCTTGCAAAGAAAAATAGTGAAAACCAATTCAAAAAGTTTATTGATATGACGAAGAGTTTGTCAATTAATGTGCTATTGGTTGAGGCATTGGAACAAATGCCGGGATATGCAAAATTCATGAAGGATTTGGTAACCAAGAAATGATCAATGAATTATGAAACCATCAGGATGACCCATCAAGTGAGTGCTATTGTGCACTAAATGGCTCCAAAATTGGAAGATCCGGGCACTTTCACAATCCCTTGCACTATTGGGATCGCCGATTTTGCCAAAGCATTATGTGATCATAGGGCAAGTATCAACTTGATGCCCTACTCGGTGTTCACAACTTTGGGAATTGGGAAACCAAGACCCATATCCATGAGGTTGCAAATGGTAGATCGAACAATGAAGAGGCCTTTGGGTATTATTGATGATGTATTGGTTCAAGTTGACAAGTATATCCTCCCAGCAGACTTTGTGATTCTTGATTGTGAAGTGGACTATGAGGTACCTATTATTTTGGGTAGACCTTTCCTTGCTACGGGGAAGGCTCTTGTTGATGTGGAAGCCGGTGAGTTTATGGGTGGGTGATGAAAAGGTGGTCTTCCATGTGTGCAAATCTATGAGGCAACCGAATAGTAATGAAGTTTGTTCGTTCATCGATTTGGTGACGGGTGTGATTATTGATGATGCTAGTGCCACAACGAATGTTGAGTATAATTTGGAATCCATTTTGCTCAATCTAGAAGATGATGAGGAGAAAGACGGCTATGTGGAGTATGTGAATGCATTTCAAGGAATGGTTTCGTACACTTATGAGCCCCGAAAGCTATCTTTAGATCTTGAAAACTGGAAGACTCCTCCAACAAAGCCCTCAATCGAGGAGCCTCCTACCTTGGAATTAAAGTCATTTCCCCCGCATCTTAGGTATGAATTCATTGGCCCTTCTTCTACTTTACCGGTTATACATTCTTTGTGTTTAACTAATATGCAGATAGAGTCCACATTGGAGGTGCTACAAATGAGAGAAAGAGAAATCGGATGGACTTTGGTGGATATCCGGGGCATAAGCCCCGCCTTTTGCATGCACAAGATTATTTTGGATGAGGGTGGCAAACCATCCGTTGAACATCAAAGGAGGCTAATGAAGCAATGCAAGAGGTGGTCAAGAAGGAGATCATAAAGTGGTTGGATGCCGGGGTTGTATACCCCATTTTCGATAGTTCATGGACTTCTCCGGTGCAATGTGTCCCAAAGAAAGGGGGAATAAGCGTGGTTACCAATGACAAGAACGAGTTGATTCCTACAAGGATGGTGACCGGTTGAAGGGTGTGTATAGACTATCACAAGCTCAAAAAATGTTACAAGAAAAGATCATTTCCCACTTCTCTTCCATGATCAAATGCTTGATAGGTTGGCCGGGCGTGTTTTCTATTGTTTCCTCGATGGGTATTCCGGCTACAATAAAATTCTCATTGCTCCGGAAGATCAAGAAAAAACTACCTTCACTTGACCCTATAGTACTTTTGCATTCTCAGGGATGCCATTTAGTTTATGTAATCCACCAACGACTTTTCAACGGTGTATGATGGCCATTTTTACTGATATGGTGGAGGATATTTGTGAGATCTTCATGGATGATTTCTTAGTGTTTGGAAACTCTTTTGATGATTGCTTGTACAATTTGGATAGGTCTTGGCTAGATGTGAGGAGACTAATTTGGTATTTAATTGGGAGAAGTGTTATTTCATGGTTGAGGAAGGCATTGTCCTCGGCCACAAAAGTTCTAAGCATGGTATTGAGGTCGACCAGGCCAAAATTGAGGTGATCTCCAAACTCCCCTACATCCGTGAAGGGAGTGAGGAGCTTTTTGGGTCATGCGGGTTTCTATTGCCAATTCATCAAGGACTTTTGAAAGGTGGTGAACCCGTGCAAAACTTTGGAGAAGGATCCCAAGTTCCATTTCAATGAAGATCGTATGAAGGCATTCGAGCTACTTAAGTTCAAGTTAACTACTACTCCTATTATCACCGTACCGGATTGGAGTTTGCCTTTTGAGCTCATGTGTGATGCTAGTGATGTTGCAGTTGGAGCGGTGTTAGGGCGCAAAATCAACAAAATCTTCCATTCGGTCAACTATGTGAGCAAGACCATGAATAATGACCAAGTTAACTACACAGTGACCGAAAATGAGCTACTTGCTATTATTTTTGATATGGAGAAGTTCTGGCCGTATTTTATAGGTACTAAGGTAATTGTTCACACCTACCATGCAGCACTTTGGTATTTTATGAGAAAGAAAGATTCTAAAGCAAGGTTGATGTTGTGGTTGCTTCTATTGCAGGAGTTTGATCTAGAGATTCAAGACCGCAAGGGTAGTGAAAATCAAGTGGCGGACCACTTGTCCCGATTAGAGGAGGAGGAGAGGCCACATGATGGCCTTGAGATTAATGATTCATTTCCCGATGAGCAACTTCTAGCCATTTCAATGACCATGATGCCATGTTTTGCTGATTTAGCTAACTATCCTGTGAGCGGCGTTGTACCAAATGAGTTCTCTTCAAACCAAAGGAAGAAGCTCAAACGAGATTTCCTTGGCTATTATTGGGATGAGCAGTATCTCTTTCGGATATGTACCGATGGTGTGATCTAGCGATGTGTGCCGGAGGAAGAACAAGTGGGTATTCTTGAGGTTTCCACTCTTCACCATATGGTGGTCACCATGGTGGAGCAAGTACGGCAGGAAAAGTTTTGAGTTGTGGATTCTATTGGACTACTCTCTACAAGGATGCTAGTGAGCTTGTCAAGCATTGTGATGAATGCCAAAGGGCCGGTGGGATCTCAAAGAAGAATGAAATACCTCTCACCACCATTTTTGAGATAGACACTTTGATGTGAGGGGTATTTCTTTCATGGGTCCATTTATTAGTTCTTGTGGGAACACCTACATTCTTGTCTCGGTTGATTATGTGTTCAAGTGGGTCGAGGATGTTGCGTTTCCCAACAATGAAGTGAGGAGTGTGGTAGCATTCTTAAATAAAAGCATCTTTACGAGGTTTAGTACATTAAGAGCCATTATTAGTGATGAGGGTTCGCATTTTTGCAACAAGGCTTTTGATACCTTACTCACAAAGTATGGTGTTACTCACAAGATACCGACCCCATAACATCCTCAAGAAAGCAGGCAAGTTGAAGTCTCTAACCGGGAGATCAAGAGTATTTTGTCAAAGACAGTCAATGCCAACCGGATGGATTGATCAATAAAACTTGATGATGCTCTTCGGGCTTATAGGACGGCCTACAAGATGCCAATTAGGATGTCTCCATATCGATTGGTGTTTGGGAAGGCGTGCCATCTTTCGGTAGAACTCAAGCATAAGTCCATGTGGGCTTTGAAAAGTTGAACCTTGAGTGGGATGTCGCGGCAAACCCGAGGGTGTCGCAATTGAATGAGCTTGATGAATTCGGGTACCATGCCTATACAAGTTCATTCCTTTACAAGGAGAAAATAAATTACCTCCATGACAAGTACATCCATAACAAAGAGTTTAAAGAAGGTGATCTTGTACTATTATTCAATTCCCAGTTAAGAATGTTTCCAGGCAAGTTGAAATCAAAATGGAGTGGGCCCTTTAAAGTAGTGAATGTAACCCCCTTTGGTGATCTAGATTTGAAAAATAAGAATGATGAGGTTTTTAGAGTCAATGGACACCGGGTTAAATATTATCTTGGCAAGGTTGATTATGGCCACATTGTGGCGGTTCTTCATTTCAAGTGATTGGTCATGTGCATCATGCCGCGACATTAAATCAAGCGTCTCTCGGGAGGTAATTCATGTCTTTTTATTTCTCTTGTTTTTCTATTTTAGATTAGATAGGGTTTGTTTAGTGCTAAATAGTTTTGAAGTGTATTCTAGAATGGGTGTGCATTATAGGGAGTGTGCCTAAATATTTGGCTAAGCGTCACAAGAAGTGCGGACCGCACTAGAATTATGCGGACCGCATTGTGCGGTCGCACAACTGGAAGTACAAAAATGCATGGTCTGTGAAGTTTGGCCTGTCAAAAATCCTTAACAATTGCGGCCACACACATTTTTGTGCGATCCACAGTAATTCTGCGGCTACACTCATTTTTGTGTGGTCCGCAACAAGTCTTGATAGGAGCAGGTAAGGAGTACGGACCGCATCAAATTTATGCGGCCGCACTTAGGTAAAACTTTGGGACCAACGGGTCAAAGTATAAATAGAGCCTCTTTCAGCTTTTTACACTTTACGATCCTTGAGCCTTGAGCTAGCACATTTCATATTCCCATGATTCTCAAATCTTCCCTCATTTCATCAGTGTTGAATCTCACCTGCATCTTCATTACTGGTATGTTGATTCCATCTTTAGATTTTTCTTTTTTTTAAAAAAAAAATTTTGTTCTTTGGTCTAGGGTTAGTTACACTCCTCAAAATGTCAATAGTTAGTCATTTTTTGTTTAGAATCATGTGGGTAGCATATTAAGTATTAACTGGGGTCTGGGTAAGTAGTTATCCATGTTTAATTGTGCAAACAATTTTTAAATTATGAAAAGATTGCATGAACCCTAGTCAATACCCGAAAATTTCAAATTGTGCGGCCGCACTCATTTTTGTGCGGTCCGCACTTTAAGCTTTGTGGCTGCACACACTTTTGTGCTTTCCGCAGCTCTCTGAGTTAGGGATAGTATATTCATGAATTGTGCGGTCCGCAGTGGACTTGTGTGACCGCACTTATTTTTGCTCGGTCCGTACTGATGAAACATCAGAGAACCTAGTAGTCTAAATCTGGGGTTGTGCGGTCACATTCAAAATTGTGTAGTTTGCACTCTTGGTTGTGCGGCAGCACTCACTTTTGTGCGGTCTTCATTGGGTAGTTTGGATCTGCACTCACTTTTGTGCGATCCGCACTGACCCTTCTGTGACTGCTTTACTGTAATTGTTATGCATGTATCTGTAGTTTACAAATCTAATTGACTCTTATCCTTATGCATTGCAGACAATGGTTAGATCACGTGGAAAGGGAGATATGTCAAAAGGGAGGGCAGAACCCTCCCTAGGCCGAGGTTGAGGCAAAAGCAACCTACCTCTAGCACTTCAAAGGGTCATATGCAAGAAACCAACCACAAGCAGAGTTCCTGAACCCTTCGAAACCATTGAGTATGTCCTATATGGGGACGCTTCAGAGGATAATTCCGTGCAAGCACAAGCTGAAGCCCAATCACAACAAATTCAGTGCAGTTTCCACTTGGTGGATGAGTCATCTTCTAGGGAGTTGACAACCCAAAATTCAAGGGTAAAACTACTACCTCCACTGGCCAGTGTGGTGAGCCAGTGGTAGTGGTTACTAATTCGGCTGCTGAGCCTTTAGAATCTACATTACCTTCCACAGCAGCCGACCCTTCTACCGGGATAGCGGATATGCCACCATATTCCACTGCCAGACTATTAGTGCTATTAGTAGTGCTAGCCTCATCGACATATCCTCAGACTGTGCTGCGAGTCTCCTTGACATTCGTGAGTCTCAACAACTAGATGCTGACATCTACTACAAAGTTGACTGACACATCCAGTGATATACTAGCCTGAGTGAACCACTCTGTAACTCATTTGTTTTTCTTTTGTAACTATCATGGTCCAACATGGCCACAACTCATAATGTTTAACTATAAGTGGGCAAACATTGTATCAATGAACCATCGTTCTTAAAATATGAATATACATGGGCCATCAAGGCCTCTGACATACTCTACAAAATAAACCTTTCTCTACAAAGCCTCTAAGATTATTTGACATCAAATGGGACGGGGTACCAACCTACCCATAAGTCTGTAGCAAAACTCTGACACGATAACTCATAGACTCGGTTGCACTCTGAATGAAGTGGAGTCTTACCGATCCTTCACTGAATGCCAATCTTGTCTACTATGAGGGGTCGTCAAACTAATTATCTATACCTATAGACATGAATGCAGCATCCCCAACAAAATGACATTAGTACGAATAATGTACTGAGTATGTAAGGCAGAACTGAAACATAACAATAAGTCAATATTAATTAAAGATGTCTAAGAATCAACCTGAATCTCTGAAGTGCCACCGTATATACATACTTATTATAGTCATATATACAATGCTTCTCTTTGATACTATTATCTATATCTGATGATGCATGATTGCCCAACTAATGAGTGGTAACTGCCTGACTGGCTGTCGCACGATGGTGAATGTATGACTGCCTGACCGACCGTAGCTCGGTGGTAAATGCATGACTGCCCAACCGGTAGTAAATAATGGTACATAACTGCCCAACTGGTGGTAACTGGCCAACCGGCCGTAGCACGGTGGTAAATAAATATGCATGACTACCTAACTGGTCGTAGGACAGTGGTAAATGAATATGCATTATTGCCCAACCGGTGGTAAATAATAATACATAGCTGCCCAACCGGTGGTAACTGCCCAACAAGTCATAGCCCGGTGGTAAATGCACGAAGATGCACATGTCACATATATTATGAATATTAATATCTTTATCAAATACTTCAACAGAGGCTTAGGAACATATTTAGACAATGCTTGAATATTATTTTACATGAATGAATAACATAGATATCCTTAACTGCTAAGAGTAGAACCACTTATGGAATAACATTACATTTACGTATCATTTCTTGGATCATGCCAAAAAAAGAGGGGATAGCCTTAACATACCTGAGCTGATTCTCTTGACAATCCCTCTAACATACGTCTTTGAGAAAAACACGTAACCCTCGATCGAAGTATGGAAAAATCCTTAAGATATTCTTGATATCATAGCACTTTATTTCTTATCCGATTAATATTCACTCCATACTCTACATCATCAAGCAATTCCTTTCGGCCTTCTTCTATCATGTATCCCCAAAATTCCTCCAAGTTTATTACCAATAAAGAAACCAAGACAAAGGGTTCATTACCAATAATGAAACCAAGACAAAGGAAATTATTCAAAGATAACTTATGTATTATTCATGGTCCTCCAACATGTAAACAAAGTCACTTAGGTGTTATGACTCATCATACACCTTAGTGCGACTAACTTACATGACTTTAAGAGTCATTAATTTGAAAGGGAGGGGCTGCCACGTTAGGCCTCCTTACACTTTTCAAAATTATGAGTAATTAACTAGTTAATCTCCCACTAAAATGTCACGATCCAAACCAGACCCGGTCGTGATGGCGCCTCTCGTGAAATAAGGCCAGCCAACAAAAACCCCCAAACCAACTAAACAGTTATAATAATTCATTTTGAGTCATTAATAAGCTGTAAATCCCAAAAAATAGAGTAGAATAGAAAAGTGCGGAAACAAACACAGCCCGACATCGGGGTATTACCAGTCATGAGCAACTAAAAATCCGTCTAAGAGTATGAAAAGGCTACATAGTCTAATACAAAGCTAGTACAAAGGAAAATAAAAATAGGAAGGAGAAGCACTGGGCTGCGAACACCGAGCAACTACCTAGTCAACTTCGAACAAGCCTGCTATGAAAGCAAATCAGCACTCGCTAGCGTGACTCGAGACTTCTGGATCTACACACAGGGTGCAGAGAGTAATGTGAGTACGCCAACTCAGTAAGTAATAAAAGTAAAGGCAACTTTGCGATAAGAAAACATGTAAAACACAGCATAATGCTACAACAAAACATTATAAAACCATAACAATGCAATAATACAATACAAGCTCATAAAAACACCTTAGTTCAGTAAAAACCTCTTTCAGTAGTTCAAATGAGAGATGAAAACAGAGAGAAAAGGATATAAACATAAATCAGCCCCTCGGGCAAAATACCAACAGAACCAGCCCCTAGGGCTATCTCACAATCACTAGTATTAGCCCCTCGGGCAATAACATGAAACAACAATAGCCCCTCGGGTAATATCACATCTCACACTGGGTACCCGCACTCACTGGGGGGTGTGCAGACTCCGGAGGGGATCCTACATCCCAAGCGCTATATCAAGCCATCTCGTAGCATAATCAAACTGGCCCTCGGCCTTATAACAATCCACCTCGTGGCGTAACGAATCAGGCCCTTGGCCTCAAAATAATGAATCAGTACAACACTATTGCGGCACGCAGCCCGATCCCATAATATCCTCACAACACAGGCCCTCGGCCTCACTCAGTCAGAAATCTCTCAACACACATAGGCATAGTAAAACATAGTGCTCAGCCTAAAATATCATTTAAAATGGCAAAAATTGAATAAATATGGCTGAGTTATGAAAATAGTAGAATACAACATGACTGAGTACAAATATGAAGTCAAAACAATGAGGAATAGTAGTAATAATACCTTAAGGGTCCAAAACAGTTGGCACGAGACCTAAATATGGCATTCCGCCCAAAACATGATAATACTTTTCAAAACACAATGATAGCAACAATTTTTCAATCAAATACGCAGTTTAACAGTCATACCAGATGGATTAAGTCACAATCCCCAATGGTGCACGATCACACGCTCGTCATCTAGTGTGTGCCACCTCAAAGTAGCACAACGATGTAAAATCCGGGGTTTTATACCCTTAAGACAACATTTACAATCATTACATACCTCTATCTGGTCCAAACTCTAGCCTGCCATGCCCTTGCCCCTCGAATCGGCCTCTGGATACTCCAAATCTATCCAAAAGTAGATTTATACCATCAAAATATTCTAAGGGAACAAAGCCCACTCGAAAATAACCAATTTACATAAAAAAATCCCGAAATTGGCCAAACCCGACCCCCAAGCCCATGTCTCGGATTTGGAAAAATATTACAAAACTAGAATTCTTTCAATCTCTCAAGTTCATACATATCAAGAATACCAAAATCCGACCACAAATGACCTCTCAAATCCCAAGATATAGGTCTCTAATTTCCAAGCCCTAACTTCCATGTTTTTTAGGCTTTAGATTCCACAAATTCCATGTTTAATTAGGTAGAAATCACATTTGGATCGAGTATTAAGTCCATAAATCTTACCTCCAAGTGTTTCCCATTGATTCCCTCTTCGATCTCCCTCAAGAAGCTCCAAAATCACTCAACAATGGTTGAATTTAGACCCAAAATCGCAGAAATGGTCTTTTAAACATTCTGCCCAGCTATTCATGTTCCTTCTTCGCGAACGTGGTCAACGCCTCGCGTTCACGAAGCACAAACTTACGTTGACCACTTATTCCTTCATAACGAATGCGACACCCCTAATGCGAACGCGAACCTTCAGCTCATCAAAGCATTGCGAACGCGACACCCCTAACGGGAACGCGAAGAACAATTCTCCAGGACCCCAGCTGCTCACCTTTCCTCTACGCAAACGCAAAAAACACCTCGCGAATGTGATGACCACTGACCTCAGCCCTTCGCGAACGCGTGACCGCCTTCACGAACACGAAGGCCAACTCTACTACCTCATCTCCTAGCCCTTCAGGAACACGGGACATCCAACGCGAACGGGAAGGCCAAAAGTCTGCAACACCAACAACAGTTTTTCTACAACTTTTTCCAACATGAAATGATCCGTTCCACCACCCGAAACTCACCCGAGGCCCTCGGTAGCTCAACCAAACATGCCAACATATCCCATAACCTCATTTAAACTTGTTCCATCCTTCGGAACGCTCAAAACAACATCAAAACACTAAATTTACATCGGATTCAAGCCTAAGAATTTCAAAAACTTCCCAATTTCGCTTTCGACGAAAAGGTCTATAAAACCTCGTTCGAATGACCTTAATTTTGCACACACGTCAAAAATGACACAACAAACCTAGTCCAACTTCCAAAATTCTATTCCGACCCCTATATCAAAATCTCACATATCAACCGGAAAATACAAAAATTTCAATTTCACCAATTCAAGCCTAAATCTACCCCTGACGTCCAAAACACATTCTAATCATGATCCTACGTCCTAAATCACCTCCCGAAGCTATCCGAACCATCTGAATTCACATCCAAGCCCGTTTTCACATAAGTCAACATCCAGTTGACTTTTCCAACTTAAGCTTACTCAAAAGAGACTAAGTGTCTCAAACCTCACCAAAACCTCTTCGGACCCAAGCCAACCAACCCGATAACACATAATACAGCTGAACAAGACAATAAGAAGCATAAATGAGGGAAATGGAGTGGTAACTCATTAAACAACCGGCCGGGTCGTTACATTCTCCCAATTTTAAGCAAATGTTCGTACTCGAACAAGTCAAGAAACATACTTGAAGCCTCAAATAGGTAAGGATATCTGCTCCGCATCTCCTACTTGGTCTCCCAGGTAGCCTCCTCCACGGGCAGACCTCTCCATTGCACTTTCACTGAAGCTATATCCTTTGAATTCAAATTTTGAACCTCACGCTCCAAAATAGCTACTGGGTCCACATCATAAGTCAAATCATCCTCTAACTAAACTGCGTTGAAATCCATAATGTGAGACGGATCGCCAATATAATTCTAGAGCATAGAAACATAAAATACCGGACGCACACTCGATAAGGTGGGTGGCAAAGCAAGATCATAAGCCACCTCCCCAATCCTCCGAAAGACCTCAAAAGGCCCAGTGAACCGAGGGCTCAATTTACCGTTCTTGCCAAATCTCACAACACCCTTCATGGGTGAGACCTTCAACAAAGCCTTCTTACCAACCATGTAGGACACATCCTAAACCTTCCTGTCAGCATAACTCTTTTGTCTCGACTGCGCGGTATGAAGCCTCTCTTGAATCACCTTCACCTTGTCTAAAACATCCTGCACTAAGTCTGTACCTAATAGCCTAGCCTCACCCGGCTCAAATTAACCAACTGGAGATCTACACCGCCTCCCGTACAAAGCCTCATATGGAGCCATCTGAATACTCGACTGGAAACTGTTGTTATAAGCAAACTCTGCGAGTGGTAGAAACTAATCCCATGACCCTAAAAGTCAATGACACAAGCGCGCAACATGTCCTCTAATATCTGAATAGTGCGCTTAGACTGCCCGTCCGTCTAAGGGTGAAAAACTATGCTCAACTCAACCTGAATACCCAACTCTCGCTGTACAGACCTCCAAAACTGTGAAGTAAACTGAGTACCTCTATCTGAAATGATGGAAACTGGGACACCATGCAAATGAACAATCTCTCGGATGTATATCTCTACCAACCGCTCTAAAGAATAAGTAGTACAAACAGGAATAAAGTGCATGGACTTGGTCAACCGATCCACAATCACTCAAATAGCATTGAACTTATTCAAAGTCCATGGGAGCCCAACTACAAAGGCCATGGTTATCCGCTCCCAGTTCCACTCTAGAATATCCATCTGCTAAAGAAAGCCACCTAGTCTCTGATGCTCATACTTCACCTACTGACATTTGAGACACGAGCTACAAATCCTACAATGTCCTTCTTCATTCTCCTCCACCAATAATGTTGTCTCAAATCGTGATACATCTTTGTGGCACCCAGATGGATAGAATACCGCAAGCTAAGAGCCTCCTCTAGAATCAACTCCTGAAGTCCATCTACATTGGGCACACATATCCGGCCCAACATCCTCAACATCCCATCATCAATAACAGTCATATCTCTGGCATCGTCTTGCTGAACTCAGTCCTTAAGGACAAGAAAATGAGGATCATCATACTGGCGCTCATTCATGAGATCAAATAAGGAAGACTGAGAAATCACATAAGCCAATACCTGACTGGGCTCTGAAATATCCAACCTCACGAAACGATTGGCCAAGGCCTGAACATCAACTGCAAGAGGTCTCTCCCCAATAGGAATATATGCCAAACTCCCATACTCAACCCCTTCCTACTCAAGGCATCGACCACCACATTGGCCTTCCCCTGATGGTACAAATAGTGATATCATATTCCTTTAGCAGCTTCAACCATCTCCGCTGCCTCAAATTGAGATCCTTCTACTTGAACAAGTGCTGGAGGCTACGATGATCAGTAATAACCTCACAAGACACACCATACAAATAATGCCTCCAAATCTTCAACGCTTGAACAATGGTCGCCAACTCTAAATCATGAACATGGTAGTTCTTCTCTTGGGGCTTCTACTGATGAGAAGCATAAACAATAACTCTACCCTCCTGCATCAACACACACCTAATACCAACTCTCGAAGCATCAGAATACACAGTATATAAACTTGAAGCTAATGGAAAAACTAAAACTGGAGTTGTGGTCAAGGCAGTCTTGAGCTTCTGAAAGCTCTCCTCACACTCATCCGACCACCTAAATTGAGCACCCTTTTGAGTAAACTTGGTCAAGGGTGATGCGATAGATGAAAATCCTTGAACAAATCGACGGTAATAACCCACCAAACCAAGAAAGTTGTGAATCTCTATGGCTGAGGACGGTATGGGCCAACTCTGAACCGCTTCTATATTCTTCGGATCAACATGAATACCCTCATTGGACACCACGTGCCCTAAGAAAGCCACCGAACTAAGCAAAACTCACACTTGGAGAACTTTGCATAAAGCTTCTCCTGCCCAAGCTTTGTAACACAACTCTTAAATACTCTGCGTGCTCCTCCTGACTACGCGAATACACCAGAATATCATCAATGAAAACTACGACAAACGAGTTGAGATAAGGCCGAAACACGCAGTTCATCAAATGCATGAACGTTGCTGGGGCATTGGTCAGCCCAAAAGACATCACCAAGAACTTATAATGACCATATTGGTTCCTAAAAGCTATCTTAAGAATATCCGAGTCCCTGATCTTCAACTGGTGATAACCTGAATGAAGATCTATCTTGGAGAACACTCTCGCTCCTTGAAGCTGGTCAAACAAATCATCGATACGAGGCAAAAGATACTTGTTCTTGATTATTACTTCGTTCAACTTCCTATAATCAATGCACATCCTCATCGTGACATCCTTCTACTTTACAAATAAAACAGGCTCACACTAAGGCGACATACTAGGCCGAACAAACCCCTCATCGAGGAGTTCATGAAGCCGTTCCTTTAACTCCTTCAACTCCGCTGGTGCCATACAATATGGTGGAATAGAAATAGGTTGACTGCCTGGTACTAGAGCAATACCAAAATCAATACCCTATCCAGTGGCATGCCCGATAGGTTTGCAGGAAACACATCGAAAAAATCCCTCACAACAAGAACAGAATCAATACACGGAGTCTGTGCACCGACATCTCTCACAAAGGCTAAGTATGAAAGACAACATTTACCAACTATCTGTTGGGCCTTCAAGAACGAAATTAGCTTACTGGGGATAAAATTAGTCGAACCTCACCACTCAATCCGTGGCAAACCCTGCATAGCCAATATCACTGTCTTAGCATGACAGTCCAAAATAGCACAACATGGAGATAGCTAATCCATGCCCAATATCAATTCAAAATCCACCATACAAAGAAATAACAGGTCCACTCGGGTCTCCAGTCCCCCAATAGTTACCACACACGACCGGTACAAATGGTCCACAATAATAGTATCGCCCATCGGAGTAGATACATGAACAGATGAAACAAGAGACTCACGGGGCGTATCCAAATAATGAGCAAAATATGATGACACATATGAAAAGGTGGAACCGGGATCAAATAACACAGAAGCATCTCTGTGGAAGACTGAGACAATACCTGTAATCTCAGCATCGGATCTAGTTGGGAGTGCATAGAAATGGGCCTGTCCACCCCCTGATCGACATCCCTTTCTGGGGCGACCCCTAGCCGACTAACCTCCACCCCTACCTAGCTAGGTGGGTGGTGGTGAAGTAATTGGCGCTGAAGCCGATGGCTGACTCCTCTGCTGAGATGAACCCCCAAGACGACAAGGACATTGCCTCCACATGTGACCCAAATATCCACACTCATAGTAATTCCCGAGTGCTGGAGACGGGTACTGAACGGAACCCCTAGCACTGAAATGACTAGGAGATGCACCTAGCATAGAAGAACCCTGAACTGATGGAGCATGGAATGAACTCTAGGCTGGAAGGGCACTGAGTGATGAATAACCTTGATGATAACTATGAGAACCATGACCCGATGATGCCCCACGATTACCTGGGCGAGCTGACTGAGCATGTCTGAATTGAAGGCCTCTACCCTGCTGAAACTGACCCCTCAAAGAAGAACCACCATAACTACCATATCCCCGAGGCCTCCCTCTCATCTCGCTCTTGGCGATAAACTAACTCAATCTCGTGAGCAATGTCAACAACCTCCTCAAAAGTAGCACCAGACACCCTCTCCCTGGTCATGAGAATCCGAAACTGATATGTGAGGCCATCAACGAACCTCCTGGTCCTCTCTCGATCTGTAGGAACCAACCAAACAACATGACGAGCTAACTCCGAGAACCTCATCTCATACTGCATCACAGTCATATCTCCTTGACGCAACTACTCGAACTGCCTGCGCAGCTCCTCTCTGCGAGACTGTGGCACATACTTCTCCAAAAAGAGAATAGAGAATTGCTGCCAGGTAAGCGGTGCTGCACCAACATGCCTACACCTCTCATAAGCCTCCAACCAAGTGAAAGTAGCTCCAAAAAACTGAGAAATAGTAAATGCGACCCTGCTGGTCTCCAGAATACTCTTTGTACAAAGAATCCTCTAACACTTATCCAATAAACCTTGGCCATTCTCACCCTTTGCACCACTGAAAGTCATAGACTGAAGTCTACCAAACCTCTCTAACCTACGCTGCTCGTCCTCCAGCATAGCAGGAGCTACATAGTCCTGAACAGTTGCAACCGGCTGGGATGGATGTGCCCCCGGTGTCTGAAGTGCCTGCAGGACCTGCTCAGGTGTGCGAGCGGTGAGAGTCTGAGTTCCTCCCCCGGCTTGAGAAATAGTTGCGGCTGTAGTAACTGAGACCGCCTAAGCTAGGTCAGTGCATATTGATAGATTCTGGGCGGGGGCCTCGTGAAGACCTGGAATCATAATGAGCATAACTGGTGCCTGAGTTGGTACTGCTGGAGCGTCCGCAACTGGGACCTGATCATGAACTGGGACGGCTGGTGGATCTGCAAGTGCTTGCCTAGCTATTGTGCGGGCTACACCTCTGCCACTACCACGGCCTCGACTGCGTCCTCAGCCTCTAGTGGTACTGGTAGTCGCCCATCCTGATCGGTAGCACGTGTCCTCACCATTTGTGAGAGAATATAATAATAGAAGTTTAGTACTCAGATCAACAAATTCGCACGATAAGAATACAAGAATATGAAGTTTTCCAAAAGGTTCTATAGCCTCCCGAGGATAAATACAGACGTCTCCATACCGATCTGCGAGACTCTACTAAATCTCCTCATGACTCATGAGTCCTATGCAACCTAGGGTCTAATACCAACGTTTCACGACCCTAACCGGACCCAGTCATGATGGCACCTCTCGTGAAACAAGGCCAGCCGACAAAAACCCCAAACCAACTAAACAATTATAATAATTCATTTTGAATCATTAGTAAGTTATAAATCCAAAAAGAAATAGAGTAGAATAGAACTATGCGGAAACAAACACAGCCCGACATCGGGGTGTCACTAGTCATGAGCATCTAAAAATCCATCTAAGAGTATGAAAAGACTACATAGTCTAATACAAAGCTAATACAAAGGAAAATAAATATAGGAAGGAGAAGCACTGGGCTGCGAACAACGAGCAACTACCTAGTCAACTCCGAACAAGCCTGTTGTGAAAGCAAATCAGCACTCGCTAGCGTGACCCGAGACTCATGGATCTGCACATAGAGTGCAGCGAGTAATGTGAGTACGCCAACTCAGTAAGTAATAAAAGTAAAGGCTTCTAAGCGATAAGAAAACATGTAAAACACAACATAATGCTACAACAAAACAGTATAAAACCAGAAAAATGCAATAAAACAGTAAAGGCTCGTAAAAACAACTTAGTTTAGTAAAAAACTCTTTAAAACATCTTTCAGTAGTTCAAACGAGTGATGAAAATAGGGAGAAAAGGATAGAAACATAAATCAGTCCCTCGGGCAAAATACCAATAGAACTAGCCCCTCGGGCTATCTCACAATTACTCGTATCAGCCCCTCAAGCAATAACATGAAACAACAACAACCCCTTGGGCAATATCACACATCACACTAGGTACCCGCGCTCGTTGGGAGTGTGCAGACTCTGGAGGGGCTCCTACAGCCCAAGCGCCATATCAAGCCATCTCGTGGCATAATCAAACTGACCCTCGGCCTCATAACAAGCCACCTTGCGGCGTAACGAATCAGGCCCTTGGCCTCATAACCATGAATAAGTACAACATTGTTGCGGCACGCATCCCGATCCCATAATATCCTCACAACACAGGCCTTCAGCCTTACTCAGTCAAAAAACTCTCAAGCCACTTGGGTATAGTAAAACATGATGCTCAGTCCAAAATATCATTTAAAATGTCAAAAAATGGAGTAAATATGGCTGAGTTATGAAAACAATAGAATACAGCATGACTGAGTAAAAATATGATGTCAAAATAGTGAGGTATAATAGTAAAAATCCCCAAAGGGTCCAAAATAGTTGGCACAAGGCCCAAATATGGCATTCAGCCCAAAACATGATAATACTTTTAAAAACACAATGATAGCAACAATGTTTAAGTAAAATACATGGTTTAACAGTCATACGGGATGGACTAAGTCACAATCCCAATGGTACATGACCTCACGCTTGTCATCTAGCGTGTGTGTCACCTAAAAGTAGCACAATGATGTGAAATCCGGGGTTTCATACCCTCTGGACAACATTTACAATCATTACCTACCACTATCTAATCCAAATTCTAGCCCGTGATGCCTTTGCCCCTCGAATCGGCCCCCGGATGCTCCAAATCTATCCAAATATAGATTTACACCATCAAAATATGCTACGGAAACAAAGTCCACTCGAAAATAACCAATTTACATCAAAAATTCCGAAATTGGCCAAACCCGACCCCCGGGTTCATACAAAAATCACAAAACTAGAATTCTTACACTCTCACGAGTTCATACATATCAAGAATACAAAAATCCGACCACAAATGACCCCTCAAATCCCTAGATTTAGGTCTCTAATTTCCAAGCCCTAACTTCCAATTTTTTTAGGCTTTAGATTCGACAAATTCCATGTATAATTAGGTAGAAATCACATTTGGATCGAGTATTAAGTCCATAAATCTTACCTCCAAGTGTTTTTCCTTGATTCCCTCTTCAATCCCCCTCAAGAAGCTCCAAAATTGCTCAACAATGGTGGAATTTAGACCCAAAATCGCGTAAATGGTCTTTTAAACATTTTTCCCAGCTATTCACGTTCCTTCTTCCTGAACGCGGTCAATGCCTCGCGTTTGCGAAGCACAAACTTACGTTGACCACTTATTCCTTAATCACGAACGCGACACCCCTAACGCGAACGCGAACATTAAGCTTATCAAAGCATCACGAACACGACAACCAGCTCGCGAACGCGAAAAACAATTCTCCAGGACCCCAGTTGCTCACCTTTCCTCGACGCGAATGCAACAAAACCCTCGCGAATGCAATGACCACTGACCTCAACCCTTCATGAATGCGGGAACACCTTCACGAACAAGAAGGCCAACTATAGTGCCTCACTTCCTAAACCTTCGCGAACGCGGGACATCCATCGCGAACGCGAAGGTCAAAAGCCTGCAACACCAATAGTAGTTTTTCTGCAACTTTTTCCAACATGAAATGATTTGTTCAACCACCTAAAACTCACCCGAGGACTTTGGGACCTCAACAAAACATGCCAACATATCTTATAACCTCATTCAAATTTGTTCCAACCTTCAGAACGCCCAAAACAGCATCAAAACACCAAATTTACATCAGATTCAAGCCTAAGAATTCCAAAAACTTCCAAATTCCGCTTTTGATCAAAAAGTCTATCAAACCTCATCCGAATGACCTGAAATTTTGCATACACATCACAAATGACACAACAGATCTACTCCAACTTTTGGAAGTCCATTTCGACCCCTATATCAAAATCTCACCTATCAACCGGAAAATGCCAAAATTCCAATTTCGTCAATTCAAGCCTAAATATACTCCGCACCTCCAAAACACATTTTGATCACACTCCTTAGTGCCAAATCACCTCCTGAAGCTATCCAAACCATCAGAATTCACATTCGATCCCTTTTTTGCATAAGTCAACACCTGGTTGACTTTTCCAACTTAAACTTACTCAAAAGAGACTAAGTGCCTCAAACCTCACCAAAACCTTTCTGAACCCGAGCCAACCAATCCGTTAACACATAATACAGTTGAACATGACAATAAGAAGCAGAAATGGGGGAAATAGAGTGGTAACTCATGAAACGACCGGCCGTGTTGTTACATAAAAATCCATAATTACCCAATTAACTACATAACTAAGAATTATCTCAAATTACTTAAAATACTACTCACTTGTAATACACTTTATACACCTTACTATTATGGTCATGTGGTACCATATAAAATTAATACATACACTATTATTTTGTTAAAATATCCGTGTAAAACAATGCATATATTTTCTCTACTTCTAATTTCCTAATCTCATATAAAGAGTACAAATTTTCATACGCGTAATTCTTAAAATGGTAAAAAGATAACCTTCTTTTCCTGTGAAAAGAATAATTCATATCTTTAAGATAAAAAAATCTCATCAAATTTTCTCATATTATGTGTAAAATTTAAAGCATATTCGAAAGTAGTAATAATAATAACTATATAAAATCATATTTTTCAAACTTTTTTTACAAAAATATTTCACTCAAAATTACATATCAAATGTATATAACTGTATCAAGGTTGTTAAACTTATGGGGTCTTACAATAACATAGTCACATAATCCTCTATAATCTCATGAATGGTCTTAATCCCTTCAAGCTCATATGGATTACTACGATTTATTCTAATATTAAAGTACGCGATGTAACACATGGGAAGGTCATTAAGTATTTGGGCAAACAGGTCAAGAAGATGCGGAGGTCTTGGGAATCAAAGAAGTCGGTAGAGAAGTCGAGCAAAAAGATTGAAAAGATTGCATGTACTGGAGATCTACTACTGGATTTACTCATAGAGGATTACCTAGCAGCACATACAGCACCAACAGCAGTACCCGAGGCACCAGAGGAAGCAGCCGATCAGTTTGAGGAGCCGGTTGCGACTGTCCACACTGTTGAGGAGATGATTCAGATGATCAGCAACCTAGTTGTCCCTCAGCTAGGGGATGATGAGATTCAGCTAGAGGAGCCTGATGGTGCTGTGTATGCCATGGAGACTGAGACCACATAGGGAGTTTTCTTCACTCCTACCCTTCCATGTTCTTATTTTTATTAAGCATTGGGAACAATGTTTATTTTCATTTGAGGGTGGTCAATTTTGATTGATTTACATTGACATTTGGCATGTAATAACTATTACACTATTTTTCTTTTAACTTTATTTTTCCTTTTCATCCATTTATAATTGATGTATATATTCATTCCCCTTATATATATATATATATGTATATATATTCATTTTCTTTTGGTTTGTATATTCATTTATCTTACTTTCTGTAGTTTATTTCAAAGTTTCTTTACTTTCTGTAGTTTCTTTACTTTTTCTCCAGGGATTGAGTCCATTTTCTTTTATGTTTAGGCAAAATATAGTAGTAGTGGATAAAAGGGTTTCAAGAATGCTTCACTTGGTACCAACACATTTATCTATGATCGTATGGTTAAAAATAAGTTGTTGGCAGAAGATAGTTCTATTTGTGACCTTTTGACTCTTGTGTTGACTTAAACAGTCATCGAGTGGTTCAATCGAGCCATTTGTGATTCTCAATCTTAGTTAGGGTTATTGTGGGCCCTTGACTCCATTCTCTTTAGCAATCCAGAAGCGTAAGAGGTGAGATATTTAGTTACAAGTCCAAGTACCCGTGCTAATGGTCTAGAACTTGCCCTGAATTTATTTCTAGGCGAAATTCTAAGTGTAGCTTGGCTTGAGAAATGATTGTAGGCTCTCCTTGATCCAATTTGAAATTTGAAATCTTCCATAGCCAACCAACGCAATATCCATAATCAACTCATTTGAGCCGAAGCCTTTTTTCTTTCAATAACAACGTTACAAGCCTTTATCCATTTGGTAATGACCCTCTCTTGGTACCCGATCTTTCCTTACCATTCTTGAGAAACAATTGGCAAAACGTAAGTTTTGGGGATATACGAGGATTTTGAAAGTTGTGAAAGGTGTCACACCTCCTTTTTCCGCACCCGCGGGGGTGCAAGGGGAGTTTTTTCCAATTAAAGGACAATCGAAACGGGATTGGTTTATTTATTTCAGAGTCGCCACTTGGGAGATTTAGGGTGTCCCAAGTCACCAATTTTAATCCCAAATAGAGGAAAAGAATGACTCTATATTACAGTCTGCGTACCAGAAATCCGGATAAGGAATTCTGTTAACCCGGGAGAAGGTGTTAGGCATTCCCGAGTTCCGTGGTTCTAGCACGGTCGCTCAACTGTCATATTCGGCTTGATTATCTGATTTTATACAAGTGTGAACTTATGTGCAAAATTTAACTTTTAACCGCTTTTATCATTTTACTGTTTTTATCAGGAATTGCAACGTTGTGAAAATGTATCTCGAACCGCGTTACAATCAATGTACCCGTGGTCGTCGACACACTTTGACTCCGTTGAGATTTGGATTTGGGTCACATCAATGTGCACCCGAGTTTAAGGAAATTAAATTATTAAAGACGCGCCTAAAGTGACTAGCGTATTTATTTTGGGTAAGACCGTGAAATTTTACTAAACGGTTCCATCCCGAAGTCCAAATAATTTTTAAAGCAAATATTTACTGAGGGCCCCGCAATTTGTATTTTTATTTGGCGAGGCTCATCTCGTTCTTTATTTTTTAATGAATTTGCAACGTCATGGACATGCATCTCGAACCACGTCACAATCAATGTACCCGTGATTAGAAACACATTTCGACTCCGTTGAGAATTGGATTTGGGTCACATAAATGCGCACCCGAGTTTAAGAAGGTAAGATTTATTAAGGCGCGTCCTAAAGAGTCTAACGTATTGTTATTTTAGGAGGGTTGTGAGATTTGCTAAACAACCCGTCCTGGAACCTAAATGCTTCGATAATATACATTTAAACAAGGGCCCCGCATCTGCGCGTTTTGTTTATTTTCATCGAGGCTCATCTCGTTCTTATTTTTAAAAGGATATCCTATAACAACTACGTTTCTTGTCGTGTTTGTCTTTATCAATTGAAAACAGTAGATAGTCCTAATTAATTAAATGCTTGCAAGTTGTTTGTAATGACATTCAGAAAAGCTAAAAAAATCAGAAATGAGGCTGCATATACAGTCAGCCGAACAAATAATCATGGGCCCAAATCCAGCCCATGCGTGATAGGCCAGACCTGGGCCTCTGCTTGTTCGATGCGGGCCTACTTGGTTTGCTTCGATTTGGGCTCGACCTTCATGAGGTTGAGGCCCTGAACTGGTTCTTTGTTCTATAAATGAGTTTATCAATTTATATGTGGCAATCTGACAGAAGAGGAAAGTACTTTAATTAAAGTGGATAGTTTTCCTATTTGACCTACGTTAGAGAATATACTACATCATCAGACTAAGTTTAGAATACAACTTATTGCAATGAGAATATTTTCACCTAACAGCATACCTATATGACTAGCATTCACTTACCTACATTGATATACTAAGCATGTAGGCTACTTCTATTATCCAAACGAAAATATAACTACTATATACTACATGACATTTAATACGACAGTCCATGTGTATATAAAAACAATCTGCAGGTCCTTTCTTTTGCATTCATATTCAAACTCTCAGTTACATTGGTGGTATCAATTGTGTACCTGGTAAGGAAAGGAAAGGAAGAAGGAGAGTGATCAGTTGAGTAGTATGCAACGAATATAGCAGCAGCAGACACACAACAACAACCAACTAAACCAAGTGTTTTCCACAGCCACAGATAACCAACAATGTCTCCCAGAATACAAGGACTAGCAGATAGTCGAGTACCAAGCCAGCAATCCCAAGAAAGAGTAGGGAAATAACAGCAGTAGCTGAGGGTTCAAATGCAGTAAAACTACCAGTTCAACAACCACGAACAACTCAGTCAATGCAAGCAACAGAACTCGGCCAAGACAGCTTTGACCAATATGCACTCTTATACAACTTTCAGGCAGTGTTTGGTTACAATGTCTATTGGAAACTACCTTGTGTTTATGCTATTGTGATTTGGGACTCACTAGACCTCTCTTCAGACTAAAGTTTTTTTTCTTTCAGCCTTTTTGTTTTGTTTTTCTTTTCTGAAGATTCCAAAATCCAGCCTTAAGACTAAAAATTTCCACTTTGTTCTCTCTTTTTCTGAAGACTCCAATCCAGCCTTTCTTAGGTTCTCAAAGGACCTATTTATAGGCCAAATGACCCAGTGCAGCTGAGCTGCCGTCGTGCTGCAACTTGCAGCCTGCCCATACTCTGTTAAACCCACGCTTGAGCATCTCTTGATGCCAGCCATTGGTTCCCCACGCCTGGTTTTGTTTAATCAAGAGTTATGGGTATCATTTTATTATTCATTTTAAGCCCCATACTCTTATGTCTTGCTCCCCATTGGTATTAGTTTAATCCTAAATTAGTACCCTACTTGTCAGCTCATTTAAACTAATCTTTCTGTCCTTTTTAACACCCCAGAATACCCCTGCTTAACCTTGATTATTACTGCCCTGCCTATTGCAGCATCAGGGCATTTTTGAACTGATGAAAGTTCAAATTCAAGACTGCCTGGACTGAACCTTTTCAGTCATTTTTACAATGCAAACAAACCATTTTAAACAATGCTGGGGCATTCAGTCAGTGGCAACGTTCAATTAATCATGCGACATTATTAGCTCATTCGATTCATTAGTTATAGAAAACTAATCGACGACATTTATCGAGTCGACTATACTAATTATAGCAGGTAATAATCAGTCGCTCATATAAACAATACGTTCAGGGACCTAAAGGGCATCAGACAATTTTTTGTTCAATTACTGGGGCCTATATGAGTTAACTTATATGACGATTAAACTAATCGACGATCATGTTTATCACAGAGTACATTCAGAACACACACATAGAAAATCAATCGACCAAATAAAGGGTCTTTGCTAGAGATGGTAGAAAACAGACAGAGTAACAGACCAAAACAAATAACCACAACAACAAATCATGCTGACAACTTAATTAGAACTAAACAAAGAGAAAAGGAAACTTACCGAAAATAGTTTGAAATCAAAACGGACCCAAATCAAACTCAACTTCGAACTCTTGAGACCGAACAAACTTTAATCAGGGTGTTCTCACATGAGAACACCTTGATTAAGGTCTATTAGACCTCAAACCCTTGTCAAGACCGGCCGGCTTCCCCAGGTGCATGTGTTCTAAGGTCTGGCTTTTCCAGATCTGGATTTTTAAGAGTCGTGGGTAGATTCGGACCAAACCAAGCTTGGTTTGGTCACGAGGAAGGTCAGGGGAGTGTCTGGTATGAAGATGGGGTAATTTGGTATAGGTCCGGGTTCGACTCAAATCATCAAACGAAGATTCGAGACGAAGGAAAGTGATTCGAGGCTAGGGAGTAACAGATCCATTTTCAGGAGAGTGAGGGGGTCTTAGGGTGTTCAGGAGGTGGTCACCGGCGTTCGTGCCGCCGGGTTTTGGTGGAAGAGAAACTAAGGCGGCTTGCTAGGGTTTGGGGGTTTCAGGCTGGGGAAGGAGACGAGTGAGGGGTGGGGTTCGGATAGGGGGTGCGGGGTAAAGGGCTGAGTTTATATATGGGGAGGTTGATCGGATCTGAGCCGTTAGATCAGATGATCTCAACGGCTTGGATCTGAGGGTGAGAAATGAGACGGGGTCGTTTGATAGTTAAACGGGGTCGTTTGGTTTAAGTGAGGGGTTGGGTCGGATTGGTTATTGGGTCGGGTTTGAACACGGGTTGCTGAAAGGGGTTCTGAGCCGTTGGATTGGCCTGGACGGACGGCTCAGATTGATTTGCCTGAAACGGCGTCGTTTCAGGAGATGCCTGGGAAGCCGGATTTGGACTGGGTCTGAGTGCTGGTTGGGCCTGTTATTTTTGTTTAATTTATTTTGGCCCAAACCGATTTCCTTCACTTTTTGTTTTCTAATTTCATTTTTTCTTTTAAAAAAATAAAAATAACAAATAATAAAATAACGAAATTAAAACTAAGCAACAATGCAACATTTTAACACAATTATCACAAAAATATTTAAGTAAGTTAGCTAAAAAGCCTAGAACGAACGATGCACACATATATGTATTTTTTGAATTTTCTTTTACTGACCGAATTATGGTTTACTCATCCTGACATACACATTTTGTATTTTGTTTGCTAATGATTAAATGCGAAAATGAACAGATCCACAAATGACTAACAACACATGCCACGAAAACTCGAACAATTGTACAGTGAAATCATTTGTCACTATTTTTATTTTCTTTTGGAGCGATTGCTCGTGAAGCAAAAATCACGTGCTTACAAAAGGTACAAAGAAGATAAAGAAATGAAGAGAAGGGAAGGCAAAGAAAGAAAGAACAAAAAGAAAAATTCCAAAAGATGCTTACAAAAGGTACAAAGAAGAGAAAGAAATGAATCAGGTCAATGTAGTTCGGGAAATTTTGGTAGCTGGGACTACTGTGTGACCGTAGTGCTTGCTGTTGTTGTGCGCTGTTGTATGCTGCTGTAGGATGCTACTGCTCAATCGATCTCCCTGTTACATTGCTCTAAAAGGAAAACAAGAAGCTAAGCTAGACTGAGGATCATGAGATCTTATCCATCTTCCACTTGTTCTTGCTGCCTTGCTTTCTTGTCGGCTAACGCTTTCCTCCGATGCCTTCATCTTGTGACTTTGGGAGAGGATGCTGGTCCTTCGCTGACATTTGAATGCCAATTTTCATCACTTTGCTTGATTCGCTGGGAACATACCCTCTTATTCAAGCCTTTCCATTGTTTCTTTGGTGGTATGGCTCCTATCAAAATTGTCATGTTGGGCATGCTATAACGTTCCCAAACTGCTTCTTTTGAGACGCGTTCCTTTTTCCTTTTGAATTGTGCGCTTGCCTCCGCAGTTGTCTGCTTCTTGGTGCTGGGGATTTTATTGTTTCCCGTTTGGGGATCTCTGTTGTACCCTTCCGTCTTCAGGTGGGGTGACTGATTCCAAAATCTAGAGCTAGAAGTATTCCCGCATTATACTGGTGGGCGACCTAGAACTTAAATGTATTCCCGCATTATACTGGTGGGCGACCTAGAACTTAAAAGTATTCCCGCATTATACTGGTGGGCGACCTAGAACTTAAAATGTATTCCCGCATTATACTGGTGGGCGACCTAGAACTTAAAAGTATTCCCGCATTATACTGGTGGGCGACCTAGAACTTAAAAGTATTCCCGCATTATACTGGTGGGCGACCTAGAACTTAAAAGTATTCCCGCATTATACTGGTGGGTGACCTAGAACTTAAATGTATTCCCGCATTATACTGGTGGGCGACCTAGAACTTAAATGTATTCCCGCATTATACTGGTGGGCGACCTAGAACTTAAAAGTATTCCCGCATTATACTGGTGGGCGACCTAGAACTTAAAAGTATTCCCGCATTATACTGGTGGGCGACCTAGAACTTAAAAGTATTCCCGCGTTATACTGGTGGGCGACCTAGAACTTAAATGTATTCCCGCATTATACTGGTGGGCGACCTAGAACTTAAAAGTATTCCCGCATTATACTGGTGGGCGACCTAGAACTTAAATGTATTCCCGCATTATACTGGTGGGCGACCTAGAACTTAAAAGTATTCCCGCATTATACTGGTGGGCGACCTAGAACTTAAAATGTATTCCCGCATTATACTGGTGGGCGACCTAGAACTTAAAAGTATTCCCGCATTATACTGGTGGGCGACCTAGAACTTAAAAGTATTCCCGCATTATACTGGTGGGCGACCTAGAACATAAAAGTATTCCCGCATTATACTGGTGGGCGACCTAGAACTTAAATGTATTCCCGCATTATACTGGTGGGCGACCTAGAACTTAAAAGTATTCCCGCATTATACTGGTGGGCGACCTAGAACTTAAAATGTATTCCCGCATTATACTGGTGGGCGACCTAGAACTTAAATGTATTCCCGCATTATACTGGTGGGCGACCTAGAACTTAAAATGTATTCCCGCATTATACTGGTGGGCGACCTAGAACTTAAAAGTATTCCCGCATTATACTGGTGGGCGACCTAGAACTTAAAAGTATTCCCGCGTTATACTGGTGGGCGACCTAGAACTTAAATGTATTCCCGCATTATACTGGTGGGCGACCTAGAACTTAAAAGTATTCCCGCATTATACTGGTGGGCGACCTAGAACTTAAATGTATTCCCGCATTATACTGGTGGGCGACCTAGAACTTAAAAGTATTCCCGCATTATACTGGTGGGCGACCTAGAACTTAAAATGTATTCCCGCATTATACTGGTGGGCGACCTAGAACTTAAATGTATTCCCGCATTATACTGGTGGGCGACCTAGAACTTAAAAGTATTCCCGCATTATACTGGTGGGCGACCTAGAACTTAAATGTATTCCCGCATTATACTGGTGGGCGACCTAGAACTTAAAAGTATTCCCGCATTATACTGGTGGGCGACCTAGAACTTAAAATGTATTCCCGCATTATACTGGTGGGCGACCTAGAACTTAAAAGTATTCCCGCATTATACTGGTGGGCGACCTAGAACTTAAAAGTATTCCCGCATTATACTGGTGGGCGACCTAGAACTTAAAATGTATTCCCGCATTATACTGGTGGGCGACCTAGAACTTAAAATGTATTCCCGCATTATACTGGTGGGCGACCTAGAACTTAAATGTATTCCCGCATTATACTGGTGGGCGACCTAGAACTTAAAAATATTCCCGCATTATACTGGTGGGCGACCTAGAACTTAAATGTATTCCCGCTTATTGGTGACTTCCATGGCGTTGCATCTTGCTGCCATCATCAATTCTTTGTTCTCCTGCAACAGACAAAAGGATTTAGTCAGTTTTAATCGTGGTGGTAGAGGGTGCCTTTCTGGCGAGCAATTTTTCTCTCTTCCCCTTTTCTTGCTCTTTGTCCCCATAATTGGTTGGCGGGCAAAGTTGCCTGTTGGGGGTCTCTAGCCTGCTGGGGATTGGTTTTCAATTTATCCCCTTTTCTGCTTTCTCTTTAAACACATGATGTGGGAGTCTGCTTCTAACTCCCGAAACCACTCCCTTTTGGAGCTTACTTCTTCCAAAATTTCCTGGCACAATCCCTGCATTGCCTGGGACCGGCCTTTAAGACTGTTTGTATTATCCTGCATTGGATGAATTCCCCTTCGGTTTCTGGTAGTAAGCTTTGAAAAATCCTTTCAAGACACATTTTAGGGAAAGAATAAAAGATATGGAAAGGAGAAAATCTTTCTGAACCAATATTTTTGTGGGAGAAGACAATCAAAAGAACTTACCTGGAGGACACAACTGGTCCCCGTGATCATGACGTGCACCATAGATTCCCGACCCAGTCTATTTGTATCAATCGCTTTGCCCGATGGTCTGACTTGCTGGGGATGATAAAGGAGTGTCCGTTTCGGATCTTGTAGCTTTTGCTGATCTGTCTTGTCGTCTCATAGTGCCCTTCGAGGGGTTTTCACTAATGAGACTCTCTCGTTTCTCTCATCTCCCGGCGCCTTATGGTGCCTGTGAAGGTTTTCACCAATAAGACTCTCTCATTTCATATCCCTCATCTTACCTCGCCTCTCGGTGCCTGTGAAGGTCTTCACCGATAAGACTCTCTCATTTTATTTCTTTCGGGAAATCGGGGTGTTGTAGATACGTCCCTCCTTTCTGGAGATTCCCTTGACCATCAACTCATTTCCAGTCTTACGATCCTCTTCTTTGCTGGGGATCAGTGTATTATTCTCGGCCTTATTCGCCGGACTTGGCATCTCTCGAACATTGATCGGGAGGTCTTTTGGATGTTGATGTTAGTTTTGGTGTGGGTTTGAAGAAAGGCTATAAAAATGAAAACAATTTGAAGGGTGATGTGCTACAACTTTTGGAATCAAACCTTTGTTGGAACTTAAAACATAACCTCTGCCCCAGTTTTCTTGCTTGGGGAATTTATTTTTTACGCTTATGTTGAGTTACGTGCGTTACGCACATTGTGCTATATTGTGCACACTATGTACATTATGCATCCTATATTTGCTATGATGCATACTATGACCGAGCCGTGAGGCGCCTACGTATCCTCTTTGAGGAATCAGGTCAAACGTAGTTCCCACGGTTTTGTCATTTGTGATTTTATCTTCTTCCTTTTTCTTTTCCTTCTTTTCATTTTTTTTTCATGTCTTTTGTTTTCTTTTTCTTTTTCTTTTCTTTTCCCTCTTTTCTTTTCATATCTTTCCCATTAGTGATTCCAAAAGAGGGGTATTGAAAGAATTGCTTAAGGCTCAAAGGGGGAAGCGAGGGTTAAAAGTGTTTGGATAGAAGAAAGAATTGCCTCCGTCATCTCATTATTCAACAAATGCCAAATACAAACAAATAAACCAAAAATTGCCATAATTAAAGAAGTTACGCATAATATCTCTTGACTGCATCTGAATTGATAGCCATGTCGACACATCTACCTTCGACATCTGTCAAACACAAAGCACCGTTGGACAATACTCTGGTCACGATATAAGGCCCTTGCCAATTTGGGGCGAATTTGCCTTTTGCCTCGACCTGATGTGGGAGGATCTTCTTTAACACCTGCTGCCCTACCTCAAACTTCCTGGGGCGCACCTTCTTGTTATATGCTCTTGCCATTCTCTTCTGATACAGTTGACCATGGCACACTGCTGCCAATCTTTTCTCATCTATCAGGCTCAACTGTTCCAATCGAGCTTTTACCCATTCATCATCATCAATCCCGGCTTCAGTGACAATTCGGAGGGACGGAATTTCGACCTCCGCTGGTATCACGGCCTCAGTTCCGTATACCAACAAGTAAGGAGTTGTGCCTATGGAGGTCCGGACGGTAGTGCGGTACCCCAATAAAGCAAAGGGTAATTTCTCGTGCCACTGTCTGGACCCTTCCACCATTTTTCGCAGTATCTTCTTGATATTCTTATTGGCTGCTTCGACTGCTCCATTTGCCTTAGGACGATATGGGGTGGAATTGCGGTGTGTAATCTTGAATTGTTGGCATACCTCTCTCATCAAGCTGCTATTAAGATTCGCACCGTTATCCGTGATGATCACTTTTGGGATCCCAAATCTGCAGATGATATGGGAGTGAACAAAGTCCACCACTGCCTTCTTGGTTACTGATTTGAAGGTTTTAGCCTCAACCCATTTGGTGAAGTAATCAATGGTCACTAGAATGAACCTATGACCGTTGGACGCTGCTGGCTCGATGGGCCCAATGACATCCATGCCCCATGCTACAAACGGCCAGGGTGCTGACATCGTATGTAACTCTGTTGGCGGAGAATGAATCAAGTCTCCATGTATCTGGCACTGATGGCATTTCCTCACGAAAGTGATACAGTCGTGTTCCATGGTGAGCCAATAACACCCTGTTCGAAGGATTTTTCTTGCCAATACATATCCACTCATGTGTGGCCCACAAACTCCAGCATGTACTTCTGCCATAACCGACGTTGCCTGCCCGGCATCTATGCATCTCAACAATCCCAAATCCGGGGTTCTTTTGTACAATATTCCCCCACTGAGGAAGAAACCATTCGACAAACGCCAGAGGGCTCTTTTTTGGTCTCCAGAGGCATGTTCTGGGTATATTCCCATTCTGAGGTATTCCTTAATATCATGGAACCAGGGTTCGCCATCTGCTTCTTCTTCTATGGCATTGCAGTAGGCGTGCTGATCACGGACCTGGATGTGTAGAGGATCAACATACATTTTGTCAGGGTGGTGCAGCATTGATGCTAAGGTGGCTAAGGCATCCGCAACCTCATTGTGAACTCTCGGGATGTGTTTGAACTTTACCGATCGAAATTGCTTGCTCAGATCATGCAAGCATTGTCGGTATGGTATGAGCTTTAGATCTCGTGTTTCCCATTCACCCTGAATTTGATGTACCAAGAGGTCCGAGTCTCCCAAGACCAAGACGTCTTGGACATCCATGTCAGCAGCCAAGCGCAGACCCAGAATGCAAGCCTCATATTCGGCCATATTGTTGGTGCAATAGAAGCGTAGTTGAGCCGTAACAGGATAATGCCGTCCTGTTTCAGAAATGAGTACTGCTCCTATTCCAACCCCTTTTGCGTTTGCAGCTCCATCGAAGAAAAGCTTCCAACCCGGTTCCTCAGGTAATTCCAACTCATTCGTATGCATCACCTCTTCGTCAGGAAAATACGTTCTTAAAGGGCTCGTATTTTTCGTCAACGGGATTCTCTGCCAAATGGTCTGCCAGTGCCTGGGCTTTCATGGCCGTCCTCGTTACGTAGATGATATCAAACTCTGTGAGCAGAATTTGCCACTTTGCCAACCTTCCCGTGGGCATAGGTTTCTGAAAGATATACTTCAATGGGTCCAAGCGGGATATGAGATAAGTAGTATATGAAGACAGGTAGTGCTTCAACTTCTGAGCTACCCAAGTTAGGGCGCAGCATGTTTTCTCGAGTTGAGTGTACTTGACCTCATGCACTGTGAATTTCTTGCTAAGATAGTAGATGGCCTGCTCCTTCCTTCCTGTGTCATCATGTTGCCCCAGTACACAACCAAATGAATTTTCCAAGACCGTCAGGTAAAGGATTAGGGGTTTCCCGGGCTTAGGCGGGACCAATACGGGTGGATTAGACAGATACCCTTTGATTTGGTCGAAGGCCTCCTGACACTCTGCTGTCCAACCTACTGCAGCGTCCTTTCTCAGCAGCCGAAATATGGGCTCACAAGTTGCTGTGAGTTGAGCGATGAACCTGCTGATATAATTGAGTCTACCCAGCAAACTCATTACCTCTGTTTTGTTCCTTGGCGGTGGCAAATCTCGGATGGATTCAATTTTGGATGGGTCTAACTCAATCCCCCGTCGACTGACGATGAATCCTAGCAACTTTCCTGATGGAACCCCGAATGCGCATTTGGCCGGGTTAAGCTTGATATCATACCTCCGGAGTCTTTGGAAAAATCTCCTTAGGTCTGCTACATGGTCCTCCTGACGCCAAGATTTGATGATCACATCATCGACGTACACCTCAATTTCCTTGTGTATCATGTCATGAAACACCGCAGTCATTGCTCGCATGTATGTTGCCCCAGCGTTCTTTAACCCGAACGGCATTACCCGATAGCAGTAGGTTCCCCATGGCGTAATAAACGCTGTCTTCTCAGCATCCTCCTCATCCATTAGGATCTGATGATAACCTGCATAGCAATCCACAAAGGATCCAATCTCGCGCCCTGCGCAATTGTCGATTAAGATATGAATGTTGGGCAGCGGAAAATTGTCCTTGGGACTTGCTTTGTTGAGGTTGCGGTAATCAACGCACACCCTGATTTTTCCATCCTTCTTTGGGACTGGTACCACATTGGCCAACCACTCGGGATATCGAGTGACCCGAATGACCTTCGCTTGTAACTGCTTAATCACTTCTTCCTTGATCTTTACACTCATTTCTATTTTAAATTTCCTTAGTTTTTGCTTGACCGGAGGGTATGCCGGGTCAGTGGGTAATTTGTGAACCACTAAATTGGTGCTTAATCCAGGCATATCATCATATGACCAGGCAAAAACATCTTTGAATTCCCTGAGAGTTTTGATCAATTCTGCTCTGACATTCGGCTCAATGTGGATGCTAATTTTGGTCTCTTGGACGTTATCAGCGTCTCCTAGATTCACAGCCTCGGTGTCATTTAGGTTAGGCTTGGGTTTCTCTTCAAATTGGCACAGTTCTCTGTTTATTTCTTCGAAGGCTTCACCTTCGTCACATTCAGATTCATCGTCACAAACGACCTTTTGCATCATTGAGTCGGATTCAGATTGATTTATTAGACTAGGTCGAAGATCCGCTGTGCATGCCATGTCATTAGAACCAGTAAAAAGAGAACTGTTCAGAAAGAAAAAGAACAAAACAAAAATTAAAATGGGACAAAAGAAAAGAACTTTATTAAATTTGCGGGATAAAAGGGTTCACACTTTTACAAAAACGAAAGTAAAATTTGGATTACACCCTTGAATAATCCGATCAAACAAACAAACAAAACATTAATCAAAGCCTACTACCAAGACTCCCCTCGGACAGGAAGAGGAGTAACCGTCCAATTGTTGGTCTTGGCCTCAGGCCCCACAAATTGTATCTCTGCTCTGCTGGAACCTTCTCCAGCTTCCACCATACTGACATCCGCGAATAGTCTCTCAAAACTCTGATTCAGGTCTTCATTTATGCCGATCAAAGGTCCTCGAATCTTTGGGATCGCTGACCCCTTGGCACTTGCTTTAACAAAAGACCTTGAGAGGCGTGGCACTGGTTTAGGCAGAAACCAGACCCTCTTCTTCATTTTTCGCGCTTGCTTTCTGTCTGCTGCGGTTGGTTTGAACCCCAACCCGAAAGTTTCCAGATTCTTAGGAAGGGAGACAGGTTGGACTATCCCTTGAAGTTCAACTCCCAGGCCTCTTCCCGGCACAAATCCATTACCCAGCATTTCTGAGACCATCATGACTGTTGCGGCAGCTACCCTAGGGTGCGGGATGATTTCTCCTTCAGAAATTTTGTTGGCCGACCCTGTATCGAGAATCTGGTAGACCCAAGGACCTTTGTCATCAGTGGTCTCTATGAAAGGCACAATGGTTCCGCCCATGGTGCATGTTGTATCCTCGCCGTGCAATACGACCTCTTGTCTTTCCCACTCGAACTTCACCGTTTGATGTTTGGTGGAAGGCACCGCTTTAGCTGCATGAATCCAGGGTCGTCCTAACAGCAAGTTGTAAGATACCGTGGCGTCCAACACCTGGAATTCCATGGTAAATAGGACCGGACCAATGGTTAATTCAAGTACAACATCCCCCACAGTGGCTGTTCCGTTTCCGTCAAACCCCCGGACACAGATGCTATTCTCCCGGATTCTTCCACGGTCAATCTTTAACTGGTCCAGGGTGGATAATGGACAAATATTGGCGCTTGAGCCGTTATCCACCAATACTCGAGTTACCACCGAGTCTTCACATTTGACAGCTAGGTATAGAGCTTTGTTATGCTCCGTACCTTCCACCGGCAGGTCATCATCTGAGAATGTTACCCTGTTCACCTCGAAAATCTTGCTGGCGATGGTTTCCAGGTGGTTTACAGAAATCTCACTGGGTACATGGGCCTCGTTCAATATCTTTAACAGGGCCCGACGATGTTCCTCGGAATGGAGGAGTAATGACAATAGTGAGATCTGGGCAGGTGTTTTTCTCAGCTGCTCAACCACAGAATAGTCTTGTACTTTCATCTTCCTCAGGAATTCTTCAGCCTCTTCTTCTGACACTGGCTTCTTGGTTGCCACTGGGTTGGTTTTTCTTAACTCCACCGGAGCAAAACATCGACCTGATCGAGTCAGCCCTTGCGCTTCACAACTGACTTCTTCCACCTGTTTTCCTTGGTACGTCACCACTGCCTTTTCATATTTCCAGGGCACAGCCCTGCTGTCAATCATCGGCAGTTGGACCACCGGCTTTATGGTCACCCGTTCTCTACATACCCCTTTCAACATGACTGCCGGTGTGGGCAGGATCCCTGGTATTACCAACTTGCTTGGCTCGGGTTTGCTTGCTATGACGGACGGGCTCTTCCCCCATATTACTACCGGCTTGACGCCTTCTCCCTGCGACTGTACATTTGTTCCTCCACTGGTTAAGACTTCTTTTGGGGCAGCTTGGATCATCATCACTGTTTGTGAGGGTTTTCTTAATTCTCCTCCCTCACACACCAACTCAATCATGTGAGTTTCGTGGTGCGCTGGCAGTGGGTTTTGGTTGATGTTAGGAGCCTCCGGTGTCTGGACCTCGATCTTATTGGTGTCAATAAGATCCTGTATGGCATGCCTTAACTTCCAGCACTTCTCGGTATCGTGCCCGAGCATCCCTGAACAGTATTCACAACTGATTGATCGATCTATATTCTAAGGTGGGGGATTTGGTTCTCGAGTCTGGACGGGACTAACCAAACCCAATTGCCGCAGCTTGTGGAACAAAGCGGTGTAGGTTTCTCCCAGCTCCGTGAAGGTTCTTTGCTTCCGCAACCTGTCATTCCTAGCATCTGGATTTCCCCGGAAGCCTGCCCCTGAAGGGTTTCTATATGCCCTTGGTGGAGGGTAGGTGTTTTGTGGTGGTGCATATATGTTCTGGGGAGCCGGTGCGCGCCATTGTGGGCGAACCGGAGGCTGAGTGTATACCTGGGCTTGGTGTACGGAACAATGTGGTTCTCGAGGTGGATAGAAATTTTGTGGTGGGTTGTATGGGTAGTTTGACCTGTGAGGCCTGGGTTGGTTGTAGTGCGGCCTGCCAGCCCTGGACCAACTGCCTGCCTCGATCGTGGCAACCTCTTCTTTCTTTCTTCTCAGCGCACCTCCCGTGCCGCTTTGAATAGCCTGGGTTGTGGCCTTAAGTGCCGAATAGTTCAAGATCTTGTCCGACCTCAAACCTTCTTCTATCATGACCCCTATTTTGACCACCTCGTTGAAAGATTTTCCAACCGTTGTCACCAAGTGACCAAAGTAGGTTGGATCCAATGTCTGCAAAAAATAGTCCACCATCTCTCCCTCTCTCATGGGAGGATCGACTCTAGCTGCTTGTTCTCTCCAGCGGAACCCGAACTCGCGAAAACTTTCCCCGGGTTTCTTCCCAGTTCTTAATAACGTGAGACGGTCAGGGACTATCTCTAGATTGTACTGGAAATGACCTGCAAAAGCCTGCGCCAGATCATCCCACGTGTACCACCTGCTGAAATCTTGCCTGGTATACCATTCCAGTGCAGATCCACTCAGACTTTGGCCGAAATAAGCTATCAAAAGCTCATCCTTGCCTCCTGCCCCTCTCATTTTGCTACAGAATCCCCGCAAATGTGCCATGGGATCACCGTGCCCTTCATATAAATCAAACTTGGGCATCTTGAACCCAGCCGGGAGTTGGACATCTGGGAAAGGGCACAGATCTTTGTATGCCACGCTGACTTGATTGCCCAGCCCGTGTAAGTTCCTGAAGGATTGCTCCAGGCTTTTGAACTTTCTCAACACTTCATCCTGTTCAGGGGCCTTAACCGGCTTCTCAACCTCTGCCGGAACTTCCAAATGGGGATTGTAAGCCTGTGGTTCGGGTGCATGGAATGTAGGCTCAGGGGGATAGTATTGTGTATCGTGAGCCTGAAACAATGGCTCACTGGTCGTTCGCTGCAAAGGGGCTGATGCAGGTCCCACAAAAATGGGAATATTGGGTGTTGGGAGAGGTTGATGGGGTGGTGGAGCTTGGGAATCATGAGGGCTTCTTTCTTGATGATAGAGGGGATTTGGGCGGCTTGTGGAAGGGCCAGAGTGAGGGTACTCCGGCATGTGTCCCAGTGTTTCAGGACTCTTTTGTGTTTTGGCTAGGGCTAGTTGCATTGCATTCATTTCTAGTCCCATCCTTTCAATCTTTTCCATCGCTTCTTTTAACAACTGGCTCATCGGCCTTTCTTCCTCATTGCTATTCTCCGAAGTAGTCATGCTTGTTGCTACCGGTCCTTTGGATCTGGTTTGGTATGAATGTGTTGCCAGAATTCTTTAACAACTAACTGTCTGGTATCAGACAACAACAAACTTTGTTAGTGTTAGAGCTTAACAGATTTGATCATAACACATAGAGGATGCAATGCACCTAGGCAGTTAACCGTTTCTACATGCTTTGCTTCAAACAACATGCGTCATCCCGGTTTGCTCATTCGTCTCTTTAAAGTATTTTGCGAAACCCTGCGTTTTATTTTATTTACATTTTCTTTTCTTTATTTATTAAAAGCGGTCGAATCTTATGGGGATTGCCTACGTATCACGTCCCCGCGTGAATCAGACCAGGCGTAGTTCTGCCTTAAAGTAAAGAAACACACAATTCTTGTGAAATCATTAAATTCATTCTCAAAATTTTGCTATTACAAATTACTTCAAGCAAGGAATAGCAATAGTACAGACTCCACAGTTCTTAACCCGTTTTGACTAAAAGAAAGGAAAACAACATATGGAAAAGCGACAAAGCCAAATAAACAGGACTCAACCAAAGATTAATTTTCCAACTTAGGGACCCGCGAGGCATCATTCGGCCTTTCCGCGGCCCTTGGTGTGAGGTCCCTCTGCAGGTTTTTCAGCTCATTCATGATTCGGTGGACGCAACCCATGATGGAAACAAGGAGGGTCTTTCGAGGCTTTTGCTCGCATGCCAGGCATCTCATGTAGATGTAATGCCCAATCTCGTCGATCTTTCCCCGGATGTTGTCCCTTTCTGTGAACAAATGCCTTATCTGTTGGTTCTTCAATCCCAGTGTTTGCGCATTGTTGGCAAGCTGATCCTGGAACATCTCCATTTGCCTTTCCATTCTGGTCATTGCATCGTAACATTGCCTTCTGTCGGCTTGGGCATCTCGTGTTTGCTTGAGGATCCTTTCTCGAAGAGAGGCATTCGTTTCCCTTAATGTCCCGATGCTCAGTTCATAATCCCTTATGACTCGTTGCAGGCGCTGCCTCTGAGCTATCGCACCCTTTGCCCACTTGGTCCGCAATCTTGTTGTGCTGGCCTTGGCTCTTTCCAAATCTTCCTGGCATTCCGCAACCTGATCCTTTAACCCTGTTATCAATCTTTTATCCGCCCGGCTTCTCAGCTGGCTATTAGCCTCTTTTTTCATTCTCCGGATCTGAGCTTTGAGGATTTCGCCTTCTCTGATTAATCTGTTCTTTTCTCCCTTGTGGGCGGCAGACTGTAATTGGCACTCAAACCTCATATCCTGAACTTGTTGCTTCAGTTTGCCTGCTTCGGCAAGATATTCCCGCTCTTTGGCCAACCAGCCCCACTGCTCTTGTGAAGATTTGGCAAATTCTTGCAGGTGAGGTCTTTTGGTCGGTCTTCCAGATGATGTCTCCCCTTTGTACCAGGCCTGATACCCGGGCGAAACTTCCCCTTTTGCCCGATTCATTACACAAGTATTTGCTTCTAAGTATTGACATTGGCTCCAAATTTGACGCACCCTTGCTTCGGGAAACTGGCCGTCGGGACTGATCTCGATCACCTGGGTGCTTAGATCCTCATCTTTCGGCACTATCTGATACCTCCCCAGTTGCCTTAAAACCCGATGCGGCGCGTATGGTTGAATGCTCTTGAGTCCCATTAAGAGAAAATGGGGTCTGGCTGCTGGCATGTATATGACTTCGTCGATCGGTAACCATCCTAGCGCCCATTGTATTTGACTAGCGTTGAGGGTACGGAAATATGAGGTCCATGCTGTGACTCCTTCTGGTAGGTAGGTTTCATTAACTCTGGTATAGAACTCCTCTATGCAGGTCTTTCCAGCGGATCCATGGCTCAGAAACTGGGCTCGGTGACATAGGTGTTCGGTCATCCACATTTGCAACAACAAATTGCAACCCTCGAAAAAGCTTCCTCCGGCTTTGCAAGAAGTGAGTGCCCGGAATATATCAGATACTATCATGGGCGCCAACGTACTATCACTCTGTGTGAGCAACGTACTGACGACCCCTGCTATCTTTATGTCAATATTCCCGTCTTTTCTTGGGAATACTAGTAGTCCTAAGAAAGTTATCATGAAAGCAATCCGTCTATGTTCTTCCCACTTTTGGCGATTACCTTTGCTGCACAACTGGTTTTCTGGCTTGTCGAATCCTCCTATGTGACCATATCTTTGATATATGAAACTCATGCTGCAAAAACCTTTTGCCAAGTCAGGGTTATGAATTGTTCTGACTATCTTTAAGGAGTCCAGAAACCGGTGTATTGCTACAGCTCTTGGAGCAATCAGATATTTGTGCCTCAAAGGAGTCTCAGCGCTGCCGATATACCCTGCTATTTCTTCTAAAGTTGGGGTAAGTTCAAAATCTGAGAAACGGAAGACATTGTGCGCAGGATCCCAGTGGGGAACTAGTGCCCTTATGATATCTCCTCGTGGCCTGATATCCAACAAACTCGTGAGGCCTTTCAGATACTTCTTGATTTCGTCATGCCCTTCTTTGCCTAAATCATTCCACCAGAGCCGCAATTGGAGGGGGATTTTACTCATGATTGAAAAGGGTTCATTCGGAGTCGTGCTCATTCTGCACATTTATTAATAAGATTTTAACAAGCGACACTTATTCTGATAAAAACAAATATATATGCGATTTTTTGAATTTTGAATTTTCGTATATATATAAAAAAAACTTTCTAAAGAAGTCAATAACGGAAAATATTTTTTTGATTTTTGTTTCGAAAACTGGGAGCCTAAAAGAACTCTCTAGACCTTTGGCAAGATAAATACTTTTGCAACAAATAAAGATATATATACATTTTTTGAAGTAAAGAAAGACTTTTTGAATTTTTCATATATATATATATATACACATATTTGCAACAAATAATAGAAGTAAAGGCAAAATAAGACTCCCCTTTTTTTTTTTTTAATTTTTTTTTATGGCAAGACAAACTATATATTTCTATTTATATTTTATTTTTGAAAAAAAACAAAACAGAACAATGACTTTTCAAAATTTCGGCAGGGTTTTGACAGTATTTGTTTTTTTTTTCAAAAATAATCAATCAATTCCCTAACCGTTATTTCTTTTTTTTCACAATTTTCCAAATATTCAAACACCAGTCAGCATGCGGGCATGAGACAAATAAATGAACGAAAAACAATAGGATGCATCAGAATGGTCTTTTCATATCAGGTCGCTAGTCCTAGACGGACCCAACCGATGTGTTGAGTCCCCTAAGTCATATGCAACATGATGCAAATAAGCGTTCCTACTAGGGATCCGGCATGAAGTCACGTTATTCTATGTTCAAAACTTGAGTCGGTGTTCTAGACAGTGTACCCGAGCGGACAACTCGAGTTGAGGAAGGAGCTCCTTTCCGGGAACCAAAAGGCCAGCCGGCTTAGAAACTTTCCGAGCCTCTTTTATTTAGGGTATGACACTAACAGAATAGGGAGTCTCAACCAGTGAGCACATCCCCGGAGGTAAGAAGAGAAAGGTTTCGGCACAGTTTATATACAGTTCAAATAATATCAAAGCGGTAAAAGCAGCATTTAGCACATTAGGCTCAAAACATGTAATAATCAGATAATAAATAAAGCCAAATAATAACAATTATTCTAAGCTCGAATTCTTAACCCTGAACCAGTGGTTCTGGGTGATCGTCCCCAGCAGAGTCGCCAGAGCTGTCACACCTCCTTTTTCCGCACCCGCGGGGGTGCAAGGGAGTTTTTTCCAATTAAAGGACAATCGAAACGGGATTGGTTTATTTATTTCAGAGTCGCCACTTGGGAGATTTAGGGTGTCCCAAGTCACCAATTTTAATCTCGAATCGAGGAAAAGAATGACTCTATATTACAGTCTGCGTACCAGAAATCCGGATAAGGAATTCTGTTAACCCGGGAGAAGGTGTTAGGCATTCCCGAGTTCCGTGGTTCTAGCACGGTCGCTCAACTGTCATATTCGGCTTGATTATCTGATTTTATACAAGTGTGAACTTATGTGCAAAATTTAACTTTTAACCGCTTTTATCATTTTACTGTTTTTATCAGGAATTGCAACGTTGTGAAAATGTATCTCGAACCGCGTTACAATCAATGTACCCGTGGTCGTCGACACACTTTGACTCCGTTGAGATTTGGATTTGGGTCACATCAATGCGCACCCGAGTTTAAGGAAATTAAATTATTAAAGACGCGCCTAAAGCGACTAGCGTATTTATTTTGGGTAAGACCGTGGAATTTTACTAAACGGTCCATCCCGAAGTCCAAATAATTTTTAAAGCAAATATTTACTGAGGGCCCCGCAATTTGTATTTTTATTTGGCGAGGCTCATCTCGTTCTTTATTTTTTAATGAATTTGCAACGTCATGGACATGCATCTCGAACCACGTCACAATCAATGTACCCGTGATTAGAAACACATTTCGACTCCGTTGAGAATTGGATTTGGGTCACATAAATGCGCACCCGAGTTTAAGAAGGTAAGATTTATTAAGGCGCGTCCTAAAGAGTCTAACGTATTGTTATTTTAGGAGGGTTGTGAGATTTGCTAAACAACCCGTCCTGGAACCTAAATGCTTCGATAATATACATTTAAACAAGGGCCCCGCATCTGCGCGTTTTGTTTATTTTCATCGAGGCTCATCTCGTTCTTATTTTTAAAAGGATATCCTATAACAACTACGTTTCTTGTCGTGTTTGTCTTTATCAATTGAAAATAGTAGATAGTCCTAATTAATTAGATGCTTGCAAGTTGTTTGTAATGACATTCAGAAAAGCAAAAAAAATCAGAAATGAGGCTGCATATACAGTCAGCCAAACAAATAATCATGGGCCCAAATCCAGTCCATGCGTGATAGGCCAGACCTGGGCCTCTGCTTGTTCGATGCGGGCCTACTTGGTTTGCTTCGATTTGGGCTCGACCTTCATGAGGTTGAGGCCCTGAACTGGTTCTTTGTTCTATAAATGAGTTTATCAATTTATATGTGGCAATCTGACAGAAGAGGAAAGTACTTTAATTAAAGTGGATAGTTTTCCTATTTGACCTACGTTAGAGAATATACTACATCATCAGACTAAGTTTAGAATACAACTTATTGCAATGAGAATATTTTCACCTAACAGCATACCTATATGACTAGCATTCACTTACCTACATTGATATACTAAGCATGTAGGCTACTTCTATTATCCAAACGAAAATGTAACTACTATATTCTACATAACATTTAATACGACAGTCCATGTGTATATAAAAACAATCTGCAGGTCCTTTCTTTTGCATTCATATTCAAACTCTCAGTTACATTGGTGGTATCAATTGTGTACCTGGTAAGGAAAGGAAAGGAAGAAGGAGAGTGATCAGTTGAGTAGTATGCAACGAATACAGCAGCAGCAGACACACAGCAACAACACAGCAACAACCAACTAAACCAAGTGTTTTCCACAGCCACAGATAACCAACAATGTCTCCCAGAATACAAGGACTAGCAGATAGTCGAGTACCAAGCCAGCAATCCCAGGAAAGAGTAGGGAAATAACAGCAGTAGCTGAGGGTTCAAATGCAGTAAAACTACCAGTTCAACAACCACGAACAACTCAGTCAATGCAAGCAACAGAACTCGGCCAAGACAACTTTGACCAATATGCACTCTTATACAACTTTCAGGCAGTGTTTGGTTACAATGTCTATTGGAAACTACCTTGTGTTTATGCTATTGTGATTTGGGACTCACTAGACCTCTCTTCAGACTAAAGTTTTTTTTTTCTTTCAGCCTTTTTGTTTTGTTTTTCTTTTTTAAAGATTCCAAAATCCAGCCTTAAGACTAAAAATTTCCACTTTGTTCTCTCTTTTTTCTGAAGACTCCAATCCAGCCTTTCTTAGGTTCTCAAAGGACCTATTTATAGGCCAAATGACCCAGTGCAGCTGAGCTGCCCTCGTGCTGCAACTTGCAGCCTGCCCATACTCTGTTAAACTCACGCTTGAGCATCTCTTGATGCCAGCCATTGGTTCCCCACGCCTGGTTTTGTTTAATCAAGAGTTATGGGTATCATTTTATTATTCATTTTAAGCCCCATACTCTTATGTCTTGCTCCCCATTGGTATTAGTTTAATCCTAAATTAGTACCCTACTTGTCAGCTCATTTAAACTAATCTTTCTGTCCTTTTTAACACCCCAGAATACCCCTGCTTAACCTTGATTATTACTGCCCTGCCTATTGCAGCATCAGGGCATTTTTGAACTGATGAAAGTTCAAATTCAAGACTGCCTGGACTGAACCTTTTCAGTCATTTTTACAATGCAAACAAACCATTTTAAACAATGCTGGGGCATTCAGTCAGTGGCAACGTTCAATTAATCATGCGACATTATTAGCTCATTCGATTCATTAGTTATAGAAAACTAATCGACGACATTTATCGAGTCGACTATACTAATTATAGCAGGTAATAATCAGTCGCTCATATAAACAATACGTTCAGGGACCTAAAGGGCATCAGACAATTTTTTGTTCAATTACTGGGGCCTATATGAGTTAACTCATCTGACGATTAAACTAATCGACGATCATGTTTATCACAGAGTACATTCAGAACACACACATAGAAAATCAATCGACCAAATAAAGGGTCTTTGCTAGAGATGGTAGAAAACTGATAGAGTAAAAGACCAAAACAAATAACCACAACAACAAATCATGCTGACAACTTAATTAGAACTAAACAAAGAGAAAAGGAAACTTACCGAAAAAAGTTTGAAATCAAAACGGACCCAAATCAGACTCAACTTCGAACTCTTGAGGCCGAACAAACTTTAATCAGGGTGTTCTCACATGAGAACACCTTGATTAAGGTCTATTAGACCTGAAACCCTTGTCAAGACCGGCCGGCTTCCCCAGGTGCATGTGTTCTAAGGTCTGGCTTTTCCAGATCTGGATTTTTAAGAGTCGTGGGTAGATTCGGACCAAACCAAGCTTGGTTTGGTCACGAGGAAGGTCAGGGGAGTGTCTGGTATGAAGATGGGGTAATTTGGTATAGGTCCGGGTTCGACTCAAATCTTCAAACGAAGATTCGAGACGAAGGAAAGTGATTCGAGGCTAGGGAGTAACAGATCCATGTTCAGGAGAGTAAGGGGGTCTTAGGGTGTTCAGGAGGTGGTCACCGGCGTTCGTGCCGCCGGGTTTTGGTAGAAGGGAAACTAAGGCGGCTTGCTAGGGTTTGGGGGTTTCAGGCTGGGGAAGGAGACGAGTGAGGGGTGGGGTTCGGATAGGGGGTGCGGGGTAAAGGGCTGAGTTTATATATGGGGAGGTTGATCGGATCTGAGCCGTTAGATCAGATGATCTCAACGGCTTGGATATGAGGGTGAGAAATGAGACGGGGTCGTTTGATAGTTAAACGGGGTCGTTTGGTTTAAGTGAGGGGTTGGGTCGGATTGGTTATTGGGTCGGGTTTGAACACGGGTTGCTGAAAGGGGTTCTGAGCCGTTGGATTGGCCTGGACGGACGGCTCAGATTGATTTGCCTGAAACGGCGTCGTTTCAGGAGATGCCTGGGCAGCCGGATTTGGACTGGGTCTGAGTGCTGGTTGGGCCTGTTATTTTTGTTTAATTTCTTTTGGCCCAAACCGATTTCCTTCACTTTTTGTTTTCTAATTTCATTTTTTCTTTTAAAAAAATAAAAATAACAAATAATAAAATAACGAAATTAAAACTAAGCAACAATGCAACATTTTAACACAATTATCACAAAAATATTTAAGTAAGTTAGCTAAAAAGCCTAGAACGAACGATGCACACATATATGTATTTTTTGAATTTTCTTTTACTGACCGAATTATGGTTTAATCATCCTGACATACACATTTTGTATTTTGTTTGCTAATGATTAAATGCGAAAATGAACAGATCCACAAATGACTAACAACACATGTCACGAAAACTCGAACAATTGTACAGTGAAATCATTTGTCACTATTTTTATTTTCTTTTGGAGCGATTGCTCGTGAAGCAAAAATCACGTGCTTACAAAAGGTACAAAGAAGAGAAAGAAATGAAGAGAAGGGAAGGCAAAGAAAGAAAGAACAAAAAGAAAAATTCCAAAAAGAAAGTGAATAAGGTAGAAAGTTGAAAAGATTCAACGAAAACAATGATAAGAGGCATGGAGTAAATAGAAAAGGAGAAAAATGCATGTCTTGATCAAGAAAGAGTGACGTTACGTCTCTCTAGTTCCCCCGAGGAAGAAAAAAATGACTGAAAGAGCCGAGAAAGTATGACCCGAAAAGAGAAAATAAAGTGCTTAAGGAAAGATGAAACCATTCTATTCTAACAAGTCCTACCTTGCTCCAAAAGCGTACATTACATCCCGCAAAAGCCCTACATGATGTCATATTGAGTGAGCTTGCATTAGTGGTCATTTACATAAGGGGCAAGCTTATGGTACTTAAAGCCGAACTTGTGACATTCTTTTGAGAGAGATGAGCGAACTTTTCACAATCCTTGTTTCAGGTGTTACATTCTAAAGTGAGATTTGATAATGGATCATAGAGGAGGAGGTGTTTGGATCCACAATAACCTACGTAAAAGAGCGAGCTTTCTTGATGAATAGAGTCAACTCTGGATGCTCTAGTGTCCCATTAGAACTATGGTACTCAAAAAGTCAAATCATTGTGTTGTTGATAATTCATATGTGTTGTGAGTAATTGTTGGTCCTAATTGATGCGTGATTGACTCACCTTAGGACATCTTAATTTCTTGAGGACAAACAATGGCTTAAGTTTGGGGGAGTTGATAAGTAGGGATGTTGACCGCTTATTTTCTGTCTTTTACTTGTGTTTTAGCTAAAAAATGCTTAAAGGTATTCCCGGAAGCTAACGAAATGTGCTTACTTGCAGGAATATTGAGAAACGAGCCAAAGAACTCAAAATCAACTAATAAAGAAGTCAAAAATGAAGAAGAACCAAAACAGGGAAAAAAAGGGCAGCAGTGCGGACCCCACAATTCTAGTGTGTCTGCAGAAAGGAGATTTAGAGAGTAGTCTTTGGGCCAGTTGAAGGCATGCGAACCACACCTAAATTGTGCGGCCACAGCATGTCACGTGTGGCCGCACTCGCTATTATGCGGTTTGCAAGAGTGAAGAATCAGAGAGCTTGGTTCAAGTCCAAAGTCAAGGAGTGCGGACCGCATCATTTTTGTGTGGCCGCACAATCAGAAGCGCGACCACACTCATTTTTATGCGGACCGCAGAAGCCCCGAAGTTCCAAGCTCAAGTTCCAAGAATGCGGACCACACGATAATTGTGCGTCCACAAATACTTGTGCAGCACAAATTCTTGTGCGGACTGCACCAGAATGATGCAGTAACACAACCTTCGCAAAGGCATTTTGGTCAGATATCTTGAACTTAGTATAAATAGAACTTTTTGTCATTTCTAGGTCAAGTTTAGTTTTCAGAATAGCATCTATGTCGTTTTCTTTACTGTTTTGAGTAATTTTTTAGTAGATTAACTTCTAATCATTAGATTTTCTTTCTCTAATAAATTATTATGCATTCAATCTTAATTTCTTCTTGTGTTTCTTCATTTTTCATGAATTTCTAAATTTTTAGCTAGGGTTATGGTCCAACCCTAGTGTGGGTACGTAATGAGTATTTTATTTAGGGCTTGTTAGTGATTGAATTCTAGAATTAATGGTTGCAAACATTGATTCATGCATATTTGACTTAGTCTCTACTTGAGAAAGAGATACTAAGTCTAGGAAAACTTGGCTAGCAAAAAATTGGGGTGAACACAAGAAATTAACAGCCTCAATTAAAGGGTCAAATCTAGAGATAGTAAGAACCGACTTGAGCATATGTCACTTGTTTTGTGCAATACCCATTTGGACTTGAGAAAGCCAAATTGGTCAAAATTACTCAAACTACTGAGAGGTATAAAGTGGGTAATTGCGTGTGATCGTTATATTACAACCCCAACTAATAAAACTTGCCCTAGAGTTTACAACCTGTTAGGTAACCACCTAGGTAGAAGTCACGAACCTAGATTTTTTATCATTTGAAAAATAACCAAAGTCAAAAATATTATCTCTTAGTTTCATACTTGCAATCAATAACTTAGAGTAGAAGTAAAAACAACAAACAAGAACATGGAAGTATAATTTGAGACACATCACACAATTGCACTAAATATATACCTAATCCCAATTCTAACTCCCTGAGGATTCAACCCCTACTCGTGTTGGGATTTATTATTGCTTCGACCGCCTCACTAGCTATACGTGTGGTGTGAGTTTGGGCGACATCAAGGCCCTACATCACCTGCTTTTTCGTGCATGCGGTGGGAGTCTGAGTACCTCCCCCGTCTGAGAAGTGGCTGCTGCGGTCGAAACAAAGACTGCCTGAGCATGACGGGTGCACACGGTCAGAATCTAAGCTAAGGCCTCCTGAAGACCTGAAATCACAATGTGCACAGTTGGTGCTCGAGCTAGTCCCGCTGGCGCATCCACAACTTGGACCTGATCCTGAACTGGGGCAACTCGTGGATCTGCAGGTGCTGCCCTAGCTACTGTGCGAGCTGCACCCTTGCCCCAACCACGACCTCGGCCTCTCACAGCCCTAGCTGCTAGTACCGGTGGTTGTCCGTCCTGCCCACCAGTACGTGTCGTTACCATCTCTTAGAGAATAGAATAACAGAAGTTTTGTCACCAGAATCAATAGATTCACACGATAAGAATTCAAGAATGTCAAGTTTTCTAAGGGTTCGGCTGCCTCTCGAAGATAAGTATAGATAGCTCGGTACCGATCCACTAAACCTGCTCATGACTCGCGAGACCTATGTAACATAGGCTCTCACACCAACTTGTCATGACCCAAGTTCTAACTTGTCATGATGGCGCCTATTGAGGTACTAAGCAAGACAACATTTCCAAAAACCTTTCAACATTTAACAGAAATGAATTAAGACATTTTAATATAACTGGACTTTTTCATAAAAAGGGGATAAACCCAAACATAAGTGCAGAAAATAGCCCCGATATCGGGGTGATACTAAGTCATGAGCAAACTAAACAATCAGTCTAAGAAATAGTGTCTACAAGAGTCTGTATCAAATACAAATAGAGGAGAAGTTAAGGGGAGAGAAACAAGGACTGTGAATGCCGGGTAGCTACCTCGTAAATCTCCGACAATCAACCGAGCACGAGATCAACGCCCACCATGTCCGCAAAAGACCTGGATCTGCACATGAAGTACATGGTGTAGCGTGAGTACAACCAACTCAATAAGTAATAATAATAAATAACGAAGTGAAAGTAGTGACGAGCTACACAATTATAATTCATTTTTAGTAATTTCAGCAAGGAGTAAACATGCTTTCAAATCCGAAAATTAAGTCAAATAAGTTTTATACAGTTTAAAGTTCAAGTAAAAATTGGATAAAAAATCTTCCAGAAAATTTCAAAACAATGACAGATAGCAACTAAGTGCAACAACAAATAAAAGCAAGTACAGCCTGTCAAGGCAAGACTCACTCAACTCTTCTCAACAACTCAATCACTCGGTTCTCAGCCCTCAACACTCACACTCAATAGGTACCTACGCTCTTTGGGGGTGTACAGACTCCGGAGGGACTCTTTCAGCCCAAGTGCTATATTGATGCGGCTTGCAACCCGATTAATAATATATAAATAGCCATAAGGCTTGATGCGACGTGCAACCCGATCCATATACATTCATCCCTCAGGCTTTTTGCGGCGTGCAACTCGATCAACATATACACACAGAGCTCACGGCTCGGGACTTAGCCCTATCTCAGTCACCAACCTCTCCAGTCAATCGGACACAGAAATCATATAAATCAGCCCAAACCGAGATAATAACATGTATCAACAAGGAAAAAGAATAGACGGAGATATGATACGCAAGTAAAATCATGAGTGGGTACAAGACAACAAATAGCATCTAATTCAACAAGTACTCGACCTCTGCAGGTCCCAACAATGACATCATATAATCTAAGCATGATTGATGACATGGAATTTAGTCCAATTTATATAACACGGGGAGAAACATAAAGGTAACAACATGTTATTCAAATTTACAGCTTCCTGGGACGGACCAAGTCACAATCCACTCGGTGCACACCCACACGCCTATCACCTAGCATGTGTGTCACCTCTAAAATAATCACATGACACGAAAATCAGGGGTTTCATACCCTCAGGACCAGATTGATAACTGTTACTTACCTCGATCCGAGCAGAACTCTACTCAAAAATGCTTTTGCCTCGTGAGTCGGCCTCCGAATGTCCCGAATCTAGCTACAAGTAGTACAATACAATCAATAGGATTAATTCCACAAGAAAAGTACTAAATTATAGCCAAAAATTCGAAAACGACTCAAATCCAACCCCCAGGCCCACGTCTCGAAATTCGATAAAAATCACAAAACCCGAAAGCCCATTCACTCACGAGTCTAACCATACCAAATTTAATCAAATTCGAAAACAAAATCTCATTCAGAAACCTCAAAAATCTATATTAAGAACACTTCCTCTTTTTCCCAATTTTCACCCATAATCACAAATTATATGAAGGAATTAAAGACATTATCAAGCAATTTGACCAAAATAAGATAGGAATCGCTTACCCCAAATACCCATGAAAGAATCTTTCTAAAAATCGCCTTATACCGAGCTCCTACTTCAATTTTTGTGTTGTAACACCCCGTAATTTGAATCGGTTGTGGATGAATTAAACGAGTATTAGCGTGATGGTAATTGAGTGGTTATTATAATAAGTGTACGAGGCATATTATAGGTGATTTGGGGTATAAGGAGAGGCTTAAGTCCAAGCCAAGTTGAAAATTTTCATTATAGCTAAAAATTTGCAAATGAGTATGCACAAGACCTCACTTTGGGAGAGCATATCTACCTGGATACAATGAGTTGTGTGATTAAAATCCTATCAAATTAAAACCCTTTGAGTCTAGTTTCCAACGCAACAAACCGTTCGTCATTTGGAGGTGTATACAGAAAGTTATGATCATTTTACTGGGCAGTTGTCACTACCGCGAACAGGATCGCGAAGTCGCGTGTTTTTGCTGAGTATTCTGCCTCCCGCGCGCGAACAGGCGCGCGAGCTCGCGCGGCTGGAAGGTTTTAAATATCTTAAAGACCGGAAATAAGAGAAATTGAGTCATTTCTCAAGCTTAGGGCTTCCTCTACACCCCCAACTCGACCAAGGCATCCAATTGCACACCTAAGGTGAGTTTTTAAGTGTGTTATCATGGTGATTTCACTTCTCAATCACTAGTTACAACATGATTTTGATTGGGTTTCATAGGATTTCTTCAAAATCTCAAGAACACCCCAAAAGTTGTCTTTCAAGATTTGGTCTACAAGAGGTAATCCTACACCCTTAGACTTACATATATGGTGTTATTATGGAATTATGAGTATGAATCAAGTATTACAACTTATGGTATGGTGATTGGAAGTCATAAATTCCCAATTTAAATGCATGACCATGGTAGGGATTTAAAGGTGATTATTTGATAGGATTTGTTGGTTGGGTGTGAATGGATGGTCATACATATGTTGTTGGAAGTTATAAATTTGTTAGGAATGATGGTGGAATGAATTGTTGGTTAATGGTGATAGTTGGATGAACCAACACTATAGTTATGAGGTGTAAATATCTATGCCTACAAGGTGTTTGATAATATGCCTAAATGGCATAAGTTATGGAATTTATTACTAATATTGGGTTCCATTGGATGTTGTTGTTGTAGATTGAAGGTTCTTAGTAGTGTGGATCATTGTAGTATCACTAAGGGGCAAATTGAGGTATGTAAGGCTAACTCTTTACGTTTGGGAATATCTATGATTCTCCCTACGTCCCATTCATCATGAACATTACTAGTTTCCTCAGAAAGTAATTATGCCTTGGTTCCATGAATAGAAGTAGAACTTATATTCTCTAGATGACATAGTTTCATAATCATTCGATATTCTATGAGTTTCAGTTATGACAAATCAACTTATTATGAATACTCATCTCAGTTTAATCCTATTCACTATACCAGTATCATGTAAGTCGGTATGGCTCATTATTTCAGTATCACATATTACAGTATGATTCTCAGTTCCTGATTTAAATTCCTGAATGTTGAACACCTGCATTTGGGCCTGAGGCCGCAGTTTATGCTTTATGCATTTTGGACCTGAGGTCGCAGTTATGTATACGTATACTTGGGCCCGAGGCCGCAGTTGTGCACACACACACACACATATATATATATACATATTGAGCCTGAGGCCGCAGTTTAATGTTCAGATAAACAGGTTGTTCATCATTCAGAAGAGGGAGTATTCACATCCTTACTTCCTTGTTCAGTTATCAGTTTATCAGCTAGCAGTTCAGTTTCAGTTCAGTGTTGACAGTTCTTTTGTTCAGCTATTTTACATACGAGTACAATTCAAATGTACTGACGTCCCTTTTGCCCGGGGCCTGCATCTCGCGATGCAGGTAATGATTTACAGGTTGATGATTCAGAGCGCTAGGATTCTCGTACCAGCTATTTGGTGATCCCTAGTTCTTTCAGGGCATTATTACTACTACAGTCTTCAGTATTCACCTACAGTCAGTGTTTTCAGTACTCAAATAGAGGCTTCATAGACTAGAGTAACAGTTAGACAAAGTCACAGGCTTTCATATTAAGTTATGTTGGTTACAAATATGTTTCAGAATTGTATTAGTATTTTTGCACTTTGATTTATATCATCCAGACTTTCGGTATATCAGCATGTGTTAGTTTATCTTCCGCATTTAGTATGTTATGATACCACATGTTGATTCAGCTAGCCAGTTGGTTCGCTCGGTCACATGTAGTCAGGCACCGAGTGTCGTATTACGTCCAGGCCCAGGTTCGGGGCGTGACATGTGTTATGAGGTCAAATCCTGGTTTTTTGAATCTTATAACTCTGTCCAGGTGCTTCTTCGCGAACGCAGAAGGAGCCTCGCGTTCGTGAAGCACAAACTTGACTGCTAGAAAAACTCTCTTTCGCGAACACGATGCCTTGCATAGCTTGGCCTACGCGAACGTGTTCACTTATCCGCGAACGCGATGACTTAGGGCCTGATGCCCAAGCCTGCTTCACCCCTCTACGCGAACGCGGGTTCCCTGTCGCGATCGCGATGCACATCAACTTTAACCTTCGCGGACGCGGCTCAATCTTCGCGAACGTGAAGAACAACTCCTCACATGGCCCCAGATACACTTCACGAACGCGAGACCTCTCTCACGAACGCCTAAGAGGAAACCAGCAACTATTAGCCAACAAGCTAAGTCCAAAATGATCCGTTAACCATCCGAATCTCACCTGAGGCCCTCAGGACCTCAACCAAACATACCATCAAGTCCCAAAATATCATACGAACTTAGTCGAACCCTCAAATCACCTCAAACAACATCAAAATACGAAGTTCACACAGATTCAAGCCTAATGAACTTTGAAATTTCCAAATTCTACAAACGACGCCGAAACCTATCAAATCACGTCCGATTGACCTCAAATTTTACACACAAGTGACAAATGACACCACGAACCTACTCCAACTTCCGGAAATCTAATCCGACCCCGATATCAAAAAGTCCACTCCCGGTCAAACATTCCAAAATTCTAACTTTTACCATTTCAAGCCTAATTCTACTACGGAACTCCAAATCACGATCCGGACATGCTCCTAAGTCCAAAATCACCTAACGGAGCTAACGGAACCATCAAAATTTAAATCCGAGATCGTTTACACATAAGTCAACATCCGATCATGTTTTCCAACTTAAGCTTTTAATTAAGAGACTAAGTGTCTCAATTCACTCGGAAATCACTCCGGACCCGAACCAACTAACCCGTTAGTCATAATATAGCCGTAGAACACAAAGAAGCAGGAAATGGGGGAACGAAGCTACAACTCTCGAAACGACCGGCCGGATCGTTACACTGTCCATTTATTTATTCAGCATATTTTAATCCGTCTAAATTCAACCAACATTTTGCGAAAGCAAATGAATTCAACCAAAACTTGCTGTTTGATACCTCTAATGATGGTAGGATCATTGGCTATGTTTGTTTCACGAGCAGTGGGAAGATCGCGAATTTAATTAACTCTACATCTTGCGAAAGCAAATGCATGCTGCAGTAAAAAGAGATAAATTTAACATCGCAAATTAGTGTATAACAACGTTCCATACATAATATTCCTTGAGAACTAGATAGTACGTCATTTTCTGATCTTGTTATCTGTAATATGATTATACTAGATAAATACGAAATCTTATCTGATGCAGTCACTCACACCGTACCGTCTATCATAAATTCATTTTTAGTGTTAAAATGCTCCAAGGACCATTAGTGAAAGTAACAACCTCCAACGTTTACAAAGGTGTCACCATCAATGCCAAAATCATACGGAGAATGACTAGAATTATTTTAGAAATCACTTACTAATTAAATACTAAAAATACCACTAGCTAAATGTCTTCATGTCATGGAACTAAGCCACTTGTCTATAATATATGCCACAAACAAAATAAGCAAATAGGTTTAGCTATATATAGCCACTGATCCCTTGAAAATAAGTACAACAAGCAAGTTATAACACAAGAAAATGAGGTCATGCAACATTTTTATCTTTATACTAGGCCTTGCTACTTATATAACGCTCATTTCATTTAAACAACCAGATGACTACTTTGGAAATATTTACAACGTTCACATTGTCAATGGCTTCAACAATAATTCATCCCTACCATTAGTCGTTTGGTGCATCTCCGGTGACAGTGCTGATATAAGCGGTCGCGCCTTACAAGAACGCGACGATTTTAGTTGGAGTGTGAAGACGAATTTTTGGAAGAATGCACAGTTCTTATGCACAATGAAAATGAACAGACAAAGGAGGGCTTTTCAAGCCTTTCAGAGAAGCCGAGACGCCCAAAGATGCAGGCCTACAAAAGAGTGCTTTTGGTTGGTGAAAGAAGATGGATTCTATTTTAGTAACGATGAAATTTATTGGAGCAAAAGTTTTCTAGATGTTTTCTTTTCTTGTCATCCTTTGAGGAATGTTAGAGATGTCTCTTTCTTGTTAGAGTGTATGTTATACATGTTTAACTAAAAAATATGTTGTTAGTTTGTATGAGTCTACCAAACAATAAAGTACCTGGTCCTCTATGAGGTTGTACTAAGAATGTTAATAAAACGGGTAAGTAAATAAGACACAGGATTTTTACGCACGTAAAATTCCCAACTCAAGGGGACAAAAAACAAGACCTACACTTGTAGGCTTTCAACTTAACTAACTTGTAAATACCTATTACAAGCCACTTTGTAATGACTTCATTACAAAGAATTCAACTCAAGTAACTTGTGATACTCTTACCACAAGCCACTTTGTCACTCTCTAGTTACAAAGACTTTAACTTATGACTAAACCTAGTCACAACATAAACTCAGAGAGTTTACGGATTTTACAAGAGGGTTCCTAATCTAACGCTTCTAGCTAAGCAATGTAGGAGACACAATAAGAACAATCAAAAAGATAGAACTCAACTAAGGACAATAAAATACTAACTTTAGGAACTGGTCTGTAGTAGCGTTTAACTTTGTTCTTCAAGCTCGTGAGAATTAATTTCTCAGTATTGCAAAATGGCTTGAATAAGAAACTGAAGTGTTCAAGTAATGTTTTGATATAAACTCATTGTTGATATACCTTGATGACATCACTTGAAATGATGTAAGAACTTTAGTTGGTCAAGGAATGAGTGGCAACTGGAAACAGTGCAGTGCAGGCAGAAGCAGTGCAGGCAGTCACGTCACTTCCAATTGTGTCCAATTGACTTCGTACTGCTATGAAGGAACCACAAGGGTATCAGGTTCTTGTTTGGTTTTCTATATCCTGAAGCTATAGCAATTCACATTTAGCTGGACTCCGTTAACTTGCAGTGTAGACCAAGTGTGTCAGGTTCCCTTTCTGGTCTTTGTCAGTAAGTTTGTTAGGTCATCAAAACATTAGACAAAGACATCGAAAACCTATCATGTGTATTTCGGTCAAAGCCTATTTTTAGAAGTACTAGGGCTACTGATAATCAAGAAATTCAATATTCTCTCCGTGATAAGAAATGAAATTAGAATATGAAGTAGCAAAGTAATCAATAGAAAGCAAAAAAAAAAGGTAATTATATTCCAATAATAATCAGAACGTGTCTTTACAAGTGAAATCCCCTTCCCTTATATAGGAATCTACAAGTACAACGTTTTCCCTTTTATGACTGAATCATTATGAACATTAATGATATTAATGAGATATTATAATTGGCAATCGTAACTATTCACGAAGATTATGTATTGTCTATAATCATTCATGCACATTAATTGATGATTCATGAATCTTTCCTCTTTATTTTCTTGATTCATTCTGTCGGTGTCTCTTCATATTAGAAAAAAAGATATTTCTTGGACTTGAGCAAAGTTTGTCGGTAAAATAAAATATATATTTTTCAAAATAAATTAAAATTTAACCATACCGACCAAAGTTGGTCGGTAAAGTTGAAATCTGGGTAATCCTTGTTCAATAACCGACCAACTTTTGTTGGTAATTTTTAATTTTACATTTTTTTAAACATAAGCGACCAAGGTTGGTCGCTAATCAACAGATATTTTTTTAATTAGGAACCGACCAACTTTGGTCGGTTTTCAGGGTTTTAATTTTTGTATAAAATGCCTGTTTCGGTAGCAACACCACCTGCTAGCATACAAAAATCTCACAATAACAACAACAACAACAAGGATCCTTCCTAGGTGTTATCCTTACAGGAGAAACCCGCTCTGATACCAATTATTAGTTTGAGGTTGTACCGAACAGTAAAGTACCTAGTCCTCTATGAGGTTGTGCCGAGAATGCTAATAATACAGTAATTAAATAAAATACGGGATTTTGACGTGGATAAATCCCAACTCAAGGGGACAAAACCACGACCTACACCTGTAGGCTTTCAACTTCACTAACTTGTAAACACATATTACAAGCTACTTCTTAATGACTCCACTACAAAGAATTCAACTCAACTAACTTGTGATACTCTTACCACAAGCCACTTTATCACTCTTTAGTTATAATGACTTTAACTTATGACTAAACCTAGTCACAACATAAACTCAGAGAGTTTACGGATTTTATAAGAGAGTTTCTAATCAACGCTTCTAGCTAAGCAATTTAGGAGACACAATAAAAACAATCACTAAGTTAAAACTCAACTAAGGACAATAAATACTAACTTTAGGAACTGGTCTGTAGTAGCGTAAACTTTGTTCTTCAAGCTCGTGAGAATTAATTTCTCAGTATTGCAAAATGGCTTGAATAAGAAGTTGAAGTGGTCAAGTGATGTTTTGATATAATCTCATTGTTGATACACCTTTATGACATCACTTGAAATGATGTAAGCACTTTAGTTGGTCAAGGAATGAGTGGCCACTGGAAACAATGCAGTGCAGGCAGAAACAGTGCAGTTATTCACGTCAGTTCTAGCTGTGTCCAATAGACTTCGTACTGCTATGAGGCAACCACAATGGTATCAGGTCATTGTTTAGTTTTCTATCTCCTGAAGCTATAGCAGTTCACATTTAGCTGGACTCCGTTAACTTGTGGTGTATCCCAAATGTGTCAGGTTCCTTGTCTGGTCCTTGTTAGTAAGTTTGTTAGATCATCGAAACATAAGACAAAGACGTTGAAAACCTATCAATTTCCCCCTTTTTGATGATGATAAACTTACATATTGACAACGTGTATTTAGAGAAGGAGAACAAGATAAAGTAACAGGAGATCACAAGATCCCCCTGACTTTATGCCTTCCTTCTTTTCTTTGAAACTTATTTATTTATTCTTCCTCTTGGAATCATTAAAAAGACACAAGCAGTAAAACAACATAAAGAAGTCTAGCGGAGCTAACTTATGACACATATGTGCACATAACACGATAGAGAAGAGAATTTAAAATTCAAGCAATGAGATAATAAAAGAGGATATATTTATATTCCTTTGCTTAAAAAGCAAAGGCAACATTGGACTATTAAAACGGGAGCATTACTGTTTCATCCCAACCACATCAGAAAAAGAAAACAAAACATTTTCCAAAAAAAACTTAAAGGAACATTCCAGAAACTGGTCACTGAATGGGTACTTAGGGGGCACTAGGAGTAGAGGGCTTGGAGGCTGCAGCAAGTGTTTGGAGAACTAGGTCTATTCAGGCATTGGCCGACTTTTGCTCATTGAGCAGTTCTACTTCCAGGTTCTGTACTTGCACCTTGATATCAACATTCTCTTTTGTCAAATGAGCTACTTTATCATTTGACGTCGGAACCCCTTGGGCTTGCTGACCTTCTAGGATAGCATTCCTAGCCTTCAACCGGTGAATTTCCTCAGTTGCACTATTTTGAGCATTAATGAGCTATGAGACGGTTGATGTACTTCCTTGCCCCCCCCCCATTCTTTTCTATGAACTCGCATTCTTCCAACGTTGTCTGTGAGAAATTCTACTTCTTAGTTCCTACTTTGTATTGCCCTAGTGGCACCTCGAAGAACTTAAACACTCGCATAAGCAGAAACCCGTAAGAAAGACCATGATTACCATCCTTGAAGGTTGCTTCTTTTTGCATGTGTTCAATCATAATAGCAGGCATGCTTACAGGAGTAAAGCTATCCAGTTGCTCCATAAAAAATAGGTCAGACTTAGAAGTCATGGACCTCCTCTCAGCACGAGGCAATAAAACTTTGTTTACCAATTCGAAAAGCAGTTGATAAACAGGGAGTAATGTATTCTTGTGGATCTGGTCCTCTTTTGGTTCACATTGTCCTTCACCACGGCTTTTCAGAAATTATATTGACACACATCCTTCACACTGGACATACCAACTGTAGGAACTTTAAGGATTTCCCTAAGCAACTTTACATAGAACACGATATCTACTCCATTCACCAAAGCACAAATGTGATCGGTCTCAGCGGGAAAGAGGCTAGCAAAAAAGCTTTGAACCTCATCCTCATACACCTTAGGTGCATCTATTTGGAATAGATGCCCCCATCGTTGAAACTCAACCATTTCAAGAACTTATCGCATACCAGCCACCCCAGAGATTGCCGGGTCAAACATACAATCCAACAGAACCTTTTGGTGCCTTAGGTGTTTTGAAACGGAACTGCCTTCACTCCTCAGTCTTTTCACAGAACCAGGTTCCTGAATAGTTTCATACTTGCATTTGCCGGACTTTCAATCACTTGATTTCTCTTTTCCCTTAGACTTGATTAACACATCCTCATCAGACATCAAGGACTCACTCACAACATCTTTCAACTTGGAACTGGGGGTTGAAACTCTCTCTATTGAAGCAGGCTTCTTCTTCTTCTGGGACCATCTCACCAATGAACCAGGTTCCTCTGGTGTTTCCTCTTCCACTTCTACCACATGGACTGCTTGATCACAAATGGGCACATTATCTTTCACTAACCTCCTCCTTTGCTTCTTCTACTTTTTCTGCTCTTTTGAAGGGCAGAGTCGTAGGCCGCCTTAGCTTGCAACCTTGTAGTAGGTCGCTTGGTGGAAGACTCAGGAGTGGAAACCACCCTTAGCTTAATTATGAACGCATCAAGAGACAGGCTGTCTAAATCCTCATCATCATTGGACCTCATCTCAGGAGCTTGAATGTCTAGAGGCGCAATAGCAAATGCAGGAGTAGAACTGTTCTGGGAATGAGAACCCTGACCTGGGTCCTCTAGAGATGGATCAGGTGCCTCATGTGAAGGCTTAGTAGTTTCTGCTAGTGCAATGTCCTCAACAGTCACTATGGTTCCTTCTTCCCCCATACCATGTACCTTATTTTTCTGAGTAATTATCTCATGAAGGACACCGTCGGCAGATACAAAAAGATAGTTACAACATTTCTTCCTTAATCAGCACCACTGCCACCACGGAATCTGCAATAACAATGGTGGAACCCTCTGCAACCTCATGGCTTTAACCTTGTTCTCTACTTCTTCTTTGATTAATGAGAACATTAGAAGATATAAAGGACGGATCAATAATTTTAGGGGTTTCTGAAATGGAGAGAGAGAAGGAATTTGGGTGAGAAGTGATTTCAGCGGGGATAGTAGGAGTGGTTATAAAAGACTTAGAGGGGACGGAAGAATCCATAGGATTTTCAGTACCAGGGATATCAGAGTTTGTATTAGCTATTGAAAAGATGGAGTGAAGGTACTCTAGGATGTTCTAATGGAATACTTATGGTTTGTGGAGAAAAAAAGAGGGTTTTATTAAGGATGGATAATTATGAAGAGAGAGATATGGACCGGTTCTGAAACGGAGGTTGTGCATGGAGAAGTACAATGTTTCAGAGGAAATGGAACATTTTGAAGTAAAGAAACGTGATAGCAGGATCTGAAAAAATGGATGACATGACAGTTGTGTTTTGTACCTTTTAAGACATGTATTAAAGAATGCACATAACTACTCAACTTTGGCACAAGAACCAGGTTCTTGACCTTTTATTTGAATGTATCAATCCTCTTTTATCGTCCATGCACTGCATTTACAACTTTTATGCTCATCATGCGTGTTTACCTGCAATGGTATAAAGTGAGTTAGACTTGGCCAGAAAACACTTTTATCTTAGTTTTACCTGAAGGTGATTTTCATAGCCAAATAATGAGGAATCAGGTCCTCAATTGGGCTTTAGCATCCCCAGCGTCACTTTATTTCTTTCAAAATGTTCCCTACTTAATGATTTGGTGAAGATATCTGCAATTTGGTCTTCTGAGCTATATAATTTCATACAGATCAACCATTTCTCCATATTGTCCCTCAGAAAGTGATGCTTCACATCAATATGCTTGGTCCTTTTGTGTTGAACTGGATTCTTGGCCATGTTGAGTGCACTGGTGTTGTCACATAGAAGGGGCACACTCTTAGTAAGTACCCCAAAATCTTCTAGTTGTTGCTTAATCCATAGAAGTTGAGCACAGCAGGACGCTGCAGGTACATATTCTACTTCAGCTATTGAAAGAGCCACTGAATTTTGCTTCCTTGTTACCCAGGAGATGAGACATGATCCTAGAAAGTGAGCCATTCCATAAGTGTTTTTCCTATCCAGAAGATAACCTGCATAGTCTGTATTAGCATATCTAATGAGATTAAAACTGTCGCATGAGGGATAATAAATAACCAAGTCCTGTATTCCTTTAAGAGATCTCATAATTCTTTTGGCAGCCTTTAAATGAGATTCCTTAGGATTTGATTGAAACCATGTACATAGCCCCACACTGAAGACAACATCAGGTCTGCTGGCAGTGAGATAAATAAGAGACCCAATGATTCCTCTATACATGATTTGATTCATAGGAGTTCTAGTTTAATCTATGTCCAGTCGAGTGGCCATCGCAATGGGAGTATCTATCACTTTTGATGCTTCCATGTCAAACCACTTCAAGAGCTCCCTGATGTATTTTTGATGACAAATGAATATACACTTTGAGGACTATTTTACTTGAAGACCCAAGAAGCAGTTCAGCTCCCCCATCATGCTCATTTCAAACTTATTTCCCATGAGTTTTGCAAATTTTTCACACAGAGACTCAACTGTTGCCCCAAAAATTATATCATCGACATAGACCTGAACAATGAGCGGGTTCCTCCCCTATTTCTTTAGGAAAAAGGTGTTGTCAATTTTTCCTCTTTTAAAACCATTTTCCAAGAGGAACTTTGACAACTTTTCATACCAAGGTCGAGGAGACTGCTTCAACCCATACAATTCTTTGTCTAGTTTAAATACATAATCAGGGTGTTCATGACATTCAAACCCTGGAGGTTGCTTCACATAGACTTCTTCCTTAAGAAGTCCATTCAAAAAAGCACTTTTGACATCCATTTGGAACAAGGTGAATTCCATATGAGATGCAATAGCTATTAGAATTCTAATAGCTTCCATGCGAGCGACGGGAGCAAACGTTTCATCATAATCAATCCCTCCTCCTGATTGTATCCTTGATCCATTAGCCTGGCTTTGTTCCTTATGGTATTTCCATGTTCATCAAGCTTGTTCCTGAATACCCACCTGGTTCCTATAATGGTTCGATATGAGGGTCTAGGTACTAGGTGCCAGACATTGTTCCTTTCAAACTGATGTAATTCATCTTGCATGGCTGTAATCCAATCTGCATCTTTCAAGGCTTCCTTGATATTCTTGGGTTCTATTTGGGAGAGAAAGGTTGAGAAGGCAAGTGATTTTCTGGCTATTGACCTAGTTTGTACTTCGGAATCTAGAGGGGTAATTATGTTTTCAAGAAAATGAGAGCTTTTGTGTCTCCAGTTAGATGTCTGAGGTTTATTTATAGAGAATGTTGGTACATTTGACTAATTTTCCAGTATTCTTCTCTCAAGTGCTAGTGGAGTGCCCTGAACTGTGTCAACCACTCTTTCTTCAGCTTTAGTGGTTGTAATTGAAGTAATTGGTTCCATTGAAGATGAGGTAGTATTGTCTTCACTCAGCTCTTTTACTTAGGTCGTCATATTTTCCTTTCCATTTGTCATGTCAATGACTTCACCAGAAACTAGTAAGGGTTCTCCATCTTGATCTTCTTCAGCACTCTTCTCAAAGGATGGATAAGACTCATAAAAAATAACATGAACACTTTCCTCAACACATTGAGTCTGCTTGTTGTATATCTTGTACATTTTGCTTTGAGAAGAGCATCCTAGAAATATTCTTTTATCACTCTTGGCATCAAATTTACCAAGCTGATCCTTTCCATTATTGAGAACATAACATTTGCACCTAAATGTTCTTAGGTGAGTCAGCTTGGGTTTCCTTCCATTCAGCAACTCATATGGGGTTTTGTTCAAGAGTGATCTAATCATGCACCTGTTCACTAAGTAGCAGGCAGTGTTGACCGCTTTAGCCCTGAAGTTCTTTGTAATTCTACTGTCGATTAGCACTATTCGTGCCATCTCTTTAAGAGTTTTGTTCTTTCTTTCTACTACTCCATTTTTTTGGGGAGTTCTAGGAGATGAGAAGTTGTGAGTGATGCCATTTCCATTGTGGAACTCATCAAATTTGGCATTTTCAAATTCTGTTCCATGATCTGATCTAATGCATGCGACTCGAGACTCCATCTTCACCTGGATTTTCTTCACAAAGGCCACAAACACCTCAAAGGTTTCTTCTTTAGTTATAAAAAATAGAGTCCATGTGAATCTGGAGTAGTCCTCCACTATCAAAAAGATGCATCTTTTTCCTCCGTTGCTTTGCACGCTCATAAGACCACATAGGTCCATATGCAAAATCTTGAGTGGCTTTGAGGTGTTCACATTCCTTTTTGACATAAAAGAGGACTTCACATGTTTTCCTCTAGCACAGACATCAAAACTTTTTGCACCTTGAACTTTGACATGCGCAGACCAAGGACTAGGTCCTTCTGAATTAGTTTGTTCAGAAGAGAAAAGCTTGTGTGCCCCAATCTTCTATGCCACAGTTCAGCATCATCATCAACAGCTTTCAGACAACTCAAATCACCACTTTGTAAGGACTTGAAATCAACAACATAGATGTTCTTGTATCTCTTGGCCACAAGTACCACTTCACTAGTTACCAGATCAGTAACTGGACATATCTTGGACAAGAATTCCACCATGTTTCCTTTATCACAGATTTGAGAGACACTCAAGAGACTGTACATAAGGCCATTGACATAGTACACATTTTCAATAGAATATGTGAGTGACTTCCCAACTTTTCCAACTACAAGAATGTACCCTTTTTCCCATTGCCAAAGGATACACTCCCTCCTTGCAGGGTTTTTAGTGAAAGAAGTCTTTGGTGTTCCCAGTCATGTGCTTTGAACACCCACTATCCCTAAACCATTATTGACCGTTTCCTTTAACTATTTCCTACACAAGAAGATCAAGAGTTTGTTTTAGGAACCCAAGCAAGTTTGGGTCCATTGTAGTAGGCAAGAGGATGAATAAGAGCTCTCTTAGTCCATGCAGGTAATATGCATTTTTGTGAGTGGAACCTGGTCCCTCTTTTGTAGTCACTTTTTCAGCAAACACTTTGTTTTTCTGAACAAATTGAACCCTGGCCTGGCAATTTTCATTGAAGTGCTCATTGTTCCCACAGTGGGTACAAAGCCAGTTATCAGGAATAGTGACATACTTGTTGTGAGGGTTGTAAGGAGTTTTCTCCCTTTGAAGCCCTATTCCCTGCCTGTTTCCACCATTATTAGTGTACATGGCAGTGATATCTTTTGAGGACCAGGTCCACTTTAGGGACTTTTCAAGATCATTTTCTTCTCTTGCCAGTTTAGTTTGGATGTGCTTGTTTTTCTCAGTTTCAACACACATCCTAGTTCTCACAGCTTTCAACTCACTTTCAAGCCTAATGTGTTCCTCACTGGTTATCTCTTTTCCTTTTCCAGTATTTCCAGGTTTAGACTAGTTCTTAGTCCCTCTATTGTTTCCCTTAGGTTTGCAATTTCTACAAAGAGATCATCTCTTGTTTTATATGCTTCCCCTAGTTCTAAGTTTAGGTCATCCTTATCCTCCACAAGATTATGATAGGCATCAATCAATACATTAGCTAAAGACATAAGTTTCTTAGTAGAGTAGAATTTCAGATTTCTCTGAACATCCCTGAAATTTACCTCTTTGTCGTCATCGTTTTCATCATCTTCTAATTGGGCCATCAAAGCAAGAGTTGAGTCATATTCATTTTCCTCGCTTTCAACTCCCGTCATGGAACTATCACCAGCATCAGTTTCATCTTCAGACTCACTAGAGGAATCCCCGATGCTACAAGAGCCTATTTCACTACATGGTTAGCATATCTCTTTCTTTTGAAGTCCGTGAGAGGAACCGAGTTCCTCTTAACTACTTTCTCAGGGTTGTACTTAGAGAATTCTTGCTTCAAGAGAGGACAGTCTTTGATAAAATGTCCAAGCTTTCCACACTTATGACAGAGATCATAGTTTTTAGGTTTGATAGAGCTACCCCTTTTTAGCATTTCTCCATTTCTTCTGATCATCTTCTAAAATCTTTTGGTTAAGTAAGTCATGGCACTATCTTCCTCACTTGAGTCATTGCTATCAGCTTTCAGTACCAGATTCTTTTCTTTCTTTGGTTCTCTTTTTTCACTGTCTACCTCCCTCTTCATCTCGTAGGTCTTCAGATTTCCAACCAGCTCTTCTATGGTCAGCTTCTGCAAGTCCTTTGATTTAGTAATAACATTCACCTTGCTGTCCTAAGGGCTAGGCAGGATACTGAGGATTTTCCTCACTAGCTTGTTCCTAGGAAAGATTTCACCAAGTGAGTGTAACTCATCTATGATGGAAGTTAATATTGTGTGCATATCTTGAATAGATTCATCATCCACCATCCAGAAGAGTTCATACTCGGTAGTAAGCATATCGATCTTAGATTGTTTTACTTGGGTGGTTCCCTTATGAGCTATTTGCAAAGCTTCCCATATCTCCTTAGCAGTGTCACAAGCGGAGATTCTATTGTATTCTTCAGGTCCTATTCCATATACCAGAATCTTTTTGTCACGAAAAGTTTTCTTCACAGCTTTTATGTCTGTGTCGGTGTATTCTTTATTGGTTTATGGCATTGAGAATGGAAGTTCTTCCAGTACCTTTGTTGGAACATAAGGACTGTCACATATGACATCTCATAACTCAGAATCCTCAGCTATGATAAAATCATGCATTCTTATTTTCCACCACCCATAGTATTGTCCAACGAACTTGGGTGGTCGGTATGTAGATTGACCTTCTTTAAAATTTGGTGAAGTGTCCATAAGGATCCTTCCTAGGTGTTAGCCCTATAGGAAGAACCCGCTCTGATACCAATTGTTAGTTTGTAAGAGTCCACCAAACAGTAGATTACGTGGTCCTCTATGAGGTTGTACTAAGAATGCTAATAAAACAGTAAGTAAATAAGACACGGGATTTTTACATGGAAAAATCCCAACTCAAGGGGACAAAAACCACGACCTACACCTATAGGTTTTAAACTTCACTAACTTGTAAACACCTATTACAAGCCACATTGTAATGACTCCATTACAAAGAATTCAACTCAACTAACTTGTGATACTCTTACCACAAGCCACTTTGTCACTTTCTAGTTACAAAGACTTTAACTTATGACTAAACATAGTCACAACATAAACTCAGAGAGTTTATGGATTTTACAATAGTGTTCCTAATCAACGCTTCTAGCTAAGCAATTTAGGAAATACAATAAGAACAATCACAATGTTACAACTCAACTAAGGACAGTAAAATACTAACTTTAGGAACTAGTCCGTAGTAGCGTTTAACTTTATTCTTCAAGCTCGTGAGAATTAATTTCTCAGTTTTGCAAAATGGCTTGAATAAGAAACTGAAGTGTTCAAGTGATGTTTTGATATAAACTCATTGTTGATACACCTTGATGACATCACTTGAAATGATCTAAGCACTTTAGTTGGTCAAGGAATGAGTGGCCATTGGAAATACTGTAGTGCAGGCAGAAATAGTGTCGGTAGTCACGTCACATCCAGTTGTGTCCAATTGACTTCGTACTGCTATGAGGGAACCACAAGGGTATCATGTCCTTGTTTGGTTTTCTATCTCCAGAAGCTATAGTAGTTCACATTTAGCTGGACTCCATTAACTTGCAGTGTAGCCCAAGTATGTCAGGTTCCCTGTCTGGTCCTTGTCAGTAAGTTTGTTAGATCATCAAAACATAAGACAAAGACATTGAAAACCTATCATGTGTATTTCAGTCAAAGCCTATTTTTAGAAGTACTCGGGCTATTGATAATCAAGAAATTCAATATTCTCTTCGTGATAAGAAGGGAAATTAGAATATGAAATAGTAAAGTAGTAAATAGAAAGCAAAAAAAGTAATTGTATTCCAATAATAATCATAACGTATCTTTACAAGTGAAATCCCCTTCTCTTATATAGGGATCTACAAGTGCAACGTTTCTTCCCTTTTATGACTGAATCATTATGAACATTAATGATATTAATGAGACGTTATAATTGGCAATCATAACTGTTCATGAAGATTCTGTAATGTCTATAATCATTCATGCACATTAATTGACGATTCATGAATCTTTCTTCTTTACTGTCTTGATTCGTTCTGTCGGTGTCTTTTCATATTGGAAAAAAAAATCTTGGAGTTGAGCTAAAGTTTTCTAGATGTTTTTTTTCTTCTCACACTACAAGAAATTCAGTAATTAGCGATGCAAAAAAGCGACAACATTGGTCGGTATAGGTAAATTACCGACCAAAACTCATCCAAACACACTTGGTCTCTATTTTGGTGGTCGTTTTAGTATACCGACCAAGGTTGGTCGCTGATTACATATCAAAGTTTGTCGCAAAGGTAAAAGGACCAACTGTGCAATTTAAAGCACATACCGACCAACTTCGGTCGGTTAATATTTTAATAATTTAATTTTACTGACCAAAGTTGGTCGGTATGTTTAAATTACGTTATGCTATTAATTATTAAAATTTAAAAATTACCGACCAAAGTTGGTCGGTAAAGTTGAAATCTAGGTAATCCTTGTTCAATAACTGACCAACTTTGGTTGGTAATTTTTAATTTTTAATTTTTTTTTAAACTTAAGCGGCCAAGGTTGGCCGCTAATCAACAGAATTATTTTTTAATTAGGAACCGACCAACTTTGGTCAGTTTTTTGGGTTTTAATTTTGGCATAAAATGTCTGTTTTGACAGCTACACCACCTTCTAGCATACCAAAATCCCCAAACAACAACAACAATACAACAACAACAACATCATCATCATCATCATCATCATCATCATCATCAACAACAACAACAACAACAACAACAACAACAGGAACAACAACAACACCACAATTTAATAATACATTAAACTAACAAATTAAAGTTCAATAGAACTAAAAAGTCCAAAACCAAGTTAAAACTTATTACAACTAGTTCAAAACCCGTTCTATTTGTCTAGTTCAAAGTATCTAAAATTCAAGTAGTGTTTTGTACAACATCATCATCACCGTCTGATGAACTTTCATCTAAAAGATGGTGTCGAGAAGGGTCTTGTGGAGGATAGGAAGAACAACCACGGGGAGGACGGGAGGAACCATTGTCACGACCCTAGTTCACCAACCGTGAACATGTCATGACGGCACCTAGTCTCCGTGACTAGGTAAGCCTAACACTTGCGGAAACATAATAATTGCAAAAAAATAGAATACCATATTTAATTATCTAAAAAGGAAATTGTACTGAATGCCGCTCGGCATATACGACTCAATATCTCAAGACTAAAACAATCCCAAAACCCGGAAACTCACGGGAAAACACAGGCTAAAGAAATTTATAGTGAGGCTCCAAACTCCAGAATATCTAACAAATGGAAGGAAATAGAACTAAATACTAAAGATAGAATAAAGAGGGAGACTCGTCGGTCTGCGGACGCAGCAGATCTACCTCGAAGTCTCTGTAGTCCTCTAGCCTCACTGATAGTGCGCCTGCGCATGAGTAGAGGTACCTGGATCTGCACATGAAAAACATGCGTAGAAGAGGCGTGAGTACACCACAGCGGTACTCAGTAAGTGTCAAGCCTAACCTCGGTTGGTAGTGACGAGGAAGGTCAGGGCCCTACTGAGCTTATATAAAATATAAAGATGGCAGGATAAGATAAGCACTGCAATAACGAAAACAATGATGAAAGCAACCATAAGGAAAGTAACCGGGGATCTCTAAATATCCCGAGGATCTCTTAGTATCCTCAATATATGTGCGGGGGATCTCCCGGGAATCTAACCCGTAGTCCCAAAGTAAATGTGCATGGGGAATCTAACCCGTAGTCCCAAAGTAAATGTGCAGGGGGAATCTCCCGGGAATCTAACCCGTAGTCTCAATTTAAAACACAGAGCAACAACACAAGAATATTAAATTAAACGCTAATTTCATACCAAGTAAACATTTACTTCTAGCCTAACATGCTTCACGTAATGCAATTCAGGCAATTTAAGCAAATAGGCAGTTAAGTCAACTAAACATGCCTTTCTAGACTAGCAACATGCTAAATTCACATGTATAATAAAACAAGAAAAAGAACTCAATTGAAATACTTAAGGAAAAACAGGATTTTCAACAATTAGCTCAAGTACACGCTTGTCACCTCACGTACAGGGCATTTCAATTATCAAATATAGCACATCCTAAGGGGAAAGGTCCCCCACACAAGGTTAGACAAGCCACTTACCTCGAACCGGCTCAAAATCAACTAGAAACGACGCTTTGCCATGAGTATCCGACTCCAAATGGCCCAAATCTAATCAATTCAATTGCATATCGTAATTATCATCTCAAACAAATGATCATATGTTTTAATTCAAAGCTAATACGCGAAATTATGGAAAATGACCAAAACTCCCCTCGGGTCCACATCTCGGAATCGGTAAAAATTTATATTCCTAGAAACCTCGTACTCTCACGAGTCTAACCATACAAAAATTATACAATTCTGACACTATTTGGTCCTTTAAATCATAATTTTACATTTTTGAAAGGTTTCACAATTTTCTTCCCAAATTCCCTCTCAAATCACGAATTAAAAGATGAATTCAGTGTTAGATTCATGTATTCTAGCCAAATTTGAGTTAAAATCACTTACCCCGATGAATTTCTTGAATAACCTTCGAAAAATCACCAAAATCCGAGCTCTCTAGGTCAAAATATTAAATAAAACCCAAAACCTCGTATTTATATAGACTCATGCGGCCGCGTCCCACTTCATGCGGCCCGCGTACCTCTCCATGCGGCCGCACGCTATGGTCACGCGGTCCGCGTTAGTGAAGTTCAGAGAAGCTGCCAAACCCATTCATGCGGCCGCACCACAACTTTATGCGGTCCACGCCAGTCTTCATGCTGCCGCATTCCGTCTTTGTGCGGGCCGCACAACACTCACCGCGGACACACCTATTTTTGTGCGGACCGCATGGGTGAATTCTGGGGCCTGCAACCCCTGTAGACCTGCTACAGCTATAATTTTTGCACTAAAACATCCCGAAACCCCTGGAACTTCAAACCAATTGTACCAACACATCTCATGACATCGTTCAAACTTGCTCAAAACTTCGGAACGCTCACAACAACATCAAATCACCAATTTAACATAGGATTCAGGCCTAAGAACTCCAAGAACTCTTAAATTATGCTTTCGATCAAAAACTATATCAAATCTCGTTCGAATGACCTAAAATTTTGCACACACATCCCAAATGACATGACGGAGCTACTGAAATTTCCGGAATTCCATTCCGACCCTCGGATCAAAATCTCACTATCGGACCGGAAACTTCAAAAATTCAAACTTCGGCATTTCAAGCATAAATTAGCTACGGACCTCCAAAACACATTCCTAACACGCTCCCAGCCCCAAATTCACCTAACGGAGCTAACGGAACCGTCAGATTTCCATTCCGAGGTAGTCTCCCTACTGTTCCGACTTCGGTCAACTTTTTAACACTTAAGCTCTCATTTAGGGACTAAGTGTCCCACAACTCCTCAAAACTCAAAACCGAGCATCCCGGCAAATCACATTAGCATAAATAAACTTGGGGAAAGCAGTTAATAGGGGATCAGGGCATTAATTCTTAAGATGACCGGCCGGGTCGTCACATCCTCCTACACTTAAACATTCCTTCGTCCTCGAACGAGCATAGATACATACCTGAAGTACTGAAAAGAAGGGGGTAATGGCTGTGCATATCCTGCTCGGTCTCCCAAGTCATCTCGTCGAACGGCTGGCCCCGCCACTAAACCTTTACCGAAGAAATGTTCTTTGACCTCAACTTTCTAACTTGCCTGTCCAATATTGCCACTGGCTCCTCAACATAGCATAGATCCTTGTCCAGCTGGACTGAACTAAAATCCAACACGTGCGACGGGTCACCGTGATACCTCCGGAGCATCGATACATGAAATACTGGATGCACTCCTGCCAAGATGGGAGGTAAGGTAAGCTCATAAGCAACCTCCCCAACTCGCCTCAATATCTCAAAAGGGCCAATAAACCTCAGACTCAACTTCCATTTCTTCCCAAATCTCATAACGCCCTTCATAGGCGAAACCCGAAGCAAAACCCGCTCACCAACCATATAGGAAACATCACGAACTTTCCGATCCGCGTAACTCTTCTGTCTGGACTGGGCTGTACGGAGTCTGTCTTGAATCACCTTAACCTTTTCCAAGGCACCCTGAACTAAGTCCGTGCCCAATAATCTAGCCTCGCCCACCTCAAACCAACCCACCGAAGATCTGCACCGTCTCCCACATAAAGCCTCATACGGTGCCAACTGAATACTGGACTGATAGTTGTTGTTGTAAGCAAACTCTGCCAATGGAAAGAACTGATCCCAAGACCCTCCAAACTCAATCACACACGCGCGGAGCATATCCTCAAGAATCTGAATAGTGCGCTCGGACTGTCCGTCCGTCTGAGGGTGAAATGCTGTACTCAACTCTACCCGAGTACCTAACTCATGCTGAACTGCCCTCCAGAACCGTGATGTGAACTGAGTACCTCTATCTGAAATGATGGAAACCGGGATACCATGCAGATGAACAATCTCCCGAATATAGATCTCCGCCAACCGCTCTGATCCTATGCATATCGTAAATATCATCTCAAACAAATGATCCTATGTTTAAATTCAAAGCTAATACGCAAAATTGTGGAAAATGACCAAAACGCCCCTCGGGCGCACATCTCGGAATCGGTAAAAATTTATATTCCCAGAAACCTGGCACTCTCACGAGTCTAACCATACGAAAATTATACAATTCTGACACTATTTGGTCCTTTAAATCATCATTTTCCATTTTAAAAAGGTTTCACAATTTTACCTTCCCAAATTCCCTCTCAAATCACGAAATAAATGATGAATTCAGTGTTAGATTCATGTATTCTAGCCAAATCTGAGTTAAAATCACTTACCCCGATGAATTTCTTGAAAAACCTTCGAAAAATTGCCCAAATCCGAGCTCTCTAGGTCAAAATATTAAATAAAACCCCAAACCTCGTATTTATATAGAGTATCCTTCAGGTCAAACTCATGCGGCCGTGTCCCACTTCACGCGGCCTGCGTCCCTCTCCATGCGGCCGCACACTATGGTCAAGCGGTCCGCGTCAGTGAAGTTCAGAGAAGCTGTCAAACCCATTCATGCGGCCGCACCACAACTTTGTGCGGTCCGCGCCAGTCTTCATGTGGCCGCATTTCGTCTTTGTGCGGGCCGCACAGCACTCACCGCAGGCACACCTATTTTTGTGCGGACCGCATGGGTGAATTCTGGGGCCTGCAACCCCTGTATAGCTGCTACAGCTATGATTTTTGCACTAAAACATCCCGGAACCTACCCGGATCCCCCGGAACTTCAAACCAATTGCACCAACACATCTTATGACATCGTTCAAACTTGCTAAAAACTTAGGAACGCTCACAACAACATCAAATCACCAATTTAAGATTGGATTCAGGCCTAAGAACTCCAAGAGCTCTTAAATTATGCTTTCGATCAAAAACTGTATCAAATCTCGTCCGAATGAGCTGAAATTTTGCACACACATCCCAAATGACATGACAGAGCTACTGAAACTTCCGAAATTCCATTCCGACCCTCAGATCAAAATCTCACTATCGGACCGGAAACTTCAAAAATTCAAACTTCGGCATTGCAACCGTAAATTAGCTACGGACCTCCAAAACACATTCTGAACACGCTCCCAGCCCCAAATTCACCTAACGGAGCTAACGGAACTGTCGGATTTCCATTCCGAGGCTGTCTCCCCACTGTTCTGACTTCGGTCAACTTTCTAACACTTAAGCTCTCATTTAGGAACTAAGTGTCCCAAAACTCCTCAAAACTCAAAACCGAGCATCCCGGCAAATCACATTAGCAGAAATAAACTTGGGGAAATTAGTTAATAGGGGATCGGGGCATTAATTCTTAAGACGACTGACCGGTTCGTCACATCCTCCTACACTTAAACATTCGTTTGTCCTCGAACGAGCATAGAGACATACCTGAAGTAGTGAAAAGATGGGGGTAATGGTTGCGCATATCCTGCTCGGTCTCCCAGGTCGCCTCCTCGACCGCCTGGCCCCGCCACAGAACCTTTACCGAAGAAATGTTCTTTGACCTCAACTTTCTAACATGCCTATCCAATATTGCCACTGGCTCCTCAATATAGGATAGATCCTTGTCCAGCCGGACTGAACTAAAATCCAACACGCGCGACGGGTCACCGTGATACCTCCGGAGCATCGATACATGAAATACTGGATGCACTCTTGCCAAGCTGGGAGGTAAGGCAAGCTCATAAGCAACCTCCCCAACTCGCCTCAATATCTCAAAAGGGCCAATAAACCTCAGACTCAACTTCCATTTCTTCCCAAATCTCATAACTCCCTTCATAGGCGAAACCCGAAGCAAAACCCGCTCACCAACCATATAGGAAACATCACAAACTTTCCGGTACGCGTAACTCTTCTGTCTGGACTGGGCTGTACGGAGTCTGTCTTGAATCACCTTAACCTTTTCCAAGGAACCCTAAACTAAGTCCTTGCCCAATAATCTATTCTCGCCCGGCTCAAACCAACCCACCAGAGATCTACACCGTCTCCCATATAAAGCCTCATACGGTGCCATCTGAATACTGGACTGATAGTTGTTGTTGTATGCAAACTCCGCCAATGGAAAGAACTGATCCCAAGACCCTCCAAACTCAATCACACACGCGCGGAGCATATCCTCAAGAATCTGAATAGTGCGCTCGGACTGTCCGTCCGTCTGAGGGTGAAATGTTGTACTCAACTCTACCCGAGTACCTAACTCATGCTGAACTGCCCTCCAGAACCGTGATGCGAACTGAGTACCTCTATCTGAAATGATGGAAACCGGGATGCCATGCAGATGAACAATCTCCCGAATATAGATCTCCGCCAACCGCTCTGAGGAATAAGTAGTACACACAGGAATAAAGTGAGCGGACTTGGTCAGTCGATCCACAATCACCCAAATAGCATCGAACTTTCTCAAAGTCCGTGGTAGCCCAACTAAAAAATCCATGGTGATCCACTCTCACTTCCACTCCGGAATCTCTATCTGTTGAAGTAACCTACCTGGTCTCTGGCGCTCACACTTCACCTGCTGACAATTGAGGCACCGAGCTACAAATCCAACTATATCCTTCTTCATCCACCTCCACCAATGGTGCTGCCTCAAATCCTGCTACATCTTCGCGGCACCTAGATGAATAGAATACCGCGACCTATAAGACTCCTCCAATATCAACTCCCGAATACCATCAACATTGGGTACACAGACCCAACCCTGCATCCTCAATACCCCATCATCACCAATAGTCACATCTTTGGCATCACCGTGCTGAACCTTGTCCTTGAGGAGAAGCAAATGAGGGTCATCATACTGCCGCTCCTTGATACGGTCAAACAAGGAAGATCGAGAAACCGCACAAGCTAGGACTCGACTGGGCTTCGAAAGGTCCAATCTCACAAACTGGCTAGCTAAGGCCTGAACATCCATTGCCATAGGCCTCTCTAATGCTGGTAGATATGCCAAAATCCCCAAGCTCTCCGCCCGGCAACTCAAAGCATCGACCACCACATTGGCCTTGCCCGGGTGATACAAGATAGTGATGTCATAGTCCTTCAGCAACTCTTACCACCTCCTCTGGCGCAAATTTAGATCCTTTTGCTTGAACAAGTGCTGCAAGCTCCGATGGTCAGTATAAATCTCACAAGGCACACCGTATAAGTAATGGCGCCAAATCTTCAGGGCGTGAACAATGGCAGCTAACTCAAGGTTGTGAACAGGGTAGTTCTTCTCATGTATCTTCAACTGTCTGGACGCGTAGGAAATCACCCTACCATCCTGCATCAACACCGCTCTGAGGCCAACCCTCGAGGCATCACAATAGACTGTATAAGACCCCAAACCTGTAGGCAGTATCAAAATTGGGGCTATGGTCAAGGATGTCTTGAGCTTTTGAAAGCTAGCCTCATACTCCTCCGTCCACTAAAATGGAGCACACTTCTGGGTCAACCTGGTCATAGGGGTTGCAATCGATGAAAACCCCTCCACAAAATGACGGTATTAGCCAGCCAAACCAAGGAAATTGCGGATCTCAGTAGCTGAGGATGGTCTGGTCCAACTCTGCACGACCTCTATCTTCTTCAGATCCACCTGAATACCTTCACTCGATATCACGTGGCCTAAGAATGCCACTGAATCCAACCAAAACTCACATTTCGAGAACTTAACATATAACTTCTTCTCTCTTAGAGTTTGAAGCACAGTTCCCCGGTGCTGCTCATGATCTTCCCGACTCCGGGAATACACCAGAATATCATCAATAAAGATAATGACGAACGAGTCAAGATATGGCCGGAACACACTGTGCATCAAATGCATAAAGGCTGCTGGGGCGTTGGTCAGCCCAAATGACATAAAAAGGAACTCGTAATGGCCATACCGAGTCTTGAAAGCAGTCTTCGTGATATCTGGTTCCCGAATCTTCAACTGATGGTAACCTGAGTGCAAATCAATCTTAGAAAACACCCGTGCGCCTGAAGCTTGTCAAACAGATCATCAATACGAGGCAAACGATAACGGTTCTTAACTGTAACTTTGTTCAATTGGCTCTGGTCTCAAAACCACGAATAGTAACCAAACACAACCGATAAATGCGGTCCACAACAAGAGAATCTCCCACAGGAGTAGAAACATAAATAGGATAACTCAACGAATCTCGGGATACACCCAAATACGGAGCAAAATAAGAAGACACATAAGAATAAGTGGAGCCTGGATCGAATAGAACCGATGCATCTCTGTGACAAACCAGTATAATACCTGTGATGACAGAATTGGAGGCAACAACCTCGGTACGAGCAGGAATGGCATAATATCTGGCCTGGCCTCCCCCTCTAGGGAGACCTCTACCTCCCCGACCTCCACCTCTAGCTGGCTGAGTAGGTGGGGTAGCAACTGGAGCTGTAACTATAGCCTGAGAACTCTGCGGGGCACGCTGTGGCTGAGAAGTCTGTGGAGGTGCACCCCTCCCAAGTCTAGGGCACTCCCTCACCAAGTAGCATGTGTCACCACACTCTAAACAAGCTCTGGGAGGACATGGTGGCTGTGACTGGCTAGGGCCAGGTCTGCTAGACTAACCTCTGAAAGAACCCCGCGCGCGTCCACAGCCTCTGCCCCGACCCCTGCCTCAGACGGCTACAGGAGTGGGTGCGAGTGCCTGATCATCCCGAGTAGTACGTGTCCTCACCATCTGTGAGAGAATAGAACACATAAGTTTAGAATTGATGTCAAAAATATCGCACGACAAGGAGATCAATGAAGTGAAGAATTATCCTAAATAGTTACATAGCCTCTCGTAGATAAGTACAGATGTCTCCGTACGGATTAGCGAGACTCTAATAAACCAGCCTGTGTTCCGTGACTCCTATGAACCTAGAGCTATAATACCAACTTGTCACGACCCTAGTTCACCAACCATGGACATGTCATGACGACACCTAGTCTCCGTGACCAGGTAAGCCTAACACTTGCGGAAACATAATAATTGCGGAAAAATAGAATACCATATTTAATTATCTAAAAAGGAAATTGTACTGAATGCCGCTCGGCATATACGACTCAATATCTCAAGACTAAAACAATCCCAAAACCCGGAAACTCACGGGAAAATACAGGCTACAGAAATGTATAGTGAGGCTCCAAACTCCAGAATATCTAACAAACGGAAGGAAAGAGAACTAAATACTAAAGATAGAATAAAGATCGAAACTCGTCGGTGTGCGGACGCAACAGATCTACCTTGAAGTCTCCGTAGTCCTCCTGCCTCACTGATAGTGCGCCTGAGTAGAGGTAACTGGATCTGCACATGAAAAACATGCGCAGAAGAGGCGTGAGTACACCACAGCGGTACTCAGTATGTGACAAGCCTAACCTCGGTTGGGTAGTGACGAGGAAGGTCAGGGCCCTACTGAGGTTATATAAAATATAAAGATGGAAGGATAAGATAAGCAGTCCAATAACGGAAACAATGATGAAAGCAAACCATAAGAAAAGTAACCGGGGATCTCTAAGTATCCCAAGGATCTCTTAGTATCCTCAATATATGTGCGGGGGATCTCCCGGGAATCTAACCCGTAGTCCCAAAGTAAATGTGCAGGGGGAATCTCCCGGGAATCTAACCCGTAGTCCCAAAGTAAATATGCAGGGGGAATCTCCCGGGAATCTAACCCGTAGTCCCAAAGTAAATGTGCAGGGGGAATCTCCCGGGAATCTAACCCGTAGTCCCAATTTAAAACACAGAGCAGCAACACAAGAATATTAAATTAAACGCTAATTTCGTACCAAGTAAACATTTACTTCTAGCCTAACATGCTTCACGTAATGCAATTCAGGCAATTTAAGCAAAGAGGCAGTTAAGTCAACTAAACATGCCTTTCTAGACTAGCAACATGCTAAATTCACAAGTAGAATAAAACAAGAAAAAGAACTCAATTGAAATACTTAAGGAAAAATCGGATTTTCAACGATTAGCTCAAGTACGCGCTCGTCACCTCACGTACAGGGCATTTCAATTATCAAATATAGCACATCCTAAGGGGAAAGGTCCCCCACACAAGGTTAGACCAGCCACTTACCTAGAACCGGCTCAAAATCAACTAAAAACGACGCTTTTGCCACGAGTATCCGACTCCAAATGGCCCAAATCTAATCAATTCAATTGCATATCGTAAATATCATCTCAAACAAATGATCCTATGTTTTAATTCAAATCTAATACGCGAAATTATGGAAAATGACCAAAACGCCCCTCGGACCCACGTCACAAAATCGGTAAAAATTTATATTCCCCGAAAATTATATATTTCCGAAACTATTTGGTCCTTTAAATCATCCTTTTATATTTTTGAAAGGTTTCAAAATTTTCTTCCCAAATTCCCTCTCAAATCACGAATTTTCTTACCCCGATGAATTTCTTGAAAAACCTTCGAAAAATTGCCAAAATCCGAGCTCTCTAGGTCAAAATATTAAATAAAACACAAAACCTCATATTTATATAGAGTACCCTTCAGGTCAAACTCATGCGGCAGCGTCCCACTTCATGCGGCCCGCGTCCCTCTCCATGCGGCCGCACGCTATGGTCACGCGGTCCGCGTCAGTGAAGTTCAGAGAAGCTGCCAAACCCATTCATGCGGCCGCACCATAACTTTGTGTGCTCCGCGCCAGTCTTCATGCGGCCGCATTCCGTCTTTGTGTGGGCCGCACAGCCCTTACCGCGGGCGCACCTATTTTTGTGCGGACCGCATGGGTGAATTCTGGGGCCTGCAACCCCTGTAGACCTGCTACAACTATGATTTTTACGCTAAAACATCCCGGAACCTACCCGGAACCTCCGGAACTTCAAACAAATTGTACCAACACATCTCATGACATCGTTCAAACTTTCTCAAAACTTCGTAACGCTCACAACAACATCAAATCACCAATTTAACATAGGATTCAGGCCTAAGAACTCCAAGAACTCTTAAATTATACTTTCGATCAAAATCTGTATAAAATCTCGTTTGAATGACCTGAAATTTTGCACACACATCCCAAATGAGATGATAGAGCTACTGAAACTTCCGGAATTCCATTCCGACCCTCGGATCAAAATCTCACTATCGGACCGGAAACTTCAAAAATTCAAACTTCGGCATTTTAAGCGTAAATTAGTTACGGACCTCCAAAACACATTCTGAATACGCTCCCATCCCCAAATTCACCTAAAGGAGCTAACAGAACCGTCATATTTCCATTCCGAGGCTGTCTCCCCACTATTCCGACTTCGGTCAACTTTCTAACACTTAAGCTCTCATTTAGGGACTAAGTGTCCCAAAACTCCTCAAAACTCAAAACCGAGCATCCCGACAAATCACATTAGCAGAAATAAACTTGGGTAAAGTAGTTAATAGGGGATTGAGACATTAATTCTTAATACGACCGGCCGGGTCGTCACAACCATCACTTGGAGAACGGGAGGAACGGTCACAGGGAGGACGGAAGGAATGCTCATGTTCAAGTCGAGCCTCAAGCGATGACTCATGAGACCGGGGCAATGAAAAAGCTCCAGTATATAAGAGAGTTCTGATCTGAGCTTGCATGCCAAGGAACTGAGCATCTCTAACCCTTTCTCATTCCTTGGTCGCTTCTTGCTCGAATGTGAGCTTTGTCACAGTCTCCCGCATAGTGGAGAGGCTCTCCCTATCATGTTGCTCGCCTTGCGATGAAGTCCCTATTCTTTGCATTCTACACTTATAGCGATGAAATTTCTTAGTAGGAAGTCCATATACCTTCCTCCATTTTGGACCGCCAGTAGACTCCATCCTTATTCTTTGAGCATCCTCGTCCGAAGGTTGGCCTGGCTCGCCCGATTCACTAGCTGGCTGGGTGCGGATGAATTCCTCCACGTTAGTTTGGTAGCGACCCTATACGAAAATTTAAATTGAATTAGTATTTCAAAATTTATATAAAAGTAAATTAAAATACTTAAAGAAAAGTGAAAGCTTACATATACAATCGAGGCCCGGTCCTCGACCCACCTTTCTTGATCTTTCTCTTTCTTCTTCTTTACAATACGCGTCTCCTTGAATAGCTCATCATGGTTCATTGGACGCCCCAACTTCTTTTCCTAAAAACAAATTAATTTAGTTAATAAACAGAATAGATATAGTTTGAAAATTAAAATAATTTAAGCAATTATGTACCAATCTTCTTTTTATTGTCCCTAGGCTAATCGCACCTCCAATGTGCAAGAAGCCTCCCTTCTCAGATGTGCAAGCAGTAATCCACCCAGATAACATTCCATACATAGGAAAATCGCTAGTAGTCCACATTAAATTAGAACACAAATTGAAATTCTTCTTGGTTGATATGTTATATGTTTCAACACCATCACACCACAATTGGTTTAGTTCATCAATCAAAGGTTGCAAATATACATCAATCAAACTTTTTGAATTCCGTGGATCGGGGATAATACAATTTATGAATATATATGGACTAGCAATGCGCAACTCGGGTGGTATATTATAAGGTGTAAGAAAGACAGGCCAACATGAATATGGTGTCGCAGATACAGAAAAAGCGTGAAGCCATCCGCACACAAACCTAATCGAATGTTCCTTGGCGCACTAGAAAAATCTGGTTATGTCCTATCAAAGTGCTTTCAAGCTTCCCCATCTGAAGGATGACACATAACACCAGGTGGTCTTCTATTTTCAAAGTGTCATCTTATATAAGGAGCAGAACTCATCGACAGATATAACCTCTTTAACTTAGGTATAAGAGGTAAATAATGCATCGCCTTGATAGCGACCATATTCTCGCTGGAAAGCCTCTTGAAACAAGGTTTTTCACAAAATTTACAACTAATTAAAGTTTCATCATCTTTATAATATAACATGCAACCATCTTCACAACAATCAATTCTCATTGATGAAAGTCCTAACTTAGAAACCAATCTCTTTGCCTTATAGAAATCACCACGTAACTTGATATTAGGGTCAACAAATTCACTCATAAGGTCAATGAAAGATTCCATGGCTGCTTGAGAAATATTCCAATGAGATTTTATTCTTAGTAATTTAACTGCAACAGACAGCTCGGAGTGTGGACTTCCTTTACGTAGTGGACGACTAGCTTCCTCTAACTGTTCATAAAAATATTTTGCGTCATCATTAGGAGTTTGTTCAAAATTTTTATTAGGCTCACCCCCGAAGTGCATCCCAAAAGCATCCGTAACCATATCATGAATTCTAGAATCACGATTTGTATTCTCCATCGACCTACTACTTTCACCAACAACCATGTTATGAAATATTCCACGGCTACCATCGATCTCTCCATGATTAGTCCACACAAAGTAATTCTCTATAAACCCCTTCCTATATAGATGAAGCTTAAGTACCTCCGGTTTTTCAAACTTAATACAGTCACACCTGACACAAGGGCACCTAATTACTCCTTCGGTTTGGTATGGTGGAAATGATATTGCATGTCTAATAAAGTCATCAACCCCTTCTACAAAATTCTCCCACAATCCTGCCGATTAGGATAATTCATATTGTACATCCAAGTACGATATTCCATATATACAAATAAAACAAGAACTAATTAATTTCGTTAATTCATATCATGATCTTTTTTTAGTTAATTCATATCCTAAAAGTTCCAATTCATATACTAAAATGTCCAATTTATAAAAGTTCAATTCATATTCCAAAATTTCAATTTATAAACTAAAACTTCAATTCATAAACTAAAAGTCCAATTCATATCCTAAAAGTTCAATTCATATCCTAAAATTTCGATTTATAAACTAAAGGTTCAATTCATAAACTAAAAGTTCAACTACAAATCCTAAATGTTCACTTCATATCCTAAAATTTCAATTTATAAACTAAAAGTTCAATTCATAAACTAAACGTTCAATTCATAAACTAAAAGTTCAATTCATATCCAAAAAGTTTAATTCGTAAACTAAAAATTCGATTCATATCCAAAAGGTCTAATTCATAAACTAAAAATTAAATTCAATTTATATCCAAAAGGCCAAATTCATAAACTAAAAGTTCAACTACAAATCCTAAACCCTACATTCTAACTAAACTATTCAAGAGTATACAAAGTATAATTCCAATCTTACTAAACTATTCAAGACTAACTAAACTAATTAGTTAATAAATTAATAAACAAAACTAATTAAAACAAGACCTAAACCCTAGTCCTAAACAAAATATAATGTTCAAAGAATTGAAACACTAATTGAAACAATAAAATACAATGTTCAACTAATTGAAACAATAAATAGAAATAACAAAGAAATGGGTTGTAATTCAAACCTAGAATTTTTAGGTGGAGAAGGAGAAGGGCAGCAGTCCTAAAAGCAGTGGCAGCGACAACTCCAGACCCGGCGATGGCGACGAGCGGTGGCAACACGGTGTGGGGAATGGGATTTCAGAATTACCGACCAACGTTGGTCACTAATTTGGTTGGTACATTAAGTGTTGACCGTTCGACCAAATACCGACCAAGTTTTGTTGGTTTTTTAAAAAAAATTCTTTTTTTTTCGTTTTTATTTTTTAACAATAAGCTGTAAAAAATTATTATAAACTATAAAAATGTCATATGTACTATAAAAATTTATTTTATTTAACTACAATTATTTTAAATAATTATAAACTATAAGCATAATCTTTACAAAAATTATATTGACTAGATAATTACTTTTAATAGATTATAATAGCACCTATGCAAGTAAATGTTTAAGTTATATTTAAGTGTATGAGTAATTTCACACACACAAATAAACTATATTGTAATTGATGATCAATCTTATACATTACTACATACGTAAGAATAATTAATCAATTGATAAACCAATATAATATTATTCTATTTTGGGTCAAGACATTTTTTTATATTAATCGATATAGGTCAAAACCTTTTGTTTTTAATATTCATCGATGCATCTAAATAAGATATAAGTTGATAAACCAATTTACAAGTCTATTAATCCCTAAAAGAACCCGATCTTGTGTTTCTAGCGCTTCATGTTGTTATATATATATACGGCTATCAAAGTGTATATATTTTCACACACACACACATACATCCACTTCATTGTAATACTTTAACTACATATATAGCATGTTATAGTATATGTTATTGTATTCATTAGTTGTATTATAACAGAGTTAATGGATTACATTCATTCATCACTAATAACACATGACATAGATTAATCGATATAGGCCGAGATGTGTTTTTTACTATAAATAGATATAGGTCTGACGTTTTGTTTTTAATATTAAACAATGCATCTGAGTACGTTATAAGTCGATGAATCAGTTTGCAAATAGATATATTTGATGATAAATTATATATACTAATTAGGATTTTCACAAGTCTATCAATCCCTAAAAGAGCCCGAAAGGTCGGGATGATCAGTAAACACCTCACAAGACACACCATACAAATAATGTCTCCAAATCTTCAAATGGCAGACAACTCCACATCATGAACATGGCAGTTCTTCTCATGGGGCTTCAACTAACGAGAAGCATAAGCAATAACTCTACCCTCCTGCATCAATACACACCCAATACCAACTCTCGATGCATCACAATACACTGTATAAGAACCTGAAGTTGATGGCAAAACTAACACTGGAGCTCTGGTCAAGGCAGTCTTGAGCTTCTGAGAGCTCTCCTCACATTTATCTGACCACATGAATGGAGCACCCTTCTGAGTCACTTCATCAAGGGCGATGCGATAGATGTAAATCCCTTAACAAACCGACGGTAATAACTTGCCAAACCAAGAAAACTGCAAATCTCTGTGGCTAAGGACGGTCTGGGCCAACTCTGAACTGCCTCTATCTTCTACAAATCAACCTGAATACCCTCACTGGATACCACGTGCCCCAAGAAAGCCACTGAACTGAGCCAAAACTCATACTTAGAGAACTTTGCATAAAGCTTATCCTCCCTCAATCTCTGCAATACAACTCTCAAATGCTCCCGTGTGCTCCTCTTGACTACGCGAGTACACCAGGATATCATCAATGAAAACTATAACAAATGAGTCGAGATACGGCCGAAACACGCTGTTCATAAAATGCACGAATGATGTTGGGGCATTGGTCAGCCCAAATGACAGCACTAAGAACTCATAATGATCATATCGGGTCCTGAAAGACATCTTAAGAATATCAGAATCCCTGATCTTCAACAAGTTGTAACCTGAACGGAGATCAATCTTGGAGAACACCCTCGCTTTCTGAAGCTGGTCAAACAAATAATCGATACGAGGCAAATGATACTTGTCCTTGATTGTTACTTTGTTCAACTGCCTGTAATCAATGCACATTCTCATCGTGCCATCCTTCTTCTTCACAAATAGAACAAGCGCACTCCAAGGCGACATACTAGGCCGAATAAACCCCTTATTGAGGAGTTCATGAAGCTGCTCCTTTAACTCCTTCAACTCCATTGGTGCCATACGATACGGTGGAATAGAAATGGTCTGAGTGCCCGGCACCATATCAATACCGAAATCAATATCCCTATCCGGTGGCATGCCGGGCAGGTCTGCAGGAAACACATCGGGAAAATCCCTCACAATAGGAACGAATCAATACTAGGAGTCTCTATACTGATATCCCTCACAAAGGCTAAATACGAAAGACAACCCTTCACAACCATACGCTGGGCTTTCAAGAATTAAATTACCCTACTGGGAACATAATCAGTCGAACCTCGCCACTCAATCCATGGCACACCCGGTATTGCCAAAGTCACTATCTTAGCATGACAATCCAAAATAGCATGACACGGAGATAGCCAATCCATGCCCAATACAACTTTGAAGTCTACCGTACATAACAACAATAGATCCACTCAGATCTCTAGACCCCTAATAGTTACCATACAAGACCGATACATACGGCCTACAACAGTATTGCCCTCCGGAGTAGATACACGAACAAATGAAACAAGAGACTCACGGGGCGTATCTAAATAACGAGCAAAGTATAGTTCCATATACGAATAAGTGGAACCGGGATCAAATAATATAGAGGCATCTCTATGGCAGACTAAGACAATACCTGTGATCACAGCATCAGAAGCAATAACATCGGGTCTAGCTGGAAGTGCGTAGAAATGGGCCTGACCACCACCTGATCGACCTCCCCCTCTGGGGCAACCCCTAGCTGACTAACCTCCACCCCTAGCTGTTTAGCTGGGTGGTGAAGTAACTGGCACTGAGGTCGATGGCTGACCCATCTGCTGAGATGAACCCCTAAGACGACGAGGACATTGCCTTCACATATGACCCAACTCTTCACACTCAAAGCAACTCCCAGGTGCTTGAGACGGGGATAGAAGGGAACCCCTAGCACCGGAATGACTAGCAGATGCACCTGGCATAGAATAGCCCTGAACTGATGGAGCACGGGATGAACTCTGAGCTGGAAGGGCATTGAGTAATTACTGGCCATAATGAGAACTATGAGAACCATGACCCGATGATGCCCCGCGATAACCTGGGCGAGCTGGTTGAGCATGCCTGAATGGATGGCCTCTGCCATGCTAAAACTTACCTCTTGAAGGAGCACCACCATAACTACCAGATCCCCAAGGCCTCTTGGCCTCCCCAAGGCCTCTTGCTCCTGGCGATGAACTGTCTCAATCACATGATAAATGTCAACAACCTCCTCAAAGGTAGCATCAGACACCCTCTCCTTGGTCATGAGAATACGAAGCTGATAAGTGAGGCCATTGACGAACCTCCTGATCCTCTCTCTATCTGTCAGAACCAACCAAACTACATGACGAGCTAAATCTAAGAACCTCATCTCATACTACGTCACAGTCAAATCTCCCTGACGTAACCACTCAAACAGCCTGCACAGCTCCTCTCTGCGAGACTGCGGCACATACTTCTCCAAAAAGAGAACAAAGAATTGCTGCCAAGTAAAGGGTGCTGCACCAACAGGCCTATGCTCTCATAAGCCTCCCACAAGGTGAAGGCAGCTCCTGAAAACTAAAAAGTAGTGAAAGCAACCCTGCTGGTCTCTAGAATACCCGCTGTACGAAGAATCCGCTAACATTTTCCAAGAAACCCTCGGCATCCTCACCCTCTGAACCACTGAAAGTCAGAGGCTGAAGTCTACCAAACCTCTCCAACCTGCGTTGCTCGCCCTCTAGCATAGCAGGAGCTACATAGTCCTGAAAAGCTACAATCGGCTGGGCTGGAGGTGCCCCCAGTGTTTGAAGTCCCTGCACGACCAACTCAGGTGTGCGAGCGGCGGGAGTCTGAGTGCCTCCCCCGACGTGAGAAGTAGCTGCGGCTGTAGTAATTGAGACCACTTGAGCTAGGCCCGTGCATACTGATAGAATCTGAGGTAGGACCTCCCGAAGACCCGGAATCACAATGGGTACAGCTGGTGCCTGAGTTGGTGCTACTGGAGCGTCCACAATTGGGACCTGATCCTGAACTAGGGCGGCTGGTGGATCTGTAGGTGCTGCCTTGGCTGCTGAGTGGGCTACACCCTTGCCCCTACCGCGACCTCAACCAGGTCCTCAGCCTCTAATGGCCCTAACTAGTGGTACTAGTGGTCGTCCATCCTTACCGGTAGTATGTGTCATCACCATCTATGAGAGAATACCAGAAGTTTAGTACTAAGATCAATAGATTCGCACAACAAGAATTTCAAGAATATGAAGTTTCCTAAAGGTTGTGTAGATTCTCAAGGATAAATACAAATGTCTCCATACTGATCCGCGAGACTCTACTAAACCTGCTCATGACTCGTGAGATCTATGTAACCTAGGCTCTGGTACCAACTTGTCATGACCCTAAATTCGGACTCTGTCGTTATGTCTCCTATCGTGAAACAAGGCCAGACGACACAAACCCCCATTCATTTTAAACAATTATAATAACATAATTTAAGTCATTAACATGCTAATAATACCAAAATAAAAGTGAAATAGTACAATTTGCGGAAACCAACAAAGTCCGACATCGGGGTGCACCTATAGCATCTATAATAAGTCTAAGAGTATGGAAAAGGACTACATAGTCTATTACAAGGGAAAATAAAGATAGGAGGGAGAAACACTAGGCTACAAATGCCGATCAGCTACCTAGTAGACTCCGAATAGGTTGCTAGAAGCAATCAACCCTCGCTGGCAGGACACAAAGCTCCTGAATCTGCACATATGGTAAAGGGAGTAATGTGAGTATGCCAACTCAGTGAGTAATAAAAATAAATGAAGGTTGAGCGGTAAGAAAACATGTAAAACATAGCAAAATCTACAAAGAGGCAGTGTAAAACCTATACAATGCAATAAAATAGTGAAATCTTGTAAAAACTCCTTAGTTCAGTATACACTTCTTTTTTAATAGTTAAATGAGTGAATGAAAAGCAGTGAGTAAAGATAAACACATAAAACCATCCCCTCAGGCAAAGTACCAACAGAATCAGCCCCTTATGCTATCTCACAATTACTCGTATCAGCCCCTCGGGCAATAACATGGAACAATATCAGCCCCTCGGGCTGTATCACATCTCACACTGGGACCCCACGCTCACTGGGGGTGTACAGACTCCGGTAGGGGCCCCTTACGACCCAAGTGCAATATCAAGCCATCTTGTGGGTTAATCAACAGGCTCTCGGCCTCATTTCAAGCCTCCTCGTGGCATAACAACTCAGGCCCTCAGCCTCATAATCACAAATCATTACAACACTACTGCGGCGTGTAGCCCGATCCCATAATAACCTCACAACATATGGTAAAGGGAGTAATGTGAGTATGCCAACTCAGTGAGTAATAAAAATAAATGAAGGTTGAGCGGTAAGAAAACATGTAAAACATAGCAAAATCTACAAAGATGTAGTGTAAAACCTATACAATGCAATAAAATAGTGAAATCTTATAAAAACTCCTTAGTTCAGTATACACTTCTTTTTTAATAGTTAAATGAGTGAATGAAAAGCAGTGAGAAAAGATAAACACATAAAACCAGCCCCTCAGGCAAAGTACCAACAGAATCAGCCCCTTATGCTATCTCACAATTACTCGTATCAGCCCCTCGGGCAATAACATGGAATAATATCAGCCCCTCGGGCTGTATCACATCTCACACTGGGACCCCACGCTCACTGGGGGTGTACAGACTCCGGTAGGGGCCCCTTACGACCCAAGTGCAATATCAAGCCATCTTGTGGCTTAATCAACAGGCTCTCGGCCTCATTTCAAGCCTCCTCGTGGCATAACAACTCAGGCCCTCAGCCTCATAATCACAAATCATTACAACACTGCTGCGGCGTGTAGCCCGATCCCATAATAACCTCACAACACAGGCCCTCAGCCCTACTCAGTCAGAAATCTCTAAAAGCCACTCGGGCACAGTAAAATATGATGCTCACCCCAAAATATCATTTAAAGTGTTAAAACAGAGTAAACATGGCTGAGTTATGAAAACAGTATATAGAGTATGACTCAGTATAGATATAAAATCAAAATAGTGAGGAAAGAGCAGTAAAAATACCCTAAGGGTCCAATACAATTGGCACAAGGCCCAAATATGGCATTCAGCCCAAAACATGATGATAGAAAATAGTTTTCAATCCAATACGTAGTAAAACAGGTATTCGAGACGGACTAAGTGACAATCCCCAACAGTGCACGACCCAACGCTCGTCATTTACCGTGTGCGTCACCTCAAAATAGCACAACAATGTGAAATCTGGGGGTTCATACACTTATGACAACATTTACAATCATTACTCATTTCAATACGATCCAGACTCTAGCTAGCGATGCCTTTGCCCCTCGAATCTGCCTCCAGATGCTCCATATCTAACCAAAATAAGAATCACGACGTCAAAATTTGCTAAGAGAACAAAGCTCATACAAAAATAATCAAATTTCAACATAAATCCCGAAATTTACCAAAACCCGACCCCCGAGCCCATGTCTTGGAATCCGATAAAAATTACATCAATAAACTCCTTATCCTCCCACGAGTTAATCCATATCAAAAGTACCAAAATCCGACTAAATTTGACTCCTCAAACCCTTACTCAAAGGTCTCCAATCTCAAGCCCTAATTCCCAATTTTTAACCCTTAATTTCAATTAATTTAAAGCCAAATCAGTGAAATAACTACCATAGAAACGAGTTTAGGGTCCAAAAACCTTACCCTATGAAAACCCTTTGAAATCCCTCTTTAAATAGCTCCCTCAAGCTCAAACCTGCATGAAAATGGTGACGAATAACTCAAAAATCGCGAAGGAAACCTTTTATACTTTTTGGCCCAGGCTTTTCGCAATGTGGTCCCATTAACGCGTTTGCGTTCTTGACCACTGCACCTGCAGTTTTCGCTTAAATGCCCAAAGTCGCATCTGCGATAAAATATCCACACATGCGATAGCGCAGGTGTGGATATTTTATCGCAGATGCGACTTTGGGCATTTAAACATGTGCGCTCACCTAGCCTCTTCTGCGGTTACAGCTCCCCATGACCCATTCCGCTTCTACGACTTGCTTCTGCATCTACTGGGGTCGTACCTGCGGCCTCCCAACCGCAGATGTTTTTATGACAGCAGACCTAAAACTTCAACTACGAAAACCCAATTCAAATCTTCCGCCAACCATCCGAAATCACCCCGAGGCCCCCGGGACCTCAACCAAATGCAGAAACAAGTCATATACCACTATCTAAACTTATACCAATCTTTAAAATAGCTCAAACAACATCGAATCAATCAATCCACATTGAATTCAAGCCTAAGGTTCCAAAATCTTCTGAATTTTGCTTTTTGATCAAAAATTCTATCAAACCACGTCCAAATGACCTGAAATTTTGCACACAGATCTGAAATTACACAACGGACCAATTGCAACTCTCGAAATTCCAATCCGACCTCTATATCAAAATCTCACCTATCAACCGGAAAATGCCAAAATACCAATTTTGCCAATTCAAGCCTAAACCTACTGCGGACCTCCAAAACACATTCCGATCACACTCCTAAGTCCCAAATCATCTCCCAAAGCTATCTAAACCATCAGAACTCACATCCGAGCCTTTATCACATAAGTCAACATCTGATTGACTTTTCCAACTTAAGCTTACTCAAAAGAGACTAAGTGTCTCAAACCTTACCAAAACCCCTCCGAACCCGAGCCAACAAACCCGATGGCACATAATACCGATAAACAAAGCAATGAGAAGCAGAAATGGAAGAAACAGACCGTTAACTCATGAGACGATTGGCCGGGTCGTCACATTGATAGACTTGTAAAGATCGTAATTAGCATATACTCCCTTCGTTTTAATTTATGTGAACCTATTTCTTCTTAGTCCGTGCCAAAAATAATGACTTCTTTCCTTATTTGGAAACAAATTACCTTTACACATATTTTATAGCCACACAAAATATATGTGCCTCATTTTACACCAAAAGATCCAAAGTCTTCTCTCTTTTCTTAAATTTCGTGCCCAGTCAAATGGGTTCACATAAATTGAAACGGAGGGAGTATAATTTATCATCAAATATATCTGTCTGGAAAGTGATTCATCGACTTATAACTAACTTAGATGCATCATTGAATATTAAAAAAACATTTGACCTATATATATATATATATAGTTATAGTATATGTTAGTGATTTCATCCCTTGTATTACAAAAGTGTTAACGGATTACATTTATATTATTTAAATGGTAAATATAAAAGTTATTTTAAATTTTGACCAATGTTGACCTAATAATCAACCAACTTTGGTCGATTATTTTTCAGAAATTAAAGTATAGCGACCAAAGTTTATCGGTAAATTTTTCCCCCAGTATTAACCGACCAACTTTGGTCGGTAATTTTAAATAAGATTTCTTTATATTTTGTAAAACATTTTAAATAATAATATAATTATAAAAAATTTTTAACTGGTTTCCACATTACAGACCAAAGTTGGTCGGTAATGTAATTTCTTTGACTAAACAAGTCTGACCAGCTCGGTCAACTTGTTGACCACTTTACCGACCAAATTTGGTATGTAATTTATTTAAAATAAATATAAAATATTTTTCTCTCCTTTACCGACCAACTTTGGTCGCTTTTTTGGACCGTACAATTTTCTTCACTAAATTTTGGTCGCTAATTTCCGGATTTCTAGAAGTGTCATCCTTTGAGGAATGTTAGAGATATCTCTTTCTTATTAAAGTGTATGTTGTACCTTTTTATTTACACCCCTCTTGTAATATGCATTTGCTGATTTACTTTCCTCGACGATAAGAATTTAGAGTATATTATAGGGATATACTACATAGTGTTTGTGACGATCCGACCAGTCATCTCATGAGTTACCACTCCGTTTCCCCCGTTTCTATTTCTTTATGCTTCGTTATCCGTGTTTTGTTGTATCGGGTTGGTCGAGTCGAGTCCTGAATGATTTTGATAAGGTTGGAGATACTTAGTCTCTTTTAAGAAGGTTTAAGTTGGAAAAGTCAACCAGATGTTGACTTATGTGTTAGAGGGCTCGGATGTGAGTTCCAATGGTTCGGTTAGCTTTGGGAGGTTATTTGTGACTTAGGAGTATGATCGGAATGGGTTTTGGAGGTTCGGAGTAGAATTAGGCTTGAATTGGCGAAGTTGATATTTTGGCGATTTTCGGTTGATAGGCGAGATTTTGATATAGGGGTCGGAATGGAATTCCGAGAGTTGCAGTAGCTTTATTATGTCATTTGGGATGTGTTTATAAATTTTAGGTCATTCAGATGTTGTTTGGTTGTGTTTTTGATCAAAAGCATATTTCGAAAGATTTTAGATACTTAGGCTTGAATTCGATGTGATTTGGTAGATTTGATGTTGTTTGGGGTGTTTTGATGATTAGAACAAGTTTGAATAAGGTATTGGGTTATATTTGTGCTTTTGGTAGAGGTCCCGGGAGCCTTGGGATGATTTTGAGTGGTTATCGGAGAAGTTTGATGTTGATTGCCCCTTCAGATTTTGCTGTTTCTGGTGTTTTTGCACCTGCGGTTTGGGGAAGCAATTTTGGAAGAAATGACCGGAACCGCAGATGCGGTAAAGGGCCCGCACCTGTGGAGCCGCAGATGCGGCGAGTGCACCGCAGATGCGGTTTTTGTCCCTTAAGTGAATTCCGCAGAAGCGGATTTTTGACCGCAAAAGCGGGTAGGCCCGAGCAGACCACACATGTTATTTAATTTCGCGATTTTGGGTTATTTCACCACTGTTGCCTTCGACCTTAGAGCTTTTTGAGCGATTCTGAAAAGAGAAATCAAGAGACTTCGTTAAGGTAAGAATTTCGGAGCTAAAACTCGATTCTACTTTGAAATCCACCTAGAAAATCATGGAAACTTAAGGTAAAAATGGAAGAACTAGGGCTTGGGATTTAGGACTTTTGATTGGGGATTTGGAGGATCATTTGGGGTTGGATTTGGGAACTTTTCATATGTATGAACTCGTGGCGAGTTAAGGAACCCGTTGATGTAAAAATTTCCGAGTCTCGAGAAGTGGGCCCAGGGCTCAGGTTTTCCTAATTTCGAGATTTTTGGTATTTTTTCGATTGTTTTTGCTTGGGCTTCATCCCCTTATCATATTGTGACGTATTCGTTCTAATTTTGGATAGATTCGACGCGCGTGGAGGATGATTCGAGGGGAAAAGGCATCGCGAGATAGAGATTTAGTCGGTTCGAGGTGAGTAATGATTGTAAATGATGCTCTGAGGGTTTGAAACCTCGGATTGCACATCGTAGTGCTATATTGAGGTGAGACACACGCTTGATGACGAGCGTGGGGTCGTATACTATTGGGGATTGTGACTTGGTCCGTCCCGATTGATAATTTTACCGCGTATTTTATTGAAACTTATTTGATATCATCACAACTTGGGCTGAATGCCATATTTGGGGTTTGTGCCAACTATTTGAACCCTTCGGGGATTTTTATTACTATTTCCTCACTGTTTTGACTTATTACTTGAACTCAGTACTAATAATTCCACGATTTTACTATTCAGCCATTCTTTTTGAGTTTTTAAGACTTAAATGATATTTGAAATGATGTTTGGGCTGAAAGCACTGTTTTACTATTGCCCGAGGGGCTTGTGATGATTTTTGTATTGAGTAAGGCCGAGGGCCTATATTGTGAGGAACATTGATACTTATTTGAGGCCGAGGGTCTGAGATATATATATGCTGCGAGGTGGCGAGATTGATATGAGGCCGAGGGCCTAGATTTGATGCCACGAGTCTATACACTCCTAGTGAGCGGGGTACCCATTTGATGCCACGAGTCTGTACACTCCTAGTCTGTTCTGAGATGTTGCCCGAGGGGCGAAATTATTGATACTGTGCCCGAGGGGAGAATTTCTATTTGTTTACATACCTGTCAATTACTTGTTTCACTTGTTGAAAAAGGGGGTTTACTTGACTCTTCACTGTTTTACTGATTAAGTAATTTTACTGCTTCAGTATAGAATACCTTGTGTTTTACATGTTTTCTTGCTTTCAGTCATTATTTATATTTGTTACTTACTGGGTCAGAGTACTCACATTACTCTCTGCACCGTGTGTGCAGATTCAGGTGTCGCAGGTTCCGCTCCTGAGTGCTGATTCCTTTAGTTCCAGGTGGTGTTTCGGAGACTACGAGGTAGATGTTGGCATCCGCAACCCCGTGTCTCTATTATCCTGTCATTTCTATTTCCTTCAAACAATTGTACTAGTTATTGGATTTAGTAGACTTATATTATGACTCATAGACGCTCATGACTTGTGACACCCTGGTTAGGGCTGTGTCGGGTTGGATATTCCGCACCTTTATCGATATTTTCCGCAGTTTAGTATAATTTAATCATGTTTATATTGATTTCATGTTAATTAACTGTGTAAAAATGAGAATCTAGTTCAATTGGCTTGCCTTGTCTTAACGAGAGGCGCCATCACGATCGTGTTCGGGGTTAGGGTCGTGACAAGTTAGTATTAGATCCTAGGTTACATAGGTCTCACGAGTCATGAGCAGGTTTAGTAGAGTCTCGCAGATCGGTACAGAGATGTCTGTACTTATCCTCGAGAGACCGCAGAACCTTTAAGAGAAACTTCATCTTCTCGAAATTCTTGTCGTGTGAACTTGTTGATTCGAGTACTAAACTTCTGTTATTCTATTCTCTCACAAATGGTGAGGACACGAGCTACCGGACGGGGTGGACGACCACCAGCGCCACCAGCTGAGGCCACTAGAGGCCGTGGACGCGGTTGTGGTCGTGGCAGAGGCAGAGCAGCGAGGGCAGCACCTGTATATCTACCAGCTACCCTAGCTCAGGATCAAGCTCCAGCTATGGATGCTCCAGCAGCACCAGTTTAGGCACCAGTTGTGCCCATCATGATTCCGGGTTTTCAGGAAGCCTTGGCATAGATCTTATCAGTTTGCACTGGCCTGGCTCAGGCAGTTTCAGCCACTATAGCTGCAGCTACTTCACTGGCCGGGGAAGGCAATCAGACCCCCGTTGCTGCCACACCTGAGCAGGTAGTGCAGGGACTTTAGACGCTGGGGGCACCTCCAGCTCAGCCGGTTACACCAGCTCAGGAGCTTGTTGTGCCAGTTATGCCGGATGATGAGCAGCGTCAACTTGAGAGGTTTAGTAGAATCCAGTCTCCGGCATTCAGTGGAGCAGAGGGCGAGGATGCCCAAGGTTTCTTGGATAAGTGCCAGCGGATGCTTCGTACAACAGGGATTCTTGAGTCAAGTGGTATGGCATTTACCACCTTTCAGTTTTCTAAGGCTGCTTTCACTTGGTGGGAGGCGTATGTGAGGCGTAGGCCTGTAGGTGCAGCGCCCCTTACATGGCAGTAGTTCTCCATTCCCTTTATGAAGAAGTATGTGCCGTAGTCCCACAGAGAGGAGCTACGTAGACAGTTTGAGTGGTTGCAACAGCGGGATATGACTGTGTCACAGTACGAGTCGAGGTTTTCTGAGTTGGCTTGTCATGCCATCTGGTTGGTTCCGACAGATTGTGAGAGGATCAGGAGATTTATTGATGGTCTTACTTATCAGCTTCATATTATTATGACCCGAGAGAGGGTATCTGGTGCTGCGTTCGAGGAGGTGGTTGATATCGCCCGCAAGATTGAGTCGGTCCACCGTCAGGAGCGAGATGAGAGGAAGGCCAAGAGGCCTCGAGGACCGGGTAGTTATAGTGGTGCTCCTTCGAGGGGCCAGTTTTAGCATGGTAAAGGCCATTCATTCGGGCCTGCTCAGTCGACCCGCCCAGGTTATTGTAGGGCATCTTCAGGTCAGGGTTATCATGGATCTCATCTGGGCCAATCATCTCTCAGCACCCTTCCAGCTCAGAGTTCATCTCGTGCCCCAGCAGCTTAGGCTCTTCTATGCCGAGTGCATCTGCTAGTCACTCTGGTTCGATGGGTTCCCTTCAGTCCCCTTCTCTAGCACTTGGGAGTTGTTATGAGTGTGGCGAGATGGGCCACATGTAGAGGCAGTGTCCTCGTCGGGTTGCTAGTTCATCCCAACAGAGTGGCCAGTCATCGGCTTAAGCGCCAGTCTCTTCATCAGCACCCACTCAGCTAGCTAGGGGTGGAGGTCAGTCAGCCAAGGGTTGCCCCAGAGGGGGAGGTCGATCAGGCGATGGGCAGGCTCATTTTTATGCTAACCCTGGCAGGCCGGATGCTATTGCTTCAGATGATGCCATTACAGGTATTTTTTCAGTCTATCACAGAGATGCCTCTGTATTATTTGATCCTGGTTCCACCTTTTCTTATGTGTCCTCGTATTTTGGTCATTATTTGGGTATGCTCCGTGAGTTTCTTGCTTTACCTATTCATGTATCTACCCTGGTGGGCGATACTGTTGTTGTAGACCGTGTGTACCGGTCATGTGTAGTTACTATTGGAGGTCTGGAGACTTGAGTGGATCTATTGCTATTTAGCATGGTGGATTTTGATGTCATTTTGGGCGTTGACTGGATATCTTCGTGTCGTCCTATTATGGACTGTCATGCTAAGATGGTCACTTTGGCTATGTCGGGTGTGCCGCAAATCGAGTGACATGGTGTGACTGATTATGTTCCTAGTAGAGTGATCTCTTTCTTGAAGGCCCAGCGTATGGTTGGGAAGGGTTGCCTTTCCTATCTAGCATTTGTGAGGGATATCGAAGCTGAGACTCCTAGTATTGATTCTGTCCCAGTTGTGAGGGATTTGCTCGATGTGTTTCCTGCAGACCTGTCGGGCAAGCCATCGGACAGGGACATTGATTTTTGTATTAACTTGGTGCCGATCACTCAACCCATTTCTATTTCGCTGTATCGTATGACACCAGCAGAGTTGAAGGAATTGAAGGAGAAGCTTCAGGAACTCCTAGATAAGGGGTTCATTCGGCCTAGTGTGTCACCTTGGGGTGCGCCGGTTCTTTTTGTGAAGAAGAAGGGTGGCACAATGAGAATGTGCATTGATTATAGGCAATTGAACAAGGTAACAATTAAGAATAAGTATCCTTTGCCTTGCATTGATGATTTATTTTGACCAGCTTCAGGGAGCAAGAGTTTTCTCCAAGATTGATCTCCGTTCGGGTTATCACCAGTTGAAGATCAGGGATTCAGATATTCTTAACATGACTTTCAGGACCCGATATGGTCATTACAAGTTCTTGGTGATGTCTTTTGGGCTGACTAATGCCCCAACAATGTTCATACATTTGATGAACAACGTGTTCCGGCCTTATCTCGATTCATTCATCATAGTCTTCATTGACGATATTCTGGTGTATTCGCGTAGTCAGGAGAAGCACGCGGAGCATTTGAGTGTTGTGTTGCAGAGATTGAGAGAGGAGAAGCTTTATGCAAAATTATCCAAGTGTGAGTTTTGGCTTGGTGCAGTGGCTTTCTTGGGGCACGTGGTGTCTAGCGAGGGTATTCAAGTTGATCCGAAGAAGATAGAGGAGGTTCAGAGTTGTCCTAGACTGTCCTCAGCCATCGAGATTCGCAGCTTTCTTATTTTGGCAGGCCATTATCGTCGGTTTGTTCAGGGATTCTCATCTATCGCATCGCCCTTGACCAAGTTGAATCAGAAGGGTGCTTCATTTGAATGGTCGGATGAGTGTGATGAGAGCTTTTAGAAGCTCAAGACAGCTTTGACGACAGCTCTAGTATTAGTTTTGCCATCAGCTTTAGGTTCATATACCATGTAATGTGATGCTTCGAGAGTTGGGATTGGTTGTGTATTGATGCAAGAGGGTAGAGTTATTGCTTATGCTTCTCGTCAGTTGAAGCCCCATGAGAAGAACTACCCAGTTCATGATTTGGAGTTGGCTGCCATAGTGCACGCATTGAAGATTTGGAGGCATTACTTCTATGGAATATCTTGTGAGGCGTTCACTGATCATCACAGTCTTCAGCATTTTTTAAGCAAAAGGATCTTAATTTGAGGCAGCGGAGATGGTTGGAGTTGCTTAAGGATTATGATATCACTATATTGTACCATCTGGAAAAGGCCAATGTGGTGGACGATGCTTTGAGCCGAAAGGCAGTGAGTATGGGGAGTTTGGCATATTTTCTAGTTGGGAAGAGACCTCTTGCATTTGATGTTCATGCCTTGGCTAATTGGTTCGTGAGGTTGGATATTTCGGATCCCATCCGGGTGTTGGCTTGTGTGGTTTCTCGGTCTTCCTTATATGATCGCATCAGAGAGCGCCAATATGATGATCCGCATTTGCTTGTCCTTAGGAATAGAGTTCAGCATGATGATGCAAGAGATGTGACCATCGGTGATGATGGGGTGTTGAGGATGTAGGGCCGGATTTGTGTGCCCAATGTGGATGGGCTTCTGGAGTTGATTCTGGAGGAGGCCCATAGCTTGCGATATTCCATTCATCTAGGTGCCGCGAAGATGTATAAGGATTTGAGGCAGTTCTATTAGTGGAGAAGAATGAAGAAAAATATTGTAGGATTTGTAGCTCGATATCTCAATTGTCAGCAGGTGAAATATGAGCATCAAAGACCGGTGGCTTGCTTCAACAGATGGTTATTCCTGAGTGGAAATGGGATAGGGTCACTATGGACTTTGTTGTTGGACTTCCACGAACTTTGAAGAAGTTCGATGCTGTTTGGGTGATTATGCATCGGCTGACCAAGTCCGCGCACTTCACTCCTATGTGTACTACCTATTCTTCAGAGTGGGTGGCAGGGATTTATATCCGGGAAATTGTTCGGTTGCATGGTGTTCTGGTTTCCATCATTTCTGATTAAGGTACTCAGTTTACTTCGCAGTTTTGGAGAGTCGTGCAGAGAGAGTTGGGTACTCAGGTGGAGTTGAGCACAACTTTTCATCCTCGGACGCACGGGCAGTCCGAGCGTACTATTCAGATATTGGAGGACATGTTGCGTGCTTTTGTCATTGATTTCGGAGGATCATGGGATTAGTTTCTACCGTTTGCAGAGTTCGCTTACAACAACATCTACCAGTCGAGTGTTCAGATGGCTCAATATGAGGCTTTGTATGGGAGGCGGTGTAGATCTCCAGTTAGATGGTTCGAGCTCGGCGAGTCTAGGCTATCTGGGACTGATTTGGTACAGGATGCTTTGGAGAAGGTAAAGGTAATTTAGGAGAGGCTTCATACAGCGCAATCAAGGCAAAAGAGTTATGCTGATAGGAAAGTTCAAGACGTGTCCTACATGGTTGGTGAGAAGGTTCTGTTGAAGGTTTCAACCATGAAGGGTGTTATGAGATTTGGGAAGAAAGGGAAATTAAGTCCTCGGTTCATTGGGCCTTTTGAGGCGCTTCGGAGGATTGGGGAGGTGGCTTATGAGCTTGCTTTGCCACCCAGCTTATCTAGTGTGCATTCGGTATTTCATGTTTCTTTGCTCCAGAAGTATATTGGGGATCCATCTCATGTTTTGGATTTCAGCACGATTCAGTTGGATGATGATTTGACCTATGATGTGGAGCCAGTAGCTATTTTGGGTCATCAGGTTCGGAAGTTGAGGTCAAAGGATGTAGCTTCAGTGAAAGTGCAGTGGAGAGGTCGGCCCGTGGAGGAGGCTACCTGGGAGACTGAGCAGGAGATGCGTAGCAGATATCCTCACCTATTGAGGCTTTAGGTATGTTTCTTAACTCGTTCGAGGACGAACGTTTGTTTAAGTTGGGGAGGATGTGATAACCCAGCAGTCGTCTCATGAGTTACCGCTCTGTTTCCCCCATTTCTGCTTCTTTATGCTTTGTTATCTGTATTTTGTGGTATCGGGTTGGTCTGATCGAGTCCGGAATGATTTTGATAAGGTTTGATACACTTAGTCTCTTTTAAGAAGATTTAAGTTGGAAAAGTCAACCATATGTTGACTTATGTGTTAGAGGGATCAGATGTGAGTTTCGATGGTTCGGTTAGCTTCGGGAGGTGATTTATGACTTAGGAATGTGATCGGAATGGGTTTTGGAGGTCCGGAGTAGAATTAGGCTTGAATTGGCGAAGTTGATACTTTGACAATTTTCGGTTGATAGGCAAGATTTTGATATAGGGGTCGGAATGGAATTCCGAGAGTTGCAGTAGCTTCGTTGTGTCATTTGGGATGTGTGTGTAAAATTTCAGGTCATTCGGACGTGGTTTGGTTGGGTTTTTGATCAAAAGTGTATTTCGGAAGATTTTAGAAACTTAGGCTTGAATTTGATGTGATTTGGTAGATTTGATGTTGTTTGGGGTGTTTTGATGATTGGAACAAGTTAGAATAAGGTATTGGGTTATGTTTGTGCTTTCGGTTGAGGTCCCGGGGGCCTTGGGATGATTTCGAGTGGTTATAGGAGAAGTTTGATGTTGATTGCAGCTTCAGATTTTGCTGTTTCTGGTGTTTTCGCACATGCGGTTTGGGGACCGCAGGTGCGGTGTCGCATATGTGGGAGAAGACCACAGAAACGGTTTTGGAAGAAATTTCTGGAGCTGCAAATACGGCTAGTGTATCGCAGATGCGGTTTTGGTCCCTTAAGTGAATTCCGCAGAAACGGATTTTTAACGGCAGAAGCGGGAATGTCACGACCCGATCCCTGAACCCGGTCGTGATGGCGCCTCTCGTGAAGACAAGGCCAGCCAGACCAAAATGGAACACCTCTTTTAAACAGTTAATCATCATAAACAGTAATAACATATAATATAATGCTCATAAATTGCGGAATTTAACGATAATAACAGCAGGAACCATCCCGACACAGCCCAAACCGGGGTGTCACAAGTCATGAGCTACTACAGAATCTACTATAGGTCTACAAAGTACGGAATTCGATACAACAGTTTGAAGAAAACATAAATGATAGAGGATAAGAGAGTCAAGGGGCTGCAGACGTCAACAACTACCTCGTAACTCCAAATCACTGCCTATCCTGGAAGGAATCAGCGCTCAGGTGCGAACTCTGCTATACCTGAATCTGCACACATAGTGCAGGGAGTAATGTGAGTACTCTAACTCAGTGAGTAATAATTATAAATAATGGCTGAAAGTATGAAAACACGTAAAGGCATAAAGCAATTCCATATCAAGCAGTAAAATCACTTAAAGCAGTAAATCGGTGAAGAAATCAAATGATATTCCTTTTTAAAACAAGTAAAACAGGTAATTTAACCGGTAATTAACTAGTAGAAATCCGCCCCTCGGGCACAGTATCAATCACTCAGCATAGTATCATCCCCTCGGGCTCATTCTCAGTACAGTATCAGCCCCTCGGGCTACCTCACAATCACTCAGCATAATGGTCAGCCATTGTTACCTGACCAAATTGCATCATACAATGTCATTGTTACCAATGTTTCAAATCACATGGGTACCCGCGCTCACTGTGGGTGTGCATACTCCGGAGGGGCCCCTTACGGCCAAGCGCTATATCAAGCCACCTCGTGGCATTATCACTCAGCATATCCTCACATCACTCAAGTCACCGCATGACATTAGTAGTATCTCAGGCCCTCGGCCTCATATCACTCAGCATATCCTCACATATGGCCCTCGGCCTCACTCAGTCTAGAAATCATCATAAGCCCCTTGGGCATTAGTAAGATAGTAGTTCTCAGCCCAAAACATGATGTAGCAATATCATTTAAGTTTCAAATCTGAGTAAAAGTGGCTGAGTTTGTAAAGCAGTAGATATTAACAGGACTGAGTTCAAATAATAAGTCAAGCAGTAAGGAAACAGTGATAAAAATCTCCGAAGGGTCCAAATAGTTGGCACGAAGCCCAAATATGGCAATCAGCCTAAATCATGATGGTAACAAATGAATTTCAGTCAAATATTCGGTAAAATCATCAATCGAGATGGACCAAGTCACAATCCCCAGTAGTGAAGACCCCACGCCCATTATCCAGCGCGTATCTTGCCTCAATATAGCACTACGATGTGCAATCCGGGGTTTCAAACCCTCAGGACATCATTTACAACCATTACTCACCTCGAACTGACTAATTCTCTAGCTTGCGACGCCTTTGCCCCTCGAATTGGCCTCCATGCGCGTCAAATCTATCCAAAATCAGAACAAATACGTCACAATATGCTAAGGGAACAAAGCCCAAGCGAAAACATTCGAAAAATATCAAAAATCTCGAAATTAGCAAAACTCGAGCCTCGGTCCCACGTATCGGAATCGGGTAAAATTTACATTTTCAGAATCCTCATACCCTCACGAGTCTAACCATACCAAAATTATCCAATTCCGATACCATTTGGTCCTTCAAATCATCATTTTACATTTTTGAAAGGCTCCACAATTTTCTTCCCAAATTCCATCTCAAATTACAAATTAAATTATGAATTCAGTGATAGATTCATGTAATCTAGCCAAATCAGAGTTAGAATCACTTACCCCGACCAATTTCTTGAAAAACCTTCGAAATATCGCCAAAATCCGAGCTCTCTAGGTCAAAATATCAAATAAAACCCAAAACCTCGTATTTATAGAGTACCCCTCAGATTCCGACACCGCTGACCGCAGAAAAATGACCAGGGTCCGTGCAAAACCAGCGAGGTCCGCGCAAAAACGACCGCGGCCGCGCAGGTCTTGATTTGCAGGGACATGCTTTAGTAATTTGGCCATAACTTTCACTACAGATGTCCAAATTATGATATCTTTACTTTTCTGGAAACTAGACACGAAGGGATACAACTTTCATTTTTGAATCACCTCAAAATTCCTTGTGGATCAAAAGATATGACCTTCCGAAGTAAGACCAGCAACCTGCAGTCTTCACGACCGCGGCTGCGGCCCCTTTGAAGCGGCCAGCACTAGGCCAGCGCGCCCAACGCGAAAAGGAGCGCGGTCCGCGCCAAAATTGCTGCTCCCTCCATTTTTCTAAGTTCCGGGGTGTCTGGACTCGCTCAAAACTCACCCGAAACACACCCGAGGCCCCTGAGACCTCAACCAAAAGCACCAACGCATCCTAAACATTATTCAACCTCGTTTCAATCATCAAAACACCTCGACTAACACCAAAATCATCAAATCACATCGAATTCAAGCCTACGAATCTCAAGAACTTCCAAATTCCATTTTTTATCAAAAACCCAATGAAACCACGTCCGAATAACCTCAAATTTTGTAGTCAAGACCAAAATGACATAACGAAGCTACAAAAACTTTCGGAATTCCATTCCGACCCTCGGATCAAAATCTCACCTATCAACCGGAATTCGCCATAATACTAACTTCGCCAATTCAAGCCTAATTCTACGTCGTACCTCCAAAACCACTTCTGACCACTCTCCTAAGTCACAAATCACCTCCCGAAGCTAACCGAACCATCGCAACTCACATCCGAACCCTCTAACACATAAGTCAACATCCGGTTGACTTTTCCATCTTAAGCCTTATTAAAAGAGACTAAGTGTCTCATTTCTTACCAAATCCTCTCCGAACTCGAACTAATTATCTCGATCCCATAAAACACGGATAACGAAGCATAAAGAAGCTGAAATGTTGGAAAGGGAGCGGTAACTCATGAGGCAACTGGCCGGGTCGTCACATCCTACCCAACTTAAACAAACGTTCGTCCTCGAAAGAGTCAAGAAACATACCTGAAGCCTCAAACATATGAGGATATCTGCTCCGTATCTCCTGCTCGGTCTCCCAGGTAGCCTCCTCTACGGGCCAACCTCTCCACTGCACTTTCACTGAAGCTATATCCTTTGACCTCAACTTCCGAACCTGGCGACCCAAAATTGCTACTGGCTCTACGTCAAAGGTCAAATCATCATCCAACCGAACCGTGCTGTAGTCCGAAACATGAGACGGATCCCCACTATACTTCCGGAGCATAGAAACATGAAATACCAGATGCACACTCGACAGGCTGGGTGGCAAAGCAAGCTCATAAGCCACCTCCCCAATCCTCCGAAGCACCTCAAAAGGCCCAATGAAACGAGGACTCAACTTGCCTTTCTTCCCAAATCTCATAACACCCTTCATGGGCGAAACCTTCAGCAAGACCTTCTCACCGACCATGTAGGACACATCTCGAACCTTCCGGTCCGCATAACTCTTCTGACGTGACTGCGCTGTATGAAGCCTCTCCTGAATCACCTTCACCTTCTCTAAGGCATCCTGAACCAAATCTGTCCCTAGTATTCTAGCCTCGCCGGGCTCGAACCAACCAACCGAAGATCTACACTACCTCCCGTACAAAGCCTCATATGGAGCCATCTGAATACTCGACTGGTAGCTGTTGTTGTAAGCAAACTCTGCAAGTGGTAGAAACTTATCCCATGAACCTCCAAAGTCAATAACACAAGCACGCAACATGTCCTCCAATATTTGAGCAGTACGCTCGGACTGTCCGTCCGTCTGAGGATGAAACGCTGTGCTCAACTCTACCTGAGTACCCAACTCTCTCTGCACGGCTCTCCAGAACTGCAAAGTAAACTGAGTACCTCTATATAAGATGATGGAAACAGGAATGCCATGCAACCAAACAATCTCCCGGATATAAATCCCTGCCAACCGCTCTGAAGAATAGGTAGTACACACAGGAATGAAGTGCGCAGACTTGGTCAGCCGATCCACAATCACCCAAATAGCATCGAAACTTCTTCAAAGTCCGAGGAAGTCCAACCACAAAGTCCATAGTGATTCTCTCCCACTTCCACTCGGGAATAAACATCTGCTGAAACAAGCCACCCGGTCTCTGATGCTCATACTTCACCTGCCGACAGTTGAGACACCGAGTTACATATCCCACAATATCTTTCTTCATTCTTCTCCACTAATAGTGCTGCCTCAAATCCTGATACATCTTCGCGTCACCCGGATGAATGGAATTTCGCGAGCTATGGGCCTCCTCCAGAATTAGCTCTCTATGACCATCCATATTGGGCACACAGATCCGGCCCTGCATCCTTAACACACCATCACCACCGATGGTCATATCTCTGGCATCATCATGCTGAACTCTGTCACTAAGGACAAGAAAATGCGGATCATCATACTGGCGCTCTCTGATGAGATCATATAAAGAAGACCGAGAAACCACAAAAGCAAACACCCGACTGGGCTCCGAAATATCCAACCTCACGAACAGATTGGCCAAGTCCTGAACTCCCCATACTCACTGCCTTTCGGCTCAAAGCATCGGCCACCACATTGACCTTTCCCGGATGGTACAATATAGTGATATCATAATCCTTAAGCAACTCCAACCATCTCCGCTGCCTCAAATTAAGATCCTTTTGCTTGAACAAATGCTGAATACTGCGATGATTAGTGATACAAGATACGCCATACAAGTAATGCCTCCAAATCTTCAATGCGTGAACTATGGCAGCCAACTCCAAATCTTGAACGGGGTAGTTCTTCTCATGGGGCTTCAACTGCCGAGAAGCATAAGCAATAACTCTACCCTCGTGCATTAACACACAACCAATCCCAACTCTTGAAGCATCACAATACACAGTATATGAACCTGAAGCTGATGGTAAAACCAACACTGGAGTTGTGGCCAAGGCTATCTTGAGCTTTTGAAAGCTCTCCTCACACTCGTCCGACCATACGAATGGAGCACCCTTCTGAGTCAACTTGGTCAAGGGCTATGCAATAGAGGAAAATCCCTGAACAAACTGGCGATAATAGCCTACTAACCCAAGAAATCTATGAATCTTTGTGGCTAAGGACGGTCTGGGCCATCTCGGACCGCCTCTATCTTCTTCGGATCAACCTGTATACCCTCGCTGGACACCACGTTCCTCAAGAAAGCCACTGAACTGAGCCAAAACTCACACTTGGAGAATTTTACATAAAGCTTCTCCTCCCTCAGTCTCTGTAACACAACTCTCAAATGCTCTGCGTGTTCCTCCTAACTACACGAATACACTAGGATATCATCAATGAATACAATAACGAACGAATCCAGATATGGCCGAAATACACTGTTCATCAAATGCATGAATGTTGCTGGGGCATTGGTTAGCCCGAAGGACATAACAAGAAACTCATAATGACCATATCTGGTCCTGAAAGCAGTCTTAAGAATATCTGAATCCCTGATCTTCAACTGGTGATAACCCGAACGGAGATCAATCTTGGAGAACACCCTCGCTCCGTGAAGTTGATCAAATAAATCATCAATGCGAGGTAAAGGATACTTGTTCTTAATTGTTACTTTGTTCAATTGCCTATAATCAATGCACATTCTCATCGTGCCATCCTTCTTCTTCACAAACAAAACAAGTGCACCCCAAGGGGACACACTAGGCCGAATGAATCCCTTATCTAGGAGTTCCTGAAGTTGTTCTTTCAATTCCTTCAACTCTGTTGGTGCCATACGATATGGCGGAAATAGGCTGAGTGCCCAGCACCAGGTCAATACCAAAATCAATATTCCTGTCCGGTGGGTGTCCGGCAGGTCTGCAGGAAAAACATTGGGAAAATCCCTCACAACCGGGACAGAATCAATACTCAGAGTCTCATCTCCAACATCCCTCACAAATGCTAGATATGAAAGTCAACCCTTCCCAACCATACGCTGGGCCTTCAAGAATGAGATCACTCTACTAGGGATATAATCAGTCACACCACGCCACTCGATCCGCGGTACACCCAGCATAGCCAAAGTGACTGTCTTAGCATGGCAGTCTAGAATAGCATGACACGGAGATAGCCAATCCATGCCCAAAATGACATCAAAATCCACCATGCTCAATAGCAATAGATCCACTCGGGTCTCAAGACCCCCAATAGTCACCACACATGACCGGTACACACGGTCTACAACAACAGTATTGCCCACTGGGGTAGATACATGAACAGGTAAAGCAAGAAACTCACAGGGCGTACCCAAATAACGAGCAAAGTATGATGACACATAAGTAAAGGTGGAACCGGGATAAAATTATACTGAGGCGTCTTTGTGGAAGACTGGAACAATATAGCTCTTAACCGTGCAATCAACTTAATTAATAGAAAACTCCCCAACTTTGATCAAAGCCATATAACAATACGCACTCAATAAATCATAACGCACATACTCTATTGTTGCTGTAATACCATAGTGAGATTGAACTCACTCCTTCATAAGCTTGTGGAAACACAAATCATTTGGAATTTTAACTCTTATGCAATTCTTGTATTCACTCACACAACAGTTAAGCCCACTCTCTAGGCAGCACAATTTAGATTTCAACGCATATTCTTCACTTGTAAATGAGATCTTCTAATAGACAACATAAGGATCACACCACCTTAGAACACTCCGCATGAGATAACCCACCTGTTTTGCCTCTAATTAACATTTTGTATACCTTCAACTATCATACACATTACACAGTCACTTAATCTTCCTGCGTCTAAACTCATACCATAACATGAAATTTACTTCACTCCAAATAGGAGACATGAAAAGATTATTCACGCGCCCATCACTCGGGGCTACACATCCAATTATAATGGAAATCAAACACTTAATGGTTCATCTATCATCCAACAGACTTTCCTCGCCACTTCCGAGTCATATAGATACATCTCGCAGTACTAACATACTCACCAAGTAGCTATCCAGCCGTCATTCAAACCAATAGGTGCAATATCGAACATATAAGTTCAAAACACTTGCTCACACAATCAACACCTCGGTGCTCAAGCCATAGGCAAAGATCCGACCTCAAGTCCTCCAGACCGGCCCAACATCAACTCATAGAGATCACATCTTGCCCCTCGATCGGGGAATCACAAGCCGTTGATACACATCTGATACTGAGCGCTCATACGCGCATACGAACACGTGGAAGGAATTTCAAGAGTTACTTTTCAAGCTGAATCAAGGACGCACAATAAGAATTCAAGAATGTGAAGTCCTTTCCTAAAGGTTCTGCACCCTCTCGAGGATAAATACAGACGTCTCTGTACCGATCCACGAGACTCTACTACACCTGCTCATGACTCGTGAGACCTAAGTAACCTAGGCTCTGATACCAACTTATCACGACCCGATCCCCGAACCCGGTCGTGATGGCGCCTCTTGTGAAGACAAGGCCAGCCAGACCAAAACGGAACACCTCTTTTAAACAGTTAATCATCATAAACAGTAATAACATATAATATAATGCTCATAAATTGCGGAATTTAATGATAATAACAGCAGGAACCATCCCGACACAGCCCAAATCAGGGTGTCACGAGTCATGAGCTACTACAGAATCTACTATAGGTCTACAAAGTACGGAATCTGATACAATAGTTTGAAGAAAACATAAATGATAGAGGATAAGAGAGTCAAGGGGCTGCGGACGTCAACAACTACCTCGTAACTCCAAATCACTGCCTAGCCTGGAAGGAATCAGCGCTCAGGTACGAACTCTACTATACCTGAATCTGCACACATGGTGCAGAGAGTAATGTAAGTACTCTGACTCGGTGAGTAATAATTACAAATAATGGTTGAAAGTATGAAAACATGTAAAGGCACAAAGCAATTCCATATTAAGCAGTAAAATCACTTAAAGCAGTATATCAGTGAAGAAATCAAATGATATTCCTTTTTAAAACAAGTAAAATAGGTAATTTAACAAGTAATTAACAAGTAGAAATCCGCCACTCGGGCACAGTATCAATCGCTCAACATAGTATCAGCCCCTCGGGCTCATTCTCAGTACAGTATCAGCCCCTCGGGCTACCTCACAATCACTCAGCATAATGGTCAGCCATTGTTACCTGACCAAATTGCATCATACAGTGTCATTGTTACCACTGTTTCAAATCACATGGGTACCCGCGCTCACTGTGGGTGTGCAGACTCCGGAGGGGACCCTTACGGCCCAAGCGCATATATCAAGCTACCCCGTGGCATCATCACCCAGCATATCCTCACATCACTCAAGCCACCGCATGGCATAAATAGTATCTCAGGCCCTCGGCCTCATATCACTCAGCATATCCTCACATATGGCCCTCAGCCTCACTCAGTCCAGAAATCATCATAAGCACCTTGGGCATTAGTAAAATAGTAGTTCTTAGCCCAAAACATGATGTAGAGATATCATTTAAGTTTCAAATCTGAGAAAAAGTGGCTGAGTTTGTAAAACAGTAGATATCAACAGGACTGAGTTCAAATAATAAGTCAAGCAGTAAGGAAACAGTGATAAAAATCCTCGAAGGGTCCAAATAGTTGGCACGAAGCCCAAATATGGCAAGCAGCCCAAATCATGATGGTAACAAATGAATTTCAGTCAAATATTCGATAAAATCATCAATCGGGATGGACCAAGTCACAATATCCAGTAGTGAAGACACCACGCTCATCATCCAACGCGTATCTTGCCTCAATATAGCACTACGATGTGCAATCCGGGGTTTCAAACCCTCAGGACATCATTTACAACCATTACTCACCTCGAACTGGCTAATTCTCTAGCTCGCGACGCCTTTACCCCTCGAATTGGCCTCCACGCGCGTCGAATCTATCCAAAATCAAAACGAATACATCACAATATGCTAAGGGAACAAATCTCAAGTGAAAACATTCAAAAAATATCAAAAATCTCGAAATTAGCAAAACTCGAGCCCCCGGCCCACGTCTCGGAATTTGGTAAAATTTACATTTTCAGAATCCTCATACCCTCACGAGTCTAACCATACCAAAATTATCCAATTCCGATACCATTTGGTCCTTCAAATCATCATTTTACATTTTTGAAAGGTTTCCACAATTTTCTTCCCAAATTCCATCTCAAATCACGAATTAAATGATGAATTCAGTGATAGATTCATGTACTCTAACCAAATCTGAGTTAGAATCACTTACCCCGACCAATTTCTTCGAAAAATTGCCAAAATCCGAACTCTCTAGGTCAAAATATCAAATAAAACCCAAAACCTCGTATTTATAGAGTACCCCTCGGATTCCGACACCGCTAACCGCACAAATATGACCGCGGTCCACGCAAAAACCAGCGGGGTCCGCGCAAAAACGATCGTGGCCGCGCAGGTCTTGCTCTGCAGGGACATGCTTTAGTATTTTGGCCATAACTTTCGCTATAGATGTCCAAATTGTGATATCTTTACCCTTCTGGAAACTAGACACGAAGGGCTACAACTTTCGTTTTTGAATCACCTAAAAATTCCTTGTGGATCAAATGATATGAGCATCCGAAGTAGGACCAGCAATGGGGGAAATGGAGCGGTAACTCATGAGGCGACTGGCCAGGTCGTCACAGGGAAGGCCTGGGCAGACCATATATGTTATTTTATTTCGCAATTTTGGGTTATTTCACCATTGTTGCCTTCGGCCTTAGCGATTTTTGGGCGATTCTGAAGAGAGAAATCAAGAGACTTCGTTAAGGTAAGAATTTCGGAGCTAAAACGCGATGCTACTATGAAATCCACCTAGAAAATCATGGAAACCTAAGCTAAAAATGGAAGAACTAGGACTGGGATTTTGGACTTTTGATTGGTGATTTGGAGGACCATTTGGGGCCGGATTTGAGAACTTTTGATATGTATGAACTCTTGGCGAGATAAGGAGTTGACGTGAAAATTTTATGAGTTTCGAGAAGTGGGCCCGAGGCTCGGGTTTTGCTAATTTTGGGATTTTTGGTATTTTTTTCGATTGTTTTGGCTTGGGCTTCGTCCCCTTAGCATATTGTGATGTATGCGTTCTAATTTTGGATAGATTTAACGCACGTGGAGGTCGATTCAAGGGGCAAAGGCGTCGCGAGCTAGAGATTTAGCCGGTTCGAGGTGAGTAATGATTGTAAATGATGCTTTGAGGGTTTGAAACACCGGATTGCACATCGTAGTGCTATATTGAGGTGAGACACACGCTTGATGACGAGTATGGGGTCGTATACTATTGGGAATTGTGACTTGGTCCGTCCCGATTGATGATTTTACCGCGTATTTTACTCAAACTTATTTGCTATCATCATGACTTGGGCTGAATGCCATATTTGGGCTTCATGCCAACTATTTGATTCCTTCGGAGATTTTTATTACTATTTCCTCACTGTTTTTGACTTATTACTTGAACTCAATCCTGATAATTTCAACATTTTACTATTCATCCATTTTTTCTCAGTTTTTAAGACTTAAATGATATTTTAAATGATGTTTGGGCTGAAAGCACTGTTTTACTATTGCCCGAGGGGCTTGTGATAATTTTTGGACTGAGTAAGGTCGAGGGCCTGTATTGTGAGGAACATTGATACTGATTTGAGGCCGAGGGACTGGGATATATATATGCCACGAGGTGGCGAGATTGATATAATGCCGAGGGCCTAGATTTAATGCCACGAGATGGCTTGTTTATTGCGCTTGGGCTGTAAGGGGCCCCTCCCGGAGTCTGTACACCCCCAGTGAGCGCAGGTACCCATTGTGATGTGAGATTGAGCCCGAGGTGCTGGTACTGTTTTGAGATGTTGCCTGAGGGGCGGAATTGTTGATACTGTGCCCGAGGGGTGAACTTCTATTTGTTTACTTACTTGTCAATTACTTGTTTTACTTGTTGAAAAAGGGGGTTTTACTTGACTCTTCATTGTTTTTACTCTTTAAGTGATTTTACGGCTTCAGTTAGAATACCTTGTATTTTACGTGTTTTCTTGCTTTCGGTCATTATTTATATTTGTTACTTACTGGGTCAGAGTACTCACATTACTCCCTGTACCGTGTGTGCAGATTCAGGCATCGCAGGTTTCGCTCCTGAGTGCTGATTCCTCCAATTCCAGGCGGTGTTTCGGAGACTACGAGGTAGTTGTTGGCGTCCGCAGCCCATGTCTCTATTATCCCGTCATTTCTATTTCCTTCAAACAATTGTACTAGTAATTGCATTTAGTAGACTTGTATTATGACTCGTAGACGCTCATCACTTGTGACACCCCGGTTAGGGTTGTGTCGGGTTGGATATTCCGCACTTTTATCGATATTTTCCGCTGTTTAGTATCATTTAATGTTTATATTGCTTTCATGTTAATTAACTGTGTAAAAATGAGAATTTGGTTCAATTGGCTGGCCTTGTCTTCACGAGAGGCGCCATCACGATCGGGTTCGGGGTTAGGGTCGTGACATTGTCTCTTTTGTACAAAAACTTCTAATTTTTCACTATATTCAGTTTGGGATATATAAAAGTAAATTAGACAGTATATATATATATATATATATATATATATATATATATATATATATATCGGTAGAGTGATTGAGTTCTCACCCATTCAAACGTTATAAATATAATATCTTAAAATCTTTATACAATGATAACTACTTGAGTTGCCAGTTAAACCAATCATTCAAACCATGATAACGACACTAATTTATTTTGCAATTTCTCCGTCAAATATCTTCTCTAATAATATTTTAGAAACTGATAATATTTGTTAAGAGAGCACTAACAGCAGCAAATATACAACACAAGATTCGCGGGACAGACTAAAAGTTAAATTTTAACATAAATTAGAATGGATGGAGTAATTTATTATACGTTGTATGTAAACTAGTCTTAGAGTACGTGTATTGTGTATGTACCCTATATCAGTGAATATATAATTTTAAAAAATAACGTGATTATTATTAAATAATATATTTCAGTTATTGCACAAAACTCAAAAAATGTTAGTTCTTGATACTAATGAGGGTAGATCTAATTTAGCTAGTTCACTAAATAACGAAATCTTCCATTAGCCAAATTGTGATTTATGAGAACTTTGGGAATATATTATGAAAATTTTTATTATTATTTTTGTTACCTAATACTAAAAACAAGTAACAAATTATTACTACAATATAACTAATTTTGCTCAAATTTTTAATTTTTGTCACCGCTAGTGCTCTTCTTATGGAAACAAATTTATGTAACTTATGAGTTTTATCAACTTGAAAAATAATTTTACTTACATGAGATCTTGAAAAAGAATTAAATTGGATTCTTTTTGGTAATTAATTAATTCAAAGAGTTAATTATTTATTCTTAACAAGGGACGGTGACGCTCCTCCAGCACACGTTTAGGGAGTGTAACAATGTCGCCCACATGATGTCTAAAATGGAAGGAAGCCCAAGAGTGAAGAAGAAAGTTTTTGTGATCGCCCCATGTGTGATTTTTAGTCTTGTTAACTATGATCTAGACAAAGACCGTTATTATGTTAAGTACTTATCTATGGATGCTTGCAACAGTTTAGCAAGCCTAGGAAATTAATGTGTCCTAAGTGACACACTACTAGGGAATGTTGTAACAAACACTACTTAGTTTTTAATATATATGCTTCCTGTTTGCTCAAAAAGAAAAATAATTTATTTATTTTTTGCATTGCGAATAGAGAAAATATAGATAAATTTTGAACTCCTTTCGTATTCGAACAATATTTTTCTTGTTATTTTTATGTAATATTTAAAAACTACATTTAAAAATTAAAAAATTAATTAAGCATAAACCTCTCACTATCCCTTAAAATTCTAAGTTACCTATAAGAAGAAAGAATTTCTAAATATATTTCAAAGGGAAATTGCCGTAAGAAAATAGAATGAAAAGAAAACATGTCATGACCTGGAATTTCCAGCATTGGGACAGTGATGGCGCCTAATATTCCACTTGTTAGGCAAGCTAACGGTAGAAAAATTTATCCTTTTTCAACAGTTCAAATTAAATAATCAGAAAGAACTGAAATAACAGTAATAATCCAAAGTAAAGAAAACATCTGATACAACCCTGAACCTGATATCACAAGTGGATGATCTACTAGAATGGTACAAATAACAGTTTGAATAAAACATAAAATTGTCTGAAGGAAAGTACACAGCCAAATGAAAAGGAAAGGGGACTATAGGAGTTGCGGACGCTAAGCAGCTGTATCTCAAGTCTCCATAAAGATGGCCAATCCGAGCACGCTAATAACTGCCGTTGGGACCGACTTCAAAATCTGCACAAGAAGTTCAAAGTGTAGTATGAGTACAACCAACCCCATGTACTATGTAAGTGCCGAGCCTAACCTCGACGAAGTAGTGACGAGGAAAAGGTAGGTCACTTTCACTATAACATGTACGCAGTATATAATAAAGATATGAGAAGAAACTACGAAATAAAATAAGACAGTTAACTAAAGAAAATAGCTAAGTCCTCAAAGAGAAATCAGTGACGATCAAAATTACCAATCCTTAGAGTTCCGTATGAAATATACCGATAACCAACACAGAATAAGGAAATAGAAACACATAGGTTGTTGCGGCATGCAACCCGATTCCACTGTATAACACGATTCTCCCTTATTCCACCGTTAAAATATCAACAATCACAAACATATATATATATAAGCGGCGCGCAATCCGATCTCACCATATAACAAAATCAATATCATAATTCACTCTTATTTCACCGTATCAATCCACCCTTCTTTATCCTGTTGCGGCATACAACCCGGTCCCACCATATCTGTACAAATTCACCCTTATCCCACTATATCGATCTACCCTTATTTCACATGTTGCGACGTACAATCCGATCCTGTTGCGGCGTACAACCCGGTCCCACCATATCTGTACAAATTCACCCTTATCCCACCATATCGATCTACTCTTATTTCACATGTTGCAACGTACAACCCGATCCCACCATATCAGTATCAAATATTCAATGAGTACAATCAACTCCATAACTCAAATCACAAGAACTTCTACGATTGACAAATATGAAGCTGAATCAGAAAGGAAGCCTCGTACCAAATTAGAGAATTCACATATGTAATATTACACGGCAAGACAAATCCGGTATATGACAATTAAGAGGTGCAAGTAAATCAATTAAAGCAATAACAACGAGTCGTGAGAGAATGAAAAGGTCTAACATTTTTAGTTGGAGAAACAATGATTAAGAGGTAACGAATAATGCATGAGAGACATTTAATGCACATAACAGTTAAGGCATGGAAGGAAATAATTAAGGAAAAGTGGAAAATTAGGGAAACAAGTAATTCGGTGGCGTATAAGCACTCGTCACCTTGCATATATGTCGCAACACATGAAATTAAGTTAGCACATAGCCTGAGGTTTCCTAATTCCCTCAAATCATGGTTAAACTCAGCACTTACCTCACTCCGTAGTCAATTCAGAACTTTACCCAGGCCTTTCCCCTAGAATCTGCCTCCAACCCCTCGTATCTAACCACAATTGACTCAATAACTTCAAATATTGCTAAAGGAATCAATTACAATGCATAAATTTAGGATTTTCACACTTTTCCCCAAAAGTAAAAAATTGACCCCGGGCCCGCTTGGTCAAAACTCGATGTTCGGACCAAAACCCATTTACCCATTCACCCCCGAGCCCTATTATATACTTTGTTTCGAAACCCGACCCCCATTTGAGGTCTAAGTTCCAATTTTATAAAAATCCCTAATTTTACACAAATCCCCAATTTCTACCATGAAAATCCTAGATAAAGATGATAATCTTATGAAAAGTAATGGGTAATTGAAAGAAAGTAGGTTAGAATCACTTACTAACTAATTGGGAAGAAGGGATCTAGAAACAATCGCATCAATGGTTTTCTAGTATTGAAAATTTTAAAGAATGAACGAAATCCCGTTTTGGGATTGTTTTAATCACTAGCGTGAGGTGTTCATCGTATTCGCATGAAACCTGACGTGTTTGCGTAGAGCATGGCCTAACTGACCTATCCAATCGTGGGGGTATATCCCACCTCACCTCTGCGTTCGCGAGACTGGTCTTGCGCTCGCGTAGAGTTAACCTCAATTCCCAGCACAGCCCATCCAATACTACATGTTCGCGTTGGTTTGGACGTACTTGCGAAGGGCAGTCCTCCCCTGTTCCACGTTGGTGTCCAATTCCTCGCGTTAACATAGGCTGATATTTTATACTTCAATACAATACAAGAGGGGGGTGATTTGTGTGACGTCATTTTTTTTGCTTAAACTGATTATGGAAGGACCTGGTTCTTCTAAGTGTTCCTTAACCTACTATTGCAAAAACAGTAAATGCGGAAAGTAAAGAACACAAGTATTTTACGTGGAAAACACCTGGCTTAAAAGGTGAAAAAACCACGACTTACTTCCCTGTAGGTTTTTCCCAAACTCTCCACTAAATCACTAAGCCAAAAACTATATTTAAAAAACTCTTTTGTAAACCTAGGACTAACTCTAATCCTGTTGTAGCAAGTAGCCTCTAACTATTGCGACAATTTCAAGTTAACTCTAACTTGAATACTCAAAGTACCTATTACAGCTGCCTCTAGATAAAGTTGAAAGGTACAATATGAAAATACCTACTACAACTGAACTAGAATAAAAGACAGACAGTTGGAACTGGTTCTTCTATCTAGTTCATGTAGCTTCAGGTGTGAACACTTGAATCTCACACGAAGTGCTTGTAAAAGGCCTTGCTATTTTTCTCTCAATTCCTGTTTAACTTCTGCGTTTGTGCATACATATAAAAGGCGAACATCCTACAATATATAGAGTTATTAGATGAAGAAATAACTAGAGTTCTCAAGCTACTTTTCCTTGGTGGAAGAGTTCTAGTTGATCTCAACTTGTAACTCCTTCCCTATATTGGATAATGTTCTCTTTGAGTAAAGAGTCCTTCTCCTTATAAATTATGCAACCTTTTCAATCAGGAGATATATTAAATGTATGCGGTGAAATCAGGGGGATCTATTTACCGCCATTAAAGTACATTCGGAAAGTCATGACAGCGTCTCGAGACTGTGGAATCGCGATCAAGCTTCCTCTCTCAAGGATCGTCCGCAAACCAGCAGAGATTCCGAGGATAAGGAAATCGCCAGCGACCTGATGAAGGCTCTGAGGACGGGGGATTTCCGAGGTAGGTAGCTAGACTCAACAAACTCTAGTACCTTGCTTAGCCGTCCCATCCCTGTATCTTTACATTTAATGCACTCTATACAATACCATGTTATCTCGCCTATATAAGGGGAACCAATGACACTTTGTAAAGGACTGATGTTGCTCCATTTCTCCTCAAATGCAATAATATCTCTCTCTCTTTTCTTCTAACTTGTTCATTCTCACTGGCTTGAGGCTGCTTTAATATCTATCGTCCTCTTACTTGTTCTTCACTATATTGCTCAATATTGGCCGTAAAGAGCCTTGCTTAATCCTATCCTTAATTGTTATCCCATTCCCGGCTGATCCCAATAGCTCGAGCTCGACCCAAATCTGGACCCCGAGGTCCCCATCGATCAGCTCTGCATCCGGGCAACATGCCCCTTCGATTTGATTACTACCTCTTTTAGCTCGCACTTCATCGTTAAACTTCACTTTCTTAGCTTCATTTGCTCTAACAAAGAATCCCATTTACAAATTTAATTATTCTTACTAATTTCACGGTAAACAGTTTGGTGCCCACCACGGGGCTAAAAATAATAGTGATTATTTTCTGGCTGGTTTTATCTCTCAAATACACAGTATCTTTCACACTTTTTTCTTATCCAAGATCCTTTGATTTCAGGTTAAAATGTCCGGCTTGGTAAGCAAAGTCGAGAACGACTACCCCGAAAATCACGACGAAAACTGTGTGGATGTTCCAATGGCTGGTGCAACGCCGCAAGACTCCGATAACGCATTTGGATCGATTCAAGAGGATGCGGGCTTGCAAGGCGCGCAACAGGTCGACGAAGCCTCACACACCGATGGTAGCATACAACATATTGATCAACGGGAAGCTCAAAAAACACCGGCACGGTAAGAACAGGAAGTTAGTCTTCATGCTATTTTTAAAATTTTGCAGGCACAACAGTTGGCTATCGCTCAGCTACAAAGTCACCCGGAGACTCCCAGCGCAGTAGCACCGGAAACATCTCTCTACGCCGAGCGAGTACCCGAGATATCAAGCAACAACGGATCGGTAACCGACCCCACCAGTGAGGATGCCTAGGAATATCTTAGAAAGGATCGATCAGGTTCGTGGAAGTTCTTGCAGCAACCGTCTCCTGAGGAAGAGGTCCCAGAACTTGCTTTACGGAAATCCAGAACGGCAAAACTCCCTATGTGCGACAGGACCTTGGATCCCTATGAGCGCACCACCGCTTACACATGCTCATTCAAAGGCAACAACCTCCAAAATGATGAGTGTGAGTCCGTCTCGTTAAGGATGTTCAAGGAAACACTCTCGAAAGAAACCTCGACGCAACACCGCAGCCTGGCACCTGGCCTTGCTAACTTGCATACCATATCAGCAAACCCCTTCGTAGGAGCACACACCGATGTCATCGAAGCAGTAACAAAAAGGGCTCGGCACACCTAGGGCCAGACAAAGAGAGAGTGAAGCACCACAGGAAGTCCCGTCTCGTTCACTGATAGTACGATTGACATCGCTCCTGGTTTCGAACGACTAGACAACACGGGCCTTCGCCCGAAGGTTAAACGAAACATGCCCGATGACTCCAGGACATTTCAAATGAAGCCTGATCAGTTACCCAACCGAGATCTGGTTGGATACCTACACCCGACACCAGCCACGGAGCAGGGCCGTAGACAACCGTCCGGGAACCTCCTCGAGTTCGGTATGTCCCAACAGGCTGTCGACAAAGAAGATAAGGCCAAACAGATGGAGGTACCATCCATGCACCGCGAATGGGAGAAACGACACGAGATGCAACCTACCTTGAAACGATAGAGAAATAGCTCGAGGGCAACATCCTCGAGGAATCTCAGGTGGAACCAGATTCAACAAGGCACGGCCGGCAGGGGAACCATGCCCAGCAGAGTACGATTTCACCATAGCTTTAACGAACATCATGATGATCTTAAGCGAAAACAAGAACGCCAGGTGGCCCAGATCGTTGCATTTAGATCCTTCCCACAAAAACTACAATTTGATTTGTGAGTTTTACAACTCACGGCGGAACCAAACCGAAGATTGCAGGCAGCTCCGAGAGGAAGTGGCCCGATTGCTTGATAACGGGCACCTTCGGGAATTTCTCAGCAGCCGCGCTAGAAACCAAACGCGAGAAGGAGAGATAGCAACGGTAAACAAAGCAGACGAGCCTCAACACGGAGTGCACTTGATCTCTTAACGATCGCCCCGAACGTGTTCAAGTAAATGACCATTTAACAACCGCCAACTAGGTGCCAGAACTCGAGAAGCGCTGTGCCACCGAGGTATAAGTGCCCATCCCTCTTACCATCTTCTACTTCATGGTTACCCTTGTGCAATACAATAACCAAGATAGTTCGGATGATGCCCCGACTTCAAGATTCAGAGGCTTCAAGATGTCTGATGCACTATTTTCCTTTGATCGGATTTTTTATCCCAAAATGGGTTTCCTACCGACAGGGGTTTTTAACGAGGCAGCGCCGACGCACTTCCCAAGAAGGATCTAACAAGCCCACGGGACTTTCTTTACAACCGGATCCCGCACTGAAAAGTGACGAACGAGACCTAACGAGGAAAAATTCATCGGGTTAATTGGTCCAAGGAGCCGCGCCAGCGCAGGCCGAGCTCGCGACAACAAAATGGCATGTATTTACAGCGTATATCTATGCCAAGCAATAAACAATATCTTTTGGTATCTCATACTTTAGAAAGGGGAATTTTAACACGCTCGCGGCGAATGCCTCTCCACCAAATGCGTCGCGAGATACTCGGAGACTTAGCGTCAGCAATTCAACTCCCGCACGACCCCAGGGTCAGAACTCCGGGTTCACAAAGCCCCCACAAGGCAACTCCGAGCTCACAGGAAGTGATTCAAGCTTAAAAACACTCGATGACTCGGAGACTGTCATTAATCGCCATACGCTGGAAAAGCCGAAACTATAAGACCCCTAGCGAGAAGCCTCGGTGTAACCAGATCTATTCTACGTTACACAAACTGTAAAACCTCAATAGGCATGACAAACTGTAAGACCTCAATAGGCATGACAAGCTGTAATACCTCAACAGGCATGAGAAATTGTAAGACCTCAACAGGCATGAAAATCCCGATGTTTAGGCTATACGTCGCATTTGTAAGAATCCCTAAAGGGCATACCATCGGTCTAGACGCCTAAACTATCACTCGGGATCAACAAAGGCTATGGCCAAACGCATATGACTATGGTCAAAACGGCTGATACAACCAAAATAACGCGACTCAAGGAGGCCTGACTGTCGCAAAAATCATTGGCCACTATTTTGAATATACTTCAGAAAGAACTGGTTAAAACAAGCTTCCCTCAATAGGCAAAAACGAGCTCCAACCATGTCGGCTCCAAATCGCAAAAGCGTGGATCTACTCGACCTACGAGCTATAAACCTTCCGAGGTGCTCAAAACATCGCTAAAAACGTCTTAAAATTGAGGTTCTTCCAGAACCGAAGACGGGTCAGGCAAAAATATTCCAAAAGACCTTAACGAGGGGAAATCAAATATTATAGAAAAGCACACGGGCAAAAATAGCGTAAGATCCATTGCCGCCAGCTAAGCAAGCCTCCGGGCCACATATTGAAAGGTCTCTATGACCAAACAGCGTAAGAGCCATTGTCACTAGCCAAAGAAAATTGACAACTTGAGGATTAAAATGAGCTTGAATCGTAACCCGATTCGGAGACCGGATCCAAAATAGTTAACTGTGCAAGCCTCCGGGCAACATATTGAAAGGTTTTGACGACAAAAAAGGGTCAATTAAAGCTTGGATCGCAACGCGTTTGGAGACTGGACCCGAAATGGCTAAACTACAACGTGCCTAAGGGCACGACGTAAATGCCACTATCACTTGCTGAGTGAGCCTCTGGGCCACCAATCTATAAGGTCACTTCGACCCAAAACACAAAAGGCCATCGCCGTCCGCCTATGCAGGCAAGAAAGAACTTTAGGGTTATTTAACTCTCGAATCGCAATACGACTCAGAGTCTGAACCCAAAGACAGTTAAAGCATGCAAGCCTAAGGGAAGATACGGGATCAAACCGACCCGATCGAAACTCCAACAAGCAGAAATACAGAAGATATAAGTTGCAGGGTTCCCCCTCTTATTGCTACATATTGACGACGAAGCACAATCTCACCCTACTTCATGTAATGGAAGCTATATATACACAACATAGAGGACAGGGAATATTCATTCCCCTTTTTCCCATCTACTATGGTCCGGTGGTCTCCTCCTCATCGTCCTCAACATCGGAAATCAGGAACTTGGCATCGAACTCCTCTCCTTTGGCTTGTTCGATCTCCCCCGAAATATCAAAGCCTCTGGCATGAATCTACTCAAGGATTTTCCTCTGGGATCTCCACCTCTCGTACTCCCTGCTAGTGTTTGCAAGATCAAGGGTCTTCTTTAGCTCAGCCTTAGCGGCGGCAGCGCTCCTTGAATGAGCCACCATTTTCTACCCCGCCTTGGTGTTATTCATTACAACCTCGGCCCGAATATTGACCATCTCGATTTTCGCCCTTAACAGCTCGGAGGAGAGTCTCACGATCATCTTCGCCTGAGCGGGCGACCTGAACTTGTACCTCAAGAATGGATGTCTCTGCCTGAGATCTCTCTTCGGCCTCAGAATGGGCACTAACATGTGCCTGCAGCTCAGTGAACTCACATTTGGCTCTGCCAACCTTGCCCCAGAGTTGTTCCAGCTCACTTTCCTTATCCTTCAACTGAAATGGCAACACGTCAAAGATGGCAAGACAAAAAAAAGAATACAGGCCAACGCGAAATGTAGAATACCTGTTTCTCCAAGAGGGCCTCCTGTGCATAGCATTAGTCCATATCATGCCGTAAAGAAACGAGCTCGCTCTCCTTCGCCGCATAGAGAAGTTTGAGGGATTTTTCCCTGTCTCGAGCCTCCCGCAACGGGGCCTCGCAATGAAGCAGTTCGGCTTTGAGCCTATCAAAAAGCCAGAGAAAGAAAGCCAGGTGAATAAGAAGAAAAGAAAGGAGCGTAGGACTAGAGCATCCTTACCGCAGCCGAAACTCACCATAAGGCCAAAACGCTGAGCCCCGTCGAAGGCTGAAGAAACATCCGATGGTGCACCAATCCCGAAAGTTTACTGGTTGACCAAATCGCTTCCCCTTAACCGCTACGGAGAAGGCGCCTCACCACAATCCTTCTCGCACCCTGGAGCGCCTTTCCTTTTATCTGCGCTCCTTGATCTTGGGGCCTGCAATCTCTCCCCCTCCATCGGGGAACCTAGTCTCGCCTCGAATGAACTCCCGGCACTTGCAACAGATGAATTAGATGAATCAGCAAAAAGGAAGTCGTCCCTACCATAATGCTTCGCCTCCCATATCCCCTTTGAAAGATCTCGCCTCCTGCGTTTATCGTAAGTCCAGCAAGCTGCCAGCCTATGAGTCATTCGGCTAAATTAGGTACCTCGCCGGGCAGCCAATGAGTTGCTATAAGCAAAGAACAGGAAGACATCATTATGAGGCCTACCACATATGAAGAAAAAGACAGTGCAAACAGAGTGCTTACATGTAAAGTTCCATTTTTTAGGAAATGGAAGAAATTCTCCGAGGATAATGTCAGTCGTCCGGATTTGAACGTACTGACTCATCTATCCACGGTCCTTATCCTCCTCGCTGCCAATCGCGGGAGCTCAGGTGGACCTACACTTAAGAGAAATCAGTCCCTGATAATGCAATGGCCGGTACAACCTTATGAGGTGACTTAGGGTAAATTCTATCTCGGCCTTATAAATAAAATATCTCATCGACGACACTATCCTCCAAAGAAAGAGATGAACCTGCGCCAACTTTACTTGATATCTTCTACAAAAATCAAGCACGACCAAGTCCGGGGGACCCGGTGCAAGAACACGGATATACACGCTCAAGAATCCCTCGACATATGTCATGACACTCTCCACGGGGAAAGGTACTTGCAGAATCGCTCCTTCCTCCCATCCGCATTCTCCCCTGATCATCTCGAGGTTCTCCTCCTTCACCGGTTAAATAATCCTCAATACATGCTCTCGATTGCCAGGAAACTTGGGAGGCTTCCTCGATATGACGACCTTCTTCGAGAAAGGGCACCCCGGGCCTCGCTCTCCCGGCATCAGGGGCAAGCCTCTGGTGCCAACCAAAGGAGGAACACATGAGGAACTCCCCTTCGTCCGAGGGTCAGGTGTCGGAGCAGCAACCATAACTATGACAGAATAAGGAGAAGAAGAGGAAGATCTAGGCAAAAAACTTTTTGAAGCAAAGGAGCAAAAGGACCCGTAAAAAGCACCATGCTCTACACAGGAGATAGGCTTATCAAAGACTGCAAAATCGCCATTTGAAGGGCGGTAAATCAATATATAGGGGCTAAGCGACAACTGCTCATTTGACCAAGAATGCGAATTAATTCTGGACGCGTTAACGTCACCTTCTCCTTGGGGAGTGCACTGGCAGAATCATTCCAGACTCCCACATAACTCATAAAACCAAGGGACCTCGGGAGATCCCCGACGTCATAAATATCAGTTCGGAGGAGCCAATGATTCAACCTCGGGACATGGCTAGTCTCGAGCCCCCCGGTCCATCATACGAAAAGGATCTGAAGGGCCGATGCTAGAACGCAAAAAAAAAGAGGGAGAGAAAGCAACAAGAAAGGCTGACACAAAAAAAATTCGTTTCATACATTGACAAAAAAGAAAAATGCCTTGACACTATTCATCTCCCAGGAGGGGGAACACATGGAGCAAAAAAAGGCATACAAAAAGGGCTCAGAGACTACTCCTCGCCACTATCGTCTTCACCCATATCAGGGGCATTGAAGAGCGCCAGTCTCCCCTCCGCCGCACGGTCCTCCACCAGGTCAGCAGACATCTCGAAGCCTCTGGACTCGAGTTCTTCCAGGATCTCCCTCTTCACCTCCGCTTTAGCATGTTCGACAGCTCGGATCAGTTTCTTCTCGGCCGCCAAGGATATGTCTCGAACCATTGTTTGCACTGTGGCCGCATCCTCCTTATAAGTGGCAGCATCTCATTCGACTTCAGACTTATCCACGGCCAAAGTACCAACCTCCCCACGAGTGTCCGAGAGGAGATCTTGGGATGTCGCCAATTCCCCGGTCACAATCTCATTTCGCTATTTCAGCCTAGAGATCTCCGCTTCCAACTAACTAATCCTCGAGCTAATCTGCTCGACCTACGATGAAGGGCAAGTTGATGAATACGGAGTAAAAGGGTGGGTATGAGCAAGGCAGAATACCTGAGCAACAAGAGCGACCTTCTCCCGGAGCGCCGCCTCCAAAGAGGTCTGAAGCTCCTCCAACTCTTTATCCCCTGGGGCACCACGAACTTCCGAGTCCTGTAGCTTAGAAGTGCTGTTATTATGCTCCTTCTCATGGAAAAAAAGTTCCCCATAGAGCTGAAGAATGGCATGATCATACATCTCTTTACACTACGGCATAATGGGAAAGTTAAGAAACACAACGAATAATGCCCGAGAATGAAAAGAAACGCGCAAGGAAAAGCTATCACCTACTACGTGGATTTCTCCGCCGCTTTAAAGGCGATAGAGATGTCGAGATCAGCCGTGTCGATTACGCCATCAAAAATATTGGCAGTGAAGTCTCACCCTACGAAAGGAGTCCCAACTGTGGCACCGATCATCCTTTTAGCATCCCTCAGTTCACCCGGTGAGACCGGAAAGTTCTGAATGAAATCATTCTGGTCACTGATTTCTCCAAATAGCGACCCATGTTCCTGGATGGCCCCGAACTCCGATCCCTCAGGACCAACAATCCTCATAGTAGAAGCTACATCGAATTCGGCCGCACGATTAGAAGCTACATCAGCGTCCCCTTCGAGGACCCCGGTTTGTTAGCCCTGTAGGAGCCAGCTATTCCAAACTCAGCAACCTCCAACTGGGGTGCCTATAAATCTCCCATGCTATACCTTGTTCTCCTCTTCAACGGACTCTCATCATTGTCCTCCCCCTCGATTTCGAGGTTCTACCCAGAGGATAGGGCAACAGTTTCAGCAGGACAAGCAGTCACTGCCCTGGTTTTCCTTTTCTTTCTCGTATCAGGCTTCAAGGCCTCCGCTTCACCGTCAGGGGGTAGCTTCATTTGCATATTCTCGCCAAAACCTGCACCAAAACAAAAACTGCGATACAGTACCACTAAGGGCTCGAAAGGAAACACTGAATGCGAAGCGCAGGCAATAAAGGAACCTCACCGTGATTCTTGGCCACCCAACGCTACTTAGCCAGCACTGTCCAAGACTGAACGTGGTGTGGGAACTTCTCGTCCAGACGCCTGATCCATCCCAACAAATCTGGGACCACATCTAGATGCCAGGCGGCGGCTGCAGAAAGCATGAAGAGGTTATTATGATGAGTAAAAGAGTAATCGAGAAGCAAATTAAAGAGAAATTCGCTTACGTCGAACATTCCACTGCTCCGGAAAGGGCATCCTCCGAGCCATGATGATGTCCGAGGTCCTTACTCGGACAAATCTGCTCATCCACCCCTATCCTTCCCTTCACCGACGCTCGTGAAAAAATATTTTTTGGACCGGTGAGATTGATTGATTAAGCCTCGATACAACCGAGGGCGGTACAATCTGATCAAATGTTTAAGGGTAAAAACATCGCCTTTAACCGCTTCGGTGAAATGCATGAGCATTAACACTATCCTCCAAAATGATGGATAGATCTGATCGAGGGTCACCTGATACCGAGCGCAAAAGTCAAGGATAACCGGGTTGATTTCCAAGGGAGGAGAGTCGACAGATTTATCAGGGCCCATTGTGAATAGGTAAGAATATATGTAAAGAAAGCCAGCCTTGAAGTCGGTAATGTTGTCGCTGGGGCCGGGAATCTCTACCTCCACTGTATTGCTCTGTCGGCAGTCATCCTTCACTTTGTTAACATCGGTCACGACGCTAACATATCAAGATACGTGCTCATATAGACCCGGCATAGACGAGCGATTCTCAATATCGAAATCATTCGGTGTGTCGGTATCAGGAGGATTCCATTGCTCTAAAGTGGAAACCAACTTGTTTTCTCCCTCAGGAAATCGAGATGACGATGCGGTATCAATCTGTCGGGGGACCGTCCTAGAAGTCCTAACCATGAAAATGGTAAAACCTTTATGTGAAAATAGGGAAGGATGTCAAATAGCAAAATTCTGATTCGCGGGCATGAATGAAGGGTAAAAGTGGGAAGTATCTAGCAACCGGTGCATTTATAGGAATCGCTGGGGAAGCAGAACAGGAGAGCCTGCGGTAGTTCGTGGGTTTCTTGATTACCACGTTTGACAGGGGCCCTGCACGATTCTCTGTGGCATGGAATTTAATGCTATTAGACGTTTGACGTCATGACAATGATGACCTCGAGACGACGGTTCAATATCGTTTCCTACTACTTCGTTCTAGGAAACGCGGAGACTATCTGTATGCGGTGAAATCAGGGGGATCTATTTCCCGCCATTAAAGTACATTCGGAAAGTCATGATAGCGTCTCGAGGCTGTTGAATCACGATTGAGCTTTCTCTCTCTAGGATCGTCCGCGAACCAGCAGAGATTCCGAGGATAAGGAAATTGCCAGAGACCCGATGAAGGCTCCGAGTAAGGGGGATTCCCGAGGATGGTAGCTAGACTCAGCAAACTCTAGTACCTCGCTTAGCCATCCCATCCCCATATCTTTACATTTAATGCACTCTGTACCATACTGCGTTCCCTCTCTTATATAAGGGGAACCCATGCTCTATTTCTCCTCAAATGCAATAATATCTCTCGCTCTTTTCTTCTAACTTGTTCGTTCTCACTGGCTTGAGGTTGCATTAATATCTATCGTCCTCTTACTTGTTCTTCGCTATGTTTCTCAATATTTGCCGTAAAGAGCCTTGCTTAATCGTATCCTTAATTATTATCCCATTCCCGGCTAACCCCAATAGTTCGAGCTCGACCCAAATCTGGACCCCGAGGTCTGCATCGATCAACTCTACATTCGGGTAACAAGCCCCTTCGGTTTGATTACTGCCTCTTTTAGCTCTCACTTCATCGTTAAACTTCACGTTCTTAGCTTCATCTGCTCTAACAACTAGCTCGAGAATAGACCATGTATTTTTAGAATCCCATTTACAAATTTAATTGTTGTTACCATTTTCACGGTAAACATTTAATATACCAAGTTAAGTTTATCTCCTTTTACGTGCATCACACATGCTTGATCTGCCCATCTTTATGCACCTGAGTAATGGATCTGGTTCATGCATGAGCTTTCTTTATCAATCTTCAAAACCATCCTTTACTTGGGCCAACATAGGCTTTCCTCACGTTCGCATAGTCTTGTTCCCTCCCTAGCCCAGATCACTCTTTGAGATCGCATGAGTTCCTTCGCGATGAAGAAGGGAACACCAGGTGACAATTGAAGCTAAGAAAACCAGATTTTCTAAGTACAAACAACCCGTAGCTTATCCGAAACTCAACCGAGCCATCGGGGCTCCAAACCAACTATGCACACAAGTCCAAAAGCCTCATACGAACTCCCTCGTGCAATCAATACACCAAAATAACACCTAGAACTACGAATCAGACACTAGATCAAATGAAACTTTCAATGAAATTTTAGAGCTTCAATTTTAATAAGCGGACGTTCGAATCACGTCAAACCAACTCCATTTCTCACCAAATTTGGTAGACAAGTCATAAATATAGTAATGGACCTATAACGAATTCCGGAACAAAAATACGAACCCGGTATCAAAAAATTCAAACATTGGAAAAAAATATAAATTCATTAAACCTTTAAACATCAAATTTTTGACAAAAGTGATAAATCGAGCTAGGGACCTCCAAATACAATTCCGGGCATACACCCATGTCCCAAGTAACAATACGAACCCAACGGAACCGTCAAAATATGGATCCGGGTCTGTTTGCTCAAAATGTTGCCAAAATCAACTCAAATTGATTTTAAGGAAAAATTTCATATTTATCAATTTTTAACATAAAAGCCTACCGGAAAACGACACGGACTACGCATGCAAAAAGAAGAAGGCTAAAATGAGATATCTGAGGCTTTGAAACACAGAATTAAGGTTTAATATTCTAGACCTATCGGGTCATCACATTCTCCACCTCTAAAACAAGCGTTCATCCACAAACGGACATAGAAACGTACATAGACTGGTAAAAAGGTGTGGATATCTACTCCACATGTCCGACTTGGACTCCAAAATAGCTGCCTGGATCGGCAGACCTCTCTATTGCACTCGAACTGAAGGATAACTCTTTGACCTTAATTGTCGAACCTACTGGGCTAGAATAGCCACCTGCTCCTCCTTATAAGTCAAATCCCTGTCCAAGTGGACTGAGCTGAAATCTAACGCATGGGACGGATCACCGTGATACTTCCGGAGCATGGACATATGGAACATCGGATGGACTGCTGATAAAATAGGTGGAACTGCGAGCTTGTAAGCCACCTCCCCCACTCTCTAAAGAATCTTAAAAGGTCCGATATACCTAGGGCTCAACTTGCCCTTCTTCTCGAACCTCATCACACCCTTCATGGGTGAAACCTGGAGCAACACCCTCTTCCCGACCATGAATAGGTCGTCATAACTCTTTTTCCTGGACTGATCTGTGCGAAGTCGATCATTAATAATCTTGACCTTATCCAAGGAATCCTCTACCGAATCTGTACCCAACAACCGAGCCTCCCCCGACTCGAACCATCCAACTAGCGATCGGCACTGCCTCCCGTATAATGCCTCAAAGGGAGCCATCTAAGCTCGACTAGTAGTTGTTGTAGGCAAACTCTACAAGTGGCAAGAACTGATCCTAAGAACCCTCAAAACTGATAACACAAGCATGAAGCATATCCTCCAATATATGAATAGTGTTATCGGAATTTCTGTCCATCTAAGGATGAAATGCTGTGCTCAACTCAACTTTTGTGCCCAACTCACACTGTACTGCCCTCCAAAAGTGCGAGGTGAATTGCGTACCTCGATCAAAATGATAGACACGGGCACACTGTGAAGATGGAGGATCTCACAGATGTAAATCTCATCTAACTGCTCTGAAGAATAGGTAACTACCACAAGAATGAAATGCACTAACTTGGTCACCCTGTCCACAATAACCCATTTAATGTCGAACTTCCTTTGATTCCGTGAAAGTCCTACAACAAAATTCATAATGATACGCTCCCACTTTCACTTAGAAATCTCTAACTTCTTAAGTAAACCACCAGGTCTCTAATGCTCATACTTTACTTACAAACAATTTAGACACCGAGCTACGTATGCAACTTTATCCTTCTTCATCCTTCTCCACCAATAATGCTGCTACAAGTACTGATACATCTTGGCGGCACACGGATGAATAGAATACCGGGAATAGTGGGCCTCCTCAAGAATCAACTAGAAAAGCCCATCTATATTGGGCACAAAAATATGACCCTGCATCCTCAAAACTCTATCATCTCCAGCAGTAACCTTCTTGGCACCACCGTGCCACATTGTGTCCCTAAGGAAAAGAAATTGAGGGTCATCATATTGTTTCTCTTTGATGCGCTCAAACAAGGAATACTGAGTGACTGTACACGCTAGAACACTATTAGGCTCTAAAACATCCAACCTCACAAACTGATTGGCCAAAGCCTTAACATCTGATGCAAGTGGTCTCTCATCGTCTAGAATGTACGCGAGGATACCCATACTCATTGTCTTTCTACTCAACACATCGGTCACCATAATGACCTTCCCGGGATAATAGAAGATGGTGATATCATAGCTTTTCAATAGCTCCAACACCTCCTCTGCCTCAAATTGAGATCCTTTTGTTTTAACAAATACAACAAGCTACGATGATTCGTGAATACCTCGCATGACACGCCATAAAGATAGTGCCTTCAAATCTTCACCATATAAACATTGGCTACCAACTCTAAGTCATGGACAAGGTAATTCTTTGCATGAACCTTCAATTGCCACAACGCATATGCAATCTCCCTACCATCCTACATCAATATTGCACCAATCCCAGTAAAAGATGTATCAAAATACACTATATAAGTTCCTGAACCCATGGGCAACACCAACACTGGCACCATAGTCAAAGCAGTCTTGATCTTCTGAAAGCTCACCTTACACTAGTCTGACCATATGAACGGGGTACCCTTTCTGGGTCAACCTGGTCAATGGGGTTGATATAGATGAAAACCCCTCCACAAACCGATGGTAATATCCCGCCAAACCCAAGAAACTCCAGATCTCCGTAGCTGAAGTGGATCTAGGCCAGTTTTGAACTACCTAGATTTTTTTGGATCCACCTTTATGCCCTCTCCCGATACTACGTGCCCCAAAAAATCAATCGAGAACTCGCACTTTAAAAACTTAGCATACAATTGGCTATCTCTCAGAGTCTAAAGTACAATCAGAAAATACTACTTGTGCTCATCTCTACTGCAGGAGTAGATCAAGATATTATCAGTAAACACAATCACAAAAGAATCCAAATAGGGCTTGAACACCCAGTTTATCAAATCCATAAATGCTACTGGGGCATTTGTCAGCCCATATGACATCACCAGAAATTCTTAATGCCCGTACCGAGTCCTAAATGTTGTCTTAGGGACATCGGATGGCATAATATTCAATTGATGGTAGCCAGACCTCAAATCAATCTTCAAAAATATGTTGGCACTCTAAAGCTGATCAAATAAGTCATCAATCTTCGGCAATGGATACTTTTTCTTGATGGTGACTTTGTTCAACAACTGGTAATCACTGCACATCCTCTTCGATCCATATTTCTTATTCATAAACAACATAGGCACACCCAAGGTGAGACACAAGGTCTAACAAAGCCCTTATCAAGTAAATCTTCCAACTTCTCCTTAAATTCTTTCAATTATAGTGGGGACATACGGTATGGTGGAATAGAAATGGGCTGAATGCTCGTATCCAAATCAGTACAGAAGTCAATATCTCTATTGGGTGACATCCCCGGCAGATCTTCAAGAAACACCTCTACAAACTCGCGAACAATTGGTATTGAATCCATAGAAGGAACCTCCGCACTAGAATCGAGGACATAAGCCAAATAAGCTAGACATGCCTTCTCGACCATATGCTGAGCCTTTACATAAGAGATAACCCTGCTGCTAGTATGGCCAGGAGCCCCCTCCACTCTAATCGAGGCAACTTTGGCAAGGCCAAAGTCACCATCTTGGCGTGATAATCCACTATAGCATGATAAGATGATAGCCAATCCATACCCAAAATGACATCAAAATCCACATATCGAGAAATAGAAGATCTTTGCTAGTCCCAAGACACCCAATTGTAACTACACATGAATGATAAACATGATCTACAACAATTGAATCTCCCACAGGTGTGGACACATACACAGGAGCACTCAAAGAATCACGAGGCACAACCAGATATGAAGCAAAATAGGATAACACATAGGAATAAATAGAGCCTGGATCAAATAGAACTGAAGCATCTCTATGGCAAACTTGAACAATACAAGTGATAACAATGTTAGATGACTCAGCCTCAAGCTTTGTTAGGAAAGCATAACATCGGGGCTAGGCCCCATCACTCAAAACTACATCTCGAGGACGGCCTCTAGCCGGCTAGCCTCCACATCTAATAGCCTGACCTCCACCTCTAGCGGCCTGACCTCCACCTCTAGCGGCCTGACCTCCACCTCTAGCGGCCTGACCTCAACTTCTGGCTACCTGACCTCTGTCTCTAGCAAACTGAGCGGGCAGTGGTGCAACTGGTGCCAGAACCATGGCACGAGAACTCTACTGTGGTGTGTCACCTAATATCTTGGATAGGTCCTCCTGATATGCCCAAAACCATCACACTCAAAACATCCATCATGCTATTGTGGTTGCTGATACTGAGGCTAACATGAACAGGATGGATAAAAACTGTGATAACTCTGAATCGAAGGTGCACTAATAGGAGCTGATGGTGAGCTATAGGCTGGCTGCCCAAAATAAGGCACATAAGGACCATGACTCCCTAAATTACTATGGTATTCCTGAAGCGCCGACTGAAATGGCATGGGAGGATGGCTCCTACCAAAAATACCCCTACCTCTAGACGAGGAACCACTAAAACCACCGAAATGATGATGCCTCTTATCAAACCCCTACCTCTCTCCTGTAAAAGAACCATCTTGATATGCAAGGACACTTTAGCAGCCATCTGAAAAGAATTCTCACTCCAGTTTCCTTGACTATTTGTAGCCGTGAGTAACTGCATCAATTAACCTCCTCACCCTCTCTCTCAGTAGGAAATAGAAGAAGAGCATGGCAGGATAGATCCACAAAATGGGTCTCATACTGAATGTCTAACATACTGCCTTTTTCAAGACACTCAAACTTCCTGCAGTAATCCTCCTTCAGTGTGATAGCAAGGAACTTCTCTAGAAATGGTTGAGAGAACTGGTCCCAAGTAAGAGCAGGTGACCCAGCTAGTTTGGCCAATACATAATCCTTCCACCACCTCTTAGTAGAACCCATTATTTGAAACACAACAAAATCGACTCTATTGGTCTCAACCATACCTATGTTCCGCAGACCACATGGTAGCGGTCCAGATAATCATGTAGGTCCTCAGAAGGTGCACCATGGAAGTGAACTATGAAAATCTTGGTAAACTTGTCCAAGGTCAATAAGCCCTCAAAAGACATGGCGGGCCAATCACCAACCTGTACCGCAACAACTGGCTGAACTACCCCATTTGGAGGGGTAGCTGGAGTCTGGTACTGGGGAGCCATCTCCACTAGAGTGTTAGTAGTGGGAGTATGTGCTTCTCCCCCAGTCTGAGAGACGGATGGTGCCATAGGAAATGTACCGGCCCGGGCCACACTCTCCATAAGGCACACCAAACAGACCAGAGCGTCCTGAAGCATTAGGGTGGCAATGAACCCCTCTAGGACTTGAGCTGATCCAATAGGTACAGTCTGAGCTAGAACTTCCTCATCAAAATCTACCAGAGGCTCCACTGCTGGTGCTACTGCTCGAGCTCTAGGTTGAGCTCTACCACTACCTCATCCTCTGGTGCGACCTCGACCTCGACCTCTGCCCCTCGTAGGAGCTGCCACTGGGGGCTGCAGCTGTTGTCAGGCTGAAGATGCAGTGCGTGTTATCGCCATCTGCGAGAGATCAAGAATAGAAAAGTTCAATCATCAATGTATAATAAAATCGCATGACAGAGAAGAGTAGAAGCGAAATCATTCCTAAACTCCACAGCCTTTGAAAGATAAGTACAGACGTCTCCGTACCGATCCTCTAAACTCTACTAAGCTTTCTCGTGACTTGTGAGACCTATGTAACCTAGTGCTCTGATACCAACTTGTCACGACCTGGAATTCCCACCGTCGGGAACGTGATGGTGCCTAACATTTCACTTGTTAGGTAAGCAAATGTTAGAACAATTTATCCATTTTCAACAGTTCAAATTAAATGATCTGAAAAACTAAACTAACTGTAATTATACAAAATAAAGTGCAGAAGCTATAAAAACTAAAATATCTTATACAACCCTGGACCTAGTGTCAGAAGTGCACGAGCTACTAAAATAGTACAAATAATGGTCTGAATAAAACAGAAATATGTCTGAAGGAAAGTACACAACTAAATAAAAAGGAAAGATACTCTAGGAGATACAGACACTGAGCAGTTGTACCTTAAGTCTCCACAAAGTTGGCCAATCCGAGCACCCTAATAACCACCGCTGGGGCACAAAGCTAGCCAATCATGAGAGCATGGAAAGGTATACCATTTTTAATAGGAGAAACAATTATTAACAGGTAACAAATAAAGCATGAGATGCATTTAAAGCACATAACAGTTAAGGCACAGAAGGAAACAATTAAGGAAAAGTGGAAAATCATGGAAACATGTAATTCAGCGACGTATATGCACTATTCACCTTGCATATCGAGACACATGAAATTCACTTAGCACACAACCTGAGGATTCCTAATTCCCTTAAATCAAGATTACACACAACACTTAACTTACTCCGCAGTCAATTCAGAGCTCTACCCATGCCTTTCCCAAAATATCTGCCTCCAAACCACTCTGATCTAACCACAATTAACTTAATAACATCAAATATTGCTAAAAGAGACAATTACAATACATAAATTTAGGATTTCCAAACTTTTTCCCAAAAGTCAAAAATCAACCTTGGGCCTTCTTGGTCAAAGTTTGAGGTTCGAACCAAAACCCGTTTACCCATTCACCCCGAGTCCGATGATTTTTTTTTTCAAAATCCGACCCCAATTTGAGGTCTAAATTCCAACTTTACAAATATCCCTAATTCTACCCTAATCCCAAATTTCTACCATAAAAATCCTAGATTTTAGGGGAAATCTTATGATATGTAATTGATACTTGAAAGAAAATAGGTTAGAACCACTTACCAACGAATTGGGAAAAGAGCTCTTGCAAAAATAGCCTCTAGGGTTTTCTAGGTTTGAAAATTTGAAAGAATGAACAAAATCCCATTTTTGGACTCTTTTAATCACTGGTGTCAGGTGTTCATCGCGTTCTCGTGACACCTGACCCCTTCACGAAGAGCATGGATTAGCTGATCTACATGATAGCAAATGACTCCACGCATTCGTGAAGGTATAACCCGCCTCACCTCCATATTCGCGAGACTGGTCTCGCGTTCGCTTTAGAGTCAACCTCAATTCCGAAACCAGCCCATCCAATACTACACGTCCCCATTGGTTTGGATGCATTCAAGAAGGGCAGTCTCCCCACCACTCCGCGTTCGCGTCCTATTCCTCGCGTTCGCATAGGGTTGTTCCCTCCCCAGTCCAGATCACTCTTCGGGATCGCGCGAGTTCCTTCATGATCGCGAAGGAGGAACATCATGTGATAGCTGAAGCTATGAAAACAATAGTTTCTATGTACAAACCACGCGTAGCCTATCCAAAACTTACCCAAGCCCTCGAGACTCCATATCAACCATGCACACAAGTCCTAAAACCTCATACGAGCTCGCTCGCGCAATCAAAATAAAAAAATAACACCTAGCACGTCAAATTAACTCAGTTTCTCACCAAATTTGGCAGACAACTCATTAATATAGTAACTGATCTATACCCAGTTTCGAAACCAAAATACGGATCCGATATCAAAAAAGTAAAACATTGGTTAAATCTTTAAATTCATTAAACCTTTAAACGTCAAATTTTCGACAAAAGCGATAACTCGAGCTAGGGACCTCTAAATTCGATTCCGGGCATACGCCTAGGTCTCAAATCATGATACGGACCCACCAAGACCGTCAAATACGGATTCAGGTACATTTGCTCAAAATATTAACCAAAGTCAACTCAAATAGATTTTTAAGGCAAAATTTTATATTTTATCAATTTTAACATAAAAGCCTACCAGAAAACGACATGAATTGTGCACGCAAATTGAGGTTGGCTAAACTGAGATATCTAAGATTTTGAAACACACAATTAGGGTTTAAAACTCTAGATGACCTATTGGGTCATCAAAAAAATTTAATAAATTATTAGAATCCTACATACTTCAAATAAGGAAATATTTAATAAATTATATTTTATTTGATTTGAAAGTTCCAAATATTAGGAAAATATATTAAATTATAATTTAATCAAATGTGAATACGATTTTTAAAAAGTAAAAAGGCGAACAACATTTAGCTGAGGAGATTTATGCTTTTAATATAGTACTAGTCTTTGTTGATATCCAATTTCTCACTCATATATTTTAAAATGCATATATACTTTTAAAATAGTGCATGAGCATTAACCAGCATTTTTTCATGATTTTCTGTAATTTTAAAAGGATATTAGTTAATTTATTCTAATATTTTATTATCCAAATAATTACTAATTGTGTCACAAACGGTTTTATGATAATTTGATTGCTTAATTTTATTATTTATTATACTAAGATTTAATTATTTTATGAATATTCACATTTACAATTTTAGGGTTATAATTTGAATAGCTTTGCAATAATTGCCCATGTGTGCATAATTACTTTATTTCACCAGAAAATAGCTTTTTATTTTTTTATAAAATTAAGTAATTATTTAAAATTATTTTTTTGCACCAAAAATAATTTTTATCATTTATTATTTATTTTTATAAAGTATTTTATCAATTAATAGGGTATTTAACAAATAGCCTCTTTAAATTTATTTTAATTTCGGACCTAGCCCAAAATATTACCCCCAGCCCAATTAAAATAACCACAGCCCAAATACCCTGACCCATTTCATAAAACCCGTTCAACCCCAAATCAAATCTTGACCGTTGATCTCAGAGATCAACAGTCCAAGAAAGAGTTACAATTTTTAATTAATCTCCCACCCCCAAACCCTACTCACTTTTCCCATTCCACTGCCTTTGTTTCCCTGTTCTCCTCTCTTCTCTCTCATGATCTCCCCTAACCCTAGACGCCATCATCGGAAAAAACCTCGTTACATGGGATTTCCCTATGATTTCAGCCCCCCCGGCTCTTACCTCTTCTGTTGTTCAATTTCTTCGTGGATTAAAGGAATCTCAAAAGACTCAACTCATAGTCGACCTAAACTCTTCATTTTTGATGAACCTTCCTTGTGTTCATCGCTATTTTTATGAGTATTGTTATCTTTATGATTATGGCTTGAAACTCCGGTTCTTAACTAGATTTTTCTCATCTCGCTCCATTTTTTCAAAACCCTAATCTCTTTCTACTTGAGTCTGTTCAGATCCTTGTAGATCTGAGATGATCTTAAGTTTATCTGGTATTTTCTTTAAAAACCCTTAATTTTTTCCTTATTAGTAATCGACTTCAATGTTTTCTAAAACTAGGGTTTCCTCTTAAGTTCTATGCAAAAAGGTTCTAAATTTTCTAAGTGTTTGAATCTGAATATTTTTACTAGTTCTATTGATTTTTCATGCCTATGTTCTAATCCCTTGTTTGTTTAATTGTTTCACTGAACGCTTCAATATTTGCCCGTTATTCTTTGTCCCGTCAATTAACAGATGTTAATTGATTTTATCCGCCTAATTAGGGTTTGGAATCATATCTTTCTGTTGAAATTAGTACTTCTCTGTGATTTTTACCTATTTTCCTTATTTATGACTTCTAATTGGTACTACTTGCCTTAATTAGTTTATTAGCCTGATTTCTAAGTTTTGATTTACTCTAACCGACTTATAAATGGCCTATGACTTATTTCCTGCCTTATTTGAGTCCCAATCTGGGGCTGATAATTGATTCCCCTTATTTTAAGGTTTTTTTTTCGGATTTTGTTTGTACTAATTAGTTGGGTTTAGCCCCAATTAACTAACTGATTTTTATTTGTATACCTTATTTATGAACTTTATTATTCTTTGCTTTATTTATTTTACCTTGCTAAGTTATATATAAACCTCATTCTAATTTCTTTCAAACACACGAACACACTCAGAAAGATATAGAAACACACACACAAACTCTTATTCACACACACTCTCCATTGTAATTCTTTCTATACTTGTGTTTGCTCCACTGTCTAGCCGGCTGAAAGCCAAGGCTAGACTATTGGATTCAACTTGTCTTCACCATCCTGTTTGCTATCTCTTAACTGGAATGCCCCTATTTCTTTCATCATAATTTCTTCTATGTGCTATGTGTCTCAGTCTACTTCTGCTTTGATACTTGTCTCCTAGCCATTCTGCTTTGATACTTGTCTCCTAGCCATCTCCTTCACTTCTTATTCTCTATGACTTCCATGACTAGTTCACTCTGAACCTCAACATGTGCATGTTTATTATATGTTTCTTCTTTTTTAAACCAGTATGCTTTAGTCTTGTTACCTCTTTGTCCCATGTGGCTGTGTCATTAGTGTTCCAACATGCTTCTGTTTTTCCCTATGTTTCTCTTAACCAGCATGACTTAAGTCCTGTCCTGGTCTATGTGATAGCATGTCCCTATTTTGTCCATGATACTAGTTTACTCATTCTGAAAGTAGCATGTATAATTCTCACGACCCCACCCTGTTCTGTATGGTAGATTGATTAGTCATTTTGGATTTCAGCACATTTCTCTGTTTAATATATGTTCATATGCTCACCTAGTGATAACTAATAAAATAAGTCAACCCAGACAATGTGGAACCTTGTTTGAATTAATTGTGTCTCTGTTCTATATGCTGTTTGACTGTTGGAATACATGTTTGAACTCAATCTGCTGAATATGGTCTTGTTTGTAGTTTTAATCTTGTAACATGTTTCTACTCACTTTTAAAATCCAAACTATTCTTTCCTAAAACTATCTCCTACTTTCATATACTATTTTCGACTCCTGCTCTCAGATATCTAGGGTCCTGCACCACTAGTGTGAGCACCGCCTAGGATTCCATGAAACTCCTCTGAACTCTGACGCATTAGGGCTGGCATTTCCAAACTTATTTACAAAAACTACTTCCTTGAAAAGATTCTGGTGTGAGCATTGCCCGGGGTCCCTAAAGCCCTTGGGAACTTCGACACACCAGAAACCCATTTGGTGTATTATAGACTGCCTGTTGGACTCCAGATTTGATTGAATGCCTAGCTTCCAAGTTGATTTTGGGCTTGCCATGACTCCCTATAGTATAGTAATTTCTATTATGTTATTCATTTGTATTGACCTGTAATAATAATCTTTGTAAAAAAATATGGGGGTATTTAGTAAACACATGGGAAGGGATTTTAATATCTTTGTTGGGGTTTAGGTAGAAACTCTGCCCATAGGTGATTGTGATGATTTTTATATGTATTAGAAATCATGTTATAGGGTTTATCTCATTATGCTGAATTTTCATACTTTGCATCTTACAAATCCTGCTTGTAGGATCTACATGTATTTTCAAGTCAGCGTGCACTAGTGATCATGTCCATAGGGTTCTGTCCGTTTGATTAACCAATTTTCCTGGTGATATGCTTGAGAATTCTGCCCACCTATGATTAATATAAATCATGACTAGATTTCAAAATCAGTTCCTGCATTTAGATATCATGACTATATGATTTCAAAAAATCAGTTTCTGCATTTAGATATCATGCCCATAAGGTTTTAAAATCAATTTCTGCATATAGAAAAGCATAACTATAGGATTTAAAGATAAATTCTGCCTATTAAAAATGAGTAGTTGATTTACAGCTTAGATGCCATGTCTATAGGGTTCTACCCAACTATCACTTAGGTAAACCAGTAGGTTAATTAAAATTCTAGGTCTAAAACCGTGATTGCTTGTTTTAAATATTCCCAAATTCAGAATATTAACCAAATCAGTAGGCAAGATGATGGGTACTCATCTGCCCGCTTCAATAAAACTGCTGCATATTCTGTGCTCATTTAGATATCCTGCCTATAGGACCCTAATCGTTTTGAAACCGCTTGTTTTAATAGCGTGCATTTGTTTTTCTATTTGCGGAGGTAAATATGAGCCCCCTTTAAGTGATCTTTTAAGCACCATAGGTGAGTGTAGAACCACCTTAAATAGAGGTCCTAAACACCTCCAGGTCCACAAGTAAGGGACAGGCAATGCACGCATAGGATACGTATTCGATGTTGTTAGAACGCTTAGGTAATAATTAATGGGAGGGTAATCAGGTAGTAAAGGATATAATGACCTGTGTGCTAATGCTACGTGTAACACCTCTATTTGAAGAAGGTTACTGAGTATTGCATAGAAGAGATCCTATAGGCTAATAAACCTAGGACCCCCTTTATTCCCATTTTAAAATAATCTCTATTTGTTTAAATTTCTTTATGACTAATTCGCTTAAATTGAGTTTGACTGAGACCCACCCATCATTGTGGACCTCAAGGGGTTCCTAACACCTTTCCCTCAAGGTAATTTCGAGTCCTTATCAAATCTCTGGTAAACTGGTTTCACGAGTTATTTATTTTGGGTGCACTAACGCACCTTAATTTGTTAGGTGGCGACTCTTCAAATCTCATACCCAATTTCCAAAAGGAAAGGAGTTGTCCCACAATGTTGAAACCCTGACCCTGTGAGGAAAAAGGAGGCGTGACAACATGACAACTCTACTGGGGATATTTTTAGGCTCTTACCATAACAAACTTGCTTTTTGCGAATCAGTCTTAAGCATGCTTTATTCTGATAATACATGTGCACCCCTTTCCCTTCCCCATTATTTGGATTTATTTGCCTGTTTTTCAAGCATTTATGATTTCCTTTATTACAAAAACTGACTTGTCTCCTTGTTTTCTTTCTTAAACGTCTTTCAATTATCAAATACTACATTTATCATTTTTTAACATGCAAATACGTGACAACATGCTATTTATTATTTCATAAATCATGCTCAACATTATATTCCACTCGTGCGTAATCAATCCTATAGCAATGCTTGATGAGTATTTGCGCCCTTCCTATATATCACCCTTTAAATTCGAAAATGCATAATTGCAGTAAAACTAGTCGATCAGCGGTGCAGTTGACGGTTCGTGCCTTTCCCCCTCAAGTTGTCCACTTGAGGGTACCAGTCTAGACCTCTCTAGAAACCTTACTCTGATTAATTGTACATGCATCATAGTCAAACCTATCTGGGTTAATATGTTGTCCACATAATAACCTTTTAAGGCAAGCCTCGTCCAAAAGTCCATCAGGTTTTCCATAATCCCAACGGACACAACCGCGATTGTGTGCATTAATTTTGAAGAAATAAGTGCCAAAATGCTAATCATTGTTGTATAAATAATCGGATCTGGAGGGGGAAAAGGCCTAACCATATTTGTTTTGCAGAAAATGAGGGATGAAGTACCAAGGTTCGGCATGGTCCGTAACATACAACCACTGTTTCTAGATTAGTGGGAGGATCTTCCACCAAGTTATAAGAATCATGTGAAAAGGGTCTTGGGAAATTTACCTTCTCTATTGGGCCTCCAGCAAACAACATGTTGATCGAAGCTGTCACAATGTTTTGGGATAAAGAAAGAGCCATGTTTCGTTTGGAAACATAGAAATGACCCCTCTCTTTGAAAAAATAGTGGGGTTTCGCTAGGCTACCTTGGGATAGTCCTACTTTATTGGTGCCGGCAAATCACTCTACTAAAGGGTTTCTGAAGATGATGGGATTAAAAAGAATAATGACTTGGAGTGCATGAAGAATTCCTATATACCCTTTGACTTCCTCTATGAATGATACGCTCACAGCAGATCTTATCGTAATTTCGATGATGCATTCTCCGTCATATCCTTGGGTTGGATCCACCGCAGGGCTTTTGTGTTCATTGTCTGTTTCTTGGGTATGTTAGTGTTCCCGATCAAAGAGGACATAATCCATACCAGACTGACCATGGTAGGCAAAACCTTTATGTATGGGATCTAGGGGAAAACATACACCATTGTCCTTACGATCGTAGCAGACATATACCAGGCCTTAGAGAGTTGTCAAAAGGGGGCACAAATACTTCGAAGGTTGTAATCTGCTGTTACAAGTTTGGTTGTTAGAGCATCTCCAAAAAAGGTCAATACCGTCAAGATCTTCCGTGAAGACCGTGGAATGACCACATAGCTTTCCATCATCCTATGATAATGACTTATATCCCAGACAGGTTTGCTCAACCCGAAAATGCTATAGGATGGGCACATATTTTCAGTAATTTGACTGAGGATTATGTTCAATAGATGTTCAAATTGTTCCCTACCAACGAGTTTATCATCAGATCTAAGGATGATCCACACTTTGTACTAATCAGGTTGAGGGATATATACCCTTATGCTCTCATCAGAGTTATGAGACATGCAGGCAGGAAGCAGGTCATACAGCGAGTTGCTAAAACAAGTCACTACAGGTCAGATTTTCAAGATGACGATGCCCCATACAAATGTGAAGCTCAGCACATGTGGCATTTGAAAATTATTGTGGAAAAGGATACCATCGAGCCAACTCGATATCAAGCTGGTCATGTGTACTTTTACCCATCATGATTAGAAGATAATATAGCAGGAAATAGAGTCATAGATGAAGTTGTCGAGGCACAAGTGAAGTACAACAAACTGTGCAAAAGAGTTCTGAGGCCGAGCACATCGAGCAACACAAGAACAATATGGAACTAATCAATGAATAGAGGGAGATCGCTGTTAAATCATGCGAAAGGTTGGAACATCTAGAGTACAGCCTGATGGAATTAGAGGGAAAAATGAGGAACAGAGTCATTGATTGCCAGAACACTAAAGAAAGCGAAGGAGGACATTTACTGCTAAACCTGCGCGAATTGGGGAATTTATCGACGAAGACAAAAACATCCAGCCTGGAAAAGGTCCTTCTGGGACCAAGTAGATTAGGTTTATTTGCTTTTTCAAATGTAATAAGGACAAGTGCTATTAGTGACTTATCTAATTTAGTGTCGTTTTAGATTCATCTATTTTTACATTAATGAAATAAGGCAATTATTGCACTGAAATTTTCCAACTCTATTTGTCGCTAGTCCTACCTCGGGCACAACGAGGCTGCCAAATTAGGATGCGAATTTACATTCCCGCAATATGTGTTGAAATACTACAAACACTTTCAGAATCATTACTGACTTGTTTACCTTTTGTTTTTCTTTATTTTTTATTATTCCCATCCTCTAAGGTTGGTTCGTGCATACTAGCATCATCAGCATATCACACCAGATCTAGAGGCTCTCCACCTCTTCCTCCTCCGAGTAATCCGAAAAAGCAAAGGAAAAGCTAAGATGGACGACTTGAGTGGTATACTAAAAGAAAATGCTCAGAATATTGAAAATTCAGACGGTCAAAGTACTCCAGCCCAGAATAATTTGGTCCTATGATTGGAGCAGAAAATACTGGAGTTATAAGAAGAACTTGAGTAGGTCCCCAACTTGGCAAACCTGTCCCTCACTTTGAATGTCCCAGACATTAACCAACAAAATGCTCAAAACCCAGCACCTCCTCAAAATACACAAAACCAACGTCCACAAAATCCTCACGTACCCCATCAATACGCCATACCACCTCAAAATCCCAATCCTCTACCGATACCAACTCCTACACAACACCATTATCAACCAACCCAATACCCACAAAACACTACATATCACACTCCTCATAACACACCACAACCTATTCCAGATCCTCAAAACTCGACCAACGACCACCACTACACCCAAATCCCTGGAACTCACCAAAACAACCCCATATACGTGGAAACCCTACCTCACTCAACTCAACCAATATCCTATATACCAGAATCTGCTGAGAAGGACCTGCTCATCAAGAACATGGCCGAAGAACTCAAGAAGTTGACAAGTCAAGTTCTGGGTATTGAAGGAGGTAAAGGGATAGAAGGTTTGAACAACGAGGATTTATGCATACAACCAGATGTGGAACTGCCGGAGGGTTACAAACCTCCAAAGTTCAAAATGTTTGACGGAATAGATGATCCCAAGGTTCAATTTATAACTTATTGTGACAAGTTCATGTGGGTCGGAAAGGATGAAAGGATTCGAATGAAGCTCCTCATGAGAAGTCTTACCGGAGATGCCCTGTCCTAGTACATAAGCGAGAATCCTAAGAAATGGGCCAATTGGGTGAGCATGGCATCAGACTTTATAGACCGGTTCTGGTTCAATATGGAGAATGCACCAGATGTCTTTTATATCCAGAACCTAAAGACGAAGCCAATTGAGACTTTTCGCAAGTATGCTACTCTGTGAAGGTTAGAAGTAGCCAAGGTCAGACCAGCATTAGACGAGGAACATATGAACAAGTTCTTTGTCCAGGCACAGGACCCACAGTATTAAGAAAGGCTAATGATTATTAAGAATCATAAGTTCTCCGATATCACCAAACTCAGGGAAAGGATTGAAGAAGGTATTAAAAGCGGGATAGTGAGAAATTTTGAGGCATTGCATGCCATGAACAAAGCATTGCATATCAGGTCGCATATCAAATTTTGGGGCAGTAATGGTGGCCCAAGTCCCAAAATCTCCACTCACATACCAAACACCTCCACCTATATACCAACCCTTACCTCCCAGATACTCTCAACCCGCCACCGCCTATCACACTTATAACACCCAGCCATCCTACTATCATTCACCTCTAACCCGTCCAAATTACCAGAAACCCCAACCTAATTTTGATTGCAAACAACCCAGACAATACGCATGCCATTTCTGAACCCATCGACCAGCTGTACAAAAGATTAAAGGCTACTGGTTATGTCACCCATATTCCCTCTATGGCAATAGAAAATTCATCTCAATTGGTCAACCCGAATAAAACCTTTGCATATCATTCCGGTATGAAGGGGCATACCAATAAAGAGTGCCGGACATTGACAGATCCAGACATTGATTGATAACAAGGTCATACAGGAGAAGGAAGCTGCACCCAACATCCAAAAATCCTCTTACAGATCACAATCGTAAAGGGATCAATGTGATAAAAACTAACGGGGAGTGGGATCCTGAGGGATCAATTGGACTTATCAAAGAGGGAAACGATTCTAAGAAGCTCATAGTCACGCTCGATCTTATTGTGGTCCAGGTACAGCCGCCAGTTAAGGTTGAGGTAACCGCATCGGTTCCATTTGAGGTAGAAGTAACACCACCTGCAGTCACACATGTCCTATTTAAGGTAGAAGTGGCCACACCTTTCATAGTGACAGTAGCAACCTCACCTCCTTTCAAGTCTAACACCATACCTTGGGATTACGTTGCTGAAGCTAGGTGAAAGGGAAAAGCAAAAATGGAAGAATCTGGTACCACACAGGGAATGACCAAAACTAGAAGGATCTATACAACCAAAATTTGGGAGGATCAAGCAAGGAGGCTGCTACCAAACAACCTGTCATTGAAACTGGATCGGACGATCTTTGAAGGAAGGTACAGACAAGGAAATACTCTGTCGTCGATTATTTAAACAAGATCCCCGCCCAAATATCCATCTTGTCACTATCGCAAAATTTAGTAGCGCATAAGAATGCTATGATGAAGGTGTTGAATGAAGCTTATGTGCCCAACAATATCATCAGTTGAGAGATGGCCAACATGGTAGGGCAATTACTAGGGAGTCATAAGATCACCTTCCACGAGATGAACTACCGCCTGAAGGGTTAAGTCACAACAAGGCACTGCATATCACGGTACAGTTTGAAGCCAAATTCATTCCCAGGGTCCTAATAGATGGGGGTTCAAGCCTCAATATTTGTCCATTGACTACTCTGAAAAGATTGTGCAAAGATTTCCATGAGATACGGGTAGGAAGTATGAACATAAAAGCATTTTATGGGTCTCAAAGAGCCACGATTGGGGAAATTAACCTTTATTTGCAGATGGGACCAACTTGCTTTGATGTCAAGTTCCATGTACTAGACATATCAGCTACATACAATTTGCTATTAGGTCGACCTTGCATACATGTCGCTGGGCCCGTGGCTTCCACTCTACACCAAGCCGTGAAATTTGAATGGAACCATCAAGAGGTAATTATTCACGGAGATGAAAGTAACACCATTTACACCAGTCAAACTATCCCGGTTATCGAAAATAGAAGAAGGCTGGGTGGAGAAACTTATCACCACACTGAACATGCCAACGCAATTGAGAAAGACATGTGACAGAGTAACAAAATAGAAAGCATACTGTCATGGTTTGTGTCACGCCCCAACCTCGGGAGGCACGACTGGCTCTCAATCGAGTGAACCCAAATGAGTAAGCCTTACCATACACTTCCTACCCACCTCGATATGAATAAAGAAATCATACTTCTGTTTATCCATTTAGATGGGGAAAGACAACACATTCAACATTGATAGTTCATTTTAAACACCACATTAAACCATAGATGATTTAGTTTCCAAGATCCCCATAAAGTTACAATTTATAGGCAACATAAGTTTAGAATTACAATATGGTTTGTAGACCCATCCAACCCCCGTACATAACCCACATATGTCTACGGAGCCTCTAGGATATAAAAAATGAGTTTGACAATGCTGACAACAAGGCCCCGGCTATACCTCAAAAGTGAAAGTCCACAATACAAAGATATACAATATAGCCCCCTGAAGGAGAAAGGGGCTCACCAAGATCTTAAGAAGAGGGATGCTTCGCTACACACGACCGACACTATCCACTAGGGAGCCACCTACATTCATTTAAAAAAATGTAGCACCCCCGGCAAAAGGGACGTTTGTACCATGGAATAGTACTAGTATGTAGAACTAAATACCATCAAATTAGAAAGAACTTTCATACACAAATAAGGAAATCACAGGTATCACTCCAAAGCTTTAAACGATCACAACATTATCAACATGAAAAAATTACACAAACTTCACATCATGTTTCCATAGACTTTAGTTGGGCATTTTATACTGTTACGCATCGTTCACATTACCACCGCTATCTTGAGCGGAGTCCGATCTCGACCCGATCAGCTAGGCCGTCTCCTGGAGACGTTACCAATATTTTATTCACACTTTCCAGTTTCAATCATCAATGCATAACTGCCATGTGTATATGTCATTGCATCCGATCACGGCCCGATCGGCTAGGACACCTTACCAAGGCGTTACCATCTTCCATCATTCATCTCACTCCAATCTTTGGTTACACATGTATTAGTTTACCAGCACTTGGGGCCACAATTTTCACATTCCACAATTCACATTTCACATTGTTCCCATTTTCAACATTAGGTTTGTAATTCAAGAGAGTTTGACACACAAGAGCAAATAAGGTTGTAGGCGTAGATGAGACTTCATGTAAATGGCACAACAATGCACTTCAATTTCAATCTAAGGTCTAAGCATTTCAATACATGATTCATAGTCCTTGCACCTTTTCTAATTATCAAGAATAGCACGTTGATCAATTTGAGACACAGTTTCCACGCATATAAGGTTGCAATACCAAGTCAATTAAAATAGCAATCAATACAACAATTCAATTTAATCATACCGTACTCACACAACTAACGATGAAGCTCAATTTATAAAAGACGGGGTTTTAGCCATACATACCTCAATAAAGCTTTCATTATTCCTTAAAAATTCCGGAACTTTTAGCACTTCGATCTATTGTGTAAGAATTACAAGTTAAACCGAGAATTAGAGACGAGATTGAGATTCTAGCTTGTTTTGAGCATACTATCAAACACTAAAGGTGCATTGTGATCTTAGGCCCTTTTGAGAGAAATTTCTATCATTTTATACCCCATGCTTTCTTTTTAGTTCACTACCTCCCAATATTCTATCGTGTGATATGCATGCAAGAAATTCATTCTTATACCCATGAATTACTTCACTAGTGATCCCTTATTGCTAAGCATAGGAATTACCTCTTGGGATGAAGATTTAGGTAATGAAGTCTTACCTCTTGGGATGAAGATTTAGGTGCTCTCACTTGATTATCTTCAAGATTTGGCAAGGTTTCATGGAGTAATTTAATGGGAAGCACTTCCCTCTCTAAGACCCTCTCTCACTCTATCTCTAAAAGCATCAGGAAATATGCTCAAAATTAGCTATAACACCGAATATATCGATAAGGGGTCGGGTTTAAAATTTAGAAAATTGGAGCCCCGAGTCAGGTCTGTGATCGCATTTGTGATCGAAAATTGGAAATGCGGCCTGCAGAATGGACCACAAAAGTGCTCCCAAAATCTAAACATTCTGTCTGGGTATGTGGCAAAAGTTCGGTCCGCATACCCGTTCTGCGGTCGCATAATGCACCGCAGAACTGCTCCTTACAAAATCCCAAGGAAATTATGTGACGACTATGCGGTCCGCATATCGGTTATGCGATCGCATAATGGACCGCATATTTAACCTCAAATTTGACTAAGACACTGACTCACTTTGCGGTGACTATGCCCCCTATACGGTCCGCATACCTGATGTGTGACCGCATTCTCGGCCGCAAAATCTTACTTCTCTGAAAAACATTATTTCTTGACTTTTTAATGCAATGTTCAATCCAAAGGGGTCCGAACCGCGGCGGGCAATCTCGCCGCGAAGAATTTTTATGAATCCTAACACATGCTCCTAACTTGGCACCACGAGATTTGGGGTTCTAAGTAGGAAATTCATGGGGCGTTACATCCTCCCCCACTTAAGATCATTCGTCCTCAAATGAGGATCAAGATTCATTTATTAACAGTCTTAGTGAAATCTTCTGTTCTTGATAACCTGAAACATGTTGCCAGTCCCCAAATTTAGCTAACTCCCTATATTTCCGAAAATTTCGCCAGAGTTTCCTTTATATTTAGGCCTATCCACCTGTTAGAGAGCCCCGGAAACATATCCTAACAGCGGGTACTCATTCCATGAACATAGGACATGACATAACTCGTACAATACTAACCATGGTTGCATTGGCAACATGTATATATATATAACCAAAATAGGGTAGTTTTACATAGATCAAATCAGAAGATAAGAGTTCATAGGAGCTAAGTGCATAAAAGCTATTACATGACTATTCGAACAAATGTGGGTACTTCTTTTTCATCTCATCATCGGCTTCCCAAGTGGCTTCCTCAACTTGCTCGTTTCGCCATAACACTTTTATGGATGCAATTTCCTTATTTCAATTTCCGAACATGCCTATCAAGAATGGCAACTGGAACTTTTTCATATGACAGCTCTTCATTAACCTCAATAGTCTCAACTGGCACAATAGAGGATGGATCTCCCACTACCTTTCTCAACATGGACATATGAAATATCGGGAGTACCATTGACATCTCGGGTGGCAGCTCGAGCTTGTATGCCACCTGACCAATCCTCTGAATGATTATGTACGGTCCGACATACCTCAGACTCAATTTTCCCTTTTTTTCCGAACGACATGATGCCCTTCATAGGGGAAACCTTCAGAAATACCCAATCATCTTCTTTGAACTCTAAATCTCTACGACGCACATCCGAATAGGATTTTTGGCGACTCTGAGCAGTTTTCAATCTCTCCTTAATAATTTTGACTTTATCCATGGCCTGATGCACAAGTTCCGACCCTATAAATTCTGCTTCTCCAACCTCGAACCACCCAATGGGAGACCTACATCTCCTACCATACAGTGCTTCGAATGGTGCCATCTGGAAACTAGCGTAGAAGCTGTTGTTGTAAGAAAATTCTATGAGTGGCAAATGGTCATCCCAAATACCCTTGAAATCAAGACTATAAGCGCACAACATGCCTTCAAGCGTCTGAATAATCCGCTCTGCTTGACCATCGGTTTGTGGATGAAAAGCTGTACTAAGATTTACCTGCATACCTAAACCTTGGTGAAACTTCTTCCAAAGGTTGGTTGTGAACTGAGCCCCTCGATCTGAAATGATTGAGACAAGAGTGCCTTGTAACCTGACTATTTCTTTGATATACAACTGAGCATACCGTTCCAGTGTGTCGGTAGATTTGACTGGCAGGAAATGCGCTGACTTTGTGAGTCGAACAAAAATCACCCAAATTGAGTCAAACTTGCGCGGAGTGCATGGTAACCCTACCACAAAGTCCATGTTGATCATCTCCCATTTCCACATTGGAATTTCTATGCTTTGAGCCAATCCACCTCGCCTTTGGTGTTTGGCCTTTACTTGATGACAATTCGGACATTTTGCCACAAAGTCCGCCATATCTTTCTTCATGTTATTCCACCAATAACTTTCCTTGAGATTATGATACATTTTCGTGGAACCTGGGTGCAGAATACCTGGAAGTGTGAGCTTCTGCCATGATCTTTTCCCGAAGACCGTCGATATCAGGAACACATAGGCGGTCTAGGTACCATAGGGTACCATCATTCATGCCAAAAGAAAAAGCTGTGGTTTTGTGTTTGAGAATCCCCTCTTTCATTTATGCTAACAACGGATCCACGAATTGCTTCTCTTTCACCCTTGCCACAAGCGATGATTCAGCCTTATTCTGCACAATTACCCCTCCTTCATTAGAGTCTGCAAGGCGAACTACCAAACTATCCAACTGGTTAACCTCCCTGTCCAGTGGCCTCTGATGCTCCAAATGATCTAAACTTCCCATGGATCTTTGACTAAGTGCATCTGCCACAACATTAGCCTTTCTCAGGTGATAGAGAATATCAATGTCATAGTCCTTGAGTAACTCTAGCCATCTTCTTTGCCTCAGATTCAACTCTTTCTACTTGAAAATATATTGAAGGATCTTATGATCCGTAAATACATCCACATGGACCCCATAAAAATAATATCGCTAAATCATTAGCGCAAACACCACTGCTGCCCGCTCTAAGTCATGGGTTGGATAGTTCTTCTCATGATTCTTGAGTTGCCTAGAAGCATAGGCTATAACCTTGCCATGTTGCATTAACACACACCCAAGCCCGACTCTCGAAGCATCGCAATACACTACAAACCCCTCTGGCAGGGCTAACACCGGTGTTGTTGTCAATCTTGACTTCAATTCTTGGAAACTCTTTTCACAAGCATCAAATCACTGGAATTTAACTGCTTTCTACATCAATTTAGTTAATGGAGAGGCAAGCGTAGAAAACCCCTCCACAAACCTCCTGTATTACCCAGTCAAGCCTAAGAAACTGCGAATCTCAGTTGGAGTGGTAGATCTAGGCCAATTCTTCACTGCTGCAATCTTTTGAGGATCAACCATAATTCCTTCCCTGGAAATGACATGGCCCAAGCATGCGACAAATTCAAGCCAGAATTCACATTTTGAAAATTTTTCATACAATTGATGTTGCTGAAGACTCGATTCATAAGATCTATAAAGGTTGTCGGGGCATTTGTTAGCCCAAAAGACATTACCATAAATTCAAAGTGCCCATATCGAGTTCTGAAGGCTGTTTTTGGAATATCCTGCTCCCTTATCTTCAATTGATGGTACCCCGACTGCAAGTCAATCTTGAGAAACATGTAGCACCTTGCAATTGATCAAATAAGTCATCTATTCTTGGCAGAGGATATTTGTTTTTGATTGTGACCTTGTTGAGTTGCTGGTAGTCAATACACATCCGCAGCGATCCACTTTTCTTTCTTACAAACAAGACCGGTGCACCTCATGGAGACACACTCGGCCGGATGAAACCCTTCTCTAGCAAATCCATCAATTGTTCCTTTAGCTCTTTCAATTCTGTCGGTGCCATTTTGTAAGGTGGAATTGATATAGGTTGCGTGCCTGGTATCACATCGATCCCAAAATCAATCTCCTTGTCCGGTGGAATCCAGGGATTTCATCTAGAAAGACATCCGGAAATTCATTCACAACTGGTACAAACTCAAGGCTAAGTGCCTCGACATTGGTGTTCGTGACCCGAACTAGATGATTGATACACCCTTCTTAATCATCTTCGCAGCCTTAAGGTAGGAAATAAACCGACCTCTAGGAACTACATTATCTCACTTCCATTCAATAACGGGCTCATTAGAAAATTCAAGCCTAATAGTTCTAGTCCGACAATCAAGTTTGGAAAAGCATGAATAAAGACAATCCACTCCAATTATTACATCAAAGTTGACCATACCTAACTCAATAATATCGGCCGCGATATCCCTACCCCGTACCGTAACAACACATCCCCTATAAACTCGAGCAGCTGTAATAGACCCACCAACTGGGGTAGAGACAAAATAGGGCTCATGAAGCTGATCCAGCTTTATCCCGAATCCCATAGCAACAAAAGGGGTAACATAGGACAAGGTGGAACCAGGTTCAATAAGTGCATACACATCATGATATTGGATAGTCAGAATACGTGTAACAACATCTGGAGAAGCCTCTGCAGTCTGGCGACCACTCATAACATAAAATTGGCTGGGTCCTCCTGAATTATGCGCACCACCCCTAGCTTCACCTCGCCCTGCGGGTGCTGGGGTACCTCGAGCTAGGGAGGGGGCTGAAGATGTAGCAGCTGCCTGGCTAGATGACTGACCTGTGCCCCTACCCGCTCCTTGGCGGGATACAGGACAATTTCTTTGAATATGAACCCTCATCCCACATCTATAACATATAGGTAACTATAGAAAGCTAGTCCATGAGTGCATCTTCCCGCACCTGGGGCACGGGGACCTCTGCTACTGCTAGAACCTCTCTCTTGACCGACCCTGTTGATGGGATCCCCTGCTGCCCTGAACGGGCCTGAAACGACTCCACTGCTGCTGGCTAGGCCCTGACGGCGGTGCACTGGCTGAAGACTGTTCAATAGATTGGGAAGGCTCTGATGATCCTCCCCTGAAAGCTTATCTTCCCCAACCTAGTGACTCTCCCATATTGCCCGTAGACCGGGCGTTGTTGCTACCCTATCTCTCCATTCTGTTCTTTAATTTATGGTTCTCTGTGGCCTGAGAAAATACTACCATCTTCCCATAATTCATGTCGGAATTCAATGAAGCCATAGAAACCTCATTAATGGTCAAAAAATTAAGGCCCTGAACAAACCGGCGCACCCTATTCTCCATTGTGGGCATCATATGAATGACATACTTGGACAAGCAAGCAAACTCCATGTGGTACGCCCACACACTTCTGTTACCTCGCGTCAAATTTTCAAACTCTACCGCACGGTCTACCCTTGTCTTAGCAGGCAGGAAATGACCAATAAAGGCATCAGCGAACTCACTCCACCTCGCCGGAGGGTGCCCCTCCTCTCTGGCATCCTCCCACAACTCAAACCATGGACATGCCACCCCTTTTAAGCGGTGGGCATCCAACTCTACTCCTTCTATCTCAGTTATATAAATAACCCTGAGGGTCTTGTGCATCTCATCAATAAAATCCTGAAAGTCTTCTACTGGATTGGCACCTGTAAACACCGGAGGGTCTAACTTGAGAAATCTGTTCACTCTGGAACTAGTAGAATCCCCTTGCTGGCTGGATGAACTAGGCGCAACATTTGACCTCTGGGCCTGGGAGGCCACTAGCTGGGTCAACATCTGAATAGCTCCCCTAAGATCCCCATCCGAAATACCAGAACCGGAAGCTGGAGCTGGAGGCAGGACATGAGTATCAACGGGAGGGATGGTGGTACCCTCCACAGGTGTGGGAACTGGGGTAGTCTGCTCTGGAATAGAAGAATCAGGCAGAGCGATAGCAGGGCGACTACCCTCATCCACAATATCAAGCAGTGAATCATCAGCCACTCTTGAGGTGGCATTGGCTGCTTGGCTAATTCTCGCTTTCTTCTTAGGTGCCATTTACTGAAAGATAGAAAATTGCACTAATTAGAGAGGGACAGTTTCACCGCATGATCTAGAACATCAAAGAAGGGTGTTATTCCTAAATGCCCAAGTAGCTTCCAACTTATAGATGTGGTCGACTACACACCGATAAGAAGGACTTTACTAGACACGGCCCCGAGACATCCTAGGACAGTTCAAAACCTTAGGCTCTGATACCAGGTTTGTCACGTCCCAACCTCGGGAGGCGCGATCAGCGCTCAATCGATTGAACCCAACTGAGCAGGCCTTACCATACACTTCCTACCAACCTCGATATGAATAAAGAAGCCATACTTTTATTTATCCATTTAGACGGGGAAAGACATCATATTCTACGTTGATAGTTCATTTTAAACACCACATTAACCGTAGATGAGTTAGTTTCCAAGATCCCCATTGAGTTACAATTTACAGGCAATACAAGTTTAGAATTACAACATGGTTCGTAGACCCATCCAAACCCCTTACATAACCCACACATATGTCTACGGAGCCTCTAGGATACAAAAGATGAGTTTGACAATGCCGGCAGCAAGGCCCCGGCTATACCTCAAAAGTGAAAGTCCATAATACAAAGATATACAATATAGCCCCTTGAGGAGAAAAAGGCTGGGGAAGAAACTCTCGGGGCCTTACAGTTTGGGTATGATCCCCGCAAAGGGCTGGGGAAGAAACTCCAGGGCATTTCTAAATAGATACAGTTGAAACATCATGGCATAACTTTTGGGCTGGGATGTCCATACACCTGGAAAGAATATGATGATTGGTCACCTCTATGGCATTGTCGTTATTACCCTCTCGATCAGCCGATACCACACCTAAATCAGACTTTTCACCAGGCTCATACAATATGGGGATCTGCAGAGGAAGAAGCTTTGGCTGGGTTAAGCAACTTGTTCCTGGAAGAAGACAATATGGATTGCAATGTGATAATTGAGGAGGAGGAAGAAGAAGGCCTTACCATTCAGACTATGGAGAAGGGAGTTGTTCTCAAGAATTGGACTGTCACAACATCTCAGGCGCCCCGAGTTCTTGGGTAGCTTGACAATTAGCCTATTTTGTTTTTATAACCATGCTAGGCATTTAAGATATTTTCAGTAATTTATTTTTAAAGACGCATTTTGTTTCAAAATAATTGCTCGAGTCATCGAGTCATACCTATTTTGGATATTTTAAAAATTAATTAATGCATTGCTATTTAGTATTCATTATTATCTTTCAGATTTTTTCTTCTACAACGTTATTATTACTTTTCTTGGTGAACTGATGACTGTGACATGTAATAAGGCAATGCAATATAAGGATAGTGACTCAAAAGAAGAGGATTATATACCTGCGGAGGTTGTCCAATCACTTCTTCCAAAGTGGATGGACTCTGTATAGAAGAACTCATGATCTGGAATTGTTAAGGTGTGTTGACATAAAGGTGGCTTCTAGATTGCTTGAGGAGATACATACCGAAACTTGCGGACCACATGTGAACGGTTTTGTTCTAGCCAAGAATATACTCAGAGCTGGATATTTTTGGATGACCATGGAAACGGATTGCATCTGGTATGTCCAGAAATGCCACCAATGTACATGCAAACATGATAAGGGTACCACCAAATGAGCTCAATGCAACAAGTTCACCTTGGCCGTTTGCTGCTTGGGGAATAGATGTCATCAGTCTGATCAAGCCCACTACTTCAAACGGGCATCGGTTCATTTTAGTGGCCATCGACTATTTCACAAATTGGGTAGAAGTTGCATCTTAGAAAGTTGTAACTTAGAAAGTCGTCGCTTATTTTGTCAAGGATCGTATTATTTGCCTATTTGTGATTCCCAAGTCCATTATCACCGATAATGCTGCCAATCTCAACAATGACCTGATGAAATCTATGTGTGAAACCTTCAACATCAAGCACAAAAACTCTACAGCATACAAGCCTCAAATGAATGGAGCTATGGAAGCTGCCATCAAGAACATCAAGAAGATACTAAGGAAGATGGTAGAAAATCACAAACAATGGCACAAGAAGTTACCCTTTGCTCTATTGAGATACCGCACTACTGTTCGCACATCAACTAGGCAACTACCTATTTACTTGTTTATGGTACCGAAGTTGTCATTCCAGCTGAGGTAGAAATTCCTTCTTTAAGGATCATACAAGAAGTCGAACTCTGTGATGCAGAATGGATAAGGAGCCGCTATGAGCAACTAGCCCTCATAGACTGAAAAAGAATGAATGCGATATGTCATGGTCAGTTTTATCAGAATAGAATGTCCAGAGATTTCAATAAAAGGGTCAGACCAAGACAATTCACACTGGGGTAGCTGGTGCTGAAGCAGATCTTCCCACATCAGGATAAAGCCAAAGGAAAATTTTCACCCAACTGGCAAGGTCCTTGCATGGTTCACTGGGTACTAAGAAGATATAATGACCTAAAAGGTCATCACTTGATTTACAAATAAATTCTATGTTTCGAGGCCTTAGAAGCCTCCTTTTTCCTTACCTTGATTTATGTGCACGGCCCATGCATGTATTCGGAACGCTTTTATGTGGAAATGTTATGAAAATGTTAATATGGCCTTTAAAATTTAATTTAAGTTGACTTCGGTCAACATTTTAGGTAAACGGACCCAGACCTGTGATTTGATGGTCCCGTAGGGTCCGTAGGAAAATATGGGACTTGGACGTATGCCCGGAATCGAATTCCGAGGTCCCAAGCCCGAGAAATGAATTTTTGAAAGAAATTGTTTTACTGGAAATATAAGAGTTTTTGGAAATTTGACTATATTTGAAATTTATGGTATCGGGCTCGTATTTTTGTTCCGGAGCCCGGTACAGGTTTAATATGACATTTAAGATGCGTTTGTGAAATTTGGTAAGAAACGAAAGTCGTTTGATGTAATTCGGACCCGTAGTAGTGAAAAATGATACTTTGAAAGTTTTGAGATTTTTCTTATATTTCTATGCTAAATTCGTTGTTTAAGATGTTATTTTGGCGATTTGATCACTCGGATAAGTTCATATGATATTTTTTAGTTAGAATACATGTTCGGTTAGGAGCTCCGAGAGCTCGGGTGAGTTTCGGAAGGTTTTAAACTTAGAAAAAGTTGCAGGTTTTTAGTTTCTAGTGTTCTAGAGTTTTGTCCTTCGCGTTCGCGGAAGAACTCTCGCTAACACAAAGGGTAAGTCAGGGTAAAGGAATTTTCCTCCTACGTGAACGCGAGAAACAGGTTGCAAATGCAAATCTTTGGGGGTTCTTCCTTTCGCTAACGCGGACCTGCTATCGCGAACGGAAAGGCCTTTGGGCCTGGGCAGGGGGAGAGGGATTTTACTCTACGAGAACGTGGCCACCTCACCACGAATGCGAGGCCTTGAACGTGAACATGATGGCCTTCTGGTCCTGACCCATCGCGAAAGTGACAGGCCTATCACGAACGCGATAAAGGCCTTCCCAGTTATTTTAAAACAGAACCAGAACCGGGCAGAACCTATTTTACTCCATATTTTCGAACTCCCAAGTCCTAGAGGCGATTTTCTTCTCAAAAATGCATCCCCAAAGTATTGGTAATCAATTCTAAACTTTACTATTTCAATTACCCATGTTTTTTTCATCACTTTCTAATCAAAAATCAAGAGTTTTCGTGGTAGAAATTATGAATTTGGGTAGAGTTAGGGCTTTTTGAATAATTGGGATTTAGACCTCGTTTTGGGGTCGGATATCGAAAGCAATTGCATATTCGGTCTTGTGGGAGAATGAGTGATCGGGTTTTGGTCCAAACCTCGAGTTTTGACCAAGTGGGCACGGGGTCGATTTTTGACTTTTTGGGGAAAATGATAGGAAACCTAAACTTAAGCATTGAGTATGAATTCTTTAGAATTTATTGATGTTGTTAAATCAATTTGAACATGATATGGGTTATTTGGAGGGGAATTCTAAAGGAAAAGTGGTGTTTGAGGCTTGAGTTGGCCGTGGAAGTTTGAGGTAAGTGATTGGTCTAACCTTAGCTTGAGGGATTAGGAGTTGTGTCTTATTTTCTATGTGCTAATTGTGTAGTACGACGTATAGGTATGGTGACGAGTATCTATATGTCGGTGTCAAGCATGCCCGTGAGTCTTGTATTGTAATTGTTGTGACTCCGATGTGATTTATTGTGCTTTATATGAGGATTATCACTATTGTTCCCTTGCCGGGATGTTATTGTCATATTATTGTTCCCTTGTTGGGATGTTGTTGTAATATTATTGTTTCCTTGCCGGAATGTTGTTATAATATTATTGTTCCCTTGTCGGGATGTTATTATTATGCTATTACTCCCTTGTCAGGATTCTTTTATGATTGGTGTTGATAAATGAAATAGGAGCGGGTTGCACGCTTGCAACGATAATATATGAAATGGGAGCGGGTTTCACGCCTGCAATTGTAATATGTGAAATGGGAGCGGGTTGCACGCCTGCAACAGTAATGTATGAAATGGGAGCAGGTTGCACGCTTGCAACGGTAATATATGAAATGGGAGCGGGTTGCATGCCTGCAACGGTAATATATGAAATGGGAGCGGGTTGCACGCCTGCAACGGTAGTATGTGAAATAGGAGCGGGTTGCACGCCTAAAACAGAAATATACTAAATGGGAGCGGGTTGCATGCCTGCAACGGTACTATATGAAATAGGATCGGGTTGCACTCCTGCAACAGTATTACATGTGTACTTGTTTCTTATTTCCTTATCTTTTGCTGTTATTTGATTTATGGCGTTCCTTACATTTCTCTATTGTTATTCTGTTGTTACCTGTTACTCCCCACAACATGTTTCCCCCACCCAACTTTAGTTGTAATTATCTGCTTCTATTTCTGTTGTATATGGTTTAACTTCACATGTTTATTTGGTATTTTGGTCCTAGCATCGTCACTACTTCGCGGAGGTTAGGCTAAGCACTTACCAACACATGGGGTCGGTTGTGCTGATTCTATGCTCTGTACTGTGTGCAGATATTGATATCAGAGCGTTTGGACCGTAGTGAGGGTCCTGTCATCAGTCCATTCAAGCGACCCGAGGTAGTCCTGTAGGCATCCGCAGGCCTTGGCATCTCCTCCTATCTTTTCTCCTTCTATTTTTACTTATTCAGAAACAGACTTATGTATTTCATTCAGACCTTATTTGTCGTATTCTTAGACAGTCTGTGGCTTGTGACACCAAATTCTGGGTAGTATTGTACTTCAAATTATTTTGCAGTGTTTGGTTGAATTATTAAGTTTTCGTCTTCCGCAATTCTGATTATTTAATTTTAATCTACTGTTTAATCACCTATTATTTTAAATTGTTTAACATGTTTAATAAAAAGGGTAATGCTTTTATAATATTTGGCTTGCCTAGCTTTCACGAGTAGGCGCCATCACAACTCCCGAGGGTGGTAAATCCGGGTCGTGACAAGTTGGTTTCAGAGCTCTGGGTTACATAGGTCTCACAATTCAAGGACAATCTTAGTAGAGTCTGAGGGATCGGTACGAAGACATCTGTATTTATCCCCCGGAGGCTACAGAGTTAGGAAAAAACCTCACATTTATTCTTTCTTGTCATGCGGTTTGGTTTGTCAATGCTAGTTGAATTTCTACTCTGTTCTTTCGTAGATGGAGAGAACACGAGCTTCCTCATCCACCGATCAGCAGCCCGAGCCCCCAACAGTAGCTCCCACGAGGGGCAGAGGGCGAGGCCGAGGCTGTGCTAGAGGCCGAGGTAGGGGCAAAGCTCAGGTCAGAACAGCAGCACCAGCGACGGAGCCTTAGGCCGGTGGGCCCAGCTTAGGTCCCAGAGGGGTTCATTGCTACCCCAGTACTCTAGGATGCTCTGGACCGTCTAGTGGGCCTTATGGAGAGTGTCACCCAGGCAGGCTTGCTTCCTGTGGCACCAGCCATCTTTCAAGCTGGAGGATGAGCCCAGACTCCTGCTACTCGCACTCCGGAGCAGGTGGCTCCCCAGTTTCAGACTCCAGCAGCACAGCTAGTTGGAGCAGTTCAGCCGGGTGTGGTAGCTCAAACCAGTGATGGAGCAGCTATGTCTGCCGATGCCTTGTGGAGATTGGACAGGTTCACCAAGTGCTTCACTATCACTTTCAGTGGTGCATCTTCTGAGGATCCCCAGGATTATTTGGACAGCTGTCATGAGGTTCTCAAGAACATTGGGATAGTGGATACCAATGGGGTCGACTTTGCTACTTTTCACTTATCTGGATCCGCCAAGACTTGGTGGAGAGATTATTGTTGGCTAGACCAGTTGGGTCACCAACTTTGACTTGGGATCAATTTTCTTAGATATTTTTGGAGAAGTTTCTTCCTATCACTCAGAGAGAGATCTATCGGAGGCAGTTTGAGCGTCTCCAGCAAGGTTCTATGACTGTTACTCAGTACGAGACCAGGTTTATTAATTTGGCCCATCATGCTCTGCTTATACTTCCCACTGAAAGAGAGAGAGAGAGAGTGAGGAAGTTCATTGAGGGACTCATTAAGCCTATTCGATTTCAGATGGCTAAGGAGACGGGAAGTGAGATTTCTTTTCAAGAGGCAGCCAATGTGGCCAGGAGAGTTGAGATGGTTCTATCGCAGGGAGGTGGTCAGGGGTCTGACAAGAGGCCTCATTATTCAGGAAGATTCAGTGGTGCCTCTTCTGGAGGTAGGGATTCGTATGGTAGAGGACATTCTCCTAGGCCTTTTCAGTCAGCACTTCAGGTTTCTCGTGGTGCTTCAGGTGGCTGTGGTTCTCATATGCATTATGCTGATCAACACTCCTACAATGCACCACCAGCTCCTATTAGTGCACTTCCGCTTCAGAGTTTTCAGGGTCGTCAGCCCCAGCAGCCGAGGGATTGTTTAACTTGTGGAGACACGAGGAACATTGCTAGATATTGCCCTCAAGCACCGAGCAGTTCTCAGCATCAGGGTTCTCGTGCCATGGTTCAGGCACCGAGTGTTCCACCGCCCACCAAGCTAGCTAGAGGTGGGGGTAGAGGTGCTAGAAGTGGAGGTAGAGGTATTAGAGGTGAAACTCAGGCCGCTAGAGGTGGAGGCCAGCCAGCAGTAGGCCGTCCCAGAGATGTAATTCAGAGTGGTGGGGCCCAGCTCTGATGTTATGTTCTTCCAGCCAGACCTGAGGCTGAGGCTTCCGATGCAGCCATTACAGGTACTGTTCTGGTTTGTAGTTGAGATACTTTAGTTCTATTTGATCCAGGATCTACGTACTCCAATGTATCATCTTATTTTGCACCATATCTGGTCATGCCAAGAGATTCCTTGAGTGCTCCTTGTTTACCGTGAAAATGGTAAAAATTAAATTTGTAAATGGGATTCTAAAAATACGTGATCTATTCCCGAGCTAGTTTTTAGGGCAATTGATGCTTGAAATGCTAAGTGTAAAGATAAGACGTGAGCTAAGATGAAGCAATAAGCAAACCGAAGGGGCCTGTTGCCCGAGCGTGGAGCAGGTCGATAGAGGCCTCAGGGCCGAGACTCGAGCCAGGATTGAGCTATCGGGGACAGTCGGGGAAGGGATAATAAGCAAAGGAATGATTAAGTGAGGCTCTTTTGGCCATTGCATAGCTTGACGAGTGTAGAACAAGTAAGAAACTAATGAACGCAAAGTGGCCTCGGGCCAATGGGAACTAATGACTTAGAAGAAATGATAGAGAGAGAGAGAGAGAGATTATTGCACTTGTGGAGAAGTGGAGCAACAACCGTGCTCTACAAAGTGGTATGGGTTCCCCTTATATAGGCGGGGGAACGCGGCATGGTACATAATGCATTAAATGTAAAGGCAGGGGGATGTGACGGCTAGGCATGGCGTGGTGTCAGGGCCTATTGACTCTAGCTGCACATTTCGAGAGTTCCCCATCTTCGTAATTCTTGCTAGGTCGCAGGTAGATCCTTGAGCCTCGAGACCACTGCAGGACCGCGAATGATCCTCGAGATAGAGAGCCCGATCCTGATCTTGCAGCCTCGAGGTGCCATCTCGATATTCCAAGCAAGCCTTAATGGCAGGAGATGAATTCTCCTGATTTTGCCATACACACATAGGCTCTAGATAGGTCGGGCCTGTCAGATATAGCAGTGTTCCTAGAGGGCTTCTTCCTCTGTCTTGTCTTCGTCCTTTGTTTCCTCCGAATCGGTCTTCGATGAGCCACGAGGTTGAGAGTTTGGTCGCGACCTCCTGCTCTCAAGACCCCGAGATATGCTTCCGAAATGTCTTCACAGCGAGAAATCGAGCCTTCCGATTTCACCGTATACCGATAGTCTCCGCGTTTCCCATATCGAAGAGATGGGAAATGATTTTGACACTTGACTCCTCGAGCTTCTTTTGGCGACATCATACTGATGATGTGACCTCTGACTCATGCTTTTCGACCTCATTAATTGCATTTTTTGATTTTTTCTCCCCACGGTATAGGTGTTGCCGCCGGTTCGATTTTCGTAGATTCATTAATTGCGCCCGTCGGTCAATATTCCGAAGTATGGATGACTTTGCCATAGTCCCTTATAAATAGGGGTGCCCTGGCTTGGATTTCACCATCTCCAAGTTTCCGTTGGTCTGGCTTGCTTGCCTTTTCTTTTCCCTTCTCCTTCTTTCCTCTATTGAACATCATGCATATGGCTTATGATCTTAAAGCCATTTGGAGGAGCTTCCTCGGACTGTCTTGTGGCCTTCTACTATAGCTTCTTTCTGCTGGATGCAGACGTACCATTCTGCTATCACCGTGGTTGTTGATATGCCGACCTTTGCCGCTACTGCTGGGCCGAGATGACGGTGGATGGAGAGTCGATTCCTCCCTCATGTAGATAGTTACTCGGACTATGCATCGCTGCTCATTCTTTTACCCGGGCCTGGTTTGGCACTTCATCCCTAAGGTTCTTTTTTCCCAAGGGATAAGGTTGCACCACCGGTTTGTTGAGGCTGGAGACCGTCGGGTCTTCACCTTTGACTTCAGCGGGCCATGTCTCTTTTCTCTGCCTCCTCTGCGTCCCCTCCTTTTTCACTTCTTCATCTTCTCCGGCAGAAATCCCTCGGGGAATTGAGCGGGGAACCTATGGGAGGTGGAGATCGAATGAGTCACCATCAAGAATATGTGCTTGAGGGTGTGGCGCCCGGGGATGCTGATACCAGAGATGAACCCACTAGGGCAGACCAGGAGCCCGGGTTTCATCACATGTACATCCTTCCGTTCCTCCGCTTTAGGTGTAGACTAACGCAGGTTTTTGTAATTGTATGTAATGACCCCTCGAGGGCTAGTTGTACATAAACTTTTATGAATAAGAAATGAACTTTGTTGATCTCTACAAACCGCGTTTTTGCTCTTCAAATGTTTCTCTTTGTGTTGTTGATCGCTAATATTTAGCTTGGATGTAAGTGTTTGCCCTTATTTCTTGTTGATCGACATGGGTTTTTTTTCGGTCCCATCATCATATTTCGGGAAAACTCTAGGTCGATCTGACGGATCGGGGTTATAGGAATCCTCCGAGTTATTCGGAGATCATGTGTTGAGTTTCGGGGTCTCTTGGGGTGCTGCCCCGAATGTATGTTATCTTCGGGTACCCCGGGGTCCTTATTGATCTGGATGTAGATGGTTCTTTTAGGCTGTATGAGATAGACTTCTGCTGAGGAGTTGGTATGTATTTGGGGCGCTTTCTCGGGCCTTTGTGTAGTTTTCACGATCGGATCTTCCCGCATTTACTCTTCCTTCTTAGAGAAGTGATTTGTGAGATCAGTTGCTTGCCTTGGACTGAATGCCGAGCTCATCGAGGCCCGACCTCTCTAGGCTGGGGTTTCTTGTCATAGAGTGTAATCCCGAGCATGGAGATAATATGAATGACTCCTTAAGTTATGCCTCCTTGTTACAGGAAGCTTCCGTGGTCGAGTATTGATCCGTCGATCAGTATCGAGGCCGTTGGCTTCTCGGGGCTTGCCTTGGGCAGGTGAATCGTCGTTGCATTTCGCATATATGTGGAGCGGCCTCGACTTCTCTGCAACACTCTACTATTTTCAAATAGCCACCTTTCTATTCTGGTATAGGGGACTGCATATTTCTACGCGTGAAAGTATTGGTGCATATCTTTGCTTTGGCATGGAAACTACTTCGGGGCCGATCCGACAAGAGGCCTGGGGCGCTGCTCCTGGTGCTCAGGAATCAAGAGAGTTCACTTTGCAGATGGTGTCTTTGCTAAGGGGAGAATATTTGAAGATGGTGAGGAGATACTATGGGTGGAGCGAAGGGGTAGTCCTGCAGGCGCTTTCCCTCGACGAGGGTATTGCGGATTCTACTGATGGATTCTTGAACATGTATTCATATCCTTTGGCCCTCCTAATAGAATCGTGCTTGAATTCTTTCTGAAGTATCGGGTCACTCTAGCGCAGATTCATCCGTCGTTTTGGCAAACGGTGTTGATGATGAGGTTCTTCGCGGAGAGGGCCAGGCTTGAATTCATGCTCGATCACCTTGTCAGGCTATATCGGCCCTTCCATCATCAGGGGCTACTAACTCTGAGGTGCCGGGCCTTTGTTATAGATGACGAGGAAGGCAAAGAATAGAGATTGGGCTAATTGGTTCATCCAGGTTTGGACGGCTGACATCATCCCTGCAAAGTTCTTGCCATTTCCTGAAGAGTGGAATCACGCTCGTAAGTGAGGCGTCTAGAGCTTTTTCAAATCTCATCTATGACAAAAATCAGCTAAGTAACAATGTTGTTTTTTATATTGTAGAAACTTTGTGGATGCCGGGTGAAGTTCATGATCTGCCCGGCTGGGTTCCAAGGCTGGTGACTCATTCGTCCTGTGATAAACACAGGTGGCGAGCTGTGCTTTGCACCAGATGGGGGCACAACATTGAGGTATGTGCATATGTTGCCTTTCCTCTGCCTTCGTATATCCGAGGTAACACTTTTCCCTTCAAATTATGCTGGATTTACCGCTTGCGGATATCGGGCGGTTCCTAGGGATGAGTCAATATTGCTCCGAAAAGGGGAAGGAGCAGTTGGCCTCTGGATCGAGCGGCAATGGCAATGAAGGAGATCGGAACTTGCGATGTGAAGGAGCTTTCAGTGGTGTCGGTCGGGCTTGTATCTCCGAGGAGGGGGTGTTACCCGAATCTGCTATTCCCGGAGTGCTTGATTCCCGGCCGGTGGTTCGTTTGGGTGTGCACACCGTGTATGAGGTTGGATCTTCTAGGGCCACACGGAAAAAATCAACAGGAGTGTGCTTTGACTTGGAGGAAGTCCTCCGGCTCCATTTAGCGGTGAGTTTACACATGGTCCACCTATATACCGTTGTAAGGCCCCGGAAAATTTCGCAAAGTAATCTAGGATTTCTTTGTGCCACGTATGCTAATTATAATATTTTATGTGCTATTAACATGGTGGGCATCAATTGGATTTGGTAAATAAGTGTACAAGTCTAATGGTAAGTAATTTGGGGCCCAAGGAAAGGCCTAAGCCTAAGTCACATTGGAAAATTTCATAATAGGCTAAGATTCCAATTGAGTTTGACCACACTTTGAAGACTAATATCTAAATATGTATAAGGTTTTATTTGATGAACAACATATGAAAGGTCTTTGAGTCTAGTTTCTAACGCTTCAAATCATTTGTCATTAGACAATCCTACACAAAGTTATGATCCAATTACCAAAGGCTGGAAAAATGTGATCCTGCGTCAATTCTGCGATCGCAAAAACCATTATGCGGTCCGCATACTTGATCTGCGATCGCAAATCTGGTCGCAAATTGGACTAGTGTAGCCCGGTTTTGGGCACCGATTCTATGATGCATTTTACGACCCGTATTCATGTTTTGCGGTCCATTCTGCGATCACAAACCCAACTTCAGATGATTAATCTTCCTATTTTTATAACCCGACCCTATTTTAATATATAGGCTTTGGGGTTCATTATGGGGTCATTTCTTACTAATTTTAGAGAGAGATGAGAGAATTTTAGAGAGATAAGGAGGAACCCAACATTCAATCATCCAATCTTGCATCAATCTTCAAAAATCAAAGAACCCAATCACAAGTTCTTCATCTAAGAGGTAAAGTTCTATACCCTAGACTTTAATTTCGAGTTTGGGGAATATGGTGGGGTATAGAGGTATGATTCTTGGGTGTAATACTACTATGTATACATGCATATACCAATTAGGTTTGTGAAAATATGTTGAACATAAATAAGTAAAGATTGGGTTGGGGAATGAAGGAAACCTTGTAAAAGAGATTTGAAATCAAGATGCTCCACTAGAATTTGATGAAATGCTCAAATGAGATGAAACCATGAATACCTTCCTAATTTGTGTTCAATTTTGTTATGTCGCAAAGTAGATGAGGATTGCTATAATTTCCGGAACATTGTAGTAACTTAAGGAAAGCTTAAACAAGGTATGTATGGCTAAAACCCCGTCTCTTCGAAATTGAGCTTCCATGGTGCCCGTGTAAATGTTGTAAGTTTGAAACGTGATTGATACAATACTTATTATGTTAAGTGGATTATTATTGTGAAAGTGTATGTGGTAGGTACTTCTTCATGTGTTTAATATGTTATTCTTTCTAAATTGAGGATGTGTGGAGAACATGATCTATGTGCTAAATGCCTAAATGTCATGCAAAGGTTACATTGGGACTAATATGCCAAACTTGACAAATTCCTCTCTATGCTTATGATTTAAATTGCCTTTGTATGCACCTCTGATCTTAAGTGGCAAAGTAAATGTTGAAAATGGGAATAATGTGAAACGTGAATGATGGAATATGAATCATGTATTTAGATGCTTAGACCTTAAATTAAGATTGAAGTTGCATATGTTGTGTCCTTTATGTGAAGTGTCATCTATGCTTACAATTTTAATTTCCCTTGCGTACATATGTCATCCTAAATCACAAAACTAACATTGAAATTGGGAATGATGTGAAATGTGGCCTAGTGCCAAATATATGATGTGATAGTTGCGGACCAAAGTGCCTATGAAATGATATATGTGAAACAAGGATCGAAATGAGATGATTGATGGAAAATGGTAACATCTCGGGGAGTCGGCTTAGACGATCGGGCCGTGATCAGACGCCATGATATATATACACGTGGTGGTAATGTATTGATGATTGAAACTGGAAAGTGTGAATGAAATAATGGTAACGTCTCGGGGAGACGGCTTAGCCGATCGGGCCGTGATCAGACTGCGCTCACGGAAGTGGTGGTAACATGGATAATGATGCAATAGTGTGGGATGCTCCAATCTAAAAATTCAAGAACTATGTGAAAATCATGTGAACCTCCTTATATTGTTGACATGGTGCTTATTTAAATCTTTGTTGTCTTTATGATTTCCTCTTTATTCTTGTATGAAAGTTCTTTCTAATATATGGTGTTTAGTTATACATACTAGTGTTATTCGATGGCACTAACGTCCCTTTTGCCGAGGGCGCTATGTTTTTAAATGGATATAGGTGTTTTTATAGCAGGCAGTATTGGTCGCAGCTAGTGCCGCATCATCCTTTCAGCTAACTTGGTGAGCCCCACTTCATTTCGGGGTCCTGTTTCATCTGTTCATCATGTACTTTGTATTTGAGGTATAGCCGGATCCTTGTTACCGGCATTTCCATATTACATTACTCTTCAGTTGTGTTTAGAGGCTCCGTATACAGGTTGTGGGTAGTGTCGGGTATTGGAATTACAGTAGAAATATTGATGTTTGGCAAAGACTTATAAAACTTGTAATATTTCGATAATTATGATGTAAGCTACTAATGGAAATGAAATGGAAGTTGTTAATGGAATACTTACTAAATATGATTAATAGAGTCCATCTCCGATTTAATCATGAATTAGTTTGGGTAGAATGAAACCTAACATGCTTGCTAAGTCGGGTTTAGTCGGTTGAGCGCCGGTCGCGCTCCTCGAATTTTGGGGTGTGACAAACTTGGTATCAGATCCTAGGGTTTTAAAGTGTCCTAGGATGTTTCGGAGCCATGTCTAGTAGAGTCCTTCTTATCGGTGTGTAGTCGACCACATCTATAAGTTGGAGGCTATTCAGACATTTAGGAATTTCACCCTTCCTTGATACTCCAATCGTGTGTTAGAGCTCAAGTTAGGTAGTTAGTTTTCTCTCCAAGCCGTACTCTCAAAATAAGTAATCATGATACCATAATCCGTGAATTTGATGTCATGAGAGGGTAGTGATCCCACCATTGAGTTTGAGTGGATTGCCGAAGGACTTGTTAGGAGAATGTATTGAGCTGTGGAGGGATTGGTAGAACCTATCGCTAAGAGGGGAGTGACCTTATTCCTATTAATCTCACTGCACCACAATATAATGTAGTATATTGGTATGCTACCGACGTGTGTTAGGGATGTGGAGTCGAGGGGCATCGATTAAGTTATTGCGCTACCAACCTAAAGTCACCAAGTAAGTCACTCCCTAGTACATCATTATGAACAACACAAAAATTTTACTCATTGCATGTGTACATCCTTATTGAAGAATTCTCATAAACATGGTCTTAAAAAGGTGTGGAATAACAAAACATTGCATGTATCGACTCTTTGAATGAGACGCATTATTCGTGAATCCACTCTATAAATCCTCTTATTTACATTCACGTGGAATTAAGTCCTATAATTGTGTCCTTGAATGGAGTCATGACTCTAGGATTAGCACTTCTGACTTGCTTTCCTAAATTCTCAACAAGGGACTATATCCGATGAATTTCTTACAAAATCTTTTTATGGACAACGTCTGCTCATTTGTGCCTATGCATGCACCGTTGTAAAGTTTACCTATGTGGTGTCAAGTTCCATGTAAAGTACCCCAGTATTGCAATCCTTCTCGACTCACTCTTTTACTCAGTTATGTGTATGGCTTATATGGTTTGAACAGTCAATCTACTCTCTTATGAGTATTATCATAAAACCTTTTCACTATCTAGTAACATAAGAGCATAACTTAACACCTATCACATGAGTGCATGTCAATCAAAATGGTAACCGTGTGCATAAAGTCTCTCTAAAAATTGAGATCCTCACATCCCCATCATAGGAAGATCTTGTGTCGCCATCTTAGTATAACTTTCGTGTCCACTTGGGACATCCCGTAGTAAGTATCTCACTTTGTCCTAGTATCGTGGTTGCCCATGGCGTGGTCGTGTATTGTAGTTGGGAGTTAATATAGCAGAAGCATGTCCGGCTCATAACAAATGTTTATTTTCTCTTTACACCTCCACAACATGTGATAATTGTGTTCCTTAGTTAGTGAATTCATTGTGCTAATTTCCCCACACCTGCTCGATAACCATGAGAGAACATATCCTTCTATGAGTCATTGTAACACTTCCTTTCTCGTAAGGACCCTTACTAGGCTCTCCGTCAAGACCAAGCGCACCTTTGGAGGTTATCGTAGCGCAACGCATGTTTCTCTTGTCTTTCTGTCTTTCATTAGCATCTCGGTATTTCTCAAAGTCAAAATCCATGGAGAACTCATTATGAACATCTGAAAACCTTGCATAATTATTTTTTATTACCTCATTGGGTTCTCACCGCACTTCAAGTTCATCAAGGGTTGATAGCATGCCGTAATTGCTGAGACTGAATGATCTCTTTTTGATAATGGATTATCTACATATGTGCTATTCCAATGATCTGCTTATCAGTCTAACTCTCGCCTTTTGGTTTTGGGTTGACCAAGGAGCAATACACCTAGTAACACATTCGTATGCCAAAACTTTTCTCTCAGTCAAGTCTTATAGCATCTCTTAATTTGGCTGGTAATAGTTGGTTGTGTAGAAGTGTGCTATAGCGCTTCATTGTGAAATAGATTTGCTAAACATAATTGGATTTTTGAATTCTGGAGCTATACATCACGTGAGTACATACAAATATCTTCTTTCAAAAATGTAGCTTCTCGTAATCGCTTTATATTACCACGATTCCTAGTGGTTACAATGTAAAGGCTACTTCCATAAGGCTCTTTCACTTTCTTTTCATTTGTCTTGCATCATATGTTGATTACCCATAATCTTCAATGCGATATTATCTCAATTTCTCGACTAGTTATCCAACTATATGATCTGATTTAATTAACCTCACTTTTATGTACTCTACAAGCGCCCTGAGAGTGGGCAAATTTCCCCTTTTCTACAGACTTCTGACGTCTTCAACTCTGATTAAGCTTGTTGATTCAAGTGGTGCTCTTATTTGTGCTGCCTTACTATCTATGTTCATCCGGTAACTCTCCTCGTGAATCTAATTTTATGCCTTATGGCATCAAAGGTCGGGGTATGTTCCTTTTGTTAGGATAAAATGATATTGCTTGCACTCCTTATGACATTTTCTCCTAAACAATCATCTACCTTCTCCACTTGTCCATGTGACTAGATAACTTAAGTTACTCTTCTCCGATAAGTGCATCAAGACTTCTCACCCTTTCATAATTATTCATACGGTCGCTTCGAGGCCTTGTTCTATACTAGCTTGTAATGATTTTAAGTACTTTCTTGCCATTGTTGACGATTCTGTAGGACTACGAGGGCTTGTCTCATGGGTTTCAAAAGTAATGATTTTCCTTAAAGTGCAAGCTTAAATTGCCATGATTTCAAACCAAAGTGTGTCCCCTTTTCAGAAAAGTCATGAATGGGTCGGATTTGATGAGGTTATGTGGCTCTCTGCTCACTCGACTTCTACGAGTATTGACAACGTCATTGTCATGTATGGGAATTTTGCTAACTCTAGCATTCCACCGCCTTAGGAAGGGTTAGATTGTTCGAATTATGATAATCTCATAAGTAGATGACTTCTTTTCCATCCTCATGTGCTTGTGGCATAAAGTCCTTGCGTCGCTTATTGTTAGGAGTGAAATCAAATTCCATGTATTTCATTTGTGGCCTCAATCATACCCATGTTGCAAGAGTCTTACCATTTGAGCTCAACTACTAACCTTACACTCAGGGACACAACTGGTGCATCCTACTTGATCACCTCTTTAAGAATCTCAAGTTCACATACATGGTATCCACTTTATCTAAGAATATTAGTTACCATTATGCTTCACCTATCTGATAATTGATGTAGTCATCTGGATTAAACCATGTCAGCTTCATTAATAGAAATCCTCATGTCTCTTAGTATGTATCCTTATGAAACACTCTGCTCAGCGCATAAATGGATTCCTGAATAATTCCATCGCAATCTTGAACTCTGTTGCTCCTTACTATATTAGATCTATTTGGTATTGAAGTTTCAAACGTGTCAAAGTCATCCTGTGATCACATATATTCAGCGGGTAATTTTATGGTCAATTTATTATAGAACATCTTAAAGTAATCGTGAAGGTCACCACTAGTTTAGTTTAGGTGTTCGTATAGAGATTTAGAATTCAGGAGGGTGAACCGGTTATTCTCAAAATTCTCCCCTGTAGAGGTTATGTGAGTTGATGATGTAGGGTACGTAAGCGCATTTCCCATTAGGTTGCACTAGGAGTATGATGTTTCCCCATAGTTGTTCCTCATAAATTTGTATTTTCATATGTCTATGTCTAAGATGGTAGGTGCAGATCATTTGTGTATCATAATAGATAGTTAGCTTATGTGAGGTATCTAGCTGTCATCCTTGTTAGATAAGTTTGGATGTTGGGGTTGTTTCCGCGAATGAGTTATGGAAGAGCCTATATAAGAGGCCACATTGAAGGCCAAGAGTATTGTGGAAATAAGGTATTTTCTCTTGATTGTATAATAGTTGGTTTTGATTTGAAAAGTACCTTCTAGGTGTTATGATTTAAAAATGTGCAGTCCATATCTAGGTATCATCATGATAATGTAAAGCTTGTAATGCTGAGGTTCATGTTATTAATATATACATTGTGGTGCTTTGTCGAGATATGGATGAGTTTTGGGATGGTTTTGGGTGATTCTCTGACAAGTGGATAGGCCTAGTTACAAAGGAGATGCTGTCGAAATTTCTGAAAAATTTGGGAGTTAGTCAAAATTTAGGGACTTGAGGTAGGGTAGAAAAGAGAAATGTTATGTTAGGTATTTGGGCCAGGCTCTACTCCTCATTCTAGGACGAATGATCCTAGGGGAGGGGGGAGAATGTAAGGCCCCGAAAAATTTTGCTAAATAATCTAGGATTTCGTGGTTCCACGTAGGCTAATTATAATATTTTATGTGCTATTAACATGGTGGACATCAATTGGATTTGGTAAATAAGTGTACAAGTCTTATGGTAAGTAATTTGTGGCCCAAAGAAAGGCCTAAGCCTAAGTCACATTGGAAAATTTCATAATAGGCTAAGATTCCAATTGAGTTTGCACAAGACCATACTTTGAACAAGAATATCTAAATATGTATAAGGTTTTATTTGATTAACAACCTATAAAATGAAAGTTCTTTGAGTCTAGTTTCTAATGCTTCAAAACTTTCGTCATTTGGACAGTCCTACACAAAGTTATGATCAAATTACTAAAGGCTGGAAAAATGCAAACCTACGTCAATTCTGCGATCGCAAAAAACCGTTATGCGGTCCGCATACTTGATCTGCGATGGCAAATCTGGTCGCAAACTAGACTAGTGTAGCACAATTTTGGGCATTGATTCTTCGATGCATTTTGCAACCCGTATTCATGTTTTGCGGTCCATTCTACGATCGCAAACCCGACTTCAGAGGGTTAATCTTCCTATTTTTATAACCCGACCCAATTTTAATATATAGGCTTTAGGGTTCATTTTAAGGTCATTTCTTACTGATTTAAGAGAGAGATGAGTGAATTTTAGAGAGATAAGGAGGAAGCCAACATTCAATAATCCAATCTTGCATCAATCTTCAAGAATCAAAGATCCAAATCACAAGTTCTTCATCTAAGAGGTAAGGTTCTTTACCCTAGACTTTAATTTCGAGTTTGGGGAATATGGTGGGGTATTGAGGTATGATTCTTGGGTGTAATACTACTATGTATACATGCATGTACGAATTAGGTTTGTGAAAAGATGTTGAACATAAATAAGTAATGATTGGGTTGGGGAATGAAGGAAACCTTGTAAAAGAGATTTGAAATCAAGATGCTCAACTAGTATTTGATGAAATGCTCAAATGAGCTTAAACCATGAATATCTTCCTAATTTGTGTTCAATTTTGTTATGTCTCAAAGTAGATGGGGATTTCTAAAATTTCCGAAACGTTGTAGTAACTTAAGGAAAGCTTAAACAAGGTATGTATGGCAAAAACCCTGTCTCTTAGAAATTGAGCTACCATGGTGCTCGTGTAAATGTTGTAAGTTCGAAACGTGATTGATACAGTACTTGTTATGTTAAGTGGATTATTATTGTGAAAGTGTATGTGGTGGGTACTTCTTCATGTGTTTAATGTTTATTCTTTGTAAATTGAGGATGTGTGGAGAACATGATCTATGTGCTAAATGCCTAAATGTCATGCCAAGGTTACATTGGGACTAATATGCCAAACTTGATGAATTCCTCTCCATGATTATGATTTAAATTGCCTTTGTATGCACCTCTGATCTTAAGTGGCAAAGTAAATGTTGAAAATGGGAACAATGTGAAACGTGAATTATGGAATATGAATCATGTATTGAGATGCTTAGACCTTAAATTAAGATTGAAGTTGCATATGTTGTGTCCTCTATGTGAAGTGTCATCTATGCTTACAATTTTAATTTCCCTTGTGTACATATATCATCATAAATCACAAAGCTAACATTGAAATTGGGAATGATGTGAAATGTGGTCTAGTGCCAAATATATGACGTGATAGATGTGGCCCAAAGTGCCTGTGAAATGATATATGTGAAACAAGGATCAAATTGAGATGATTGATGGAAAATGGTAACATCTCGGAGAGACGGCTTAGCCGATTGGGCCGTGATCAGACGCCATGATATATATACACATGGTGGTAATGTATTGATGATTGAAACTAGAAAGTGTGAATGAAATGATGGTAACGTCTCGGGGAGACGTCTTAGCCGATTGGGCCGTGATCGGACTCCGCTCACGAAAGCGATGGTAATGTGGATAATGATGCAACAGTGTGGGATGCTCCAATCTAAAATTCAAGAACTATGTGAAAATCATGTGAACCTCCTTATATTGTTGACATGGTGCTTATTTGAAACTTTGTTGTCTTTATGATTTCCTCTTTATTCTCGTATCAAAGTTCTTTCTAACTAGATGGTGTTTAGTTATACATACTAGTGATATTCGATGGCATTAACGTCCCTTTTGCCGGGGGCACTACGTCTTTATATGGATGTAGGTTTTTCTATTGCAGGAAGTATTGGTCGCAGCTAGTGTCGCATCATCCTTTCAGCTAACTTGGTAAGCCCCACTTCGTTTCGGGGTCCTGTTTTATCTGTTCATCATGTACTTTGTATTTGAGGTATAGCCGGAGCCTTGTTACCGACATTTCCATATTACATTCCTCGTCAGTTGTGTTTAGATGCTCTGTAGAAAGGTTGTGGGTAGTGTCGGGTATTGGAATTAAAGTAGAAATATTGATGTTTGGCAAAGATTTATAAAACTTATAATATTTCGATAATTATGATATAAGCTGCTAATGGAAACGAAATGGAAGTTGTTAATGAATTACTTACTGAATATGATTAATGGAGTCCATCTCCTATTTAATCATGAATTAGTTTGGGTAGAATGAAACCTAACAGGCTTGCTCAGTTGGGTTTACTCGGTTGAGCGCCGGTCGCGATTCTCAGATTTTGGGGAGTGACACTTGTATCCTCCTTCTTCTACTGATCCTTCCTCATGTAGGCATGTGATAGGCTTATGTCTGAGCTACTCCGTCAAAAGGCCAAGCTTTAGCAAATTTGGGATGAGGGCGAGTCCCATAGGCTCCCAATAGTGTGCGCTCACTCCTTTCTGGCCTTGGGGCTGATTCCTCTTTGTTGTATCAGCTGCGGAAAAAGTCGGGGGCTCTGGATTACCTCAAAGGCGACATCAACCATGCCCGAATTGCTTGCGGGGAACTAAGGGCTCAAGCGAAGGCTCAAGCTTTGGAGGAGATGAATGCTTTGGCCAAGCTCCCTGCCCTCGAGGTCCAACTCCGCTTGACTCGAGACAACGCCAAAATTCAAGCAGATATGAATAGGAAACTTGAATTGGACCTCTCGAAGGTCAGAGCCGAGATAATTGACGCTCGGACAGAGGCGGCGCTGAACCAAGCCAAGGTCGATCGTGAGATGGCAATTTGTGTGACGGATGCCGCTAACGCCCAAGCTGAGCTGAAGCAAACCTTGGATCGGAAGTGGAGGATCGAGGAATATGTTTGCTGTAAATTCCGGAGGGAGGTCTTCGAAGAGATCGGTGCAAGGGACTTCGTTCTCTTAGAGGAATTGACCCGAGTACGAGCGGATGAACGCAATGCTCGGTCGCTTCTCGTCGATGTTGCGGAAGGCGATTTTGGAAAGTTTGTAGTTCTTTTAGTACAAAATATAGATTTTACCGTTTTGTATCTTTGCTCTGAATATATGTAGGGCATGCCTGTAGATGGAGAATACGCTTTTTCTTGCACACATAATATATAAGGAGAAGTTTTGAAGTTTTATTTCTTTTGTACCTTTTTCCTGCTGTTGTTTTTGGTCGGGCAGGCTGGTCTTGGCATTTTGCGAGGTCCTTCTCGGTTCGAAAATGATCGAACGGTCTTGGGGGCCCCTAAGTGTGATTCTTGGTGTGAGCACGTGCTGGGCCTCCATGCTCGGCCTGGCTATTTAGGCCTAGTTTCCGAGTTGGGCTTCGACTCGAGCCTTCCTGTCTTTGCATTTTTTGTACCCATGTTTGCGGGTGGTACTCATATTTATCTTGTGCCCTTAGGCATTTGCTGTTTTGACTATTTTGGGTCCAGTCTCTCCGAGTCACATTGTGACTCGAGCTCCAGTTAACCATTAGGTTTTTTCCTGCCAGCATGGTCAGATAGTGATGACCCTTTGTGCTTCAGGGCTAAAGTGATCTTGCAGTCGCGTGGCCTAGTGATTTAGTTGGCTGATGATGGTATCATCTTAGTCGTGCCCTTAGGCATATTGCTTTTTAGCTATTTTAGCGGCCCAGTCTCCGAGTCGTAGATCGGCCTTTATGTCTCATTAAATCTTCGGGCGACAAGAGTGGCGCTTGTGCCACGCCTTTAGGCGCGCTATATTTTTCGGGTCCAGTCTTCGAGTCATGTTGTGATTCGAGCTATAACCGGCCCTACATTTTATCGTGTCTCCGGGCAGCAACAAGGGCGCTTGCACCGTGCCCTTAAGAATGCTACTTTTCTCGGGTCGAGTCTCCGACCCGCATTGCATTTCGAGCTGTAATTGACCCCTGAATTTTATTGAATTTCTGGCGATGGTTGTACTTATGCCACTTGGTCATAGAGACCTTTTAATATGTAGCCCGTAGGCTTTGTATAGTTAACTATTTTTGATATAGTCTCTGAATTGGGTTACGATTCAAGCTCATTTTGATCCACAAGTTGTCAAAATATTTTAGCCGGCGACAATGGGTCTTACGTTGTTTGGTTGTAGAGACCTTTCATTATGTGGCCCGTAGGCTTGGTTAGCTGGCGACAGTGGCTCTTACGCTATTTTTTTGCCCATGGCTTTGTGTAGGATTTGTATCCACTCATTAAGGTCTTTTTGTGATATTTTGCCTGACCCATCGTCGGTTCCAGAGGAACCTCGATTTCAAGTCGTTGTCGATGATGATTCAAGCACATCGTAAGGTTCATAGCTCGTAGGTCGAGTAGATCAACGCTTTGCATTTTTTGGAGCCGAAATTGTTGGGGCTCATTTTTTGCCTGTGGAGGAAAGCCTGTTTTAACCGGTTCCTTCCGAAGTATATCAGAGTAATGGACTGCAATTTTTTAGCAATAGTCGGTGTCCCCAAGTTGCGTTATTTGGGTTGTATCTGCCGATTCGACCGTAGTAGTATGTGTTTGGCCGTAACCATTTTTGATCCCTTAGTGATAGTTTAGGCATCTACGTCGAGGGTATGTTCTTTAGGGATTCTTACAAATGCGACGTATAGCCTAAATATCGGGATTTTCATGCCTATTGAGGTCTTACAGTTTTAACATGCCTGTTGAGGTCTTATAATTTTATCATGCCTGTTAAGGCCTTATAGTTTGGCATGCTTGTTGAGGTCTTATAGTTTGTAGAATATATCTGGTTGTGCCGAGTCTACCCGTTAAGGTCTTACAATTTTGGATTTTTCCAGTTGTGTGGCGATTTATAGCAGTCTCCGAGTCATCGAGTATGTTTAAGCTTGAAGACAGCCTCTCGTGAGCTCGGAGTTACCTTCTAGGGGCTCGATAAGCCCGGAGTTCCGACCTTGGGATCGTGCAAGTTGTCGAATTGCTTATATTAAGTCTCCGAATATATTGGGACCTATCTAATGGAGAAGCATTTGTCGTTAATATGCCAAAATAATCTTCCTCGAAATGTGAAATTCCAAAGAGATGTTCTTTATTGCTTGGAGCAGACATAGGTTGCGATGGAATGCCGAAAATAGACATATATTCTTCATTGCTAGGTGTAGATACAGGCAGTAAATACATGTTGTCTCATTGTCATAAGCTTGGCCTGCACAGGTTCAGCTCCCCCGATCATCTGATCCGCTTGTTTCGAAGCCTAGCCTGTCATTTGTTGGCCCTTTCAAGGGAACAACGCCCTTTAAGAAAAACTCGCCGTATGTCGCCTAACTATTGATGGAGAGCCAGTTATCTCGTTGGGTCCTCTTCTAGAGGGTATGCTGCTCTACTAATAATTTTCCTGGAGGGGCCCTCCTTCGGGCTGGCAGCCCGTTCGAGGATAGAAAGTTTGGCTGGTCTCGTAGAGACCTTGGGTCTCCGAACGGAGTTTAGGATTTCTGAATTCATTGGTTGGCTGCCTGCACGCAGTTTAGTAAAAGAGGAAAGGAATAATAAAGGGACAAAGTATTCCTCCCCTGCCGCAGGGTGTGTAGGCGATGTTTTCAAGGCCTGGTCCTCTCCCGCCATTCCAGGGCGCAAGCTCAAATTCAGCCTTTTGCCACATTCAACTAGGCTTAATCAAATATGCGATTTTGTTTGCCTTTGGATACCTCAAAAGGCGGAGGAGTCGACGTCCGCGGCTGGTTATATGGTAAGGTACTTGGTTCTACCTTTGTCAGGGGAATCCTATCTGTTTGGTAGAGTGGTGTTGAAATCACCTCCGAGCATTGTACCCAGTGTCATTCGAATAACATGTCTGCACTTCGCGAGCTCGGCGTCCCGGTCCGAACTCAAGCGAGTTGTATAGAGGGAAGCTACTTTCCTAATAGATATGACGATCAGCGTTTGGAGTCCATCAATGGTCTGAAGTGTGGGGGTGATTCGGTTCGTCAGTCCCAACTGCCCTATTGGCTTTGGCCCGATGCCATTTGCGTGATTAGTCGAATCACCTGCACTCATGGTCATGCTTCAATTTTAATAGGATAAATGAGGAAAAGGAGAGGTTACCAGCATGTCAATACGAGGCTGAAGCGGAGTCTAGGTGTCCCTTCCTTTGGATGTAGGGTACCCTTTGGGTATATTTCCTGGATTCGCCGCCCCGGCGGTGGATACTTTCTTTCTGCATTTTTTGGACCTTTGAAAGGTGTCGTCTCCCTTTTACTGTCGTGGCAATACGTTGTGGATTGTTGGTTTTATTTTTCCTGGCCTCCTTCTGTCCTGACCACTCGATGATACTTGGTGGCGATCCCCGTCGAATAGCACGGTCGTCGTTCTCCTAGTGCTCCCAGCTTCGCTTATGGTGATCACGATGTTTGATGTAACGATGTTGAAATCGCACCCGGCTGGGCGGGGTTTCCTTACCAGTTGTGCTTTGTTGAACCTGGTTCCATTGGAGGTTCTTCGAGGATGCTGCCTTTGGGCCATCTCCCTGCCATTGTGAGGCAGGTTTCACCTCAAGTCGTTCCTGTCACTTGCTGCACATTTGTGATATCTCCATCTGCTTCGCATCAGCTTCTTTGCTGGGAGTCTGCTCGGATATACCCAGCCCGATGAGGTTCCCGGATGGTTCCCCACAGTTGTGATTCTATGCTGACATCGGGTGCGGTCATTCAACCAGCCCTCGGTCGGATAACTGATCTGTCTTTGCTTAAAATGTGCGGGAGTCATCGGGTGTTATTTGTTTAGGCTTCAGGTGAAGGCCTGTGCTGTCCAACCATTTGGAACTAGGAGCGATCTCATTCGTCCTGTCGGGGAACGAGATGTATCTCTTCGCGGTATTTCATTCTTTCCTTGTTTGGAATTAGGTGTGTCGGGTCTTATTGGTATTGTTTTGTCAGTATGGGCGTGTTCTTCCGCGGAAGACCATGCTGGCATGGCGAGTGAGTCAGTGAGGCTAGATGCCAGGCAGCGGCGTGGTGTCATGGTTTTCTTCGGGAGAGTGTCTTCGAGGTTCCTCATAGAGAAGGGCTTGTACCTGACATCTCGGGGGTTGCTTCCTTCAAACGAGCACGCGAGGGTGGTGTTGTGCCCGTAGGGAGCCAAGGTCCTGTCGCATCTGGGGAGTTCTGGTGTTCCGGGTTTCTGCGGGGCAAGTTCCGGAGCTGTTCCCCCGAGAGGGGATTGTTGTGGAACTCCCACGAACCTATTTTGATCTTTTTGAGGAGATTCCCCAGCATCTCTACCGCACCGGGGTCGGTCGCTGGCTCATCATTATTTGACATCTCGAATATCGGCTCATCGTAAGAAGGTGTCCCCATTACTATTGCGTCAGGAGTCTCCAGACGATTTCGCAGCTGAGCGATGGCCAGTTGTTGTTCCTGCAACATTTCAAGGATAATATGAAATTAACTTCCCGTTTCAACTAGGCTGGGGTTTTTTGAGCTTTCTGTTGGTCAGCGGGCTGCACGCTATCGTCGGTGCGTGGGGCCTCGTTGACTCGTAGTGTGCCTCACAAGCCCGCGTCCACTTGACTCAACCCAAATGCATTGTTAGGGTCCTGTGGCGTTGCGTCAACTATTGGAACAACCATACTGCTCCCGCCGTGGTTCTCAGGGTAGTAGTTCTCAATTTTGCTCACCGAGCCAAATATTAACCTGAAATCAAAAGATCTTGGACGAGAAAAATGTGAAGGATAACGTGCCTTTAGATGACGAAACAAGCAAGAAAATAATCACTATTATTTCTAGCCCCATGTTGGGCGCCAAACTGTTTAATGTGAAAATGGTAACAACACTTAAATTTGTAAATGGGATTCTAAAAATACGTGCTCCATTCCCGAGATAGTTTTTAGGGTAGTTGATGCTTGAAATTCTAAGTGTAAAGATAAGACGTGAGTTAAGACGAAACAATAAGCAAAGCGAATGGGCCTGTTGCCCGAGCATGGAGTAGGTCAATAGAGTCCTCGAGGCTGGGATCGAGCTATCGGGGACAGTTGGGGAAGGGATAACAAGCAAAGGTATGATTAAGTGAGGCTCTCTATGGCCATTTCATAGCTAGATGGGCATAGAACAAGTAAGAAAATAATGAACGTGAAGTGGCCTTGGGATAATGGGAACTAATGACTTAGAAGAGAGGAGAGAGAGAGAGATATTATTGCACTTGTGGAGAAGTGGAGCAACAATCGTGCTCTACAAAGTGGTATGGGTTCCCCTTATATAGGTGGGGGAACGCGTCATGGTACATGATGCATTAAATGTAAAGGAATGGGGATGGGAAGGATAGGCATGGCATGGCATAATGTCAGGGCCTATTGACTCTAGCTGCTCGTCTCGGGAGTTCCCCATCTTCATAATTCTTGCCGGGTCGCAAACAGACCCTTGAACCTCAAGACCCCGGGATATGCTTTCGAAATGTCTTGACAGCGAGAAATCGAGCCTTCCGATTTCGCCGTATACACTCTTGTATATGTATCTACACCGATGGGTGATTCTATTGTGGTAGATCGTGTCCATCGTTCTTGTATAGTTGTGATTGCGCGTCTTGAGACCCGAGTAGACTTGTTACTTCTAGATATGGTTGATTTTGATGTCATATTGGAATGGACTGGTTATCACCTTACCACGCGATCTTAGACTGTCATGCCAAGACTGTGACCTTAACATTGCCGAGTTTTCCTCATTTGCAGCGGAGGGGGGACTCCTATTCATTCTTCCTGTAGTGTTATCTCCTATATAAAGGCTCGGTGTATGGTCGAGAAGGGGTGTTTGGCCTATTTGGCATATGTTCGTGATTCTAGTGCTGAGGTTCCTTCTATTGATTCTGTGCCTATTGTTCGTGAGTTTCCTGAGGTATTTCATTCAGACCTACCAGGTATGGCACCCGACAGGGATATTGACTTCTACATAGATTTTGGCTCCGGGCACTCAGCCCATTTCTATCCCGCCGTATTGTATGGCCCTACCTGAGTAGAAATAATTGAAGGAGCAGTTGCAAGACTTGCTTGATAAAGGCTTCATTAGACCTAGTGTCTCTCCTTGGGGTGCGCCGGTGTTCTTTGTTAAGAAGAAGGATGGATCGATGCGAATATGTATAGATTACCGGCAGCTAAACAAGGTTACAATCAAGAATAAGTATTCCTTGCCGAGGATTGATGATAGGTTTGATCAGCTTCAGGGTGCCAAGGTATTTTCGAAGATTGACATGAGATCTAGCTACCATCAGTTGAGGATTAGGGCATCCGATTTACCTAAGACAGCTTTCCACACTCGGTATGGGCATTATGAGTTCTTGGTGATATCATTCGGGTTGACAAATGCCCCAACATCTTTTATGGATTTGTTGAACTGAGTGTTCAAGCCTTACTTGGATTCATTCGTGATAGTCTTCATTGATGATATTTTGATCTATTCCAGCATCCAGGAGGAGCATGAGCAACATCTAAGAGTGGTCCTCCAGACTTTCAGAGACAGACGGTTGTATGCCAAGTTTTCAAAATGTGGGTTCTAGTTGAGTTTAGTTGTATTCTTGGGTCATGTTATATTGGCAGAGGGTATTTAGGTAGATCCGAAGAAGATACAACCAGTCAAGAACTGGCCTAGACCAGCATCAGCTACATAGATCCAGAGTTTCTTGGGTTTCGCAGGAAATTATTGTTGGTTTGTAGAGAGGTTTTCTTCTATTGCAGCCCTGATGACTAGGTTGACATAGAAGGGTGCCCAGTTCAGGTGGTCGAATGAGTGTGAGGCGAGCTTTCAGAAGCTCAAGACAGGTTTGACTACGTCACTAGTGTTGGCTTTGCCCACAGGTTAAGGGCCATATGCAGTTTATTGTGATGTATCTCCTATTGGACTTGGTGCAGTGTGATGCAGGATGGAAAGGTCATTGCCTACGCTTTGCCGCAGTTGAAGATTCATGAGAAGAACTATCTAGTCCATGATCTGGAGTTAGCATCCATTGTTCACGCGTTGAAGATTTGTAGGCATTATCTATATGGCATGTCATGTGAGGTGTGCACGGATCACAAGAGTTTGCAATACTTGTTCAAGAAGAAGGAGTTAAATTTGAGACAGAGGAGATGGTTAGAGCTACTGAAAGACTATGATATCACCATCTTATATCATCCAGGGAAGGCCAATGTGTTGGCCAATGTTTTGAGTAGGAAGTCAGCCAGTATGGGCAGTCTTGTGTATATTCCGGTCGGTGAGAGACCGTTTCCTTTGGATGTTCAAGCTTTGGCCAATCAGTTTGTGAGGTTGGATGTTTCGGAGCCCAGCTGTGTATTAGCTTGCACGGTCACTCATTCTTCATTATTGGAGCGTATCCGAGATCAGCAGTATGATGATCCTCATTTGTGTGTCCATAGAGACACGGTGCAGCACGGAGGTGCCAAGCAGGTTACATTAGGAGATGATGATGTTTTGAGGCTTTAGGGTCGAGTTTGTGTGCCTAATGTGGATGGACTTCGAGAGTTGATTTTAGAGGTGGCCTATAGTTCCCGGTACTCTATTCATTCGGGTGCCGCTAAGATGTATTAGGATTTGTGGCAGCACTATTGGTAGAGGAGGATGATGAAGGATATTGTTGCGTATGTAGCGCGGTGTTTGAATTGTCAGCAGGTAAAGTACGAGCATCTGAGACTTGGCGGTTTGTTTCAGAGGATTGAGCTTCCCGAGTGGAAGTGGGAGCGTATCACTATGGACGTTATTGTTGGACTCCTACGGACTCAAAGGAAGGTCGATACAGTGTGGGTTATTATTGATAGGCTGACCAAGGCAGCGCATTTCATTCCTATGGCAGTCTCTTATTCTTCCGAGAGGTTAGCTGAGATCTATATCTGGGAGATTGTTTATCTTTATGGTGTTCCCGTGTCTATCATTTCGGACCGAGGTATGTAGTTTACATCACATCTCTGGAGAGCCGTTCAGCAGGAGTAGGGCACACTGGTCGAGTTGAGCACAGCATTTCATCCTCAGACAGACGGACATTCCGAGCGAACTATTTAGATTTTGGAGGATATGCTCCGAGCTTGTGTCATTGACTTTGGAGGCTCGTGCGATTAGTTTTTGCCTTTAGCGGAGTTTGCCTACAACAACAGCTACCAGTCGAGTATCCAGATGGCTCCTTTTGAGGCTTTGTATGGTAGGCGGTGTCAGTCGCCGGTTGGATGGTTCAAGCCAGGAGAGGCTCGGTTGTTCGGTACAGATCTATTACAGGATGCCTTGGACAAGGTTAGGATCATTCAGGATAGGCTTCGTACAGCTCAGTCCAAGCAAAACAGTTATGTCGATCGCAAGAATCATGATATGGCATTCATGGTTAGCGAGCGGGTGTTGCTTTGAGTGTCGCCTATGAAGGGCATGATGAGATTTGGAAAGAAGGGAAAGCTTAGCCCTAGGTTCATTGGCCCATTTGAGATTCTTGATCGAGTGGGAGAGGTGGCTTACAGACTTGTGTTGCTGCCGAGTTTATCAGTTGTGCATTCAGTGTTTCATGTGTCCATGATTCGGAAATATCACGACGATTCATCCCACATGTTAGACTTCAGCATTGTCCAGTTGGACAAGGACTTGTCATATGAGAAGGAGCCGGTAGCCATTCTAGACTGGCAGGTTCGTCAGTTGAGATCGAAGAGTTTCCCTTCTGTCCGTGTTCAGTGGAGAGGTCAGTCTGCTGAGGCATCGACCTGGGAGTTCGAGTCCGATATGTGGAGCCGCTATCCCCATCTTTTCTTTGACTCTGGTACTTCCTTCTTATGTCTGTTTGAGGACGAATGGTTATTTTAGAGGTGGAGGATAAGATGACCCAAAAGGACATCACTTGATTTGCGAATAAATTCTGTGTTCTGAGGCCTTTGAAGCTTCCTTTTTACTCACCTCGATTTGCGTGAGCAGTCCAAGCATGTATCTGGAACACTTTTATGTGGAAATGTGATGAAAATGTTTTTTTGGCCTTTAAAATTGAATTTAGGTAGACTTCGATCAACATTTTTGGTAAACAGACCCGGGCCTGTGATTTGACAATCTCGGAGGGTCCGTAGAAAATATGGGACTTGGGCGTATGCCTGAAATAGAATTCCGAGGTCCGACACCCGGGAAATAAATTTTTGAAAGAAATTATTTTACTGAAAATATAAGAGTTTGTGGAAATTTGACTATATTTGAAATTTATGGTATCGGGCTAGTACTTTGGTTCAGGAGCCCGATACAGGTTCAATATGGCATTTCAGGTGAGTCTGTGAAATTTAGTAAGAAACGGAAGTCGTTTGATATGATTGGGATCCGTGGTTGTGAAAATTGATACTTTGAAAGTTTTGATATTTTTCTTAGATTTCTATGCTAAATTCGTTGTTTGAGATTTTATTATGGCGATTTAATCGCACAGATAAGTTCATATAATATTTTTGAGTTAGTATGCACGTTTGGTTTGGAGCCCCGAGGGCTCGGGTGAGTTTCAGAAGATTTTAAACTTAGAAGAAGTTGCAAGTTTTTAGTTTCTGGTGTTCTGGAGTTTTGTTCTTCCTGTTCGCGGAAGGACTCTCACAACGCGAAGGGAAAGTTAGGATGAAGGAATTTTCCTTCTACGCGAACGCGAGAAACAGGTCGCAAATGCGAAGCTTTGGGGGTGCTTCCTTTCGCGAAAGCGGACCTGCTATCGTGAACGCAAAGGCCTTTGGGCCTGGGCAGGGGGAGAGGGATTTTACTCTATGCGAACGCGGCCACCTGACCGCGAACGAGAAGGCTCGAGGAGCTAAAACTCCACGAACGCAAGCCCTTTAACGTAAACGCAACAGGCCTATCACGAACGCGATGAAGGCCTGCCCAGTTATTTTAAAACAGAACCAGAACCGGGCAGAACCTATTTTACTCCATATTTTCGAACTCCCAAGGCCTAGAGGCAATTTTCTTCCCACAAATTCATCCCCAAAGTATTGGTAATCAATTCTAAACTTTACTCTTTCAATTACCCATGTTTTTTTCATCACTTTCTAATCAAAAATCAAGAGTTTTCATAGCAGAAATTAGGAATTTGGGTAGAGTTAGGGCTTTTTTAATAATTGGGATTTAGACCTCATTATGGGGTCAGATTTTGAAACTAATTGCATATTCGGGCTCGTGGGTGAATGGGTGATTGTGTTTTGGTCCGAACCTCGAGTTTTGACCAAGCGGGCCTGGGGTCGATTTTTAACCTTTTGGGGAAAATGATAGAAAACCTATAATTAAGCTTGGGTATGAATTCTTTAGCATTTATTGATGTTGTTAAATCAATTTGGACTAGATACGAGTTATTTGGAGGCGAATTCTAAAGGAAAAGCGGTGTTTGAGGCTTGAGTTGGCCGTGGAAGTTTGAGGTAAGTGTTTGTGTCTAACCATAGCTTGAGGAATTAGGAGTTGTGTCTTATTTGCTATGTGCCAATTGTGGAGTATGACGTATAGGTATGGTGATGAGTATCTATACGTCAGTGTCAAGAATGCCCGTGAGTCTTGTATTGTAATTGATGTGACTCCGATGTGATTTATTGTGCTTCATATGAGGATTATCACTATTGTTTCCTTGCCGGGATGTTGTTTTTATATTATTGTTCCCTTGCCGGGATGTTGTTGTCATATTATTGTTCCCTTGTTGGGATGTCATTGTAATATCATTGTTCCCTTATCGAGATGTTGTTGTAATATTATTGTTCCCTTGCTGTTATCTTATTATTATCCTATAGCTCCCTTGTCGGGATTCTTGTATGATTCGTGTTGATAAATGAAATGGGAGCGGGTTGCACGCCTGCAACGGTAATATATGAAATGGGTGAGGGTTGCACCCCTGCAACGGTAATATGTGAAACGGGAGCGCGTTGCACACCTGCAACGGTAATGTATGAAATGGGAGCGGGTTGCACACCTGCAACGGTAATGTATGAAATGGGAGCGGGTTTCACCCCTGCAACGGTACTATATGAAATGGGATTGAGTTGCACGCCTACAACGGTATTACATGTGTACTTGTTTCTTATTTCCCTATCTTTTACTACTATTTGATTTGTGGCGTTCCTTACATTTCTCTACTATTATTTTGTTGTTACTTGTTACTCCTTGCAGCATGTTTCCCCTGCCTAACATTAGTTGTAATTATCTACTTCTATTTCCGTTGTATATGATTTAACTGCACAGGTTTATTTGGTAGTCTGGTCCTAGCCTCGTCACTACTTCGCCGAGGTAAGGCTAGGCACTTACTAGCACATGTGGTTGGTTGTGCTGATACTACAATCTGCACTATGTGCAGATACTGATACCGTAGCGTTTGGACCGCCGTGAGGATGCTGCCTTCAGGTGTTCGCGGGCCTTGGCGTCTCCTCCTATCTTTTCTCCTTCTGTTTTCACTTATTCAGAAACAGACTTATGTATTTCATTCAGACCTTATTTGTAGTATTCTTAGACAGTGTCTTTTGACACCAAATTCTATGTAGTATTGTACTTCAAATTATTTAGTAGTGTTTGGTTGAATCATTAAGTTTTCGTCTTCCGCATTTTCAATTATTTAATTTATTTCGCTGTTTAATCACTTATTATTTTAAATTGTTTAACATGTTTAATAAAAAAAGTAATGATTTTATAATATTCGGCTTGCCTAGCTTCCATGAGTAAGTGCTATCACGACTCCCGATGGTGGAAAATTCGGGTCGTGACAAAGGAGGAGCACTCATACTTGCAGAAATGGATGGAGATGTTTGGCCAAAACCTATCAATTCAAATGTAGTCAACAGATACTATGCTTAGATTGTTTACCTTCATTCACCTGATGTAACTGAACTACACTTGACCTAATTCCCATTTAAGAGGGATACGTAGGCAGCCTTGTGGGTTCGGTCATATCTTAATAAAATCTTCATTTTCCCTCAGAACCAGTAACTGGGGCAGAATTTTGAGGAGGACCCTCAAAATTCTGGATCAAGTCCAGCCGACGCCATCACATGCCAGAAAGTCAGAAATCGGTTAAGTACCTAGGGAAGACTTTTGAGAAAGATTCTCAAAATTCTAAAGCAAGGAAGCCGCAATGTCTCTAAAAGCATCAAAATCATCAGTTCATCTAATTTACACGATATTATATACCACTATGTCTCTAAATAACTCTATTTCATCGATAAGTACATATTTTCGAAAACTTTATTTCTATGGCTGCCAAGTGTTACCCAGGGTAACTCAAATAGGGCCTCCAGAACAGAGCAAAGCAAACCAAGCAAACAAAGGCACGAACTAACCTCCCCCTACAAAACTCACAATTTTTCTTTGAATGCAGGCATAGTAAACATAACATGAGTATTCACAAATATACACACATCAAAGTCACTATCCTCATAACAATCAGGCTATCACGTGCAAATATATCTCTAGCTAAGAAATATTCTACTCCTATCTGCTACTTGTTCACTGCATAAAGGTAAGCATTGCCTTCTCTTTGCATGAGACTAAGCCCTGTCTCATGTCTTGCTTGAGGCTAAGCCCTGCCTCCACATTTTCATAAGGCTAAGCACTGCCTTCTCTCTACATGAGACTAAGCCCTGTCTCTAGTCTTGCATGAGGCTAAGTCCTGCCTCCATATTTTTATAAGGCTAAGCACTGCCTTCCCTTGAGACTAAGCTATGTCTCAAGTCTTGTATGAGACTAAGCCCTGTCTCAAATCTTGCATGAGACAAAGCGTTGCTTTCATATTTATATAAGGCTAAGCACTGCCTTCTCCATTCATGAGACAAAGCCCTGTCTCAAATCTTGCATGAGGTTAAGCCCTGCCTCCATACTTGCATAATGCTAAATTGCCTTCTCTTTGCATGAGACTAAGCCCTGTCTCAAATCTTGCATGAGGCTAAGCCCTACCTCCATATTCGCATAAGGCTAAGCACTGCTTTACCATGAGACCAAGCTATGTAACAAGTCTTACATGAAGCTAAGCCCTACCTCTATATTTGCATAAGGCTAAGCACTGCCTTCTCTCTACGTGAGACTAAGCCCTTTCTCAAATCTTGCATGAGGCTAAGCCTTGCCTCCCTATTTGCATAAGGCAAAGCACTGCCTTCGCATGGGACTAAGCATTGTATCCCCCTGCATAAGTGTTGCTCTATTCTAAACTTTGCACTATCTTCTTCTCTCGCGGCTAAGCTCTGCCCCATAAACTCTGCACAAGGCTAAGCTTCGCTTTGTTATTATCTTTGATATCATGTCTCCACATTTCATGAGCTGATGTATAGCCAATTTGTCCAAAGGCGTCATAGTCCAAAGGCATCATCCTCGTAGCTTGAAGACACCATGTCATGGCTTGAGGATCTCTCAATACTGCACATCATTATTCAAAGGCGTTATGGTTTAGAGGCACCATTTTCATGGCCCGAGAACATCATTTCATGGTCTACAAATCTCTTATCTCATGATTCATGGATCGGGACGTCATGGTTGAAGGACGCCATCCTCTCTATCCAAAGACAACCTTCATGTTTAAATTTTTGCAGTAATCTATATACTGGCATGCATAGTGTTTTAAGTTTTGTAGGAAATCCAAGAGGTAATTGTTCTTCAAACAGTAGCAATCATCGCTCCAGTTTTCGTTACAACATTCCCATTCCGCAAATATTTTTAAACATAACCAACCACCATCAATTCCCGATTCTTACTCTATGGCTAATCATATACTCGCTCTATAACACATCCGTTATGTTTCAGATTCACATTCAAAACTCCGCATAAATCCATCTGATACTCTCCCTCCTAAAAGAACCCTTTCCGAAATGCATGACTATTCTTATGATAATTCCATCGGTTTCATTCACCGTTGGGTCCAGAACTACACATGGTCTGATTTCCTACAAACCAGGGATATGTAGACAGCTCAGAGACCAGGGTGCGGCCTCTATTTTTTCAAAACATCCCATTTGGTCAAAATCGGTCATTATTTCTTTACCCGAAAATTCTTTCACCCTTCTCGGGTAAAGAGGGGCAGTTGTTGATATACAATTTTCCCTTATATATTTTAAAATGCATATCTATACTTTCAAAATAGTGTATGACCATCAAACAACATTGTATCATGATTTTCTGTAATTTTAACAGGATTTTAATTAATTTATTCTAGCATTGTATTATCAAAATAATTACTAATTGCATCACAAACGGTTTTATGATAATTTTATTGCTTAATTTTATCATTTATATGTATACTAAGCTTTAATTATTTCACGAATAGCCACATTTATATTTTTAGGGTTTTAATTGCAATAGCTTTGCAATAATAGCCCATGTGTGCATTATTACTTTATTTCACCAGAAAATAATTTTTCATATTTTTATAATATTAAGTAATTATTTAAAATCATTTTTATGCACCAACAACATTTTTTTATCATTTATTATCTATTTGTATAAATTAATTTATCAATTAATTGGGTATTTAACAAATAGCCTCTTTAAATTTATTTTAATTTCGAACCTAGCCCAAAACATTACCCCCGGCCAAATTAAAATACCCACAGCCCGAATACCCTGACCCATTTCATAAAACTTGTCCAACCCCCAAATCAAATCCTGGCTGTTTATCTTAGAGATCAACGGTCCAGGAAAGAGTTGCCATTTTTAATTAATCTCCCACACCCAAACCCTACTCACTTTCCCCATTCTGCCGCCTCTGTTTACAAGTTCTCCTCTCTTCTCTCTCAAACTCTCCCCTAACCCTAGCCGCTGTCACCAAAAAAACACCCCGTTCCATGGGATTTCTCTATGATTTAGGCCCCCGCCGGCCTCTTACCTCTTTTGTTTGTTCGATTTCTTCGTGGTTTGAAGGAATCTCAAAAGACTCAACTCAGAGTCGAACTAATCTCTTCATTTTTGATGAACCTACCTTGTGTTCATCACTATATTTATGAGTATTGGTATCTTTATGATTATGGCTTGAAACTCTGGTTCTTAACTGGATTTTTCTCATCTCGCTCTATTTTTTCAAAACCCTAATCTCTTACTACTTGAGTTTGTTCAGATCCTTGTAGATCTGAGATGATCTTAAGTTTATCTGTTATTTTCTTTAAAAAAATTTCTGTTTTTCCTTGTTATTAATTGATTTCAATATTTTCTAAAACTATGGTCTACTCTTAAGTTCTCTGCAAAAAGGTTTTAATTTTTTGAAGTGTTTCAATCTGATTTTCTTTACTAGTTCTACTTATTTTTCATGCCTATGTTCTAATCCCTTGTTTGGTTAATTATTTCACTATTTGCTTCAACATTTGCCCGTTATTATTTATCCTGTCAACTAATAGAGGATAATTGATTTTATCCATCTAATTAGGGTTTGGATATCTTTCTGTTGAAAGTAGTACTTCTCTGTGATTTTTACCTATTTTCCTTATTTATGACTCCTAATTGGTACTAGTTGCTTTAATTAGTGTAACGACCCGACTGGTCGTTTTGAGCAATTTCGCACGATTCGGCAGTTTGAGGTCACAAGCAGCTTCATAATATGTGTATCGACTTGCATGCAAGGTTGAATTCAGTTAACTGATGATTAAAAATATAATTGGAAGAAGAAAACTAGTTTTGGAAGTTTAAGTGAGAATTTGATCGGAATTGGACTTTTGAGTAAACGGCCCCGGAATGGGTTGTGGGTGATCTCAACAGCTTTGTATGGTGATTTTTGACTTAGGCGCACATCCGGATTCGGATTTGGAGGTCCGTAGGGTAATTTGAGGCGTTTTGGTGGAAGTTGGAAAATGGAGAAGTTTGACCCATAGTTGACCTTTGTGATATCAGGGTTGGAATGCGATTCCAAGAGTTGGAACAACTCTATTATGTCATTTTGGACTTGTCTTCAAAATTTGGCTTCATTTTGGGTTGATTTGATAGGTTTCGGCACAAATTTTGGAAGTTGGAAGGTTTGAAAGTTCCTAAGTTTGATTCATGGTGTGATTCCTTGTTTTGGCATTGTTTGATGTGATTTGAGACCTCAAGTGAGTCTGTGTTAGGTTATATGACTTGTGTGTGTTTAGACGGGGTCCTGAGGGCCTCGGGTGTCTTTCGGGTGGGGCTACGGATATTTTCCCCTATTTTTGAACTACTGATCCTCTCTTCTGGTGTCCTTCTTCTCATTTGCGAAGTGTCTCTCGCATTCGCGAAGTGTTACTGCACCACCACGCGTTCACGTAGTTAAGCCATTCCACTCTTTGCGTTCGCGTACTAGTTCACGCATTCACGGAGAGCAATCTTTGGGCCATCAGACTTTCCTCCTTCGCATTCGCGAATGTATTGTCGCATTCGTGAAGCACACCTGGGCAGCCTTCATTTTTCTTCTTCGCGAATGCGATCCTTCCTCATTTTCATTTTTAAATTGTGTTTTGAGTTTAGGAAAATGTTGTTTTTGAACAAAAATTTCTAAAATGAAAAATCGTGATTGGAGGGACCAAATGGTATCGGAATTGATAAATTTTATATGGTTGAACTCGTATCGGAATGGGTATTCGATATTTGTAAAATTTGTCGAGTTGCGGGCCCGGAGGGCTAGACTTTTTGACCGATCTTTGGACTTTGTTAAAAATTGAGACTTTATGATCCGGAATAGTTTCTTATGTGTTTTATTTGTGCTTTTAAATTAATTTGGTAAGATTTGAGTCGTCCGAAGGTCTTTTCTCCCGAGAAGTTCATTATCAGTTTGTCGTCTTTGAGGTAAGTATCTTGCCTAACCTTGTGGGGAGACTTCCCCTTAGCATTTGAGTCTTCTATGCTAATTGTAGTCCGTGCATGCGAGGTGACGAGTGTGTGCTCGGACATATTTGCGGGAAATTTGCCTTTCGGGTTCTTATATGCTTATGTTCATTATGTGGGAAGTATTTTGTTATGATTGAGTTTCCTAATTGCTTAAATTACCTCTATATGCTCCATATGATGTTGTTAGCTATCCTCTAACTCTTACTTGTTACTTGACCCTTATTTGCCTTAATTGAAGTGATTGACTTCCTTATTTTTTTGATACTTCTTGATTTTAAATTCCT